>NC_060120.1:1074304556-1075667229 GCF_021461395.2 Schistocerca americana
AAGTCGGCATTGTGCCTTTTGGATATCATTCCGATGCAATTTCTGTGCTTCATCGTCAGTAAGAAGGTCCAATGGTATACAGTAAAACTGTAGTGTAGCATCGGAATCTAAAACTGGACTCACAGAAGAGGTTCAAATCATAGAAAGTGAGTGTGTCGGTCCTCTTGTACTTAAGTCGGCATTGTGCCTTTTGTATTATATTCGGATACAATTTCTGTGTTTCATGGTCAATAAGAAGGTACAAGGTATACAGTAAACCTGAAGGGAAGCATCCGAATCTAAAACTGGACTCACAGGAGAGGTTTCAAATCATAGAAGGTTAGAGTGTCAGTCCTCTTTTACATAATTCGGCATTGTGCCTTTTGCATTAAATTCGGATGCAATTTCTATGTTTCATAGTCAATAAGAATGTCCAAGTAATACAGTAAACCTGAAGTGAAGCATCGGAATCAAAAACTTGACTCACAGGAGAGGTTCAAATCATAGAAAGTGAGAGTGTCAGTCCTCTTGTACTTAAGTCGGCATTGTGCCTTTTGTATTAAATTCGGATGCAATTTCTGTGTTTCATCGTCAATAAGAAGGTCCAAGGGATACACTAAAACTGAAGTGATGCATCGGAATCTAAAACTGGACTCACAGGAGAGGTTCAAATCATAGAATGTTAGAGTGTCAGTCCTCTTGTACTTAAGTCGACATTGTGCCTTTTGTATTAAATTCGGATGCAATATCTGTGTTTCATCCTCAATAAGAAGGTCCAAAGGATACAGTAAACCTGAAGTTAAGCATCGGATTCTAAAACTGGACTCACAGGAGAGGTTCAAATCATAGAAAATTAGAGTGTTAGTCATCTTGTACTTAAGTCGGCATTGTGCCTTTTGGATATCATTCCGATGCAATTTCTGTGCTTCATCGTCAGTAAGAAGGTCCATGGTATACAGTAAAACTGAAGTGTAGCATCGGAATCTAAAACTGGACTCACAGAAGAGGTTCAAATCATAGAAAGTGAGTGTGTCGGTCCTCTTGTACTTAAGTCGGCATTGTGCCTTTTGTATTATATTCGGATACAATTTCTGTGTTTCATGGTCAATAAGAAGGTACAAGGTATACAGTAAACCTGAAGGAAAGCATCCGAATCTAAAACTGGACTCACAGGAGAGGTTCAAATCATAGAAGGTTAGAGTGTCAGTCCTCTTTTACATAATTCGGCATTGTGCCTTTTGCATTAAATTCGGATGCAATTTCTATGTTTCATAGTCAATAAGAATGTCCAAGTAATACAGTAAACCTGAAGTGAAGCATCGGAATCAAAAACTTGACTCACAGGAGAGGTTCAAATCATAGAAAGTGAGAGTGTCAGTCCTCTTGTACTTAAGTCGGCATTGTGCCTTTTGTATTAAATTCGGATGCAATTTCTGTGTTTCATCGTCAATAAGAAGGTCCAAGTAATACAGTAAACCTGAAGTGAAGCATCGGAATCTAAATCTGGACTCACAGGAGAGGTTCAAACCATAGAAAGTTAGTGTGTCAGTCCTTTTGTACTTACGTCGGCATTGTGCCTTTTGCATTAAATTCGGATCCAATTTCCGTGATTCATCGTCAATAAGAAGGTCCAAGGTATACATTATACCTGAAGTGAAGCATCGGAATCTAAAACTGGACTCACAGGAGAGGTTCAAATCATAGAAAGTTAGAGTGTCAGTCCTCTTGTACTTAAGTCAGCATTGTGCCTTTTGTATTAAATTCGGAATGCAATTTCTGTGTTTCATCGTCAGTAAGAAGGTCCAAGGTATACAGTAAACCTGAAGGGATGCATCGGAATCTAAAACTGGACTCACAGGAGAGGTTCAAATCATAGAAAAGGAGAGTGTCAGTCTTTCTGTACTTAAGTCGGCATTGTGCCTTTTGTATTAAATTCGGATGCAATTTCTGTGTTTCATCGTCAATATGAAGGTCCAAGATATACAGTAAACCTGAAGGGAAGCATCGAAATCTAAAACTGGACTCACAGGAGAAATTCAAATCATTGAAAGTTAGAGTGTCAGTCCTCTTGTAATTAAGTCGGCATTGTGCCGTTTGAATTTACTTCCGTTGCAATTTCTGTGTTTCATCGTCAAGAAGAAGGTCCAAGGTATACAGTAAACCTGAAGTGAAGCATCGGAATCTAAAACTGGACTCACAGGAGAGGTCCAAATCATAGAAAGTTAGAGTGTCAGTCCTCTTGTACTTAAGTCGGCATTGTGCCTTTTGTATTAATTTCGGATGCACTTTCTGTGTTTCATCGTCAATAAGAATGTCCAAGGGATACAGTAAACCTCAAGTGAAGCGTCGGAATCTAAAACTGGACTCACAGGAGAGGTTCAATCATAGAAAGTGAGAGTGTCAGTCCTCTTGTACTTAAGTCGGCATTGTGCCTTTTGTATTAAATTCGGATGCAATTTCTGTGTTTCATCGTCAATAAGAATGTCCAAGGGATACAGTAAACATCAAGTGAAGCGTCGGAATCTAAAATTGGACTCACAGGAGAGGTTCAAATCATAGAATGTGAGAGTGTCTGTCCTCGTGTCCTTAAGTCGGCATTGTGCCTTTTGTATTAAATTCGGATGCAATATCTGTGTTTCATCCTCAATAAGAAGGTCCAAGGGATACAGTAAACCTGAAGTGAAGCATCGGAATCTAAAACTTTACTCACAGGAGAGGTTCAAATCATAGAAAGTGCGTGTGTTGGTCCTCTTGTACGTAAGTCGGCATTGTGCCTTTTGTATTAAATTCGGAGGCAATTTCTGTGTTTCATCGTCAATAAGAAGGTCCAAGGGATACACTAAAACTGAAGTGATGCATCGGAATCTAAAACTGGACTCACAGGAGAGGTTCAAATCATAGAATGTTAGAGTGTCAGTCCTCTTGTACTTAAGTCGACATTGTGCCTTTTGTATTAATTTCGGATGCAATTTCTGTGTTTCATCGTCAATAAGAAGGTCCCAATGATACAGTAAACCTGAAGTTAAGCATCGGATTCTAAAACTGGACTCACAGGAGAGGTTCAAATCATAGAAAATTAGAGTGTTAGTCATCTTGTACTTAAGTCGGCATTGTGCCTTTTGGATATCATTCCGATGCAATTTCTGTGCTTCATCGTCAATAAGAAGGTCCATGGTATACAGTAAAACTGAAGTGTAGCATCGGAATCTAAAACTGGACTCACAGAAGAGGTTCAAATCATAGAAAGTGAGTGTGTCGGTCCTCTTGTACTTAAGTCGGCATTGTGCTTTTGGATTATATTCGGATACAATTTCTGTGTTTCATGGTCAATAAGAAGGTACAAGGTATTCAGTAAACCTGAAGGGAAGCATATGAATCTAAAACTGGACTCACAGGAGAGGAGCAAATCATAGAAGGTTTGAGTGTCAGTCCTCTTTTACATAATTCGGCATTGTGCCTTTTGCATTAAATTCGGATGCAATTTCTATGTTTCATAGTCAATAAGAATGTCCAAGTAATACAGTAAACCTGACGTGAAGCATCGGAATCAAAAACTTGACTCACAGGAGAGGTTCAAATCATAGAAAGTGAGAGTGTCAGTCCTCTTGTACTTAAGTCGGCATTGTGCCTTTTGTATTAAATTCGGATGCAATTTCTGCGTTTCATCGTCAATAAGAAGGTCCAAGTAATACAGTAAACCTGAAGTGAAGCATCGGAATCTAAATCTGGACTCACAGAAGAGGTTCAAATCATAGAAAGTGCGTGTGTTGGTCCTCTTGTACTTAAGTCGGCATTGTGCCTTTTGTATTATATTCGGATACAATTTCTGTGTTTCATGGTCAATAAGAAGGTACAAGGTATACAGTAAACCTGAAGGGAAGCATCCGAATCTAAAACTGGACTCACAGGAGAGGTTCAAATCATAGAAAGTTTGAGTGTCAGTCCTCTTTTACATAATTCGGCATTGTGCCTTTTGCATTAAATTCGGATGCAATTTCTATGTTTCATAGTCAATAAGAATGTCCAAGTAATACAGTAAACCTGAAGTGAAGCATCGGAATCAAAAACTTGACTCACAGGAAGGGTTCAAATCATAGAAAGTGAAAGTGTCAGTCCTCTTGTACTTAAGTCGGCATTGTTCCTTTTGTATTAAATTCGGATGCAATTTCTGTGTTTCATGGTCAATAAGAAGGTCCAAGTAATACAGTAAACCTGAAGTGAAGCATCGGAATCTACATCTTGACTCACAGGAGAGGTTCAAATCATAGAAAGTTAGTGTGTCAGTCCTTTTGTACTTACGTCGGCATTGTGCCTTTTGCATTAAATTCGGATCCAATTTCCGTGATTCATCATCAATAAGAAGGTCCAAGGTATACATTATACCTGAAGTGAAGCATCGGAATCTAAAACTGGACTCACAGGAGAGGTTCAAATCATAGAAAGTTAGAGTATCAGTCCTCTTGTACTTAAGTCAGCATTGTGCCTTTTGTATTAAATTCGGAATGCAATTTCTGTGTTTCATCGTCAGTAAGAAGGTCCAAGGTATACAGTAAACCTGAAGGGATGCATCGGAATCTAAAACTGGACTCACAGGAGAGGTTCAAATCATAGAAAGGGAGAGTGTCAGTCTTTCTGTACTTAAGTCGGCATTGTGCCTTTTGTATTAAATTCGGATGCAATTTCTGTGTTTCATCGTCAATATGAAGGTCCCAGGTATACAGTAAACCTGAAGGGAAGCATCGAAATCTAAAACTGGACTCACAGGAGAAATTCAAATCATTGAAAGTTAGAGTGTCAGTCCTCTTGTAATTAAGTCGGCATTGTGCCTTTTGAATTTACTTCCGATGCAATTTCTGTGTTTCATCGTCAAGAAGAAGGTCCAAGGTATACAGTAAACCTCAAGTGAAGCGTCGGAATCTAAAACTGGACTCACAGGAGAGGTTCAAATCATAGAATGTGAGAGTGTCAGTCCTCTTGTACTTAAGTCGGCATTGTGCCTTTTGCATAAAATTCGGATCCAATTTCTGGGTTTCATCGTCTATAAGAAGGTCCAAGGTATACAGTAAACCTGAAGTGAAGCATCGGAATCTAAAACTAAACTCACAGGAGAGGTTCAAATCATAGAAAGTTAGAGTGCCCGTCCTCTTGTACTTAAGTCGGCATTGTGCCTCTTGTATTAAATTCGGATGCAATTTCTGTGTTTCATCGTCAATAAGTAGGTCCAAGGGGTACAGTAAACCTGACGTGAGGCATCGGAATCTAAAACCGGACTCACAGGAGAGGTTCAAATTATAAAAAGTTAGAGTGTCAGTCCTCGTGTACTTAAGTCGCCATTGTGCCTTTTGTATTAAATTCGGAGGCAATTTCCGTGATTCATCGTCAATAAGAAGGTCCAAGGGATACACTAAACCTGAAGTGATGCATCGGAATCTAAAACTGGACTCACAGGAGAGGTTCAAATCATAGAGTGTTAGAGTGTCAGTAATCTTGTACTTAAGTCGACATTGTGCCTTTTGTATTAATTTCCTATGCACTTTATGTGTTTCATCGTCAATAAGAATGTCCAAGGGATACAGTAAACCTCAAGTGAAGCGTCGGAATCTAAAACTGGACTCACAGGAGAGGTTCAATCATAGAAAGTGAGAGTGTCAGTCCTCCTGTACTTCAGTCGGCATTGTGCCTTTTGTATTAAATTCGGATGCAATTTCTGTGTTTCATCGTCAATAAGAAGGTCCAAGCAATACAGTAAACCTGAAGTGAAGCATCGGAATCTAAAACTGGACTCACAGGAGAGGTTCAAATCATAGAAAGTTAGAGTGTCAGTCCAATTGTACTTAAGCCGGCATTGTGCCTTTTGCATTAAATTCGGATCCAATTTCAGTGTTTCGACGTCAATGAGAAGGTCCAAGGTATACAGTAAACCTGAAGTGAAGCATCGGAATCTAAAACTGGACTCACAGAAGAGGTTCAAATCATAGAAAGTTAGAGTGTCAGTCCTCTTGTACTTAAGTCGGCATTGTGCCTCTTGTATTAAATTCGGATGCAATTTCTGTGTTTCATCGTCAATAAGAAGGTCCAAGGGATATAGTAAACCTGAAGTGATGCATCGGAATCTAAAACTGGACTCACAGGAGTGGTCCCAATCACAGAAGGTTAGATTGTCAGTCCTTTTGTACTTAAGTCGGCATTGTGCCTTTTGTATTAATTTCGGATGCAATTTCTGTGTTTCATCGTCAATAAGAATGTCCAAGGGATACAGTAAACCTCAAGTGAAGCGCCGGAATCTAAAATTGGACTCACAGGAGAGGTTCAAATCATAGAATGTGAGAGTGTCTGTCCTCTTGTCCTTAAGTCGGCATTGTGCCTTTTGTATTAAATTCGGATGCAATATCTGTGTTTCATCCTCAATAAGAAGGTCCAATGGATACAGTAGACCTGAAGTGAAGCATCGGAATCTAAAACTTTACTCACAGGAGAGGTTCAAATCATAGAAAGTTAGAGTGTCAGTCCTCTTGTACTTAAGTCGGCATTGTGCCTTTTGTATTAAATTCGGAGGCAATTTCTGTGTTTCATCGTCAATAAGAAGGTCCAAGGGATACACTAAAACTGAAGTGATGCATCGGAATCTAAAACTGGACTCACAGGAGAGGTTCAAATCATAGAATGTTAGAGTGTCAGTCCTCTTGTACTTAAGTCGACATTGTGCCTTTTGTATTAAATTCGGATGCAATATCTGTGTTTCATCCTCAATAAGAAGGTCCAAGGGATACAGTAAACCTGAAGTTAAGCATCGGATTCTAAAACTGGACTCACAGGAGAGGTTCAAATCATAGAAAATTAGAGTGTTAGTCATCTTGTACTTAAGTCGGCATTGTGCCTTTTGGATATCATTCCGATGCAATTTCTGTGCTTCATCGTCAGTAAGAAGGTCCATGGTATACAGTAAAACTGAAGTGTAGCATCGGAATCTAAAACTGGACCCACAGAAGAGGTTAAAATCATAGAAAGTGAGTGTGTCGGTCCTCTTGTACTTAAGTCGGCATTGTGCCTTTTGTATTATATTCGGATACAATTTCTGTGTTTCATGGTCAATAAGAAGGTACAAGGTATACAGTAAACCTGAAGGGAAGCATCCGAATCTAAAACTGGACTCACAGGAGAGGTTCAAATCATAGAAGGTTAGAGTGTCAGTCCTCTTTTACATAATTCGGCATTGTGCCTTTTGCATTAAATTCGGATGCAATTTCTATGTTTCATAGTCAATAAGAATGTCCAAGTAATACAGTAAACCTGAAGTGAAGCATCGGAATCAAAAACTTGACTCACAGGAGAGGTTCAAATCATAGAAAGTGAGAGTGTCAGTCCTCTTGTACTTAAGTCGGCATTGTGCCTTTTGTATTAAATTCGGATGCAATTTCTGTGTTTCATCGTCAATAAGAAGGTCCAAGGGATACACTAAAACTGAAGTGATGCATCGGAATCTAAAACTGGACTCACAGGAGAGGTTCAAATCATAGAATGTTAGAGTGTCAGTCCTCTTGTACTTAAGTCGACATTGTGCCTTTTGTATTAAATTCGGATGCAATATCTGTGTTTCATCCTCAATAAGAAGGTCCAAAGGATACAGTAAACCTGAAGTTAAGCATCGGATTCTAAAACTGGACTCACAGGAGAGGTTCAAATCATAGAAAATTAGAGTGTTAGTCATCTTGTACTTAAGTCGGCATTGTGCCTTTTGGATATCATTCCGATGCAATTTCTGTGCTTCATCGTCAGTAAGAAGGTCCATGGTATACAGTAAAACTGAAGTGTAGCATCGGAATCTAAAACTGGACTCACAGAAGAGGTTCAAATCATAGAAAGTGAGTGTGTCGGTCCTCTTGTACTTAAGTCGGCATTGTGCCTTTTGTATTATATTCGGATACAATTTCTGTGTTTCATGGTCAATAAGAAGGTACAAGGTATACAGTAAACCTGAAGGAAAGCATCCGAATCTAAAACTGGACTCACAGGAGAGGTTCAAATCATAGAAGGTTAGAGTGTCAGTCCTCTTTTACATAATTCGGCATTGTGCCTTTTGCATTAAATTCGGATGCAATTTCTATGTTTCATAGTCAATAAGAATGTCCAAGTAATACAGTAAACCTGAAGTGAAGCATCGGAATCAAAAACTTGACTCACAGGAGAGGTTCAAATCATAGAAAGTGAGAGTGTCAGTCCTCTTGTACTTAAGTCTTCATTGTGCCTTTTGTATTAAATTCGGATGCAATTTCTGTGTTTCATCGTCAATAAGAAGGTCCAAGTAATACAGTAAACCTGAAGTGAAGCATCGGAATCTAAATCTGGACTCACAGGAGAGGTTCAAACCATAGAAAGTTAGTGTGTCAGTCCTTTTGTACTTACGTCGGCATTGTGCCTTTTGCATTAAATTCGGATCCAATTTCCGTGATTCATCGTCAATAAGAAGGTCCAAGGTATACATTATACCTGAAGTGAAGCATCGGAATCTAAAACTGGACTCACAGGAGAGGTTCAAATCATAGAAAGTTAGAGTGTCAGTCCTCTTGTACTTAAGTCAGCATTGTGCCTTTTGTATTAAATTCGGAATGCAATTTCTGTGTTTCATCGTCAGTAAGAAGGTCCAAGGTATACAGTAAACCTGAAGGGATGCATCGGAATCTAAAACTGGACTCACAGGAGAGGTTCAAATCATAGAAAAGGAGAGTGTCAGTCTTTCTGTACTTAAGTCGGCATTGTGCCTTTTGTATTAAATTCGGATGCAATTTCTGTGTTTCATCGTCAATATGAAGGTCCAAGATATACAGTAAACCTGAAGGGAAGCATCGAAATCTAAAACTGGACTCACAGGAGAAATTCAAATCATTGAAAGTTAGAGTGTCAGTCCTCTTGTAATTAAGTCGGCATTGTGCCGTTTGAATTTACTTCCGTTGCAATTTCTGTGTTTCATCGTCAAGAAGAAGGTCCAAGGTATACAGTAAACCTGAAGTGAAGCATCGGAATCTAAAACTGGACTCACAGGAGAGGTCCAAATCATAGAAAGTTAGAGTGTCAGTCCTCTTGTACTTAAGTCGGCATTGTGCCTCTTGTATTAAATTCGGATGCAATATCTGTGTTTCATCGTCAATAAGAAGGTCCAAGGGATACAGTAAACCTGACGTGAGGCATCGGAATCTAAAACCGGACTCACAGGAGAGGTTCAAATTATAAAAAGTTAGAGTGTCAGTCCTCGTGTACTTAAGTCGGCATTTTGCCTTTTGTATTAAATTCGGAGGCAATTTCTGTGATTCATCGTCAATAAGAAGGTCCAAGGGATACACTAAAACTGAAGTGATGCATCGGAATCTAAAACTGGACTCACAGGAGAGGTTCAAATCATAGAATGTTAGAGTGTCAGTAATCTTGTACTTAAGTCGACATTGTGCCTTTTGTATTAATTTCGGATGCACTTTCTGTGTTTCATCGTCAATAAGAATGTCCAAGGGATACAGTAAACCTCAAGTCAAGCGTCGGAATCTAAAACTGGACTCACAGGAGAGGTTCAATCATAGAAAGTGAGAGTGTCAGTCCTCTTGTACTTAAGTCGGCATTGTGCCTTTTGTATTAAATTCGGATGCAATTTCTGTGTTTCATCGTCAATAAGAAGGTCCAAGCAATACAGTATACCTGAAGTGAAGCATCGGAATCTAAAAGTGGACTCACAGGAGAGGTTCAAATCATAGAAAGTTAGAGTGTCAGTCCAATTGTACTTAAGTCGGCATTGTGCCTTTTGCATTAAATTCGGATCCAATTTCTGTGTTTCGTCGTCAATGAGAAGGTCCAAGGTATACAGTAAACCTGAAGTGAAGCATCGGAATCTAAAACTGGACTCACAGGAGAGGTTCAAATCATAGAAAGTTAGGATGTCAGTCCTCTTGTACTTAAGTCGGCATTGTGCCTCTTGTATTAAATTCGGATGCAATTTCTGTGTTTCATCGTCAATAAGAAGGTCCAAGGGATATAGTAAACCTGAAGTGATGCATCGGAATCTAAACTGGACTCACAGGAGTGGTTCAAATCATAGAAGTTTAGAGTGTCAGTCCTCTTGTACTTAAGTCGGCATTGTGCCTTTTGTATTAATTTCGGATGCAATTTCTGTGTTTCATCGTCAATAAGAATGTCCAAGGGATACAGTAAACCTCAAGTGAAGCGTCCGAATCTAAAATTGGACTCACAGGAGAGGTTCAAATCATAGAATGTGAGAGTGTCTGTCCTCTTGTCCTTAAGTCGGCATTGTGCCTTTTGTATTAAATTCGGATGCAATTTCTGTGTTTCATCGTCAGAAAGAAGGTCCAAGGTATACAGTAAACCTGAAGGGATGCATCGGAATCTAAAACTGGACTCCCAGGAGAGGTTCAAATCATAGAAAGTGAGAGTGTCAGTCTTCTTGCACTTAAGTCGGCATTGTGCCTTTTGTATTAAATTCGGATGCAACATCTGTGTTTCCTCGTCAATAAGAAGGTCCAAGGTATACAGTAAACCTGAAGGGAAGCATCGAAATCTAAAACTGGACTCACAGGAGAGATTCAAATCATTGAAAGTTAGAGTGTCAGTCCTCTTGTACTTAAGTCGGCATTGTGCTTTTTGAATTTACTTCCGATGCAATTTCTGTGTTTCATCGTCAAGAAGAAGGTCCAAGGTATACAGTAAACCTGAAGTGAAGCATCGGAATCTAAAACTGGACTCACAGGAGAGTTTCTAATCATTGAAAGTTAGAGTGTCAGTCCTCTTGTACTTAAGTCGGCATTGGGGCTCTTGTATTAAGTTCGGATGCAATTTCTGTGTTTCTTCGTCAATAGAAAGGTCCAAGGGATACAGTAAACCGGTAGTAAAGCATCGGAATCTAAAACTGGACTCACAGGAGAGGTTCTCATCATAGAAGGTAGAGTGTCAGTCCTCTAGTACTTAAGTCGGCATTGTGCCTTTTGAATTTTTATTCCGATGCAATTACTGTGTTTCATCCACAATAAGAAGTTCCAAGGTATACAGTAAACCTGTAGTGAAGCATCGGAATCTAAAACTGGACTCACAGGAGAGGTTCAAATCATAGAAGGTTAGAGTGTCAGTCCTCTTGTACTTAAGTCGGCATTGTGCGTTTTGTATTAAATTCAGATGCAATTTCTGTGTTTCATCATCAATAAGAATGTCCAAGGGATACAGTAAACCTCAAGTGAAGCGTCGGAATCTAAAACTGGACTCACAGGAGAGGTTCAAATCATAGAAAGTGAGAGTGTCTGTCCTCTTGTACTTAAGTCGGCGTTGTACCCTTTGTATTAAATTCGGATGCAATTTCTGTTTTTCATCATCAATAAGAAGGTCCAAGGAATACAGTAAACCTGAAGTGAATCACTGGAATCTAAAACTGGACTCACAGGAGAGGTTCAAATCATAGAAAGTTAGAGAGTCAGTCCTCTTGTACTTAAGTCGGCATTATGCCTTTTGAATTTAATTCCGATGCATTTTCTGTGCTTCATCGTTAAAAAGAAGATCCAAGGGATACAGTAAACCTGAAGTGAAAAATCGGAATCTAAAACCGGACTCACAGGAGAGGTTCTAATCATTGAAAGTTAGTGTGTCAGTCCTCTTGTACTTAAGTCGGCATTGTGCCTTTAGTATTAAATTCGGACGCAATTTCTGTGTTTCATCGTCAATAAGAAGGTCCAAGGGATACAGTAAAGCTGAAGTGAAGCATCGGAATCTAAAACTGGACTCACAGGAGAGGTTCAAATCATAGAAAGTTAGAGTGTCAGTCCTCTTGTACTTAAGTCGGCATTGTGCCTTTTGCATTAAATTCGGATGCAATTTCTGTGTTTCATCGTCAAAGAGAAGGTCCAAGGTATACAGTAAACCTGAAGTGAAGCATCGGAATCTAAAACTGGACTCACAGGAGAGGTTCAAATCATAGTAAGTTGGAGTGTCAGTCCTCTTGTACTTAAGTCGGCATTGTGCCTCTTGTATTAAATTCGGATGCAGTTTCTGTGTTTCATTGTCAATAAGAAGGTCCAAGGGTTACAGTTAACCTGACGTGAGGCATCGGAATCTAAAACCGGACTCACAGGAGAGGTTCAAATTATAGAAAGTTAGAGTGTCAGTCCTCGTGTACTTAAGTCGGTATAGTGCCTTTTGTATTAAATTCGGATGCAATTTCTGTGTTTCATCGTCAGTAAGAAGGTCCATGGTATACAGTAAACCTTAAGGGAAACATTGGAATCCAAACGTGGACTCACAGGAGAGGTTCAAACCATAGACAGTAAGAGGGTCAGTTCTCTAGTATTTAATTCGACATTGTGCCTTCTGTATTTAATTCGGATGCAATTTCTGTGTTTCATCGTCAGTAAGAAGGTCCAAGGTATACAGTAAACCTGAAGGGATGCATCGGATTCTATAACTGGACTCACAGGAGAGGTTCAAGTCATAGAAAGTGAGAGTGTCAGTCCTCTTGTTCTTAAGTCGGCATTGTGCCTTTTGAATTTACTTCCGATGCAATTTTTGTGTTTCATCGTCAAGAAGAAAGTCCAAGGTATACAGTAGACCTGAAGTGAATCACTGGAATCTAAAACTGGACTCACAGGAGAGGTTCAAATCATAGAAAGTTAGAGAGTCAGTACTCTTGTACTTAAGTCGGCATTATGCCTTTTGAATTTAATTACGATGCAATTTCTGTGCTTCACCGTTAAAAAGAAGATCCAAGGGATACAGTAAACCTGAAGTGGAAAATCGGAATCTAAAACTGGACTCACAGGAGAGGTTCTAATCATTGAAAGTTAGTGTGTCAGTCCTCTTGTACTTAAGTCGGCATTGTGCATTTAGTATTAAATTCGGATGCAATTTCTGTGTTTCATCGTCAATAAGAAGGTCCAAGGGATACAGTAAACCTGATGTGATGCATCGGAATATAAATCTGGACTCACAGGAGAGGATCAAATCATAGAAGGTAGAGTGTCAGTCCACTTGTACTTAAGTCGGCATTTTGCCTTTTGAATTTTTATTCCGATGCAATTACTGTGTTTCATCGTCAATTAGAAGTTCCAAGGTATACAGTAAACCTGTAGTGAAGCATCGGAATCTAAAACTGGACTCACAGGAGAGGTTCAAATCATAGAAGGTTAGGGTGTCGGTCCTCTTGTAATTAAGTCGGCATTGTGCCTTTTGTATTAAATTCGGATGCAAATTCTGTGTTTCATCGTCAATAAGAGGGTCCAAGGTATACAGTAAACCTGAAGTGAAGGATCGGAATCTAGAACTGGACTCACAGGAGAGGTTCAAATCATACAAATTTAGAGTGTCAGTAATCTTGTACTTAAGTCGGCATTGTGCCTTTTGTATTAAATTCGGATGCAATTTCTGTGTTTCATCGTCAGAAAGAAGGTCCAAGGTATACAGTAAACCTGAAGGGATGCATCGGAATCTAAAACTGGACTCCCAGGAGAGGTTCAAATCATAGAAAGTGAGAGTGTCAGTCTTCTTGCACTTAAGTCGGCATTGTGCCTTTTGTATTAAATTCGGATGCAACATCTGTGTTTCCTCGTCAATAAGAAGGTCCAAGGTATACAGTAAACCTGAAGGGAAGCATCGAAATCTAAAACTGGACTCACAGGAGAGATTCAAATCATTGAAAGTTAGAGTGTCAGTCCTCTTGTACTTAAGTCGGCATTGTGCTTTTTGAATTTACTTCCGATGCAATTTCTGTGTTTCATCGTCAAGAAGAAGGTCCAAGGTATACAGTAAACCTGAAGTGAAGCATCGGAATCTAAAACTGGACTCACAGGAGAGGTTCTAATCATTGAAAGTTAGAGTGTCAGTCCTCTTGTACTTAAGTCGGCATTGGGCCTCTTGTATTAAGTTCGGATGCAATTTCTGTGTTTCTTCGTCAATAGAAAGGTCCAAGGGATACAGTAAACCGGTAGTAAAGCATCGGAATCTAAAACTGGACTCACAGGAGAGGTTCTCATCATAGAAGGTAGAGTGTCAGTCCTCTAGTACTTAAGTCGGCATTGTGCCTTTTGAATTTTTATTCCGATGCAATTACTGAGTTTCATCCTCAATAAGAAGTTCCAAGGTATACAGTAAACCTGTAGTGAAGCATCGGAATCTAAAACTGGACTCACAGGAGAGGTTCAAATCATAGAAGGTTAGAGTGTCAGTCCTCCTGTACTTAAGTCGGCATTGTGCGTTTTGTATTAAATTCAGATGCAATTTCTGTGTTTCTTCGTCAATAAGAACGTCCAAGGGATACAGTAAACCGGTAGTAAAGCATGGGAATCTACAACTGGACTCACAGGAGAGGTTCGAGTCATAGAAGGTAGAGTGTCAGTCCTCTAGTACTTAAGTCGGCATTGTGCATTTTGAATTTTTATTCCGATGCAATTACTGTGTTTCATCCTCAATAAGAGGTTCCAAGGTATACAGTAAACCTGAAGTGAAGCATCGGAATCTAAAACTGGACTCACAGGAGAGGTTCAAATCATAGAAGGTTGGAGTGTCAGTCCTCTTGTACTTAAGTCGGCATTGTGCGTTTTGTATTAAATTCAGATGCAATTTCTGTGTTTCATCATCAATAAGAATGTCCAAGGGATACAGTAAACCTCAAGTGAAGCGTCGGAATCTAAAACTGGACTCACAGGAGAGGTTCAAATCATAGAAAGTGAGAGTGTCTGTCCTCTTGTACTTAAGTCGGCGTTGTACCCTTTGTATTAAATTCGGATGCAATTTCTGTTTTTCATCATCAATAAGAAGGTCCAAGGAATACAGTAAACCTGAAGTGAATCACTGGAATCTAAAACTGGACTCACAGGAGAGGTTCAAATCATTGAAAGTTAGAGAGTCAGTCCTCTTGTACTTAAGTCGGCATTATGCCTTTTGAATTTAATTCCAATGCATTTTCTGTGCTTCACTGTTAAAAAGAAGATCCAAGGGATACAGTAAACCTGAAGTGAAAAATCGGAATCAAAAACCGGACTCACAGGAGAGGTTCTAATCATTGAAAGTTAGTGTGTCAGTCCTCTTGTACTTAAGTCGGCATTGTGCCTTTAGTATTAGATTCGGATGCAATTTCTGTGTTTCATCGTCAATAAGAAAGACCAAGGGATCCAGTAAACCTGAAGTGATGCATCGGAATCCAAATCTGGACTCGCAGGAGAGGATCAAATCATAGAAGGTAGAGTGTCAGTCCACTCGTACTTAAGTCGGCATTTTGCCTTTTTAATTTTTATTCCGATGCAATTACTGTGTTTCATTGTCAATTAGAGGTTCCAAGGTATACAGTAAACCCGTAGTAAAGCATCGGAATCTAAAACTGGACTCACAGGAGAGGTTCAAATCATAGAAGGTTAGAGTGTCGGTCCTCTTGTAATTAAGTCGGCATTGTGCCTTTTGTATTAAATTCGGATGCAAATTCTGTGTTTCATCGTCGATAAGAAGGTCCAAGGTATACAGTAAACCTGAAGTGAAGCATCGGAATCTAAAACTGGACTCACAGGAGAGGTTCGAATCATAGAAAGTTAGAGTGTCAGTCCTCTTGTACTTATGTCGGCATTGTGCCTTTTGTATTAAATTCGGATGCAATTTCTGTGTTTCATCGTCAGAAAGAAGGTCCAAGGTATACAGTAAACCTGAAGGGAAACATCGGAATCTAAAACTGGACTCCCAGGAGAGGTTCAAACAATAGAAAGTGAGAGTGACAGTCTTCTTGCACTTGAGTCGGCATTGTGCCTTTTGTATTAAATTCGGATGCAACTTCTGTGTTTCCTCGTCAATAAGAAGGTCCACGGTATACAGTATACCTGAAGGGAAGCATCGAAATCTAAAACTGGACTCACAGGAGAGGTTCAAATCATAGAAGGTTAGAGTGTCAGTCCTGTTGTATTTAAGTCGGCATTGTGCAATTTGTATTAAATTCAGATGCAATTTCTGTGTTTCTTCGTCAATAAGAAGGTCCAAGAGATATAGTAAACCGGTAGTAAAGCATCGGAATCTAAAACTGGACTCACAGGAGAGGTTCAAGTCATAGAAGGTAGAATGTCAGGCCTCTAGTACTTAAGTCGGCATTGTGCCTTTTGAATATTTATTCCGATGCAATTACTGTGTTTCATCCTCAATAAGAAGTTCCAAGGTATACAGTAAACCTGTAGTGAAGCATCGGAATCTAAAACTGGACTCACAGGAGAGGTTCAAATCATAGAATGTGAGAGTGTCAGTCCTCTTGTACTTAAGTCGGCATTGTGCGTTTTGTATTAAATTCAGATGCAATTTCAGTGTTTCATCATCAATAAGAATGTCCAAGGGATACAGTAAACCTCAAGTGAAGCGTCGGAATCTAAAACTGGACTTACAGGAGAGGTTCAAATCATAGAAAGTGAGAGTGTCTGTCCTCTTGTACTTAAGTCGGCGTTGTACCCTTTGTATTAAATTCGGATGCAATTTCTGTTTTTCTTCATCAATAAGAAGGTCCAAGGAATACAGTAAACCTGAAGTGAATCACTGGAATCTAAAACTGGACTCACAGGAGAGGTTCAAATCATAGAAAGTTAGAGAGTCAGTCCTCTTGTACTTAAGTCGGCATTATCCCTTTTGAATTTAATTCCGATGCAATTTCTGTGCTTCACCGTTAAAAAGAAGATCCAAGGGATACAGTAAACCTGAAGTGAAAAATCGGAATCTAAAACCGGACTCACAGGAGAGGTTCTAATCATTGAAAGTTAGTGTGTTAGTCCTCTTGTACTTAAGTCGGCATTGTGCCTTTAGTATTAAATTCGGATGCAATTTCTGTGTTTCATCGTCAATAAGAAGGTCCAAGGGATACAGTAAACCTGAAGTGATGCATCGGAATCTAAATCTGGACTCACAGGAGAGGATCAAATCATAGAAGGTTAGAGTGTCGGTCCTCTTGTAATTAAGTCGGCATTGTGCCTTTTGTATTAAATTCGGATGCAAATTCTGTGTTTCATCGTCAATAAGAAGGTCCAAGGTATACAGTAAACCTGAGGTGAAGCATCGGAATCTGAAACTGGACTCACAGGAGAGGTTCAAATCATAGAAAGTTAGAGTGTCAGTCCTCTTGTACTTAAGTCGGCATTGTGCCTTTTGTATGAAATTCGGATGCAATTTCTGTGTTTCATCGTCAGAAAGAAGGTATAAGGTATACAGTAAACCTGAAGGGAAACATCGGAATCTAAAACTGGACTCCCAGGAGAGGTTCAAATCATAGAAAGTGAGAGTGTCAGTCTTCTTGCACTTAAGTCGGCATTGTGCCTTTTGTATTAAATTCGGATGCAACTTCTGTGTTTCCTCGTCAATAAGAAGGTCCAAGGTATACAGTATACCTGAAGGGAAGCATCGAAATCTAAAACTGGACACACAGGAGAGGTTCAAATCATAGAAGGTAGAGTGTCAGTCCTCTAGTACTTAAGTCGGCATTGTGCCTTTTGAATTTTTATTCCGATGCAATTACTGTGTTTCATCCTCAATAAGAAGTTCCAAGGTATACAGTAAACCTGTAGTGAAGCATCGGAATCTAAAACTGGACTCACAGGAGAGGTTCAAATCATAGAAGGTTAGAGTGTCAGTCCTCTTGTACTTAAGTCGGCATTGTGCGTTATGTATTAAATTCAGATGCAATTTCTGAGTTTCTTTGTCAATAAGAAGGTCCAAGGGATACAGTAAACCGGTAGTAAAGCATCGGAATCTAAAACTGGACTCACAGGAGAGGTTCAAGTCATAGAAGGTAGAGTGTCAGTCCTCTAGTACTTAAGTCGGCATTGTGCCTTTTGAATTTTTATTCCGAATCAATTACTGTGTCTCATCCTCAATAAGAAGTTCCAAGGTATACAGTAAACCTGTAGTGAAGCATCGGAATCTAAAAGTGGACTCACAGGAGAGGTTCAAGTCATAGAAGGTAGAGTGTCAGTCCTATAGTACTTAAGTCGTCATTTTGCCTTTTGAATATTTATTCCGATGCAATTACTGTGTTTCATCCTCAATAAGAAGTTCCAAGGTATACAGTAAACCTGTAGTGAAGCATCGGAATCTAAAACTGGACTCACAGGAGAGGTTCAAATCATAGAAGGATAGAGTGTCAGTCCTCTTGTACTTAAGTCGGCATTGTGCGTTTCGTATTAAGTTCAGATGCAATTTCTGTGTTTCATCATCAATAAGAATGTCCAAGGGATACAGTAAACCTCAAGTGAAGCGTCGGAATCTAAAACTGGACTCACAGGAGTGGTTCAAATCATAGAAAGTGAGAGTGTCTGTCCTCTTGTAATTGAGACGGCATTGTGCCTTTTGTATTAATTTCGGATGCAAATTATGTGTTTCATCGTCAATAAGAAGGTCCAAGGTATATAGTAAACCTGAAGTGAAGCATCGGAATCTAAAACTGGACTCACAGGAGAGGTTCAAATCATAGAAAGTTAGAGTGTCAGTCCTCTTGTACTTAAGTCGGCATTGTGCCTTTTGTATTAAATTTGGATGCAATTTCTGTGTTTCATCGTCAGAAAGAAGGTCCAAGGTATACAGTAAACCTGAAGGGAAACATCGGAATCTAAAACTGGACTCACAGGAGAGGTTCAAATCATAGAAAGTGGGAGTGTCAGTCTTCTTGCACTTAAGTCGGCATTGTGCCTTTTGTATTAAATTCGGATGCAACTTCTGTGTTTCCTCGTCAATAAGAAGGTCCAAGGTATACAGTATACCTGAAGGGAAGCATCGAAATCTAAAACTGGACTCACAGGAGAGGTTCAAATCATAGAAGGTAGAGTGTCAGTCCTCTAGTACTTAAGTCGGTATTGTGCCTTTTGAATTTTTATGCCGATGCAATTACTGTGTTTCATCCTCAATAAGAAGTTCCAAGGTATACATTAAACCTGTAGTGAAGCATCGGAATCAAAAACTGGACTCACTGGAGAGGATCAAATCATAGAACGTTAGAGTGTCAGTCCTGTTGTATTTAAGTCGGCATTGTGCGTTTTGAATTAACTTCAGATGCAATTTCTGTGTTTCTTCGTCAATAAGAAGGTCCAAGGGATACAGTAAACCGGTAGTAAAGCATCGGAATCAAAAACTGGACTCACAGGAGAGGTTCAAATCATAGAAAGTTAGAGTGTCAGTCCTCTTGTACTTAAGTCGGCATTGTGCCTTTTGTATTAAATTTGGATGCAATTTCTGTGTTTCATCGTCAATAAGAAGGTCCAAGGGATACAGTAAACCTGAAGTGATGAAACGAAATCTAAATCTGGACTCACAGGAGAGGATCAAATCATAGAAGGTAGAGTGTCAGTCCACTTGTACTTAAGTCGGCATTTTGCCTTTTTACTTTTTAGTCCGATGCAATTACTGTGTTTCATCGTCAATTAGAAGTTCCAAGGTATACAGTAAACCTGTAGTAAAGCATCGGAATCTAAAACTGGACCCACAGGAGAGGTTCAAATTATAGAAGGTTAGAGTGTCGGTCCTCTTGTAATTAAGTCGGCATTGTTCCTTTTGTACTAAATTCGGATGCAAATTCTGTGTTTCATCGTCAGAAAGAAGGTCCAAGGTATACAGTAAACCTGAAGGGAGACATCGGAATCTAAAACTGGACTCCCAGGAGAGGTTCAAATCATAGAAGGTTAGAGTGTCGGTCCTCTTGTAATTAAGTCGGCATTGTGCCTTTTGTATTAAATTCGGATGCAAATTCTGTGCTTCATCGTCAGAAAGAAGGTCCAAGGTATACAGTAAACCTGAAGGGAAACATCGGAATCTAAAACTGGACTCCCAGGAGAGGTTCAAATCTTAGAAAGTGAGAGTGTCAGTCTTCTTGCACTTAAGTCGGCATTGTGCCTTTTGTATTAAATTCGGATGCAACTTCTGTGTTTCCTCGTCAATAAGAAGGTCCAAGGTATACAGTAAACCTGAAGGGAAACAACGGAAGTTAAAAATGGACTCCCAAGAGAGGTTTAAATCATAGAAAGTGAGAGTGTCAGTCTACTTGCACTTAAGTCGGCATTGTGCCTTTTGTATTAAATTCGGATGCAACTTCTGTGTTTCCTCGTCAATAAGAAGGTCCAAGGTATACAGTATACCTGAAGGGAAGCATCGAAATCTAAAACTGGACTCACAGGAGAGGTTCAAATCATAGAAGGTAGAGTGTCAGTCCTCTAGTACTTAAGTCGGCATTGTGCCTTTTGAATTTTTATTCTGATGCAATTACTGTGTTTCATCCTTAATAAGAAGTTCCAAGGTATACAGTAAACCTGTAGTGAAGCATCGGAATCTAAAACTGGACTCACAGGAGAGGTTCAAATCATAGAAGGTTAGAGTGTCAGTCCTCTTGTACTTAAATGGGCATTGTGCGTTATGTATTAAATTCGGATGCAACTTCTGTGTTTCCTCGTCAATAAGAAGGTCCAAGGTATACAGTAAACCTGAAGGGAAACAACGGAAGTTAAAAATGGACTCCCAAGAGAGGTTTAAATCATAGAAAGTGAGAGTGTCAGTCTACTTGCACTTAAGTCGGCATTGTGCCTTTTGTATTAAATTCGGATGCAATTTCTGTGTTTCATCGTCAGAAAGAAGGTATAAGGTATACAGTAAACCTGAAGGGAAACATCGGAATCTAAAACTGGACTCCCAGGAGAGGTTCAAATCATAGAAAGTGAGAGTGTCAGTCTTCTTGCACTTAAGTCGGCATTGTGCCTTTTGTATTAAATTCGGATGCAACTTCTGTGTTTCCTCGTCAATAAGAAGGTCCAAGGTATACAGTATACCTGAAGGGAAGCATCGAAATCTAAAACTGGACACACAGGAGAGGTTCAAATCATAGAAGGTAGAGTGTCAGTCCTCTAGTACTTAAGTCGGCATTGTGCCTTTTGAATTTTTATTCCGATGCAATTACTGTGTTTCATCCTCAATAAGAAGTTCCAAGGTATACAGTAAACCTGTAGTGAAGCATCGGAATCTAAAACTGGACTCACAGGAGAGGTTCAAATCATAGAAGGTTAGAGTGTCAGTCCTCTTGTACTTAAGTCGGCATTGTGCGTTATGTATTAAATTCAGATGCAATTTCTGAGTTTCTTTGTCAATAAGAAGGTCCAAGGGATACAGTAAACCGGTAGTAAAGCATCGGAATCTAAAACTGGACTCACAGGAGAGGTTCAAGTCATAGAAGGTAGAGTGTCAGTCCTCTAGTACTTAAGTCGGCATTGTGCCTTTTGAATTTTTATTCCGAATCAATTACTGTGTCTCATCCTCAATAAGAAGTTCCAAGGTATACAGTAAACCTGTAGTGAAGCATCGGAATCTAAAAGTGGACTCACAGGAGAGGTTCAAGTCATAGAAGGTAGAGTGTCAGTCCTATAGTACTTAAGTCGTCATTTTGCCTTTTGAATATTTATTCCGATGCAATTACTGTGTTTCATCCTCAATAAGAAGTTCCAAGGTATACAGTAAACCTGTAGTGAAGCATCGGAATCTAAAACTGGACTCACAGGAGAGGTTCAAATCATAGAAGGATAGAGTGTCAGTCCTCTTGTACTTAAGTCGGCATTGTGCGTTTCGTATTAAGTTCAGATGCAATTTCTGTGTTTCATCATCAATAAGAATGTCCAAGGGATACAGTAAACCTCAAGTGAAGCGTCGGAATCTAAAACTGGACTCACAGGAGTGGTTCAAATCATAGAAAGTGAGAGTGTCTGTCCTCTTGTAATTAAGTCGGCATTGTGCCTTTTGTATTAATTTCGGATGCAAATTATGTGTTTCATCGTCAATAAGAAGGTCCAAGGTATATAGTAAACCTGAAGTGAAGCATCGGAATCTAAAACTGGACTCACAGGAGAGGTTCAAATCATAGAAAGTTAGAGTGTCAGTCCTCTTGTACTTAAGTCGGCATTGTGCCTTTTGTATTAAATTTGGATGCAATTTCTGTGTTTCATCGTCAGAAAGAAGGTCCAAGGTATACAGTAAACCTGAAGGGAAACATCGGAATCTAAAACTGGACTCACAGGAGAGGTTCAAATCATAGAAAGTGGGAGTGTCAGTCTTCTTGCACTTAAGTCGGCATTGTGCCTTTTGTATTAAATTCGGATGCAACTTCTGTGTTTCCTCGTCAATAAGAAGGTCCAAGGTATACAGTATACCTGAAGGGAAGCATCGAAATCTAAAACTGGACTCACAGGAGAGGTTCAAATCATAGAAGGTAGAGTGTCAGTCCTCTAGTACTTAAGTCGGTATTGTGCCTTTTGAATTTTTATGCCGATGCAATTACTGTGTTTCATCCTCAATAAGAAGTTCCAAGGTATACATTAAACCTGTAGTGAAGCATCGGAATCAAAAACTGGACTCACTGGAGAGGATCAAATCATAGAACGTTAGAGTGTCAGTCCTGTTGTATTTAAGTCGGCATTGTGCGTTTTGAATTAACTTCAGATGCAATTTCTGTGTTTCTTCGTCAATAAGAAGGTCCAAGGGATACAGTAAACCGGTAGTAAAGCATCGGAATCAAAAACTGGACTCACAGGAGAGGTTCAAATCATAGAAAGTTAGAGTGTCAGTCCTCTTGTACTTAAGTCGGCATTGTGCCTTTTGTATTAAATTTGGATGCAATTTCTGTGTTTCATCGTCAATAAGAAGGTCCAAGGGATACAGTAAACCTGAAGTGATGAAACGAAATCTAAATCTGGACTCACAGGAGAGGATCAAATCATAGAAGGTAGAGTGTCAGTCCACTTGTACTTAAGTCGGCATTTTGCCTTTTTACTTTTTAGTCCGATGCAATTACTGTGTTTCATCGTCAATTAGAAGTTCCAAGGTATACAGTAAACCTGTAGTGAAGCATCGGAATCTAAAACTGGACCCACAGGAGAGGTTCAAATTATAGAAGGTTAGAGTGTCGGTCCTCTTGTAATTAAGTCGGCATTGTTCCTTTTGTACTAAATTCGGATGCAAATTCTGTGTTTCATCGTCAGAAAGAAGGTCCAAGGTATACAGTAAACCTGAAGGGAGACATCGGAATCTAAAACTGGACTCCCAGGAGAGGTTCAAATCATAGAAGGTTAGAGTGTCGGTCCTCTTGTAATTAAGTCGGCATTGTGCCTTTTGTATTAAATTCGGATGCAAATTCTGTGCTTCATCGTCAGAAAGAAGGTCCAAGGTATACAGTAAACCTGAAGGGAAACATCGGAATCTAAAACTGGACTCCCAGGAGAGGTTCAAATCTTAGAAAGTGAGAGTGTCAGTCTTCTTGCACTTAAGTCGGCATTGTGCCTTTTGTATTAAATTCGGATGCAACTTCTGTGTTTCCTCGTCAATAAGAAGGTCCAAGGTATACAGTAAACCTGAAGGGAAACAACGGAAGTTAAAAATGGACTCCCAAGAGAGGTTTAAATCATAGAAAGTGAGAGTGTCAGTCTACTTGCACTTAAGTCGGCATTGTGCCTTTTGTATTAAATTCGGATGCAACTTCTGTGTTTCCTCGTCAATAAGAAGGTCCAAGGTATACAGTATACCTGAAGGGAAGCATCGAAATCTAAAACTGGACTCACAGGAGAGGTTCAAATCATAGAAGGTAGAGTGTCAGTCCTCTAGTACTTAAGTCGGCATTGTGCCTTTTGAATTTTTATTCTGATGCAATTACTGTGTTTCATCCTTAATAAGAAGTTCCAAGGTATACAGTAAACCTGTAGTGAAGCATCGGAATCTAAAACTGGACTCACAGGAGAGGTTCAAATCATAGAAGGTTAGAGTGTCAGTCCTCTTGTACTTAAATGGGCATTGTGCGTTATGTATTAAATTCAGATGCAATTTCTGTGTTTCTTCGTCAATAAGAAGGTCCAAGGGATACAGTAAACCGGTAGTAAAGCATCGGAATCTAAAACTGGACTCACAGGAGTGGTTCAAGTCATAGAAGGTAGAGTGTCAGTAACATAGTACTTAAGTCGGCATTGTGCCTTTTGAATTTTTATTCCGATGCAATTACTGTGTTTCATCCTCAATAAGAAGTTCCAAGGTATACAGTAAACTTGTAGTGAAGCATCGGAATCTAAAACTGGACTCACAGGAGAGGTTCAAATCATAGAAGGTTACAGTGTCAGTCCTCTTGTACTTAAGTAGGCATTGTGCGTTTTGTATTAAATTCAGATGGAATTTCTGTGTTTCATCATCAATAAGAATGTCCAAGGGATACAGTAAACCTCAAGTGAAGCGTCGGAATCTAAAACTGGACTCACAGGAGAGGTTCAAATCATAGAATGTGAGAGTGTCTGTCCTCTTGTACTTAAGTCGGCGTTGTACCCTTTGTATTAAATTCGGATGCAATTTCTGATTTTTCTTCATCAATAAGAAGGTCCGAGGAATACAGTAAACCTGATGTGAATCACTGGAATCTAAAACTGGACAAACAGGAGAGGTTCAAATCATAGAAAGTTAGAGAGTCAGTCCACTTGTACTTAAGTCGGCATTATGCCTTTTTAATTTAATTCCGATGCAATTTCTGTGCTTGACCGTTAAAAAGAAGATCCAAGGGATACAGTAAAGCTGAAGTGAAAAATCGGAATCTAAAACTGGACTCACAGGAGAGGTTCTAATCATTGAAAGTTAGTGTGTCAGTCCTCTTGTACTTAAGTCGGCATTGTGCCTTTAGTATTAAATTCCGATGCAATTTCTGTGTTTCATCGTCAATAAGAAGGTCCAAGGGATACCGTAAACCTGAAGTGGTGCATCGGAATCTAAATCTGGACTCACAGGACAGGATCAAATCATAGAAGGTAGAGTGTCAGTCCACTTGTACTTAAGTCGGCATTTTGCCTTTTGAATTTTTATTCCGATGCAATTACTGTGTTTCATCGTCAATTAGAAGTTCCAATGAATACAGTAAACCTGTAGTTAAGCATCGGAATCTAAAACTCGACTCACAGGGGAGGTTCAAATCATAGAAGGTTAGAGTGTCGGTCCTCTTGTAATTAAGTCGGCATTGTGCCTTTTGTGTTAAATTCGGATGCAAATTCTGTGTTTCATCGTCAATAAGAAGGTCCAAGGTATACAGTAAACCTGAAGTGAAGCATCGGGATCTAAAACTGGACTCACAGGAGAGGTTCAAATCATAGAAAGTTAGAGTGTCAGTCCTCTTGTACTTAAGTCGGCATTGTGCCTTTTGTATTAAATTCGGATGCAATTTCTGTGTTTCATCGTCAGAAAGAAGGTCCAAGGTATACAGTAAACCTGAAGGGAAACATCGGAATCTCAAACTGGACTCCCAGGAGAGGTTCAAATCATAGAAAGTGAGAGCGTCAGTCTTCTTGCACTTAAGTCGGCATTGTGCCTTTTGTATTAAATTCGGATGCAACTTCTGTGTTTCCTCGTCAATAAGAAGGTCCAAGGTATACAGTATACCTGAAGGGAAGCATCGAAATCTAAAACTGGACTCACAGGAGAGATTCAAATCATTGAAAGTTAGAGTGTTAGTCCTCTTGTACTTAAGTCGGCATTGTGCCTTTTGAATTTACTTCTGATGCAATTTCTGTGTTTCATCGTCAAGAAGAAGGTCCAAGGTATACAGTAAACCTGAAGTGAAGCATCGGAATCTAAAACTGGACTCACAGAAGAGGTTCTAATCATTGAAAGTTAGAGTGTCAGTCCTCTTGTACTTAAGTCGGCATTGGGCATCTTGTATTAAATTCGGATGCAATTTCTGTGTTTCTTCGTCAATAAGAAGGCACAAGGGATACAGTTAACCGGTAGTAAAGCATCGGAATCTAAAACTGGACTCACAGGAGAGGTTCAAATCATAGAAGGTAGAGTGTCAGTCCTCTAGTACTTAAGTCCCGCATTGTGCCTTTTGAATTTCTATTCCGATGCAATTACCATGTTTCATCCTCAATAAGAAGTTCCAAGGTATACAGTAAACCTGTAGTGAAGCATCGGAATCTAAAACTGGACTCACAGGAGAGGTTCAAATCATAGAAGGTTAGAGTGTCAATCCTCTTGTACTTAAGTCGGCATTGTGCGTTTTGTATTAAATTCAGATGCAATTTCTGTGTTTCTTCGTCAATAAGAAGGTCCAAGGGATACAGTAAACCGGTAGTAAAGCATCGGATTGTAAAACTGGACTCACTGGAGAGGTTCAAGTCATAGAAGGTAGAGTGTCAGTCCTCTAGTACTTAAGTTGGCATTGTGCCTTTTGAATTTTTATTCCGATGCAATTACTGTGTTTCATTCTCAATAAGAAGTTCCAAGGTATACAGTATACCTGTAGTGAAGCATCGGAATCTAAAACTGTACTCACAGGAGAGGTTCAAATCATAGAAGGTTACAGTGTCAGTCCTCTTGTACTTAAGTCGGCATTGTGCGTTTTGTATTAAATTCAGGTGCAATTTCTGTGTTTCATCATCAATAAGAATGTCCAAGGGATACAGTAAACCTCAAGTGAAGCGTCGGAATCTAAAACTGGACTCACAGAAGAGGTTCAAATCATAGAAAGTGAGAGTGTCTGTCCTCTTGTACTTAAGTCGGCGTTGTACCGTTTGTATTAAATTCGGATGCAATTTCTGTTTTTCATCATCAATAAGATGCTCCAAGGAATACAGTAAACCTGAAGTGAATCACTGGAATCTAAAACTGGGCTAACAGGAAAGGTTCAAATCATAGATAGTTAGAGAGTCAGTCCTCTTGTACTTAAGTCTGCATTGTGCCTTTTGAATTTAATTCGGATGCAATATCTGTGTCTCATCGTCATTAAGAAGGTCCAAGGTATACAGGAAACCTGAAGTGAAGCATCGGAATCTAAAACTAAACTCACAGGAGAGGTTCAAATCATAGAAAGTTAGAGTGTCAGTCCTCTTGTACTTAAGTCGGCATTTTGCCTTTGAATTTAATTCCCATGCAATTTCTGTGTTTCATCGTCGATGAGAAGGTCCAAGGTATACAGGAATCCTGAAGTGAAGCATCGGAACCTTAAACTGTACTCACAGGAGAATTTCAAATCATAGAAACTGAGAGTGTCAATCCTCTTGTACTTAAGTCGGCATTGTGCCTCTTGTATAAAATTCGGATGCAATTTCTGTGTTTCATCGTCAATAAGAAAGTCCAAGGGATACAGTAAACCTGAAGTGAGGCATCGGAATCTATAACTGGACTCACAGGAGAGGTTCAAATTATAGAAAGTTAGAGTGTCAGTCCTCTTGTACTTAAGTCGGCATTGTGCCTTTTGTATTAAATTCGGATGCAATTTCTGTGTATCATCGTCTGTAAGAAGGTCCATGGTATACAGTAAAACTGAAGGGAAGCATTGGCATCAAAAACTGGACTCGCAGGAGAGGTTCAAATCATAGAAAGTGAGAGTGTCAGTCCTCTTGTACTTAAGTCGGCATTGTGCCTTTTGTATTAAATTCGGATGCAATTTCTGTGTTTCATCGTCAGTATGAAGGTCCAAGGTATACAGGAACCTAAAGGGATGCAACGGAATCTAAAACTGGACTCACAGGAGAGATTCAAATCATTGAAAGTTAGAGTGTTAGTTCTCTTGTACTTTTGTCGGCATTGTGCATTTGAATTTAATTCCGATGCAATTTCTGTGTTTCATCGTCAATAAGAAGGTCCAAGGTATACAGTAAACCTGAAGTGAAGCTTCGGAATCTAAATCTGGACTGACAGGAGAGGTTCTAATCATTGAAAGTTAGAGTGTCAGTCCTCTTTTACTTAAGTCGGCATTGTGCCTTTTGTATTAAATTCGGATGCAATTTCTGTGTTTCATCGTCAATAAGAAGGACCTAGGGATACAGTAAACCTGAAGTGAAGCATCGGAATCTAAATCTGGACTCACAGGAGAGGTTCAAATCGTAGCAGGTAGAGTGTCAGTCCTCTTGTACTTAAGTCGGCATTGTGCCTTTTGAATTTTTATTCCGATGCAATTACTGTGTTTCTTCGTCAGTAAGAAGTTCCAAGTTGTACAGTAAACCTGTAGTGAAGCATCGGAATCTAAAACTGGACTCACAGGAGAGGTTCAAATCCTTGAAAGTTAGAGTGTCAGTCCTCTTTTACTTAAGTCGGCATTGTGCCTTTTGTATTAAATTCGGATGCAATTTCTGTGTTTCATCGTCAATAAGAAGGTCCAAGGGATACAGTAAACCTGCAGTGAAGCATCGGAATCTTAAACTGGACTGACAGGATAGGTTCATTTCATAGAAAGTTAGAGTGTCAGTCCTCTTTTACTTAAGTCGGCATTGTGCCTTTTAAATTTAATTCCGATGCAATTCCTGTGTTTCATCGTCAATAAGAAGTTCCAAGGTATACAGTAAACCTGAAGTGAAGCATCGGAGTCTAAAACTGGACTCACAGGAGAGGTTCATATCATAGAAAGTGAAGTGTCAGTCCTCTTGTACTTAAGTCGGGATTGTGACTTTTGTATTAAATTCGGAAGCAATTTCTGTGTTTCATCGTCAATAAAAAGGTCCAAGGGATACAGTAAACCGGAAGTGAAGCATCGGAATCTAAAACTGGACTCACAGGAGAGGTTCAAATCATAGAAAGTTAGATTGTCAGTATTCTTGTTCTTAAGCCGGCACTGTGCCGTTTGTATTAAATTCGGATGCAATTTCTGTGTTTCATCGTCTACAAGATGGTCCAAGGGATACAGTAAACCTGAAGTGAAGCATCGGAATCTAAAACTGAACTCACAGGAGAGGTTCAAATCATTGAATGTTAGATTGTCAGTTCTCTTGTACTTAAGTCGGCATTGTGCCTTTTGTTTTAAATTCGGATGCAATTTCTGTGCTTCATCGTCAATAAGAAGGTCCAAGGGATACAGTAAACCTAAATTGAGGCATCGGAATCTATAATTGGACTCACAGGAGGGGTTCAAATCATAGGAAGTTAGAGTGTCAGTCCTCTTGTACTTAAGTCGGCATTGTGACTTTTGCATTGAATTCGGAAGCAATTTCTATGTATCATCGTCAACGAGAGGGTCCAAGGGATACAGTAAACCTGAAGTGAAGCATCGGAATCCAAAACTGGACTCACAGGAGAGGTTCAAATCATATAAAGTGAGAGTTTCAGTGCTCTTGTACTTAGGTCGGCATTGTGCCTTCTGTATTAAATTCGGATGCAATTTCTGTGTCTCATCGTCAATAAGAAATTCCAAGGGATACAGTAAACCTGAAGTGAAGCGTCGGAATCGAAAACTAGACTCACAGGAGAGGTTCAAATCATAGAGAGTTAGATTCACAGTCCTCTTGTACTTAAGTCGGCACTGTGCCTTTTGTATTAAATTCGGATGCGATTTCTGTGTTTCATCGTCTACAAGATGGTCCAAGGGATACAGTAAACCTGAAGTGAAGCATCGGAATGTAAAACTGAACTCACAGTAGAGGTTCAAACCATAGAAAGTTAGATTGTCAGTCCTCTTGTACTTAAGTCGGCATTGTGCCTTTTGTTTTAAATTCGGATGCAATTCCTGTGCTTCATCGTCAATAAGAAGGTCCAAGGAATACAGTAAACCTAAAGTGAGGCATCGGAATCTAAAACTGGACTCACAGGTGACGTTCAAATCATAGCAAGTTAGAGTGTCGGTCCTCTTGTACTTAAGTTGGCATTGCGCCTTTTGTATGAAATTCGGATGCAATTTCTGTATTTCATCGTCAATACGAAGGTCCAAGGTATACAGTAAACCTGAAGTGAAGCATCGAAATCTAAAACTGGACTCACAGGAGATGTGAAAATCATAGAAAGTTAGAGTGTCAGTCCTCATGTACTTAAGTCGGCATTGTGTCTTTTGTGTTAAATTCGGATGCAATTTCTGTGTTTTATCGTAAATAAGAGGGTCCAAGGTATACAGTAAACCTGAAGTGAATCATTGGAATCTAAAACTAGACTCACAGGAGAGGTTCAAATCATAGAGAGATAGAGTGTCACTCATCTTGTACTTAAGTCGGCATTGTGCCTTTTGTATTAAATTCGGATGCAATTTCTGTGCTTCATCGTCAATAAGAAGGTCCAAGGGATACAGTAAACCTAAAGTGAGGCATCGGAATCTATAATTGGACTCACAGAAAGGGTTCAAATCATAGGAAGTTAGAGTGTCAGTCCTCTTGTACTTAAGTCGGCATTGTGACTTTTGCATTGAATTCGGAAGCAATTTCTATGTATCTTCGTCAATGAGAAGGTCCAAGGGATACAGTAAACCTGAAGTGAAGCATCGGAATCCAAAACTGGACTCACAGGAGAGGTTCAAATCATAGAAAGTGAGAGTTTCGGTGCTCTTGTACTTAGGTCGGCATTGTGCTTTTTGTATTAAATTCGGATGCAATTTCTGGGTCTCATTGTCAATAAGAATGTCCAAGGTATACAGTAAACCTGAAGTGAAGCATTGGAATCTAAAACTGGGCTCACAGGAGAGGTACAAATCATAGAAAGTTAGAGTGGCAGTCCTCTTGTACTTAAGTCGGCATTGTGCTTTTTGTATTAAATTCGGATGCAACTTCTGTGTTTCATCGTCAATACGAAGGTCCAAGGTATACAGAAAATCTGAAGTGAAGCATCGGAATCTAAAACTGGACTCACAGGAGCGGTTCAAATCATAGAAAGTGAAAGTGTCAGTCCTCTTGTACTTAAGTCGGGATTGTGACTTTTGTATTAAATTCGGAAGCAATTTCTGTGTTTCATCGTCAATAAAAAGGTCCAAGGGATACATTAAACCTGAAGTAAAGCATAGGAATCTAAAACTGGACTCACAGGAGAGGTTCAAATCATAAAAAGTGAGAGTGTCAGTGCTCTTGTACTTAGGTCGGCATTGTGCTTTTGTATTAAATTCGGATGCAATTTCTGTGATTCATCGTCAATAAGAAGGTCCAAGGTATACAGCAAACCTGAAGTGAAGCATTGGAATCTAAAACTGGGCTCACAGGAGAGGTTCAAATCAGAGAAAGTTAGAGTGGCAGTCCTCTTGTACTTAAGTCGGCATTGTGCTTTTTGTATTAAATTCGGATGCAATTTCTGTGTTTCATCGTCAATATGAAATTCTAAGGGATACAGTAAACCTAAAGGGAAGCATCGGAATCTAAAACTGGACTCACAGGAGAGGTTCAAATCATGGAAAGTTAGAGTGTCAGTCCTCTTGTACTTAAGGTGGCATTGTTCCTTTTGTATTTAATATGGATGCAATTTCTGTGTTTCATCGTCAATACGAAGGTCCAAGGTATACAGAAAACCTGAAGTGAAGCATCGGAATCTAAAACTGGACTCACAGGAGCGGTTCAAATCATAGAATGTTAGAGTGTTAGTCCTCTTGTACTTAAGTCGTCATTGTGCATTTTGAATTTAATTCCGATGCAATTTCTGTGTTTCATCATCACTAAGAAGGTCCAAGGGATACAGTAAGCCTGAATTGAAGCATCAGAAACTAAAACTGGATTCACAGGAGAGGTTCAAATCATAGAAAGTTAGAGTGTCAGTCCTCTTGTACTAAGGTCGACATTGTGCCTTTTGTATTAAATTCTGATTCATTTTCTGTGTTTCATCGTCAATAAGAAGGTCCAAGGTATACAGTAAACCTGAAGTGAAGCATCGGAATCTGAAACTGGACTAACAGGAGAGCTTCAAATCATAGAAAGTTAGAGTGTCAGCCCTCTTGTACTTAAGTCATAATTGTGCCTTTTGAATTTAATTCCGATGCAATTTCTGTGTTTCATCGTCACTAAGAACGTACAAGGGATACAGTAAACCTGAAGTGAAGCATCGGAATCTAAAACTGGACTCACAGGAGAGGTTCAAATCATTGAAAGTTAGAGTGTCAGTCCTCTTGTACTTAAGTCAGCATTGTGCCTTTTGTATTAAATTCGGATGCAATTCCTGTGTTTCATCGACAACAAGAAGGTCCAAGGTATACAGTAAACCTGAAGTGAAGCATCGGAATCTAAAGCTGGACTCACAGGAGAGGTTGAAATAATAGAAAGTTAGAGTGTCAGTCCTCTTGTACTTAAGTTAGCTTTGTGCCTTTTGTATTAAATTTGGATGCAATTTCTGTGTTTCATCGTCAATTAAAAGGTCCAAGGGATACAGTAAACCTGAAGTGAAGCATCGGAATCTAATACTAGACTCACAGGAGAGGTTCATATCATAGAAAGTTAGAGTGTCAGTCCTCTTGTACTTAAGTCGGCATTGTGACTTTTGTATTGAATTCGGAAGCAATTTCTATGTTTCATCGTCAATAAGAAGGTCCAAGGGATACAGTAAACCTGAAGTGAAGCATCGGAATCCAATACTGGACTCACAGGACAGGTTCAAATCATAGAAAGTTAGAGTGTCAGTCCTCATGTACTTAAGTCGGCATTGTGCCTTTTGTGTTAAATTCGGATGCAATTTCTATGTTTCATCGTCAATAAGAAGGTCCATGGGATACAGTAAACCTGCAGTGAAGCATTGGAATCTAAAACTGGACTGTCTGGATAGGTTCATTTCATAGAAAGTTAGAGTGTCAGTCCTCTTTTACTTAAGTCGACATTGTGCCTTTTAAATTTAATTCCGATGCAATTCCTGTGTTTCATCGTCAATAAGAAGTTCCAAGGTATACAGTAAACCTGAAGTGAAGCATCGGAGTCTAAAACTGGACTCACATGAGAGGTTCAAATCATAGAAAGTGAAAGTGTCAGTCCTCTTGTACTTAAGTCGGGATTGTGACTTTTGTATTAAATTCGGAAGCAATTTCTGTGTTTCATCGTCAATAAAAAGGTCCAAGGGATACAGTAAACCTGAAGTGAAGCATCGGAATCTAAAACTGGACTCACAGGAGAGGTTCAAATCATAGAAAGTTAGATTGTCAGTCCTCTTGTACTTAAGTCGGCACTGTGAATTTTGTATTAAATTCGGATGCACTTTCTGTGTTTCATCGTCTACAAGATGGTCCAAGGGATACAGTAAACCTGAAGTGAAAAATCGGAATCTAAATCTGGACTGACAGGAGAGGTTCTAATCATAGAAAGTTAGAGTGTCAGTCCTCTTTTACTTAAGTCGGCATTGTGCCTTTTGTATTAAATTCGGATGCAATTTCTGTGTTTCATCGTCAATAAGAAGGACCTAGGGATACAGTAAACCTGAAGTGAAGCATCGGAATCTAAATCTGGACTCACAGGAGAGGTTCAAATCGTAGCAGGTAGAGTGTCAGTCCTCTCGTACTTAAGTCGGCATTGTGCCTTTTGAATTTTTATTCCGATGCAATTACTGTGTTTCTTCGTCAGTAAGAAGTTCCAAGTTGTACAGTAAACCTGTAGTGAAGCATCGGAATCTAAAACCGGACTCACAGGAGAGGTTCAAATCCTAGAAGGTTAGAGTGTCAGTCCTCTTGTACTTAAGAGCGCATTGTGCCTTTTGTATTATATTCGGATGCAATTTCTGTGTTTCATCGTCAATAAGAATGTCCAAGGGATACAGTAAACCTCAAGTGAAGCGTCGGAATCTAAAACTGGACTCACAGGTGAGGTTTAATTCATAGAAAGTTAGAGTGTCAGTCCTCTTGTACTTAAGTCGGCATTGTGCCTTTTGCATTAAATTCGGATCCAATTTCTGTGTTTCATCGTCAATAAGAAGGTCCAAGGTATACAGTAAACCTGAAGTGAAGCATCGGAATATAAAATTGGACTCAAAGGAGAGGTTCAAATCATAGAAAGTTAGAATGTCAGTCCTCATGTACTTAAGTCGGCATTGTGCCTTTTGTATTAAATTCAGATTCAATTTCTGTGTTTCATCGTCAATAAGAAGGCCCAAGGGATACAGTAAACCTAAAGTGAATCATAGGAATCTAAAACTGGACTCACAGGAGAGGTTCAAATCATAGAAAGTTAGAGAGTCAGTCCTCTTGTACTTAAGTCGGCATTGTGCTATTTCAATTTAATTCGGATGCAATATCTGTGTTTTATCGTCAATAAGAAGGTCCAAGGTATACAGAAAACCTGAAGTGAAGCATCGAAATCTAAAACTGGACTCACAGGAGAGGTTCAAATCGTAGAAAGTTAGAGTGTCAGTCCACTTGTACTTAAGTCGTCATTGCGCCTTCTGAATTTTATTCCGACGCAATTTCTGTGTTTCATCGTCAATAAGTAGGTCCAAGGTATACAGGAAACCTGAAACGAAGCATCGGAAGCTAAAACTGGACCCACAGGAGAGGTTCAAATCATAGAAAGTGAGAGTGACAGTCTTCTTGTACTTAAGTCGGCATTGTGCCTTTTGCATTAATTTCGGATCCAATATCTGTGTTTCATCGTCAGTAAGAAGGTCCAAGGTATACAGTAAACTTGAGTGGAAGCATCGGAATCTAAAACTGGACTCACAGGAGAGGTTCAAATCATAGAAAGTTTAAGTGTCAGTCCTCTTGTACTTAAGTCGGCATTGTGCCTTGTGTATTACATTCGGATGCAATTTTTGTGTTTCATCGTCAATAAGAAGGTTCAAGGGATACAGTAAACCTGAAGTGAAGCATCGGATTCTAAAACTGGACACACAGGAGAGGTTCAAATCATAGAAAGTTAGAGTGTACGTCCTCTTGTACTTAAGTCGGCGTTGTGCTTTTTGTATTAAATTCGGATGCAATTTCTGTGTTTCATCGTCAATAAGAAGGTCCAAGGTATACAGGAAACCTGAAGTGAAGCATCGGAATCTAAAACTGGACTCACAGAACAGGTTCAAATCATAGAAAGTTAGAGTGTCAGTCCTCTTGTACTTAAGTCGGCATTGTGCTTTTTGTATTAAATTCGGATGCAATTTCTGTGTTTTTTCGTCAATAAAAAGGTCCAAGGGATACAGTAAACCGGTAGTAAAGCATTGGAATCTAAAACTGGACTCAGAGGAGAGGTTCAAGTCATAGAAGGTAGAGCGTCAGTCCTGTAGTACTTAAGTCGGCATTGTGCCTTTTGAATTTTTATTCCGATGCCATTACTGTGTTTCATCCTCAGTAAGAAGTTCCAAGGTATACAGTAAACCTGTAGTGTAGCCTCGGAATCTAAAACTGGACTCACAGGAGAGGTTCATATCATAGAAGGTTAGAGTGTCAGTCCTCTTGTACTTAAGTCGGCATTGTGCGTTTTGTATTAAATTCGGATGCAATTTCTGTGTTTCATCGTCAATAAGAAGGTAGAAGGTATACAGTAAACCTGAAGGGATGCATCGGAATCTAAAACTGGACTCCCAGGAGAGGTTCAAATCATAGAAAGTAAGAGTGTCTGTCTTCTTGCACTTAAGTTGGCATTGTGCCTTTTGTATTAAATTCGGATGCAACTTCTGTGTTTCCTCGTCAATAAGAAGGTCCAGGGTATACAGTAAACCTGAAGGGAGGCATCGAAATCTAAAACTGGACTCACAGGAGGGATTCAAATAATTGAAAGTTAGAGTGTCAGTCCTCTTGTACTTAAGTCGGCATTGTGCATTTTGAATTTACTTCCGATGCAATTTCTGTGTTTCATCGTCAAGAAGAAGGTCCAAGGTATACAGTGAACCTGAAGTGAAGCATCGGAATCTAAAACTGGACTCACAGGAGAGGTTCTAATCATTGAAAGTTAGAGTGTCAGTCCTCTTATACTTAAGTCGGCATTGGGCCTCTTGTATTAAATTCGGATGCAATTTCTGTGTTTCTTCGTCAATAAGAAGGTCCAAGGGATACAGTAAACCGGTAGTAAAGCATCGGAATCTAAAACTGGACTCACAGGAGAGGTTCAAATCATAGAAGGTAGAGTGTCAGTCCTCTAGTACTTAAGTCGGCATTGTGCCTTTTGAATTTTTATTCCGATGCAATTACTGTGTTTCATCCTCAATAAGAAGTTCCAAGGTATACAGTAAACCTGTAGTGAAGCATCGGAATCTAAAACTGGACTCACAGGAGAGGTTCAAATCATAGAAAATTAGAGTGTCAGTCCTCTTGTACTTAAGTCGGCATTGTGCGTTTTGTATTAAACTCAGATGCAATTTCTGTGTTTCTTCGTCAATGAGAAGGTCCAAGGGATACAGTAAACCGGTAGTAAAGCATTGGAATCTAAAACTGGACTCAGAGGAGAGGTTCAAGTCATAGAAGGTAGAGCGTCAGTCCTCTAGTACTTAAGTCGGCATTGTGCCTTTTGAATTTTTATTCCGATGCCATTACTGTGTTTCATCCTCAATAAGAAGTTCCAAGGTATACAGTAAACCTGTAGTGAAGCATCGGAATCTAAAACTGGACTCACAGGAGAGGTTCATATCATAGAAGGTTAGAGTGTCAGTCCTCTTGTAGTTAAGTCGGCATTGTGCGTTTTGTATTAAATTCAGATGCAATTTCTGTGTTTCATCATCAATAAGAATGTCCAAGGGATACAGTAAACCTCAAGTGAAGCTTCGGAATCTAAAACTGGACTCACAGGAGAGGTTCAATTCATAGAAAGTTAGAGTGTCAGTACTCTTGTACTTAAGTCGGCATTGTGCCTCTTGTATTAAATTCGGATGCAATTTCTGTGTTTCATCGTCAATAAGAAGGTCCAAGGGATACAGTAAACCTGAAGTGAGGCATCGGAATCTAAAACTGGACTCACAGAAGAGGTTCAAATTATAGAAAGTTAGAGTGTCAGTCCTCTTGTACTTAAGTCGGCATTGTGCCTTTTGTATTAAATTCGGATTCAATTTCTGTGTTTCATCGTCTGTAAGAAGGTCCATGGTATACAGTAAAACTGAAGGGAAGCATTGGAATATAAAACTGGACTCACAGGAGAGGTTCAAATCATAGAAAGTGAGAGTGTCAGTCCTCTTGTACGTAAGTCGGCATTGTGCCTTTTGTATTAAATTCGGATGCAATTTCGGTCTTTCATCGTCAGTATGAAGGTCCAAGGTATACAGTAAACTTAAAGGGATGCATTGGAATCTAAAACTGGACTCACAGGAGAGATTCAAATCATTGAAAGTTAGAGTGTCAGTTCTCTTGTACTTAAGTCGGCATTGTGCTTTTGAATTTAATTCCGATGCAATTTCTGTGCTTCACCGTTAAAAAGAAGGTCCAAGGGATACAGTAAACCTGAAGTGAAAAGTCGGAATCTAAAACTGGACTCACAGGAGAGGTTCAAATCGTAGAAGGTAGAGTGTCAGTCCTCCTGTACTTAAGTCGGCATTGTGCCTTTTGAATTTTTATTCCGATGCAATTACTGTGTTTCTTCGTCAGTAAGATGTTCCAAGGTATACAGTAAACCTGTAGTGAAGCATCGGAATCTAAAACTGGACTCACAGGGGAGGTTCAAATCCTAGAAGGTTAGAGTGTCAGTCCTCTTGTACTTAAGTGCGCATCGCGCCTTTTGTATTAAATTCGGATGCAATTTCTGTGTTTCATCGTCAATAAGAATGTCCAAGGGATACAGTAAACCTCAAGTGAAGCTTCGGAATCTAAAACTGGACTCACAGGAGAGGTTCAACTCATAGAAAGTTAAGGTGTCAGTCCTCTTGTACTGAAGTCGGCATTGTGCCTTTTGCATTAAATTCGGATCCAATTTCTGTGTTTCATCGTCAATAGGAAGGTCCAAGGTATACAGTATACCTGAAGTGAAGCATCGGAATATAAAACTGGACTCAAAGGAGAGGTTCAAATCATAGAAAGTTAGAATGTCAGTCCTCTTGTACTTAAGTCGGCATTGTGCTTTTTGTATTAAATTCAGATGCAATTTCTGTGTTTCATCGTCAGTAAGAAGGTCCAAGGTATACAGTAAACCAGAAGGGAAGCATCGTAATCTAAAACTGGACTCACAGGACAGGTTCAAATCATAGAAAGTGAGAATGTCAGTCGTCTTGTACTTAAGTCGGCATTGTGCCTTTTGTATTAAATTCGGATGCAATTTCTGTGTTTCTTCATCAATAAGAATGTCCAAGGGATACAGTAATCCTAAAGTGAATTATAGGAATCTAAACCTGGACTCACAGGAGAGGTACAAATCATAGAAAGTTAGAGTGTCTGTCCTCTTGTACTTGAGTAGGCATTGTGCCTATTGTATTACATTCGGATGCTATTTCTGTGTTTCATCGTCAACAAGAAGGTCCAAGGGATACAGTAAACCTGAAGTGTAGCATCGGAATCTAAAACTGGACTCACAGGAGAGGTTCAAATCATAGAAAGTTAGAGTGTCCGTCCTCTTGTGCTTAAGTCGTCATTGCGCCTTCTCAATTTAGTTCCGATGCAATTTCTGTGTTTCATCGTCAATAAGAAGGTCCAAGGTATACAGGAAACCTGAAGTGAAGCATCGGAAACTAAAACTGGACCCACAGGAGAGGTTCAAATCATAGAAAGTGAGAGTGTCAGTCCTCTTGTACTTAAGTCGGCATTGTGCCTTTTGCATTAATTTCGGATCCAATTTCTGTGTTTCATCGTCAGTAAGAAGGTCCAAGGTATACATGAAACTTGAAGGGAAGCATCGGAATCTAAAACTGGACTCACAGGAGAGGTTGAAATTATAGAATGTTAGAGTGTCAGTCCTCTTGTACTTAAGTCGGCATTGTGCCTTGTGTATTACATTCGGATGCAATTTTTGTGTTTCATCGTCAATAAGAAGGTCCAAGGGATACAGTAAACCTGAAGTGAAGCATCGGAATCTAAATCTGGACTCACAGGAGAGGTTCAAATCGTAGAAGGTAGAGTGTCAGTCCTCTTGTACTTAAGTCGGCATTGTGCCTTTTGAATTTTTATTCCGATGCAATTACTGTGTTTCTTCGTCAGTAAGAAGTTCCAAGTTATACAGTAAACCTGTAGTGAAGCATCGGAATCTAAAACTGGACTCACAGGAGAGGTTCAAATCCTAGAAGGTTAGAGTGTCAGTCCTCTTGTACTTAAGAGCGCATTGTGCCTTTTGTATTAAATTCGGATGCAATTTCTGTGTTTCATCGTCAATAAGAATGTCCAAGGCATACAGTAAACCTCAAGTGAAGCGTCGAAATCTAAAACTGGACTCACAGGTAGGTTCAATTCATAGAAAGTTAGAGTGTCAGTCCTCTTGTACTTAAGTCGGCATTGTGCCTTTTGCATTAAATTCGGATCCAATTTCTGTGTTTCATCGTCAATAAGAAGGTCCAAGGTATACAGTAAACCTGAAGTGAAGCATCGGAATATAAAATTGGACTCAAAGGAGAGGTTCAAATCATAGAAAGTTAGAATGTCAGTCCTCATGTACTTAAGTCGGCATTGTGCATTTTGTATTAAATTCAGATTCAATTTCTGTGTTTCATCGTCAATAAGAAGGTCCAAGGGATACAGTAAACCTAAAGTGAATCATAGGATTCTAAAACTGGACTCACAGGAGAGGTTCAAATCATAGAAAGTTAGAGAGTTAGTCCACTTGTACTTAAGTCGGCATTGTGCCTTTTCAATTTAATTCGGATGCAGTATCTGTGTTTTATCGTCAATACGAAGGTCCAAGGTATACAGAAAACCTGAAGTGAAGCATCGGAATCTAAAACTGGACTCACAGGAGAGGTTCAAATCATAGAAAGTGAGAGTGTCAGTCCTCTTGTACATAAGTCGGCATTTTGCCTTTTGTATTAAATTCGGACGCAATTTCTGTGTTTCATCGTCAATAAGAAGGTCCAAGGTATACAGTAAACATGAAGGGAAGCATCGAAATCTAAAACTGGACTCACAGGAGAGGTTCAAATCGTAGAAAGTTAGAGTGTCAGTCCACTTGTACTTAAGTCGTCATTGCGCCTTCTGAATTTTATTCCGACGCAATTTCTGTGTTTCATCGTCAATAAGAAGGTCCAAGGGATACAGTAAACCTGAAGTGAAGCATCGGATTCTAAAACTGGACTCACAGGAGAGGTTCAAATCATAGAAAGTTAGAAGGTACGGCCTCTTGTACTTAAGTAGGCGTTGTGCTTTTTGTATTAAATTCGGATGCAACTTCTGTGTTTCCTCGTCAATAAGAAGGTCCAGGGTATACAGTAAACCTGAAGGGAGGCATCGAAATCTAAAACTGGACTCACAGGAGGGATTCAAATCATTGAAAGTTAGAGTGTCAGTCCTCTTGTACTTAAGTCGGCATTGTGCATTTTGAATTTACTTCCGATGCAATTTCTGTGTTTCATCGTCAAGAAGAAGGTCCAAGGTATACAGTGAACCTGAAGTGAAGCATCGGAATCTAAAACTGGACTCACAGGAGAGGTTCTAATCATTGAAAGTTAGAGTGTCAGTCCTCGTATACTTAAGTCGGCATTGGGCCTCTTGTATTAAATTCGGATGCAATTTCTGTGTTTCTTCGTCAATAAGAAGGTCCAAGGGATACAGTAAACCGGTAGTAAAGCATCGGAATCTAAAACTGGACTCACAGGAGAGGTTCAAATCATAGAAGGTAGAGTGTCAGTCCTCTAGTACTTAAGTCGGCATTGTGCCTTTTGAATTTTTATTCCGATGCAATTACTGTGTTTCATCCTCAATAAGAAGTTCCAAGGAATACAGTAAACCTGTAGTGAAGCATCGGAATCTAAAACTGGACTCACAGGAGAGGTTCAAATCATAGAAAATTAGAGTGTCAGTCCTCTTGTACTTAAGTCGGCATTGTGCGTTTTGTATTAAACTCAGATGCAGTTTCTGTGTTTCTTCGTCAATAAGAAGGTCCAAGGGATACAGTAAACCGGTAGTAAAGCATTGGAATCTAAAACTGGACTCAGAGGAGAGGTTCAAGTCATAGAAGGTAGAGCGTCAGTCCTCTAGTACTTAAGTCGGCATTGTGCCTTTTGAATTTTTATTCCGATGCTATTGCTGTGTTTCATCCTCAATAAGAAGTTCCAAGGTATACAGTAAACCTGTAGTGAAGCATCGGAATCTAAAACTGGACTCACAGGAGAGGTTCATATCATAGAAGGTTAGAGTGTCAGTCCTCTTGTACTTAAGTCGGCATTGTACGTTTTGTACAAAATTCAGATGCATTTTCTGTGTTTCATCATCAATAAGAATGTCCAAGGGATACAGTAAACCTCAAGTGAAGCTTCGGAATCTAAAACTGGACTCACAGGAGAGGTTCAATTCATAGAAAGTTAGAGTGTCAGTCCTCTTGTACTTAAGTCGGCATTGTGCCTCTTGTATTAAATTCGGATGCAATTTCTGTGTTTCATCGTCAATAAGAAGGTCCAAGGGATACAGTAAACCTGAAGTGAGGCATCGGAATCTAAAACTGGACTCACAGAAGAGGTTCAAATTATAGAAAGTTAGAGTGTCAGTCCTCTTGTACTTAAGTCGGCATTGTGCCTTTTGTATTAAATTCGGATGCAATTTCTGTGTTTCATCGTCTGTAAGAAGGTCCATGGTATACAGTAAAACTGAAGGGAAGCATTGGAATATAAAACTGGACTCACAGGAGAGGTTCAAATCATAGAAAGTGAGAGTGTCAGTCCTCTTGTACGTAAGTCGGCATTGTGCCTTTTGTATTAAATTCGGATGCAATTTCGGTGTTTCATCGTCAGTATGAAGGTCCAAGGTATACAGTAAACTTAAAGGGATGCATTGGAATCTAAAACTGGACTCACAGGAGAGATTAAATTCATTGAAAGTTAGAGTGTCAGTTCTCTTGTACTTAAGTCGGCATTGTGCTTTTGAATTTAATTCCGATGCAATTTCTGTGTTTCATCGTCAATAAGGAGGTCCAAGGTATACAGTAAACCTGAAGTGAAGCATCGGAATCTAAAACTGGGCTCACAGGAGTGGTTCAAATTGTAGAAAGGTAGAGTGTCAATCCTCTTGTACTTAAGTCGGCATTGTGCCTTTTGAATTTCATTCCGATGCAATTTCTGTGCTTCACCGTTAAAAAGAAGGTCCAAGGGATACAGTAAACCTGAAGTGAAAAATCGGAATCTAAAACTGGACTCACAGGAGAGGTTCAAATCGTAGAAGGTAGAGTGTCAGTCTTCCTGTACTTAAGTCGGCATTGTGCCTTTTGAATTTTTATTCCGATGCAATTACTGTGTTTCTTCGTCAGTAAGATGTTCCAAGGTATACAGTAAACCTGTAGTGAGGCATCGGAATCTAAAACTGGACTCACAGGGGAGGTTCAAATCCTAGAAGGTTAGAGTGTCAGTCCTCTTGTACTTAAGAGCGCATTGTGCCTTTTGTATTAAATTCGGATGCAATTTCTGTGTTTCATCGTCAATAAGAATGTCCAAGGCATACAGTAAACCTCAAGTGAAGCGTCGGAATCTAAAACTGGACTCACAGGTAGGTTCAATTCATAGAAAGTTAGAGTGTCAGTCCTCTTGTACTTAAGTCGGCATTGTGCCTTTTGCATTAAATTCGGATCCAATTTCTGTGTTTCATCGTCAATAAGAAGGTCCAAGGTATACAGTAAACCTGAAGTGAAGCATCGGAATATAAAATTGGACTCAAAGGAGAGGTTCAAATCATAGAAAGTTAGAATGTCAGTCCTCATGTACTTAAGTCGGCATTGTGCATTTTGTATTAAATTCAGATTCAATTTCTGTGTTTCATCGTCAATAAGAAGGTCCAAGGGATACAGTAAACCTAAAGTGAATCATAGGATTCTAAAACTGGACTCACAGGAGAGGTTCAAATCATAGAAAGTTAGAGAGTTAGTCCACTTGTACTTAAGTCGGCATTGTGCCTTTTCAATTTAATTCGGATGCAGTATCTGTGTTTTATCGTCAATACGAAGGTCCAAGGTATACAGAAAACCTGAAGTGAAGCATCGGAATCTAAAACTGGACTCACAGGAGAGGTTCAAATCATAGAAAGTGAGAGTGTCAGTCCTCTTGTACATAAGTCGGCATTTTGCCTTTTGTATTAAATTCGGACGCAATATCTGTGTTTCATCGTCAATAAGAAGGTCCAAGGTATACAGTAAACATGAAGGGAAGCATCGAAATCTAAAACTGGACTCACAGGAGAGGTTCAAATCGTAGAAAGTTAGAGTGTCAGTCCACTTGTACTTAAGTCGTCATTGCGCCTTCTGAATTTTATTCCGACGCAATTTCTGTGTTTCATCGTCAATAAGAAGGTCCAAGGTATACAGGAAACCTGAAACGAAGCATCGGAAACTAAAACTGGACCCACAGGAGAGGTTCAAATCATAGAAAGTGAGAGTGTCAGTCTTCTTGTACTTAAGTCGGCATTGTGCCTTTTGCATTAATTTCGGATCCAATATCTGTGTTTCATCGTCAGTAAGAAGGTCCAAGGTATACAGTAAACTTGAGTGGAAGCATCGGAATCTAAAACTGGACTCACAGGAGAGGTTCAAATCATAGAAAGTTTAAGTGTCAGTCCTCTTGTACTTAAGTCGGCATTGTGCCTTGTGTATTTCATTCGGATGCAATTTTTGTGTTTCATCGTCAATAAGAAGGTCCAAGGGATACAGTAAACCTGAAGTGAAGCATCGGATTCTAAAACTGGACTCACAGGAGAGGTTCAAATCATAGAAAGTTAGAAGGTACGGCCTCTTGTACTTAAGTCGGCGTTGTGCTTTTTGTATTAAATTCGGATGCAACTTCTGTGTTTCCTCGTCAATAAGAAGGTCCAGGGTATACAGTAAACCTGAAGGGAGGCATCGAAATCTAAAACTGGACTCACAGGAGGGATTCAAATCATTGAAAGTTAGAGTGTCAGTCCTCTTGTACTTAAGTCGGCATTGTGCATTTTGAATTTACTTCCGATGCAATTTCTGTGTTTCATCGTCAAGAAGAAGGTCCAAGGTATACAGTGAACCTGAAGTGAAGCATCGGAATCTAAAACTGGACTCACAGGAGAGGTTCTAATCATTGAAAGTTAGAGTGTCAGTCCTCGTATACTTAAGTCGGCATTGGGCCTCTTGTATTAAATTCGGATGCAATTTCTGTGTTTCTTCGTCAATAAGAAGGTCCAAGGGATACAGTAAACCGGTAGTAAAGCATCGGAATCTAAAACTGGACTCACAGGAGAGGTTCAAATCATAGAAGGTAGAGTGTCAGTCCTCTAGTACTTAAGTCGGCATTGTGCCTTTTGAATTTTTATTCCGATGCAATTACTGTGTTTCATCCTCAATAAGAAGTTCCAAGGAATACAGTAAACCTGTAGTGAAGCATCGGAATCTAAAACTGGACTCACAGGAGAGGTTCAAATCATAGAAAATTAGAGTGTCAGTCCTCTTGTACTTAAGTCGGCATTGTGCGTTTTGTATTAAACTCAGATGCAGTTTCTGTGTTTCTTCGTCAATAAGAAGGTCCAAGGGATACAGTAAACCGGTAGTAAAGCATCGGAATCTAAAACTGGACTCACAGGAGAGGTTCATATCATAGAAGGTTAGAGTGTCAGTCCTCTTGTACTTAAGTCGGCATTGTACGTTTTGTAAAAAATTCAGATGCATTTTCTGTGTTTCATCATCAATAAGAATGTCCAAGGGATACAGTAAACCTCAAGTGAAGCTTCGGAATCTAAAACTGGACTCACAGGAGAGGTTCAATTCATAGAAAGTTAGAGTGTCAGTCCTCTTGTACTTAAGTCGGCATTGTGCCTCTTGTATTAAATTCGGATGCAATTTCTGTGTTTCATCGTCAATAAGAAGGTCCAAGGGATACAGTAAACCTGAAGTGAGGCATCGGAATCTAAAACTGGACTCACAGAAGAGGTTCAAATTATAGAAAGTTAGAGTGTCAGTCCTCTTGTACTTAAGTCGGCATTGTGCCTTTTGTATTAAATTCGGATGCAATTTCTGTGTTTCATCGTCTGTAAGAAGGTCCATGGTATACAGTAAAACTGAAGGGAAGCATTGGAATATAAAACTGGACTCACAGGAGAGGTTCAAATCATAGAAAGTGAGAGTGTCAGTCCTCTTGTACGTAAGTCGGCATTGTGCCTTTTGTATTAAATTCGGATGCAATTTCGGTGTTTCATCGTCAGTATGAAGGTCCAAGGTATACAGTAAACTTAAAGGGATGCATTGGAATCTAAAACTGGACTCACAGGAGAGATTAAATTCATTGAAAGTTAGAGTGTCAGTTCTCTTGTACTTAAGTCGGCATTGTGCTTTTGAATTTAATTCCGATGCAATTTCTGTGTTTCATCGTCAATAAGGAGGTCCAAGGTATACAGTAAACCTGAAGTGAAGCATCGGAATCTAAAACTGGGCTCACAGGTGTGGTTCAAATTGTAGAAAGGTAGAGTGTCAATCCTCTTGTACTTAAGTCGGCATTGTGCCTTTTGAATTTCATTCCGATGCAATTTCTGTGCTTCACCGTTAAAAAGAAGGTCCAAGGGATACAGTAAACCTGAAGTGAAAAATCGGAATCTAAAACTGGACTCACAGGAGAGGTTCAAATCGTAGAAGGTAGAGTGTCTGTCTTCCTGTACTTAAGTCGGCATTGTGCCTTTTGAATTTTTATTCCGATGCAATTACTGTGTTTCTTCGTCAGTAAGATGTTCCAAGGTATACAGTAAACCTGTAGTGAGGCATCGGAATCTAAAACTGGACTCACAGGGGAGGTTCAAATCCTAGAAGGTTAGAGTGTCAGTCCTCTTGTACTTAAGTGCGCATCGCGCCTTTTGTATTAAATTCGGATGCAATTTCTGTGTTTCATCGTCAATAAGAATGTCCAAGGGATACAGTAAACCTCAAGTGAGGCTTCGGAATCTAAAACTGGACTCACAGGAGAGGTTCAACTCATAGAAAGTTAAGGTGTCAGTCCTCTTGTACTGAAGTCGGCATTGTGCCTTTTGCATTAAATTCGGATCCAACTTCTGTGTTTCATCGTCAATAGGAAGGTCCAAGGTATACAGTATACCTGAAGTGAAGCATCGGAATATAAAACTGGACTCAAAGGAGAGGTTCAAATCATAGAAAGTTAGAATGTCAGTCCTCTTGTACTTAAATCGGCATTGTGCTTTTTGTATTAAATTCAGATGCAATTTCTGTGTTTCATCGTCAGTAAGAAGGTCCAAGGTATACAGTAAACCAGAAGGGATGCATCGTAATCTAAAACTGGACTCACAGGACAGGTTCAAATCATAGAAAGTGAGAATGTCAGTCGTCTTGTACTTAAGTCGGCATTGTGCCTTTTGTATTAAATTCGGATGCAATTTCTGTGTTTCTTCATCAATAAGAAGGTCCAAGGGATACAGTAATCCTAAAGTGAACTATAGGAATCTAAACCTGGACTCACAGGAGAGGTACAGATCATAGAAAGTAAGAGTGTCTGTCCTCTTGTACTTGAGTAGGCATTGTGCCTATTGTATTACATTCGGATGCTATTTCTGTGTTTCATCGTCAACAAGAAGGTCCAAGGGATACAGAAAACCTGAAGTGAAGCATCGGATTCTAAAACTGGACTCACAGGAAAGGTTCAAATCATAGAAAGTTTGAGTGTCAGTCATCTTGTACTTAAGTCGGCATTGTGCCTTTTGAATTCCACTTCGATGCAATTTCTGTGCTTCATCGTCAATAAGAAGGTCCATGGTATTACAGTAAACCTGAAGTGTAGCATCGGAAATTTAAAACTGGACTCACAGGAGAGGTTCAAATCATAGAAAGTTAGAGTGTCCGTCCTCTTGTACTTAAGTCGTCATTGCGCCTTCTCAATTTAGTTCCGATGCAATTTCTGTGTTTCATCGTCAATAAGAAGGTCCAAGGTATACAGGAAACCTGAAGTGAAGCATCGGAAACTAAAACTGGACCCACAGGAGAGGTTCAAATCATAGAAAGTGAGGGTGTCAGTCCTCTTGTACTTAAGTCGGCATTGTGCCTTTTGCATTAATTTCGGATCCAATTTCTGTGTTTCATCGTCAGTAAGAAGGTCCAAGGTATACATTAAACTTGAAGGGAAGCATCGGAATCTAAAACTGGACTCACAGGAGAGGTTGAAATCACAGAATGTTAGAGTGTCAGTCCTCTTGTACTTAAGTCGGCATTGTGAATTGTGTATTACATTCGGATGCAATTTTTGTGTTTCGTCGTCAATAAGAAGGTCCAAGGGATACAGTAAACCGGAAGTGAAGCATCGGATTCTAAAACTGGACTCACAGGAGAGGTTCAAATCATAGAAAGTTAGAGTGTACGTCCTCTTGTACTTAAGTCGGCTTTGTGCCTTTTGCATTAATTTCGGATCCAATTTCTGTGTTTCATCGTCAGTAAGAAGGTCCAAGGTATACTTTAAACTTGAAGGGAAGCATCGGAATCTAAAACTGGACTCACAGGAGAGGTTGAAATCATCGAATGTTAGAGTGTCAGTCCTCTTGTACTTAAGTCGGCATTGTGAATTGTGTATTACATTCGGATGCAATTTCTGTGTTTCATCATCAATAAGAAGGTCCAAGGAATACAGTAAACCTGAAGGGAACCATCGGAATCTAAAACTGGACTCACAGGAGAGGTTCAATTCATAGAAAGTTAGAAAGTCAGTCCTCTTGTACTTCAGTCGGCATTGTGCCTTTTGAATTTAATTCGGATGCAATGTCTGTGTTTCATCGTCAATAAGAAGGTGCAAGGTATACAGTACACCTGAAGGGAAGCTTCGAAATCTAAAACTGGACTCAATCGAGACATTCCAATCATTGAAAGTTAGAGTGTCAGTCCTCTTGTACTTAAGTCGGCATTGTGCCTTTTGAATTTACTTCCGATGCAATTTCTGTGTTCCATCGTCAAGAAGAAGGTCCAAGGTATACAGTAAACCTGAAGTGAAGCATCGGAATCTAAAACTGGACTCACCGGAGAGATTCCAATCATAGAAAGTTAGAGTGTCAGTCCTCTTGTACTTAAGTCGGTATTGTGCCTTTTGAATTTAATTCCGATGCAATTTCTGTGTTTCATCGTCATAAAGAATGTCCAAGGTATACAGTAAACCTGAAGTGAAGAATCGTAATCTAAAACTGAACTCACAGGAGAGGTTCAAATTATAGAAAGGTAGAGTGTCAGTCCTCCTGTACTTAAGTCGGCATTGTGCCTTTTGAATTTCATTCCGATGCAATTTCTGTGCTTCGCCGTTAAAAAGAAGGTCCATGGGATACAGTAAACCTGAAGTGAAAAATCGGAATCTAAAACTGGACTCACAGAAGAGGTTCTAATCATTTAAAGTTAGAGTGTCAGTCCTCTTGTACTTAAGTCGGCATTGTGCCTGTTGTACTAAATTCGGATGCAATTTCTGTGTTTCATAGTCAATACGAAGGTCCAAGGGATACAGCAAACCTGAAGTGAAGCATCTGATTCTAAAACTAGACTTACAGGAGAGGTTCAAATCATAGAGTGTCAGTCCTCTTGTACTTAAATCGGCATTGTGCCTTTTGTATTAAATTCGGATGCAATTTCTGTGTTTCATCGTCAATAAGAAGGTCCAAGGTATACAGTAAACCTGATGGGAATCATCGGAACCTAAAACTGGACTCATAAGAGAGGTTCAAATCATAGAAAGTGAGAGTGTTTGTCCTCTTGTACTTAGGTCGGCATTGTGAATTTTGTATTAAATTCGGATGCAATTTCTGTGTTTCATCATCGATAAGAAGGTCCATGGAATACAGTAAACCTGAAGTGAATCATCGGAATCTAAAACTGGACTCACAGGAGAGGTTCAAATCATAGAAAGTTAGAGAGTCAGTCCTCTTGTACTTCAGTCGGCATTGTGCCTTTTGAATTTAATTCAGATGCAACGTGTGTGTTTCATTGTCAATAAGAAGATCCAAGGTATATAGGAAATCTGAAGTGAAGCATCGGAATCTAAAACTGGACCCACAGGAGAGGTTCAAATCAGAGAAAGTGATAGTGTCAGTCCTCTTGTACTTAAGTCGGAATTGTGCTTTTTGAATTTAATTCCGATGCAATTTCTGCATTTCATCGTCAAAAAGAATGTCCAAGGTATACAGTAAACCTGAAGTGAAGCATCGTAATCTAAAACTTGACTCACAGGAGAGGTTCAATTATAGAAAGGTAGAGTATCAGTCCTCTTGTACTTAAGTCGCATTGTGCCTTTTGCCTTAATTTCGGATCCAATTTCTGTGTTTCATCGTCAGTAAAAAGGTCCAAGGTATACAGTAAACCTGAAGTGAAGCATCGGAATATAAAACTGGACTCACAGAAGAGGTTCAAATCATAGAAAGTTAGAGTGTCAGTCCTCTTGTACTTAAGTCGGCATTGTGCTCTTTGTATTAAATTCGGATGCAATTTCTGTGTTTCATCGCCAATAATAAGGTCCAAGGGATACAGTAAACCTGAAGTGAAGCATCGGATTCTAAAACTGGACTCACAGGAGAGGTTCAAATCATAGAAAGTTAGAGTGTACGTCCTCTTGTACTTAAGTCGGCATTGTGCCTTTTACATTAAATTCGGATCCAATTTCTGTGTTTCATCGTCAATAAGAAGGTCCAAGGTATACAGTAAACCTGAAGTGAAGCATCGGAATATAAAACTGGACTCACAGGAGAGGTTCAAATCATAGAAAGTGAGAGTGTTTGTCCTCTTGTACTTAGGTCGGCATTGTGCCTTTTGTATTACATTCGGATGCAATTTCTTTGTTTCATCATCAATAAGAAGGTCCAAGCAATACAGTAAACCTGAAGTGAATCATCGGAATCTGAAACTGGACTCACAGGAGAGGTTCAAATCATAGAAAGTTAGAAAGTCAGTCCTCTTGTACTTCAGTCGGCATTGTGCCTTTTGAATTTAATTCGGATGCAATGTCTGTGTTTCATCGTCAATAAGAAGGTGCAAGGTATACAGTACACCTGAAGGGAACATCGAAATCTAAAACTGGACTCAAACGAAACATTCAAATCATTGAAAGTTAGAGTGTCAGTCCTCTTGTACTTAAGTCGGCATTGTGCCTTTTGAATTTACTTCCGATGCAATTTCTGTGTTCCATCGTCAATAAGAAGGTCCAAGGTATACAGTAAACCTGAAGTGAAGCATCGGAATCTAAAACTGGACTCACCGGAGAGATTCCAATCATAGAAAGTTAGAGTTTCAGTCCTCTTGTACTTAAGTCGGTATTGTGCCTTTTGAATTTAATTGCGATGCAATTTCTGTGTTTCATCGTCATAAAGAATGTCCAAGGTATACAGTAAACCTGAAGTGAAGAATCGTAATCTAAAACTGAACTCACAGGAGAGGTTCAAATTATAGAAAGGTAGAGTGTCAGTCCTCCTGTACTTAAGTCGGCATTGTGCCTTTTGAATTTCATTCCGATGCAATTTCTGTGCTTCGCCGTTAAAAAGAAGGTCCAAGGTATACAGTACACCACAAGGGAAGCATCGAAATCTAAAACTGGACTCACACGAGACATTCAAATCATTGAAAGTTAGAGTGTCAGTCCTCTTGTACTTAAGTCGGCATTGTGCCTTTTGAATTTACTTCCGATGCAATTTCTGTGATCCATCGTCAAGAAGAAGGTCCAAGGTATACAGTAAACCTGAAGTGAAGCATCGTAATCTAAATCTGGACTCAACGGAGAGATTCCAATCACAGAAATTTAGAGTGTCAGTCCTCTTGTACTTAAGTCGACATTGTGCCTTTTGAATTTCATTCCGATGCAATTTCTGTGCTTCGCCGTTAAAAAGAAAGTCCATGGGATACAGTAAACCTGAAGTGAAAAATCGGAATCTAAAACTGGACTCACAGAAGAGGTTCTAATCATTTAAAGTTAGAGTGTCAGTCCTCTTGTACTTATGTCGGCATTGTGCCTGTTGTACTAAATTCGGATGCAATTTCTGTGTTTCATCGTCAATACGAAGGTCCAAGGGATACAGCAAACCTGAAGTGAAGCATCGGATTCTAAAACTAGACTTACAGGAGAGGTTCAAATCATAGAGTGTCAGTCCTCTTGTACTTAAATCGGCATTGTGCCATTTGTATTAAATTAGGATGCAATTTCTGTGTTTCATCGTCAATACGAAGGTCCAAGGTATACAGTAAACCTGAAGGGAAGCATCGGAATCTAAAACTGGACCCACAGGAGAGGTTCAAATCAGAGAAAGTTAGAGTGTCAGTCCTCTTGTACTTAAGTGGGCATTGTGACTTTTGTATTGAATTCAGATACAATTTCTGTGTTTCATCGTCAATAAGAAGCTCCAAGGTATACAGTAAACCTGATGGGAAGCATCGGAACCTAAAACTGGACTCATAAAAGAGGTTCAAATCATAGAAAGTGAGAGTGTTTGTCCTCTTGTACTTAGGTCGGCATTGTGCCTTTTGTATTAAATTTAGATGCAATTTCTGTGTTTCATCATCAATAAGAAGGTCCAAGGAATACAGTAAACCTGAAGTGAATCATCGGAATCTAAAACTGGACTCACAGGAGAGGTTCAATTCATAGAAAGTTAGAGAGTCAGTCCTCTTGTACTTAAGTCGCATTGTGCCTTTTGCATTAATTTCGGATCCAATTTCTGTGTTTCATTGTCAGTAAGAAGGTCCAAGGTATACAGTAAACCTCAAGGGACGCATCGGAATCTAAAACTGGACTCACAGAAGAGGTTGAAATCATAGAATGTGAGTGTGTCGGTCCTCTTGTACTTAAGTCGGCATTGTGCCTTTTGTATTAAATTCGGATGCAATTTCTGTGTTTCATCGTAAATAAGAAGGTATAAGGTATACAGTAAACCAGAGGGGAAGCATCTGAATCTAAAACAGGACTCACAGAAGAGGTTCAAATCATAGAAAGTTTAAGTGTCAGTCCTCTTGTACTTAAGTCGGTATTGTGCCTTTTGAATTTTATTCCGATGCAATTTCTGTGCTACACCGTCAATAAGAAGGTCCAAGGTATACAGTAAACCTGTTGGGAAGCATCGGAACCTAAAACTGGACTCATAAAAGAGGTTCAAATCATAGAAAGTTAGAGTGTCAGTGCTCTTGTACGTAGGTCGGCATTGTGCCTTTTGTATTATATTCGGATGCAATTTCTGTGTTTCATCGTCAATAAGGAGGTCAACGGGATACAGTAAACCAGAAGTGTAGGATCGGATTCAAAAGCTGGACTCACAGGAGAGGTTCATATCATAGCGAATTAGAGTGTTAGTCATCTTGTACTTAAGTCGGCATTTGCCTTTTGTATTAAATTCGGATGCAATTTCTGTGTTTCATCGTCAATAAGAAGGTCCAAGGTATACAGTAAACTTGAAGTGAAGCATCGGAATCTAAAACTGGACTCAACGTGGAGATTCAAATCATAGAAAGTTAGAGTGTCAGTCCTCTTGTACTTAAGTCGGCATTGTGCCTTTTGAATTCAATTCGTATGCAATTTCTGTGTTTCATAGTTAATAAGAAGGTCCAAGGTATACAGTAAACCTGAAGGGAAGCATCGGAATCTAAAACTGTACCCATAGGAGAGGTTCAAATCATCGAAAGTTATAGTGTCAGTCCTCTTGTACTTAAGGCGGCATTGTGACTTTTGAATTTACTTCCGATGCATTTTCTGTGTTTCATCGTCAAGAAGAAGGTCCAAGGTATACAGTAAACCTGAAGTGAATCATCGGATTCTAATTCAGGACTCACCGGAGAGATTCAAATCATAGAAAGTTAGAGTGTCAGTCCTCTTGTACTTAAGTCGGAATTGTGCCTTTTGAATTTAATTCCGATGCAATTTCTGTATTTCATCGTCAAAAAGAATGTCCAAGGTATACAGTAAACCTGAAGTGAAGCATCATAATCTAAAACTTGACTCACAGGAGAGGTTCAATTGTAGAAAGGTAGAGTATCAGTCCTCTTGTACTTAAGTCGGCATTGTGCCTTTTGCATTAATTTCGGATCCAATTTCTGTGTTTCATCGTCAGTAAGAAGGTCCAAGGTATACAGTAAATCTGAAGTGAAGCATCGGAATATAAAACTGGACTCACAGAAGAGGTTCAAATCATAGAAAGTTAGAGTGTCAGTCCTCTTGTACTTAAGTCGGCATTGTGCTCTTTGTATTAAATTCGGATGCAATTTCTGTGTTTCATCGCCAATAATAAGGTCCAAGGTATACAGGAAACCTGAAGTAAAGCATCGGACTCTAAAACTGGACTCACAGGAGAGGTTCAAATCATAGAAAGTGAGAGTATTTGTCCTCTTGTACTTAGGTCGGCGTTGTGCCTTTTGTATTAAATTCGGATGCAATTTCTGTGTTTCATCATCAATAAGAAGGTCCAAGCAATACAGTAAACCTGAAGTGAATCATCGGAATCTAAAACTGGACTCACAGGAGAGGTTCAAAACATAGAAAGTTAGAAAGTCAGTCCTCTTGTACTTCAGTCGGCATTGTGCCTTTTGAATTTAATTCGGATGCAATGTCTGTGTTTCATCGTCAATAAGAAGGTGCAAGGTATACAGTACACCTGAAGGGAAGCATCGAAATCTAAAACTGGACTCAAACGAAACATTCAAATCATTGAAAGTTAGAGTGTCAGTCCTCTTGTACTTAAGTCGGCATTGTGCCTTTTGAATTTACTTCCGATGCAATTTCTGTGTTCCATCGTCAATAAGAAGGTCCAAGGTATACAGTAAACCTGAAGTGAAGCATCGGAATCTAAAACTGGACTCACCGGAGAGATTCCAATCATAGAAAGTTAGAGTTTCAGTCCTCTTGTACTTAAGTCGGTATTGTGCCTTTTGAATTTAATTCCGATGCAATTTCTGTGTTTCATCGTCATAAGGAATGTCCAAGGTATACAGTAAACCTGAAGTGAAGAATCGTAATCTAAAACTGAACTCACAGGAGAGGTTCAAATTATAGAAAGGTAGAGTGTCAGTCCTCCTGTACTTAAGTCGGCATTGTGCCTTTTGAATTTCATTCCGATGCAATTTCTGTGCTTCGCCGTTAAAAAGAAGGTCCATGGGATACAGTAAACCTGAAGTGAAAAATCGGAATCTAAAACTGGACTCACAGAAGAGGTTCTAATCATTTAAAGTTAGAGTGTCAGTCCTCTTGTACTTAAGTCGGCATTGTGCCTGTTGTACTAAATTCGGATGCAATTTCTGTGTTTCATAGTCAATACGAAGGTCCAAGGGATACAGCAAACCTGAAGTGAAGCATCTGATTCTAAAACTAGACTTACAGGAGAGGTTCAAATCATAGAGTGTCAGTCCTCTTGTACTTAAATCGGCATTGTGCCTTTTGTATTAAATTCGGATGCAATTTCTGTGTTTCATCGTCAATAAGAAGGTCCAAGGTATACAGTAAACCTGATGGGAATCATCGGAACCTAAAACTGGACTCATAAGAGAGGTTCAAATCATAGAAAGTGAGAGTGTTTGTCCTCTTGTACTTAGGTCGGCATTGTGAATTTTGTATTAAATTCGGATGCAATTTCTGTGTTTCATCATCGATAAGAAGGTCCATGGAATACAGTAAACCTGAAGTGAATCATCGGAATCTAAAACTGGACTCACAGGAGAGGTTCAAATCATAGAAAGTTAGAGAGTCAGTCCTCTTGTACTTCAGTCGGCATTGTGCCTTTTGAATTTAATTCAGATGCAACGTGTGTGTTTCATTGTCAATAAGAAGATCCAAGGTATATAGGAAATCTGAAGTGAAGCATCGGAATCTAAAACTGGACCCACAGGAGAGGTTCAAATCAGAGAAAGTGATAGTGTCAGTCCTCTTGTACTTAAGTCGGAATTGTGCTTTTTGAATTTAATTCCGATGCAATTTCTGCATTTCATCGTCAAAAAGAATGTCCAAGGTATACAGTAAACCTGAAGTGAAGCATCGTAATCTAAAACTTGACTCACAGGAGAGGTTCAATTATAGAAAGGTAGAGTATCAGTCCTCTTGTACTTAAGTCGCATTGTGCCTTTTGCCTTAATTTCGGATCCAATTTCTGTGTTTCATCGTCAGTAAAAAGGTCCAAGGTATACAGTAAACCTGAAGTGAAGCATCGGAATATAAAACTGGACTCACAGAAGAGGTTCAAATCATAGAAAGTTAGAGTGTCAGTCCTCTTGTACTTAAGTCGGCATTGTGCTCTTTGTATTAAATTCGGATGCAATTTCTGTGTTTCATCGCCAATAATAAGGTCCAAGGGATACAGTAAACCTGAAGTGAAGCATCGGATTCTAAAACTGGACTCACAGGAGAGGTTCAAATCATAGAAAGTTAGAGTGTACGTCCTCTTGTACTTAAGTCGGCATTGTGCCTTTTACATTAAATTCGGATCCAATTTCTGTGTTTCATCGTCAATAAGAAGGTCCAAGGTATACAGTAAACCTGAAGTGAAGCATCGGAATATAAAACTGGACTCACAGGAGAGGTTCAAATCATAGAAAGTGAGAGTGTTTGTCCTCTTGTACTTAGGTCGGCATTGTGCCTTTTGTATTACATTCGGATGCAATTTCTTTGTTTCATCATCAATAAGAAGGTCCAAGCAATACAGTAAACCTGAAGTGAATCATCGGAATCTGAAACTGGACTCACAGGAGAGGTTCAAATCATAGAAAGTTAGAAAGTCAGTCCTCTTGTACTTCAGTCGGCATTGTGCCTTTTGAATTTAATTCGGATGCAATGTCTGTGTTTCATCGTCAATAAGAAGGTGCAAGGTATACAGTACACCTGAAGGGAACATCGAAATCTAAAACTGGACTCAAACGAAACATTCAAATCATTGAAAGTTAGAGTGTCAGTCCTCTTGTACTTAAGTCGGCATTGTGCCTTTTGAATTTACTTCCGATGCAATTTCTGTGTTCCATCGTCAATAAGAAGGTCCAAGGTATACAGTAAACCTGAAGTGAAGCATCGGAATCTAAAACTGGACTCACCGGAGAGATTCCAATCATAGAAAGTTAGAGTTTCAGTCCTCTTGTACTTAAGTCGGTATTGTGCCTTTTGAATTTAATTGCGATGCAATTTCTGTGTTTCATCGTCATAAAGAATGTCCAAGGTATACAGTAAACCTGAAGTGAAGAATCGTAATCTAAAACTGAACTCACAGGAGAGGTTCAAATTATAGAAAGGTAGAGTGTCAGTCCTCCTGTACTTAAGTCGGCAATGTGCCTTTTGAATTTCATTCCGATGCAATTTCTGTGCTTCGCCGTTAAAAAGAAGGTCCAAGGTATACAGTACACCACAAGGGAAGCATCGAAATCTAAAACTGGACTCACACGAGACATTCAAATCATTGAAAGTTAGAGTGTCAGTCCTCTTGTACTTAAGTCGGCATTGTGCCTTTTGAATTTACTTCCGATGCAATTTCTGTGATCCATCGTCAAGAAGAAGGTCCAAGGTATACAGTAAACCTGAAGTGAAGCATCGTAATCTAAATCTGGACTCAACGGAGAGATTCCAATCACAGAAATTTAGAGTGTCAGTCCTCTTGTACTTAAGTCGACATTGTGCCTTTTGAATTTCATTCCGATGCAATTTCTGTGCTTCGCCGTTAAAAAGAAAGTCCATGGGATACAGTAAACCTGAAGTGAAAAATCGGAATCTAAAACTGGACTCACAGAAGAGGTTCAATTCATAGAAAGTTAGAGAGTCAGTCCTCTTGTACTTAAGTCGCATTGTGCCTTTTGCATTAATTTCGGATCCAATTTCTGTGTTTCATTGTCAGTAAGAAGGTCCAAGGTATACAGTAAACCTCAAGGGACGCATCGGAATCTAAAACTGGACTCACAGAAGAGGTTGAAATCATAGAATGTGAGTGTGTCGGTCCTCTTGTACTTAAGTCGGCATTGTGCCTTTTGTATTAAATTCGGATGCAATTTCTGTGTTTCATCGTAAATAAGAAGGTATAAGGTATACAGTAAACCAGAGGGGAAGCATCTGAATCTAAAACAGGACTCACAGAAGAGGTTCAAATCATAGAAAGTTTAAGTGTCAGTCCTCTTGTACTTAAGTCGGTATTGTGCCTTTTGAATTTTATTCCGATGCAATTTCTGTGCTACACCGTCAATAAGAAGGTCCAAGGTATACAGTAAACCTGTTGGGAAGCATCGGAACCTAAAACTGGACTCATAAAAGAGGTTCAAATCATAGAAAGTTAGAGTGTCAGTGCTCTTGTACGTAGGTCGGCATTGTGCCTTTTGTATTATATTCGGATGCAATTTCTGTGTTTCATCGTCAATAAGGAGGTCAACGGGATACAGTAAACCAGAAGTGTAGGATCGGATTCAAAAGCTGGACTCACAGGAGAGGTTCATATCATAGCGAATTAGAGTGTTAGTCATCTTGTACTTAAGTCGGCATTTGCCTTTTGTATTAAATTCGGATGCAATTTCTGTGTTTCATCGTCAATAAGAAGGTCCAAGGTATACAGTAAACTTGAAGTGAAGCATCGGAATCTAAAACTGGACTCAACGTGGAGATTCAAATCATAGAAAGTTAGAGTGTCAGTCCTCTTGTACTTAAGTCGGCATTGTGCCTTTTGAATTCAATTCGTATGCAATTTCTGTGTTTCATAGTTAATAAGAAGGTCCAAGGTATACAGTAAACCTGAAGGGAAGCATCGGAATCTAAAACTGTACCCATAGGAGAGGTTCAAATCATCGAAAGTTATAGTGTCAGTCCTCTTGTACTTAAGGCGGCATTGTGACTTTTGAATTTACTTCCGATGCATTTTCTGTGTTTCATCGTCAAGAAGAAGGTCCAAGGTATACAGTAAACCTGAAGTGAATCATCGGATTCTAATTCAGGACTCACCGGAGAGATTCAAATCATAGATAGTTAGAGTGTCAGTCCTCTTGTACTTAAGTCGGAATTGTGCCTTTTGAATTTAATTCCGATGCAATTTCTGTATTTCATCGTCAAAAAGAATGTCCAAGGTATACAGTAAACCTGAAGTGAAGCATCATAATCTAAAACTTGACTCACAGGAGAGGTTCAATTGTAGAAAGGTAGAGTATCAGTCCTCTTGTACTTAAGTCGGCATTGTGCCTTTTGCATTAATTTCGGATCCAATTTCTGTGTTTCATCGTCAGTAAGAAGGTCCAAGGTATACAGTAAATCTGAAGTGAAGCATCGGAATATAAAACTGGACTCACAGAAGAGGTTCAAATCATAGAAAGTTAGAGTGTCAGGCCTCTTGTACTTAAGTCGGCATTGTGCTCTTTGTATTAAATTCGGATGCAATTTCTGTGTTTCATCGCCAATAATAAGGTCCAAGGTATACAGGAAACCTGAAGTAAAGCATCGGACTCTAAAACTGGACTCACAGGAGAGGTTCAAATCATAGAAAGTGAGAGTATTTGTCCTCTTGTACTTAGGTCGGCGTTGTGCCTTTTGTATTAAATTCGGATGCAATTTCTGTGTTTCATCATCAATAAGAAGGTCCAAGCAATACAGTAAACCTGAAGTGAATCATCGGAATCTAAAACTGGACTCACAGGAGAGGTTCAAAACATAGAAAGTTAGAAAGTCAGTCCTCTTGTACTTCAGTCGGCATTGTGCCTTTTGAATTTAATTCGGATGCAATGTCTGTGTTTCATCGTCAATAAGAAGGTGCAAGGTATACAGTACACCTGAAGGGAAGCATCGAAATCTAAAACTGGACTCAAACGAAACATTCAAATCATTGAAAGTTAGAGTGTCAGTCCTCTTGTACTTAAGTCGGCATTGTGCCTTTTGAATTTACTTCCGATGCAATTTCTGTGTTCCATCGTCAATAAGAAGGTCCAAGGTATACAGTAAACCTGAAGTGAAGCATCGGAATCTAAAACTGGACTCACCGGAGAGATTCCAATCATAGAAAGTTAGAGTTTCAGTCCTCTTGTACTTAAGTCGGTATTGTGCCTTTTGAATTTAATTCCGATGCAATTTCTGTGTTTCATCGTCATAAGGAATGTCCAAGGTATACAGTAAACCTGAAGTGAAGAATCGTAATCTAAAACTGAACTCACAGGAGAGGTTCAAATTATAGAAAGGTAGAGTGTCAGTCCTCCTGTACTTAAGTCGGCATTGTGCCTTTTGAATTTCATTCCGATGCAATTTCTGTGCTTCGCCGTTAAAAAGAAGGTCCAAGGTATACAGTACACCTGAAGGGAAGCATCGAAATCTAAAACTGGACTCACACGAGACATTCAAATCATTGAAAGTTAGAGTGTCAGTCCTCTTGTACTTAAGTCGGTATTGTGCCTTTTGAATTTACTTCCGATGCAATTTCTGTGATCCATCGTCAAGAAGAAGGTCCAAGGTATACAGTAAACCTGAAGTGAAGCATCGGAATCTAAATCTGGACTCACCGGAGAGATTCCAATCACAGAAATTTAGAGTGTCAGTCCTCTTGTACTTAAGTCGACATTGTGCCTTTTGAATTTCATTCCGATGCAATTTCTGTGCTTCACCGTCAATAAGAAGGTCCAAGGTATACAGTAAACCTGATGGGAAGCATCGGAACCTAAAACTGGACTCATATAAGAGGTTCAAATCATAGAAAGTTAGAGTGTCAGTGCTCTTGTACGTAGGTCGGCATTGTGCCTTTTGTATTATATTCGGATGCAATTTCTGTGTTTCATCGTCAATAAGGAGGTCAACGGGATACAGTAAACCAGAAGTGTAGGATCGGATTCAAAAACTGGACTCACAGGAGAGGTTCATATCATAGCGAATTAGAGTGTTAGTCATCTTCTACTTAAGTCGGCATTGTGCCTTTTGTATTAAATTCGGATGCAATTTCTGTGTTTCATCGTCAATAAGAAGGTCCAAGGTATACAGTAAACTTTAAGTGAAGCATCGGTATCTAGAACTGGACTCAACTTGGAGGTTCAAATCATAGAAAGTTAGAGTGTCAGTCGTCTTGTACTTAAGTCGGCATTGTGCCTTTTGAATTCAATTCGTATGCAATTTCTGTGTTTCATAGTTAATAAGAAGGTCCAAGGTATACAGTAAACCTGAAGGGAAGCTTCGGAATCTAAAACTGTACTCATAGGAGAGGTTCAAATCATCGAAAGTTATAGTGTCAGTCCTCTTGTACTTAAGGCGGCATTGTGACTTTTGAATTTACTTCCGATGCATTTTCTGTGTTTCATCGTCAAGAAGAAGGTCCAAGGTATACAGTAAACCTGAAGTGAATCATCGGAATCTAAATCTGGACTAACCGGAGAGATTCTAATCATAGAAAGTTAGAGTGTCAGTCCTCTTGTACTTAAGTCGGAATTGTGCCTTTTGAATTTAATTCCGATGCAATTTCTGTATTTCATCTTCAAAAAGAATGTCCAAGGTATACAGTAAACCTGAAGTGAAGCATCATAATCTAAAACCTGACTCACAGGAGAGGTTCAATTGTAGAAAGGTAGAGAATCAGTCCTCTTGTACTTAAGTCGGCATTGTGCCTTTTGCATTAATTTCGGATCCAATTTCTGTGTTTCATCGTCAGTAAGAAGGTCCAAGGTATATAGTGAACCTCAAGGGACGCATCGGAATCTAAAACTGGACTCACAGAAGAGGTTCAAATCATAGAATGTGAGTGTGTCGGTCCTCTTGTACTTAAGTCGGCATTGTGCCTTTTGTATTAAATTCGGATGCAATTTCTGTGTTTCATCGTAAATAAGAAGGTATAAGGTATACAGTAAACCTGATGTGAAGCATCGGAATCTAAAACTGGACTCACAGGAGAGGTTCAAATCAAAGAAAGTTAGAGTGTCAGTCCTCGTGTACTTAAGTCGGCATTGTGCCTTTTGAATTTAATTCCGATGCAATTTCTGTGTTTCATCGTCAATAAGAAGGTCCAAGGGATACAGTAAAAGTGAAGTAAAGCATCGGTATCTAAAACTGGACTCACAGGAGAGCTTCAAATCATAGAATGTTAGAGTGTCAGTCCTCCTGTGCTTAAGTCGGCATTGTGCCTTTTGAATTTAATTTCGATGCAATTTCTGTGCTTCATCGTCAATATGAAGGTAAAAGGGATACAGTAAACATGAAGTGAAGCATCGGAATCTAAAACTGGACTCACACGAGAGGTTCAAATCATAGAAAGTTAGAGTGTCAGTCCTCTTGTACTTAAGTCGGCATTGTGACTTTTAAATTTAATTTCGATGCAATTTCTGTGCTTCATCGTCAGTAAGAAGGTCCAAGGGATACAGTAAACCTGAAGTGAGGCATCGGAATCTAAAACTGGACTCACAGGAGAGGTTCAAATCATAGAAATTTAGAGTGTCAGTCCTCTTTTACTTAAGTCGGCATTGTGCCTTTTGAATTTAATTGCGAAACAATTTCTGTGCTTCATCGTCAATAAGAAGGTCCAACGTATACTGTAAACCTGAAGTGAAGCATCCGAATCCAAATTGGATTCGCAGGAGAGGTTCAAATCATAGAAAGTTAGAGTGTCAGTCCTCTTCTACTTAATTCGGCATTGTGCCTTTTGTATTAAATTCGGATTACAATTTCTGTGTTTCATCGTCAATAAGAAGGTCCAACGAAGACAGTAAACCTGAAGTGAAGCATCGGAATCTAAAACTGGAATCACAGGAGAGGTTCAAATCATAGAAATTTAGAGTTTCACTCCTCTTGTACTTATGTCGGCACTGTGCCTCTTGAATTTAGTTCCGATGCAATTTCTGTGCTTCTTCGTGAATAAGAACGTCCAAGGGATATAGTAAACCTGAAGTGAAGCATCGGATTCTAAAACTGGACTCACAGGAGAGGCTCAAATCATAGAAAGTGAGAGTGTCAGTCCTCTTTTACTTAAGTCGGCATTGTGCCTTTTGAATTTAATTGCGAAACAATTTCTGTGCTTCATCGTCAATAAGAAGGTCCAAGGTATACAGTAAACCTGAAGTGAAGCATCCGAATCCAAATTGGATTCACAGGAGAGGTTCATATCATAGAAAGTTAGAGTGTCAGTCCTCTTGTACATAAGTCGGCATTGGGACTTTTGAATTTAATTTCGATGCAATTTCTGTGTTTCATCGTCAATAAGAAGGTCCAAGGGATACAGTAAACCTGAAGTGAAGCATCGGAATCCAAAACTGGACTCACAGGAGAGGTTCAAATCATAGAAAGTTAGAGTGCCAGTCCTCTTGTAGTTAAGTCGGCATTGTGCATTTTGAATTTAATTCCGATGCATTTTCTGTGCATCATCGTCGATAAGAACGTCCCTGGGATAAAGTAAACCTGAACTGAAGCACCGGAATCTAAAACTGGACTCACAGGAGAGGTACAAATCATAGAAAGATAGAGTGTCAGTAATCTTGTACTTAAGTCGGCATTGTGCCTTTTGAATTTGATTCCGATGCAATTTCAGTGTTTCATTGTCAATAGGAAGGTGCAAGGGATACAGTAAACCTGAAGTGAAGCATCGGAATCTAAAACTGGACTCACAGAAGAGGTTCAAATCATAGAAAGTTAGAGTGTCAGTCCTCCTGTACTTAAATCGGCATTGTGCCTTTTGAATTTAATTTCGATGCAAAATCTGTGTTTCATCGTCAATTAGAATGTCCAAGGGATACAGTAATCCTGAAGTGAAGCATCGGAATCTAAAACTGGACTCACAGGAGAGGTTCAAATCATAGAAAGTGAGAGTGTCAGTCCTCATGTACTTAAGTCGGCATTGTGCCTTTTGAATTTAATTCCGATGCAATTTCTGTGTTTCATCGTCAATATGAAGGTCCAAGGGATACAGTAAACCTGAAGTAAAGCATCGGTATCTAAAACTGGACTCACAGGAGAGCTTCAAATCTTAGAAAGTTAGAGTGTCAGTCCTCCTGTGCTTACGTCGGCATTGTGCCTTTTGAATTTGATTTCGATGCAATTTCTGTGCTTCATCGTCAATATGAAGGTAAAAGGGATACAGTAAACCTGAAGTGAAGCATCGGAATCTAAAACAGGACTCACAGGAGAGGTTCAAATCATAGTAAGTTAGAGTGTCAGTCCTCTTGTACTTAAGTCGGCATTGTGACTTTTGAATTTAATTCCGATGCAATTTCTGTGCTTCATCGTCAATAAGAAGGTCCAAGGGATACACTAAACCTGAAGTGAAGCATCGGAATCTAAAACTGGACTCACAGGAGATGTTTAAATCATAGTAAGTTAGAGTGTCAGTCCTTTTGTACTTCAGTCGTGATTGTGCCTTTTGTATTAAATTCGGATGCAATATCTGTGTTTCATCGTCAATAAGAATGTCCAAGGGATACAGTAAACCTGAAGTGAAGCATCGGAATCTAAAACTGGACTCACAGTGGAGGTTCAAATCATAGAAAGTTAGACTGTCAGTCCTCTACTACTTAAGTCGGCATTGGGCCTTTTGAATTTAATTCCGATGCAATTTCTGTGTTTCGTCGTCAATAAGAAGGTCCAAGGTATACAGGGAACCTGAAGTGAAGCATCGGAATCTAAAACTGGACTCACAGGAGAGGTTCAAATCACAGAAAGTTAGAGTGTCTGTCCTTTTGTACTTAAGTCGTCATTGTGCCTTTAGTATTAAATTCGGACGCAATTCCTATGTTTCATCGTCAATAAGAAGTTCCAAGGGATACATTAAACCTGAAGTGAAGCATCGGAATCTAAAACTTGACTCACAGGAGAGGTTCAAATCATAGAAAGTTAGAGTGTCAGTCCCCTTGTACTTAAGTCGGCATTGTGCCTTTTGAATTTAATTCCGAAGCAATTTCTGTGCTTCATCATCAATAAGAAGGTCCAAGGTATACAGTAAACCTGAAGTGAAGCATCCGAATCTAAAACTGGACTCACAGGAGAGGTACAAATCATAGAAAGTTAGAGTGTCAGTCCTCTTGTACTTAAGTCGGCATTGTACCCTTTGAATTTAATTCCGATGCAATTCCTGTGTTTCCTCGTCAATAAGAAGGTCCAAGGTATACAGTGAACCTGTTGTGAAGCATCGGAATCTAAAACTGGACTCACAGTAGAGGTTCAAATCATAGAAAGTGAGAGTGTCTGTCCTCTTGTACTTAAGTCGGCATTGTGCCTTTTGTATTAAATTCGGAGGCAATTTCTGTGTTTCACCTTCAATAAGAGGGTCCAAGGGATACAGTAAATCTAAAGTGAATCATCGGAATCTAACACTGGACTCACAGGAGAGGTTCAAATCATAGAAAGTTAGAGAGTCAGTCCTCTTGTACTTAAGTCGGCATTGTGCCTTTTGAATTTAATTCGGATGGAATTTCTGTGTTTCATTGTCAATAAGAAGGTCCAAGGAATACAGGAAACCGGAAGTGAAGCATCGAAACCTAAAACTGGACTCACAGGAGAGGTTCAAATCAAACAAAGTGAGAGTGTCAGTCCTCTTGTACTTAAGTCGGCATTGTGCATTTTGTATTAAATTCGGATGCAATTTCTGTGTTTCATCGTCAATAAGAAGGTCCAAGGTATACAGGAAACATGAAGTGAAGCATCGGAATCTAAAACTGGACCCACAGGAGATTTTCAAATCATAGAAAGTGAGAGTGTCAGTCCACTGGTACATAAGTCGGTATTGTGTCCTTTGTGTTAAATTCGGATGCAATTTCTGTAATTCATCGTCAATAAGAAGGTCCAAGGGATACAGTAAACCTGAAGTGAATCACTGGTATCTGAAACTGGACTCACAGGAGAGGTTCAAATCATAGACAGTTAGAGAGTCAACCCTCTTGTACTTAAGTCGGCATTGTGCCTTTTGAATTTAATTTGGATGCAATATCTGTGTTTCATCGTCAATAAGAAGGTCCAAGGTATACAGGAAACCTGAAGTGAAGCATCGGAATCTAAAACTGGACTCACAGGAGAGGTTCAAATCATTGAAAGTGAGAGTGTCAGCCCTCTTGTACTTAAGTCGGCACTGTGCCTTTTGTATTCAGTTCGGATGCAATTTCTGTGTTTCATCGTCAATGAAAAGGTCCAAGGTATACAGGAAACCTGAAGTGAAGCATCGGAATCTTAAACTGTACTCACAGGAGAGTTTCAAATCATAGAAACTGAGAGTGTCAATCCTCTTGTACTTAAGTCGGCATTGTGCCTTTTGCATTAAATTCGGATCCAATTTCTGTGTTTCATCGTCAATAAGAAGGTCCAAGGTATACAGTAAACCTGAAGTGATGCATCGGAATGTAAAACTGGACTCACAGGAGAGGTTCAAATCATAGAAAGTTAGAGTGTCAGTCCTCTTGTACTTAAGTCGGCATTGTGCCTCTTGTATTAAATTCGGATGCAATTTCTGTGTTTCATCGTCAATAAGAAGGTCCAAGGGATACAGTAAACCTGAAGTGTGGCATCGGAATCTAAAACTGGACTCACAGGAGAGGTTCAAATTATAGAAAGTTAGAGTGTCAGTCCTCTTGTACTTAAGTCGGCATTGTACCTTTTGTATTAACTTCGGATGCAATTTCTGTGTTTCATCGCCTGTACAAAGGTCCATGGTATACAGTAAACCTGAAGTGATGCATCGGAATCTAAAACTGGACTCACAGGAGAGATTCAATTCATTGAAAGTTAGAGTGTCAGTCCTCTTGTACTTAAGTCGGCATTATGCTTTTGAATTTAATTCCGATGCAATTTCTGTGTTTCATCGTCAATAAGAAGGTACAAGGTACACAGTAAACCTGAAGTGAAGCATCGGAATGTAAAACTGGACTCACAGGAGTGGTTCAAATTGTAGAAAGGTAGAGTGTCAGTCCTCTTGTACTTAAGTCGGCATTGTGCCTTTTGAATTTCATTCCGATGCAATTTCTGTGCTTCACCGTTAAAAAGAAGGTCCAAGGGAGACAGTAAACCTGAAGTGAAAAAACGGAATCATAAACTGGACTCACAGGGGAGGTTCTAATCATTGAAAGTTAGAGTGTCAGTCCTCTTGTACTTAAGTCAAAATTGTGCTTTTTGTATTAAGTTCGGATGCAATTTCTGTGTTTCATCGTCAATGAAAAGGTCCAAGGTATACAGGAAACCTGAAGTGAAGCATCGGAATCTTAAACTGTACTCACAGGAGAGTTTCAAATCATAGAAACTGAGAGTGTCAATCCTCTTGTACTTAAGTCGGCATTGTGCCTTTTGCATTAAATTCGGATCCAATTTCTGTGTTTCATCGTCAATAAGAATGTCCAAGGCATACAGTAAACCTCAAGTGAAGCGTCGGAATCTAAAACTGGACTCACAGGAGAGTTTCAATTCATAGAAAGTTAGAGTGGCAGTCCTCTTGTATTTAAGTCGGCATTGTGCCTTTTGCATTAAATTCGGATCCAATTTCTGTGTTTCATCGTCAATAAGAAGGTCCAAGGTATACAGTAAACCTGAAGTGAAGCATCGGAATATAAAACTGGACTCAAAGGAGAGTTTCAAATCATAGAAAGTGAGAGTGTCAGTCCTCTTGTACTTAAGTCGGCATTGTGCCTTTTGTATTAAATTCGAATGCAATTTCTGTGTTACAACGTCAGTAAGAAGGTCCAAGGTATACAGTAAACCTGAAGGGAAGCATCGGAATCTAAAACTGGACTCACAGGACAGGTTCAAATCATAGAAAGTGAGAATGTCAGTCCTCTTGTACTTAAGTCGGCATTGTGCCTTTTGTATTAAATTCGGATGCAATTTCTGTGTTTCATCGTCAATAAGAAGGTCCAATGTCTACAGGAAACCTGAAGTGAAGCTTCGGAATCTAAAAGTGGACTCACAGGTGAGGTTCAAATCATAGAAAGTGAGAGTGTCTGTCCTCTTGTACATAAGTCGGCATTGTGCCTTTTGTATTAAATTCGGATGCAATTTCTTTGTTTCTTCATCAATAAGAAGGTCCAAGGGATACAGTAAACCTGAAGTGAATCATAGGAATCTAAAACTGGACCCACAGGAGTGGTTCAAATCATAGAAAGTGAGAGTGTCAGTCCTCTTGTACTTAAGTCGGCATTGTGCTTTTTGTATTAAATTCGGATGAAATTTCTGTGTTTCATCGTCAATGAGAAGGTCCAAGGTATGCAGTAAACCTGAAGGGAAGCATCGAATTCTAAAACTGGACTCGCAGAACAGGTTCAAATCATAGAAAGTTAGAGTGTCAGGCCTCTTGTACTTAAGTTGGCATTGTGCCTTTTGTATTACATTCGGATGCTATCTCTGTGTTTCATCGTCAATAAGAAGGTCCAAGGGATACAGTAAAACTGAAGTGAAGCATCGGATTCTAAAACGGGACTCACAGGAGAGGTTCAAATTATAGAAAGTTAGAGTGTCAGTCATCTTGTACTTAAGTCGGCATTGTGCCTTTTGAATTTCACTTCGACGCAATTTCTGTTCTTCATCGTCAATAAGAAGGTCCATGGTATACAGTGAACCTGAAGTGTAGCATCGGAATCTAAAACTGGACTCACAAGAGAGGTTCAAATCATAGAAAGTTAGAGTGTCCGTCCTCTTGTACTTAAGTCGGCATTGCGCCTTCTGAATTTAATTCCGACGCAATTTCTGTGTTTCATCGTCAATAAGAATGTCCAAGGTATACAGGAAACCTGAAGTGAAGCATCGGAAACCAAAACTGGACCCACAGGAGAGGTTCAAATCATAGAAAGTGAGAGTGTCATTCCTCTTGTACTTAAGTCGGCACTGTGCCTTTTGTATTAAATTCGGATGCAATTTCTGTGTTTCATCGTCAATGAGAAGGTCCAAGGTATACAGGAAACCTGAAGTGAAGCATCGGAATGTTAAACTGTACTCACAGGAGAGCATCAAATCATAGAAACTGAGAGTGTCAATCCTCTTGTACTTAAGTCGGCATTTTGCCTTTTGCATTAAATTCGGATCCAATTTCTGTGTTTCATCGTCAATAAGAAGGTCCAAGGTATACAGTAAACCTGAAGTGATGCATCAGAATCAAAAACTGGACTCACAGGAGAGGTTCAAATCATAGAAAGTTAGAGTGTCAGTCCTCTTGTACTTAAGTCGGCATTGTGCCTCTTGTATTAAATTCGGATGCTATTTCTGTGTTTCATCGTCAATAAGAAGGTCCAAGGGATACAGTAAACCTGAATTGAGGCATCGGAATCTAAAACTGGACTCACAGGAGAGGTTCAATTTACAGAAAGTTAGAGTGTCAGTCCTCTTGTACTTAAGTTGGCATTGTGCCTTTTGTATTAAATTCGGATGCAATTTCTGTGTTTCATCGTCAGTAAGACGGTCGAAGGTATACAGTAAACCTGAAGGGATGCATCGGAATCTAAAACTGGACTCACGGGAGAGATTTATATCATTCAAAATTAGAGTGTCAGTCCTCTTGTTCTTAAGCCGGCATTGTGCATTTCAATTTAATTCCGATGCAATTTCTGTGTTTCATCTTCAATAAGAAGGTCCAAGGTATACAGTAAACCTGAAGTGAAGCATCGGAATCTGAAACTTGACTCACAGGAGTGGTTCAAATTGTAGAAAGGTAGAGTTACAGTCCTCTTGTACTTAAGTCGGCATTGTGCCTTTTGAATTTCACTCTGATGCAATTTCTGTGCTTCACCGTTAAAAAGAAAGTCCAAGAAATACAGTAAACCTGAAGTGAAAAATTCGGTATCTAAAACTGGATTCACAGGAGAGGTTCTAATCATTGAAAGTTAGAGTGTCAGTACCCTTGTACTTAAGTCGGCATTGTGCCTTTTGTATTAAATTCGGATGCAATTTCTGTGTTTCATCGTCAATACGAAGGTCCTAGGGATACAGTAAATCTGAAGTGAAGCATCGGAGTCTAAAACTGGACTCACAGGATAGGTTCAAATCGTAGAAGGTAGAGTGTCAGTCCTCTTGTACTTAAGTCGGCATTAAGCCTTTTGAATTTTTATTCCGATGCAATTACTGTGTTTCATCGTCAGTAAGACGTTCCAAGTTATACAGTAAACCTGTAGTGAAGCATCGGAATCTAAAACTGGACTCACAGGAGAGGTTCAAATCCTAGAAGGTTAGAGTGTCAGTCCTCTTTTACTTAAGTGCGCATTGTGCCTTTTGTATTAAATTCGGATGTAATTTCTGTGTTTCATCGTCTATAAGATTGTCCAAGGGATACAGTAAACCTCAAGTAAAGCGTCGGAATCTAAAACTGGACTCACAGGAGAGGTTCAATTCATAGTAAGTTAGAGTATCAGTCCTCTTGTACTTAAGTCGGCATTGTGCCTTTTGCATTAAATTCTGATGCAATTTCTGTGTTTCATCGTCAATGAGAAGGTCCAAGGTATACAGGAAACCTGACGTGAAGCATCGGAATCTTAAACTGTACTCACAGGAGAGTTTGAAATCATAGAAACTGAGAGTGTCAATCCTCTTGTACTTAAGTCAGCATTGTGCCTTTTGCATTAAATTCGGATCCAATTTCTGTGTTTCATCGTCAATAAGAAGGTCCAAGGTATACAGTAAACCTGAAGTGATGCATCGGAAACTAAAACTGGACTCACAGGAGAGTTTCAAATCATAGAAAGTTAGAGTGTCAGTCCTCTTGTACTTAAGTCGGCATTGTGCCTCATGTATTAAATTCGGATGCAATTTCTGTGTTTCATCGTCAATAAGGAGGTCCAAGGGATACAGTAAACCTGAAGTGAGGCATCGATATCTAAAACTGGACTCACAGGAGAGGTTCAAATCATAGAAAGTTAGAGTGTTAGTCCTCTCGTACTTAAGTCGGCATTGTGCCTTTTGTATTTAATTCGGATGCAATTTCTGTGTTTCATCGTCAGTACGAAGGTCGAGGGTATACAGTAAACCTGAAGGGATGCATCGGAATCTAAAACTGGACTCACAGGAGAGATTTATTTCATTGAAAGTTAGAGTGTCAGTCCTCTTGTAGTTAAGTCGGCATTGTGCTTTTGAATTTAATTCCGATGCAATATCTGTGTTTCATCGTCAATAAGAAGGTCCAAGGTATACAGTAAACCTGAAGTGAAGCATTGGAATCTACAACTGGACTCACAGGAGTGGTTCAAATTGTAGTAAAGTAGAGTGTCAGTCCTCTTGTACTTAATTCGGCATTGTGCATTTTTAGTTTTTTTTCCGATGCAATTACTGTGTTTCTTCGTCAGTAAGAAGTTCCAAGGTATACAGTAAACCTGTAGTGAAGCATCGGAATCCAAAACTGGACTCACAGGAGAGGTTCAAATCCTAGAAGGTTAGAGTGTCAGCCCTCTTGTACTTAAGTGCGCATTGTGCCTTTTGTATTAAATTCGGATGCAATTTCTGTGTTTCATCGTCAATAAGAATGTCCAACGGATACAGTAAACCTCAAGTGAAGCGTCGGAATCTAAAACTGGACTCACAGGAGATGTTCAATTCATAGAAAGTTAGAGTGTCAGTCCTCTTGTACTTAAGTCGGCATTGTGCCTTCTGCATTAAATTCGGATCCAATTTCTGTGTTTCATCGTCAATAAGAAGGTCCAAGGTATACAGTAAACCTGAAGTGAAGCATCGGAATATAAAACTGTACTCACAGGAGAGTTTCAAATCATAGAAACTGAGAGTGTCATTCCTCTTGTACTTAAGTCGGCATTGTGCCTTTTACATTAAATTCGGATCCAATTTCTGTGTTTCTTCGTCAATAAGGAGGTCCAAGGTATACAGTAAACCTGAAGTGATGCATCGGAATCTAAAACTGGACTCACAGGAGAGGTTCAAATCATAGAAAGTTAGAGTGTCAGTCCTCTTGTACTTAAGTCGGCATTGTGCCTCTTGTATTAATTTCTTATGCAATTTCTGTGTTTCATCGACAATACGAAGGTCCAAGGGATACAGTAAACCTGAAGTGAGGCATCGGAATCAGAAACTGGACTCACAGGAGAGGTTCAAATTACAGAAAGTTAGAGTGTCAGTCCGCTTGTACTTAAGTCGACCTTGTGCGTTTTGTATTAAATTCGGATGCAATTTCTGTGTTTCATCGCCTGTAAGAACGTCCATGGTATACAGTAAAACTGAAGGGAAGCATTGGAATCTAAAACTGGACTCACAGGAGAGGTTCAAATCATAGAAAGTGAGAGGGTCAGTCCTCTTGTACTTATGTCGGCATTGTGCCTTTTGTATTAAATTCGGATGCAATTTCTGTGTTTTATCGTCAGTAAGATGGTCGAAGGTATACAGTTAACCTGAAGGGATGCATCAGAAACTAAAACTGGACTCACAGGAGAAATTTATTTCATTGATAGTTAGAGTGTCAGTCCTCTTGTAGTTAAGTCGGCATTGTGCTTTTGAATTTAAATCCGATGCAATATCTGTGATTCATCGTCAGTAAGAAGGTCTAAGGTATACAGTAAACCTGAAGTGAAGCATCGGAATCTAAAACTGGACTCACAGGAATGGTTCAAATTGTAGAAAGGTAGAGTGTCAGTCCTCCTGTACTTAAGTCGGCATTGTGCCTTTTGAATTTCATTCCGATGTAATTTCTGTGCTTCACCGTTAAAAAGAAAATCCAAGGGATACTCTAAACCTGAAGTGAAAAATCGGAATCCAAAACTGGACTCACAGGAGAGGTTCTAATCATTGAAAGTTAGAGTGTCAGTCCTCTTGTACTTAAGTCGGCATTGTGCCTTTTGTATTAAATTCGGATGCAATTTCAGTGTTTCATCGTCAATACGAAGGTCCTAGGGATACAGTAAACCTGAAGTGAAGCATCGGAATCTAAAACTGGACTCACAGGAAAGGTTCAAACCGTAGAAGGTAGAGTGTCAGTACTCTTGTACTTAAGTCGGTATTGTGCCTTCTGAATTTTTATTCCAATGCAATAACTGTGTTTCTTCATCAGTAAGAAGTTCCAAGGTATACAGTAAACCTGTAGTGAAGCATCGGAATCTAAAACTGGACTCACAGGAGAGGTTCAAATCCTAGAAGGTTAGAGTGCCAGTCCTCTTGTACTTAAGTGGGCATTGTGCCTTTTGTATTAAATTCGGATGCAATTTCTGTGTTTCATCGTCAATAAGAATGTCCAAGGGATACAGTAAACCTCAAGGGAAGCGTCGGAATCAAAAACTGGACTCACAGGAGAGGTTCAATTCATAGAAAGTTAGAGTGTCAGTCCTCTTGTACTTAAGTCGGCATGTGCCTTTTGCATTAAATTCGTATCTAATTTCTGTGTTTCATCGTCAATAAGAAGGTCCAAGTTATACAGTAAACCTGAAGTGAAGCATCGGATTATAAAACTGGACTCAAAGGAGAGGTTCAAATCATAGAAAGTTAGAGTGTCAGTCCTCTTGTACTTAAGTCGGCATTGAGTCTTTTGTATTAAATTCGGATGCAATTTCTAAGTTTCATCGTCAGTAAGAAGGTCCAAGGTATACAGTAAACCTGAAGTGAATCATCGGAATCTAAAACTGGACTCACAGGACAGGTTCAAATCATAGAAAGTGAGAATGTCAGTCCCTTTTGTACTTAAGTCGGCATTGTGTATATTGTATTAAATTCGGATGCAATTTCTGTGTTTCTTCGTCATTAAGAATGTCCAAGGTATACAGGATACCTGAAGTGAAGCATCGGAATCTAAAAGTGGACTCACAGGTGAGGTTCAAATTATAGAAAGTGAGAGTGTCCGTCCTCTTGTACTTAAGTCGGCATTGTGCCTTTTGTATTAAATTCGGATGCAACTTCTGTGTTTCTTCATCAATAAGAAGGTCCAAGGGATACAGTAAACCTGAAGTGAATCATAGGACACTAAAACTGGACGCACAGGAGTGGTTCAAAGCATAAAAATTTAGAGAGTCAGTCCTCTTGTACTTAAGTCGGCTTTGTGCCTTTTCAATTTAATTCGGATGCAATATCTGTGTTTCATCGTCAATAAGAAGGTCCAAGGTATACAGGAAACCTGAAGTGAAGCATCGGAATCTAAAACTGGACTCACAGGAGAGGTTCAAATCATAGAATGTGAGAGTGTCAGTCCTCTTGTACTTAAGTCGGCATTGTGCTTTTTGTATTAAATTTGGATGTAATTTCTGTGTTTCATCGTCAATAAGAAGGTCCCAGGTATACAGTAAACCTGAAGGGAAGCATCGAAATCTAAATCTGGACTCACAGGAGAGGTTCAAATCATAGAAATTTCGAGTGTCAGTCCTCTTGCACTTAAGTTGGCATTGTGCCTTTTGTATTACATTCGGATGCTATTTCTGTGATTCATCGTCAATGAGAAGGGCCAAGGGGTACAGTAAACCTGAAATGAAGCATCGAATTCTAAAACTGGACTCACAGGAGAGGTTCAAATCATAGAAAGTTAGAGTGTCAGTCCTCTTGTACTTAAGTCGGCATTGTGCCTTTTGTATTAAATTCGGATGCAATTTTTGTGTTTCATCGTCAATAAGAAGGTCCAAGGTATACAGTAAACCTGAAGGGAAGCATGGGAATCTAAAACTGGAATCATAGGAGAGGTTCAAATCGTAGAAAGTTAGAGTGTCAGTCCTCTTGTACTTAAGTCGGCATTGTGCCTTTTGTATTACATTCGGATGCAATTTCTGTGTTTCATCGTCAATAAGAAGGTCCAAGGGATACAGTAGACCTGAAGTGAATCATCGGAATCTAAAACTAGAGTCACAGGAGTGGTTCAAATCATAGAAAGTTAGAGAGTCAGTCCCCTTGTACTTCATTCGGCATTGTGCCTTTTGAATTTAATTCGGATGCAATTTCTGTGTTTCATCGTCAATAAGAAGGTCCAAGGTATACAGGAAACCTGAAGTGAAGCATCGGTATCTATTCCTGGACTCAGAGGAGGGGTTCAATTCTTTGAAGGTGAGAGTGTCAGTCCTCCTGTACTTAAGTCGGCATTGTGCCTTTTGTATTAAATTCGGATGCAACTTCTGTGTTTCATCGTCAATAAGAAGGTCCAAGGTATATAGGAAACCTGAAGTGAATCATCGGAATCTAAAACTGGACTCACAGGAGAAGTTCAAATCATAGAAAGTGAGAGTGTCATTCCTCTTGTACTTAAGTCGGCATTGTGCCTTTTGTATTAAATTCGAATGCAAATTCTGTGTTTCATCGTCAATAAGAAGGTCCAAGGTATACACGAAACCTGAAGTCAAGCATCGGAATCTAAGACTGGACTCACAGGAGAGGTTCAAATCATAGAATCATAGAAAGTGAGAGTGTCAGTCCTCTTGTACTTAAGTCGCCATTGTGCCTTTTGTATTACATTCGGATGGAATTTCTGTGTTTCATCGTCAATAAGGAGGTCCAAGGGATACAGTAAACCTGAAGTGAAGGATCGGATTCAAAAAATGGACTCACAGGAGAGGTTGAAATCATAGAAAATTAGAGTGATAGTCATCCTGCACTTAAGTCGGCATTGTGCCTTTTGAATTTCATTCCGATGCAATTTCTGTGCTTCATCGTCAATAAGAAGATCCATGGTATACAGTAAACCTGAAGTGTAGCATCGGAATCTAAAACCGGACTCACAGGAGAGGTTCAAATCATAGAAAAATAGAGTGTTCGTCCTCTTGTACATAAGACGGCTTTGTGCCTTTTGAATTTAATTCCGATGCAATTTCTGTGTTTCATCGTCAATAAGAAGGTCCAAGATATACAGGAAACCTGAAGTGAAGCATCGGATCTAAAACTGTACTCACAGAAGAGTTTCAAATCATAGAAAGTGGGAGTGTCAGTCCTCTTGTACTTAAGTCGGCATTGTGCGTTTTGTATTAAATTCGGATGCAATTTCTGTGTTTCATCGCCTGTAAGAAGGTCCATGGTATACAGTAAAACTGAAGGGAAGCATTGGAATCAAAAACTGGACTCACAGGAGAGGTTCAAATCATAGAAAGTGAGAGTGTCAGTCCTCTTGTTCTTAAGTCGGCATTGTGCCTTTTGTATTCAATTCGGATGCAATTTCTGTGTTTCATCGTCAGTAAGAAGGTCGAAAATATACAGTAAACCTGAAGGGATGCATCAGAATCTAAAACTGGACTCACAGGAGAGATGTAATTCATTGAAAGTTAGAGTGTCAATCCTCTTGTAGTTAAGTCGGCATTGTGCTTTTGAATATAAATCCGATGCAATATCTGTGATTCATCGTCAATAAGAAGGTCCAAATTATACAGTAAACCTGAAGTGAAGCATCGGAATCTAAAACTGGACTCACAGGAGTGGTTCAAATTGTAGAAAGGTAGAGTGTCAGTCCTCTTGTACTTAAGTCGGCATTGTGCCTTTTGAATTCCATTCCGATGCAATTGCTGTGCTTCACCGTTAAAAAGAAGGTGCAAGGGATACAGTAAACCTGAAGTGAAAAATCGGAATCCAAAACTGGACTCACAGAAGAGGTTCTAATCATTGAAAGTTAGAGTGTCAGTCCTCTTGTACTTAAGTCGGCATTGTGCCTTTTGTATTAAATTCGGATGCAATTTCTGTGTTTCATCGTCAATACGAAGGTCCTAGGGATACAGTAAACCTGAAGTGAAGCATCGGAATCTAAAACTGGACTCACAGGAAAGGTTTAAATCGTAGAAGGTAGAGTGTCAGTACTCTTGTACTTAAGTCGGTATTGTGCCTTCTGAATTTTTATTCCGATGCAATAACTGTGTTTCTTCGTCAGTAAGATGTTCCAAGGTATACAGTAAACCTGTAGTGAAGCATCGGAATCTAAAACTGGACTCACAGGAGAGGTTCAAATCCTAAAAGGTTAGAGTGTCAGTCCTCTTGTACTTAAGTAGGCATTGTGCCTTTCGTATTAAATTCGGATGCAATTTCTGTGTTTCATCGTCAATAGGAATGTCCAAGGGATACAGTAAACCTCAAGTGAAGCGTCGGAATCTAAAACTGGACTCACAGGAGAGGTTCAATTCATAGAAAGTTAGAGTGTCATTCCTCTTGTACTTAAGTCGGCATTGTGCCTTTTGCATTAAATTCGGATCCAATTTCTGTGCTTCATCGTCAATAAGAAGGTCCAAGGTATACAGTAAACCTGAAGTGAAGCATCGGAATATAAAACTTGGCTCAAAGGAGAGGTTCAAATCATAGAAAGTTAGAGTGTCAGTCCTCTTGTACTTAAGTCGGCATTGAGCCTTTTGTACTAAATTCGGATGCAATTTCTGTGTTTCATCGTCAGTAAGAAGGTCCAAGGTATACAAAAAAACCTGAAGGGAACCATCGGAATCTAAAACTGGACTCACAGGCCAAGTTCAAATCATAGAAAGTGAGAATGTCAGTCCCTTTTGTACTTAAGTCGGCATTGTGCCTTTTGTATTAAATTCGGATGCAATTTCTGTGTTTCTTCGTCATTAAGAATGTTCAGGGTATACAGGAAACATGAAGTGAAGCATCGGAATCTAAAAGTGGACTCACAGGTGAGGTTCAAATTATAGAAAGTGAGAGTGTCTGTCCTCTTGTACTTAAGTCGGCATTGTGCCTTTTGTATTAAATTCGGATGCAATTTCTGTGTTTCTACATCAATAAGAAGGTCCAAGGGATACAGTAAACCTGAAGTGAATCATAGGATACTAAAACTGGACTCACAGGAGTGGTTCAAATCATAAAAAGTTAAAGAGTCAGTCCTCTTGTACTTAAGTCGGCTTTGTGTCTTTTCAATTTAATTCGGATGCAATATCTGTGTTTCATCGTCAATAAGAAGATCCAAGGTATACAGGAAACCGGAAGTGAAGCATCGGAATCTAAAACTGGACTCACAGGAGAGGTTCAAATCATAGAAAGTGAGAGTGTCAGTCCTCTTGTACTTAAGTCGGCATTGTGCTTTTTGTATTAAATTTGGATGCAATTTCTGTGTTTCATCGTCAATAAGAAGGTCCCAGGTATTCAGTTAACCTGAAGGGAAGCATCGAAATCTAAAACTGGACTCACAGGAGAGGTTCAAATCATAGAAAGTTCGAGTGTCAGTCCTCTTGTACTTAAGTTAGCATTGTGCCTTTTGTATTACATTCAGATGCTATTTCTGTGTTTCATCGTCAATAAGAAGGTCCAAGGGATACAGTATACCTGAAGTGGAGCATCGGAATCTAAAACTGGACTCACAGGAGAGGTTCAAATCATAGAAAGTTAGAGTGTCAGTCATCTTGTACTTAAGTCGGCATTGTGCCTTTTGAATTTCATTTCGATGCAATTTCTGTGCTTCATCGTCAATAAGAAGGTCTATGGTATACAGTAAACCTGAAGTGTAGCATCGGAATCTAAAACTGGACTCACAGGAGAGGTTCAAATCATAGAAAGTTAGAGTGTCCGTCCTCATGTACGTAAGTCGGCATAGCGCCTTCTGAATTTAATTCCGATGCAATTTCTGTGTTTAATCGTCAATAAGAAGGACCAAGGTATACAAGAAACCTGAAGTGAAGCATCGGAAACTAAAACTGCACCCACAGGAGAGGTTCAAATCATAGAAAGTGAGAGTGTCAGTCCTCTTGTACTTAAGTCGGCATTGTGCATTTTGCATATCTTTCGGATCCAATTTCTGTGTTTCATCGTCAGTAAGAAGGTCCAAGGTATACAGTAAACCTGAAGGGAAGCATTGGAATCTAAAAGTGGACTCACAGGAGAGGTTCAAATCATAGCAAGTTAGAGTGTTAGTCCTCTTGTACTTAAGTCGGCATTGTGCCTCTTGTATTAAATTCGGATGCAATTTTTGTGTTTCATCGTCAATAAGAAGGTCCAAGGTATACAGTAAACCTGAAGGGAAGCATGGGAATCTAAAACTGGAATCATACGAGAGGTTCAAATCATAGAAAGTTAGACTGTCAGTCCTCCTGTACTTAAGTCGGCATTGTGCCTTTTCTATTACATTCGGATGCAATTTCTGTGTTTCATCGTCAATAAGAAGGTCCAAGGGATACAGAAAACCTGAAGTGAAGCATCGGATTCTAAAACTGGACTCACAGGAGAGGTTCAAATCATAGAAAATTAGAGTGTTAGTCATCTTGTACTTAAGGCAGCATTGTGCCTTTTGAATTTCATTCCGATGCAATTTCTGTGCTTCATCGTCAATAAGAAGGTCCATGGTATACAATATACCTGAAGTGTAGCATCGGAGTCTGAAACTGGACTCACAGGAGAGGTTCAAATCATAGAAAGTGAGAGTGGATGTCCTCTTGTACTTAGGTCGGCATTGTGCCTTTTGTATTACATTCGGATGCAATTTCTGTGTTTCATCATCAATAAGAAGGTCCAAGGGATACAGTAAACCTGAAGTAAATCATCGGAATCTACAACTGGACTCACTGGAGAGGTTCAAATCGTAGAAAGGTAGAGAGTCAGTCCCCTTGTACTTCAGTCGGCATTGTGCCTTTTGAATTTCATTCGGATGCAATTTCTGTGTTTCATCGTCAATAAGAAGGTCCAAGGTATACAGGAAACCTGAAGTGAAGCATCGGAATCTAGATCTGGACGCGGAGGATAGGTTCAAATCATCGAAAGTGAGAGTGTCAGTCCTCCTGTACTTAAGTCGGCATTGTGCCTTGTGTATTAAATTCGGATGCAATTTCTGTGTTTCATCGTCAATAAGAAGGTCAAAGGTTTATAGAAAACCTGAAGTGAATCATCGGAATCTAAAACTGCACTCACAGGACAGGTTCAAATCATAGAAAGTGAGAGTGTCATTCCTCTTGTACTTAAGTCGGCATTGTGCCTTTTGTATTAAATTCGAATGCAAATTCTGTGTTTCATCGTCAGTAAGAAGGTCCAAGGGATACAGCAAACCTGAAGTGAAGCATCGGATTCTAAAACTGGACTCACAGGAGAGGTTCAAATCATAGAAAGTTAGAGTGTCCGTCATCTTGTACTTAAGTCGGCATTGTGCCTTTTGAATTTCACTTCGATGCAATTTCTGTGCTTCATCGTCAATAAGAAGGTCCATGGTATACAGTAAACCTGAAGTGTAGCATCGGAATCTAAAACTGGACTCACAGGAGAGGTTCAAATCATAGAAAGTGAGAGTGTCAGTCCTCTTGTACTTAAGTCGGCATTGTGCCTTTTGCATTAATTTCGGATCCAATTTCTGTGTTTCATCGTCAGTAAGAAGGTCCTGGGTATACAGTAAACCTGAAGGGAAGCATCGGAAACTAAAACTGGACCCTCAGGAGAGGTTCAAATCATAGAAAGTGAGAGTGTCAGTCCTCTTGTACTTAAGTCGGCATTGTGCCTTTTGCATTAATTTCGGATCCAATTTCTGTGTTTCATCGTCAGTAAGAAGGTCCTGGGTATACAGTAAACCTGAAGGGAAGCATAGAAATCTAAAACTGGACTCACAGGAGAGGTTCAAATAATAGAAAGTTATAGTGTCAGTCCTCTTGTACTTAAGTCGGCATTGTGCCTTTTGTATTACATTAGGATGCAATTTCTGTGCCTCATCGTCAATAAGAAGGTCCAAGGGATACAGTAAACGTGAAGTGAAGCACCGGAATCTAAGACTGGACTCACAGGAGAGGTTCAAATCATAGAATCATAGAAAGTGAGAGTGTCAGTCCTCTTGTACTTATGTCGGCATTGTGCATTTTGCATTAATTTCGGATCCAATTTCTGTGTTTCATCGTTAGTAAGAAGGTCCAAGGTATACAGTAAACCTGAAGGGACGCATCGGATTCTAAAATTGGACTAACAGGAGAGGTTCAAATCATAGAAAGTGAGTGTGTCCGTCCTCTTGTACTTAAGTCGGCATTGTGCCTTTTGTATTATATTCGGATGCAATTTCTGTGTTCAATCGGCAATAAAAAGATCCAAGGTATACAGTAAACCTGAAGGGAAGCATCGGAATCTAAAACTGGACTCACAGGAGAGGTTTAAACCATAGAAAGTTAGAGTGACAGTCATCTTGTACTTAAGTCGCTATTGTGCCTTTTGTATGAAATTCGGATGCAATTTCTGTGTTTCATCATCAATAAGAAGGTCCAAGGGATACAGTAAACCTGAAGTGAATCTTCGGAATCTAAAACTGGACTCACAGGAGAGGTTCAAATCATAGAAAGTTAGAGAATCAGTTCCCTTGTACTTCAGTCGGCATTGTGCCTTTTGAATTTAATTCGGATGCAATTTCTGTGTTTCATCGTCAATAAGAAGGTCCAAGGTATGCAGGAAACCTGAAGTGAAGCATCGGAATCTAAACCTGGACGCAGAGGAGAGGTTCAAATCATCGAAAGTGAGAGTGTCAGTCCTCCTGTACTTAAGTCGGCATTGTGTCTTTTGTATTAAATTCGGATGCAATTTCTGTGTCTAATCTTCAATAAGAAGGTCAATTTATATAGGAAACCTGAAGTGAATCATCGGAATCTAAAACTGGACTCACAGGAGAGGTTCAAATCATAGAAAGTGAGAGTGTCATTCCTCTTGTACTTAAGTCGGCATTGTGCCTTTTGTATTAAATTCGAATGCAAATTCTGTGTTTCATCGTCAATAAGAAGGTCCAAGGGATACAGTAAACCTGAAGTGAAGCATCGGATTCTATAACTGGACTCACAGGAGAGGTTCAAATCATAGAAAGTTAGAGTGTCCGTCATCTTGTACTGAAGTCGGCATTGTGCCTTTTGAATTTCACTTCGATGCAATTTCTGTGCTTCATCGTCAATAAGAAGGTCCATGGTATACAGTAAACCTGAAGTGTAGCATCGGAATCTAAAACTGGACTCACAGGAGAGGTCAAATCATAGAAAGTTAGAGTGTCCGTCCTCTTGTACTTAAGTCGGCATTGCGCCTTCTGAATTTAATTCCAATGCAATTTCTGTGTTTCATCGTCAATAAGAAGATCCAAGGTATACAGGATACCTGAAGTGAAGCATCGGAAACTAAAACTGGACCCACAGGAGAGGTTCAAATCATAGTAAGTGAGAGTGTCAGTCCTCTTGTACTTAAGTCGGCATTGTGCCTTTTGCATTAATTTCGGATCCAATTTCTGTGTTTCATCGTCAGTAAGAAGGTAAAAGGTATACAGTAAACCTGAAGGGAAGCATCGGAATCTAAAACTGGACTCACAGGAGAGGTTCAAATCATAGAAAGTTAGAGTGTCAGTCCTCTTGTACTTAAGTCGGCATTGTGCCTTTTGTATTAAATTCGGATGCAATTTTTGTGTTCCATCGTCAATAAGAAGGTCCAAGGTATCCAGTAAACCTGAAGGGAAGCATGGGAATCTAAAACTGGAATCATAGGAGAGGTTCAAATAATAGAAAGTTAGAGTGTCAGTCCTCTTGTACTTAAGGCGGCATTGTGCCTTTTGTATTACATACGGATGCAATTTCTGTGCTTCATCGTCAATAAGAAGGTCCAAGGGATACAGTATACCTGAAGTGAAGCATCGGATTCTAAAACTGGACTCACAGGAGAGGTTCAAATCATAGAAAATTAGAGTGTTAGTCATCTTGTACTTAAATCGGCATTGTGCCTTTTGAATTTCATTCCGATGCAATTTCTGTGCTTCATCGTCAATAAGAAGGTCCATGGTATGCAATAAACCTGAAGTGTAGCATCGGAATCTAAAACTGGACTCACAGGAGAGGTTCAAATCATAGAAAGTGAGAGTGGATGTCCTCTTGTACTTAGGTCGGCATTGTGCCTTTTGTATTAAATTCGGATGCAATTTCTGTGTTTCATCATCAATAAAACGGTCCAAGGGATACAGTAAACCAGAAGTGAATCATCGGAATCTAAAACTGGACTCACAGGAGAGGTTTAAATCATAGAAAGTTAGAGAGTCAGTCCCCTTGTACTTCAGTCGGCATTGTGCATTTTGAATTTAATTCGGATTCAATTTCTGTGTTTCATCGTCAATAAGAAGGTCCAAGGTATACAGGAAACCTGAAGTGAAGCATCGGAATCTAAACCTGGACTCAGAGGAGAGGTTCAAATCATAGAAAGTGAGAGTGTCATTCCTCTTGTACTTAAGTCGGCATTGTGCCTTTTGTATTAAATTCGAATGCAAATTCTGTGTTTCATCGTCAATAAGAAGGTCCAAGGTATACACGAAACCTGAAGTCAAGCATCGGAATCTAAAACTGGACTCAGAGGAGAGGTTCAAATCATAGAAAGATAGAGTGTCAGTCCTCTTGCACTTAAGTCGGTATTGTGCCTTTTGTATTACATTCTGATGCAATTTCTGTGTTTCATCGTCAATAAGAAGGTCGAAGGGATACAGAAACCCTGAAGTGAAGCATCGGATTCTAAAAGTGGACTCACAGGAGCGGTTCAAATCATAGAAAGTTAGAGTGTCAGTCATCTTGTACATAAGTCGGCATTGTGCCTTTTGAATTTCACTCCGATGCAATTTCTGTGCTTCATCGTCAATAAGAAGGTCCATGGTATTCAGTAAGCCTGAAGTGTAGCATCGGAATCTAAAACTGGACTCACAGGAGAGGTTCAATTCATAGAAAGTTAGAGTGTCCGTCCTCTTTTACTTAAGTCGGCATTGCGCCTTTTGTATGAAATTCGGATGCCATTTCTGTGTTTCATAGTCAATAAGAAGGTCCAAGGTATACAGTAAACCTGAAGGGAAGCATCGGAATCTAAAACTGGACTCATAGGAGAGGTTCAAATCATAGAAAGTTAGAGTGTCAGTCCTCTTCTACTTAAGTCGGCATTGTGCCTTTTGTATTACATTCGGATGGAATTTCTGTGTTTCATCGTCAATAAGGAGGTCCAAGGGATACAGTAAACCTGAAGTGAAGGATCGGATTCAAAAACTGGACTCACAGGAGAGGTTGAAATCATAGAAAATTAGAGTGATAGTCATCTTGTACTTAAGTCGGCATTGTGCCTTTTGAATATCATTCCGATGCAATTTCTGTGCTTCAACGTCAATAAGAAGATCCAAGGTATACAGGAAACCTGAAGTGAAGCATCGGAATCTCAAACTGTACTCACAGGAGAGTTTCAAATCATAGAAAGTGGGAGTGTCAGTCCTCTTGTACTTAAGTCGGCATTGTGCGTTTTGCATTAAATTCGGATCCAATTTCTGTGTTTCATCGTCATTAAGAAGGTCCAAGGTATACAGTAAAAATGAAGTGAAGCATCGGAATCTAAAACTGGACTCACAGGAGAGGTTCAAATCTTAGAAAGTTAGAGTGACTGTCCTCTTGTACTTAAGTCGGCATAGTGCCTTTTGTATTAAATTCAGATGCTATTTCTGTGTTTCATCGTCTGTAAGAAGGTCCAAGGTATACAGTAAACCTGAGGGGATGAAGCGGAATCTAAAAGTGGTATCACAGGAGAGGTTCAAATCATAGAAAGTGAGAGTGTCAGTCCTCTTGCACTTAAGTCGCATTGTGCCTTTTGTATTAAATTCGGATGCAATTTCTGTGTTTCATCGTCAATAAGAAGGTCCAAGGTATACAGTAAATCTAAAGGGAAGCATCGAAATCTAAAACTGGACTCACAGGAGAGATTCAAATCATTGGAAGTTAGAGTGTCAGTTCTCTTGTACTTAAGTCGGAATTGTGCCTTTTGAATATAAATAGGATGCAATTTCTGTGTTTCATCGTCAAGAAGAAGGTCCAAGGTATACAGTAAACCTGAAGTGAAGCATCGGAATCTAAATCTGGACTCACCGGAGAGATTCAAATCATAGAAAGTTAGAGTGTCAGTCCTCTTGTACTTAAGTCGGAATTGTGCCTTTTGAATATAAATCCGATGCAATTTCTGTGTTTCATCGTCAAAAAGAATGTCCAAGGAATACAGTAAACATGAAGTGAAGCATCGTAATCTAAAACTGGACTCACAGGAGAGGTTCAAATTATAGTAAGGTAGAGTATCAGTCCTCTTGTACTTAATTCGGCATTGTGCCTTTTGAATTTCATTCCGATGCAATTTCTGTGCTTCACCGTTAAAAAGAAGGTCCAAGGTATACAGGGACCCTAAAGTGAAGCATCGGAATCTAAAACTGTACTCACAGGAGAGTTTCAAATCATAGAATGTGAGAGTGTCAGTCCGCTTGTACTTAAGTCGGCATTGTGACTTTTGCATTAAATTCGGATCCAATATCTGTGTTTCATCGTCAATAAGAAGATCCAAGGTATACAGTAAACCTGAAGAGAAGCATCGGAATCTAAAACTGGACTCACAGGAGAGGTTCAAATCATAGAAAGTTAGAGTGTCAGTCCTCTTGTACTTAGGTCGGCATTGTGCCATTTGTATTAAATACGGATGCAATTTCTGTGTTTCATCGTCAGTAAGATAGTCCAAGGTATACAGTAAACCTGAAGGGATGAAGCGGAAACTAAAACTGGTCTCACATTAGAGGTTCAACTCATAGAAAGTGAGAGTGTCAGTCCTCTTGTACTTAAGTCGCATTGTGCCTTTGGTATTAAATTCGGATGCAATTTCTGTGTTTCATCGTCAATAAGAAGGTCCAAGGTATACAGTAAATCTGAAGGGAAGCATCGAAATCTAAAACTGGACTCACAGGAGGGATTCAAATCATTGGAAGTTAGATTGTCAGTCCTCTTGTACTTAAGTCGGCATTGTGAGTTTTGAACTTACTTCCGATGCAATTTCTGTGTTTCATCGTCAAGAAGAAGGTCCAAGGTATACAGTAAACCTGAAGTGAAGCATCGGAATCTAAATCTGGACTCACCGGAGAGATTCAAATCATAGAAAGTTAGTGTGTCAGTCCTCTTGTACTTTAGTCGGAATTGTGCCTTTTGAATATAAATCCGATGCAATTTCTGTGTTTCATCGTCAAAAAGAATGTCCAAGGAATACAGTAAACCTGAAGTGAAGCATCGTAATCTAAAACTGGACTCACAGGAGAGGTTTAAATTATAGTAAGGTAGAGTATCAGTCCTCTTGTACTTAAGTCGGCATTGTGCCTTTTGAATTTCATTCCGATGCAATTTCTGTGCTTCACCGTTAAAAAGAAGGTCCAAGGTATACATGGACCCTGAAGTGAAGCATCGGAGTCTAAAACTGTACTCACAGGAGGGTTTCAAATCATAGAATGTAAGAGTGTCAGTCCGCTTGTACTTAAGTCTTCATTGTGCCTTTTGCATTAAATTCGGATCCAATTTCTGTGTTTCATCGTCAATAAGAAGATACAAGGTATACAGTAAACCTGAAGAGAAGCATCGGAATCTAAAACTGGACTCACAGGAGAGTTTCAAATCATAGAAAGTTAGAGTGTCAGTCCTCTTGTACTTAAGTCGGCATTGTGCCTTTTGTATTAAATTCGGATGCAATTTCTGTGTTTCATAGTCAGTAAGATAGTCCAAGGTATACAGTAAACCTGAAGGGATGAAGCGGAATCTAAAACTGGTCTCACATTAGAGGTTCAAATCATAGAAAGTGAGAGTGTCAGTCCTCTTGTACTTAAGTCGCATTGTGCCTTTGGTATTAAATTCGGATGCAATTTCTGTGTTTCATCGTCAATAAGAAGGTCCAAGGTATACAGTAAATCTGAAGGGAAGCATCGAAATCTAAAACTGGACTCACAGGGGAGATTCAAATCATTGGAAGTTAGAGTGTCAGTCCTCTTGTACTTAAGTCGGCATTGTGACTTTTGAATTTACTTCCGATGCAATTTCTGTGTTTCATTGTCAAGAAGAAGGTCCAAGGTATACAGTAAACCTGAAGTGAAGCATCGGAATTTTAATCTGGACTCACCGGAGAGATTCAAATCATAGAAAGATAGAGTGTAAGTCCTCTTGTACTTAAGTCGGAATTGTGCCTTTTGAATATAAATCCGATGCAATTTCTGTGTTTTATCGTCAAAAAGAATGTCCAATTTATACAGTAAACCTGAAGTGAAGCATCGTAACCTAAAACTGGACTCACAGGAGAGGTTCAAATTATAGTAAGGTAGAGTATCAGTCCTCTTGTACTTAAGTCGGCATTGTGCCTTTTAAATTTCATTCCGATGCAATTTCTGTGCTTCACCGTTAAAAAGAAGGTGCAAGGGATACAGTAAACCTGAAGTGAAATATCGGAATCTAGAACTGGACTCACAGGAGAGGTTCTAATCATTTAAAGTTAGAGTGTCAGTCCTCTTGTACTTAAGTCGGCATCGTGTCTGTTGTATTAAATTCGGATGCAATGTCAGTGTTTCATCGTCAATAAGAAGGTCCAAGGGATACAGTAAACCTGAAGGGAAGCATCGGAATCTAAATCTGGACTCACAGGAGAGGTTCAAATCTGAAAGAGAGTGTGTCAGTCCTCTTGTACTTAAGTCGGCATTGTGACTTTTGTATTAAATTCGGATGCAATTACCGTGTTTCCTTGCCAATAAGCAGGTCCAAGGGATACAGTAAACCTGAAGTGAGGCATCGGAATCTAAAACAGGACTCACAGGAGGGGTTCAAATCATAGAAAGTTAGAGTGTCAGTCTTCTTGTACTTAAGTCGGCATTGTGCCTTTTGTATTAAATTCAGATGCAATTTCTGTGTTTCATCGTCAATAAGAAGGTCCAAGGTATACAGGAAACCTGAAGTGAAGCATCGGAATCTAAATCTGGACTCACAGGAGAGGTTCAAGTCTGAAAGAGAGTGTGTCAGTCCTCTTGTACTTAAGTCGGCATTGTGACTTTTGTATTAAATTCGGATGCAATTACCGTGTTTCCTTGCCAATAAGCAGGTCCAAGGGATACAGTAAACCTGAAGTGAGGCATCGGAATCTAAAACAGGACTCACAGGAGGGGTTCAAATCATAGAAAGTTAGGGTGTCAGTCTTCTTGTACTTAAGTCGACATTGTGCCTTTTGTATTACATTCGGATGCAATTTCTGTGTTTCATCGTCAATAAGGATGTCCACGGGATTAAGTAAACCTGAAGTGAAGGATCGGATTCAAAAACTGGATTCACAGGAGAGGTTCAAATCATACAGAATTAGAGTGTTAGTCATCTTGTAATTAAGTCGGCATTGTGCCTTTTGAATTTAATTCCGATGCAATTTCTGTGTTTCATCGTCAATAAGAATGTCCAAAGTATACAGTAGACCTGAAGTGTAGCATCGGAATATAAAACTGGACTCACAGGAGAGGTTCAAATTATAGAAAGGTAGAGTGTCCGTCCTCTTGTACTTAAGTCGGCATTGTGCCTTCTGTATTAAATTCGGATGCTATTTCTGTGTTTCATCGTCAGTAAGAAGGTCCAAGGTATACAGTAAAGCTAAAGGGATGCAGCTGAATCTAAAACTGGACTCACAGGAGTGGTTCAAATCATAGAAAGTGAGAGTGGCAGTCCTCTTGTACTTAAGTCGGCATTGTGCCTTTTGTATTAAATTCGGATGCAATTTCTGTGTTTCATCGTCAATAAGAAGGTCCAAGGTATACAGAAAACCTGAAGTGCAGCATCGGAATCTTAAGCTGGACTCACCGGAGAGATTCAAATCATAGAAATTTAGAGTGTCAGTCCTCTTGTACTTAAGTCGGCATTGTGCCTTTTGAATTTAATTCCGATGCAATTTCTGTGTTTCATCGTCAATAAGAATGTCCAAGGTATACAGTAGACCTGAAGTGTAGCATCGGAATATAAAACTGGACTCACAGGAGAGGTTCAAATTATAGAAAGGTAGAGTGTCCGTCCTCTTGTACTGAAGTCGGCATTGTGACATTTGTATTAAATACGGATGCAGTTTCAGTGTTTCATCATTAATAACAAGGTACAAGGGATACAGTACACCTGAAGTGAAGCATCGGAATCTAAAACCGGACTCACAAGTGAGGTTCAAATCATAGACAGTTAGAGTGTCAGTCCTCTTGTACTTAAGTCGGCACTGTGCCTTTTGAATTTAATTCCGATGCAATTTCTGTGTTTCATCGTCAATAAGAAGGTTCAAGGGATACAGCAAACCTGAGGTGAAGCATCGGATTCTAAAACTAGACTTACAGGAGAGGTTCAAATCATAGAGTGTCAGTCCTCTTGTACTTAAGTCGGCATTGTGCCTTTTGTATAAAATTCGGATGCAATTTCTGCGTTTCATCGTCAATAAGATGGTTCAAGGGATACAGTAAACATGGAGTGATACATCGGATTCTAAAACTGGACTCACAGGAGAGGTTCAAATCATAGAAAATTAGTGCGTCTGTCATCTTGTACTTATGTCGGCATTGTGCCTTTTCAATTTCATTCCGATTCAATTTCTGCGCTTCATCGTCATTAACAAGGTCCATGGTATACAGTAAACCTGAAGTGTAGCATCGGAATCTAAAACTGGACTCACAGGAGACGTTCAAATCATAGAAAGTTAGAGTGTCAGTCCTCTTGTATTTAAGTCGGCATTGTGCCTTTTGAATTTAATTCCGGTGCAAATTCTGTGTTTCATCGTCAATAAGAAAGTCCAAGGTATACAGTCAACTTGAAGTGAAGCATCAGAATCTAAAACTGGACTCACAGTTGAGGTTCAAATCATAGAAAGTTAGAGTGTCAGTCCTCTTGTACTTCAGTCGGCATTGTGCCTTTCGTATTAAATTCGGATGCAATTTCTGTGTTTTATCGTCAATAAGAAGGTCCATAGTATACAGTAGACCTGACGTGAAGCATCGGAAACTGAAACTGGACTCACATTAGAGGCTCAAATCATAGAAAGTTAGAGTGTCAGTCCTCTTGTACTTAAGTCGGCATTGTGCCTTTTGTATTAAATTCGGATGCAATTTCTGTGTATCATCGTCAATAAGAAGGTCTAAGGTATACAGTAAACCTGATGGGAAGCATCGGAACCCAATACTGGACTCATAGGAGAGGTTCAAATCATAGAAAGTTAGAGTGTCAGTCCTCTTGTGCTTATGTCGGCATTGTGCCTTTTGTATTACATTCGGATGCAATTTCTGTGTTTCTTCGTCAATAAGGAGGTCCACGGGATACAGTAAACCTGAAGTGAAGGATCGTATTCAAAAACTGGACTCACAGGAGAGGTTCAAATCGTAGAAAATTAGAGTGTTAGTCATATTGTACTTAAGTCGGCATTGTGCCTTTTGAATTTCATTCCGATGCAGTCTCTGTGTTTCATCGTCAGTTAGAAGGTCCAAGGTATACAGTAAACCTGAAGGGATGCAGCGGAATCTAAAACTGGACTCACAGGAAAGGTTCAAATCATAGAAAGTGAGAGTGTCAGTCCTCTTGTGCTTAAGTCGGCATTGTGCCTTTTGTATTAAATTCGGATGCAATTTCTGTGTTTCATCGTCAATAAGAAGGTCCCAGGTAGACAGTAAACCTGAAGTGAAGCACCGGAATCTAAAGCTGGACTCACCGGAGGGATTCAAATCATAGAAAGTTAGAGTGTCAGTCCTCTTGTACTTAAGTCGGCATTGTACCTTTTGAATTTCATTCCGATGCAATTTCTGTGCTTCACCGTTAAACAGAAGGTCCAAGGTATACAGTAAACCTGATGTGAAAAATCGGAATCTAAAACTGGTCTCACAGGAGAGGTTCTTATCATTGAAAGTTAGAGTGTCAGTCCTCTTGTACTTAAGTCGGCATTGTGCCTGTTGTATTAAATTCCGATTTAATTTCCGTGTGTCATCGTCAATAAGAAGGTCCAAGGTATACAGTAAACTAGAAGTGAAGCATCGGAATCTGAAACTGGACTCACAGTGGAGGTTCAAATCATAGAAATTTAGAGTGTCAGTCCTCTTGTGCTTAAGTCGTCATTGGGCCTTTTGAATTCAATTCTGATGCAGTTTCTGTGTTTCATCGTCAATAAGAAGGTCCAAGGTATACAGTGAACCTGAAGTGAGGCATCGGAATTAAAAACTGAACTCACAGGAGAGGTTCAAATCATTGAAAGTTAGAGTGTCAGTCCTCTTGTACTTAAGTCGGCATTGTGCCTTTTGAATTTTTATTAAGATGCAATTACTGTTTTTCATCGTCAATAAGAAGTTCCAAGGTATACAGTAAACCTGCAGTGAAGCATCGGAATCTAAAACTGGACTCACAGGAGAGGTTCAAATCATAGTAGGTTAGAGTGTCAGTCCTCTTGTACTGAAGTCGGCATTGTGCCATTTGTATTAAATTCGGATGCAATTTCTGTGTCTCATCGTCAATAAGAATATCCAAGGGATACAGTAAACCTCAAGTGAAGCATCGGAATCTAAAACTGGACTCACAGGAGAGGTTCAAATCATAGAAAGTGAGAGTGTCAGTCCTCCTGTACTTAAGTCGGCATTGTGCTTTTTGTATTACATTCGGATGCAATTTCTGTGTTTCATCGTCAATAAGAAGGTCTAAGGTATACAGTAAACCTGATGGGAAGCTTCGGAACCCAATACTGGACTCATAGGAGAGGTTCAAATCATAGAAAGTTAGAGTGACAGTCCTCTTGTACTTATGTCGGCATTGTGCCTTTTGTTTTACATTCGGATGCAATTTCTGTGTTTCATCGTCAATAAGTAGGTCCACGGGATACAGTAAACCTGAAGTGAAGGATCGTACTCAAAAACTGGACTCACAGGAGAGGTTCAAATCGTAGAAAATTAGAGTGTTAGTCATAATGTACTTAAGTTTGCATTGTGCCTTTTGTATTTCATTCCGATGCAATTTCTGTGCTTCATCATCAATAAGAAGATCCATGGTATACAGTAAACCTGAAGTGTAGCATCGGAATCTAAAAGTGGGCTCACAGTAGAGGTTCAAATCATAGAAAGTTAGAGTGTCCGTCCTCTTGTACTTAAGTCGGCATTGTGCCTTTAGCATTAAATTCGGATCCAATTTCTGTGTTTCATCGTCAATAAGAAGGTCCAAGGTATACAGTAAACCTGAAGTGAAGCATCGGAATCTAAAACTGGACTCACAGGAGAGGTTCAAATCATAGTAAGTTAGAGTGTCAGTCCTCTTGTACTTAAGTCGGCATTGTGCCTTTAGCATTAAATTCAGATCCAATTTCTGTGTTTCATCGTCAATAAGAAGGTCCAAGGTATACAGTAAACCTGAAGGGATGCAGCGGAATCTAAAACTGGACTCACAGGAGAGGTTCAAATCATAGAAAGTGAGAGTGTCAGTCCTCTTGTGCTTAAGTCGGCATTGTGCCTTTTGTATTAAATTCGGATGCAATTTCTGTGTTTCATCGTCAATAAGAAGGTCCAAGGTAGACAGTAAACCTGAAGGGAAGCATCGAAATCTAAAACTGGACTCACAGGAGAGATTCAAATCATTGTATGTTAGAGTGTCAGTCCTCTTGTACTTAAGTCGGCATTGTGCCTTTTGAAATTCATTCCGATGCAATTTCTGTGCTCCACCGTTAAACAGAAGGTCCAAGGGATACAGTAAACCTGATGTGAAAAATCGGAATCTAAAACTGGTCTCACAGGAGAGGTTCTTATCATTGAAAGTTAGAGTGTCAGTCCTCTTGTACTTAAGTCGGCATTGTGCCTGTTGTATTAAATTCCGATTCAATTTCCGTGTGTCATCGTCAATAAGAAGGTCCAAGGGATACAGTAAACATGAAGTGATACATCGGATTCAAAAACTGGTCTCACAGGACAGGTACAAATCATAGAAAATTAGAGCGTCAGTCATCTTGTACTTAAGTCGGCATTGTGCCTTTTCAATTTCATTCCGATAAAATTTCTGTGCTTCATCGTCAATAAGAAGGTCCATGGTATACAGTAAACCTGAAGTGTAGCATCGGAATCTAAAACTGGACTCACAGGAGAGGTTAATATCATAGAAAGTTAGAGTGTCAGTCCTCTTGTACTTAAGTCGGCATTGTGCCTTTTGAATTTAATTCCGATGCAAATTCTGTGTTTCATCGTCAATAAGAAGGACCAAGGTATACAGTAAACTTGAAGTGAAGCATCAGAATCTAAAACTGGACTCACAGTGGATTATCAAATCATAGAAAGTTAGAGTGTCAGTCCTCTTGTGCTTAAGTCGGCATTGTCCCTTTTGAATTCAATTCTGATGCAGTTTCTGTGTTTCATCGTCAATAAGAAGGTCCAAGGTATACAGTGAACCTGAAGTGAGGCATCGGAATCTAAAACTGAACTCACAGGAGAGGTTCAAATCATTGAAAGTTAGAGTGTCAGTCCTCTTGTACTTAAGTCGGCATTGTGCCTTTTGAATTTTTATTAAGATGCAATTACTGTTTTTCATCGTCAATAAGAAGTTCCAAGGTATACAGTAAACCTGCAGTGAAGCATCGGAATCTAAAACTGGACTCACAGGAGAGGTTCAAATCATAGAAGGTAGAGTGTCAGTCCTCTTGCACTTAAGTCGGCATTGTGCCTTTTGAATTTTTATTAAGATGCAACTACTGTTTTTCATCGTCAATAAGAAGTTCCAAGGTATACAGTAAACCCGCAGTGAAGCATCGGAATCTAAAACTGGACTCACAGGAGAGGTTCAAATCATAGAAGGTTAGAGTGTCAGTCCTCTTGTACTTAGGTCGGCATTGTACCTTTTGTATTAAATTCGGATGCAATTTCCGTGTTTCATCGTCAATAGGAAGGACCAAGGGATGCAGTAAACGTGAAGTGAGGCATTGGAATCTAAAACTGGACTCACAGGAGAGGTTCAAATCATAGAAAGTTAGAGTGTCAGTCTTCTTGTACTTAAGTCGGCATTGTGCCATTTGTATTAAATACGGATGCAGTTTCTGCGTTTCATCATCAATAAGAAGGTACAAGGGATACAGTAAACCTGAAATGAAGCATCGGAATCTAAAACTGGACTCACAGGAGAGGTTCAAATCATAGACAGTTAGAGTGTCAGTCCTCTTGTGCTTAAGTCGGCATTGTGCCTTTTCAATTTCATTCCGATGCAATTTCTGTGCTTCATCGTCAATAAGAAGGTCCATGGTATACAGTAAACCTGAAGTGTAGCATCGGAATCTAAAACTGGACTCACAGGAGAGGTTAATATCATAGAAAGTTAGAGTGTCAGTCCTCTTGTACCTAAGTCGGCATTGTGCCTTTTGAATTTAATTCCGATGCAAATTCTGTGTTTCATCGTCAATAAGAAGGTCCAACGTATACAGTAAACTTGAAGTGAAGCGTCGGAATCTAAAACTGGACTCACAGTGGAGGTTCAAATCATAGAAAGTTAGAGTGTCAGTCCTCTTGTACTTAAGTCGGCAATGTGCCTTTTGAATTCAATTCCGATGCAGTTTCTGTGTTTCATCGTCAATAAGAAGGTTCAAGGGATACAGCAAACCTGAGGTGAAGCATCGGATTCTAAAACTAGACTTACAGGAGAGGTTCAAATCATAGAGTGTCAGTCCTCTTGTACTTCAGTCGGCATTGTGCCTTTCGTATTAAATTCGGATGCAATTTCTGTGTTTTATCGTCAATAAGAAGGTCCATAGTATACAGTAGACCTGACGTGAAGCATCGGAAACTGAAACTGGACTCACAGGAGAGGCTCAAATCATAGAAAGTTAGAGTGTCAGTCCTCTTGTACTTAAGTCGGCATTGTGCCTTTTGTATTAAATTCGGATGCAATTTCTGTGTTTCATCGTCAATAAGAAGGTCTAAGGTATACAGTAAACCTGATGGGAAGCATCGGAACCCAATACTGGACTCATAGGAGAGGTTCAAATCATAGAAAGTTAGAGTGTCAGTCCTCTTGTGCTTATGTCGGCATTGTGCCTTTTGTATTACATTCGGATGCAATTTCTGTGTTTCTTCGTCAATAAGGAGGTCCACGGGATACAGTAAACCTGAAGTGAAGGATCGTATTCAAAAACTGGACTCACAGGAGAGGTTCAAATCGTAGAAAATTAGAGTGTTAGTCATATTGTACTTAAGTCGGCATTGTGCCTTTTGAATTTCATTCCGATGCAGTCTCTGTGTTTCATCGTCAGTTAGAAGGTCCAAGGTATACAGTAAACCTGAAGGGATGCAGCGGAATCTAAAACTGGACTCACAGGAAAGGTTCAAATCATAGAAAGTGAGAGTGTCAGTCCTCTTGTGCTTAAGTCGGCATTGTGCCTTTTGTATTAAATTCGGATGCAATTTCTGTGTTTCATCGTCAATAAGAAGGTCCCAGGTAGACAGTAAACCTGAAGTGAAGCACCGGAATCTAAAGCTGGACTCACCGGAGGGATTCAAATCATAGAAAGTTAGAGTGTCAGTCCTCTTGTACTTAAGTCGGCATTGTACCTTTTGAATTTCATTCCGATGCAATTTCTGTGCTTCACCGTTAAACAGAAGGTCCAAGGTATACAGTAAACCTGATGTGAAAAATCGGAATCTAAAACTGGTCTCACAGGAGAGGATCTTATCATTGAAAGTTAGAGTGTCAGTCCTCTTGTACTTAAGTCGGCATTGTGCCTGTTGTATTAAATTCCGATTTAATTTCCGTGTGTCATCGTCAATAAGAAGGTCCAAGGTATACAGTAAACTAGAAGTGAAGCATCGGAATCTAAAACTGGACTCACAGTGGAGGTTCAAATCATAGAAATTTAGAGTGTCAGTCCTCTTGTGCTTAAGTCGTCATTGGGCCTTTTGAATTCAATTCTGATGCAGTTTCTGTGTTTCATCGTCAATAAGAAGGTCCAAGGTATACAGTGAACCTGAAGTGAGGCATCGGAATTAAAAACTGAACTCACAGGAGAGGTTCAAATCATTGAAAGTTAGAGTGTCAGTCCTCTTGTACTTAAGTCGGCATTGTGCCTTTTGAATTTTTATTAAGATGCAATTACTGTTTTTCATCGTCAATAAGAAGTTCCAAGGTATACAGTAAACCTGCAGTGAAGCATCGGAATCTAAAACTGGACTCACAGGAGAGGTTCAAATCATAGTAGGTTAGAGTGTCAGTCCTCTTGTACTGAAGTCGGCATTGTGCCATTTGTATTAAATTCGGATGCAATTTCTGTGTCTCATCGTCAATAAGAATATCCAAGGGATACAGTAAACCTCAAGTGAAGCATCGGATTCTAAAACTGGACTCACAGGAGAGGTTCAAATCATAGAAAGTGAGAGTGTCAGTCCTCCTGTACTTGAGTCGGCATTGTGCTTTTTGTATTACATTCGGATGCAATTTCTGTGTTTCATCGTCAATAAGAAGGTCTAAGGTATACAGTAAACCTGATGGGAAGCTTCGGAACCCAATACTGGACTCATAGGGGAGGTTCAAATCATAGAAAGTTAGAGTGACAGTCCTCTTGTACTTATGTCGGCATTGTGCCTTTTGTATTACATTCAGATGCAATTTCTGTGTTTCATCGTCAATAAGTAGGTCCACGGGATACAGTAAACCTGAAGTGAAGGATCGTACTCAAAAACTGGACTCACAGGAGAGGTTCAAATCGTAGAAAATTAGAGTGTTAGTCATAATGTACTTAAGTTTGCATTGTGCCTTTTGTATTTCATTCCGATGCAATTTCTGTGCTTCATCATCAATAAGAAGATCCATGGTATACAGTAAACCTGAAGTGTAGCATCGGAATCTAAAAGTGGGCTCACAGTAGAGGTTCAAATCATAGAAAGTTAGAGTGTCCGTCCTCTTGTACTTAAGTCGGCATTGTGCCTTTAGCATTAAATTCGGATCCAATTTCTGTGTTTCATCGTCAATAAGAAGGTCCAAGGTATACAGTAAACCTGAAGTGAAGCATCGGAATCTAAAACTGGACTCACAGGAGAGGTTCATATCATAGTAAGTTAGAGTGTCAGTCCTCTTGTACTTAAGTCGGCATTGTGCCTTTAGCATTAAATTCAGATCCAATTTCTGTGTTTCATCGTCAATAAGAAGGTCCAAGGTATACAGTAAACCTGAAGGGATGCAGCGGAATCTAAAACTGGACTCACAGGAGAGGTTCAAATCATAGAAAGTGAGAGTGTCAGTCCTCTTGTGCTTAAGTCGGCATTGTGCCTTTTGTATTAAATTCGGATGCAATTTCTGTGTTTCATCGTCAATAAGAAGGTCCAAGGTAGACAGTAAACCTGAAGGGAAGCATCGAAATCTAAAACTGGACTCACAGGAGAGATTCAAATCATTGTATGTTAGAGTGTCAGTCCTCTTGTACTTAAGTCGGCATTGTGCCTTTTGAATTTCATTCCGATGCAATTTCTGTGCTCCACCGTTAAACAGAAGGTCCAAGGGATACAGTAAACCTGATGTGAAAAATCGGAATCTAAAACTGGTCTCAGAGGAGAGGTTCTTATCATTGAAAGTTAGAGTGTCAGTCCTCTTGTACTTAAGTCGGCATTGTGCCTGTTGTATTAAATTCCGATTCAATTTCCGTGTGTCATCGTCAATAAGAAGGTCCAAGGGATACAGTAAACATGAAGTGATACATCGGATTCAAAAACTGGTCTCACAGGACAGGTACAAATCATAGAAAATTAGAGCGTCAGTCATCTTGTACTTAAGTCGGCATTGTGCCTTTTCAATTTCATTCCGATAAAATTTCTGTGCTTCATCGTCAATAAGAAGGTCCATGGTATACAGTAAACCTGAAGTGTAGCATCGGAATCTAAAACTGGACTCACAGGAGAGGTTAATATCATAGAAAGTTAGAGTGTCAGTCCTCTTGTACTTAAGTCGGCATTGTGCCTTTTGAATTTAATTCCGATGCAAATTCTGTGTTTCATCGTCAATAAGAAGGACCAAGGTATACAGTAAACTTGAAGTGAAGCATCAGAATCTAAAACTGGACTCACAGTGGATTATCAAATCATAGAAAGTTAGAGTGTCAGTCCTCTTGTGCTTAAGTCGGCATTGTCCCTTTTGAATTCAATTCTGATGCAGTTTCTGTGTTTCATCGTCAATAAGAAGGTCCAAGGTATACAGTGAACCTGAAGTGAGGCATCGGAATCTAAAACTGAACTCACAGGAGAGGTTCATATCATTGAAAGTTAGAGTGTCAGTCCTCTTGTACTTAAGTCGGCATTGTGCCTTTTGAATTTTTATTAAGATGCAATTACTGTTTTTCATCGTCAATAAGACGTTCCAAGGTATACAGTAAACCTGCAGTGAAGCATCGGAATCTAAAACTGGACTCACAGGAGAGGTTCAAATCATAGAAGGTAGAGTGTCAGTCCTCTTGTACTTAAGTCGGCATTGTGCCTTTTGAATTTTTATTAAGATGCAACTACTGTTTTTCATCGTCAATAAGAAGTTCCAAGGTATACAGTAAACCCGCAGTGAAGCATCGGAATCTAAAACTGGACTCACAGGAGAGGTTCAAATCATAGAAGGTTAGAGTGTCAGTCCTCTTGTACTTAGGTCGGCATTGTACCTTTTGTATTAAATTCGGATGCAATTTCCGTGTTTCATCGTCAATAGGAAGGACCAAGGGATGCAGTAAACGTGAAGTGAGGCATTGGAATCTAAAACTGGACTCACAGGAGAGGTTCAAATCATAGAAAGTTAGAGTGTCAGTCTTCTTGTACTTAAGTCGGCATTGTGCCATTTGTATTAAATACGGATGCAGTTTCTGTGTTTCATCATCAATAAGAAGGTACAAGGGATACAGTAAACCTGAAATGAAGCATCGGAATCTAAAACTGGACTCACAGGAGAGGTTCAAATCATAGACAGTTAGAGTGTCAGTCCTCTTGTGCTTAAGTCGGCATTGTGCCTTTTCAATTTCATTCCGATGCAATTTCTGTGCTTCATCGTCAATAAGAAGGTCCATGGTATACAGTAAACCTGAAGTGTAGCATCGGAATCTAAAACTGGACTCACAGGAGAGGTTAATATCATAGAAAGTTAGAGTGTCAGTCCTCTTGTACCTAAGTCGGCATTGTGCCTTTTGAATTTAATTCCGATGCAAATTCTGTGTTTCATCGTCAATAAGAAGGTCCAACGTATACAGTAAACTTGAAGTGAAGCGTCGGAATCTAAAACTGGACTCACAGTGGAGGTTCAAATCATAGAAAGTTAGAGTGTCAGTCCTCTTGTACTTAAGTCGGCATTGTGCCTTTTGAATTCAATTCCGATGCAGTTTCTGTGTTTCATCGTCAATAAGAAGGTGCAAGGTATACAGTGAACCTGAAGTGAAGCATCGGAATCTAAAACTGAACTCACAGGAGAGGTTCTAATCATTGAAAGTTATAGTGTCAGTCCTCTTGTACTTAAGTCGGCATTGTGCCTTTTGAACTTAATTTCGATGCAATTTCTGTGCTTCTTCGTCAATAAGAAGGTCCAAGGGATACAGTAAACCTGAAGTGAAGCATCCGAATCTAAAACTGGACTCACAGGAGAGGTTCAAATCATAGAAAGTTAGAGTGTCAGTCCTCTTGTACTTAAGTCGTCTTTGTGCCTTTTGGATTTAATTTCGATGGAATTCCTATGTTTCATCGTCAATACGAAGGTCCAAGGTATACAGAAAACCTGAGGAGAAGCTTCGGAATCTAAAACTGGACTCACAGGAGAGGTTCAAATCATAGAAAGTTAGAGTGTCAGTCCTCTTGTACTTAAGTCGTCTTTGTGCCTTTTGGATTTAATTCCGATGGAATTCCTGTGTTTCATCGTCAATACGAAGGTCCAAGGGATACAGTAAACCTGAAGTGAAGCTTCGGAATCTAAAACAGGACTCACAGGAGAGGTTCAAATCACAGAAAGTTAGAGTGTCAGTCCTCTTGTAGTTAACTCGGCATTGTGCCTTTTGAATTTAATTCCGATGCAATTTCTGTGCTTCATCGTTGATAAGAATGTCCCTGGGATACAGTAAACCTGAAGTGAAGCATCGGAATCTAAAACTGGACTCGGAGGAGAGGTTCAAATCATAGAAAGTTAGAGTGTCAGTCCTCTTGTAGTTAACTCGGCATTGTGCCTTTTGAATTTAATTCCGATGCAATTTCTGTGTTTCATCGTCAATTAGAATGTCCAAGGGATACAGTAAACCAGAAGTGAAGCATCGGAATCTAAAACTGGACTCACAGGAGAGGTTCAAATCGTAAAAAATTAAAGTGTCAGCAATCTTGCACTTAAGTCGGCATTGTGCCTTTTGAATTAAATTCCGATGCAATTTCTGTGTTTCATCGTCAATAAGAAGGTCCAAGGGATACAGTAAACCTGAAGTGAAGTATCGGCATCTAAAACTGGACTCACAGGTGAGGTTCAAATCATAGAATGTTAGAGTGTCAGTCCTCCTGTGCTTAAGTCGGCATTGTGCCTTTTGAATTTAATTTCGATGCAATTTCTGTGCTTCATCGTCAATAAGAAGGTAAAAGGGATACAGTAAACCTGAAGAGAAGCATCGGAATCTAAAACTGGACTCACAGGAGAGGTTCAAATCATAGAAAGTTAGAGTGTCAGTCCTCTTGTACTTAAATCGGCATTGTGCCTTTTGAATTTAATTCCGATGCAATTTCTGTGTTTCATCGTCAATAAGAAGGTCCAAGGTATACAGGGAACCTGAAGTGAAGCATCGGAATCTAAAACTGGACTCACAGGGGAGGTTCAAATCACAGAGAGTTAGAGTGTCTGTCCTTTTATACTTTAGTCGTCATTGTGCCTTTAGTATTAATTTCGGATGCAATTTCTATGTTTCATCGTCAATAGGAAGTTCCAAGGGATACACTAAACCTGAAGTGAAGCATCGGAAACTAAAACTTGACTCACAGGAGAGGTTCAAATCATAGAAAGTTAGAGTGTCAGTCCTCTTGTACTTGAGTTGGCATTGTGCCTTTTGAATTTAATTCCGAAGCAATTTCTGTGTTCATCGTCAACAAGAAGGTCCAAGGTATACAGTAAATCTGAAGTGAAGCATCCGAATCTAAAACTGGACTCACAGGAGAGGTACAAATCATAGAAAGTTAGAGTGTCAGTCCTCTTCTACTTAAGTCGGCATTGTGCCTTTTGAATTTAATTCCGATGCAATTTCTGTGTTTCATCGTCAATAAGAAGGTCCAAGGTATACAGTGAACCTGAAGTGAAGCATCGGAATCTAAAACTGGACTCACAGGGGAGGTTCAAATCATAGAAAGTGAGAGTGTCAGTCCTCTTGTACTTAAGTCAGCATTGTGCCTTTTGTATTAAATTCGGATGTAATTTCTGTGTTTCATCATCAATAAGAAGGTCCAAGGGATACAGTAAACCTAAAGTGAATCATCGGAATCTAAAACTGGACTCACAGGAGAGTTTCTAATCATAGAAAGTTAGAGAGTCAGTCCTCTTGTACTTAAGTCGGCATTGTGCCTTTTGAATTTAATTCGGATGCAATTTCTGTGTTTCATTGTCAATAAGAAGGTCAAGGTATACAGGAAACCTGAAGTGAAGCATCGAAACCTAAAACTGGACTCACAGGAGATGTTCAAATCATAGCAAGTGAGAGTGTCAGTCCTCTTGTACTTAAGTCGACATTGTGCCTTTTGTATTAAAATCGGATGCAATTTCTGTGTTTCATCGTCAATAAGAAGGTCCAAGGTATACAGGAAACATGCAGTGAAGCACCGGAATCTAAAACTGGACCAACAGGAGAGGTTCAATCATAGAAAGTGAGAGTGTCAGTCCACTTGTACTTAAGTCGGTATTGTGTCCTTTGTATTAAATTCGGATGCAATTTCTGTGTTTCATCGTCAATAAGAAGGTCCAAGGGATACAGTAAACCTGAAGTGAAGCATCGGAATCTAAAACTGGACTCACAGTGGAGGTTAAAATCATAGAAATTTAGAGTGTCAGTCCTCTGCTACTTAAGTCGGCATTGTGCCTTTTGAATTTAATTCCGAAGCAATTTCTGTGCTTCATCGTCAATAAGAAGTTCCAAGGTATACAGTAAACCTGAAGTGAAGCATCCGAATCTAAATCTGGACTCACAGGAGAGGTTCATATCATAGAAAGTTAGAGTGTCAGTCCTCTTGTAGTTAAGTCAGCTTTGTGCCTTTTGTATTAAATTCAAATCCAACTACTGTGCTTTATCGTCAATCAGAAGGTTCATGGGATGCAGTAGACCTGAAGTGAAGCATCGGAATCTAAAACTGGACTCACAGGAGAGGTTCAAATCATAGAAAGTGAGAGTGTCAGTCCCCTTGTACTTAAGTCGGCATTGTGCCTTTTGTATTAAATTCGGATGCAATTTCTGTGTTTCATCGTCAATAAGAATGTCCAAGGTGTACAGGAAACCTGATATGAAGCATCGGAATCTTAAACTGTACTCACAGGTAAGGCTCAAATCATAGAAAGTGAGAGTGTCATTCCTCTTGTACTTAAGTCGGCATTGTGCATTTTGTATTAAATTCGGATGTAATTTCTGTGTTTCACCATCAATAAGAATGTCCATGGCATACAGTAAACCTGAAGTGAATCATTGGAATCCTAAACTGGACTCACAGGAGAGGTTCAATTCATAGGATGTTAGAGAGTCAGTCCACTTGTACTTAAGTCGGCATTGTGCCTTTTGAAATTAATTCGGATGCAATTTCTGTGTTTCATCGTCAATAAGAAGGTCCAAGGTATACAGGAAACCTGAAGTGAAGCATCGGAATCTAAAACTGGACTCACAGGAGAGGTTGAATTCATAGAAAGTGAGAGTGTCCGTCCTCTTGTACTTAAGTCGGCATTGTGCCTTTTGTATTAAATTCGGATGCAATATCTGTGTTTCATCGTCAATTAGAATTTCCAAGGTATACAGGAAACCGGAAGTGAAGCATCGGAATCTAAAACTGGACTCACAGGAGAGGTTTAACTCATAGAATGTGCGAGTGATAGTCCTCTTGTGCTTGAGTCGGCATTATGCTTTTTGTGTTAAATTCGGATGCAATTTCTGTATTTCATCGTCAACATGAAGGTCCAACGTATTTACGAAACCTGAAGTGAAGCATCGGAATCTAAAACTGGACTCACAGTGGAGGTTCAAATCATAGAAAGTTAGAGTGTCAGTCCTCTTGTACTTAAGTCGGCATTGTGCCTTTTGTATTAAATTCGGATGCAATTTCTGTGTTTCATCGTCAAAAAGAAGGTCCAAGGGATACAGTAAACCTGAAGTGAAGCATCGGAATCTAAAACTGGACTCACAGTGGAGGTTCAAATCATAGAAAGTTAGAGTGTCAGTCCTCTATTACTTAAGTCGGCATTGTGTCTTTTAAATTTAATTCCGAAGCAATTTCTGTGCTTCATCGTCAATAAGAAGTTCCAAGGTATACAGTAAACCTGAAGTGAAGCATCCGAATTTAAAACTGGACTCACAGTAGAGGTTCATATCATAGAAAGTTAGAGTGTCAGTCCTCTTGTAGTTAAGTCAGCTTTGTGCCTTTTGTATTAAATTCGGATCCAACTACTGTGCTTTATCGTCAATAAGAAGGTTCATGGGATGCAGTAGACCTGAAGTGAAGCATCGGAATCTAAAACTGGACTCACAGGAGAGGTTCAAATCATAGAAAGTGAGAGTGTCAGTCCTCTTGTACTTAAGTCGGCATTGTGCCTTTTGTATTAAATTCGGATGCAATTTCTGCGTTTCATCGTCGATAAGAATGTCCAAGGTGTACAGGAAACCTGATATGAAGCATCGGAATCTTAAACTGTACTCACAGGTAAGGCTCAAATCATAGAAAGTGAGAGTGTCATTCCTCTTGTACTTAAGTCGGCATTGTGCATTTTGTATTAAATTCGGATGCAATTTCTGTGTTTCACCATCAATAACAATGTCCATGGCATACAGTAAACCTGAAGTGAATCATTGGAATCTAAAACTGGACTCACAGGAGCGGTTCAAATCATAGAAAGTTAGAGAGTCAGTCCTCTTGTACTTAAGTCGGCATTGTGCCTTTTGAAATTAATTCGGATGCAATTTCTGTGTTTCATCGTCAATAAGAAGGTCCAAGGGTTACAGTAAACCTGAAGTGAAGCATCGGAATCTAAAACTGCGCTCACAGGAGAGGTTCAAATCACACAAAGTGAGGGTGTCAGTCCTCTTGTACTTATGTCGGCATTGTGCCTTTTGTATTAATTTCGGATGCAATATCTGTGTTTCATCGTCAATTAGAATTTCCAAGGTATACAGGAAACCGGAAGTGAAGCATCGGAATCTAAAACTGGACTCACAGGAGAGGTTTAAATCATAGAATGTGAGAGTGATAGTCCTCTTGTGCTTGAGTCGGCATTGTGCTTTTTGTGTTAAATTCGGATGCAATTTCTGTGTTTCATCGTCAACAGGAAGGTCCAACGTATATTCGAAAACTGAAGTGAAGCATCGGAATCCAAAACTGGACTCACAGGAGAGGTTCAAATCATTGAAAGTTAGAGTGTCAGTCCTCTTGTAGTTAAGTCGGCATTGTGCATTTTGAATTTAATTCCGATGCAATTTCTGTGTTTCATCGTCAATAAGAAGGTCCAACGTATACAGTAAACCTAAAGTGAATCATCGGAATCTAAAACTGGACTCACAGGAGAGGTTCTAATCATAGAAAGTTAGAGAGTCAGTGCTCTTGTACTTAAGTCGGCATTGTGCCTTTTGAAATTAATTCGAATGCAATTTCTGTGTTTCATCGTCAATAAGAAGGTCCAAGGTATACAGGAAACCTGAAGTGAAGCATCGGAATCAAAAACTGGACTCACAGGAGAGGTTGAATTCATAGAAAGTGAGAGTGTCAGTCCTCTTGTACTTAAGTCGGCATTGTGCCTTTTGTATCAAATTCGGATGCAAGTTATGTGTTTCATCATCAATAAGAAGGTCCAAGGGATACAGTAAACCTGAAGTAAAGCATCGGAATCTAAAACTGGGCTCACAGGAGAGGTTCAAATCATAGAAAGTGAGAGTGTCAGTCTTCTTGTACTTATGTCGGCATTGTGCCTTTTGTATTAATTTCGGATGCAATATCTGTGTTTCATCGGCAATTAGAATTTCCAAGGTATACAGGAAACCGGAAGTGAAGCATCGGAACCTAAAACTGGACTCACAGGAGAGGTTAAAATCATAGAAAGTTAGAGTGTCAGTCCTCTTGTACTTAAGTCGGCATTGTGCCTTTTGAATTTAATTCCGAAACAATTTCTGTACTTCATCGTCAATAAGAAAGTCCAAGCTATACAGTAAACCTGAAGTGAAGCATCCGAATCTAAAACTGGACTCACAGGAGAGGTACAAATCATAGAAAGTTAAAGTGTCAGTCCTCTTGTACTTAAGTCGGCATTGTGCCTTTTAAATTTAATTCCGATGCAATTTCATTGTTTCATCGTCAATAAGAAGGTCCAAGGTATACAGTGAACCTGAAGTGAAGCATCGGAATCTAAAACTGGACTCAGAGGAGAGGTTCAAATCATAGAAAGTGAGAGTGTCAGTCCTCTTCTACTTGAGTCGGCATTGTGCCTTTTGTATTAAATTCGGATGCAATTTCTGTGTTTCATTATCAATAAGAAGGTCCAAGGTATACAGTAAACCTAAAGTGAATCATCGGAATCTAAAACAGGACTCACAGGAGAGGTTCAAATCGTAAAAAGTTAGAGAGTCAGTCCTCTTGTACTTAAGTCGGCATTGTGCCTTTTGATTTTAATTTGGATGCAATTTCTGTGTTTCTTCGTCAATAAGAAGGTCCAAGGTATACAGGAAATATGAAGTGAAGCATCGGAATCTAAAACTGGACCCACAGGAGAGGTTCAAATCATAGAAAGTGAGAGTGTCAGTCCACTTGTACTTAAGTCGGCATTGTGCCCTTTGTATTAAATTCGGATGCAATTTCTGTGTTTCACCGTCAATAAGAAGGTCCAAGGTATACAGTAAACCTGAAGTGAAGCATCCGAATCTAAAACTGGACTAACAGGAGAGTTTCATAACATAGAAAGTTAGAGTGTCAGTCCTTTTGTACTTAAGTCGGCTTTGTGCCTTTAGTATTAAATTCGGTTCCAACATCTGTGCTTCATCGTCAATAAGAAGGGTCAAGGGATACAGTAGACCTGAAGTGAAGCATCGGAATCTAAAACTGGACACACAGGAGATGTTCAAATCATAGAAAGTTAGAGAGTCAGACCTCTTGTACTTAAGTCGGCATTGTGCCTTTTGAATTTAATTCCGATGCAATTTCTGTCTTTCATCGTCAATAAGAAGGTTCAAGGGATACAGTAGACCTGAAGTGAAGCATCGGAATCTAAAACTGGACACACAGGAGAGGTTCAAATCATAGAAAGTGAGAGTGTCAGTCCTCTTGTACTTAAGTCGGCATTGTGCCTTTTGAATTTAACTCCGATGCAATTTCTGTGTTTCATCGTCAATAAGAAGATCCAAGGGATACAGTAAACCTAATGTGAATCATCAGAATCTAAAACAGGACTCAGAGGAGAGGTTCAAATCATAGAAAGTTAGAGAGTCAGTCCTCTTGTACTTAAGTCGGCATTGTGCCTTTTGAATTTAATTTGGATGCAATTTCTGTGTTTCTTCGTCAATAAGAAGGTCCAAAGTATACAGGAAACATGAAGTGAAGCTTCGGAATCTAAGACTGGACCCACAGGAGAGATTCAAATCATAGAAAGTGAGAGTGTCAGTCCACTTGTACTTAAGTCGGCATTGTGCCCTTTGTATTAAATTCGGATGCAATTTCTGTGTTTCACCGTCAATAAGAAGCTCCAAGGTATACAGTAAACCTGACGTGAAGCATCGGAATCTAAAACTGGACTCACAGTGGAGGTTCGAATCATAGAAAATTAGAGTGTCAGTCCTCTGCTACTTAAGTCGGCATTGTGCCTTTTGAATTTAATTCTGAAGCATTTTCTGTGCTTCATCGTCAATAAGAAGTTCCAAGGTATACAGTAAAGCTGAAGTGAAGCATCGGAATCCAAAACTGGACTCACAGGAGAGGTTCAAATCATTGAAAGTTAGAGTGTCAGTCCTCTTGTAGTTAAGTCGGCATTGTGCATTTTGAATTTAATTCCGATGCAATTTCTGTGCTTCATCGTCAATTAGAAGGTCCAAGGTATACAGTAAACCTGAAGTGAAGCATCGGTGTCTAAAACTGGACTCTCAGGAGAGGTTCAAATCATAGAAAGGTAGAGTGTGAGTCCTCTTGTACTTAAGTCGGCATTGTGCCTTTTGAATTTGATTCCGATGCAATTTCAGTGTTTCATTGTCAATAAGAAGGTCCAAGGGAGACAGTAAATCTGATGTGAAGCATCGGAATCTAAAACTGGACTGACAGGAGAAGTTCAAATTATAGAAAGTTAGAGTGTCAGTCCTCCTGTACTTATATCGGCATTGTGCCTTTTGAATTTAATTCCGATGCAATTTCTGTGTTTCATCGTCAATTAGAATGTCAAGGGATACAGTAACCCTGACGTGAAGCATCGGAATCTAAAACTGGACTCACAGGAGAGGTTCAAATCATAGAAAGTTAGAGAGTCAGTCCTCTGGTACTTAAGTCGGCATTGTGCCTTTTGAATTTAATTCCGATGCAAATTCTGTGTTTCAGTGTCAATAAGAAGGTCCAAGGGATACAGTAAACCTGAAGTGAGGCATGTTCATCTAAAACTGGACTCACAGGAGAGGTTCAAATCATAGAAAGTGAGAGTGTCATTCCTCTTGTACTTTAGTCGGCATTGTGCCTTTTGTATTAAATTCGGATGCATGTTCTGTGTTTCATCGTCCATAAGAATGTCCAGGGTATACAGGAAACCTGATATGAAGCATCGGAATCTTAAACTGGACTCACAGGTAAGGCTCAAATCATAGAAAGTGAGAGTGTCATTCCTCTTGTACTTAAGTCGGCATTGTGCCTTTTGTATTAAATTCGGATGCAATTTCTGTGTTTCATCATCAATAAGAATGTCCATGGGATCCAGTAAACCTGAAGTGAATCATTGGAAGTTAAAACTGGACTCAGAGGAGAGGTTCATATCATAGAAAGTTAGAGAGTCAGTCCTCTTGTACTTAAGTCGGCATTGTGCCTTTTGAAATTAATTCGGATGCAATTTCTGTGTTTCATCGTCAATAAGAAGGTCCAAGGTATACAGGAAACCTGAAGTGAAGCATCGGAATCAAAAACTGGACTCACAGGAGAGGTTGAATTCATAGAAAGTGAGAGTGTCAGTCTTCTTGTACTTAAGTCGGCATTGTGCCTTTTGTATCAAATTCGGATGCAAGTTATGTGTTTCATCATCAATAAGAAGGTCCAAGGGATACAGTAAACCTGAAGTAAACCATCGGAATCTAAAACTGGGCTCACAGGAGAGGTTCAAATCATAGAAAGTGAGAGTGTCAGTCTTCTTGTACTTATGTCGGCATTGTGCCTTTTGTATTAATTTCGGATGCAATATCTGTGTTTCATCGGCAATTAGAATTTCCAAGGTATACAGGAAACCGGAAGTGAAGCATCGGTACCTAAAACTGGACTCACAGGAGAGGTTCAAATCATAGAAAGTTAGAGTGTCAGTCCTCCTGTACTTAAGTCGGCATTGTGCCTTTTGAATTTAATTCCGAAGCAATTTCTGTGCTTCATCGTCAATAAGAAAGTCCAAGCTATACAGTAAACCTGAAGTGAAGCATCCGAATCTAAAACTGGACTCACAGGAGAGGTACAAATCATAGAAAGTTTTAAAGTGTCAGTCCTCTTGTACTTAAGTCGGCATTGTGCCTTTTAAATTTAATTCCGATGCAATTTCATTGTTTCATCGTCAATAAGAAGGTTTAAGGTATACAGTGAACCTGAAGTGAAGCATCGGAATCTAAAACTGGATTCAGAGGAGAGGTTCAAATCATAGAAAGTGAGAGTGTCAGTCCTCTTGTACTTGAGTCGGCATTGTGCCTTTTGTATTAAATTCGGATGCAATTTCTGTGTTTCATCATCAATAAGAAGGTCCAAGTGATACAGTAAACCTAAAGTGAATCATCGGAATCTAAAACAGGACTCACAGGAGAGGTTCAAATCATAAAAAGTTAGAGAGTCAGTCCTCTGGTACTTAAGTCGGCATTGTGCCTTTTGAATTTAATTTGGATGCAATTTCTGTGTTCCTTCGTCAATAAGAAGGTCCAAGGTATACAGGAAACATGAAGTGAAGCATCGGAATCTAAAACTGGACCAACAGGAGAGGTTCAAATCATAGAAAGTGAGAGTGTCAGTCCACTTGTACTTAAGTCGGCATTGTGCCCTTTGTATTAAATTCGGATGCAATTTCTGTGTTTCACCGTCAATAAGAAGGTCCAAGGTATACAGTAAACCTGAAGTGAAGCATCCGAATCTAAAACTGGACTAACAGGAGAGTTACATAACATAGAAAGTTAGAGTGTCAGTCCTTTTGTACTTAAGTCAGCTTTGTGCCTTTAGTATTAAATTCGGATCCAACATCTGTGCTTCATCGACAATAAGAAGGGTCAAGGGATACAGTAGACCTGAAGTGAAGCATCGGAATCTAAAACTGGACACACAGGAGATGTTCAAATCATTGAAAGTTAGAGAGTCAGTCCTCTTGTACTTAAGTCGGCATTGTGCCTTTTGAATTTAATTCCGATGCAATTTCTGTCTTTCATCGTCAATAAGAAGGTTCAAGGGATACAGTAGACCTGAAGTGAAGCATCGGAATCTAAAACTGGACACACAGGAGAGGTTCAAATCATAGAAAGTGAGAGTGTCAGTCCTCTTGTACTTATGTCGGCATTGTGCCTTTTGAATTTAATTCCGATGCAATTTCTGTGTTTCATCGTCAATAAGAAGGTCCAAGGGATACAGTAAACCTAATGTGAATCATCAGAATCTAAAACAGAACTCACAGGAGCGGTTCAAATCATAGAAAGTTAGAGAGTCAGTCCTCTTGTACTTAAGTCGGCATTGTGCCTTTTGAATTTAATTTGGATGCAATTTCTGTGTTTCTTCGTCAATAAGAAGGTCCAAAGTATACAGGAAACATGAAGTGAAGCTTCGGAATCTAAGACTGGACCCACAGGAGAGGTTCAAATCATAGAAAGTGAGAGTGTCAGTCCACTTGTACTTAAGTCGGCATTGTGCCCTTTGTATTAAATTCGGATGCAATTTCTGTGTTTCACCGTCAATAAGAAGGTCCAAGGTATACAGTAAACCTGACGTGAAGCATCGGAATCTAAAACTGGACTCACAGTGGAGGTTCGAATCATAGAAAATTAGAGTGTCAGTCCTATGCTACATAAGTCGGCATTGTGCCTTTTGAATTTAATTCCGAAGCATTTTCTGTGCTTCATCGTCAATAAGAAGTTCCAAGGTATACAGTAAAGCTGAAGTGAAGCATCCGAATCTAAAACTGGACTCACAGGAGAGGTTCATATCATAGAAAGTTAGAGTGTCAGTCCTCTTGTACTTAAGTCGGCATTGTGCCTTCTGAATTTATTTCCGATGCAATATCTGTGTTTCATCGTCAATGAGAAGGTGTAAGGTATACAGTGAACCTGAAGCGAATCATCGGAATCTTAAACGGGACTCACAGGAGAGGTTCAAATCATAGAAAGTGAGAGTGTCTGTCCTCTTCTACTTAAGTCAGCTTTGTGCCTTTTGTATTAAATTCGGATGCAATTTCGGTGTTTCATCATCAATAAGAAGGTCCAAGGGATACAGTAAACCTAAAGTGAATCATCGGAATCTAAAACAGGACTCACAGGAGAGGTTCAAATCATAGAAAGTTAGAGAGTCACTCCTCTTGTACTGAAGTCGGCATTGTGCCTTTTGAATTTAATTTGGATGCAATTATTGTGTTTCTTCGTCAATAAGAAGGTCCAAGGTATACAGGAAACATGAAGTGAAGCATCGGAATCTAAAACTGGACCCACAGGAGAGGTTCAAATCATAGGAAGTGAGAGTGTCAGTCCACTAGTACTTAAGTCGGCATTGTGCCCTTTGTATTAAATTCGGATGCAATTTCTGTGTTTCACCGTCAATAAGAAGGTCCAAGGTATACAGTAAACCTGAAGTGAAGCATCCGAATCTAAAACTGGACTAACAGGAGAGTTTCATAACATAGAAAGTTAGAGTGTCAGTCCTTTTGTACTTAAGTCAGCTTTGTGCCTTTAGTATTAAATTCGGATCCAACATCTGTGCTTCATCGTCAATAAGAAGGGTCAAGGGATACAGTAGGCCTGAAGTGAAGCATCGGAATCTAAAACTGGACACACAGGAGATGTTCAAATCATAGAAAGTTAGAGAGTCAGTCCTCTTGCACTTAAGTCGGCATTGTGCCTTTTGAAATTAATTCCGATGCAATTTCTGTGTTTCATCGTCAATAAGAAGGTTCAAGGGATACAGTAGACCTGAAGTGAAGCATCGGAATCTAAAACTGGACACACAGGAGAGGTTCAAATCATAGAAAGTGAGAGTGTCAGTCCTCTTGTACTTAAGTCGGCATTGTGCATTTTGTATTATATTCGGATGCAATTTCTGTGTTTCATCGTCAATAAGAAGGTCCAAGGTATAGAGGAAACCTGATATGAAGCATCGGAATCTTAAACTGGACTCACAGGTGAGACTCAAATCATAGAAAGTGAGAGTGTCAGTCCTCTTGTACTTGAGTCGGCATTGTGCCTTTTGTATTAAATTCGGATGCAATTTCTGTGTTTCATCATCAATACGAATGTCCAAGGGATACAGTAAACCTGAAGTGAATCATCGGAATCTAAAACTGGACTCACAGGAGAGGTTCAAATCATAGAAAGTTAGAGAGTCAGTCCTCTTGTACTTAAGTCGGCATTGTGCCTTTTGAAATTTATTCGAATGCAATTCCTGTGTTTCATCGTCAATAAGAAGGTCCAAGGTAAACAGTAAACCTGAAGTGAAGCATCGGAATCTAAAACTGGACTCTCAGTGGAGGTTCAAATCAAAGAAAATTAGACTGTCAGTCCTCTGCTACTGAAGTCGCCATTGTGCCTTTTGAATTTAATTCCGAAGCAATTTCTGTGCTTCATCTTCAATAAGAAGTTCCAAGGTATACAGTAAACCTGAAGTGAAGCATCCGAATCTAAAACTGGACTCATAGGAGAGGTTCATATAATAGAAAGTTAGAGTGTCAGTCCTCTTGTACTTAAGTCGGCTTTGTGCCTTTTGAATTTAATTCCGATGCGATTTCTTTGTTTCATCGTCAATAAGAAGGTCCAAGGGATACAGGAAACCTAAAGTGAATCATCAGAATCTAAAACAGGACTCACAGGAGAGGTTCAAATCATAGAAAGTGAGAGTGTCACTCCTCTTGTACTTTAGTCGGCATTGTGCCTTTGTATTAAATTCGGATGCATATTCTGTGTTTCATCGTCCATAAGAATGTCCAGGGTATACAGGAAACCTGATATGAAGCATCGGAATCTTAAACTGGACTCACAGGTAAGGCTCAAATCATAGAAAGTGAGAGTGTCATTCCTCTTGTACTTAAGTCGGCATTGTGCCTTTTGTATTAAATTCGGATGCAATTTCTGTGTTTCATCATCAATAAGAATGTCCATGGGATACAGTAAACCTGAAGTGAATCATTGGAATTTAAAACTGGACTCAGAGGAGAGGTTCATATCATAGAAAGTTAGAGAGTCAGTCCTCTTGTACTTGAGTCCGCATTGTGCCTTTTGAAATTAATTCGGATGCAATTTCTGTGTTTCATCGCCAATAAGAAGGTCCAAGGTATACAGGAAACCTGAAGTGAAGCATCGGAATCAAAAACTGGACTCACAGGAGAGGTTGAATTCATAGAAAGTGAGAGTGTCAGTCTTCTTGTACTTAAGTCGGCATTGTGCCTTTTGTATCAAATTCGGATGCAAGTTATGTGTTTCATCATCAATAAGAAGGTCCAAGGGATACAGTAAACCTGAAGTAAACCATCGGAATCTAAAACTGGGCTCACAGGAGAGGTTCAAATCATAGAAAGTGAGAGTGTCAGTCTTCTTGTACTTATGTCGGCATTGTGCCTTTTGTATTAATTTCGGATGCAATATCTGTGTTTCATCGGCAATTAGAATTTCCAAGGTATATAGGAAACCGGAAGTGAAGCATCGGAACCTAAAACTGGACTCACAGGAGAGGTTCAAATCATAGAAAGTTAGAGTGTCAGTCCTCTTGTACTTAAGTCGGCATTGTGCCTTTTGAATTTAATTCCGAAGCAATTTCTGTGCTTCATCGTCAATAAGAAAGTCCAAGCTATACAGTAAACCTGAAGTGAAGCATCCGAATCTAAAACTGGACTCACAGGAGAGGTACAAATCATAGAAAGTTAAAGTGTCAGTCCTCTTGTACTTAAGTCGGCATTGTGCCTTTTAAATTTAATTCCGATGCAATTTCATTGTTTCATCGTCAATAAGAAGGTCCAAGGTATACAGTGAACCTGAAGTGAAGCATCGGAATCTAAAACTGGACTCAGAGGAGAGGTTCAAATCATAGAAAGTGAGAGTGTCAGTCCTCTTGTACTTGATTCGGCATTGTGCCTTTTGTATTAAATTCGGATGCAATTTCTGTGTTTCATCATCAATAAGAAGGTCCAAGGGATACAGTAAACCTAAAGTGAATTATCGGAATCTAAAACAGGACTCACAGGAGAGGTTCAAATCATAAAAAGTTAGAGAGTCAGTCCTCTTGTACTTAAGTCGGCATTGTGCCTTTTGAATTTAATTTGGATGCAATTTCTGTGTTCCTTCGTCAATAAGAAGGCCGAAGGTATACAGGAAACATGAAGTGAAGCATCGGAATCTAAAACTGGACCCACAGGAGAGGTTCAAGTCATAGAAAGTGAGAGTGTCAGTCCACTTGTACTTAAGTCGGCATTGTGCCCTTTGTATTAAATTCGGATGCAATATCTGTGTTTCACCGTCAATAAGAAGGTCCAAGGTATACAGTAAACCTGAAGTGAAGCATCCGAATCTAAAACTGGACTAACAGGAGAGTTACATAACATAGAAAGCTAGAGTGTCAGTCCTTTTGTACTTAAGTCAGCTTTGTGCCTTTAGTATTAAATTCGGATCCAACATCTGTGCTTCATCGACAATAAGAAGGGTCAAGGGATACAGTAGACCTGAAGTGAAGCATCGGAATCTAAAACTGGACACACAGGAGATGTTCAAATCATAGAAAGTTAGAGAGTCAGTCCTCTTGTACTTAAGTCGGCATTGTGCCTTTTGAATTTAATTCCGATGCAATTTCTGTCTTTCATCGTCAATAAGAAGGTTCAAGGGATACAGTAGACCTGAAGTGAAGCATCGGAATCTAAATCTGGACACACAGGAGAGGTTCAAATCATAGAAAGTGAGAGTGTCAGTCCTCTTGTACTTAAGTCGGCATTGTGCCTTTTGAATTTAATTCCGATGCAATTTCTGTGTTTCATCGTCAATAAGAAGGTCCAAGGGATACAGTAAACCTAATGTGAATCATCAGAATCTAAAACAGGACTCACAGGAGCGGTTCAAATCATAGAAAGTTAGAGAGTCAGTCCTCTTGTACTTAAGTCGGCATTGTGCCTTTTGAATTTAATTTGGATGCAATTTCTGTGTTTCTTCGTCAATAAGAAGGTCCAAAGTATACAGGAAACATGAAGTGAAGCTTCGGAATCTAAGACTGGACCCACAGGAGAGGTTCAAATCATAGAAAGTGAGAGTGTCAGTCCACTTGTACTTAAGTCGGCATTGTGCCCTTTGTATTAAATTCGGATGCAATTTCTGTGTTTCACCGTCAATAAGAAGGTCCAAGGTATACAGTAAACCTGAAGTGAAGCATCCGAATCTAAAACTGGACTAACAGGAGAGTTTCATAACATAGAAAGTTAGAGTGTCAGTCCTTTTGTACTTAAGTCAGCTTTGTGCCTTTAGTATTAAATTCGGATCCAACATCTGTGCTTCATCGTCAATAAGAAGGGTCAAGGGATACAGTAGGCCTGAAGTGTAGCATCGGAATCTAAAACTGGACACACAGGAGATGTTCAAATCATAGAAAGTTAGAGAGTCAGTCCTCTTGCACTTAAGTCGGCATTGTGCCTTTTGAAACATAATTCCGATGCAATTTCTGTGTTTCATCGTCAATAAGAAGGTTCAAGGGATACAGTAGACCTGAAGTGAAGCATCGGAAACTAAAACTGGACACACAGGAGAGGTTCAAATCATAGAAAGTGAGAGTGTCAGTCCTCTTGTACTTAAGTCGGCATTGTGCATTTTGTATTATATTCGGATGCAATTTCTGTGTTTCATCGTCAATAAGAAGGTCCAAGGTATAGAGGAAACCTGATATGAAGCATCGGAATCTTAAACTGGACTCACAGGTGAGGCTCAATTCATAGAAAGTGAGAGTGTCAGTCCTCTTGTACTTGAGTCGGCATTGTGCCTTTTGTATTAAATTCGGATGCAATTTCTGTGTTTCATCATCAATACGAATGTCCAAGGGATACAGTAAACCTGAAGTGAATCATCGGAATCTAAAACTGGACTCACAGGAGAGGTTCAAATCATAGAAAGTTAGAGAGTCAGTCCTCTTGTACTTAAGTCGGCATTGTGCCTTTTGAAATTTATTCGAATGCAATTTCTGTGTTTCATCGTCAATAAGAAGGTCCAAGGGATACAGGAAACCTAAAGTGAATCATCAGAATCTAAAACAGGACTCACAGGAGAGGTTCAAATCATAGAAAGTTAGAGAGTCAGTCCTCTTGTACTTAAGTCGGCATTGTGCCTTTTGAATTTAATTTGGATGCAATTTCTGTGTTTCTTCGTCAACAAGAAGGTCCAAAGTATACAGGAAACATGTAGTGAAGCTTCGGAATCTAAGACTGGACCACAGGAGAGGTACAAATCATAGAAAGTGAGAGTGTCAGTCCACTTGTACTTAAGTCGGCATTGTGCCCTTTGTATTAAATTCGGATGCAATTTCTGTGTTTCACCGTCAATAAGAAGGTCCAAGGTATACAGTAAACCTGACGTGAAGCATCGGAATCTAAAACTGTACTCACAGTGGAGGTTCGAATCATAGAAAATTAGAGTGTCAGTCCTCTGCTACTTAAGTCGGCATTGTGCCTTTTGAATTAAATACCGAAGCATTTTCTGTGCTTCATCGTCAATAAGAAGTTCCAAGGTATACAGTAAAGCTGAAGTGAAGCATCCGAATCCAAATCTGGACCCACAGGAGAGGTTCATATCATAGAAAGTTAGAGTGTCAGTCCTCTTGTACTTATGTCGGCATTGTGCCTTTTGAATTTATTTCCGATGCAATATCTGTGCTTCATCGTCAATAAGAAGGTTCAAGGGATACAGTAGACCTGAAGTGAAGCATCGGAATCTAAAACTGGACACGCAGGAGAGGTTCAAATCATAGAAAGTGAGAGTGTCAGTCCTCTTGTACTTAAGTCGGCATTGTGCATTTTGTATTATATTCGGATGCAATTTCTGTGTTTCATCGTCAATAAGAAGGTAGAAGGTATAGAGGAAACCTGATAGGAAGCATCGGAATCTTAAAGTGGACTCACAGAAGAGGCTCAAATCATAGAAAGTGAGAGTGTCAGTCCTCTTGTACTTGAGTCGGCATTGTGCCTTTTGTATTAAATTCGGATGCAATTTCTGTGTTTCATCATCAATACGAATGTACAAGGGATACAGTAAACCTGAAGTGAATCATCGGAATCTAAAACTGGACTCACAGGAGAGGTTCAAATCATAGAAAGTTAGAGAGTCAGTCCTCTTGTACATAAGTCGGCATTGTGCCTTTTGAAATTAATTTGGATGCAATTTCTGTGTTTCATCCTCAATAAGAAGGTCCAAGGTATACAGTAAACCTGAAGTGAAGCATCGGAATTCAAAACTGGACCCACAGTGGAGGTTCAAATCATAGAAAATTAGAGTGTAAGTCCTCTGCTACTTAAGTCGGCATTGTGCCTTTTGAAATTAATTCGGTTGCAATTTCAGTGCTTCATCGTCAATAAGAGGGTCCAAGGTATACAGGAAACTTGAAGTGAAGCATCGGAATCCAAAACTAGACTCACAGGAGAGGTTGAATTCATAGAAAGTGAGAGTGTCAGTCCTCTTGTACTTAGGTCGGCATTGTGCCTATTGTATTAAATTCGGATATAGTTCTGTGTTTCATCAGCGACAAGAAGGTCCAAGGGATACAGTAAACCTGAAGTGAAGCATCGGAATCTAAAACTGGGCTCACAGGAGTGGTTCAAATCATAGAAAGTGAGAGTGTCAGTCCTCTTGTACTTAAGTCGGCATTGTGCCTTTTTTATTAAATTTGGATGCAATTTCTCTGTTCACCGTCAATAAGAAGGTCGAGGGGATACAGTAGACCTAAAGTGAAGCATCGGAATCTAAAACTGGACTCTCAGGAGAGGTTCAAATCATAGAAAGTAAGAGTGTCAGTCCTCTTGTACTTAAGTCGGCATTGTGCCTTTTGTATTGAATTCGGATGCAATTTCTGTGTTTCATCGTCAATAAGAAGGTCAATGGTATACAGTGAACTTGAAGCGAATCATCGGAATCCTAAACGGGACTCACAGGAGAGGTTCAAATCATAGAAAGTTAGAGTGTCTGTCCTCTTGTACTTAAGTCAGCTTTGTGCCTTTTGTATTAAATTCGGATCCAACATCTGTGCTTCATCGTCAATAAGAAGGTTCAAGGGATACAGTAGACCTGAAGTGAAGCATCGGAATCTAAAACTGGACACACAGGAGAGGTTCAAATCATAGAAAGTGAGAGTGTCAGTCCTCTTGTACTTAAGTCGGCATTGTGCATTTTGGATTATATTCGGATGCTATTTCTGTGTTTCATCGTCAATAAGAAGGTCCAAGGTATAGAGGAAACCTGATAGGAAGCATCAGAATCTTCAAGTGGACTCACAGAAGAGGCTCAAATCATAGAAAGTGAGAGTGTCAGTCCTCTTGTACTTGAGTCGGCATTGTGCCTTTTGTATTAAATTCGGATGCAATTTCTGTGTTTCATCATCAATACGAATGTACAAGGGATACAGTAAACCTGAAGTGAATCATCGGAATCTAAAACTGGACTCACAGGAGAGGTTCAAATCATAGAAAGTTAGAGAGTCAGTCCTCTTGTACTTAAGTCGGCATTGTGCCTTTTGAAATTAATTCGGATGCAATTTCTGTGTTTCATCGTCAATAAGAAGGTCCAAGGGATACAGTAAACCTGAAGTGAAGCATCGGAATCTAAAACAGGACCCACAGTGGAGGTTCAAATCATAGAAAATTAGAGTGTAAGTCCTCTGCTACTTAAGTCGGCATTGTGCCTTTTGAAATTAATTCGGTTGCAATTTCAGTGCTTCATCGTCAATAAGAAGGTCCAAGGTATACAGGAAACTTGAAGTGAAGCATTGGAATCTAAAACTAGGCTCACAGGAGTGGTTCAAATCATAGAAAGTGAGAGTGTCAGTCCTCTTGTACTTAAGTCAGCATTGTGCCTTTTTTATTAAATTTGGATGCACTTTCTCTGTTTCACCGTCAATAAGAAGGTCGAGGGGATACAGTACACCTAAAGTGAAGCATCGGAATCTAAAACTGGACTCTCAGGAGTGGTTCAAATCATAGAAAGTAAGAGTGTCAGTCCTCTTGTACTTGATGCGGCATTGTGCCTTTTGTATTGAATTCGGATGCAATTTCTGTGTTTCATCGTCAATAAGAATGTCCAAGGCATACAGTTAACCCGAGGTGAAGCATCGGAATCTAAAACTGGACTCACGGGAGAGGTTCAAATCATAGAAAGATAGAGTGTCACTCCACTTGTACTTAAGTCGGCATTGTGCCTTTTGATTTAATTCCGAGGTAAATTCTATGTTTCATCGTCAATAAGAAAGTCCAAGGTATACAGTAAACTTGAAGTGAAGCATCGGAATCTAAAACTGGACTCACAGGGGAGATTCAAATCATAGAACGTTAGAGTGTCAGTCGTTTTGTACTTAACTCGTCATTGTGCCTCTTGTAATAAATTCGGATGCAATTTCTGTGTTTCATCGTCAATAAGAAGGTCCAAGGGAAACAGTAAACCTGAAGTGAAGCATCGGAATCTAAAACTGGACTCACAGGAGAGGTTCAAATCATAGAAAGTTAGAGTGTCACTCCACTTGTACTTAAGTCGGCATTGTGCCTTTTGAATTTAATTCCGAAGCAATTTCTATGCTTCATCGTCAATAAGAAGGTCCAAGGTATACAGTGAACCTGAAGTGAAGCATCCGAATCTAAAACTGGACTCACAGGAGAGGTTCAAATCATTGAAAGTTGGAGTGTCAGTCCTCGTGTACTTATGTCGGCATTGTTCCTTTTGAATTTTATTCCGAAGCAATTTCTGTGCTTCATCGTCAATAAGAAGGTCCAAGGTATACAGTAAACCTGAAGTGAAGCATCCGAATCTAAACCTGTATTCACAGGAGAGATTCAAATCATAGAAAGTTGGAGTGTCAGTCCTCTTCTACTTAAGTCGGCATTGTGCCTTCTGAATTTAATTCGGATGAAATTTCTGTGTTTCATCGTCAATAAGAACGTCCAAGGTTTACAGGAAACCTGAAGTGAAGCATCGTAATCTAAAACTGGACTCACATGAGACGTTCAAATCACAGAAAGTGAGAGTGTCGGTCCTCTTGTACTTAAGTCGGCATTGTGCCTTTTAGTTACATTCGGATGCAATTTCTGTGTTTCATCGTCAATAAGAAGGTCCAAGGGATACAGTAAACCTGAAGTGAGGCATCGGAATCTAAAACTGGACTCACAGTGGAGGTTCAAATCATAGAAAGTTAGAGTGTCTGTCCTCGACTACTTAGGTCGGCATTGGGCCTTTTCAATTTAATTCTGATGCAAGTTCTGTGTTTCATCGTCAATTAGAAGTTCCAAGGTATACAGTGAACCTGAAGTGAAGCATCGGAATCTAAAACTGGACTCACAGGAGAGGTTCAAATCATAGAAAGTGAGAGTGTCAGTCCTCTTGTACTTAAGTCGGCATTGTGCCTTTTGTATTAAATTCGGATACAATTTCTGTGTTTCTTTCGTCAATAAGAAGGTCCAAGGTATACAGGAAACCTAAAGTGAAGCATCGGAATCTAAAACTGGACACACATTAGAGGTTCAAATCATAGTAAGTGAGAGTGTCAGTCCACTTATACTTAAGTCGGCATTGTGCCCTTTGTATTAAATTCGGATGCAATTTCTGTGTTTCACCGTCAATAAGAAGGTCCAAGGTATACAGTAAACGTGAAGTGAAGCATCCGAATCTAAAACTGGACTAACAGGAGAGTTTCATAACATAGAAAGTTAGAGTGTCAGTCCTTTTGTACTTAAGTCAGCTTTGTGCCTTTAGTATTAAATTCGGATCCAACATCTGTGCTTCATCGTCAATAAGAAGGGTCAAGGGATACAGTAGGCCTGAAGTGTAGCATCGGAATCTAAAACTGGACACACAGGAGATGTTCAAATCATAGAAAGTTAGAGAGTCAGTCCTCTTGCACTTAAGTCGGCATTGTGCCTTTTGAAACATAATTCCGATGCAATTTCTGTGTTTCATCGTCAATAAGAAGGTTCAAGGGATACAGTAGACCTGAAGTGAAGCATCGGAAACTAAAACTGGACACACAGGAGAGGTTCAAATCATAGAAAGTGAGAGTGTCAGTCCTCTTGTACTTAAGTCGGCATTGTGCATTTTGTATTATATTCGGATGCAATTTCTGTGTTTCATCGTCAATAAGAAGGTCCAAGGTATAGAGGAAACCTGATATGAAGCATCGGAATCTTAAACTGGACTCACAGGTGAGACTCAATTCATAGAAAGTGAGAGTGTCAGTCCTCTTGTACTTGAGTCGGCATTGTGCCTTTTGTATTAAATTCGGATGCAATTTCTGTGTTTCATCATCAATACGAATGTCCAAGGGATACAGTAAACCTGAAGTGAATCATCGGAATCTAAAACTGGACTCACAGGAGAGGTTCAAATCATAGAAAGTTAGAGAGTCAGTCCTCTTGTACTTAAGTCGGCATTGTGCCTTTTGAAATTTATTCGAATGCAATTTCTGTGTTTCATCGTCAATAAGAAGGTCCAAGGGATACAGGAAACCTAAAGTGAATCATCAGAATCTAAAACAGGACTCACAGGAGAGGTTCAAATCATAGAAAGTTAGAGAGTCAGTCCTCTTGTACTTAAGTCGGCATTGTGCCTTTTGAATTTAATTTGGATGCAATTTCTGTGTTTCTTCGTCAACAAGAAGGTCCAAAGTATACAGGAAACATGTAGTGAAGCTTCGGAATCTAAGACTGGACCACAGGAGAGGTACAAATCATAGAAAGTGAGAGTGTCAGTCCACTTGTACTTAAGTCGGCATTGTGCCCTTTGTATTAAATTCGGATGCAATTTCTGTGTTTCACCGTCAATAAGAAGGTCCAAGGTATACAGTAAACCTGACGTGAAGCATCGGAATCTAAAACTGTACTCACAGTGGAGGTTCGAATCATAGAAAATTAGAGTGTCAGTCCTCTGCTACTTAAGTCGGCATTGTGCCTTTTGAATTAAATACCGAAGCATTTTCTGTGCTTCATCGTCAATAAGAAGTTCCAAGGTATACAGTAAAGCTGAAGTGAAGCATCCGAATCCAAATCTGGACCCACAGGAGAGGTTCATATCATAGAAAGTTAGAGTGTCAGTCCTCTTGTACTTATGTCTGCATTGTGCCTTTTGAATTTATTTCCGATGCAATATCTGTGCTTCATCGTCAATAAGAAGGTTCAAGGGATACAGTAGACCTGAAGTGAAGCATCGGAATCTAAAACTGGACACGCAGGAGAGGTTCAAATCATAGAAAGTGAGAGTGTCAGTCCTCTTGTACTTAAGTCGGCATTGTGCATTTTGTATTATATTCGGATGCAATTTCTGTGTTTCATCGTCAATAAGAAGGTAGAAGGTATAGAGGAAACCTGATAGGAAGCATCGGAATCTTAAAGTGGACTCACAGAAGAGGCTCAAATCATAGAAAGTGAGAGTGTCAGTCCTCTTGTACTTGAGTCGGCATTGTGCCTTTTGTATTAAATTCGGATGCAATTTCTGTGTTTCATCATCAATACGAATGTACAAGGGATACAGTAAACCTGAAGTGAATCATCGGAATCTAAAACTGGACTCACAGGAGAGGTTCAAATCATAGAAAGTTAGAGAGTCAGTCCTCTTGTACATAAGTCGGCATTGTGCCTTTTGAAATTAATTTGGATGCAATTTCTGTGTTTCATCGTCAATAAGAAGGTCCAAGGTATACAGTAAACCTGAAGTGAAGCATCGGAATTCAAAACTGGACCCACAGTGGAGGTTCAAATCATAGAAAATTAGAGTGTAAGTCCTCTGCTACTTAAGTCGGCATTGTGCCTTTTGAAATTAATTCGGTTGCAATTTCAGTGCTTCATCGTCAATAAGAGGGTCCAAGGTATACAGGAAACTTGAAGTGAAGCATCGGAATCCAAAACTAGACTCACAGGAGAGGTTGAATTCATAGAAAGTGAGAGTGTCAGTCCTCTTGTACTTAGGTCGGCATTGTGCCTATTGTATTAAATTCGGATATAGTTCTGTGTTTCATCAGCGACAAGAAGGTCCAAGGGATACAGTAAACCTGAAGTGAAGCATCGGAATCTAAAACTGGGCTCACAGGAGTGGTTCAAATCATAGAAAGTGAGAGTGTCAGTCCTCTTGTACTTAAGTCGGCATTGTGCCTTTTTTATTAAATTTGGATGCAATTTCTCTGTTCACCGTCAATAAGAAGGTCGAGGGGATACAGTAGACCTAAAGTGAAGCATCGGAATCTAAAACTGGACTCTCAGGAGAGGTTCAAATCATAGAAAGTAAGAGTGTCAGTCCTCTTGTACTTAAGTCGGCATTGTGCCTTTTGTATTGAATTCGGATGCAATTTCTGTGTTTCATCGTCAATAAGAAGGTCAATGGTATACAGTGAACCTGAAGCGAATCATCGGAATCTTAAACGGGACTCACAGGAGAGGTTCAAATCATAGAAACTTAGAGTGTCTGTCCTCTTGTACTTAAGTCAGCTTTGTGCCTTTTGTATTAAATTCGGATCCAACATCTGTGCTTCATCGTCAATAAGAAGGTTCAAGGGATACAGTAGACCTGAAGTGAAGCATCGGAATCTAAAACTGGACACACAGGAGAGGTTCAAATCATAGAAAGTGAGAGTGTCAGTCCTCTTGTACTTAAGTCGGCATTGTGCATTTTGGATTATATTCGGATGCTATTTCTGTGTTTCATCGTCAATAAGAAGGTCCAAGGTATAGAGGAAACCTGATAGGAAGCATCAGAATCTTCAAGTGGACTCACAGAAGAGGCTCAAATCATAGAAAGTGAGAGTGTCAGTCCTCTTGTACTTGAGTCGGCATTGTGCCTTTTGTATTAAATTCGGATGCAATTTCTGTGTTTCATCATCAATACGAATGTACAAGGGATACAGTAAACCTGAAGTGAATCATCGGAATCTAAAACTGGACTCACAGGAGAGGTTCAAATCATAGAAAGTTAGAGAGTCAGTCCTCTTGTACTTAAGTCGGCATTGTGCCTTTTGAAATTAATTCGGATGCAATTTCTGTGTTTCATCGTCAATAAGAAGGTCCAAGGGATACAGTAAACCTGAAGTGAAGCATCGGAATCTAAAACAGGACCCACAGTGGAGGTTCAAATCATAGAAAATTAGAGTGTAAGTCCTCTGCTACTTAAGTCGGCATTGTGCCTTTTGAAATTAATTCGGTTGCAATTTCAGTGCTTCATCGTCAATAAGAAGGTCCAAGGTATACAGGAAACTTGAAGTGAAGCATTGGAATCTAAAACTAGGCTCACAGGAGTGGTTCAAATCATAGAAAGTGAGAGTGTCAGTCCTCTTGTACTTAAGTCAGCATTGTGCCTTTTTTATTAAATTTGGATGCACTTTCTCTGTTTCACCGTCAATAAGAAGGTCGAGGGGATACAGTACACCTAAAGTGAAGCATCGGAATCTAAAACTGGACTCTCAGGAGAGGTTCAAATCATAGAAAGTAAGAGTGTCAGTCCTCTTGTACTTGATGCGGCATTGTGCCTTTTGTATTGAATTCGGATGCAATTTCTGTGTTTCATCGTCAATAAGAATGTCCAAGGCATACAGTTAACCCGAGGTGAAGCATCGGAATCTAAAACTGGACTCACGGGAGAGGTTCAAATCATAGAAAGATAGAGTGTCACTCCACTTGTACTTAAGTCGGCATTGTGCCTTTTGATTTAATTCCGAGGTAAATTCTATGTTTCATCGTCAATAAGAAAGTCCAAGGTATACAGTAAACTTGAAGTGAAGCATCGGAATCTAAAACTGGACTCACAGGGGAGATTCAAATCATAGAACGTTAGAGTGTCAGTCGTTTTGTACTTAACTCGTCATTGTGCCTCTTGTAATAAATTCGGATGCAATTTCTGTGTTTCATCGTCAATAAGAAGGTCCAAGGGAAACAGTAAACCTGAAGTGAAGCATCGGAATCTAAAACTGGACTCACAGGAGAGGTTCAAATCATAGAAAGTTAGAGTGTCACTCCACTTGTACTTAAGTCGGCATTGTGCCTTTTGAATTTAATTCCGAAGCAATTTCTATGCTTCATCGTCAATAAGAAGGTCCAAGGTATACAGTGAACCTGAAGTGAAGCATCCGAATCTAAAACTGGACTCACAGGAGAGGTTCAAATCATTGAAAGTTGGAGTGTCAGTCCTCGTGTACTTATGTCGGCATTGTTCCTTTTGAATTTTATTCCGAAGCAATTTCTGTGCTTCATCGTCAATAAGAAGGTCCAAGGTATACAGTAAACCTGAAGTGAAGCATCCGAATCTAAACCTGTATTCACAGGAGAGATTCAAATCATAGAAAGTTGGAGTGTCAGTCCTCTTCTACTTAAGTCGGCATTGTGCCTTCTGAATTTAATTCGGATGAAATTTCTGTGTTTCATCGTCAATAAGAACGTCCAAGGTTTACAGGAAACCTGAAGTGAAGCATCGTAATCTAAAACTGGACTCACATGAGACGTTCAAATCACAGAAAGTGAGAGTGTCTGTCCTCTTGTACTTAAGTCGGCATTGTGCCTTTTAGTTACATTCGGATGCAATTTCTGTGTTTCATCGTCAATAAGAAGGTCCAAGGGATACAGTAAACCTGAAGTGAGGCATCGGAATCTAAAACTGGACTCACAGTGGAGGTTCAAATCATAGAAAGTTAGAGTGTCTGTCCTCGACTACTTAGGTCGGCATTGGGCCTTTTCAATTTAATTCTGATGCAAGTTCTGTGTTTCATCGTCAATTAGAAGTTCCAAGGTATACAGTGAACCTGAAGTGAAGCATCGGAATCTAAAACTGGACTCACAGGAGAGGTTCAAATCATAGAAAGTGAGAGTGTCAGTCCTCTTGTACTTAAGTCGGCATTGTGCCTTTTGTATTAAATTCGGATACAATTTCTGTGTTTCTTTCGTCAATAAGAAGGTCCAAGGTATACAGGAAACCTAAAGTGAAGCATCGGAATCTAAAACTGGACACACATTAGAGGTTCAAATCATAGTAAGTGAGAGTGTCAGTCCACTTATACTTAAGTCGGCATTGTGCCCTTTGTATTAAATTCGGATGCAATTTCTGTGTTTCATCGTCAATAAGACGGTCCAAGAAATACAGTAAACCTAAAGTGAAGCATCGGAATCTAAAACTGGACTCATTGTGGAGGTTCAAATCTTAGAAAGTTAGAGTGTCAGTCCTCTGCTACTTAAGTCGGCATTGTGCCTTTTGAATTTAATTCCGAAGCAATATCTGGGCTTCATCGTCAATAAGAAGTTCCAAGGTAAACAGTAAACATGAAGTGAAGCATCCGAATCTAAAACTGGACTCACAGGAGAGGTTCATATCATAGAAAGTTAGAGTGTCAGTCCTCTGCTACTTAAGTCGGCATTGTGCCTTTTGAATTTAATTCCGAAGCAATATCTGGGCTTCATCGTCAATAAGAAGTTCCAAGGTATACAGTAAACATGAAGTGAAGCATCCGAATCTAAAACTGGACTCACAGGAGAGGTTCAAATCATAGAAAGTTAGAGTGTCTGTCCTCTTGTACTTAAGTCAGCTTTGTGCCTTTTGTATTAAATTGGGATCCAACTTCTGTGCTTCATCGTCAATAAGAAGGTTCAAGGGATACAGTAGACCTGAAGTGAAGCATCGGAATCTAAAACTGGACTCACAGGAGAGGTTCTTATCATAGAAAGTTAGAGTGTCTGTCCTCTTGTACTTAAGTCGGCATTGTGCCTTTTGAAATTGATTCGGATGCAATTTCTCCGTTCCATCGTCAATAAGAAGGTCCAAGGTATACAGGAAACCTGAAGTGAAGCATCGGAATCTAAAACTGGACTCACACTAGAGATTGAATTCATAGAAAGTGAGAGTGTCAGTCCTCTTGTACTTAAGTCGTCATTGTGCCTTTTGTATTAAATTTGGATGCAAGTTCTATGTTTCATCATCAATAAGAATGTCCAAGGGATACAGTAAAGCTGAAGTGAAGCATCGGAATCTGAAACTGGGCCCACAGGAGGGGTTCAAATCATAGAATGTTATAGTGTCAGTCCTCTTGTACTTAAGTCGGCATTGTGCCTTTTGAATTGAATTCGGATGAAATTTCTGTGTTTCATCGTCAATAAGAAGGTCCAAGGTATACAGGAAGCCTGAAGTGAAGCATCGGACTCTAACACTGGACTCACAGGAGAGGTTCAAATCATAGAAAGTGAGAGTGTCAGTCCTCTTGTACTGATGTCGGCATTGTGCCTTTTGTATTAAATTCGAATGCAAATTCTGTGTTTCATCGTCAATTAGAATTACCAAGGTATACAGAATACCGGAAGTGGGGCATCGGAATCCAAAACTGGACTCACAGGAGAGGTTCAAATCATAGAAAGTGAGAGTGACAGTCCTCTTGTACTTAAGTCGGCATTGTGCCTTTTGTATTAAATTCGGATGCAATTTCTGTGTTTCATCGTCAATAAGAAGGTCCAACGTATATTCGAAACCTGAAGTGAAGCATCGGAATCTAAAACTGGACTCACAGGAGAGGTTCAAATCATAGAAAGTGAGAGTGTCAGTCCTCTTGTACTTAAGTCGGCATTGTGCCTTTTGTATTAAATTCGGATGCAATTTATGTGATTCACCGTCAATAAGAAAGTCCAAGGGATACAGTAGACCTAGAGTGAAGCATCGGAATCTAAAAGTGGACTCTCAGGAGAGGTTCAAATCATAGAAAGTAAGAGTGTCAGTCCTCTTGTACTTGAGTCGGCATTGTGCCTTTTGTATTGAATTCGGATGCAATTTCTGTGTTTCATCGTCAATAAGAATGTCCAAGGCATACAGTTAACCCGAGGTGAAGCATCGGAATCTAAAACTGGACTCACGGGAGAGGTTCAAATCATAGAAAGATAGAGTGTCACTCCACTTGTACTTAAGTCGGCATTGTGCCTTTTGAATTTAATTCCGAGGTAAATACTGTGTTTCATCGTCAATAAGAAAGTCCAAGGTATACAGTAAACTTGAAGTGAAGCATCGGAATCTAAAACAGGACTCACAGGAGAGATTCAAATCATAGAACGTTAGAGTGTCAGTCGTTTTGTAATTAACTCGTCATTGTGCCTCTTGTAATAAATTCGGATGCAATTTCTGTGTTTCATCGTCAATAAGAAGGTCCAAGGGAAACAGTAAACCTGAAGTGAAGCATCGGAATCTAAAACTGGACTCACAGGAGAGGTTCAAATCATAGAAAGTTAGAGTGTCAGTAATCTGCTACTTAAGTCGGCATTGTGCCTTTTGAATTTAATTCCGAAGCAATTTCTATGCTTCATCGTCAATAAGAAGGTCCAAGGTATACAGTGAACCTGAAGTGAAGCATCCGAATCTAAAACTGGACTCACAAGAGAGGTTCAAGTCATAGAAAGTAGAGTGTCAGTCCGCTTGTACTTGAGTCGGCTTTGTGCCTTTTGAATTTAATTCCGATGCAATTTCTGTGTTTTATCGTCAATAAGAAGGTCCAAGGTATACAGTGAACCTGAAGTGAAGCATCGGAATCTAAAACTGGTCTCACAGGAGAGTTTCATATCACAGAAAATTAGAGTGTCAGTCCTTTTGTACTTAAGTCGTCATTGTGCCTTTTGTATTAAATTCGGATGCAATTTCTGTGTTTCATCGTCAATAATAAGATCCAAGGGTTACAGTAAACCTGAAGTGAAGCATCGGAATCTAAAACTGGACTCACAGGAGAGGTTCAAATCATTGAAAGTTGGAGTGTCAGTCCTCGTGTACTTATGTCGGCATTGTTCCTTTTGAATTTTATTCCGAAGCAATTTCTGTGGTTCATCGTCAATAAGAAGGTCCAAGGTATACAGTAAACCTGAAGTGAAGCATCCGAATCTAAACCTGTATTCACAGGAGAGGTTCAAATCATAGAAAGTTAGAGTGTCAGTCCTCTTCTACTTAAGTCGGCATTGTGCCTTCTGAATTTAATTCGGATGAAATTTCTGTGTTTCATCGTCAATAAGAACGTCCAAGGTTTACAGGAAACCTGAAGTGAATCATCGTAATCTAAAACTGGACTCACATGAGACGTTCAAATCATAGAAAGTGAGAGTGTCTGTCCTCTTGTACTTAAGTCGGCATTGTGCCTTTTAATTACATTCGGATGCAATTTCTGTGTTTCATCGTCAATAACAAGGTCCAAGGGAAACAGTAAACCTGAAGTGAAGCATCGGAATCTAAAACTGGACTCACAGGAGAGGTTCAAATCATAGAAAGTTAGAGTGTCAGTAATCTGCTACTTAAGTCGGCATTGTGCCTTTTGAATTTAATTCCGAAGCAATTTCTATGCTTCATCGTCAATAAGAAGGTCCAAGGTATACAGTGAACCTGAAGTGAAGCATCCGAATCTAAAACTGGACTCACAAGAGAGGTTCAAGTCATAGAAAGTAGAGTGTCAGTCCGCTTGTACTTGAGTCGGCTTTGTGCCTTTTGAATTTAATTCCGATGCAATTTCTGTGTTTTATCGTCAATAAGAAGGTCCAAGGTATACAGTGAACCTGAAGTGAAGCATCGGAATCTAAAACTGGTCTCACAGGAGAGTTTCATATCACAGAAAATTAGAGTGTCAGTCCTTTTGTACTTAAGTCGTCATTGTGCCTTTTGTATTAAATTCGGATGCAATTTCTGTGTTTCATCGTCAATAATAAGATCCAAGGGTTACAGTAAACCTGAAGTGAAGCATCGGAATCTAAAACTGGACTCACAGGAGAGGTTCAAATCATTGAAAGTTGGAGTGTCAGTCCACGTGTACTTATGTCGGCATTGTTCCTTTTGAATTTTATTCCGAAGCAATTTCTGTGGTTCATCGTCAATAAGAAGGTCCAAGGTATACAGTAAACCTGAAGTGAAGCATCCGAATCTAAACCCGTATTCACAGGAGAGGTTCAAATCATAGAAAGTTAGAGTGTCAGTCCTCTTCTACTTAAGTCGGCATTGTGCCTTCTGAATTTAATTCGGATGAAATTTCTGTGTTTCATCGTCAATAAGAACGTCCAAGGTTTACAGGAAACCTGAAGTGAATCATCGTAATCTAAAACTGGACTCACATGAGACGTTCAAATCATAGAAAGTGAGAGTGTCTGTCCTCTTGTACTTAAGTCGGCATTGTGCCTTTTAATTACATTCGGATGCAATTTCTGTGTTTCATCGTCAATAAGAAGGTCCAAGGGAAACAGTAAACCTGAAGTGAAGCATCGGAATCTAAAACTGGACTCACAGGAGAGGTTCAAATCATAGAAAGTTAGAGTGTCAGTAATCTGCTACTTAAGTCGGCATTGTGCCTTTTGAATTTAATTCCGAAGCAATTTCTATGCTTCATCGTCAATAAGAAGGTCCAAGGTATACAGTGAACCTGAAGTGAAGCATCCGAATCTAAAACTGGACTCACAAGAGAGGTTCAAGTCATAGAAAGTAGAGTGTCAGTCCGCTTGTACTTGAGTCGGCTTTGTGCCTTTTGAATTTAATTCCGATGCAATTTCTGTGTTTTATCGTCAATAAGAAGGTCCAAAGTAGACAGTGAACCTGAAGTGAAGCATCGGAATCTAAAACTGGTCTCACAGGAGAGTTTCAAATCACAGAAAAATAGAGTGTCAGTCCTTTTGTACTTAAGTCGTCATTGTGCCTTTATTATTAAATTCGGATGCAATTTCTGTGTTTCATCGTCAATAATAAGATCCAATGGTTACAGTAAACCTGAAGTGAAGCATCGGAATCTAAAACTGGACTCACAGGAGAGGTTCAAATCATTGAAAGTTGGAGTGTCAGTCCTCGTGTACTTATGTCGGCATTGTTCTTTTTGAATTTTATTCCGAAGCAATTTCTGTGCTTCATCGTCAATAAGAAGGTCCAAGGTATACAGTAAACCTGAAGTGAAGCATCCGAATCTAAACCTGTATTCACAGGAGAGGTTCAAATCATAGAAAGTTAGAGTGTCAGTCCTCTTCTACTTAAGTCGGCATTGTGCCTTCTGAATTTAATTCGGATGAAATTTCTGTGTTTCATCGTCAATAAGAACGTCCAAGGTTACAGGAAACCTGAAGTGAATCATCGTAATCTAAAACTGGACTCACATGAGACGTTCAAATCATAGAAAGTGAGAGTGTCTGTCCTCTTGTACTTAAGTCGGCATTGTGCCTTTTAATTACATTCGGATGCAATTTCTGTGTTTCATCGTCAATAAGAAGGTCCAAGGGATACAGTAAACCTGAAGTGAGGCATCGGAATCTAAAACTGGACTCACAGTGGAGGTTCAAATCATAGAAAGTTAGAGTGTCTGTCCTCGACTACTTAGGTCGGCATTGGGCCTTTTCAATTTAATTCCGATGCAAGTTCTGTGTTTCATCGTCAATTAGAAGGTCCAAGGTATACAGTGAACCTGAAGTGAAGCATCGGAATCTAAAACTGGACTCACAGGAGAGGTTCAAATCATAGAAAGTGAGAGTGTCAGTCCTCTTGTACTTAAGTCGGCATTGTGCCTTTTGTATTAAATTCGGATACAATTTCTGTGTTTCTTTCGTCAATAAGAAGGTCCAAGGTATACAGGAAACATAAAGTGAAGCATCGGAATCTAAAACTGGACACACATTAGAGGTTCAAATCATAGTAAGTGAGAGTGTCAGTCCACTTGTACTTAAGTCGGCATTGTGCCCTTTGTATTAAATTCGGATGCAATTTCTGTGTTTCATCGTCAATAAGACGGTCCAAGAAATACAGTAAACCTAAAGTGAAGCATCGGAATCTAAAACTGGACTCATTGTGGAGGTTCAAATCATAGAAAGTTAGAGTGTCAGTCCTCTGCTACTTAAGTCGGCATTGTGCCTTTTGAATTTAATTCCGAAGCAATATCTGGGCTTCATCGTCAATAAGAAGTTCCAAGGTATACAGTAAACATGAAGTGAAGCATCCGAATCTAAAACTGGACTCACAGGAGAGGTTCATATCATAGAAAGTTAGAGTGTCAGTCCTCTTGTACTTAAGTCGGCATTGTGCATTTTGAATTTAATTCCGACGCAATTTCTGTGTTTCATCGTCAATAAGTTGTCCAAGGTATACAGTGAACCTGAAGCGAAGCATCGGATTCTAAAACTGGTCTTACAGGAGAGGTTCAAATCATAGAAGGTTAGAGTGTCTGTCCTCTTGTACTTAAGTCAGCTTTGTGCCTTTTGTATTAAATTGGGATCCAACTTCTGTGCTTCATCGTCAATAAGAAGGTTCAAGGGATACAGTAGACCTGAAGTGAAGCATCGGAATCTAAAACTGGACTCACAGGAGAGGTTCTTGTCATAGAAAGTTAGAGTGTCTGACCTCTTGTACTTAAGTCGGCATTGTGCCTTTTGAAATTAATTCGGATGCAATTTCTGTGTTCCATCGTCAATAAGAAGGTCCAAGGTATACAGGAAACCTGAAGTGAAGCATCGGAATCTAAAACTGGACTCACAGGAGAGGTTGAATTCATAGAAAGAGTGTCATTCCTCTTGTACTTAAGTCGTCATTGTGCCTTTTGTATTAAATTCGGATGCAAGTTCTGTGTTTCATCATCAATAAGAAGGTCCAAGGGATACAGTAAAGCTGAAGTGAAGCATCGGAATCTGAAACTGGGCCCACAGGAGGGGTTCAAATCAAAGAAAGTTAGAGTGTCAGTCCTCTTGTACTTAAGTCGGCATTGTGCCTTTTGTATTGAATTCGGATGCAATTTCTGTGTTTCATCGTCAATAAGAAGGTCCAAGGATTACACTAATCCAGAAGTGAAGCATCGGAATCTAAATCTGGACTCACAGGAGAGGTTCAAATCATAGAAAGTTAGAGTATCACTCCACTTGTACTTAAGTCGGCATTGTGCCTTTTGATTTTAATTCCGAATCATATTCTGTGTTTCATCGTCAATAAGAAGGTCCAAGGTATACACTAAACTTAAAGTGTAGCATCGGAATCTAATAGTGGACTCACAGGAGGGATTCAAATCATAGAAAGTTAGAGTGTCAGTCCTTTTGTACTTAAGTCGTCATTGTGCCTTTTGTAATAAATTCGGATGCAATATCTGTGTTTCATCGTCAATAAGAAGGTCCAAGGGAAACATTAAACCTGAAGTGAAGCATCGGAATCTAAAACTGGACTCACAGGAGAGGTTCAAATCATAGAAAGTTAGAGTGTCAGTCCTCTGCTACTTAACTCGGCATTGTGCCTTTTGAATTTAATTCCGAAACAATTTCTGTGCTTCATCGTCAATAAGACGTTCCAAGGTATACAGTGAACCTGAAGTGAAGCATCCCAATCTAAAACTGGACTCACAAGAGAGGTTCAAATCATAGAAATAGTGTCAGTCCTCTTGTACTTAAGTCGGCATTGTGCCTTTTGAAATTAATTCGGATGCAATTTCTGTGTTCCATCGTCAATAAGAAGATCCAAGGTATACAGGAAACCTGAAGTGAAGCATCGGAATCTAAAACTGGACTCACAGGAGAGGTTGAATTCATAGAAAGAGTGTCAGTCCTCTTGTACTTAAGTCGTCATTGTGCCTTTTGTATTAAATTCGGATGCAAGTTCTGTGTTTCATCATCAATAAGAAGGTCCAAGGGATACAGTAAAGCTGAAGTGAAGCATCGGAATCTGAAACTGGGCCCACAGGAGGGGTTCAAATCATAGAAAGTGAGAGTGTCAGTCCTCTTGTACTGATGTCGGCATTGTGCCTTTTGTATTAAATTCGGATGCAAATTCTGTGTATCATCGTCAATTAGAATTACCAAGGTATACAGGAAACCGTAAGTGGGGCATCGGAATCTAAAACTGGACTCACAGGAGAGGTTCAAATCATAGAAAGTGAGAGTGACAGTCCTCTTGTACTTAAGTCGTCATTGTGCCTTTTGTATTAAATTCGGATGCAATTTCTGTGTTTCATCGTCAGTAAGAAATTCCAACGTATATTCGAAACCTGAAGTGAAGCATCGGAATCTAAAACTGGACTCACAGGAGAGGTTCAAATCATAGAAAGTGAGAGTGTCAGTCCTCTTGTACTTAAGTCGGCATTGTGCCTTTTGTATTAAATTCGGATGCAATTTATGTGATTCACCGACAATAAGAAAGTCCAAGGGATACAGTAGACCTAAAGTGAAGCATTGGAATCTAAAACTGGACTCACAGGAGAGGTTCGAATCATAGAAAGTAAGAGTGTCAGTCCTCTTGTACTTAAGTCGGCATTGTGCCTTTTGTATTGAATTCCGATGCAATTTCTGTGTTTCATCGTCAATAAGAAAGTCCAAGGATTACACTAATCCAGAAGTGAAGCATCGGAATCTAAAACTGGACTCACAGGAGAGGTTCAAATCATAGAAAGTTAGAGTATCACTCCACTTGTACTTAAGTCGGCATGTGCCTTTTGAATTTAATTCCGAATCATATTCTGTGTTTCATCGTCAATAAGAAGGTCCAAGGTATACACTAAACTTAAAGTGTAGCATCGGAATCTAATAGTGGACTCACAGGAGGGATTCAAATCATAGAAAGTTAGAGTGTCAGTCCTTTTGTACATAAGTCGTCATTGTGCCTTTTGTAATAAATTCGGATGCAATATCTGTGTTTCATCGTCAATAAGAAGGTCCAAGGGAAACATTAAACCTGAAGTGAAGCATCGGAATCTAAAACTGGACCCACAGGAGAGGTTCAAATCATAGAAAGTTAGAGTGTCAGTCCTCTGCTACTTAACTCGGCATTGTGTCTTTTGAATTTAATTCCGAAACAATTTCTGTGCTTCATCGTCAATAAGACGTTCCAAGGTATACAGTGAACCTGAAGTGAAGCATCCGAATCTAAAACTGGACTCACAAGAGAGGTGCAAATCATAGAAAGTTAGAGTGTCAGTCCTCTTGTACTTAAGTCGGCATTTGGCCTTTTGAATTTAATTCGGATGAAATTTCTGTGTTTCATCGTCAATAAGAAGGTCCAAGGTATACAGGAAGCCTGAAGTGAAGCATCGGAATCTAACACTGGACTCACAAGAGAGGTTCAAATCATAGAAAGTGAGAGTGTCAGTCCTCTTGTACTGATGTCGGCATTGTGCCTTTTGTATTAAATTCGGATGCAAATTCTGTGTTTCATCGTCAATTAGAATTACCAAGGTATACAGGAAACCGTAAGTGGGGCATCGGAATCTAAAACTGGACTCACAGGAGAGGTTCAAATCATAGAAAGTGAGAGTGACAGTCCTCTTGTACTTAAGTCGTCATTGTGCCTTTTGTATTAAATTCGGATGCAATTTCTGTGTTTCATCGTCAATAAGAAATTCCAACGTATATTCGAAACCTAAAGTGAAGCATCGGAATCTAAAACTGGACTCACAGGAGAGGTTCAAATCATAGAAAGTGAGAGTGTCAGTCCTCTTGTACTTAAGTCGGCATTGTGCCTTTTGTATTAAATTCGGATGCAATTTATGTGATTCACCGTCAATAAGAAAGTCCAAGGGATACAGTAGACCTAAAGTGAAGCATCGGAATCTAAAACTGGACTCACAGGAGAGGTTCGAATCATAGAAAGTAAGAGTGTCAGTCCTCTTGTACTTAAGTCGGCATTGTGCCTTTTGTATTGAATTCGGATGCAATTTCTGTGTTTCATCGTCAATAAGAAAGTCCAAGGATGACACTAATCCAGAAGTGAAGCATCGGAATCTAAAACTGGACTCACAGGAGAGGTTCAAATCATAGAAAGTTAGAGTATCACTCCACTTGTACTTAAGTCGGCATGTGCCTTTTGAATTTAATTCCGAATCATATTCTGTGTTTCATCGTCAATAAGAAGGTCCAAGGTATACACTAAACTTAAAGTGTAGCATCGGAATCTAATAGTGGACTCACAGGAGAGATTCAAATCATAGAAAGTTAGAGTGTCAGTCCTCTGCTACTTAACTCGGCATTGTGTCTTTTGAATTTAATTCCGAAACAATTCCTGTGCTTCATCGTCAATAAGACGTTCCAAGGTATACAGTGAACCTGAAGTGAAGCATCCGAATCTAAAACCGGACTCACAAGAGAGGTTCATATCATAGAAAGTTAGAGTGTCAGTCCGCTTGTACTTGAGTCGGAATTGTGCCTTTTGAATTTAATTCCGATGTAATTTCTGTGTTTTATCGTCAATACGAAGGTCCAAGGCATACAGTGAACCTGAAGGGAGGCATCGGAATCCAAAACTGGACTCACAGGAGAGGTTCAAATCACAGAAAATTAGAGTGTCGGTCCTTTTGTACTTAAGTCGTCATTGTGCCTTTTGTATTAAATTCGGATGCAATATCTGTGTTTCATCGTCAATAAGAAGGTCCAAGGGATACAGTACACCTGAAGGGAAGCATCGGAATCTAAAACTGGACTCACAGGAGAGGTTCAAATCATTGAAAGTTAGAGTGTCAGTCCTCTTGTACTTATGTCGGCATTGTTCTTTTTGATTTTAATTCCGTAGCAATTTCTGTGTTTCATCGTCAATAAGAAGGTCCAAGGTATTCAGTAAACCTGAAGTGAAGCATCCGAATCTAAAACTGGACTCACAGGAGAGGTTCAAATCATAGAAAGTTAGAGTGGCAGTCCTCTTGAACTTAAGTCGGCATTGTGGCTTTTGAATTTAATTCCGATGCAATTTCTGTGTTTCATCGTCAATAAGAAGGTCCAAGGTATACAGGAAACCTGAAGTGAAGCATCGGAATCTATAACTGGACTCACAGGAGAGGTTCAAATCACAGAAAGTGAGAATGTCAGTCCTCTCGTACTGATGTCGGCATTGTGCCTTTTGTATTAAATTCGGATGCAAATTCTGTGTTTCATCGTCAATTTGAAGTTCCAAGGGATATAGGAAACCTGATATGAAGCTTCGGAATCTAAAACTGGACTCACAGGTGATGTTCAAATCATAGAAAGTGAGAGTGTCAGTCCTCTTGTACTTAAGTCTGCAATTTGCCTTCTGTATTAAATTGGGATGCAATTTCTGTGTTTCATCATCAATAAGAATGTCCAAGGGATACAGTAAACCTGAAATGAATCATCGGTATCTAAAACTGGACTAACAGGAGAGGTTCAAATCATAGAAAGTTAGAGAGTCAGCCCCTTGTACTTAAGCCGGCATTGTGCCTTTTCAATTTAATTCGGATGCAATTTCAGTGTTTCGTCGTCAATAAGAAGGTCCAAGGTATACAGGAAACCTGAAGTGAAGCATCGGAATCTAAAACTGGACTCACTGGAGAGGTTGAATTCATAGAAAGTGAGAGTGTCTGTCCTCTTGTACTTAAGTCGGAACTGTGCCTTTTGTATTAAATTTGGATGCAAGTTCTGTGTTTCATCATCAATAAGAATGACCAAGGGATACAGTGAACCTGAAGTAAAGCATCGGAATCTAAAACTGGGCTCACAGGAGAGGTTCAAATCACAGAAAGTTAGAGTGTTAGTCCTCTTGTCCTTATGTCGGCATTGTGCCTTTTGAAGTTAATTCGGATGAAATTTCTGTGTCTCATCGTCAATAAGATGGTCCAAGGGATACAGTAAACCTGAAGTGAAAAATCGGAATCTAAACCTGGACTCACAGTGGGGTTCAAATCATAGAAAGTTAGAGTGTCAGTTCTCTGCTACTTAAGTCGGCATTGTGCCTTTTGAATTTAATTCCGAAGCAATTTCTGTGCTTCATCGTCAATAAGAAGGTCCAAGGTGTACAGTAAACCCGAAGTGAAGCATCCGAATCTAAAACTAGACTCACAGGAGAGGTTCAAATCATAGAAAGTTTGAGTGTCAGTCCTCTTGTACTTAAGACGGCATTGTACATTTTGAATTTAATTCCGATGCAAATTCTGTGTTTCATCGTCAATAAGACGGTCCAAGGTATACAGTGAACCTGAAGTGAAGCATCAGAATCTGAAACTGGACTCACAGGAGAGGTTCAAATCACAGAAACTTTGCGTGTCAGTCCCTTTGTACTTAAGTCGTCATTGTGCTTTTTGTATTAAATTCGGATGCAATATCTGTGTTTCATCGTCAATAAGAAGGTCCAAGGGATACAGTACACCTGAAGGGAAGCATCGGAATCTAAAACTGGACTCACAGGAGAGGTTCAAATCATTGAAAGGTAGAGTGTCAGTCCTCTTGTACTTAAGTCGGCATTGTTCCTTTTGATTTTAATTCCGTAGCAATTTCTGTGTTTCATCGTCAATAAGAAGGTCCAAGGTATTCAGTAAACCTGAAGTGAAGCATCCGAATCTAAAACTGAACTCACAGGAGAGGTTCAAATCATAGAAAGTTAGAGTGGGAGTCCTCTTGAACTTAAGTCGGCATTGTGGCTTTTGAATTTAATTCCGATGCAATTTCTGTGTTTCATCGTCAATAAGAAAGTCCAAGGTATACAGTGAACCTGAAGTGAAGCATCGGAATCTAAAACTGGACTCACAGGAGAGGTTCAAATCACAGAAAGTGAGAATGTCAGTCCTCTCGTACTGATGTCGGCATTGTGCCTTTTGTATTAAATTCGGATGCAAATTCTGTGTTTCATCGTCAATTTGAAGTTCCAAGGGATATAGGAAACCTGATATGAAGCTTCGGAATCTAAAACTGGACTCACAGGTGATGTTCAAATCATAGAAAGTGAGAGTGTCAGTCCTCTTGTACTTAAGTCTGCAATTTGATTTCTGTATTAAATTGGGATGCAATTTCTGTGTTTCATCATCAATAAGAATGTCCAAGGGATACAGTAAACCTGAAATGAATCATCGGTATCTAAAACTGGACTAACAGGAGAGGTTCAAATCATAGAAAGTTAGAGAGTCAGCCCCTTGTACTTAAGTCGGCATTGTGCCTTTTCAATTTAATTCGGATGCAATTTCTGTGTTTCGTCGTCAATAAGAAGGTCCAAGGTATACAGGAAACCTGAAGTGAAGCATCGGAATCTAAAACTGGACTCACTGGAGAGGTTGAATTCATAGAAAGTGAGAGTGTCAGTCCTCTTGTACTTAAGTCGGAATTGTGCCTTTTGTATTAAATTTGGATGCAAGTTCTGTGTTTCATCATCAATAAGAAGGACCAAGGGATACAGTGAACCTGAAGTGAAGCATCGGAATCTAAAACTGGGCTCACAGGAGAGGTTCAAATCACAGAAAGTTAGAGTGTTAGTCCTCTTGTTCTTATGTCGGCATTGTGCCTTTTGAAGTTAATTCGGATGAAATTTCTGTGTCTCATCGTCAATAAGATGGTCCAAGGGATACAGTAAACCTGAAGTGAAAAATCGGAATCTAAACCTGGACTCACAGTGGGGTTCAAATCATAGAAAGTTAGAGTGTCAGTTCTCTGCTACTTAAGTCGGCATTGTGCCTTTTGAATTTAATTCCGAAGCAATTTCTGTGCTTCATCGTCAATAAGAAGGTCCAAGGTGTACAGTAAACCCGAAGTGAAGCATCCGAATCTAAAACTAGACTCACAGGAGAGGTTCAAATCATAGAAAGTTTGAGTGTCAGTCCTCTTGTACTTAAGACGGCATTGTACATTTTGAATTTAATTCCGATGCAAATTCTGTGTTTCATCGTCAATAAGACGGTCCAAGGTATACAGTGAACCTGAAGTGAAGCATCAGAATCTGAAACTGGACTCACAGGAGAGGTTCAAATCACAGAAACTTTGCGTGTCAGTCCCTTTGTACTTAAGTCGTCATTGTGCTTTTTGTGTTAAATTCGGATGCAATATCTGTGTTTCATCGTCAATAAGAAGGTCCAAGGGATACAGTACACCTGAAGGGAAGCATCGGAATCTAAAACTGGACTCACAGGAGAGGTTCAAATCATTGAAAGTTAGAGTGTCAGTCCTCTTGTACTTAAGTCGGCATTGTTCCTTTTGATTTTAATTCCGTAGCAATTTCTGTGTTTCATCGTCAATAAGAAGGTCCAAGGTATTCAGTAAACCTGAAGTGAAGCATCCGAATCTAAAACTGAACTCACAGGAGAGGTTCAAATCATAGAAAGTTAGAGTGGGAGTCCTCTTGAACTTAAGTCGGCATTGTGGCTTTTGAATTTAATTCCGATGCAATTTCTGTGTTTCATCGTCAATAAGAAAGTCCAAGGTATACAGTGAACCTGAAGTGAAGCATCGGAATCTAAAACTGGACTCACAGGAGAGGTTCAAATCACAGAAAGTGAGAATGTCAGTCCTCTCGTACTGATGTCGGCATTGTGCCTTTTGTATTAAATTCGGATGCAAATTCTGTGTTTCATCGTCAATTTGAAGTTCCAAGGGATATAGGAAACCTGATATGAAGCTTCGGAATCTAAAACTGGACTCACAGGTGATGTTCAAATCATAGAAAGTGAGAGTGTCAGTCCTCTTGTACTTAAGTCTGCAATTTGCCTTCTGTATTAAATTGGGATGCAATTTCTGTGTTTCATCATCAATAAGAATGTCCAAGGGATACAGTAAACCTGAAATGAATCATCGGTATCTAAAACTGGACTAACAGGAGAGGTTCAAATCATAGAAAGTTAGAGAGTCAGCCCCTTGTACTTAAGTCGGCATTGTGCCTTTTCAATTTAATTCGGATGCAATTTCTGTGTTTCGTCGTCAATAAGAAGGTCCAAGGTATACAGGAAACCTGAAGTGAAGCATCGGAATCTAAAACTGGACTCACTGGAGAGGTTGAATTCATAGAAAGTGAGAGTGTCAGTCCTCTTGTACTTAAGTCGGAATTGTGCCTTTTGTATTAAATTTGGATGCAAGTTCTGTGTTTCATCATCAATAAGAAGGACCAAGGGATACAGTGAACCTGAAGTGAAGCATCGGAATCTAAAACTGGGCTCACAGGAGAGGTTCAAATCACAGAAAGTTAGAGTGTTAGTCCTCTTGTTCTTATGTCGGCATTGTGCCTTTTGAAGTTAATTCGGATGAAATTTCTGTGTCTCATCGTCAATAAGATGGTCCAAGGGATACAGTAAACCTGAAGTGAAAAATCGGAATCTAAACCTGGACTCACAGTGGGGTTCAAATCATAGAAAGTTAGAGTGTCAGTTCTCTGCTACTTAAGTCGGCATTGTGCCTTTTGAATTTAAATCCGAAGCAATTTCTGTGCTTCATCGTCAATAAGAAGGTCCAAGGGATACAGTACACCTGAAGGGAAGCATCGGAATCTAAAACTGGACTCACAGGAGAGGTTCAAATCATTGAAAGTTAGAGTGTCAGTCCTCTTGTACTTAAGTCGGCATTGTTCCTTTTGATTTTAATTCCGTAGCAATTTCTGTGTTTCATCGTCAATAAGAAGGTCCAAGGTATTCAGTAAACCTGAAGTGAAGCATCCGAATCTAAAACTGAACTCACAGGAGAGGATCAAATCATAGAAAGTTAGAGTGGGAGTCCTCTTGAACTTAAGTCGGCATTGTGGCTTTTGAATTTAATTCCGATGCAATTTCTGTGTTTCATCGTCAATAAGAAAGTCCAAGGTATACAGTGAACCTGAAGTGAAGCATCGGAATCTAAAACTGGACTCACAGGAGAGGTTCAAATCACAGAAAGTGAGAATGTCAGTCCTCTCGTACTGATGTCGGCATTGTGCCTTTTGTATTAAATTCGGATGCAAATTCTGTGTTTCATCGTCAATTTGAAGTTCCAAGGGATATAGGAAACCCGATATGAAGCTTCGGAATCTAAAACTGGACTCACAGGTGATGTTCAAATCATAGAAAGTGAGAGTGTCAGTCCTCTTGTACTTAAGTCTGCAATTTGCCTTCTGTATTAAATTGGGATGCAATTTCTGTGTTTCATCATCAATAAGAATGTCCAAGGGATACAGTAAACCTGAAATGAATCATCGGTATCTAAAACTGGACTAACAGGAGAGGTTCAAATCATAGAAAGTTAGAGAGTCAGCCCCTTGTACTTAAGTCGGCATTGTGCCTTTTCAATTTAATTCGGATGCAATTTCTGTGTTTCGTCGTCAATAAGAAGGTCCAAGGTATACAGGAAACCTGAAGTGAAGCATCGGAATCTAAAACTGGACTCACTGGAGAGGTTGAATTCATAGAAAGTGAGAGTGTCAGTCCTCTTGTACTTAAGTCGGAATTGTGCCTTTTGTATTAAATTTGGATGCAAGTTCTGTGTTTCATCATCAATAAGAAGGACCAAGGGATACAGTGAACCTGAAGTGAAGCATCGGAATCTAAAACTGGGCTCACAGGAGAGGTTCAAATCACAGAAAGTTAGAGTGTTAGTCCTCTTGTTCTTATGTCGGCATTGTGCCTTTTGAAGTTAATTCGGATGAAATTTCTGTGTCTCATCGTCAATAAGATGGTCCAAGGGATACAGTAAACCTGAAGTGAAAAATCGGAATCTAAACCTGGACTCACAGTGGGGTTCAAATCATAGAAAGTTAGAGTGTCAGTTCTCTGCTACTTAAGTCGGCATTGTGCCTTTTGAATTTAATTCCGAAGCAATTTCTGTGCTTCATCGTCAATAAGAAGGTCCAAGGTGTACAGTAAACCTGAAGTGAAGCATCTGAATCTAAAACTAGACTCACAGGAGAGGTTCAAATCATAGAAAGTTTGAGTGTCAGTCCTCTTGTACTTAAGTCGGCATTGTGCCTTTTGAATTTAATTCCGATGCAAATTCTGTGTTTCATCGTCAATAAGACGGTCCAAGGTATACAGTGAACCTGAAGTGAAGCATCAGAATCTGAAACTGGACTCACAGGAGAGGTTCAAATCACAGAAACTTTGCGTGTCAGTCCCTTTGTACTTAAGTCGTCATTGTGCTTTTTGTATTAAATTCGGATGCAATTTCTGTGTTTCATCGTCAATAAGAAGATCCAAGGGATACAGTAAACCTGAAGTGAAGCATCGGAATCTAAAACTGGACTCACAGGAGAGGTTCAAATCAAAGAAAGTTAGAGTGTCGGTCCTCTGCTACTTAAGTCGGCATTGTGCCTTTTGAATTTAATTCCAAAACAATTTCTGTGCTTCATCGTCAATTAGATGGTCCAAGGTATACAGTGAACCTGAAGGGAGGCATCGGAATCCAAAACTGGACTCACAGGAGAGGTTCAAATCATTGAAAGTTAGAGTGCCAGACCTCTTGAACTTAAGTCGGCATTGTGGCTTTTGAATTTAATTCCGATACAATTTCTGTGTTTCATCGTCAATAAGAGAGTCCAAGGTATACAGTGAACCTGAAGTGAAGCATCGGAATCTAAAACTGGGCTCACAGGAGAGGTTCAAATCACAGAATGTTAGAGTGTCAGTCCGCTTGTACTTATGTCGGCTTTGTGCCTTTTCAATTTAATTCGGATGAAATTTCTGTGTTTCATCGTCAATAAGATGGTCCAAGGGATACAGTATACCTGAAGTGAAGCATCGGAATCTAAACCTGGACTCACAGTGTGGTTCAAATCATAGAAAGTTAGAGTGTCAGTTCTCTGCTACTTAAGTCGGCATTGTGCCTTTTGAATTTAATTCCGAAGCAATTTCTGTGCTTCATCGTCAATAAGAAGGTCCAAGGTGTACAGTAAACCTGGAGTGAAGCATCCGAATCTAAAACTAGACTCACAGGAGAGGTTCAAATCATAGAAAGTTTGAGTGTCAGTCCTCTTGTACTTAAGTCGGCATTGTGCCTTTTGAATTTAATTCCGATGCAATTTCTGTGTTTCATCGACAATAAGAAGGTCCAAGGTATACAGTGAACCTGAAGTGAAGCATCAGAATCTGAAACTGGACTCACAGGAGAGGTTCAAAACACAGAAAGTTTGCGTGTCAGTCCCTTTGTACTTAAGTCGTCATTGTGCATTTTGTATTAAATTCGGATGCAATTTCTGTGTTTCATCGCCAATAAGACGTTCCAAGGGATACAGTAAACCTCAAGTGAAGCATCGGAATCTAAAACTGGACTCACAGGAGAGGTTCAAATCAAAGCAAGTTAGAGTGTCGGTCCTCTTTGACTTAAGTCGCCATTGTGCGTTTTGAATTTAATTCCGAAGCAATTTCTGTGTTTCATCGTCAACATGAACGTCCAAGGTATACACGAAACCTGAAGGCAAGCATCGGAATCTAAATCTGGACTCACAGGAGAGGTTCAAATCATAGAAAGTGAGAGTGTCAGTCCTCTTCTACTTAAGTCGACATTGTCCTTTTGTATTAAATTCGGATGCATTATCTGTGGTTCATCGTCAATAAGAAAGTCCAAGGGATACAGTAAACCTGAAGTGAATCATCGGAATCTAAAACTGGACTCACAGAAGATGTTCAAATCATAGAAAGTTAGAGAGTCAGTCCACTTGTACTTAAGTCGGCATTGTGCCTTTTGAATTTAATTCCATTGCAATTTCTGTGTTTCATCGTCAATAAGAAGGTCCTAGGTATACAGGAAACCTGAAGTGAAGCATCGGAATCTGAAACTGAACTCACAGGAGAGGTTAAAATCATAGAAAGTGAGAGTATCAGTCCTCTTTTACTTAAGTCGGCATTGTGCCTTTTGAATTTATTCTGATGCAATTTCTGTGTTTCATCGTCAATAAGAAGGTCCAAGGTATACAATGAACCTGAAGTGAAGCATCGGAATCTAATACTGGACACACAGTGGAGGTTCAAATCATGGAAAGTAAGAGTGTCAGTTCTCTACTACTTAAACGGCATTGTGCCTTTTGAATATAATTCCTAAGCAATTTCTGTGTTTCATCGTCAATAAGAAGGTTTAGGGTATACAGGAAACCTGAAGTGATGCATCGGATTCTAAAACTGGACTCACAGTGGAGGTTCAAATCATAGAAAGTTAGAGTGTCAGTTCTCTGCTACTTAAGTCGGCATCGTGCGTTTTGAATTTAATTCCGAAGCAATTTCAGTGCTTCATCGTCAATAAGAAGGTCCAAGGTATTCAGTGAACCTGAAGTGAAGCATCGGAATCTAAAACTAGACTCACAGGAGAGGTTCAATTCATAGAAAGTTAGAGTGTCAGTCCCTTTGTACTTATGTCGTCATTGTGCCTTTTGTATTAAATTCGGATGCAATTTCTGTGTTTCATCGTCAATAAGAAGTTCCAAGGCATACAGTAAACCTGAAGTGAAGCATCGGAATCTAAAACTGGACTCACAGGAGAGGTTAAAATCAAAGAAAGTTAGAGTGTCGGTCCTCTTGTACTTAAGTCAGCATTGTGCCTTTTGAATTTCATTCCGAAGCAATTACTGTGCTTCTCCGTCAATAAGAAGGTCCACGGTATACAGTGAACCCGAAGTGAAGCATTATAAACTAAAACTGGGCTCAAAGGAGAGGTACAAATTATAGAAAGTTAGTGTGTTAGTCCTCTTGTACTTAACTCGGCATTGTGCCTTTTGAACTTAAATCCGATGCAATTTATGTGTTTCATCGTCAATAAGCAGGTCCAAGGTGTACAGTAAACCATAAGTGAAGCATCGGAATTTAAAACTGAACTCACAGGAGAGGTTCAAATCATTGAAAGTTAGAGTGTCTGTCCTCTTGTACTTAAGTCAGCATTGTGCCTTTTGTAATAAATTCGGATGCAATTTCTGTGTTTCATCGTCAATAAGAAGGTCCAAGGGATACAGTAAACCTGAAGTGAAGCATCGGAATCTAAACTGGACTCACAGGAGAGGTTCAAATCATAGAAAGTTGTAGTGTCAGTCCTCTTGTACTTAAGTCGGCATTGTGCTTTTGTATTAAATTCGGATGCAATTTCTGTGTTTCATCGTCTATAAGAAGGTGCAAGAGATATAGTAGTCCTGAAGTGAAGCATCGGAATCTACAACTTGACTCACAGGAGTTCTTCAAATCATAGAAAGTGAGAATGTCAGTCCCCTTGTACTTAAGTCGGCATTGTGCCTTTTGTATTAAATTCGGATGCAATTTCTGTGTTTCATCGTCTATAAGAACGTCCAAGGTATACACGAAACCTGAAGTCAAGCATGAGAATCTAAAACTGGACTCACAGGAGAGGTTAAATTCATAGAAAGTGAGAGTGTCAGTCATCTTTTACTTAAGTCGGCATTGTGCCTTTTGTATTAAATTCGGATGCAATTTCTGTGTTTCGTCGTCAATTAGAAGGTCCAACGTATACAGGAAACCTGAACTGAAGCATCGGAATCTAAAACTGGTCTCACAGGAGATGTTCAAATCATAGAAAGTCCTCTTGTACTTAAGTCGGCACTGTGCCTTTTGTATTAAATTCGGTTGCAATTTCTGTGTTTCATCGTCAATAAGGAGGTCCAAAGTATACAGTGAACCTGAAGTGAAGCATCGGAATCTAAAACTGGACTAACAGGAGAGGTTCAAATCATAGAAAGTTAGAGAGTCAGCCCCTTGTACTTAAGTCGGCATTGTGCCTTTTCAATTTAATTCGGATGCAATTTCTGTGTTTCATCATCAATAAGAAGGTCCAAGGGATACAGTGAACCTGAAGTGAAGCATCGGAATCTAAAACTGGGCTCACAGGAGAGGTTCAAATCACAGAAAGTTAGAGTGTCAGTCCTCTTGTACTTATGTCGGCATTGTGCCTTTTGAATTTAATTCGGATGAAATTTCTGTGTTTCATCGTCAATAAGATGGTCCAAGGGATACAGTAAACCTGAAGTGTAGCATCGGAATCTAAAACTAGACTCACAGGAGAGGTTCAAATCATAGAAAGTTTGAGTGTCAGTCCTCTTGTACTTAAGTCTGCAATGTGCCTTTTGAATTTAATTCCGAAGCAATTTCTGTGCTTTATCGTCAATAAGAAGGTCCAAGGTGTACAGTAAACCTGAAGTGAAGCATCGGAATCTAAAACTAGACTCACAGGAGAGGTTCAATTCATAGAAAGTTAGAGTGTCAGTCCCCTTGTACTTAAGTCAACATTGTGCATTTTGTAATCAATTCGGATGCAATTTCTGTGTTTCATCATCAATAAGAAGGTCCAAGGGATACAGTAAACCTGAAGTGAAGCATCGGAATCTAAAACTGGCCTCACAGTGGAGGTTCAAAACATTGAAAGTTAGAGTGTCAGTTCTCTGCTACTTAAACGGCATTGTGCCTTCTGAATTTAATTCCGAAGCAATATCTGTGCTTCATCGTCAATACGAAAGTCCAAGGTGTACAGTAAACCTGAAGTGAAGCATCCGAATCTAAAACTAGACTAACAGGAGAGGTTCAAATCATATAAAGTTAGAGTGTCAGTCCTCTTGTACATAAGTCGGCATTGTGCATTTTGAATTTAATTCCGATGCAATTTCTGTGTTTCATCGTCAATAAGAAGGTCCAAGGTATACAGTGAACCTGAAGTGAAGCATCGGAATCTAAAACTGGACTCACAGGAGATGTTCAAATCACAGAAAGTTTGAGTGTCAGTCCCTTTGTACTTATGTCGTCATTGTGCCTTTTGTATTAAATTCGGATGCAATTTCTGTGTTTCATCGTCAATAAGAAGTTCCAAGGCATACAGTAAAACTGAAGTGAAGCATCGGAATCTAAAACTGGACTCACAGGAGAGGTTAAAATCAAAGAAAGTTAGAGTGTCGGTCCTCTTATTTTTAAGTCAGCATTGTGCCTTTTCAATTTAATTCCGAAGCAATAACTGTGCTTCTCCGTCAATAAGAAGGTCCACGGTATACAGTGAACCCGAAGTGAAGCATCCTATACTAAAACTGGGCTCAAAGGAGAGGTACAAATTATAGAAAGTTAGTGTGTTAGTCCTCTTGTACTTAAGTCGGCATTGTGCCTTTTGAACTTAAATCCGATGGAATTTCTGTGTTTCATCGTCAATAAGCAGGTCCAAGGTGTACAGTAAACCTTAAGTGAAGCATCGGAATTTGAAACTGAACTCACAGGAGAGGTTCAAATCATTGAAAGTTAGAGTGTCTGTCCTCTTGTACTTAAGTCAGCATTGTGCCTTTTGTATTAATATCGGATGCAATTTCTGTGTTTCGACGTCTATAAGAAGGTCCAACGTATACAGGAAACCTGCAGTGAAGCATCGGAATCTAAAACTGGTCTCACAGGAGATGTTCAAATCATAGAAAGTCCTCTTGTACGTAAGTCGGCACTGTGCCTTTTGTATTAAATTCGGTTGCAATTTCTGTGTTTCATCGTCAATAAGGAGGTCCAAAGTGTACAGTGAACCTGAAGTGAAGCATCGGAATCTAAAACTGGACTAACAGGTGAGGTTCAAATCATAGAAAGTTAGAGAGTCAGCCCCTTGTACTTAAGTCGGCATTGTGCCTTTTCAATTTTATTCGGATGCAATTTCCGTGTTTCATCGTCAATAAGAAGGTCCAAGGTATACAGGAAACCTGAAGTGAAGCATCCGAATCTAAAACTAGACTCACAGGAGAGGTTCAAATCACAGAAAGTGAGAGTGTCAGTCGTCTTGTACTTATGTCGGCATTGTGCCTTTTGTATTAAATTTGGACGCAAGTTCTGTGTTTCATCATCAATAAAAAGGTCCAAGGGATACAGTGAACCGGAAGTGAAGCATCAGAATCTGAAACTGGACTCACAGGAGAGGTTCAAAACACAGAAAGTTTGCGTGTCACTCCCTTTGTACTTAAGTCGTCATTGTGCCTTTTGTATTAAAGTCGGATGCAATTTCTGTGTTTCATCGTCAATAAGAAGTTCCAAGGGATACAGTAAACCTCAAGTGAAGCATCGGAATCTAAAACTAGACTCACAGGAGAGGTTCAAATCATAGAAAGTTAGAGTGTCAGTCCTCTTGTACTTAAGTCAACATTGTGCATTTTGTATTAAATTGGGATGCAATTTCTGTGTTTCATCATCTTTAAGAAGGTCCAAGGGATACAGTAAACCAGAAGTGAAGCATCGGAATCTAAAACTGGACTCACAGTGGAGGTTCAAATCATAGAAAGTTAGAGTGTCAGTTCTCTGCTACTTAAACGGCATTGTGCCTTTTGAATTTAATTCCGAAGCAATAACTGTGCTTCATCGTCAATACGAAGGTCCAAGGTGTACAGTAAACCTGAAGTGAAGCATCCGAATCTAAAACTAGACTCACAGGAGAGGTTCAAATCATAGAAAGTTAGAGTGTCAGTCCTCTTGTACTTAAGTCGGCATTGTGCCTTTCGAATTTAATTCCGATGCAATTTCTGTGTTTCATCGTCAATAAGAAGGTCCAAGGTATACAGTGAACCTGAAATGAAGCATCGGAATCTAAAACTGGACTCACAGGAGAAGTTCAAATCACAGAAAGTTAGAGTGTCAGTCCCTTTGTACTTATGTCGTCATTGTGCCTTTTGTATTAAATTCGGATGCAATTTCTGTGTTTCATCGTCAATCAGAAGTTCCAAGGGATACAGTAAACCTGAAGTGAAGCATCGGAATATTAAACTGGACTCACAGGAGAGGTAAAAATCAAAGAAAGTTAGAGTGTCGGTCCTCTTGTACTTAAGTCGGCATTGTGCCTTTTGAATTTAATTCCGAAGCAATTACTGTGCTTCTCCGTCAATAAGAAGGTCCACGGTATACAGTAAACCCGAAGTGAAGCATCCTAAACTAAAACTGGGCTTAAAGGAGAGGTACAAATTATAGAAAGTTAGAGTGTTAGTCCTCTTGTACTTAAGTCGGCATTGTGCCTTTTGAATTTAAATCCGATGCAATTTCTGTGTTTCATCGTCAATAAGCAGGTCCAAGGTGTACAGTAAACCTGAAGTGAAGCATCGGAATCTAAAACTGAACTCACAGGAGAGGTTCAAATCATTGAAAGTTAAAGTGTCTGTCCTCTTGTACTTAAGTCAGCATTGTGCCTTTTGTATTAATTTCGGATGCAATTTCTGTGCTTAATCGTCAATAAGAAGGTGCAAGTGATATAGTAGACCTGAAGTGAAGCATCGGAATCTACAACTTGACTCACAGGAGACGTTCAAATCATAGAAAGTGAGAGTGTCAGTCCTCTTGTACTTAAGTCGGCATTGTGCCTTTTGTATTAAATTCGGATGCAATTTCTGTGTTTCATCGTCTATAAGAACGTCCAAGGTATACACGAAACCTGAAGTCAAGCATCGGAATCTAAAACTGGACTCACAGGAGAGGTTAAAATCATAGAAAGTGAGAGTGTCAGTTCTCTTTTACTTAAGTCGGCATTGTGCCTTTGTATTAAATTCGGATGCAATTTCTGTGTTTCGTCGTCAATAAGAAGGTCCAACGTATTCAGGAAACCTGAAGTTAAGCATCGGAATCTAAAACTGGTCTCACAGGAGATGTTCAAATCACAGAAAGTCCTCTTGTACTTAAGTCGGCATTGTGCCTTTTGTATTAAATTCGGTTGCAATTTCTGTGTTTCATCGTCAATAAGGAGGTCCAAAGTATACAGTGAACCTGAAGTGAAGCTTCGGAATCTAAAACTGGACTCACAGGAGAGGTTAAAATCAAAGAAAGTTAGAGTGTTGGTCCTCTTGTACTTAAGTCGGCATTGTGCCCTTTGAATTTAATTCCGAAGCAATTTCTGTGTTTCATCGTCAATAAGAAGGTTTAAGGTATTCAGTAAACCTGAAGTGAAGCATCCGAATCTAAAACTGGACTCACAGGAGAGGTTCAAATCATAGAAAGTTAGAGTGTCAGTCCTCTTGAACTTAAGTTGGCATTGTGACTTTTGAATTTAACTCCGATGCAATTCCTGTGTTTCATCGTCAATAAGAAGGTCCAAGGGATACAGTGAACCTGAAGTGAAGCATCGGAATCTAAAACTAGACTCACAGGAGAGTTTCAAATCATAGAAAGTTAGAATGTCAGTCCTCTTGTACTTAAGTCGGCATTGTGCCTTTTGAATTTAATTCCGATGCAATTTCTGTGTTTCATCGTCAATAAGAAGGTCCAAGGTATACAGTGAACCTGAAGTGAAGCATCGGAATCTAAAACTGGACTCACAGGAGAGGTTCAAATCACAGAAAGTTAGCGTGTCAGTCCCTTTGTACTTAAGTCGTCATTGTGCCTTTTGTATTACATTCGGATGCAATTTCTGTGTTTCATCGTCAATAAGAACGTCCAAGGTATACACGAAACCTGAAGTCAAGCATCGGAATCTAACACTCTACTCACATGAGAGGCTCAAATCATAGAAAGTGAGAGTCTCAGTCCTCTTGTACTTAAGTCGGCATTGTGTTTTGTATTAAATTTGGATGCAATTTCTGTGTTTCATCGTCAATATGAAAGTCCAAGGGATACAGTAAACCTGTAGTGAAGCATCGGAATCTAAAACTGGACTCACAGTGGAGGTTCAAATCATAGAAAGTTAGAGTGTCAGTTCTCTGCTACTTAAACGGCATTGTGCCTTTTGTATTTAATTCCGAAACAATATCTGTGCTTCATCGTCAATACAAAGGTCCAAGGTGTACAGTAAACCTGAAGTGAAGCATCCGAATCTAAAACTACACTCACAGGAGAGGTTCAAATCATAGAAAGTGAGAGTGTCAGTCCTCTTGTACTTAAGTCGGCATTGTGCCTTTTGAATTTAATTCCGATGCAATTTCTGTGTTTCATCGTCAATAAGAAGGTCCAAGGTATACAGTGAACCTGAAGTGCATCATCGAAATCTAAAACTAGACTCACAGGAGAGGTTCAAATCATAGAACGTTAGAGTGTCTGTCCTCTTGTACTTAAGTCAACATTGTGCATTTTGTATTAAATTAGGATGCAATATCTGTGTTTCATCATCAATAAGAAGGTCCAAGGGATACAGTAAACCTGAAGTGAAGCATCGAAATCTAAAACTGGACTCACAGTGGAGGTTCAAATCATAGAAAGTTAGAGTGTCAGTTCTCTGCTACTTAAACGGCATTGAGCCTTTTGTATTTAATTCCGAAACAATATCTGTGCTTCATCGTCAATACAAAGGTCCAAGGTGTACAGTAAACCTGAAGTGAAGCATCCGAATCTAAAACTACACTCACAGGAGAGGTTCAAATCATAGAAAGTTAGATTGTCAGTCCTCTTGTACTTAAACCGGCATTGTGCCCTTTGAATTTAATTCCGATGCAATTTCTGTGTTTCATCGCCAATAAGAAGGTCCAAGGTATACAGTGAACCTGAAGTGAAGCATCGGAATCTAAAACTGGACTCACAGGAGAAGTTCAAATCACAGAAAGTTAGAGTGTCATTCACTTTGTACTTATGTCGTCATTGTGCCTTTTGTATTAAATTCGGATGCAATTTCTGTGTTTCATCGTCAATAAGAAGTTCCAAGGGATACAGTAAACCTGAAGTGAAGCATCGGAATCTAAAACGGGACTCACAGGAGAGGTTAAACTCAAAGAAAGTTAGAGAGTCGGTCCTCTAGTACTTAAGTCGGCATTGTGCCTTTTGAATTTAATTCCGAAGCAATTACTGTGCTTCTCCGTCAATAAGAAGGTCTACGGTATACAGTAAACCCGAAGTGAAGCATCCTAAACTAAAACTGGGCTCAAAGGAGAGGTACAAATTATAGAAAATTAGAGTGTTAGTCCTCTTGTACTTATGTTGGCATTGTGCCTTTTGAATTTAGATCCGATGCAATTTCTGTGTTTCATCGTAAATAAGCAGGGCCAAGGTGTACAGTAAACCTGAAGTGAAGCATCGGAATCTAAAACTGAACTCACAGGAGAGGTTCAAATCATTGAAAGTTAGAGTGTCTGTCCTCTTGTACTTAAGTCAGCATTGTGCCTTTTGTATTAAATTCGGATGCAATTTCTGTGCTTAATCGTCAATTAGAAGGTGCAAGTCATATAGTAGACCTGAAGTGTAGCATCGGAATCTACAACTTGACTCACAGGAGATGTTCAAATCATAGAAAGTGAGAGTGTCAGTCCTCTTGTACTTAAGTCGGCATTGTGCCTTTTGTATTAAATTCGGATGCAATTTCTGTGTTTCATCGTCTATAAGAACGTCCAAGGTATACACGAAACCTGAAGTCAAGCATCGGAATCTAAAACTGGACTCACAGGAGAGGTTAAAATCATAGAAAGTGAGAGTGTCAGTCCTCTTTTACTTAAGTCGGCATTGTGCCTTTTGTATTAAATTCGGATGCAATTTCTGCGTTTCGTCGTCAATAAGAAGGTCCAACGTATACAGGAAACCTGAAGTGAAGCATCGGAATCTAAAACTGGTCTCACAGGAGATGTTCAAATCACAGAAAGTCCTCTTGTACTTAAGTCGGCATTGAGCCTTTTGTATTAAATTCGGTTGCAATTTCAGTGTTTCATCATCAATAAGGAGGTCCAAAGTATACAGTGAACCTGAAGTGAAGCATCGGAATCTAAAACTGGACTCACGGGAGAGGTTAAAATCAAAGAAAGTTAGAGTGTTGGTCCTCTTGTACTTATGTCGGCATTGTGCCTTTTGAATTTAATTCCGAAGCAATTTCTGTGTTTCATCGTCAATAAGAAGGTCCAAGGTATTCAGTAAACCTGAAGTGAAGCATCGGAATCTACAACTTGACTCACAGGAGATGTTCAAATCATAGAAAGTTAGAGTGTCAGTAGTTTTGTACTTAAGTCGTCATTGTGCCTTTTGTATTAATTTCGGATGCAATTTCTGTGTTTCATCGTCAATAAGAACTTCCAAGGGATACAGGAAACCTGATATGAAGCATCGGAATCTAAAACTGGACTAACAAGAGAGGTTTAAATCGTAGAAAGTTTGAGAGCCAGCCCCTTGTACTTAAGTCGGCATTGTGCCTTTTCAATTTAATTCGGATGCAATTTCTGTGTTTCGTCGTCAATAAGAAGGTCCAAGGTATACAGGAAACCTGAAGTGAGCCATCGGAATCTAAAACTGGACTCACTGGAGAGGTTGAATTAATAGAAAGTGAGAGTGTCATTCCTCTTGTACTCAAGTCGGCATTGTGCCTTTTGTATTAAATTTGGATGCAAGTTCTGTGTTCCATCATCAATAAGAAGGTCCAAGGGATACAGTGAACATGAAGCGAAGCATCAGAATCTGAAACTGGACTCACAGGACAGGTTCAAATCACAGAAAGTTTGCGTGTCAGTCCCTTTGTACTTAAGTCGTCATTGTGCCTTTTGCATTAAAATCGATGCAATTTCTGTGTTTCATCGTCAATAAGAAGTTCCAAGGGATACAGTAAACCTGAAGTGAAGCATCGGAATCTAAAACTGGACTCACAGGAGAGGTTCAAATCAAAGAAAGTTAGAGTGTCGGTCCTCTTGTACTTAAGTCAGCATTGTGCCTTTTGAATTTAATTCCGAAGCAATATCTGTGCTTCTTCGTCAGTAAGAAGGTCCAAGGAATACAGTAAACCAGAAGTGAAGCATCCGAATCTAAAACTGGGCTCACAAAAGAGGTACAAATCATATAAAGTTAGAGAGTCAGTCCACTAGTACTTAAGTCGGCATTGTGCCTTTTGAATTCAATTCCAATTCAATTTCTGTGTTTCGTCGTCAATAAGAAGGTCCAAGGTATACAGGAAACCTGAAGTGAAGCATCGGAATCTAAAACTGGACTCACTGGAGAGGTTCAAATCATAGAAAGTGAGAGTGTCAGTCCTCTTCTACTTAAGTCGACATTGTGCTTTTGTATTAAATTCGGATGCATTTTCCGTGTTTCATCGTCAATAAGAAAGTCCAAGGGATACAGTAAACCTGAAGTGAATCATCGGAACCTAAAACTGGACTCACAGAAGACGTTCAAATCATAGAAAGTTAGAGAGTTAGTCCTCTTGTACTTAAATCGGCATTGTGCCTTTTGAATTTAATTCCATTGCAATTTCTGTGTTTCATCGTCAATAAGAAGGTCCAAGGTCAACAGGAAACCTGAAGTGAAGCATCGGAATCTAAAACTGAACTCACAGCAGAGGGCAAATCATAGAAAGTGAGAGTATCAGTCCTCTTCTACTTAAGTCGGCATTGTGCCTTTTGAAATTAATTATGATGCAATTTCTGTGTTTCATCGTCAATAAGAAGGTCCAAGGTATACAGTGAACCTGAGGTGAAGCATTGGAATCTAAAACTGGACTCACAGGAGAAGTTCAAATCACAGAAAGTTAGAGAGTCAGTCCCTTTGTACTTAAGTCGTCATTGTGCCTTTTGTATTAAATTCGGATGCAATTTCGGTGTTTCGTCGTCAATAAGAAGTTCCAAGGGATACAGTAAACCAGAAGTGAAGCATCGGAATCTAAAACTGGACTCACAGGAGAGGTTAAAATCAAAGAAATTTAGAGTGTCGGTCCTCTTGTACCTATGTCGGTATTGAGCCTTTTGAATTTAATTCCGAAGCAATTTCTGTGCTTCTTCGTCAATAAGAAGGTCCAAGGTATACAGTAAACCTGAAGTGAAGCTTCCGAATCTAAAACTGGGCTCACAAAAGAGGTACAAATCATAGAAAGTTAGAGAGTCGGTCCTCTAGTACTTAAGTCGGCATTGTGCCTTTTGAATTTTATTCCGATGCAATTTCTGTGTTTCATCGTCAATAAGAAGGTCCAAGGTATTCAGGCAACCTGAAGTGAAGCATCGGAATCTAAAACTGGACTCACAGGTGATGTTCAAATCATAGAAAGTGAGAGTGTCCGTCCTCTTGTACTTAAGTCGGCATTGTGTTTTGTATTAAATTCGGATGCAATTTCTGTGTTTCGTCGTCAATATGAAAGTCCAAGGGATACAGTAAACCTGTAGTGAATCATCGGAATCTAAAACTGGACCCACAGAAGAGGTCCAAATCATAGAAAGTTTGAGAGTCAGTCCTCTTGTACTTAAGTCGGCATTTGCCTTTTGAATTTAATTCCGGTGCAATTTCTGTGTTTCATTGTCAATTATATGGTCCTAGGTATACAGGAAACCTGAAGTGAAGCATCGGAATATAAAACTGGACTCACAGGAGAGGATAAAATAATAGAAAGTGAGAGTGTCAGTCCTCTTTCACTTAAGTCGGCATTGTGCCTTTTGAATTTAATTCCGATGCAATTTCTGTGTTACATCGTCAATAAGAAGGTCCAAGGGATACAGTAAACCTGAAGTGAAGCATCGGAATCTAAAACTGGACTCGCAGTGGAGGTTTAAATCATAGAAAGTTAGAGTGTCAGTCCACTTGTCCTTAAGCCAACATTGTGCATTTTGTATTAGATTCGGATGCAATTTCTGTGTTTCATCATCAATAAGAAGGTCCAAGGGATACAGTAAACCTGAAGTGAAGCATCGGAATCTAAAACTGGACTCGCAGTGGAGGTTTAAATCATAGAAAGTTAGAGTGTCAGTTCTCTGCTACTTAAACGGCACTGTGCCTTTTGAATTTAATTCCGAAGCAATATCTGTGCTTCATCGTCAATACGAACGTCCAAGGTGTACAGTAAACCTGAAGTGAAGCATCCGAATCTAAAACTAGACTCACAGGAGAGGTTCAAATCATAGAAAGTTAGAGTGTCAGTCCTCTTGTACTTAAGTCGGCATTGTGCCTTTTGAATTTAATTCCGATGCAATTTCTGTGTTTCATCGTCAATAAGAATGTCCAAGGTATACAGTGAACCTGAAGTGAAGCATCGGAATCTAAAACTGGACTCACAGGAGAAGTTCAAATCACAGAAAGTTAGAGTGTCGGTCCTCTTGTACTTAAGTCGGCATTTGTGCCTTTTGAATTTAATTCCGAAGCAATTACTGTGCTTCTCCGTCAATAAGAAGGTCCACGGTATACAGTAAACCCGAAGTGAAGCATCCGAAACTAAAACTGGGCTCAATGGAGAGGTACAAATTACAGAAAGTTAGAGTGTTAGTCCTCTTGTACTTAAGTCGGCATTGTGCCTTTTGAATTTAAATCCGATGCAATTTCTGTGTTTCATCGTCAATAAGCAGGTCCAAGGTGTACAGTAAACCTGAAGTGAAGCATGGGAATCTAAAAGTGAACTCACAGGAGAGGTTCAAATCATTGAAAGTTAGAGTGTCTGTCCTCTTGTACTTAAGTCAGCATTGTGCCTTTTGTATTAAATTCGGATGCAGTTTCTGTGCTTCGTCGTCAACAAGAAGGTGCAAGTGATATAGTAGACCTGAAGTGAAGCATCGGAATCTAAAACTTGACTCACAGGCGATGTTCAATTATAGAAAGTGAGAGTGTCAGTCCTCTTGTACTTAAGTCGGCATTGTGCCTTTTGTATTAACTTCGGATGCAATTTCTGTGTTTCATCGTCTATAAGAACGTCCAAGCTATACACGAAACCTGAAGTCAAGCATCGGAATCTAAAACTGGACTCACATTAGAGGTTCAAATCGTAGAAGGTGAGAGTGTCAGTCCTCTTGTTCTTAAGTCGGCATTGTGCTTTTGTATTAAATTCGGAAGCAATTTCTGTGTTTCATCGTCAATAAGAAAGTCCAAGAGATACAGCAAACCTGAATTGAATCATCAAAATCTAAAACTGGACTCACAGAAGTGGTTCAAATCATAGAAAGTTAGAGAGTCAGTCCTCTTGTACTTAAGTCGGCATTGTGCCTTTTAAATTTAATTCCGATGCAATTTCTTTTCTTTCATGGTCAATAAGAAGGTCCAAGGTATACAGGAAACCTGAAGTGAAGCATCGGAATCTAAAACTGGACTCACAGGAGGGGTTAAAATCATAGAAAGTGAGAGTGTCAGTCCTCTTTTACTTAAGTCGGCATTGTGCCTTTTGTATTAGATTCGGATGCAATTTCTGTGTTTCGTCGTCAATAAGAAGGTCCAACGTATACAGGAAACCTGAAGTGAAGCATCGGAATCTAAAACTGGTCTCACAGGAGAGGTTCAAATCATAGAAAGTGAGAGTGTCAGTCCTCTTGTACTTAAGTCGGCATTGTGCCTTTTGTATTAAATTCGGTTGCAATTTCTGTGTTTCATCGTCAATAAGGAGGTCCAAAGTATACAGTGAACCTGAAGTGAAGCATCGGAATCTAAAACTGGACTCACAGGAGAGGATAAAATCAAAGAAAGTTAGAGTGTTGGTCCTCTTGTATTTAAGTCAGCATTGTGCCTTTTGAATTTAATTCCGAAGCAATTTCTGTGCTTCTTCGTTAATAAGAAGGTCCAAGGTATACAGTAAACCTGAAGTGAAGCATCCGAATCTAAGACTGGGCTCACAGGAGAGGTTCAAATCATAGAAAGTTAGAGTGTCAATCCTCTTGTACTTAAGTCGGCATTGTGCCTTTTGAATTTAACTCGGATGAAATTTCTATGTTTCATCGTCAATAAGATGGTCCAAGGTATACAGTAAACCTGAAGTGAAGCATCGGAATCTAATACTGGACTCACAGGAGATGTTCAAATCATAGAATGTGAGAGTGTCAGTCCTCTTGTACTTAAGTCGGCATTGTGCCCTTTGTATTAAATTCGGATGCAATTTCTGTGTTTCATCATCAATAAGAATGTCCAAGGGATACTGTAAACCTGATATGAATCATCGGAATCTAAAACTGGACTAAAAGGAGAGGTTCAAATCATAGAAAGTTAGTGTGTCAGTCCTCTTGTACTTAAGTCGGCATTGTGCCTTTTGTATTAAATTCGGATGCACGTTCTGTGTTTCATCATCAATAAGAAGGTCCAAGGGATACAGTGAACCTGAAGTGAATCATCGGAATCTAAAACTGGGCTCACAGGAGAGGTTCAAATCATTGAAAGTTAGGGTGTCAGTCCTCTTGTACTTAAGTCGGCATTGTGCTTTTTGAATTTAATTCGGATGAAATTTCTGTGTTCCATCGTCAATAATAAGGTATAAGGGAAACCGTAAAGCTGAAGTGAAGCATCGGAATCTAAAACTGGACTCACAGTGGAGGTTCAAATCATAGAAAGTTAGAGCGTCAGTCCTCTAGAACTTAAGTCGGCATTGTGCCTTTTGAATTTAATTCCGATGCAATTTCTGTGTGTCATCGGCAGTAAGAAGGTCTAAGGTATACAGTGAACCTGAAGTGAAGCATCGGAATCAAAAACTGAACTCACAGGAGAGGTTCAAATCATAGAAAGTTAGAGTGTCTGTCCTCTTGTACTTAAGTCAGCACTGTGCCTTTTGTATTAAATTCGGAAGCAATTTCTGTGCTTCATCGTCAATAAGAAGGTACAAGTGATATAGAAGACCTGAAGTGAAGAATCGGAATCTAAAACTTGACTCACAGGAGATGTTCAAATAATAGAAAGTGAGAGTGTCAGTCCTCTTGTACTTAAGTCGGCTTTGTGCCTTTTGTATTAAATTCGGATGCATTTTCGGTGTTTCATCATCAATAAGAATGTCCAAGGGATACTGTAAACCTGAAATGAATCATTGGAATCTAAAACTGGACTATCAGGAAAAGGTTCAAATCATAGAAAGTTAGAGAGTCAGTCCTCTTGTACTTAAGTCGGCATTGTGCCTTTTTAATTTAATTCGGATGCAATTTCTGTGTTTCATCGTCAATAAGAAGGTCCAAGGTATACAGGACACCTGAAGTGAAGCATCGGAATCTAAAACTGGACTCACAGGAGAGGTTGAGTTCATAGAAAGTGAGAGTGTCAGTCCTCTTGTACTTAAGTCGGCATTGTGCCTTTTGTATTAAATTCGAATGCATGTTCTGTGTTTCATCATCAATAAGAAGGTCCAAGGGATACAGTGAACCTGAAGTGAAGCATCGGAATCTAAAACTGGGCTCACAGGAGAGGTTCAAATCATAGAATGTTAGAGTGTCAGTCCTCTTGTACTTAAGTCGGCATTGTGCCTTTTGAATTTAACTCGGATGAAATTTCTGTGTTTCATCGTCAATAAGAAGGTCCGAGGGATACACTGAACCTGAAGTGAAGCATCGGAATCTAAAACTGGACTCACGGGAGAGGTTCAAATCACAGAAATTTAGCGTGTGCAGTCCCTTTGTACTTAAGTCGTCATTGTGCATTTTGTATTAAATTCGGATGCAATTTTTTGTTTCATCATCAATAAGAAGTTCCAAGGGATACAGTAAACCTGAAGTGAAGCATCGGAATCTAAAACTGGACTCACAGGAGAGGTTGAGTTCATAGAAAGTGAGAGTGTCTGTCCTCTTGTACTTAAGTCAGCATTGTGCCTTTTGTATTAAATTCGGATGCGATATCTGTGCTTCGCCGTCAATAAGAAGGTGCAAGTGATATAGTAGACCTGAAGTGAAGCATCGGAATCTAAAACTTGACTCACAGCCGATGTTCAAATCATAGAAAGTGAGAGTGTCAGTCCCCTTGTACTTAAGTTGGCATTGTGCCTTTTGTATTAAATTCGGATGCAATTTCTGTGTTTCATCGTCTATAAGAACGTCCAAGGTATACATGAAACCTGAAGTCAAGCATCGGAATCTAAGAGTGGACTCACATTAGAGGTTCAAATCGTAGAAAGTGAGAGTGTCAGTCCTCTTGTTCTTAAGTCGGCATTGTGCTTTTGTATTAAATTCGGATGCAATTTCTGCGTTTCGTCGTCAATAAGAAGGTCCATCATATACAGGAAACCTGAAGTGAAGCATCGGAATCTAAAACTGGTCTCACAGGAGAGGTTCAAATCACAGAAAGTGAGAGTGTCTGTCCTCTTGTACTTAAGTCGGCATTGTGCCTTTTGTATTAAATTCGGTTGCAATTTCTGTGTTTCATCGTCAATAAGGAGGTCCAAAGTATACAGTGAACCTGAAGTGAAGCATCGGAATCTAAAACTGGACTCACAGGAGAGGATAAAATCAAAGAAAGTTAGAGTGTTGGTCCTCTTGTACTTAATTCGGCATTGTGCCTTTTGAATTTAATTCCGAAGCAATTTCTGTGTTTCATCGTTAATAAGAAGGTCCAAGGTATACAGTAAACCTGAAGTGAAGCATCCGAATCTAAAACTGGGTTCACAGGAGAGGTACAAATCATAGAATGTTAGAGTGTTAGTCCTCTTGTACTTAAGTCGGCATTGTGCCTTTTGAATTTAATTCCGATGCAATTTCTGTGTTTCATCGTCAATATGAAGGTGTAAGGTATACAGTGAACCTGAAGTGAAGCATCGGAATCTAAAACTGAACTCACAGGGGAGGTTCAAATCATAGAAAGTTAGAGTGTCTGTCCTCTTGTACTTAAGACAGCACTGTGCCTTTTGTATTAAATTCGGATGCAATTTCTGTGCTTCATCGTCAATAAGAAGGTGCAAGTGATATAGAAGACCTGAAGTGAGGCATCGGAATCTAAGACTGGGCTCACAGGAGAGGTTCAAATCATAGAAAGTTAGTGTGTCAGTCCTCTTGTACTTAAGTCGGCATTGTGCCTTTTGAATTTAACTCGGATGAAATTTCTATGTTTCATCGTCAATAAGAAGGTCCAAGGCATACAGTAAACCTGAAGTGAAGCATCGGAATCTAATACTGGACTCACAGGAGATGTTCAAATCATAGAAAGTGAGAGTGTCAGTCCTCTTGTACTTAAGTCGGCATTGTGCCCTTTGTATTAAATTCGGATGCAATTTCTGTGTTTCATCATCAATAAGAATGTCCAAGGGATACTGTAAACCTGATATGAATCATTGGAATCTAAAACTGGACTAAAAGGAGAGGTTCAAATCATAGAAAGTTAGAGAGTCAGTCCTCTTGTACTTAAGTCGGCATTGTGCCTTTTGAATTTAATTCGGATGCAATTTCCGTGTTTCATCGTCAATAAGAAGGTGCAATCCAGGAAACCTGAAGTGAAGCATCGGAATCTAAAACTGGACTCACAGGAGAGGTTGAATTTATAGAAAGTGAGAGTGCCAGTCCTCTTGTACTTAAGTCGACATTGTGCCTTTTGTATTAAATTCGGATGCAAGTTCTGTGTTTCATCATCAATAAGAAGGTCCAAGGGATGCAGTGAACCTGAAGTGAATTATCGGAATCTAAAACTGGGCTCACAGGAGAGGTTCAAATCATTGAAAGTTAGGGTGTCAGTTCTCTTGTACTTAAGTCGACATTGTGCCTTTTGAATTTAATTCCGATGCAATTTCTGTGTTTCATCGTCAATAAGAAGGTCCAAGGTATACACTGAACCTGAAGTGAAGCATCGGAATCTAATACTGGACTCACGGGAGGGGCTCAAATCACAGAAAGTTAGCGTGTCAGTCCCTTTGTACTTAAGTCGTCATTGTGCATTTTATATTAAATTCGGATGCAATTTTTGTGTTTCATCGTCAATAAGAGAGTCCAAGGAATACAGTAAACCTGAAGTGAAGCATCCGAATCTAAAACTGGGATCACAGGAGAGGTACAAATCATAGAAAGTTAGAGAGTCACTCCTCTAGTACTTAAGTCGGCATTGTGCCTTTTGAATTTAATTCCGATGCAATTTCTGTGTTTCATCGTCAGTAAGAAGGTCTAAGGTATACAGTGAACCTGAAGTGAGGCATCGGAATCTAAAACTGAACTCACAGGAGAGGTTCAAATCAAAGAAAGTTAGAGTGTCTGTCCTCTTGTACTTAAGTCAGCACTGTGCCTTTTGTATTAAATTCGGATGCAATTTCCGTGCTTCATCGTCAATAAGAAGGTACAAGTGATATAGAAGACCTGAAGTGAAGAATCGGAATCTAAAACTAGACTCACAGGAGATGTTCAAATCATAGAAAGTGAGAGTGTCAGTCCTCTTGTACTTAAGTAGGCTTTGTGCCTTTTGTATTAAATTCGGATGCAATTTCTGTGTTTCATCATCAATAAGAATGTCCAAGGGATACTGTAAACCTGAAATGAATCATTGGAATCTAAAACTGGACTATCAGGAGAGGTTCAAATCATAGAAAGTTAGAGAGTCAGTCCTCTTGTACTTAAGTCGGCATTGTGCCTTTTTAATTTAATTTGGATGCAATTTCCGTGTTTCATCGTCAATAAGAAGGTCCAAGGTATACAGGAAACCTGAAGTGAAGCATCGGAATCTAAAACTGGACTCACAGGAGAGGTTGAATTCATAGAAAGTGAGAGTGTCAGTCCTCTTGTACTTAAGTCGGCATTGTGCCTTTTGTATTAAATTCGGATGCATGTTCTGTGTTTCATCATCAATAAGAAGGTCCAAGGGATACAGTGAACCTGAAGTGATGCATCGGAATCTAAAACTGGACTCACAGTGGAGGTTCAAATCATAGAAAGTTTGAGCGTCAGTTCTCTTGTACTTAAGTCGGCATTGTGCCTTTTGAATTTAATTCCGATGCAATTTCTGTGTTTCATCGCCAATAAGAAGGTGCAGTCCCTTTGTACTTAAGTCGTCACCGTGCATTTTGTATTACATTCGGATGCAGTTTTTGTGTATCATCGTCAATAAGAGAGTCCAAGGAATACAGTAAACCTGAAGTGAAGCATCCAAATCTAAAACTGGGCTCACAGGAGAGGTACAAATCATAGAATGTTAGAGTGTTAGTCCTCTTGTACTTAAGTCGGCATTGTGCCTTTTGAATTTAATTCCGATGCAATTTCTGTGTTTCATCGTCAATATGAAGGTGTAAGGTATACAGTGAACCTGAAGTGAAGCATCGGAATCTAAAACTGAACTCACAGGGGAGGTTCAAATCATAGAAAGTTAGAGTGTCTGTCCTCTTGTACTTAAGACAGCACTGTGCCTTTTGTATTAAATTCGGATGCAATTTCTGTGCTTCATCGTCAATAAGAAGGTGCAAGTGATATAGAAGACCTGAAGTGAAGCATCGGAATCTAAGACTGAGCTCACAGGAGAGGTTCAAATCATAGAAAGTTAGTGTGTCAGTCCTCTTGTACTTAAGTCGGCATTGTGCCTTTTGAATTTAACACGGATGAAATTTCTATGTTTCATCGTCAATAAGAAGGTCCAAGGCATACAGTTAACCTGAAGTGAAGCATCGGAATCTAATACTGGACTCACAGGAGATGTTCAAATCATAGAAAGTGAGAGTGTCAGTCCTCTTGTACTTAAGTCGGCATTGTGCCCTTTGTATTAAATTCGGATGCAATTTCTGTGTTTCATCATCAGTAAGAATGTCCAAGGAATACTGTAAACCCGATATGAATCATCGGAATCTAAAACTGGACTAAAAGGAGAGGTTCAAATCATAGAAAGTTAGAGAGTCAGTCCTCTTGTACTTAAGTCGGCATTGTGCCTTTTGAATTTAATTCGGATGCAATTTCCGTGTTTCATCGTCAATAAGAAGGTCCAAGGTATCCAGGAAACCTGAAGTGAAGCATCGGAATCTAAAACTGGACTCACAGGAGAGGTTGAATTTATAGAAAGTGAGAGTGTCAGTCCTCTTGTACTTAATTCGGCATTGTGCCTTTTGTATTAAATTCGGATGCAAGTTCTGTGTTTCGTCATCAATAAGAAGGTCCAAGGGATGCAGTGAACCTGAAGTGAATTATCGGAATCTAAAACTGGGCTCACAGGAGAGGTTCAAATCATTGAAAGTTAGAGTGTCAGTCCTCTTGTACTTAAGTCGGCATTGTGCTTTTTGAATTTAATTCGGATGAAATTTCTGTGTTTCATCGTCAATAAGAAGGTCCAAGGGAAACCGTAAAGCTGAAGTGAAGCATCGGAATCTAAAACTGGACTCACAGTGGAGGTTCAAATCATAGAAAGTTAGAGCGTCAGTTCTCTTGTACTTAAGTCGGCATTGTGCCTTTTGAATTTAATTCCGATGCAATTTCTGTGTTTCATCGTCAATAAGAAGGTTCAAGGTATACACTAAACCTGAAGTGAAGCATCGGAATCTAATACTGGACTCACGGGAGGGGCTCAAATCACAGAAAGTTAGCGTGTCAGTCCCTTTGTACTTAAGTCGTCATTGTGCATTTTATATTAAATTCGGATGCAATTTTTGTGTTTCATCGTCAATAAGAGAGTCCAAGGAATACAGTAAACTTGAAGTGAAGGATCGGAATCTAAAACTAGACTCACAGTGGAGGTTCAAATCATAGAAAGTTTGAGCGTCAGTTCTCTTGTACTTAAGTCGGCATTGTGCCTTTTGAATTTAATTCCGATGCAATTTCTGTGTTTCATCGTCAGTAAGAAGGTCTATGGTATACAGTGAACCTGAAGTGAAGCATCGGAATCTAAAACTGAACTCACAGTAGAGGTTCAAATCATAGGAAGTTAGAGTGTCTGTCCTCTTGTACTTAAGTCAGCACTGTGAATTTTGTATTAAATTCGGATGCAATTTCTGTGCATCATCGTCAATAAGAAGGTGCAAGTCATATAGAAGACCTGAAGTGAAGAATCGGAATCTAAAATTTGACTCACAGGAGATGTTCAAATCATAGAAAGTGAGAGTGTCAGTCCTCTTGTACTTAAGTCGGCTTTGTGTCTTTTGTATTAAATTCGGATGCAATTTCTGTGTTTCATCATCAATAGGAAGGTCCGAGGGATACAGTGAACCTGATGTGAAGCATCGGAATCTAAAACTGGGCTCACAGGAGAGATTCAAACCATAGAAAGTTAGAGTGTCAGTCCTCTTGTACTTAAGTCGGCATTGTGCCTTTTGTATTAAATTCGGATGCAATTTATGTGTTTCCTCGTCAATATGAGAGTCCAAGGAATACAGTAAACCTGAAGTGAAGCATCCGAATCTAAAACTGGGCTCACAGGAGAGGTACAAATCATAGAAAGTTAGAGAGTCAGTCCTCTAGTACTTAAGTCGGCATTGTGCCTTTTGAATTTAATTCCGATGCAATTTCTGTGTTTCATCGTCAATAAGAAGGTCCAAGGTATACACTGAACCTGAAGTGAGGCATCGGAATCTAATACTGGACTCACGGGAGAGGCTCAAATCACAGAAAGTTAGCGTGTCAGTCCCTTTGTACTTAAGTCGTCATTGTGCCTTTTGTATTAAATTCGGATGCAATTTCTGTGTTTCATCGTCAATATGAGAGTCCAAGGAATACAGTAAACCTGAAGTGAAGCATCCGAATCTAAAACTGGGCTCACAGGAGAGGTACAAATCATAGAAGGTTAGAGAGTCAGTCCTCTAGTACTTAAGTCGGCATTGTGCCTTTTGAATTTAATTCCGATGCAATTTCTGTGTTTCATCGTCAATAAGAAGGTCCAAGGTATACAGTGAACCTGAAGTGAAGCATCGGAATGTAAAATTGAACTCACAGGAGAGGTTCAAATCATAGAAAGTTAGAGTGTCTGTCCTCTTGTACTTAAGTCAGCACTGTGCCTTTTGTACTAACTTCGGATGCAATTTCTGTGCTTCATCGTCAATAAGAAGGTGCAAGTGATATAGAAGACCTGAAGTGAAGAATCGGAATCTAAAACTTGACTCACAGGAGTTGGTCAAATCATAGAAAGTGAGAGTGTCAGTCCTCTTGTACTTCAGTCGGCATTGTGCTTTTTGTATTAAATTCGGATGCAATTTCTGTGTTTCATTATCAATAAGAATGTCCAAGGGATACAGTGAACCTGAAGTGAAGCATCGGAATCTAAAACTGGGCTCACAGGAGAGGTTCAAATCACAGAAAGTTAGAGAGTCAGACCTCTTGTACTTAAGTCGGCATTGTGCCTTTAGAATTTAATTCGGATGCAATTTCCGTGTTTCATCGTCAATAAGAAGGTCCAAGGTATACAACAAACCTGAAGTGAAGCATCGGAATCTAACACTGGACTCTCAGGAGAGGTTATAATCATAGAAAGTGAGAGTGTCAGTCCTCTTGTACTTTAGGCGCCATTGTGCCTTTTGTATATAATTCGAACGCAATTTCTGTGGTTCATCGTCAATAAGAAGTTCCAAGGTATACAGTGAACCTGAAGTGAAGCATCGGAATCTAAAACTTCAGTCACTGGAGAGGTTCAAATCATAGAAAGTTAGAGTGTCGGTCCTTTTGTACTTAAGCCGGCATTGTGCCTTTTGAATTAAATTCCGAAGCAATATCTGTGCTTCTTCGTCAATAAGAAGGTCCACGGTATCCAGTAAACCAGAAGTGAAGCATCCGAATCTAAAACTGGGCTCACAGGAGAGGTACAAATCATAGAAAGTTAGATTGTCAGTCCTCTTGTACTTAAGTCGGCATTGTGCCTTTTGTATTAAATTCGGATGCAATTTCTGTGTTTCGTCGTCAATAAGAACGTCCAAGGTATACAGGAAACCTGAAGTGAAGCATCGGAATCTAAAACTGGACTCACAGGAGAGGTTCAAATCATAGAATGTGAGAGTGTCAGTCCTCTAGTACTTAAGTCGGCAGTGTGCCTTTTGAATTTGATTCCGATGCAATTTCTGTGTTTCATTGTCATTAAGAAGGTCCAAGGTATACAGTAAACCTGAAGTGAAGCATTCGAATCTAAAACTGGGCTCACAGGAGAGGTACAAATCATAGAAAGTTGGCGTGTCAGTCCTCTTGTACTTAAGTCGGCATTGTGCCTTTTGAATTTAATTCCGATGCAATTTCTGTGCTTCATCGTCAATACGAAGGTGCAAGTGATACAGTAGACCTGAAGTGAAGCATCGGAATCTAAAACTTGTCTCACAGGAGTTGTTCAAATCATAGAAAGTGCGAGTGTCAGTCCTCTTGTACTTAAGTCAGCATTGTGCCTTTTGTATTAAACTCGGATGCAATTTCTGTGTTTCATCGTCAATAAGAACGTAAAACGTATACACGAAACCTGAAGTCAAGCATCGGAATCTAAAACTGGACTCACAGGAGAGCTTCAAATCATAGAAAGTGAGAGTGTCAGTCCTCTTGTACTTAAGTCGGCCTTGTGCCTTTTGTATTATATTCGAATGCAATTTCTGTTTTTCATCGACAATAAGAAAGTCCAAGGTATACAGTAAACCTGAAGTGAATCATCGGAATCTAAAACTGGACTCACATAAGAGGTACAAATCATAGAAAATTAGAGAGTCAGTCCTCTTGTACTTATGTCGGCATTGTGCCTTTTGAATTTAATTCGGATACAATTTCTTTGTATCATCGTCAACAAGAAGGAGCAAGGTATACATGAAACCTGAAGTGAAGCATCGGAATCTAAAACTGGATTCACAGGAGAGGTTCAAATCATAGAAAGTGAGAGTGTCTATCCTCTCGTACTTAAGTCGGCCTTGTGCCTTTTGTATAAAATTCGAATGCAATTTCTGTGTTTCATCCTCAATAAGAAGATCCAAGGTATACAGTAGACCTGAAGTGAAGCATCGGAATCTAAAACTTGTCTCACAGGAGTTGTTCAAATCATAGAAAGTGAGAGTGTCAGTCCTTTTGTACTTAAGTCGTCATTGTGCCTTTTGTATTAAATTCGGATGCAACTTCTGTGTTTCATCGTCAATAAGAAGTTCCAAGGGATACAGTAAACCTGAATTGAAGCATCGGAATCTAAATCTGTACTCACAGGAGAGGTTCAAATCATAGAAAGTTAGAGTGTCGGTCCTCTTGTACTTATGTCGGCATTGTGCCTTTTGAATTTAATTCCCAAGCAATATCTGTGCTTCTTCGTCAATAAGAAGGTCCAAGGTATACAGTAAACCTGAAGTGAACCATTCGAATCTAAAACTGGGCAGGTATACAGGTATACAGTGAAGCATCGGAATCTAAAACTGGACTCACAGGAGAGGTTCAAATCATAGAAAGTGAGAGTGTCAGTCCTCTTGTACTTAAGTCGGCGTTGTGCCTTTTGTATTAAATTCGGATGCAATTTCTGTGTTTCATCGTCAATAAGAAGGTCCAAAGTATACACTAAACCTGAAGTCAAGCATCGGAAACTAAAACTGGACTCACAGGAGAGGTTCAAATCATTGGAAGTGAGAGTGTCAGTCCTCTTGTACTTAAGTCAGCATTGTGCCTTTCGTATTAAATTCGGATGCAATTTCTGTGCTTCATCGTCAATAAGAAGGTGCAAGTGATACAGTAGACCTGAAGTGAAGCATCGGAATCAAAAACTTGACTCACAGGAGTTGTTCAAATCATAGAAACTGAGAGTTTCACTCCTCTTGTACTTAAGTCAGCATTGTGGTTTTTGTATTAAACTCGGATGCAATTTCTGTGTTTCATCGTCAATAAAAACGTCCAAGGTATACACGAAACCTGAAGTCAAGCATCGGAATCTACAACTGGACTCACAGGAGAGGTTCAAATCATAGAAAGTGAGAGTGTCAGTCATCTTGTGCATAAGTCGGCCTTGTGCGTTTTGTATTAACTTCGGATGCAATTTCTGTGTTTCATCGACAATAAGAAAGTCCAACGGATACAGTAAACCTGAAGTGAAGCATCGGAATCTAAAACTGGACTCAACGGAGAGGTTCAAATCATAGAAAGTTAGAGAGTCAGTCCTCTTGTACTTAAGTCGGCATTGTGCCTTTTGTATTAAATTCGGATGCATTTTCTGTGTTTCATCGTCAATAAGAACGTAAAACGTATACACGAAACCTGAAGTCAAGCATCGGAATCTAAAACTGGACTCACAGGAGAGCTTCAAATCATAGAAAGTGAGAGTGTCAGTCCTCTTGTACTTAAGTCGGCCTTGTGCCTTTTGTATTATATTCGAATGCAATTTCTGTTTTTCATCGACAATAAGAAAGTCCAAGGTATACAGTAAACCTGAAGTGAATCATCGGAATCTAAAACTGGACTCACATAAGAGGTACAAATCATAGAAAATTAGAGTGTCAGTCCTCTTGTACTTATGTCGGCATTGTGCCTTTTGAATTTAATTCGGATACAATTTCTTTGTATCATCGTCAACAAGAAGGAGCAAGGTATACATGAAACCTGAAGTGAAGCATCGGAATCTAAAACTGGATTCACAGGAGAGGTTCAAATCATAGAAAGTGAGAGTGTCTATCCTCTCGTACTTAAGTCGGCCTTGTGCCTTTTGTATAAAATTCGAATGCAATTTCTGTGTTTCATCCTCAATAAGAAGATCCAAGGTATACAGTAGACCTGAAGTGAAGCATCGGAATCTAAAACTTGTCTCACAGGAGTTGTTCAAATCATAGAAAGTGAGAGTGTCAGTCCTTTTGTACTTAAGTCGTCATTGTGCCTTTTGTATTAAATTCGGATGCAACCTCTGTGTTTCATCGTCAATAAGAAGTTCCAAGGGATACAGTAAACCTGAATTGAAGCATCGGAATCTAAATCTGTACTCACAGGAGAGGTTCAAATCATAGAAAGTTAGAGTGTCGGTCCTCTTGTACTTATGTCGGCATTGTGCCTTTTGAATTTAATTCCCAAGCAATATCTGTGCTTCTTCGTCAATAAGAAGGTCCAAGGTATACAGTAAACCTGAAGTGAACCATTCGAATCTAAAACTGGGCAGGTATACAGGTATACAGTGAAGCATCGGAATCTAAAACTGGACTCACAGGAGAGGTTCAAATCATAGAAAGTGAGAGTGTCAGTCCTCTTGTACTTAAGTCGGCGTTGTGCCTTTTGTATTAAATTCGGATGCAATTTCTGTGTTTCATCGTCAATAAGAAGGTCCAAAGTATACACTAAACCTGAAGTCAAGCATCGGAAACTAAAACTGGACTCACAGGAGAGGTTCAAATCATTGGAAGTGAGAGTGTCAGTCCTCTTGTACTTAAGTCAGCATTGTGCCTTTCGTATTAAATTCGGATGCAATTTCTGTGCTTCATCGTCAATAAGAAGGTGCAAGTGATACAGTAGACCTGAAGTGAAGCATCGGAATCAAAAACTTGACTCACAGGAGTTGTTCAAATCATAGAAACTGAGAGTTTCACTCCTCTTGTACTTAAGTCAGCATTGTGGTTTTTGTATTAAACTCGGATGCAATTTCTGTGTTTCATCGTCAATAAAAACGTCCAAGGTATACACGAAACCTGAAGTCAAGCATCGGAATCTACAACTGGACTCACAGGAGAGGTTCAAATCATAGAAAGTGAGAGTGTCAGTCATCTTGTGCATAAGTCGGCCTTGTGCGTTTTGTATTAACTTCGGATGCAATTTCTGTGTTTCATCGACAATAAGAAAGTCCAACGGATACAGTAAACCTGAAGTGAAGCATCGGAATCTAAAACTGGACTCAACGGAGAGGTTCAAATCATAGAAAGTTAGAGAGTCAGTCCTCTTGTACTTAAGTCGGCATTGTGCCTTTTGTATTAAATTCGGATGCATTTTCTGTGTTTCATCGTCAATAAGAAGGTGCAAGGTATACAGGAAACCTGAAGTGAAGCATCGGAATCTAAAACTGGTCTCACAGGAGAGGTTCAAATCATAGAAAGTGAGAGTGTCAGTCCTCTTGTACTTAAGTCGGCGTTGTGCCTTTTGTATTAAATTCGGATGCAATTTCTGTGTTTCATCGTCAATAAGAAGGTCCAAAGTATACACGAAACCTGAAGTCAAGCATCGGAATCTAAAACTGGACTCACAAGAGAGGTTCAAATCATTGGAAGTGAGAGTGTCAGTCCTCTTGAACTTAAGTCGGCATTGTGCATTTTGTATTAAATTCGGATGCGATTTCCGTGTTTCATCGTCAATAAGAAGGTTCAAGGGATACAGTAAACCTGAAGTGAAGCATCGGAATCTAAAACTGGACTTACAGGAGGGGTTCAAATCATAGAAAATGAGAGTGTCAGTCCTCTTGTACTTAAGTCGGCATTGTGCCTTTTGTATTAAATTCGGATGCTATTTCTGTGTTTCATCGTCAATAAGAAGGTCTAAGGTATACAGGAAACCTGAAATGAAGCATCGGAATCTAAAACTGGACTCACAGGAGAGGTTCAAATCATAGAAAGTGAGAGTGTCAGTCCTCTTGTACTTAAGTCGGCGTTGTGCCTTATGTATTAAATTCGGATGCAATTTCTGTGTTTCGTCGTCAATAAGAAGGTCCAAAGTATACACGAAACCTGAAGTCAAGCATCGGAAACTAAAACTGGACTCACAGGAGAGGTTCAAATCATTGAAAGTGAGAGTGTCAGTCCTCTTGAACTTAAGTCAGCATTGTGTTTTTTGTATTAAATTCGGATGCAATTTCCGTGTTTCATCGTCAATAAGAAGTTCCAAGGGATACAGTAAACCTGAAGTGAAGCATCGGAATCTAAAACTGGACTCACAGGAGAGGTTCAAATCATAGAAAGTGAGAGTGTCAGTCCTCTTGTACTTAAGTCGGCATTGTGCCTTTTGTATTAAAATTCGGATGCAATTTCTGTGTTTCATCGTCAATAAGAAGGTCCAAAGTATACACGAAACCTGAAGTCAAGCATCGGAAACTAAAACTGGACTCACAGGAGAGGTTCAAATCATTGAAAGTGAGAGTGTCAGTCCTCTTGAACTTAAGTCGGCATTGTGTTTTTTGTATTAAATTCGGATGCAATTTCTGTGTTTCATCGTCAATAAGATGGTCCAAGGTATACAGTAAACCTGAAGTGAAGCATCGGAATCTGAAACTGGACTCACAGGGGAGGTTCAATTCATAGATAGTTAAAGTGTCAGTCCTCTTGTACTTAAGTCGGCATTGTGCCTTTTGTACTAAATTCGGATGCAATTGCTGTGTTTCATCGTCAATAATAAAGTCCAAGGTACACAGTAAACCTGAAGTGAATCATCGGAATCTAAAACTGGACTCACAGAAGAGGTTCAAATCATAGAAAATTAGAGAGTCAGTCCTTTTGTACTTATGTTGGCATTGTGCTTTTGAAATTAATTCGGATGCCATTTCTGTGTTTCATCGTCAATAAGTAGGTCCAATGTATGCAGGAAACCTGAAGTGAAGCATCGGAATCTAAAACTGGACTCACAGGACAGGTTCAAATCATAGCAAGTGAGAGTGTCAGTCCTCTTTTCCATTAGTCGGCATTGTGCCTTTTGTATTAATATCGGATGCAATATCTGTGTTTCATCGTCAATAAGAAGGTCCAAGGGATGCAGTAGACCTGACGTGAAGCATCGGAATCTAAAACTAGACTCACAGGAGAAGTTCAAATCATAGAAAGTGAGAGTGTCAGTTCTCTTGTACTTAAGTCGGCATTGTGCCTTTTGAATTTAATTCCGAAGCAATATCTGTGCTTCTGCGTCAATAAGAAGGTCCAAGGTATGCAGTGAGCCTGAAGTGAAGCATTCGAATCTAAAACTGGGCTCACAGGAGAGGTACAAATCATAGAACGTTAGAGTGTCAGTCCTCTTGTACTTGAGTCGGCATTGTGCCTTTTGTATTTAACTCCGATGCAATTTCTGTGTTTCATCGTCATTAAGAAGGTCCAAGGTATACAGTGAACCTGAAGTGAAGCATCGGAATCTAAAACTAGACTCACATGAGAGGTTCAATTCATAGAAAGTTAGAGTGTCTGCCCTCTTGTACTTAAGTCAGCATTGTGCCTTTCGTATTAAATTCGGATGGAATTTTCTGTGCTTTATCGTCAATAAGAAGGTGCAAGTGGTACAGTAGACCTGAAGTGAAGCATCGGAATCTAAATCTTGACTCACAGGAGTTGTTCAAATCATAGAAAGTTAAAGTGTCAGTCCTCTTGTACTTAAGTCGGCATTGTGCCTTTTGTATTAAACTCGGATGTAATTTCTGTGTTTCATCGTCAATAAGAACGGTCAAGGTATACACGAAACCTAAAGTCAAGCATCGGAATCTAAACCTGGACTCACAGGAGCGGTTCAAGTCATAGAAAGTGAGAGTGTCAGTCCTCTTGTGCTTAAGTCGGCCTTGTGCGTTTTGTATTAAATTCGGATGCAATTTCTGTGTTTCATCGGCAATACGAAAGTCCTACGGATACAGTGAACCTGAAGTGAATCATCGGAATCTAAAACTGGACTCCCAGAAGAGGTTCAAATCATAGAAAGTTAGAGAGTCTGTCCTCTTGTACTTATGTCGGCATTGTGCCTTTTGAATTTAATTCGGATACAATTTCTGTGTTTCATCGTCAATTAGAGGGTGCAAGGTATCCAGGAAACCTGAAGTGAAGCATCGGAATCTAAAACTGGACTCACAGGAGAGGTTCAAATCATAGAAAGTGAGAGTGTCAGTCCTCTTGTACTTAAGTCGGCGTTGTGCCTTTTGTATTAAATTCGGATGCAATTTCTGTGTTTCATCGTTAATAAGAAGGTCCAAAGTATACACGAAACCTGAAGTCAAGCATCGGAAACTAAAACTGGACTCACAGGAGAGGTTCAAATCATTGAAAGTGAGAGTGTCAGTCCTCTTGAACTTAAGTCGGCATTGTGCCTTTTGTATTAAATTCGGATGCAATATCTGTGTTTCATCGTCAATAAGAAGGTCCAAGGGATACAGTAAACCTGAAGTGAAGCATCGGAATCTAAAACTGGACTCACAGGAGAGGTTCAAATCATAGAAAGTGAGAGTGTCAGTCCTCTTTTCCTTAAGTCGGCATTGTGCCTTTTGAATTAAATTCGGATGCAATTTCTGTGTTTAATCGACAATAAGAGGGTCCAAAGTATACACGAAACCTGAAGTCAAGCATCGGAAACTAAAACTGGACTCACAGGAGAGGTTGAAATCATTGAAAGTGAGAGTGTCAGTCCTCTTGAACTTAAGTCGGCATTGTGCCTTTTGTATTAAATTCGGATGCAATTTCCGTGTTTCATCGTCAATAAGAAGGTCCAAGGGATACAGTAAACCTGAAGTGAAGCATCAGAATCTAAAACTGGACTCACAGGAGAGGTTCAAATCATAGAAAGTGAGAGTGTCAGTCCTCTTGTACTTAAGTCGGCATTGTGCATTTTGTATTAAATTCGGATGCCATTTCTGTGTTTCATCGTCAATAAAATGGTCCAAGGTATACAGTAAACCTGAAGTGAATCATCGGAATCTGAAACTGGACTCACAGGTTAGGTTCAATTCATAGAAAGTGAAAGTGTCAGTCCTCTTGTACTTAAGTCGGCATTGTGCCTTTTGTATGAAATTCGGATGCAATTGCTGTGTTTCATCGTTAATAAGAAGGTCCAAGGTATACAGTAGACCTGAAGTGAAGTATCGGAATCTAAAACTGGACTCATAGGAGAGGTCCAAATCATAGAAAGTGAGAGTGTCAGTCCTCTAGTACTTAAGACGGCATTTTGCCGTTTGTATTAAATTCGGATACAATATCTGTGTTTCATCGTCAATAAGAAGGTCGAAGGGATACAGTAAACCTGAAGTGAAGCATCGGAGACTAAAACTGGACTCACAGGAGAGGTTCAAATCATAGAAAGTGAGAGTGTCAGTCCTCTTGTACTTAAGTCGGCATTGTGCCTGTTGTATTAAATTCGGTTGCAATTTCTGTGTTTCATCGTTAATAAGAAGGTCCAAGGTATACAGTAAACCTGAAGTGAAGCATCGGAATCTAAAACTGGACTCACAGGGGAGGTTCAATTCATAGAAAGTGAAAGTGTCAGTCCTCTCGTACTTAAGTCGGCATTGTGCCTTTTGTATTAAATTCGGATGCAATTGCTGTGTTTCATCGTCAATAAGAATGTCCAAGGTATACAGTAAACCTGAAGTGACGTATTGGAAACTAAAACTGGAGTCACAGGAGAGGTTCAAATCATAGAAAGGTAGAGTGTCAGTCCTCTTGTACTTAAGTCGGCATTGTGCCTTTTCAATTTAATTCCGATGCAATTTCTGAGCTTCATCGTCAAAAAGAAGGTCCAACGGATATAGTAAACCTGAAGTGAAAAATCGGAAACTAAAACTGGACTCACAGGAGAGGTTCAAATCATAGAAAGTAAGATTGTCTGTCCTTTTGTACAGAAGTCGGCATTAAGCCTTTTGTATTACATTCGGATGCAATTTCTGTGTTTCATTGACAATAAGAAAGTCCAACGGATACAGTAAACCTGAAGTGAATCATCGGAATCTAAAATTGGACTCACAGAAGAAGTTCAAATCATTGAAAGTTAGAGAGTCAGTCCTCTTGTACTTATGTCGGCATTTTGCCTTTTGAATTTAATTCGGATACAATTTCTGTGTTTCATCGTCAATAAGAAGGTGCAAGGTTTACAGGAAACCTGAAGTGAAGCATCGGAATCTAAAAATGGACTCACAGGAGAGGTTCAAATCTTAGAAAGTTAGAGTGTCAGTCCTCTTTTCCTTAAGTCGGCATTGTGCCTTTTGTATTAAATTCGGATGCAATTTCTGTGTTTCATTGTCAATAAGATGGTCCAAGGTATACAGTAAACCGGAAGTGAAGCATCGGAATCTAAAACTGGACGCACAGGGGAGGTTCAATTCATAGAAAGTGAAAGTGTCAGTCCTCTTGTACTTATGTCGGCATTGTGCCTTTTGTATTAAATTCGCATGCAATTGCTGTGTTTCATCGTCAATAAGAATGTCCAAGGTATACAGGAAACCAGACGTGAAGCATAGGAATCTAAAACTGGGCTCACAGGAGAGGTTCAGATCACAGAAAGTGAGAGTGTCTATCCTTTCGTACTTAAGTCGGCATTATGCCTTTTGTATTAAATTCGGATGCAATTTCTGTGTTTCATCGTCAATAAGAGGGTCCAAGGGATACAGTAAACCTGAAGTGAAGCATCGGAAACTAAAACTGGACTCACAGGAGAGGTTCAAATCATAGAAAGATAGAGTGTCAGTCCTCTTGTACTTAAGTTGGCATTGTGCCTTTTGAATGTATCTCCGATGCAATTTCTGAGCTTCATCGTCAAAAAGAAGGTCCAACGGATACAGTAAACCTGAAGTGAAAAATCGGAAACTAAAACTGGACTCACAGAAGAGGTTCAAATCACAGAATGTTAGAGAGTCACTCCTCTTGTACTTATGTCGGCATTGTGACATTTGAATTTAATTCGGATACAATTTCTGTGTTTCATCGTCAATAAGAAGGTGCAAGGTATACAGGAAACCTGAAGTGAACCATCGGAATCTAAAACTGGACTCACAGGAGAGGTTCAAATCATAGAAAGTGAGAGTGTCACTCCTCTTATCCTTAAGACGGCATAGTGCCTTTTGTATTAAATTCGGATGCAATTTCTGTGTTTCATCGTCAATAAGAAGGTCCAAGGTATACAGGAAACCTGAAGTGAAGCATCGGAATCTAAAACTGGACTCACAGGAGAGGTTCAAATCATAGAAAGTGAGAGTGTCAGTCCTCTTGTACTTAAGTCGGCGTTGTGCCTTTTGTATTAAATTGGGATGCAATTTCTGTGTTTCATCGTCAATAAGAAGGTCAAAAGTATACACAAAACCTGAAGTCAAGCATCGGAAACTAAAACTGGACTCACAGGAGAGGTACAAATCATTGAAAGTGAGAGTGTCAGTCCTCTTGAACGGAAGCCGGCATTGTGCCTTTTGTTTTAAATTCGGATGCAATTTCTGTGTTTCATTGTCAATAAGAAGGTCCAAGGGATACAGTAGACCTTAAGTGAAGCATCGGAATCTAAAACTGGACTCACAGGAGAGGTTCAAATCATAGAAAGTTAGAGTGTCAGTCCTCTTGTACTTAAGTCGGCATTGTGCCTTTTGTATTAAATTCGGATACAATTTCTGTGTTTCATCGTCAATAAGAGAGTCCAAGGGATACAGTAAACCTGAAGTGAAGCATCGGAATCTAAAACTGGACTCACAGGAGAGGTACAAATCATAGAAAGTGAGAGTATCAGTCCTCTTGTACTTAAGTCGGCATTGTGCCATTTGTATTAAATTCGGATGCAATTTCTGTGTTTCATCGTCAATAAGATGGTCCAAGGTATACAGTAAACCTGAAGTGAATCATCGGATTCTAAAACTGGACTCACAGAAGAGGTTCAAATCATAGAAAGTTAGAGAGTCAGTACTTTTGTACTTATGTCGGCATTGTGCCTTTGGAATTTAATTCGGATGCAATATCTTGTTTTTATCGTCAATAAGAAGGTCCAATGTATACAGGAAACCTGAAGTGAAGCATCGGAATCTAAAACTGGACTCACAGGAGAGGTTCAAATCATAGAAAGTGAGAGTGTCAGTCCTCTTTTCCATAAGTCGGCATTGTGCCTTTTGTATTAAATTCGGATGCAATTTCTGTGTTTCATCGTCAATAAGATGGTCCAAGGGATACAGTTGACCTGAAGTGAAGCATCGGAATATAAAACTGGACTCATAGGAGAGGTTCAAATCATAGAAGGTGAGAGTGTCAGTCCTCTTGTACTTAAGTCGGCATTGTGCCTTTTGTATTGAATTCGGATACAATTTCTGTGATTCATCATCAATAAGATGGTCCAAGGGATACAGTAAACCTGAAGTGAAGCATCGGAGTCTAAGCTTGGACTCACAGGAGAGGTTCAAATCATAGAAAGTGAGAGTGTCAGTCCTCTTGTACTTAAGTCGGCATTGTGCCTTTTGTATTAAATTCGGATGCAATTTCTGTGTTTCATCGTCAATAAGATGGTCCAAGGTATACAGTAAACCTGAAGTGAAGCATCGGAATCTAAAACTGGACTCACAGGCGAGGTTTAATTCATAGAAAAATAGAGTGTCAGTCCTCTCGTACTTAAGTCGGCATTGTGCCTTTTGAATTTAATTCCAATGCAATTTTTGAGCTTCATCGTCAAAAAGAAGGTCCAACGGATACAGTAAACCTGAAGTGAAAAATCGGAAGCTAAAACTGACCTCACAGGAGAGGTTCAAATCATAGAAAGTGAGATTGTCAGTCCTCTTGTACTTAAGTCGGCATTATGCCTTTGGTATTACATTCATATGCAATTTCTGTGGTTCATCGACAATAAGAAGGTGCAAGTGATACAGTAGACCTGAAGTGAAGCATCGGAATCTAAAACTTGACTCACAGGAGTTGTTCAAATCATAGAAAGAGAGAGTGTCAGTCCTCTTGTACTTAGGTCAGCATTGTTCCTTTTGTATTAAACTCGGATGCAATTTCTGTGTTTCATCGTCAATAAGAACGTCCAAGGTATACACAAAACCTGAAGTCAAGCAACGGAATCTAAAACTGCACTCACAGGAGAGGTTCAAATCATAGAAAGTGAGAGTGTCAATCCTCTTGTACTTAAGTCGGCCTTGTGCCTTTTGTATTAAATTCGGATGCAATATCTGTGTTTCATCGATAATAAGAAAGTCCAACGGATACAGTAAACCTGAAGTGAATCAACGGAATCTAAAACTGGACTCACAGAAGAGGTTCAAATCATAGAAAGTTAGAGAGTCAGTCCTCTTGTACTTATGTCGGCATTGTGCCTTTTGAATTTAATTCGGATACAATTTCTGTGTTTCATCGTCAATAAGTAGGTGCAGGGTATACAGGAAATTTGAAGTGAAGCATCGCAATCTAAAACTGGACTCACAGGAGAGGTTCAAATCATAGAAAGTGGGAGTGTCAGTCCTCTTATCCTTAAGTCGGCATTGTGCCTTTTGTATTAAATTCGGATGCAATTTCTGTGTTTCATCGTCAATAAGAAGGTCCGAGGTATACAGGAAACCTGACGTGAAGCATCGGAATCTAAAACTGGACTCACAGGAGAGGTTCAAATCATAGGAAGTGAGAGTGTCAGTCCTCTTGTACTTAAGTCGGCGATGTGCCTTTTGTATTAAATTCGGATGCAATTTCTGTGTTTCATCGTCAATAAGAAGGTGCAAAGTATACACGAAACCTGAAGTCAAGCATCGGAAACTAAAACTGGACTCACAGGAGGGGTTCAAATCATTGAAAGTGAGAGTGTCAGTCCTCTTGTACTTAAGTCGTCCTTGTGCCTTTTGTATTAAATTCGGATGCAATTTCTGTGTTTCTGCGACAATAAGATAGTCCAAGGGATACAGTAAACCTGAAGTGAATCATCGGAATCTAATACTGGACTCACAGGAGAGGTTCAAATCAAAGAAAGTGAAAGTGTCAGTCCTCTTTTCCTTAAGTCGGCATTGTGCCTTTTGTATTAAATTCGGATGCAATTTCTGTGTTTCATTGTCAATAAGAAGGTCCAAGGTATACAGGAAACCTGAAGTGTCGCATCGGAATCTAAAACTAGACTCACAGGAGAGGTTCAAATCATAGAAAGTTTAAGTGTCAGTCCTCTTGTACTTAAGTCGGCATTGTGCCTTTTGTATTAAATTCGTATACAATTTCTGTGTTTCATCGTCAATAAGAAGGTCCAAGGTATACAGTAAACCTGAAGTGAAGCATCGGAATCTAAAACTGGATTCACAGGAGTGGTTCAAATCATAGAAAGAGAGAGTGTCAGTCCTCTTGTACTTAAGTCGGCATTGTGACGTTTGTATTAAATTCGGATGCAATTTCTGTGTTTCATCGTCAATAAGAAAGTCCAAGGTATACAGTAAACCTGAAGTGAAGCATCGGAATCCAAAACTGGACTCACAGGGGAGGTTCAATTCATAGAAAGTGAAAGTGTCAGTCCTCTTGTACTTAAGTCGGCATTGTGCCTTTTGTATTAAATTCGGATGCAATTGCTGTGTTTCATCGTCAATAAGAAAGTTCAAGGGATACAGTAAACCTGAAATGATTCATCGGAAACTAAAACAGGACTCACAGAAGAAGTTTAAATCATAGAAAGTGAAAGTGTCAGTCCTCTTGTACTTAAGTCGGCATTGTGCCATTTGAATTAAATTCGGATGCAATTGCTGTGTTTCATCGTCAGTAAGAAGGTTCAAGGTATACAGGAAACCAGAAATGAAGCATCAGAATCTAAAACTGGGCTCACAGGACAGGTTCAAATCATAGAAAGTGAGAGTGTCTATCCTCTCGTACTTAAGTCGGCATTATGCCTTTTGTATTAAATTTGGATGCGATTTCTGTGTTTCATCGTCAATAAGAGGGTCCAAGGGATACAGTAAACCTGAAGTGAAGCATCGGAATCTAAAACTGGACACACAGGAGAGGTTCAAATCATAGAAAGGTAAAGTGTCAGTCCTCTTGTACTTAAGTCGGCATTGTGCCTTGGGAATTTAATTCCGATGCAATTTCTGAGCTTCATCGTCAAAAAGAGGGTCCAACGGATACAGTAAACCTGAAGTAAAAAATCGGAATCTAAAACTGGACTCACAGGAGAGGTTCAAATCATAGAAAGTGAGAGTGTCAGTCCTGTTGCACTTAAGTCGGCATTATGCCTTTTGTATTAAATTCGGATGCAATTTCTGTGTTTCATCGTCATTAAGAAGGTCCAAGGTATACAGTAAACCTGAAGTGAAGCATCGGAATCTAAAACTGGACTCACAGCGGAGTGTCAATTCATAGAAAGTGAAAGTGTCAGTCCTCTTGTACTTAAGTCAGCATTGTGCTTTTTGTATTATATTCGGATGCAATTGCTGTGTTTCATCGTCAATAAGAAAGTTCAAGGGATACAGTAAACCTGAAATGAATCATCGGAAACTAAAACAGGTCTCACAGAAGAAGTTTAAATCATAGAAAGTGAAAGTGTCAGTCCTCTTGTACTTAAGTCGGCATTGTGCCATTTGAATTAAATTCGGATGCAATTGCTGTGTTTCATCGTCAGTAAGAAGGTTCCAGGTATACAGGAAACCAGAAGTGAAGCATCAGAATCTAAAACTGGGCTCACAGGACAGGTTCAAATCATAGAAAGTGAGAGTGTCTATCCTCTCGTACTTAAGTTGGTATTATGCCTTTTGTATTAAATTGGGATGCGATTTCTGTGTTTCATCGCCAATTAGTGGGTACAAGGGATACAGTAAACCTGAAGTGAAGCATCGGAATCTAAAACTGGACTCACAGGAGACGTTCAAATCATAGAAAGGTTGAGTGTCAGTCCTCTTGTACTTAAGTCGGCATTGTGCCTTTTGAATTTAATTCCGATGCAATTTCTGTGTTTCATCGTCAATAAGAACGTCCAAGGTATACACGAAACCTGAAGTCAAGCATCGGAATCTGAAACTGGACTCACAGGAGGTGTTCAAATCATAGAAAGTTAGAGAGTCAGTCCTCTTGTACTTATGTCGGCATTGTGCCTTTCGAATTTAATTCTGATGCAATTTCTGTGTTTCATCGTCAATAAGAAGGTCCAAGGTATAAGGGAAATCTGAAGTGAAGCATCGGAATCGAAAACTGGACTCGCAGGAGAGGTTCAAATCATAGAAAGTGAGAGTTTCAGTCCTCTTTTCCTTAAGTCGGCATTGTGCCTTTTGTATTAAATTCGGATGCAATTTCTGTGTTTCATCGTCAATAAGAAGGTCCAAGGGATACAGTAGACCTGAAGTGAAGCATCAGAATCTAATACTGGACTCACAGGAGAGGTTCAAATCATAGAACGTTGGAGTGTCAGTCCTCTTGTACTTATGTCGGCTATGTGAATTTTGTATTAAATTCGGATAGAATTTCTGTTTTTCATCGTCAATAAGAAGGTCCAAGGTATACAGTAAACCTGAAGTGAGGCATCGGAATCTAAAACTGGACTCACATTAGAGGTTCAAATCATAGAAAGTGAGAGTGTCAGTCCTCTTGTACTTAAGTCGGCATTGTGCCTTTTGTATTAAATTCGGATGCAATTTCTGTGTTTCATCGTCAATAAGAGGGTCCAAGGGATACAGTAAACCTGAAGTGAAGCATCGGAATCTAAAACTGGACACACAGGAGAGGTTCAAATCATAGAAAGGTAGAGTGTCAGTCCTCTTGTACTTAAGTCGGCATTGTGCCTTGGGAATTCAATTCCGATGCAATTTCTGTGTTTCATCGTCAATAAGAACGTCCAAGGTGTACACGAAACCTGAAGTCAAGCAACGGAATCTGAAACTGGACTCACAGGAGGTGTTCAAATCATAGAAAGTTAGAGAGTCAGTCCTCTTGTACTTATGTCGGCATTGTGCCTTTCGAATTTAATTCTGATGCAATTTCTGTGTTTCATCGTCAATAAGAAGGTCCAAGGTATACAGGAAACCTGAAGTGAAGCATCGGAATCGAAAACTGGACTCGCAGGAGAGGTTCAAATCATAGAAAGTGAGAGTTTCAGTCCTCTTTTCCTTAAGTCGGCATTGTGCCTTTTGTATTAAATTCGAATGCAATTTCTGTGTTTCATCGTCAATAAGAAGGTCCAAGGGATACAGTAGACCTGAAGTGAAGCATCAGAATCTAATACTGGACTCACAGGAGAGGTTCAAATCATAGAATGTGAGAGTGTCAGTCCTCTTGTACTTACGTCGGCTATGTGAATTTTGTATTAAATTCGGATAGAATTTTTGTTTTTCATCGTCAATAAGAAGGTCCAAGGTATACAGTAAACCTGAAGTGAAGCATCGGAATCTAAAACTGGACTCACATTAGAGGTTCAAATCATAGAAAGAGAGAGTGTCAGTCCTCTTGTACTTAAGTCGGCATTGTGCCGTTTGTATTAAATTCGGATGCAATTTCTGTGTTTCATCGTCAATAAGAAGGTCCAAGGTATACAGTAAACCTGAAGTGAAGCATCGGAATCCAAAACTGGACTCACAGGGGAGGTTCAATTCATAGAAAGTGAAAGTGTCAGTCCTCTTGTACTTAAGTCGGCATTGTGCCTTTTGTATTAAATTCGGATGCAATTGCTGTGTTTCATCGTCAATAAGAAAGTTCAAGGGATACAGTAAACCTGAAATGAATCATCGGAAACTAAAACAGGACTCACAGAAGAAGTTTAAATCATAGAAAGTGAAAGTGTCAGTCCTCTTGTACTTAAGTCGGCATTGTGCCATTTGAATTAAATTCGGATGCAATTGCTGTGTTTCATCGTCAGTAAGAAGGTCCAAGGTATACAGGAAACCAGAAGTGAAGCATCAGAATCTAAAACTGGGCTCCCAGGACAGGTTCAAATCATAGAAAGTGAGAGTGTCTATCCTCTCGTACTTAAGTCGGCATTATGCCTTTTGTATTAAATTCGGATGCGATTTCTGTGTTTCATCGTCAATAAGAGGGTCCAAGGGATACAGTAAACCTGAAGTGAAGCATCGGAATCTAAAACTGGACACACAGGAGAGGTTCAAATCATAGAAAGGTAGAGTGTCAGTCCTCTTGTACTTAAGTCGGCATTGTGCCTTGGGAATTTAATTCCGATGCAATTTCTGAGCTTCATCGTCAAAAAGAGGGTCCAACGGATACAGTAAACCTGAAGTAAAAAATCGGAATCTAAAACTGGACTCACAGGAGAGGTTCAAATCATAGAAAGTGAGAGTTTCAGTCCTGTTGCACTTAAGTCGGCATTATGCCTTTTGTATTAAATTCGGATGCAATTTCTGTGTTTCATCGTCATTAAGAATGTCCAAGGTATACAGTAAACCTGAAGTGAAGCATCGGAATCTAAAACTGGACTCACAGCGGAGTGTCAATTCATAGAAAGTGAAAGTGTCAGTCCTCTTGTACTTAAGTCAGCATTGTGCTTTTTGTATTAAATTCGGATGCAATTGCTGCGTTTCATCGTCAATAAGAAGGTCTATGGTATACAGGAAACAAGAAGTGAAGCATCGGAATCTAAAACTGGGCTCACAGGAGAGGTTCAAATCATAGAAAGTGAGAGTGTCTATCCTCTCGTACTTAAGTCGGCATTATGCCTTTTGTATTAAATTGGGATGCGATTTCTGTGTTTCATCGCCAATTAGTGGGTACAAGGGATACAGTAAACCTGAAGTGAAGCATCGGAATCTAAAACTGGACTCACAGGAGACGTTCAAATCATAGAAAGTTTGAGTGTCAGTCCTCTTGTACTTAAGTCGGCATTGTGCCTTTTGAATTTAATTCCGATGCAATTTCTGTGTTTCATCGTCAATAAGAACGTCCAAGGTATACACGACACCTGAAGTCAAGCATCGGAATCTGAAACTGGACTCACAGGAGGTGTTCAAATCATAGAAAGTTAGAGAGTCAGTCCTCTTGTACTTATGTCGGCATTGTGCCTTTCGAATTTAATTCTGATGCAATTTCTGTGTTTCATCGTCAATAAGAAGGTCCAAGGTATACAGGAAACCTGAAGTGAAGCATCGGAATCGAAAACTGGACTCGCAGGAGAGGTTCAAATCATAGAAAGTGAGAGTTTCAGTCCTCTTTTCCTTAAGTCGGCATTGTGCCTTTTGTATTAAATTCGAATGCAATTTCTGTGTTTCATCGTCAATAAGAAGGTCCAAGGGATACAGTAGACCTGAAGTGAAGCATCAGAATCTAATACTGGACTCACAGGAGAGGTTCAAATCATAGAATGTGAGAGTGTCAGTCCTCTTGTACTTAAGTCGGCTATGTGAATTTTGTATTAAATTCGGATAGAATTTCTGTTTTTCATCGTCAATAAGAAGGTCCAAGGTATACAGTAAACCTGAAGTGAAGCATCGGAATCTAAAACTGGACTCACATTAGAGGTTCAAATCATAGAAAGAGAGAGTGTCAGTCCTCTTGTACTTAAGTCGGCATTGTGCCGTTTGTATTAAATTCGGATGCAATTTCTGTGTTTCATCGTCAATAAGAAGGTCCAAGGTATACAGTAAACCTGAAGTGAAGCATCGTAATCCAAAACTGGACTCACAGGGGAGGTTCAATTCATAGAAAGTGAAAGTGTCAGTCCTCTTGTACTTAAGTCGGCATTGTGCCTTTTGTATTAAATTCGGATGCAATTGCTGTGTTTCATCGTCAATAAGAAAGTTCAAGGGATACAGTAAACCTGAAATGAATCATCGGAAACTAAAACAGGACTCACAGAAGAAGTTTAAATCATAGAAAGTGAAAGTGTCAGTCCTCTTGTACTTAAGTCGGCATTGTGCCATTTGAATTAAATTCGGATGCAATTGCTGTGTTTCATCGTCAGTAAGAAGGTCCAAGGTATACAGGAAACCAGAAGTGAAGCATCAGAATCTAAAACTGGGCTCACAGGACAGGTTCAAATCATAGAAAGTGAGAGTGTCTATCCTCTCGTACTTAAGTCGGCATTATGCCTTTTGTATTAAATTCGGATGCGATTTCTGTGTTTCATCGTCAATAAGAGGGTCCAAGGGATACAGTAAACCTGAAGTGAAGCATCGGAATCTAAAACTGGACACACAGGAGAGGTTCAAATCATAGAAAGGTAGAGTGTCAGTCCTCTTGTACTTAAGTCGGCATTGTGCCTTGGGAATTTAATTCCGATGCAATTTCTGAGCTTCATCGTCAAAAAGAGGGTCCAACGGATACAGTAAACATGAAGTAAAAAATCGGAATCTAAAACTGGACTCACAGGAGAGGTTCAAATCATAGAAAGTGAGAGTTTCAGTCCTGTTGCACTTAAGTCGGCATTATGCCTTTTGTATTAAATTCGGATGCAATTTCTGTGTTTCATCGTCATTAAGAATGTCCAAGGTATACAGTAAACCTGAAGTGAAGCATCGGAATCTAAAACTGGACTCACAGCGGAGTGTCAATTCATAGAAAGTGAAAGTGTCAGTCCTCTTGTACTTAAGTCAGCATTGTGCTTTTTGTATTAAATTCGGATGCAATTGCTGCGTTTCATCGTCAATAAGAAGGTCTATGGTATACAGGAAACAAGAAGTGAAGCATCGGAATCTAAAACTGGGCTCACAGGAGAGGTTCAAATCATAGAAAGTGAGAGTGTCTATCCTCTCGTACTTAAGTCGGCATTATGCCTTTTGTATTAAATTGGGATGCGATTTCTGTGTTTCATCGCCAATTAGTGGGTACAAGGGATACAGTAAACCTGAAGTGAAGCATCGGAATCTAAAACTGGACTCACAGGAGACGTTCAAATCATAGAAAGTTTGAGTGTCAGTCCTCTTGTACTTAAGTCGGCATTGTGCCTTTTGAATTTAATTCCGATGCAATTTCTGTGTTTCATCGTCAATAAGAACGTCCAAGGTATACACGACACCTGAAGTCAAGCATCGGAATCTGAAACTGGACTCACAGGAGGTGTTCAAATCATAGAAAGTTAGAGAGTCAGTCCTCTTGTACTTATGTCGGCATTGTGCCTTTCGAATTTAATTCTGATGCAATTTCTGTGTTTCATCGTCAATAAGAAGGTCCAAGGTATACAGGAAACCTGAAGTGAAGCATCGGAATCGAAAACTGGACTCGCAGGAGAGGTTCAAATCATAGAAAGTGAGAGTTTCAGTCCTCTTTTCCTTAAGTCGGCATTGTGCCTTTTGTATTAAATTCGGATGCAATTTCTGTGTTTCATCGTCAATAAGAAGGTCCAAGGGATACAGTAGACCTGAAGTGAAGCATCAGAATCTAATACTGGACTCACAGGAGAGGTTCAAATCATAGAATGTGAGAGTGTCAGTCCTCTTGTACTTAAGTCGGCTATGTGAATTTTGTATTAAATTCGGATAGAATTTCTGTTTTTCATCGTCAATAAGAAGGTCCAAGGTATACAGTAAACCTCTAGTGAAGCATCGGAATCTAAAACTGGACTCACAGGGGAGGTTCAATTCATAGAAAGTGAAAGTGTCAGTCCTCTTGTACTTAAGTCGGCATTGTGCCTTTTGTATTAAATTCGGATGCAATTTCTGTGTTTCATCGTCAATAAGAAGGTCCAAGGTATACAGGAAACCAGAAGTGAAGCATCGGAATCGAAAACTGGGCTCACAGGAGAGGTTCAAATCATAGAAAGTGAGAGTGGCTATCCTCTCGTATTTATGTCGGCATTATGCCTTTTGTATTAAATTCGGGTGCGATTTCTGTGTTTCATCATCAATATGAGGGACCAAGGGATACAGTAAACCTGAAGTGAAGCATCGGGATCTAAAACTGGACTCACAGGAGAGGTTCAAATCATAGAAAGTGTGTGTGTCACTCCTCTTGTAATTAAGTCAGCATTGTGCCTTTTGTATGAAATTCCGATACAATATCTGTGTTTCATCGTCATTAAGAAGGTCCAAGGGATACAGTAAACCTGAAGTGAAGCATCGGAATCTAAAACTGGACTCACAGGAGAGGTTCAAATCATATAAAGTGAGAGTGTCAGTCCTCTTGTACTTAAGTTGGCATTGTGCCGTTTGTATTAAATTCGGATGCAATTTCTGTGTTTCATCGGCAATAAGGAGTTCCAAGGTATACAGTAAACCTGAAGTGAAGCTTCGGAATCTAAAACTGGACTCACAGGGGAGGTTCAATTCATAGAAAGTGAAAGTGTCAGTCATCTTGTACTTAAGTCGGCATTGTGCCTTTTGTATTAAATTCGGATGCAATTGCTGTGTTTCATCGTCAATAAGAAAGTCCAAGGGATACAGTAAACGTGAAGTGAAGCATCGGAATCTAAAACTGGACTCACAGGAGAGGTTCAAATCATAGAAAGTGAGAGTTTCCGTCCTCTTTTCCTTAAGTCTGCATTGTGCCTTTTGTATTAAATTCGGATGCAATTTCTGTGTTTCATCGTCAATAAGAAGGTCCAAGGTATACAGGAAACCTGAAGTGAAGCATCGGAATCGAAAACTGGACTCGCAGGAGAGGTTCAAATCATAGAAAGTGAGAGTTTCAGTCCTCTTTTCCTTAAGTCGGCATTGTGCCTTTTGTATTAAATTCGGATGCAATTTCTGTGTTTCATCGTCAATAAGAAGGTCCAAGCGATACAGTAGACCTGAAGTGAAGCATCAGAATCTAATACTGGACTCACAGGAGAGGTTCAAATCATAGAATGTGAGAGTGTCAGTCCTCTTGTACTTAAGTCGGCTATGTGAATTTTGTATTAAATTCGGATAGAATTTCTGTTTTTCATCGTCAATAAGAAGGTCCAAGGTATACAGTAAACCTGAAGTGAAGCATCGGAATCTAAAACTGGACTCACATTAGAGGTTCAAATCATAGAAAGAGAGAGTGTCAGTCCTCTTGTACTTAAGTCGGCGTTGTGCCGTTTGTATTAAATTCGGATGCAATTTCTGTGTTTCATCGTCAATAAGAAGGTCCAAGGTATACAGTAAACCTGAAGTGAAGCATCGGAATCCAAAACTGGACTCACAGGGGAGGTTCAATTCATAGAAAGTGAAAGTGTCAGTCCTCTTGTACTTAAGTCGGCATTGTGCCTTTTGTATTAAATTCGGATGCAATTGCTGTGTTTCATCGTCAATAAGAAAGTTCAAGGGATACAGTAAACCTGAAATGAATCATCGGAAACTAAAACAGGACTCACAGAAGAAGTTTAAATCATAGAAAGTGAAAGTGTCAGTCCTCTTGTACTTAAGTCGGCATTGTGCCATTTGAATTAAATTCGGATGCAATTGCTGTGTTTCATCGTCAGTAAGAAGGTCCAAGGTATACAGGAAACCAGAAGTGAAGCATCAGAACCTAAAACTGGGCTCACAGGACAGGTTCAAATCATAGAAAGTGAGAGTGTCTATCCTCTCGTACTTAAGTCGGCATTATGCCTTTTGTATTAAATTCGGATGCGATTTCTGTGTTTCATCGTCAATAAGAGGGTCCAAGGGATACAGTAAACCTGAAGTGAAGCATCGGAATCTAAAACTGGACACACAGAAGAGGTTCAAATCATAGAAAGGTAGAGTGTCAGTCCTCTTGTACTTAAGTCGGCATTGTGCCTTGGGAATTTATTTCCGATGCAATTTCTGAGCTTCATCGTCAAAAAGAGGGTCCAACGGATACAGTAAACCTGAAGTAAAAAATCGGAATCTAAAACTGGACTCACAGGAGAGGTTCAAATCATAGAAAGTGAGAGTGTCAGTCCTGTTGCACTTAAGTTGGCATTATGCCTTTTGTATTAAATTCGGATGCAATTTCTGTGTTTCATCGTCATTAAGAAGGTCCAAGGTATACAGTAAACCTGAAGTGAAGCATCGGAATCTAAAACTGGACTCACAGCGGAGTGTCAATTCATAGAAAGTGAAAGTGTCAGTCCTCTTGTACTTAAGTCAGCATTGTGCTTTTTGTATTAAATTCGGATGCAATTGCTGCGTTTCATCGTCAATAAGAAGGTCTATGGTATACAGGAAACAAGAAGTGAAGCATCGGAATCTAAAACTGGGCTCACAGGAGAGGTTCAAATCATAGAAAGTGAGAGTGTCTATCCTCTCGTACTTAAGTCGGCATTATGCCTTTTGTATTAAATTGGGATGCGATTTCTGTGTTTCATCGCCAATTAGTGGGTACAAGGGATACAGTAAACCTGAAGTGAAGCATCGGAATCTAAAACTGGACTCACAGGAGACGTTCAAACCATAGAAAGGTTGAGTGTCAGTCCTCTTGTACTTAAGTCGGCATTGTGCCTTTTGAATTTAATTCCGATGCAATTTCTGTGTTTCATCGTCAATAAGAACGTCCAAGGTATACACGACACCTGAAGTCAAGCATCGGAATCTGAAACTGGACTCACAGGAGGTGTTCAAATCATAGAAAGTTAGAGAGTCAGTCCTCTTGTACTTATGTCGGCATTGTGCTTTTCGAATTTAATTCTGATGCAATTTCTGTGTTTCATCGTCAATAAGAAGGTCCAAGGTATACAGGAAACCTGAAGTGAAGCATCGGAATCGAAAACTGGACTCGCAGGAGAGGTTCAAATCATAGAAAGTGAAAGTTTCAGTCCTCTCTTCCTTAAGTCGGCATTGTGCCTTTTGTATTAAATTCGGATGCAATTTCTGTGTTTCATCGTCAATAAGAAGGTCCAAGGGATACAGTAGACCTGAAGTGAAGCATCAGAATCTAATACTGGACTCACAGGAGAGGTTCAAATCATAGAATGTGAGAGTGTCAGTCCTCTTGTACTTAAGTCGGCTATGTGAATTTTGTATTAAATTCGGATAGAATTTCTGTTTTTCATCGTCAATAAGAAGGTCCAAGGTATACAGTAAACCTGAAGTGAAGCATCGGAATCTAAAACTGGACTCACATTAGAGGTTCAAATCATAGAAAGTGAGAGTGTCAGTCCTCTTGTACTTAAGTCGGCATTGTGCCTTTTGTATTAAATTCGGATGCAATTTCTGTGTTTCATCGTCAATAAGAAAGTCCAAGGGATTCAGTAAACCTAAAGTGAATCATTGGAATCTAAAACTGGACTCACAGAAGAGGTTCAAATCGTAGAAAGTTAGAGAGTCAGTCCTCATGTACTCATGTCGCCATTGTGCCTTTTGAATTTAATTCGGATGCAATTTTTGTGTTTCATCGTCAATTAGAAGGTCCAAGGTATACAGTAAACCTGGAGTGAGGCATCGGAATCTAAAACTGGATTCACAGGAGAGGTTCAAATCATAGAAAGAGAGAGTGTCAGTCCTCTTGTACTTAAATCGGCATTGTTCCGTTTGTATTAAATTCGGATGCCATTTCTGTGTTTCATCGTCAATAAGAAGGTCCAAGGTATACAGTAAACCTGAAGTGAAGCATCGGAATCCAAAACTGGACTCACAGGGGAGGTTCAATTCATAGAAAGTGAAAGTGTCAGTCCTCTTGTACTTAAGTCGGCATTGTGCCTTTTGTATTAAATTCGGATGCAATTGCTGTGTTTCATCGTCAATAAGAAAGTCCAAGGGATACAGTAAACCTGAAATGAATCATCGGAAACTAAAACAGGACTCACAGAAGAAGTTCAAATCATAGAAAGTTAGAGAGTCAGTCCTCTTGTACTTATGTCGGCATTGTGCCTTTCGAATTTAATTCGGATGCAATTTCTGTGTTTCATCGTCTTTAAGAAGGTCCAAGGTATACAGGAAACCTGAAGTGAAGCATCGGAATCTAAAACTGGACTCACAGGAGAGGTTCAAATCATAGAAAGGTAGAGTGTCAGTCCTCTTGTACTTAAGTTGGCATTGTGCCTTTTGTATTAAATGCGGATGCAATTTCTGTGTTTCATCGTCAATTAGAAGGTCCAGGGGATACAGTAGACCTGAAGTAAAGCATCAGAATCTAAAACTGGACTCACAGGAGAGGTTCAAATCATAGGAAGTGAGAGTGTCAGTCCTCTTGTACTTAAGTCGGCATTGTGCCTTTTCTATTAAATTCGGATGCAATTTCTGTGTTTCATCGTCAATAAGAAGGTCCAAGGTATACAGTAAACCTGAAGTGAAGCATCGGAATCTAAAACTGGACTCACAGGGGAGGTTCAATTCATAGAAAGTGAAAGTGTCAGTCCTCTTGTACTTAAGTCGGCATTGTGCCTTTTGTATTAAATTCGGATTCAATTTCTGTGTTTCATCGTCAATAAGAAGGTCCAAGGTATACAGTAAACCTGAAGTGAAGTATCGGAATCTAAAACTGGACTCACAGGGGAGGTTCAATTCATAGAAAGTGAAAGTTTCAGTCCTTTTGTACTTAAGTCGGCATTGTTCATTTTGTATTAAATTCGGATGCAATTGCTGTGTTTCATCGTCAATAAGAAGGTCCAAGGTATACAGGAAACCAGAAGTGAAGCATCGGAATCGAAAACTGGGCTCACAGTAGAGGTTCAAATCATAGAAAGTGAGAGTGGCTATCCTCTCGTATTTATGTCGGCATTATGCCTTTTGTATTAAAATCGAGTGCGATTTCTGTGTTTCATCATCAATATGAGGGACCAAGGGATACAGTAAACCTGAAGTGAAGCATCGGGATCTAAAACTGGACTCACAGGAGAGGTTCAAATCATAGAAAGTGAGTGTGTCACTCCTCTTGTAATTAAGTCAGCATTGTGCCTTTTGTATGAAATTCCGATACAATATCTGTGTTTCATCGTCAATAAGAAGGTCCAAGGGATACAGTAAACCTGAAGTGAAGCATCGGAATCTAAAACTGGACTCACAGGAGAGGTTCAAATCATATAAAGTGAGAGTGTCAGTCCTCTTGTACTTAAGTTGGCATTGTGCCGTTTGTATTAAATTCGGATGCAATTTCTGTGTTTCATCGGCAATAAGGAGGTCCAAGGTATACAGTAAACCTGAAGTGAAGCTTCGGAATCTAAAACTGGACTCACAGGGGAGGTTCAATTCATAGAAAGTGAAAGTGTCAGTCATCTTGTACTTAAGTCGGCATTGTGCCTTTTGTATTAAATTCGGATGCAATTGCTGTGTTTCATCGTCAATAAGAAAGTCCAAGGGATACAGTAAACGTGAAGTGAAGCATCGGAATCTAAAACTGGACTCACAGGAGAGGTTCAAATCATAGAAAGTGAGAGTTTCCGTCCTCTTTTCCTTAAGTCTGCATTGTGCCTTTTGTATTAAATTCGGATGCAATTTCTGTGTTTCATCGTCAATAAGAAGGTCCAAGGGATACAGTAGACCTGAAGTGAAGCATCAGAATCTAAAACTGGACTCACAGGAGAGGTTCAAATCATAGAATGTGAGAGTGTCAGTCCTCTTGTACTTAAGTCGGCATTGTGAATTTTGTATTAAATTCGGATACAATTTCTGTTTTTCATCGTCAATAAGAAAGTGCAAGGGATACAGTAAACCTAAAGTGAATCATCGGAATCTAAAACTGGACTCACAGAAGAGGTTCAAATCATAGAAAGTTAGAGAGTCAGTCCTCTTGTACTTATGTCGGCATTGTGCCTTTTGAATTTAATTCGGATGCAATTTTTGTGTTTCATCGTCAATATAAGGTCCAAGGTATACAGTAAACCTGGAGTGAGGCATCGGAATCTAAAACTGGACTCACAGGAGAGTTTCAAATCATAGAAAGAGAGAGTGTCAGTCCTCATGTACTTAGGTCGGCATTGTGCCGTTTGTATTAAACTCGGATGCAATTTCTGTGTTTCATCGTCAATAAGAAGGTCCAAGGTATACAGTAAACCTGAAGTGAAGCATCGGAATCCAAAACTGGTCTCACAGGGGAGGTTTAATTCATAGAAAGTGAAAGTGTCAGTCCTCTTGTACTTAAGTCGGCATTGTGCCTTTTGTATTAAATTCGGATGCAATTGCTGTGTTTCATCGTCAATAAGAAAGTCTAAGGGATACAGTAAACCTGAAATGAATCATGGGAAACTAAAACAGGACTCACAGAAGAAGTTCAAATCATAGAAAGTTAGAGAGTCAGTCCTCTTGTACTTGTGTCGGCATTGTGCCTTTCGAATTTAATTCGGATGCAATTTCTGTGTTTCATCGTCTTTAAGAAGGTCCAAGGTATACAGGAAACCTGAAGTGAAGCATCAGAATCTGAAACTGGACACACAGGAGAGGTTCAAATCATGGAAAGGTAGAGTGTCAGTCCTCTTGTACTTAAGTCGGCATTGTGCCTTTTGTATTAAATTCGGATGCAATTTCTGTGTTTCATCGTCAATAAGAAGGTCCAAGGTATACAGGAAACCTGAAGTGAAGCATCGGAATCTAAAACTGGACTCACAGGGGAGGTTCAATTCATAGTAAGTGAAAGTGTCAGTCCTCTTGTACTTAAGTCGGCATTGTGCCTTTTGTATTAAATTCGGATGCAATTTCTGTGTTTCATCGTCAATAAGAAGGTCCAAGGTATACAGTAAACCTGAAGTGAAGCATCGGAATCTAAAACTGGACTCACAGGGAGGTTCAATTCATAGAAAGTGAAAGTGTCAGTCCTCTTGTACTTAAGTCGGCATTGTGCCTTTTGTATTAAATTCGGATGCAATTGCTGTGTTTCATCGTCAATAAGAAGGTCCAAGGTATACAGGAAACCAGAAGTGAAGCATCAGAATCTAGAACTGGGCTCACAGGAGAGGTTTAAATCATAGAAAGTGAGAATGTCTATCCTCTCGTACTTAAGTCGGCATTATGCCTTTTGTATTAAATTCGGATGCGATATCTGTGTTTCATCGTCAATAAGAGTGTCCAAGGGATACAGTAAACCTGAAGTGAAGCATCGGAATCTAAAAGTGGACTCACAGGAGAGGTTCAAATCATAGAAAAGTAGAGTGTAAGTCCTCTTGTACTTAAGTCCGCATTGTGCCTTGGGAATTTAATTCCGATGCAATTTCTGAGCTTCATCGTCAAAAAGAAGGTCCAACGGATAAAGTAAACCTGAAGTAAAAAATCGGAATCTAAAACTGGACTCACAGGAGAGGTTCAAATCATAGAAAGGTAGAGTGTCAGTCCTCTTGTACTTATGTCGGCATTGTGCCTTTTGAATTTAATTCCGATGCAATTTCTGTGTTTCATCGTCAATAAGAACGTCCAAGGTATACACGTAACCTGAAGTCAATCATCGGAATCTGAAACTGGACTCACAGGAGGTGTTCAAATCATAGAAAGTGATAGTGTCAGTCCTGTTGTACTCAAGTTGGCATTGTGCCTTGTGTATTAAATTCGGATGCAATTTCTGTGTTTCATCATCAATAAGAACGTCCAGGGTGTACGCGAAACCTGAAGTCAAGCATCGGAATCTAAAACTGGACTCACAGGAGAGGTTCAAATCATAGAAAGTGAGAGTGTCAGTCCTCTTGTACTTAAGTCGGCATTGTGCCCTTTGTATTAAATTCGGATGCAATTTCTGTGTTTCATCGTCAATAAGAAAGTCCAAGGGATACAGTAAACCTAAAGTGAATCATCGGAATCTAAAACTGGACTCACAGGAGAGGTTCAAATCATAGAAAGTGAGAGTGTCAGTCCTCTTGTACTTAAGTCGGCATTGCGAATTTTGTATTAAATTCGGATACAATTTCTGTGCATCATCGTCAATAAGAAGGTCCAAGGGATGCAGTAACCCTGAAGTGAAGCATCGGGATCTAAAACTGGACTCACAGGAGAGGTTCAAATCATAGAAAGTGAGAGTGTCAGTCCTCTTGTACTTAAGTCGGCATTGTGCCTTTTGTATTAAATTCGGATGCAATTTCTTTGTTTCATCGTCAATAAGAAGGTCCAAGGTATACATTAAACCTGAAGTGAAGCATCGGAATCTAAAACTGGACTTACAGGGGAGGTTCAATTCATAGAAGGTGTAAGTGTCAGTCCTCTTGTACTTAAGTCGGCATTGTGCCTTTTGTATTAAATTCGGATGCAATTGCTGTGTTTCATCGTCAATAAGAAGGTCCAAGGTATACAGGAAACCAGAAGTGAAGCATCGGAATCTAAAACTGGGCTCACAGGAGAGGTTCAGATCATAGAAAGAGAGAGTGTCTATCCTCTCGTACTTATGTCGGCATTATGCCTTTTGTATTAAATTCGGGTGCGATTTCTGTGATTCATCGTCAATATGAGGGTCCAAGGGATACAGTAAACCTGAAGTGAAGCATCGGGATCTAAAACTGGACTTACTGGAGAGGTTCAAATCATAGAAAGTGTGTGTGTCACTCCTCTTGTACTTAAGTCGGCATTGTTCCTTTAGTATGAAATTCCGATACAATTTCTGTGTTTCATCGTCAATAAGAAGGTCCAAGGGATACAGTAAACCTGAAGTGAAGCATCGGAATCTAAAACTGGACTCACAGGGAGGCTCAATTCATAGAAAGTGAAAGTGTCAGTCCTCTTGTACTTAAGTCAGCATTGTGCCTTTTGTATTAAATTCGGATGCAATTGCTGTGTTTCATCGTCAATAAGAAGGTCCAAGGTATACAGGAAACCAGAAGTGAAGCATCAGAATCTAAAACTGGGCTCACAGGAGAGGTTCAAATCATAGAAAGTGAGAATGTCTATCCTCTCGTACTTAAGTCGGCATTATGCCTTTTGTATTAAATTCGGATGCGATTTCTGTGTTTCATCGTCAATAAGAGGGTCCAAGGGATACATTAAACCTGAAATGAAGCATCGGAATCTAAAACTGGACTCACAGGAGAGGTTCAAATCATAGAAAAGTAGAGTGTAAGTCCTCTTGTACTTAAGTCCGCATTGTGCCTTAGGAATTTAATTCCGATGCAATTTCTGAGCTTTATCGTCAAACAGAAGGTCCAGGGATACAGTAGACCTGAAGTCAATCATCGGAATCTGAAACTGGACTCACAGGAGGTGTTCAAATCATAGAAAGTGATAGTGTCAGTCCTGTTGTACTCAAGTTGGCATTGTGCCTTGTGTATTAAATTCGGATGCAATTTCTGTGTTTCATCATCAATAAGAACGTCCAGGGTGTACACGAAACCTGAAGTCAAGCATCGGAATCTAAAACTGGACTCACAGGAGAGGTTCAAATAATAGAAAGTGAGAGTGTCAGTCCTCTTGTACTTAAGTCGGCATTGTGCCTTTTGTATTTCATTCGGATGCAATTTCTGTGTTTCATCGTCAATAAGAAAGTCCAAGGTATACAGTAAACCTAAAGTGAATCATCGGAATCTAAAACTGGACTCACAGGAGAGGTTCAAATCATACAAAGTGAGAGTGTCAGTCCTCTTGTACTTAAGTCGGCATTGTGCCTTTTGTATTAAATTCGGATGCAATTTCTGTGTTTCATCGTCAGTCAGATGGTCCAACGTATACAGTAAACCTGAAGTGAAGCATCGGAATCTAAAACTGGACTCACAGGGGAGGTTTAATTCATAGAGAAACAGAGTGTCAGTCCTCTCGTACTTAAGTCGGCATTGTGCCTTTTGAATTTAATTCCGATGCAATTTTTGAGCTTCATCGTCAAAAAGAAGTTCCAACGATTACAGTAAACCTGAAGTGAAAAATCGGAAGCTAAAACTGACCTCACAGGAGAGGTTCAAATCATAGAAAGTGAGATTGTCAGTCCTCTTGTACTTAAGTCGGCATTATGCCTTTGGTATTACATTCGGATGCAATTTCTGTGGTTCATCGACAATAAGAAGGTCCAAAGTATACAGGAGACCTGAAGTGTAGCATCGGAATCTAAAACTAGACTCACAGGAGAGGTTCAAATCATAGAAAGTTTGAGTGTCAGTCCTCTTGTACTTAAGTCGGCATTGTGCCTTTTGTATTACATTCGTATACAATTTCTGTGTTTCATCGTCAATAAGAAGGTCCAAGGTATACAGTAAACCTGAAGTGAAGCATCGGAATCTAAAACTGGATTAACAGGAGAGGTTCAAATCATAGAAAGAGAGAGTGTCCGTCCTCTTGTACTTAAGTCGGCATTGTGCCGTTTGTATTAAATTCGGATGCAATTTCTGTGTTTCATCGTCAATAAGAAGGTCCAATGTATACAGTAAACCTGAAGTGAAGCATCAGAATCCAAAACTGGACTCACAGGGGAGGTTCAATTCATAGAAAGTGAAAGTGTCAGTCCTCTTGTACTTAAGTCGGCATTGTGCCTTTTGTATTAAATTCGGATGCAATTGCTGTGTTTCATCGTCAATAAGAAAGTTCAAGGGATACAGTAAACCTGAAATGAATCATCGGAAACTAAAACAGGACTCACAGAAGAAGTTCAAGTCATAGAAAGCGAAAGTGTCAGTCCTCTTGTACTTAAGTCCGCATTGTGCCTTTTGAATTAAATTCGGATGCAATTGCTGTGTTTCATCGTCAGTAAGAAGGTCCAAGGTATACAGGAAACCAGAAGTGAAGCATCAGAATCTAAAACTGGGCTCACAGGACAGGTTCAAATCATAGAAAGTGAGAGTGTCTATCCTCTCGTACTTAAGTCGGCATTATGCCTTTTGTATTAAATTCGGATGCGATTTCTGTGTTTCATCGTCAATAAGAGGGTCCAAGGGATACAGTAAACCTGAAGTGAAGCATCGGAATCTAAAACTGGACACACAGGAGAGGTTCAAATCATAGAAAGGTAGAGTGTCAGTCCTCTTGTACTTAAGTCGGCATTGTGCCTTGGGAATTTAATTCCGATTCAATTTCTGAGCTTCATCGTCAAAAAGAAGTTCCAACGGATACAGTAAACCTGAAGTAAAAAATCGGAATCTAAAACTGGACTCACAGGAGAGGTTCAAATCATAGAAAGTGAGAGTGTCAGTCCTGTTGTACTGAAGTCGGCATTATGCCTTTTGTATTAAATTCGGATGCAATTTCTGTGTTTCATCGTCATTAAGAAGGTCCAAGGTATACAGTAAACCTGAAGTGAAGCATCGGAATCTAAAACTGGACTCACTGCGGAGTGTTAATTCATAGAAAGTGAAAGTGTCAGTCCTCTTGTACTTAAGTCAGCATTGTGCTTTTTGTATTAAATTCGGATGCAATTGCTGTGTTTCATCGTCAATAAGAAGGTCCATGGTATACAGGAAACAAGAAGTGAAGCATCGGAATCTAAAACTGGGCTCACAGGAGTGGTTCAAATCATAGAAAGTGAGAGTGTCTATCCTCTCGTACTTAAGTCGGCATTATGCCTTTTGTATTAAATTGGGATGCGATTTCTGTGTTTCATCGCCAATTAGTGGGTCCAAGGGATACAGTAAACCTGAAGTGAAGCATCGGAATCTAAAACTGGACTCACAGGAGACGTTCAAATCATAGAAAGGTTGAGTGTCAGTCCTCTTGTACGTAAGTCGGCATTGTGCCTTTTGAATTTAATTCCGATGCAATTTCTGTGTTTCATCGTCAATAAGAACGGCCAAGGTATACACGAAACCTGAAGACAAGCATCGGAATCTGAAACTGGACTCACAGGAGGTGTTCAAATCATAGAAAGTTAGAGAGTCAGTCCTCTTGTACTTATGTCGGCATTGTGCCTTTCGAATTTGATTCTGATGCAATTTCTGTGTTTCATCGTCAATAAGAAGGTCCAAGGTATACAGGAAACCTGAAGTGAAGCATCGGAATCTAAAACTGGACTCACAGGAGAGGTTCAAATCATAGAAAGTGAGAGTTTCAGTCCTCTTTTCCTTAAGTCGGCATTGTGCCTTTTGTATTAAATTCGGATGCAATTTCTGTGTTTCATCGTCAATAAGAAGGTCCAAGGGATACAGTAGACCTGAAGTGAAGCATCAGAATCTAATACTGGACTCACAGGAGAGGTTCAAATTATAGAATGTGTGAGTGTCAGTCCTCTTGTACTTAAGTCGGCTTTGTGAATTTTGTATTAAATTCGGATACAATTTCTGTTTTTCATCGTCAATAAGAAGGTCCAAGGTATACAGTAAACCTGAAGTGAAGCATCGGAATCTAAATCTGGACTCACATTAGAGGTTCAAATCATAGAAAGTGAGAGTGTCAGTCCTCTTGTACTTAAGTCGGCATTGTGCCTTTTGTATTAAATTCGGATGCAATTTCTGTGTTTTATCGTCAATAAGAAAGTCCAAGGGATACAGTAAACCTAAAGTGAATAATCGGAATCTAAAACTGGACTCACAGAAGAGGTTCAAATCATAGAAAGTTAGAGAGTCAGTCCTCATGTACTCATGTCGGCATTGTGCCTTTTGAATTTAATTCGGATGAAATTTTTGTGTTTCATCGTCAATAAGAAGGTCCAAGGTATACAGTAAACCTGTAGTGAGGCATCGGAATCTAAAACTGGACTCCTAGGAGAGGTTCAAATCATAGAAAGAGAGAGTGTCAGTCCTCTTGTACTTAAGTCGGCATTGTTCCGTTTGTATTAAATTCGGATGCAATTTCTGTGTTTCATCGTCAATAAGAAGGTCCAAGGTATACAGTAAACCTGAAGTGAAGCATCGGAATCCAAAACTGGACTCACAGGGGAGGTTCAAATAATAGAAAGTGAGAGTGTCAGTCCTCTTGTACTTAAGTCGGCATTGTGCCTTTTCTATTTCATTCGGATGCAATTTCTGTGTTTCATCGTCAATAAGAAAGTCCAAGGTATACAGTAAACCTAAAGTGAATCATCGGAATCTAAAACTGGACTCACAGGAGAGGTTCAAATCATACAAAGTGAGAGTGTCAGTCCTCTTGTACTTAAGTCGGCATTGTGCCTTTTGTATTAAATTCGGATGCAATGTCTGTGTTTCATCGTCAGTCAGATGGTCCAAGGTATACAGTAAACCTGAAGTGAAGCATCGGAATCTAAAACTGGACTCACAGGGGAGGTTTAATTCATAGAGAAATAGAGTGTCAGTCCTCTCGTACTTAAGTCGGCATTGTGCCTTTTGAATTTAAGTCCGATGCAATTTTTGAGCTTCATCGTCAAAAAGAAGGTCCAACGGATACAGTAAACCTGAAGTGAAAAATCGGAAGCTAAAACTGACCTCACAGGAGAGGTTCAAATCATAGAAAGTGAGATTGTCAGTCCTCTTGTACTTAAGTCGGCATTATGCCTTTGGTATTACATTCGGATGCAATTTCTGTGGTTCATCGACAATAAGAAGGTCCAAGGTATACAGGAGACCTGAAGTGTAGCATCGGAATCTAAAACTAGACTCACAGGAGAGGTTCAAATCATAGAAAGTTTGAGTGTCAGTCCTCTTGTACTTAAGTCGGCATTGTGCCTTTTGTATTACATTCGTATACAATTTCTGTGTTTCATCGTCAATAAGAAGGTCCAAGGTATACAGTAAACCTGAAGTGAAGCATCGGAATCTAAAACTGGATTAACAGGAGAGGTTCAAATCATAGAAAGAGAGAGTGTCCGTCCTCTTGTACTTAAGTCGGCATTGTGCCGCTTGTATTAAATTCGGATGCAATTTCTGTGTTTCATCGTCAATAAGAAGGTCCAATGTATACAGTAAACCTGAAGTGAAGCATCAGAATCCAAAACTGGACTCACAGGGGAGGTTCAATTCATAGAAAGTGAAAGTGTCAGTCCTCTTGTACTTAAGTCGGCATTGTGCCTTTTGTATTAAATTCGGATGCAATTGCTGTGTTTCATCGTCAATAAGAAAGTTCAAGGGATACAGTAAACCTGAAATGAATCATCGGAAACTAAAACAGGACTCACAGAAGAAGTTCAAGTCATAGAAAGTGAAAGTGTCAGTCCTCTTGTACTTAAGTCCGCATTGTGCCTTTTGAATTAAATTCGGATGCAATTGCTGTGTTTCATCGTCAGTAAGAAGGTCCAAGGTATACAGGAAACCAGAAGTGAAGCATCAGAATCTAAAACTGGGCTCACAGGACAGGTTCAAATCATAGAAAGTGAGAGTGTCTATCCTCTCGTACTTAAGTCGGCATTATGCCTTTTGTATTAAATTCGGATGCGATTTCTGTGTTTCATCGTCAATAAGAGGGTCCAAGGGATACAGTAAACCTGAAGTGAAGCATCGGAATCTAAAACTGGACACACAGGAGAGGTTCAAATCATAGAAAGGTAGAGTGTCAGTCCTCTTGTACTTAAGTCGGCATTGTGCCTTGGGAATTTAATTCCGATTCAATTTCTGAGCTTCATCGTCAAAAAGAAGTTCCAACGGATACAGTAAACCTGAAGTAAAAAATCGGAATCTAAAACTGGACTCACAGGAGAGGTTCAAATCATAGAAAGTGAGAGTGTCAGTCCTGTTGTACTGAAGTCGGCATTATGCCTTTTGTATTAAATTCGGATGCAATTTCTGTGTTTCATCGTCATTAAGAAGGTCCAAGGTATACAGTAAACCTGAAGTGAAGCATCGGAATCTAAAACTGGACTCACTGCGGAGTGTTAATTCATAGAAAGTGAAAGTGTCAGTCCTCTTGTACTTAAGTCAGCATTGTGCTTTTTGTATTAAATTCGGATGCAATTGCTGTGTTTCATCGTCAATAAGAAGGTCCATGGTATACAGGAAACAAGAAGTGAAGCATCGGAATCTAAAACTGGGCTCACAGGAGTGGTTCAAATCATAGAAAGTGAGAGTGTCTATCCTCTCGTACTTAAGTCGGCATTATGCCTTTTGTATTAAATTGGGATGCGATTTCTGTGTTTCATCGCCAATTAGTGGGTCCAAGGGATACAGTAAACCTGAAGTGAAGCATCGGAATCTAAAACTGGACTCACTGGAGACGTTCAAATCATAGAAAGGTTGAGTGTCAGTCCTCTTGTACGTAAGTCGGCATTGTGCCTTTTGAATTTAATTCCGATGCAATTTCTGTGTTTCATCGTCAATAAGAACGTCCAAGGTATACACGAAACCTGAAGTCAAGCATCGGAATCTGAAACTGGACTCACAGGAGGTGTTCAAATCATAGAAAGTTAGAGAGTCAGTCCTCTTGTACTTATGTCGGCATTGTGCCTTTCGAATTTGATTCTGATGCAATTTCTGTGTTTCATCGTCAATAAGAAGGTCCAAGGTATACAGGAAACCTGAAGTGAAGCATCGGAATCTAAAACTGGACTCACAGGAGAGGTTCAAATCATAGAAAGTGAGAGTTTCAGTCCTCTTTTCCTTAAGTCGGCATTGTGCCTTTTGTATTAAATTCGGATGCAATTTCTGTGTTTCATCGTCAATAAGAAGGTCCAAGGGATACAGTAGACCTGAAGTGAGGCATCAGAATCTAATACTGGACTCACAGGAGAGGTTCAAATTATAGAATGTGTGAGTGTCAGTCCTCTTGTACTTAAGTCGGCTTTGTGAATTTTGTATTAAATTCGGATACAATTTCTGTTTTTCATCGTCAATAAGAAGGTCCAAGGTATACAGTAAACCTGAAGTGAAGCATCGGAATCTAAATCTGGACTCACATTAGAGGTTCAAATCATAGAAAGTGAGAGTGTCAGTCCTCTTGTACTTAAGTCGGCATTGTGCCTTTTGTATTAAATTCGGATGCAATTTCTGTGTTTCATCGTCAATAAGAAAGTCCAAGGGATACAGTAAACCTAAAGTGAATAATCGGAATCTAAAACTGGACTCACAGAAGAGGTTCAAATCATAGAAAGTTAGAGAGTCAGTCCTCATGTACTCATGTCGGCATTGTGCCTTTTGAATTTAATTCGGATGAAATTTTTGTGTTTCATCGTCAATAAGAAGGTCCAAGGTATACAGTAAACCTGTAGTGAGGCATCGGAATCTAAAACTGGACTCCTAGGAGAGGTTCAAATCATAGAAAGAGAGAGTGTCAGTCCTCTTGTACTTAAGTCGGCATTGTTCCGTTTGTATTAAATTCGGATGCAATTTCTGTGTTTCATCGTCAATAAGAAGGTCCAAGGTATACAGTAAACCTGAAGTGAAGCATCGGAATCCAAAACTGGACTCACAGGGGAGGTTCAATTCATAGAAAGTGAAAGTGTCAGTCCTCTTGTACTTAAGTCGGCATTGTGCCTTTTGTATTAAATTCGGATGCAATTGCTGTGTTTCATCGTCAATAAGAAAGTCCAAGGGATACAGTAAACCTGAAATGAATCATCGGAAACTAAAACAGGACTCACAGAAGAAGTTCAAATCATAGAAAGTTAGAGAGTCAGTCCTCTTGTACTTATGTCGGCATTGTGCCTTTCGAATTTAATTCGGATGCAATTTCTGTGTTTCATCGTCTTTAAGAAGGTCCAAGGTATACAGGAAACCTGAAGTGAAGCATCGGAATCTAAAACTGGACTCATAGGAGAGGTTCAAATCATAGAAAGGTAGAGTGTCAGTCCTCTTGTACTTAAGTCGGCATTGTGCCTTTTGTATTAAATGCGGATGCAATTTCTGTGTTTCATCGTCAATAAGAAGGTCCAGGGGATACAGTAGACCTGAAGTAAAGCATCAGAATCTAAAACTGGACTCACAGGAGAGGATCAAATCAAAGAAAGTGAGAGTGTCAGTCCTCTTGTACTTAAGTCGGCATTGTGCCTTTTGTATTAAATTCGGATGCAATTTCTGTGTTTCATCTTCAATAAGAAGGTCCAAGGTATACAGTAAACCTGAAGTGAAGCATCGGAATCTAAAACTGGACTCACAGGGGAGGTTCAATTCATAGAAAGTGAAAGTGTCAGTCCTCTTGTACTTAAGTCGGCATTGTGCCTTTTGTATTAAATTCGGATGCAATTTCTGTGTTTCATCGTCAATAAGAAGGTCCAAGGTATACAGTAAACCTGAAGTGAAGTATCGGAATCTAAAACTGGACTCACAGGGGAGGTTCAATTCATAGAAAGTGAAAGTTTCAGTCCTCTTGTACTTAAGTCGGCATTGTTCATTTTGTATTAAATTCGGATGCAATTGCTGTGTTTCATCGTCAATAAGAAGGTCCAAGGTATACAGGAAACCAGAAGTGAAGCATCGGAATCTAAAACTGGGCTCACAGGAGAGGTTCAAATCATAGAAAGTGAGAGTGGCTATCCTCTCGTATTTTTGTCGGCATTATGCCTTTTGTATTAAATTCGGGTGCGATTTCTGTGTTTCATCGTCAATATGAGGGTCCAAGGGATACAGTAAACCTGAAGTGAAGCATCGGGATCTAAAACTGGACTCACAGGAGAGGTTCAAATCATAGAAAGTGTGTGTGTCACTCCTCTTGTAATTAAGTCTGCATTGTGCCTTTTGTATGAAATTCCGATACAATTTCTGTGTTTCATCGTCAATAAGAAGGTCCAAGGGATACAGTAAACCTGAAGTGAAGCTTCGGAATCTAAAACTGGACTCACAGGAGAGGTTCAAATCATATAAAGTGAGAGTGTCAGTCCTCTTGTACTTAAGTTGGCATTGTGCCGTTTGTATTAAATTCGGATGCAATTTCTGTGTTTCATCGGCAATAAGGAGATCCAAGGTATACAGTAAACCTGAAGTGAAGCATCGGAATCTAAAACTGGACTCACAGGGGAGGTTCAATTCATAGAAAGTGAAAGTGTCAGTCATCTTGTACTTAAGTCGGCATTGTGCCTTTTGTATTAAATTCGGATGCAATTGCTGTGTTTCATCGTCAATAAGAAAGTCCAAGGGATACAGTAAACCTGAAGTGAATCATCGGAAACTAAAACTGGACTCACAGAAGAGGTTCCAATCATAGAAAGTTAGAGAGTCAGTCCTCTTGTACCTATGTCGGCATTGTGCCTTTCGAATTTAATTCGGATGCAATTTGTGTGTTTCATCGTGAATAAGAAGGTCCAAGGTGTACAGGAAACCTGAAGTGAAGCATCGGAATCTAAAACTGGACTCACAGGAGAGGTTCAAATCATAGAATGTGAGAGTGTCAGTCCTCTTGTACTTAAGTCGGCATTGTGAATTTTGTATTAAATTCCGATACAATTTCTGTTTTTCATCGTCAATAAGAAAGTGCAAGGGATACAGTAAACCCAAAGTGAATCATCGGAATCTAAAACTGGACTCACAGAAGAGGTTCAAGTCATAGAAAGTTAGAGAGTCAGTCCTCTTGTACTTATGTCGGCATTGTGCCTTTTGAATTTAATTCGGATGCAATTTTTGTGTTTCATCGTCAATATAAGGTCCAAGGTATACAGTAAACCTGGAGTGAGGCATCGGAATCTAAAACTGGACTCACAGGAGAGGTTCAAATCATAGAAAGAGAGAGTGTCAGTCCTCTTGTACTTAGGTCGGCATTGTGCCGTTTGTATTAAATTCGGATGCAATTTCTGTGTTTCATCGTCAATAAGAAGGTCCAAGGTATACAGTAAACCTGAAGTGAAGCATCGGAATCCAAAACTGGACTCACAGGGGAGGTTTAATTCATAGAAAGTGAAAGTGTCAGTCCTCTTGTACTTAAGTCGGCATTGTGCCTTTTGTATTAAATTCGGATGCAATTGTTGTGTTTCATCGTCAATAAGAAAGTCTAAGGGATACAGTAAAGCTGAAATGAATCATCGGAAACTAAAACAGGACTCACAGAAGAAGTTCAAATCATAGAAAGTTAGAGAGTCAGTCCTCTTGTACTTATGTCGGCATTGTGCCTTTCGAATTTAATTCGGATGCAATTTCTGTGTTACATCGTCTTTAAGAAGGTCCAAGGTATACAGGAAACCTGAAGTGAAGCATCGGAATCTAAAACTGGACTCACAGAAGAGGTTCAAATCATAGAAAGTTAGAGTGTCAGTCCTCTTGTACTTAAGTCGGCATTGTGCCTTTTGTATTACATTCGGATGCAATTTCTGTGTTTCATCGTCAATAAGAAGGTCCAGGGGATACAGTAGACCTGAAGTGAAGCATCAGAATCTAAAACTGGACTCACAGGAGAGGATCAAATCATAGAAAGTGAGAGTGTCAGTCCTCTTGTACTTAAGTCGGCATTGTGCCTTTTGTATTAAATTCGGATGCAATTTCTGTGTTTCATCGTCAATAAGAAGGTCCAAGGTATACAGGAAACCTGAAGTGAAGCATCGGAATCTAAAACTGGACTCACAGGGGAGGTTCAATTCATAGAAAGTGAAAGTGTCAGTCCTCTCGTACTTAAGTCGGCATTGTGCCTTTTGTATTAAATTCGGATGCAATTTCTGTGTTTCATCGTCAATAAGAAGGTCCAAGGTATACAGTAATCCTGAAGTGAAGCATCGGAATCTAAAACTGGACTCACAGGGAGGTTCAAATCATAGAAAGTGAGAATGTCTATCCTCTCGTACTTAAGTCGGCATTATGCCTTTTGTATTAAATTCGGATGCGATTTCTGTGTTTCATCGTCAATAAGAGTGTCCAAGGGATACAGTAAACCTGAAGTGAAGCATCGGAATCTAAAACTGGACTCACAGGAGAGCTTCAAATCATAGAAAAGTAGAGTGTAAGTCCTCTTGTACTTAAGTCCGCATTGTGCCTTGGGAATTTAATTCCGATGCAATTTCTGATATTCATCGTCAAAAAGAAGGTCCAACGGATACAGCAAACCTGAAGTAAAAAATCGGAATCTAAAACTGGACTCACAGGAGAGGTTCAAATCATAGAAAGTGAGAGTGTCAGTCCTGTTGTACTCAAGTTGGCATTGTGCCTTGTGTATTAAATTCGGATGCAATTTCTGTGTTTCATCATCAATAAGAACGTCCAGGGTGTACACCAAACCTGAAGTCAAGCATCGGAATCTAAAACTGGACTCACAGGAGAGGTTCAAATCATAGAAAGTGAGAGTGTCAGTCCTCTTGTACTTAAGTCGGCATTGTGCCTTTTGTATTAAATTCGGATGCAATTGCTGTGTTTCATCGTCAATAAGAAAGCCCAAGGTATACAGTAAACCTGAAGTGAAGCATCGGAATCCAAAACTGGACTCACAGGGGAGGTTCAATTCATAGAAAGTGAAAGTGTCAGTCCTCTTGTACTTAAGTCGGCATTGTGCCTTTTGTATTGTATTCGGATGCAATTGCTGTGTTTCATCGTTAATAAGAAAGTCCAAGGGATACAGTAAACCTGAAATGAATCATCGGAAACTAAAACAGGACTCACAGAAGTAGTTCAAATCATAGAAAGTTAGAGAGTCAGTCCTCTTGTACTTATGTCGGCATTGTGCCTTTCGAATTTAATTCGGATGCAATTTCTGTGTTTCATCGTCTTTAAGAAGGTCCAAGGTATACAGGAAACCTGAAGTGAAGCATCGGAATCTAAAACTGGACTCACAGGAGAAGTTCAAATCATAGAAAGGTAGAGTGTCAGTACTCTTGTACTTAAGTCGGCATTGTGCCTTTTGTATTAAATTCGGATGCAATTTCTGTGTTTCATCGTCAATAAGAAGGTCCAGGGGATACAGTAGACCTGAAGTGAAGCATCAGAATCTAAAACTGGACTTACAGGAGAGGATCAAATCATAGAAAGTGAGAGTGTCAGTCCTCTTGTACTTATGTCGGCATTGTGCCTTTCGAATTTAATTCGGATGCAATTTCTGTGTTTCATCGTCTTTAAGAAGGTCCAAGGTATACAGTAAACCTGAAGTGAAGCATCGGAATCTAAAACTGGACTCACAGGGAGGTTCAATTCATAGAAAGTGAAAGTGTCAGTCCTCTTGTACTTAAGTCGGCATTGTGCCTTTTGTATTAAATTCGGATGCAATTGCTGTGTTTCATCGTCAATAAGAAGGTCCAAGGTATACAGGAAACCAGAAGTGAAGCATCAGAATCTAAAACTGGGCTCACAGGAGAGGTTCAAATCATAGACAGTGAGAATGTCTATCCTTTCGTACTTAAGTCGGCATTATGCCTTTTGTATTAAATTCGGATGCGATTTCTGTCTTTCATCGTCAATAAGAGGGTCCAAGGGATACAGTAAACCTGAAGTGAAGCATCGGAATCTAAAACTGGACTCACAGGAGAGGTTCAAATCATAGAAAAGTAGAGTGTAAGTCCTCTTGTACTTAAGTCCGCATTGTGCCTTGGGAATTTAATTCCGATGCAATTTCTGAGCTTCATCGTCAAAAAGAAGGTCCAACGAATACAGTAAACCTGAAGTAAAAAATCGGAATCTAAAACTGGACTCACAGGAGAGGTTCAAATCATAGAAAGGTATAGTGTCAGTCCTCTTGTACTTAAGTCGGCATTGTGCCTTTTGAATTTAATTCCGATGCAATTTCTGTGTTTCATCATCAATAAGAACGTCCAAGGTATACACGAAACCTGAAGTCAATCATCGGAATCTGAAACTGGACTCACAGGAGGTGTTCAAATCATAGAAAGTGATAGTGTCAGTCCTCTTGTACTTAAGTCGGCATTGTGCTTTTGTATTAAATTCGGATGCAATTTCTGTGTTTCATCGTCAATAAGAAGGTCCAGGGGATACAGTAGACCTGAAGTGAAGCATCAGAATCTAAAACTGGACTTACAGGAGAGGTTCAATTCATAGAAAGTGTAAGTGTCAGTCCTCTTGTACTTAAGTCGGCAATGTGCTTTTTGTATTAAATTCGGATGCAATTGCTGTGTTTCATCGTCAATAAGAAGGTCCAAGGTATACAGGAAACCAGAAGTGAAGCATCGGAATCTAAAACTGGGCTCACAGGAGAGGTTCAGATCATAGAAAGTGAGAGTGTCTATCCTCTCGTACTAATGTCGCCATTATGCCTTTTGTATTAAATTCGGGTGCGGTTTCTGTGTTTCATCGTCAATATGAGGGTCCAAGGGATACAGTAAACCTGAAGTGAAGCATCGGGATCTAAAACTGGACTTACTGGAGAGGTTCAAACCATAGAAAGATTGTGTGTCACTCCTCTTGTACTTAAGTCGGCATTGTGCCTTTTGTATGAAATTCCGATACAATTTCTGTGTTTCATCGTCAATAAGAAGGTCCCAGGGATACAGTAAACCTGAAGTGAAGCATCGGAATCTAAAACTGGACTCACAGGAGAGGTTCAATTCATAGAAATTGAAAGTGTCAGTCCTCTTTTCCTTAAGTCGGCATTGTGCCTTTTGTATTAAATTCGGATGCAATTTCTGTGTTTCACCGTCAACAAGAAGGTCCAAGGGATACAGTAGACCTGAAGTTAAGCATCAGAATCTAAAACTTGACTCACAGGAGACGTTCAAATCATAGAATGTGAGAGTGTCAGTCCTCTTGTACTTAAGTCGGCATTGTGAATTTTGTATTAAATTCGGATACAATTTCTGTTTTTCATCGTCAATAAGAAGGTCCAAGGTATACAGTAAACCTGAAGTGAAGCATCGGAATCTAAAACTGGACTCACAGGAAAGGTTCAAATCATAGAAAGTGAGAGTGTCAGTCCTCATGTACATAAGTCGGCATTGTGCCTTTTGTATTAAATTCGGATGCAATTTCTGTGTTCCAATGTCAATAAGAAGGTCGAAGGCATACAGTAAACCTGAAGTGAAGCATCGGAATCTAAAACTGGACTCACATGAGAGGTTCAAATCATAGAAAGTGAGAGTGTCAGTCCTCTTGTACTTATGTCGGCATTGTGCCTTTTGTATTAAATTCGGATGCAATTTCTGTGTTTCATCGTCAATTAGAAGGTCCAAGGTATACAGTAAACCTGAAGTGAAGCATCGGAATCTAAAACTGGACTCACAGGGGAGGTTCAATTCATAGAAAGTGAGAGTGTCAGTCCTCTTGTACTTATGTCGGCATTGTGCCTTTCGAATTTAATTCGGATGCAATTTCTGTGTTTCATCGTCTTTAAGAAGGTCCAAGGTATACAGTAAACCTGAAGTGAAGCATCGGAATCTAAAACTGGACTCACAGGGAGGTTCAATTCATAGAAAGTGAAAGTGTCAGTCCTCTTGTACTTAAGTCGGCATTGTGCCTTTTGTATTAAATTCGGATGCAATTGCTGTGTTTCATCGTCAATAAGAAGGTCCAAGGTATACAGGAAACCAGAAGTGAAGCATCAGAATCTAAAACTGGGCTCACAGGAGAGGTTCAAATCATAGACAGTGAGAATGTCTATCCTTTCGTACTTAAGTCGGCATTATGCCTTTTGTATTAAATTCGGATGCGATTTCTGTCTTTCATCGTCAATAAGAGGGTCCAAGGGATACAGTAAACCTGAAGTGAAGCATCGGAATCTAAAACTGGACTCACAGGAGAGGTTCAAATCATAGAAAAGTAGAGTGTAAGTCCTCTTGTACTTAAGTCCGCATTGTGCCTTGGGAATTTAATTCCGATGCAATTTCTGAGCTTCATCGTCAAAAAGAAGGTCCAACGAATACAGTAAACCTGAAGTAAAAAATCGGAATCTAAAACTGGACTCACAGGAGAGGTTCAAATCATAGAAAGGTATAGTGTCAGTCCTCTTGTACTTAAGTCGGCATTGTGAGTTTGAATATAATTCCGATGCAATTTCTGTGTTTCATCATCAATAAGAACGTCCAAGGTATACACGAAACCTGAAGTCAATCATCGGAATCTGAAACTGGACTCACAGGAGGTGTTCAAATCATAGAAAGTGATAGTGTCAGTCCTCTTGTACTTAAGTCGGCATTGTGCTTTTGTATTAAATTCGGATGCAATTTCTGTGTTTCATCGTCAATAAGAAGGTCCAGGGGATACAGTAGACCTGAAGTGAAGCATCAGAATCTAAAACTGGACTTACAGGAGAGGTTCAATTCATAGAAAGTGTAAGTGTCAGTCCTCTTGTACTTAAGTCGGCAATGTGCTTTTTGTATTAAATTCGGATGCAATTGCTGTGTTTCATCGTCAATAAGAAGGTCCAAGGTATACAGGAAACCAGAAGTGAAGCATCGGAATCTAAAACTGGGCTCACAGGAGAGGTTCAGATCATAGAAAGTGAGAGTGTCTATCCTCTCGTACTAATGTCGCCATTATGCCTTTTGTATTAAATTCGGGTGCGGTTTCTGTGTTTCATCGTCAATATGAGGGTCCAAGGGATACAGTAAACCTGAAGTGAAGCATCGGGATCTAAAACTGGACTTACTGGAGAGGTTCAAACCATAGAAAGATTGTGTGTCACTCCTCTTGTACTTAAGTCGGCATTGTGCCTTTTGTATGAAATTCCGATACAATTTCTGTGTTTCATCGTCAATAAGAAGGTCCCAGGGATACAGTAAACCTGAAGTGAAGCATCGGAATCTAAAACTGGACTCACAGGAGAGGTTCAATTCATAGAAATTGAAAGTGTCAGTCCTCTTTTCCTTAAGTCGGCATTGTGCCTTTTGTATTAAATTCGGATGCAATTTCTGTGTTTCACCGTCAACAAGAAGGTCCAAGGGATACAGTAGACCTGAAGTTAAGCATCAGAATCTAAAACTTGACTCACAGGAGACGTTCAAATCATAGAATGTGAGAGTGTCAGTCCTCTTGTACTTAAGTCGGCATTGTGAATTTTGTATTAAATTCGGATACAATTTCTGTTTTTCATCGTCAATAAGAAGGTCCAAGGTATACAGTAAACCTGAAGTGAAGCATCGGAATCTAAAACTGGACTCACAGGAAAGGTTCAAATCATAGAAAGTGAGAGTGTCAGTCCTCATGTACATAAGTCGGCATTGTGCCTTTTGTATTAAATTCGGATGCAATTTCTGTGTTCCAATGTCAATAAGAAGGTCGAAGGTATACAGTAAACCTGAAGTGAAGCATCGGAATCTAAAACTGGACTCACATGAGAGGTTCAAATCATAGAAAGTGAGAGTGTCAGTCCTCTTGTACTTATGTCGGCATTGTGCCTTTTGTATTAAATTCGGATGCAATTTCTGTGTTTCATCGTCAATTAGAAGGTCCAAGGTATACAGTAAACCTGAAGTGAAGCATCGGAATCTAAAACTGGACTCACAGGGGAGGTTCAATTCATAGAAAGTGAAAGTGTCAGTCCTCTTGTACTTAAGTCGGCATTGTGCCTTTTGTATTAAATTCGGTTGCAATTGCTGTGTCTCATCGTCATTAAGAAGGTCCAAGGTATACAGTAAACCTGAAGTGAAGCATCGGAATCTAAAACTGGACTCACAGGGGAGGTTCAATTCATAGAAAGTGAAAGTGTCAGTCCTCTTGTACTTATGTCGGCATTGTGCCTTTTGTATTTAATTCGGATGCAATTTTTGTGTTTCATCGTCAATATAAGGTCCAAGGTATACAGTAAACCTGGAGTGAGGCATCGGAATCTAAAACTGGACTCACAGGAGAGGTTCAAATCATAGAAAGAGAGAGTGTCAGTCCTCTTGTACTTAGGTCGGCATTGTGCCGTTTGTATTAAATTCGGATGCAATTTCTGTGTTTCATCGTCAATAAGAAGGTCCAAGGTATACAGTAAACCTGAAGTGAAGCATCGGAATCCAAAACTGGACTCACAGGGGAGGTTTAATTCATAGAAAGTGAAAGTGTCAGTCCTCTTGTACTTAAGTCGGCATTGTGCCTTTTGTATTAAATTCGGATGCAATTGCTGTGTTTCATCGTCAATAAGAAAGTCTAAGGGATACAGTAAACCTGAAATGAATCATCGGAAACTAAAACAGGACTCACAGAAGAAGTTCAAATCATAGAAAGTTAGAGAGTCAGTCCTCTTGTACTTATGTCGGCATTGTGCCTTTCGAATTTAATTCGGATGCAATTTCTGTGTTACATCGTCTTTAAGAAGGTCCAAGGTATACAGGAAACCTGAAGTGAAGCATCGGAATCTAAAACTGGACTCACAGGAGAGGTTCAAATCATAGAAAGTTAGAGTGTCAGTCCTCTTGTACTTAAGTCGGCATTGTGCCTTTTGTATTACATTCGGATGCAATTTCTGTGTTTCATCGTCAATAAGAAGGTCCAGGGGATACAGTAGACCTGAAGTGAAGCATCAGAATCTAAAACTGGACTCACAGGAGAGGATCAAATCATAGAAAGTGAGAGTGTCAGTCCTCTTGTACTTAAGTCGGCATTGTGCCTTTTGTATTAAATTCGGATGCAATTTCTGTGTTTCATCGTCAATAAGAAGGTCCAAGGTATACAGGAAACCTGAAGTGAAGCATCGGAATCTAAAACTGGACTCACAGGGAGGTTCAATTCATAGAAAGTGAAAGTGTCAGTCCTCTTGTACTTAAGTCGGCATTGTGCCTTTTGTATTAAATTCGGATGCAATTTCTGTGTTTCATCGTCAATAAGAAGGTCCAAGGTATACAGTAATCCTGAAGTGAAGCATCGGAATCTAAAACTGGACTCACAGGGAGGTTCAAATCATAGAGAGTGAGAATGTCTATCCTCTCGTACTTAAGTCGGCATTATGCCTTTTGTATTAAATTCGGATGCGATTTCTGTGTTTCATCGTCAATAAGAGTGTCCAAGGGATACAGTAAACCTGAAGTGAAGCATCGGAATCTAAAACTGGACTCACAGGAGAGGTTCAAATCATAGAAAAGTAGAGTGTAAGTCCTCTTGTACTTAAGTCCGCATTGTGCCTTGGGAATTTAATTCCGATGCAATTTCTGAGCTTCATCGTCAAAAAGAAGGTCCAACGGATACAGCAAACCTGAAGTAAAAAATCGGAATCTAAAACTGGACTCACAGGAGAGGTTCAAATCATAGAAAGTGAGAGTGTCAGTCCTGTTGTACTCAAGTTGGCATTGTGCCTTGTGTGTTAAATTCGGATGCAATTTCTGTGTTTCATCATCAATAAGAACGTCCAGGGTGTACACCAAACCTGAAGTCAAGCATCGGAATCTAAAACTGGACTCACAGGAGAGGTTCAAATCATAGAAAGTGAGAGTGTCAGTCCTCTTGTACTTAAGTCGGCATTGTGCCTTTTGTATTAAATTCGGATGCAATTGCTGTGTTTCATCGTCAATAAGAAAGCCCAAGGTATACAGTAAACCTGAAGTGAAGCATCGGAATCCAAAACTGGACTCACAGGGTAGGTTCAATGCATAGAAAGTGAAAGTGTCAGTCCTCTTGTACTTAAGTCGGCATTGTGCCTTTTGTATTAATTTCGGATGCAATTGCTGTGTTTCATCGTTAATAAGAAAGTCCAAGGGATACAGTAAACCTGAAATGAATCATCGGAAACTAAAACAGGACTCACAGAAGTAGTTCAAATCATAGAAAGTTAGAGAGTCAGTCCTCTTGTACTTATGTCGGCATTGTGCCTTTCGAATTTAATTCGGATGCAATTTCTGTGTTTCATCGTCTTTAAGAAGGTCCAAGGTATACAGGAAACCTGAAGTGAAGCATCGGAATCTAAAACTGGACTCACAGGAGAAGTTCAAATCATAGAAAGGTAGAGTGTCAGTACTCTTGTACTTAAGTCGGCATTGTGCCTTTTGTATTAAATTCGGATGCAATTTCTGTGTTTCATCGTCAATAAGAAGGTCCAGGGGATACAGTAGACCTGAAGTGAAGCATCAGAATCTAAAACTGGACTTACAGGAGAGGATCAAATCATAGAAAGTGAGAGTGTCAGTCCTCTTGTACTTATGTCGGCATTGTGCCTTTCGAATTTAATTCGGATGCAATTTCTGTGTTTCATCGTCTTTAAGAAGGTCCAAGGTATACAGTAAACCTGAAGTGAAGCATCGGAATCTAAAACTGGACTCACAGGGAGGTTCAATTCATAGAAAGTGAAAGTGTCAGTCCTCTTGTACTTAAGTCGGCATTGTGCCTTTTGTATTAAATTCGGATGCAATTGCTGTGTTTCATCGTCAATAAGAAGGTCCAAGGTATACAGGAAACCAGAAGTGAAGCATCAGAATCTAAAACTGGGCTCACAGGAGAGGTTCAAATCATAGACAGTGAGAATGTCTATCCTTTCGTACTTAAGTCGGCATTATGCCTTTTGTATTAAATTCGGATGCGATTTCTGTCTTTCATCGTCAATGAGAGGGTCCAAGGGATACAGTAAACCTGAAGTGAAGCATCGGAATCTGAAACTGGACTCACAGGAGAGGTTCAAATCATAGAAAAGTAGAGTGTAAGTCCTCTTGTACTTAAGTCCGCATTGTGCCTTGGGAATTTAATTCCGATGCAATTTCTGAGCTTCATCGTCAAAAAGAAGGTCCAACGAATACAGTAAACCTGAAGTAAAAAATCGGAATCTAAAACTGGACTCACAGGAGAGGTTCAAATCATAGAAAGGTATAGTGTCAGTCCTCTTGTACTTAAGTCGGCATTGTGCCTTTTGAATTTAATTCCGATGCAATTTCTGTGTTTCATCATCAATAAGAACGTCCAAGGTATACACGAAACCTGAAGTCAATCATCGGAATCTGAAACTGGACTCACAGGAGGTGTTCAAATCATAGAAAGTGATAGTGTCAGTCCCCTTATACTTAAGTCGGCATTGTGCTTTTGTATTAAATTCGGATGCAATTTCTGTGTTTCATCGTCAATAAGAAGGTCCAGGGGATACAGTAGACCTGAAGTGAAGCATCAGAATCTAAAACTGGACTTACAGGAGAGGTTCAATTCATAGAAAGTGTAAGTGTCAGTCCTCTTGTACTTAAGTCGGAAATGTGCTTTTTGTATTATATTCGGATGCAATTGCTGTGTTTCATCGTCAATAAGAAGGTCCAAGGTATACAGGAAACCAGAAGTGAAGCATCGGAATCTAAAACTGGGCTCACAGGAGAGGTTCAGATCATAGAAAGTGAGAGTGTCTATCCTCTCGTACTAATGTCGCCATTATGCCTTTTGTATTAAATTCGGGTGCGGTTTCTGTGTTTCATCGTCAATATGAGGGTCCAAGGGATACAGTAAACCTGAAGTGAAGCATCGGGATCTAAAACTGGACTTACTGGAGAGGTTCAAACCATAGAAAGATTGTGTGTCACTCCTCTTGTACTTAAGTCGGCATTGTGCCTTTTGTATGAAATTTCGATACAATTTCTGTGTTTCATCGTCAATAAGAAGGTCCCAGGGATACAGTAAACCTGAAGTGAAGCATCGGAATCTAAAACTGGACTCACAGGAGAGGTTCAATTCATAGAAATTGAAAGTGTCAGTCCTCTTTTCCTTAAGTCGGCATTGTGCCTTATGTATTAAATTCGGATGCAATTTCTGTGTTTCACCGTCAACAAGAAGGTCTAAGGGATACAGTAGACCTGAAGTTAAGCATCAGAATCTAAAACTTGACTCACAGGAGACGTTCAAATCATAGAATGTGAGAGTGTCAGTCCTCTTGTACTTAAGTCGGCATTGTGAATTTTGTATTAAATTCGGATACAATTTCTGTTTTTCATCGTCAATAAGAAGGTCCAAGGTATACAGTAAACCTGAAGTGAAGCATCGGAATCTAAAACTGGACTCACAGGAGAGGTTCAAATCATAGAAAGTGAGAGTGTCAGTCCTCATGTACATAAGTCGGCATTGTGCCTTTTGTATTAAATTCGGATGCAATTTCTGTGTTCCAATGTCAATAAGAAGGTCGAAGGTATACAGTAAACCTGAAGTGAAGCATCGGAATCTAAAACTGGACTCACATGAGAGGTTCAAATCATAGAAAGTGAGAGTGTCAGTCCTCTTGTACTTATGTCGGCATTGTGCCTTTTGTATTAAATTCGGATGCAATTTCTGTGTTTCATCGTCAATTAGAAGGTCCAAGGTATACAGTAAACCTGAAGTGAAGCATCGGAATCTAAAACTGGACTCACAGGGGAGGTTCAATTCATAGAAAGTGAAAGTGTCAGTCCTCTTGTACTTAAGTCGGCATTGTGCCTTTTGTATTAAATTCGGATGCAATTGCTGTGTCTCATCGTCATTAAGAAGGTCCAAGGTATACAGTAAACCTGAAGTGAAGCATCGGAATCTAAAACTGGACTCACAGGGGAGGTTCAATTCATAGAAAGTGAAAGTGTCAGTCCTCTTGTACTTAAGTCGGCTTTGTGCCTTTTGTATTAAATTCGGATGCAATTGCTGTGTTTCATCGTCAATAAGAAGGTCCAAGGTATACAGGAAACCAGAAGTGAAGCATCGGAATCTAAAATTGGGCTCACAGGAGAGGTTCATATCATAGAAAGTGAGAGTGTCAGTCCTCTTGTACTTAAGTCGGCATTGTGCTTTTTGTATTAAATTCGGATGCATTTTCTGTGTTTCACCGTCAATAAGAAAGTCCAAGGGATACAGTAAACCTGAAGTGAATCATCGGAATCTAAAACTGGACTCACAGAAGAGGTTCAAATCATGGAAAGTTAGAGAGTCAGTCCTCTTGTACTTTTGTCGGCATTGTGCCCTTTGAATTTAATTCGGATGCAATTTCTGTGTTTCATTGTCAATAAGAAGGTACAAGGTATACAGTAAACCTGAAGTGAGGCATCGGAATCTAAAACTGGACTCACAGGAGAGGTTCAAATCATAGAAAGTGAGAGTGTCAGTCCTCTTGTACTTAAGTCGGCGTTCTGAATTTTATATTAAATTCGGATACAATTTCTGTGTTTCATCGTCAATAAGAGGGTCGAAGGGATACAGTAAACCTGAAGTGAAGCATCGGAATCTAAAACTGGACTCACAGGAGAGGTTCAAATCATATAATGTGAGAGTGTCAGTCAACTTGTACATAAGTCGGAATTGTGCCTTTTGAATAAAATTCGGATGCAATTTCTGTGTTTCATCGTCAATAAGAAGGTCCAAGGTATACAGTAAACCTGAAGTGAAGCATCGGAATCTAAAACTGGACTCACAGGGGAGGTTCAATTCATAGAAAGTGAAAGTGTCAGAACTCTTGTACTTAAGTCGGCATTGTGCCTTTTGTATTAAATTCAGTTGCAATTGCTGTGTTTCATCGTCAATAAGAAGGTCCAAGGTATACAGGAGACCAGAAGTGAAGCATCGGAATCTAAAACTGGGCTCATAGGAGAGGTTCAAATGATAGAAAGTGAGAGTGTCTATCCTCTCGTACTTATGTCGGCATTATGCGTTTTGTATTAAATTCGGATGCGATTTCTGTGTTTCATCGTAAACATGAGGGTCCAAGGGATACAGTAAATCTGAAGTGAAGCATAGGAATCTAAAACTGGACTCACAAGAGAGGTTTAAATCATGGAAAGGTAGAGTGTCAGTCCTCTTGTACTTAAGTCGGCATTGTGCCTTTTGAATTTAATTCCGATGCAATTTCTGAGCTTCAACGTCAAAAAGAAGGTCCAACGGATACAGTAAACCTGAAGTGAAAAATCGGAATCTAAAACTGGACTCACAGGAGAGGTTCAAATCATAGAAAGTGAGAGTGTCAGTCCTCTTGTACTTAAGTCGGCGTTCTGAATTTTATATTAAATTCAGATACAATTTCTGTGTTTCATCGTCAATAAGAGGGTGCAAGGGATACAGTAAACCTGAAGTGAAGCATCGGAATCTAAAACTGGACTCACAGGGGAGGTTCAAATCATAGAAAGGTAGAGTGTCAGTCCTCATGTACTCTTGTCGGCATTGTGCCTTTTGAATTTACTTCCGATGCAATTTCTGTGTTTCATCGTCAATAAGAACGTCCAAGGTATACACGAAACCTGATGTCAAGCATCGGAATCTGAAACTGGACTCACAGGAGGTGTTCAAATCATAGAAAGTGAGAGTGTCAGTCCTCTTGTACTTAAGTCGGCATTGTGCCTTTTGTATTAAATTCGGATGCAATTTCTGTGTTTCATCGTCAATAAGAACGTCCAAGGTGTACACAAAACCTAAAGTCAATCATCGGAATCTGAAACTAGACTCACAGAAGAGGTTCAAATCATAGAAAGTGCGAGTGTCAGTCCTCTTGTACTTAAGTGGGCATTGTCCCTTTTGTATTAAATTCGGATGCAATTTCTGTGTTTCATCGTCAATAAGAAAGTGCAAGGGATACAGTAAACCTGAAGTGAATCATCGGAATCTAAAACTGGACTCAAAGAAGAGGCTCATATCATAGAAAGTTAGAGAGTCAGTCCTCTTGTACTTATGTCGGCATTGTGCCTTTTGAATTTATTTCGGATGCAATTACTGTGTTTCATCGTCAAAAAGAAGGTCCAAGGGATACAGTAAACCTGAAGTGAAGCAACGGAATCTAAAACTGGACTCACAGGAGAGGTTCAACTCATAGGAAGTGGGAGTGTCAGTCCTCTTGTACTTAAGTTGGCATTGTGCCTTTTGTATTAAATTCGGATGCAATTTCTGTGTTTCATCGATAACAAGAGGGTCTAAGGGATACAGTAAACCTGAACTGAAGCATCGGAATCTAAAACTGGACTCACAGGAGAGGTTCAAAACATAGAAAGGTAGAGTGTCAGTCCTCTTGTACTTAAGTCAGCACTGTGCCTTTTAAATTAAATTCGGATGCAATTTCTGTGCTTAATCGTCAAAAAGAAGGTCCAACGGATGCAGTAAATCTGATGTGAAAAATCTGAATCTATGACTGGACTCACAGGAGAGGTTCAAACCATAGAAAGTGAGAGTGTCAGTCCTCTTGTACTTAAGTCAGCATTGTGACTTTTGTATTCAATTCGGATGCAATTTCTGTGTTTCCTCGTCATTATGACGGTCCAAGGGATACAGTAAACCGGAAGTGAAGCATCGGAATCTAAAACTGGACTCACAGGAGAGGTTCAAATCATAGAAAGTTAGAGTGTCAGTCCTCTTGTACTTAAGTCGGCATTGTGACTTTTGAATTTATTTCGGATGCAATTTCTTTGTTTCATCGTCAATAAGAAGGTCCAAGTTACACAGGAAACCTGAAGTGAGGCATCGGAATCTAAAACTGGACTCACAGGAGAGGTTCAAATCATAGATAGTTAGAGTGTCAGTCTTCTTGTACTTAAGTTGGCATTGTGCCTTTTGTAATAAATTCGGATGCAATTTCTGTGTTTCATCGCAAACATGAGGGTCCAAGGGATACAGTAAATCTGAAGGGAAGCATAGGAATCTAAAACTGGACTCACAAGAGAGGTTTAAATCATAGAAAGGTAGAGTGTCAGTCCTCTTGTACTTAAGTCGGCATTGTGCCTTTTGAATTTAATTCCGATGCAATTTCTGAGCTTCAACGTCAAAAAGAAGGTCCAACGGATACAGTAAACCTGAAGTGAAGCATCGGAATCTAAAACTGGACTCACAGGAGAGGTTCAAATCATAGAAAGTGAGAGTGTCAGTTCTCTTGTACTTAAGTCGGCATTATGCATTTTGTATTAAATTCGGATGCAATTTCTGTGTTTCATCGTCAAAAAGAAGGTCCAAGGTACACAGTAAACCTGAAGTGCAGCATCGGAATCTAAAACTGGACTCACAGGGGCGGTTCAATTCATAGAAAGTGAAAGTGTCAGTCCTCTTGTACTTAAGTCGGCATTGTGCCTTTTGTATACAATTCGGATGCAATTGCTGTGTTTCATCGTCAATAAGAAGGTCCAAGGTACACAGGAAACCAGATGTGAAGCATCGGAATTTAAAACTGGGCTCACAGGAGAGGTTAAAATCATAGAGAGTGAGAGTGTCTATCCTCTCGTACTGAAGTCGGCATTATGCCTTTTGTATTAAATTCGGATGCGATATCTGTGTTTCATCGTCAATAAGAGGGTCCAAGGGATACAGTAAACCTGAAGTGAAGCATCGGAATCTAAAACTGGACTCACAGGTGAGGTTCAAATCATAGAAAAGTAGAGTGTCAGTCCTCTTGTACTTAAGTCGGCATTGTGCCTTTTGTATCAAATTTGGATGCAATATCTGTGTTTCAGGATCAATAAGAAGGTCCAAGGGATACAGTAAACCTGAACTGAAGCATCGGAATCTAAAACTGGGCTCACAGGAGAGGTTCAAATCATAGAAAGTTAGAGTGTAAGTCCTCTTGTACTTAAGTCGGCATTGTGCCTTTTGTATTAAAATCGGATGCAATTTCTGTGTTTCATCGTCATTAAGAAGGTCCAAGGTATACAGGAAACCGGAAGTGAAGCATCGGAATCTAAAACTGGACTCACAGGAGTAGTTCAAATCATAGAAACTGAGAGTGTCAGTCCTCTTGTACTTAAATCGGCATTGTGCCTTTTGTATTAAATTCGGATGCAATTTCTGCGTTTCATCATCAATAAGAAGGTACAAGGGATACAGTAAACCTGAAGTGAAGCATCGGAATCTAAAACTGGACTCACAGGAGAGGTTCAAATCATAGAAAGTTATAGTGCCAGTCCTCTTGTACTGAAGTCGGCATTGTGCCTTTTGAATTTAATTCCGATGCAAATTCTGTGTTTGATCGTCAATAAAAAGGTCCAAGGTATACAGTAAACTTGAAGTGAAGCATCGGAATCGAAAACTGGACTTACAGGAGAGATTGAAATCATAGAAAGTTTGAGTGTCAGTCCTCTTGTACTTAAGTCGCCATTGTGCCTTTTGTATTAAATTCGGATGCAATTTCTGTGTTTCATCATCAATAAGAAGGTCCAAGGGATACAGTAAACCTAACGTGAAGCATCGGAATCCAAAACTGGGCTCACAGGAGAGGATCAAATCATAGAAAGTTAGAGTGTCAGTCCTCTTGTACTTAAGTCGGCATTGTGCCTTTTGGATTAAATTCGGATGCAATTTCTGTGTTTCATCGTCAATAAGAATGTCCAAGTGATACAGGAAACCTGAAGTGAAGCATCGGAATCTAAAACTGGTCTCACAGGAGAGGTTCACATCATAGAAAGGTAGAGTGTCAGTCCTCTTGTACTTAAGTCGGCATTGTGCCTTTTGAATTTAATTCCGATGCAATTTCTGTGTTTCATCGTCAATAAGAACGTCCATGGTAGATACGAAACCTGAAGTCAAGCATCGGAATCTGAAACTGGACTCACAGGAGGTGTTCAAATCATAGAAAGTGAGAGTGTTAGTCCTCTTGTACTTAAGTCGGCATTGTGCCTTTTGTATTAAATTCGGCTGAAGTTTCAGTGTTTCATCGTCAATAAGAACGTCCAAGGTGTACACGAAACCTAAAGTCAAACATCGGAATCTAAAACTGGACTCACAGGGGAGGTTCAAATCACAGAAAGTGCGAGTGTCAGTCCTCTTGTACTTAAGGCGGCATTGTGACTTTTGTATTAAATTCGGATGCAATTCCTGTGTTTCCTCGTCATTATGAAGGTCCAAGGGATACAGTAAACCGGAAGTGATGCATCGGAATCTAAAACTGGACTCACAGGAGAGGTTCAAATCATAGAAAGTTAGAGTGACAGTCCACTTGTACTTAAGTCGGCATTGTGCCTTTTGAATTTTTATTCCGATGCAATTACTGTGTTTCATCATCATTAAGAAATTCCAAGGTATACAGTAAACCTGTAGTGAAGCATCGGAATCTAATACTGGACCCGCAGGAGAGTTTCAAATCATAGAAAGTTAGAGTGACAGTCCTCTTGTACTTAAGTCGGCGATGTGCAATTTGTATTAAATTCCGATGCAATTGCTGTGTTTCATCGTTAATAAGAAGGTTCAAGGGATACAGTAAACCTGAAGTGAAGCATCGGAATCTAAACCTGGACCCACAGGAGAGGTTCAAATCATAGAAAGTGAGAGTGTCAGTCCTCTCGTACTTATGTCGGCATTGTGCCTTTTGAATTAAATTCGGATGCAATTTCTGTGCTTCATCGTCAATAAGAAATTCCAAGGTACACAGGAAACCTGAAGTGAAGCATTGGAATCTGAAACTGGACTCACAGAAGAGGTTGAAATCATAGAAAGTTAGAGCGTCAGTCCTCTTGTACTTATGTCGGCATTGTGCCTTTTGAATTTAATTCGGATGCAATTACTGTGTTTCATCGTCAATAAGAAGGTCCAAGGGATACAGTAAATCTGAAGTGAAGCAACGGAATGTAAAACTGGACTCACAGGAGACGTTCAAATCATAGAAAGTGGGAGTGTCAGTCCTCTTGTACTTAAGTTGGCATTGTGCCTTTTGTATTAAATTCGGATGCAATTTCTGTGTTTCATCGATAACAAGAGGGTCCAAGGGATACAGTAAACCTGAAGTGAAGCATCGGAATCTAAAACTGGACTCACAGGAGAGGTAAAAACATAGAAAGGTAGAGTGTCAGTCTTCTTGTACTTGAGTCGGCACTGTGCCTTTTGAATTTAATTCGGATGCAATTACTGTGTTTCACCCTCAATAAGAAGGTCCAAGGGATACAGTAAATCTGAAGTGAAGCAACGGAATGTAAAACTGGCCTCACAGGAGACGTTCAAATCATAGAAAGTGAGAGTGTCAGTCCTCTTGTACTTAAGTCGGCATTGTGACTTTTGTATTAAATTCGGATGCAATTTCTGTGTTTCCTCGTCATTATGAAGGTCCAAGGGATACAGTAAACCCGTAGTGAAGCATCGGAATCTAAAACTGGACTCACAGGAGAGGTTCAAATCATAGAAAGTTAGAGTGTCAGTCCACTTGTACTTAAGTCAGCATTGTGCCTTTTGAATTTTTATTCCGATGCAATTTCTGTGTTTCATCATCATTAAGAAATTCCAAGGTATACAGTAAACCTGTAGTGAAGCATCGGAATCTAATACTGGACCCACAGGAGAGTTTCAAATCATAGAAAGTTAGAGTGACAGTCCTCTTGTACTTAAGTCGGCATTGTGCATTTTGTATTAAATTCCGATGCAATTGCTGTGTTTCATCGTTAATAAGAAGGTTCAAGGGATACAGTAATCCTGAAGTGAAGCATCGGAATCTAAACCTGGACCCACAGGAGAGGTTCAAATCATAGAAAGTGAGAGTGTCAGTCCTCTAGTACTTATGTCGGCATTGTGCCTTTTGAATTAAATTCGGATGCAATTTCTGTGCTTCATCGTCAATAAGAAGGTCCAAGGGATACAGTAATCCTGAAGTGACGCATCGGAAACTAAAACTGGACTCACTGGAGAGGTACAAATCATAGAAAGTTAGAGTGTCAGTCCTCTTGTACTTAAGTCGGCATTGTGCCTTTTGTATTACGTTCGGATGCAATTTCTGTGTTTTATCGTCAATAAGAAGGTCTAAGCAATACAGGAAACCTGAAGTGAAGCATCGGAATCTGAAACTGGACTCACAGGAGTGCTTCAAATCATAGAGAGTGAGAGTGTCAGTCCTCTTGTACTTAAGTCGGCATTGTGCCTTTTGTATTAAAATCGGATGCAATTTCTGTGTTTCATCGTCATTAAGATGGTCCAAGGTATACAGGAAACCGGAAGTGAATCATCGGAATCTAAAACTGGACTCACAGGAGAGGTTCAAATCACAGAAATTGAGAGTGTCAGTCCTCTTGTACTTAAATCGGCATTGTGCCTTTTGTATTAAATTCGGATGCAATTTCTGTGTTTCATCGTCAATAAGAAGGTCCAAGGGATACAGTAATCCTGAAGTGAGGCATCAGAATCTAAAACTGGACTCACAGGAGAGGTTCAAATCATAGAAAATTAGAGTGTCAGTCTTCTTGTACATAAGTCGGCATTGTGCCTTTCGTATTAAATTCGGATGCAATTTCTGTGTTCCATCATCAATAAGAAGGTACAAGGGATACAGTAAACCTGAAGTGAAGCATCGGAATCTAAAACTGGACTCACAGGAGAGGTTCAAATCATAGAAAGTTAGAGTGTCAGTCCTCTTGTACTGAAGTCGGCATTGTGCCTTTTGAATTTAATTCCGATGCAATTTCTGTGTTTCATCGTCAATAAGAAGGTCCAAGGTATACAGTAAACTTGTAGTGAAACATCGGAATCCAAAACTGGACTTACAGGAGAGATTGAAATCATAGAAAGTTAGAGTGTCAGTCCTATTGTACTTAAGTCGGCATTGTGCCTTTTGTATTAAACTCCGATGCAATTTCTGTGTTTCATCGTCAATTAGAAGGTTCAAGGGATACAGTAAACCTGAAGTGAAGCATCAGAATCTAAACCTGGACCCACAGGAGAGGTTCAAATCTTGGAAAGTGAGAGTGTCAGTCCTCTTGTACTTAAGTCGGCATTGTGCCTTTTGGATTAAATTCGGATGCAATTTCTGTGTTTCATCGTCAATAAGAAGGTCCAAGGGATACAGTAAACCTGAAGTGAAGCATCGGAATCTAAAACTGGACTCACAGGAGAGGTTCAAATCATAGAAAGTTAGAGTGTCAGTCCTCTTGTATTCAAGTCGGCATTGTGACTTTTGAATTTATTTCGGATGCCATTTCTTTGTTTCATCGTCAATAAGAAGGTCCAAGGTACACAGGAAACCTGAAGTGAAGCATCGGAATCTAAAACTGGCCTGACAGGAGAGGTTCAAATCATAGAAAGTAAGAGTGTCAGTCCTCTTGTACTTAAGTCAGCATTGTGCCTTTTGTATTAAAATCGGATGCAATTTCTGTGTTTCATCGTCATTAAGAAGGTCCAAGGTATACAGGAAACCGGAAGTGAAGCATCGGAATCTAAAACTGGACTCACAGGAGTAGTTCAAATCATAGAAACTGAGAGTGTCAGTCCTCTTGTACTTAAATCGGCATTGTGCCTTTTGTATTAAATTCGGATGCAATTTCTGTGTTTCATCGTCAATAAAAAGGTCCAAGTTATACAGTAATCCTGAAGTGAGGCATCGGAATCTAAAACTGACCTCACAGGAGAGGTTCAAATCATAGTTAGTTAGAGTGTCAGTCTTCTTGTACTTAAGTCGGCATTGTGCCTTTTGTATTAAATTCGGATGCAATTTCTGCGTTTCATCATCAATAAGAAGGTACAAGGGATACAGTAAACCTGAAGTGAAGCATCGGAATCTAAAACTGGACTCACAGGAGAAGTTCAAATCATAGAAAGTTAGAGTGTCAGTCCTCTTGTACTGAAGTCGGCATTGTGCCTTTTGAATTTAATTCCGATGCAAATTCTGTGTTTGATCGTCAATAAAAAGGTCCAAGGTATACAGTGAACTTGAAGTGAAGCATCGGAATCCAAAACTGGACTTACAGGAGAGATTGAAATCATAGAAAGTTTGAGTGTCAGTACTCTTGTACTTAAGTCGCCATTGTGCCTTTTGTATTAAATTCGGATGCAATTTCTGTGTTTCATCATCAATAAAAAGGTCCAAGGGATACAGTAAACCTGACGTTAAGCATCGGAATCCAAAACTGGGCTCACAGGAGAGGTTCAAATCATAGAAAGTTAGAGTGTCAGTCCTCTTGTACTTAAGTCGGCATTGTGCCTTTTGGATTAAATTCGGATGCAATTTCTGTGTTTCATCGTCAATAAGAATGTCCAAGGGATACAGGAAACCTGAAGTGAAGCATCGGAATCTAAAACTGGACTCACAGGAGAGGTTCACATAATAGAAAGGTAGAGTGTCAGTCCTCTTGTACTTAAGTCGGCATTGTGCCTTTTGAAATTAATTCCGATGCAATTTCTGTGTTTCATCGTCAATAAGAACGTCCAAGGTAGATACGAAACCAGATTTGAAGCATCGGAATCTGAAACTGGACTCACAGGAGGTGTTCAAATAATAGAAAGTGAGTGAGTTAGTCCTCTTGTACTTAAGTCGGCATTGTGCCTTTTGTATTAAATTCAGCTGCAGTTTCTGTGTTTCATCGTCAATAAGAACGTCCAAGGTGTACACGAAACCTAAAGTCAATCATCGGAGTCTAAAAATGGACTCACAGGGGAGGTTCAAATCACAGAAAGTGCGAGTGTCAGTCCTCTTGTACTTAAGTCGGCATTGTGACTTTTGTATTAAATTCGGATGCAATTCCTGTGTTTCCTCGTCATTATGAAGGTCCAAGAGATACAGTAAACCGGAAGTGAAGCATCGGAATCTAAAACTGGACTCACAGGAGAGGTTCAAATCATAGAAAGTTAGAGTGACAGTCCACTTGTACTTAAGTCGGCATTGTGCATTTTGAATTTTTATTCCGATGCAATTACTGTGTTTCATCATCATTAAGAAATTCCAAGGTATACAGTAAACCTGTAGTGAAGCATCGGAATCTAATACTGGACCCACAGGAGAGTTTCAAATCATAGAAAGTTAGAGTGACAGTCCACTTGTACTTAAGTCGGCATTGTGCATTTTGTATTAAATTCCGATGCAATTGCTGTGTTTCATCGTTAATAAGAAGGTTCAAGGGATACAGTAAACCTGAAGTGAAGCAACGGAATGTAAAACTGGACTCACAGGAGAGGTTCAAATCATAGAAAGTGGGAGTGTCAGTCCTCTTGTACTTAAGTTGGCATTGTGCCTTTTGTATTAAATTCGGATGCAATTTCTGTGTTTCATCGATAACAAGAGGGTCCAAGGGATACAGTAAACCTGAAGTGAAGCATCGGAATCTAAAACTGGACTCACAGGAGAGGTAAAAACATAGAAAGGTAGAGTGTCAGTCTTCTTGTACTTGAGTCGGCACTGTGCCTTTTGAATTTAATTCCGATGCAATTTCTGTGCTTCATCGTCAAAAAGAAGGTCCAACGGATACAGTAAATCTGATGTGAAAAATCTGAATCTATGACTGGACTCACAGAAGAGGTTCAAACCATAGAAAGTGAGAGTGTCAGTCCTCTTGTACTTAAGTCGGCATTGTGACTTTTGTATTAAATTCGGATGCAATTTCTGTGTTTCCTCGTCATTATGAAGGGCCAAGGGATACAGTAAACCGGAAGTGAAGCATCGGAATCTAAAACTGGACTCACAGGAGAGGTTCAAATCATAGAAAGTTAGAGTGTCAGTCCACTTGTACTTAAGTCGGCATTGTGCCTTTTGAATTTTTATTCCGATGCAATTACTGTGTTTCATCATCATTAAGAAATTCCAAGGTATACAGTAAACCTGTAGTGAGGCATCGGAATCTAATACTGGACCCACAGGAGAGTTTCAAATCATAGAAAGTTAGAGTGACAGTCCTCTTGTACTTAAGTCGGCATTGTGCATTTTGTATTAAATTCCGATGCAATTGCTGTGTTTCATCGTTAATAAGAAGGTTCAAGGGATACAGTAAACCTGAAGTGAAGCATCGGAATCTAAACCTGGACCCACAGGAGCGGTTCAAATCATAGAAAGTGAGAGTGTCAGTCCTCTAGTACTTATGTCGGCATTGTGCCTTTTGAATTAAATTCGGATGCAATTTCTGTGCTTCATCGTCAATAAGAAGGTCCAAGGGATACAGTAATCCTGAAGTGACGCATCGGAAACTAAAACTGGACTCACTGGAGAGGTTCAAATCATAGAAAGTTAGAGTGTCAGTCCTCTTGTACTTATGTCGGCATTGTGCCTTTTGTATTAAATTCGGATGCAATTTCTGTGTTTTATCGTCAATAAGAAGGTCTAAGCTATACAGGAAACCTGAAGTGAAGCATCGGAATCTGAAACTGGACTCACAGGAGTGCTTCAAATCATAGAGAGTGAGAGTGTCAGTCCTCTTGTACTTAAGTCGGCATTGTGCCTTTTGTATTAAAATCGGATGCAATTTCTGTGTTTCATCGACATTAAGAAGGTCCAAGGTATACAGGAAACCGGAAGTGAAGCATCGGAATCTAAAACTGGACTCACAGGAGAGGTTCAAATCACAGAAATTGAGAGTGTCAGTCCTCTTGTGCTTAAATCGGCATTGTGCCTTTTGTATTAAATTCGGATGCAATTTCTGTGTTTCATCATCAATAAGAAGGTACAAGGGATACAGTAAACCTGAAGTGAAGCATCGGAATCCAAAACTGGACTCACAGGAGAGGTTTAAATCATAGTAAGTTAGAGTGTCAGTCCTCTTGTACTGAAGTCGGCATTGTGCCTTTTGAATTTAATTCCGATGCAATTTCTGTGTTTCATCGTCAATAAGAAGGTCCAAGGTATACAGTAAACTTGAAGTGAAACATCGGAATCCAAAACTGGACTTACAGGAGAGATTGAAATCATAGAAAGTTAGAGTGTCAGTCCTCTTGTACTTAAGTCGGCATTGTGACTTTTGTATTAAATTCGGATGCAATTCCTGTGTTTCCTCGTCATTATGAAGGTCCAAGAGATACAGTAAACCGGAAGTGAAGCATCGGAATCTAAAACTGGACTCACAGGAGAGGTTCAAATCATAGAAAGTTAGAGTGACAGTCCACTTGTACTTAAGTCGGCATTGTGCATTTTGAATTTTTATTCCGATGCAATTACTGTGTTTCATCATCATTAAGAAATTCCAAGGTATACAGTAAACCTGTAGTGAAGCATCGGAATCTAATACTGGACCCACAGGAGAGTTTCAAATCATAGAAAGTTAGAGTGACAGTCCACTTGTACTTAAGTCGGCATTGTGCATTTTGTATTAAATTCCGATGCAATTGCTGTGTTTCATCGTTAATAAGAAGGTTCAAGGGATACAGTAAACCTGAAGTGAAGCAACGGAATGTAAAACTGGACTCACAGGAGAGGTTCAAATCATAGAAAGTGGGAGTGTCAGTCCTCTTGTACTTAAGTTGGCATTGTGCCTTTTGTATTAAATTCGGATGCAATTTCTGTGTTTCATCGATAACAAGAGGGTCCAAGGGATACAGTAAACCTGAAGTGAAGCATCGGAATCTAAAACTGGACTCACAGGAGAGGTAAAAACATAGAAAGGTAGAGTGTCAGTCTTCTTGTACTTGAGTCGGCACTGTGCCTTTTGAATTTAATTCCGATGCAATTTCTGTGCTTCATCGTCAAAAAGAAGGTCCAACGGATACAGTAAATCTGATGTGAAAAATCTGAATCTATGACTGGACTCACAGAAGAGGTTCAAACCATAGAAAGTGAGAGTGTCAGTCCTCTTGTACTTAAGTCGGCATTGTGACTTTTGTATTAAATTCGGATGCAATTTCTGTGTTTCCTCGTCATTATGAAGGGCCAAGGGATACAGTAAACCGGAAGTGAAGCATCGGAATCTAAAACTGGACTCACAGGAGAGGTTCAAATCATAGAAAGTTAGAGTGTCAGTCCACTTGTACTTAAGTCGGCATTGTGCCTTTTGAATTTTTATTCCGATGCAATTACTGTGTTTCATCATCATTAAGAAATTCCAAGGTATACAGTAAACCTGTAGTGAGGCATCGGAATCTAATACTGGACCCACAGGAGAGTTTCAAATCATAGAAAGTTAGAGTGACAGTCCTCTTGTACTTAAGTCGGCATTGTGCATTTTGTATTAAATTCCGATGCAATTGCTGTGTTTCATCGTTAATAAGAAGGTTCAAGGGATACAGTAAACCTGAAGTGAAGCATCGGAATCTAAACCTGGACCCACAGGAGCGGTTCAAATCATAGAAAGTGAGAGTGTCAGTCCTCTAGTACTTATGTCGGCATTGTGCCTTTTGAATTAAATTCGGATGCAATTTCTGTGCTTCATCGTCAATAAGAAGGTCCAAGGGATACAGTAATCCTGAAGTGACGCATCGGAAACTAAAACTGGACTCACTGGAGAGGTTCAAATCATAGAAAGTTAGAGTGTCAGTCCTCTTGTACTTATGTCGGCATTGTGCCTTTTGTATTAAATTCGGATGCAATTTCTGTGTTTTATCGTCAATAAGAAGGTCTAAGCTATACAGGAAACCTGAAGTGAAGCATCGGAATCTGAAACTGGACTCACAGGAGTGCTTCAAATCATAGAGAGTGAGAGTGTCAGTCCTCTTGTACTTAAGTCGGCATTGTGCCTTTTGTATTAAAATCGGATGCAATTTCTGTGTTTCATCGACATTAAGAAGGTCCAAGGTATACAGGAAACCGGAAGTGAAGCATCGGAATCTAAAACTGGACTCACAGGAGAGGTTCAAATCACAGAAATTGAGAGTGTCAGTCCTCTTGTGCTTAAATCGGCATTGTGCCTTTTGTATTAAATTCGGATGCAATTTCTGTGTTTCATCATCAATAAGAAGGTACAAGGGATACAGTAAACCTGAAGTGAAGCATCGGAATCCAAAACTGGACTCACAGGAGAGGTTTAAATCATAGTAAGTTAGAGTGTCAGTCCTCTTGTACTGAAGTCGGCATTGTGCCTTTTGAATTTAATTCCGATGCAATTTCTGTGTTTCATCGTCAATAAGAAGGTCCAAGGTATACAGTAAACTTGAAGTGAAACATCGGAATCCAAAACTGGACTTACAGGAGAGATTGAAATCATAGAAAGTTAGAGTGTCAGTCCTCTTGTACTTAAGTCGGCATTGTGCCTTTTGTATTAAACTCCGATGCAATTTCTGTGTTTCATCGTCAATAAGAAGGTTCAAGGGATACAGTAAACCTGAAGTGAAGCATCGGAATCTAAACCTGGACCCACAGGAGAGGTTCAAATCTTAGAAAGTGAGAGTGTCAGTCCTTTTGTACTTAAGTCGGCATTGTGCCTTTAGTATTAAAATCGGATGCAATTTCTGTGTTTCATCGTCAATAAGAAGGTCCAAGGTATACAGGAAACCGGAAGTGAAGCATCGGAATCTAAACCAGGACTCACAGGAGAGGTTCAAATCATAGAAAGAGAGAGTGTCAGTCCTCTTGTACTAAGGTCGGCATTGCGCCTTTTGTATTAAATTCGGATGCAATTTCTGTGTTTCATCGTCAATAAGAAGGTCCAAGGGATACAGTAAGCCTGAAGTGAGGCATCGGAATCTAAAACTGGACTCACAGGAGAGGTTCAAAGCATAGAAAGTTAGAGTGTCAGTCCTCTTGTACTGAAGTCGGCATTGTGCCTTTTGAATTTAATTCCGATGCAATTTCTGTGTTTTATCGTCAATAAGAAGGACCAAGGTACACAGTAAACTTTACGTGAAGCATCGGAATCTAAAACTTAACTCACAGGAGAGATTCAAGGCATAGAAAGTTAGAGTGTCAGTCCTCTTTTACTTAAGTCGGCACTTTGCCTTTTGTATTACATTCGGATGCAATTTCTGTGTTTCATCGTCAATAAGAAGGTCCAAGGGATATAGTGAACAAGAAGTGAAGCATCGGAATCTAAAACTGGACTCCCAGGAGAGGTTCAAATCATAGAATGTTAGAGTCTCAGTCCTCTTCTACTTAAGTCGGCATTGTGCCTTTTGAATTGAATTCCGATGCAATTTCTGTGTTTCATCGGCAATACGAAGGTCCAAGGTATACAGTAAACCTGAAGTGAATCATCGGATTCTAAAACTGGATGCACAGGACAGGTTCAAATCATAGACAATTAGAGCGTGAGTCATCTTGTACTTAAGTCGGCATTGTGCCTTTTCGATATCATTCCGATGCCATTTCTGTGCTTCATCGTCAATAAGAAGGCCCAAGGGATACAGTAATCCTGAAGTGACGCATCGGAAACTAAAACTGGACTCACTGGAGAGGTTCAAATCATAGAAAGTTAGAGTGTCAGTCCTCTTGTACTTAAGTCGGCATTGTGCCTTTTGTATTAAATTCGGATGCAATTTCTGTGTTTTATCGTCAATAAGAAGGTCTAAGCTATACAGGAAACCTGAAGTGAAGCATCGGAATCTGAAACTGGACTCACAGGAGTGCTTCAAATCATAGAGAGTGAGAGTGTCAGTCCTCTTGTACTTAAGTCGGCATTGTGCCTTTTGTATTAAAATCGGATGCAATTTCTGTGTTTCATCGTCGTTAAGAAGGTCCAAGGTATACAGGAAACCGGAAGTGAAGCATCGGAATCTAAAACTGGACTCACAGGAAAGGTTCAAATCACAGAAATTGAGAGTGTCAGTCCTCTTGTACTTAAATCGGCATTGTGCCTTTTGTATTAAATTCGGATGCAATTTCTGTGTTTCTTCGTCAATAAGAAGGTCCAAGGGATACAGTAATCCTGAAGTGAGGCATCAGAATCTAAAACTGGACTCACAGGAGAGGTGCAAATCATAGAAAGTTAGAGTGTCAGTCTTCTTGTACTTAAGTCGGCATTGTGCCTTTTGTATTAAATTCGGATGCAATATCTGTGTTTCATCATCAATAAGAAGGTACAAGGGATACAGTAAACCTGAAGTGAAGCATCGGAATCTAAAACTGGTCTCACAGGAGAGATTCAAATTTCAGAAAGTGAGAGTGTCAGTCCTCTTGTACTTAAGTCGGCATTGTGCCTTTTGGATTAAATTCGGATGCAATTTCTGTGTTTCATCGTCAATAAGAAGGTCCAAGGGATACAGTAAACCTGAAGTGAAGCATCGGAATCTAAAACTGGACTCACAGGAGAGGTTCAAATCATAGAAAGTTAGAGTGTCAGCCCTCTTGAACTTAGGTCGGCATTGTGCCTTTAGTATTAAACTCGGATGCAATTTCTGTGTTTCATCGTCAATAAGAAGGTCCAAGGTATACAAGAATCCTGAAGTGAAGCATCGGAATCTGAAACTGGACTCACAGGAGAGGTTCAAATCATAGAAAGTGAGAGTGTCAGTCCTCTTCTACTTAATTCGGCATTGTGCCTTTTGTATCAAATTCGGATGCAATTTCTGTGTTTCAGGTTCAATAACACGGTCCAAGGGATACAGTAAACCTGAAGTGAAGCATCGGAATCTAAAACTGGGCTCACAGGAGAGGTTCAAATCATAGAAAGTTAGAGTGTCAGTCCTCTTGTACTTAAGTCGGCATTGTGCCTTTTGAATTTATTTCGGATGTAATTTCTGTGTTTCATCGTGAATAAGAAGTTCCAAGGTACACAGGAAACCTGAAGTGAAGCATTGGAATCTAAAACTGGACTCACAGAAGAGGTTCAAATCATAGAAAGTGAGAGTGTCAGTCCTCTTGTACTTAAGCCGGCATTGTGCCTTTAGTATTAAAATCCGATGCAATTTCTGTGTTTCATCGTCAATAACAACGTCCAAGGTATACAGGAAATAGGAAGTGAGGCATCGGAATCTAAACCTGGACTCACAGGAGAGGTTCAAATCATAGAAAGAGAGAGTGTCAGTCCTCTTGTACTTAAGTCGGCATTGCGCCTTTTGTATTACATTCGGATGCAATTTCTGTGTTTCATCGTCAGTAAGAAGGTCCAAGGGGTACAGTAAACCTGAAGTGAGGCATCGGAATCTAAAACTGGACTCACAGGAGAGGTTCAAAACATAGAAAGTTAGAGTGTCAGTCCTCTTGTACTGAAGTCGGCATTGTGCCTTTTGAATTTAATTCCGATGCAATTTCTGTGTTTCATCGTCAATAAGAAGGACCAAGGTACACAGTAAACTTTACGTGAAGCATCGGAATCTAAAACTTAACTCACAGGAGGGATTCAAAGCATAGAAAGTTAGAGTGTCAGTCCTCTTTTACTTAAGTCGGCACTTTGCCTTTTGTATTAAATTCGGATGTAATTTCTGTGTTTCATCGTCAATAAGAAGGTCCAAGGGATATAGTGAACAAGAAGTGAAGCATCGGAATCTAAAACTGGACTCCCAGGAGAGGTTCAAATCATAGAATGTTAGAGTCTCAGTCCTCTTCTACTTAAGTCGGCATTGTGCCTTTTGAATTGAATTCCGATGCAATTTCTGTGTTTCATCGGCAATACGAAGGTCCAAGGTATACAGTAAACCTGAAGTGAATCGTCGGATTCTAAAACTGGACTCACAGGACAGGTTCAAATCATAGACAATTAGAGCGTCAGTCATCTTGTACTTAAGTCGGCATTGTGCCTTTTCGATATCATTCCGATGCAATTTCTGTGCTTCATCGTCAATAAGAAGGTTAATGGTATACAGTAAACCTGAAGTGTAGCTTCGGAATCTAGAACTGGATTCAAAGGAGAGGTTCAAATCATAGAATGTGAGAGTGTCAGTCTTCTTGTACTTAAGTCGGCATTGTGCCTTTAGTATGAAATTCGGATGCAATTTCTGCGTTTCATCATCAATAAGAAGGCACAAGGGATACAGTAAACCTGAGGTGAAGCATCGGATTCTAAAACAGGACTCACCGGAGAGGTTCAAATCATAGAAAGTTAGAGTGTCAGTCCTCTTGTACTTTAGTCGGCCTTGTACATTTTGAATTTAATTCCGATGCAATTTCTGTGTTTCATCGTCAATAAGATGGTCCAAGGGATACAGTAAACCTGAAGTGAAGCATCGGATTCTAAAACAGGACTTACAGGAGAGGTTCAAACCATAGAAAGTTAGAGTGTCAGTCCTCTTGTACTTAAGTCGGCATTGTGCCTTTTGTATTACATTCGGATGCAATTTCTGTGTTTCATCGTCAATAAGAAGGTCCAAGGGATACAGTAAACCAGAAGTGAATCATCGAATTCTAAAACTGGACTCACATAACAGGTTCAAATCATAGAAAATTTAAGCGTCAGTCATTTTGTACTTAAGTCGGCATCGTGCCTTTTCAATGTCATTCCGAAGCAATTTCTGTGCTTCATCGTCATTAAGAAGGTCCATGGTATACAGTAAACCTGAAGTGTAGAATCGGAATCAAAAACTGGACTCAAAGGGGAGGTTCATATCATAGAAGGGTAGAGTGTCAGTCCAACTGTACTGAAGTCGGCATGTGCCTTTTGAATTTAATTTCGATGCAATATCTGTGTTTCATCGTCAATAAGAAGATCGAAGGCATACAGTAAATTTGAAGTGAAGCATCGGAATCTAAAACTGGACTCACAGGAGAGATTCAAATCATAGAAAGCTAGAGTGTCAGTCCTTTTGTACTTAAGTCGTCATTGTTCCTTTTGTATTAAATTCGGATGCAATTTCTGTGTTTCATCGTCAATAAGAAGGTCCAAGGGGTACAGTGATCAAGAAGTGAAGATCGGAATCTAAAACTGGACTCCCAGGAGAGGTTCAAATCATAGAAAGTTAGAGTCTCAGTCCCCTTCTTCTTAAGTCGGCATTGTGCCTTTTGAATTGAATTCCAATGCAATTTCTGTGTTTCATCGGCAATACGAAGGTCCAAGGTATACAGTGAACCTGAAGTGAAGCATCGGCATCTAAAACTAGACTCACAGGAGAGGTTCAAATCATAGGAAGTTAGAGTGACAGTCCTCTTGTACTTAAGTTGGCATTGTGACTTTTGTATTAAATTCGGATGCAATTTCTGTGTTTCCTCGTCAATAAGAAGGTCCAAGGGATACAGTAAACCAGAAGTCAATCGTCGGAATAAAAAACTGGACTCACAGGAGAGGTTCAAATCATAGAAAGTTAGACTGTCAGTCCTTATGTACTTAAGTCGGCATTGTGCTTTTTGAACTTTTATTCCGATGCAATTACTGTGTTTCATTGTCAATTAGAAGTTCCAAGGTATACAGTAAACCTGTAGTGAAGCATCGGAATCTAAAACTGGACTCACAGGAGAGTTTCAAATCATAGGAAGTTAGAGTGTCAGTCCTCTTGTACTTAAGTCGGCATTGTGCCTTTTGTATTAAATTCGGATGCAATTTCTGTGTTTCATCGTCAATAAGAAGGTTCAAGGGATACAGTAAACCTGAAGTGAAGCATCGGAATCTAAACCTGGACCCACAGGAGAGGTTCAAATCATAGAAAGTGAGAGTGTCAGTCCTCTAGTACTTAAGTCGGCATTGTGCCCTTTGTATTAATTTCGAATGCAATATCTGCGATTCATCGTCAATAAGAAGGTCCAAGGGATACAGTAAACCTGAAGTGAAGCATCGGAATCCAAAACTGGACTCACAGGAGAGGTTCAAATCATAGAAAGTTAGGGTGTCAGTCCTCTTGTACATAAGTCGTCATTGTGCCGTTTGTATTAAATTCGGATCCAACTTCTGAGTTTCATCATCAATAAGAAGGTCCAAGGGATACAGTAAACCTGAGGTGAAGCATTGGAATGTAAAACTGGGCTAACAGGAGAGGTTCAAATCATAGAAAGTTAGAGTGTCAGTCCTCTTGTACTTAAGTCGGCATTGTGCCTTTTGTATTAAATTCGAAAGCAATTTCTGTGTTTCGTCGTCAATAAGAAGGTTCAAGGGATACAGTTAACTGAGGTGAAGCATCGGAATCTAAACCTGGACCCACAGGAGAAGTTCTAATCATAGAAAGTGAGAGATTCAGTCCTCTTGTACTAAAGTCCGCATTGTGACTTTTGTATTAAATTCGGATGCAATTTCTGTGTTTCATCGTCAATAAGAAGGTCCAAGGGATACAGTAAACCAGAAGTGAAGCATCGGAATCTAAAACTGGACTCACAGGAGAGGTTCATATCATAGAAAGTTAGGGTGTCAGTCCTCTTGTACTTAAGTCGGCATTGTGCCGTTTGTATTAAATTCGGATGCAATTTCTGTGTTTCATCATCAATAAGAAGGTCCAAGGGATACAGTAAACCTGAAGTGAAGCATCGGAATCTAAAACTGGGCTAACAGGTGAGGTTCAAATCATGGAAATTTAGAGTGTCAGTCCACTTGTACTTAAGTCGGCATTGTGCCTTTTGAATTTAATTCGGATGCAATTTCTGTGTCTCATCGTCAATAAGAAGGTCCAAGGTATACAGGAAACCTGAAGTGAAGCATCGGAATCTAAAACTGGACTCACAGGAGAGGTTCAAATCATAGAAAGTGAGAGTGTCAGTCCTCTTGTACTTAAGTCGGCATTGTGCCTTTTGTATTATATTCGGATGCAGTTTCTTTGTTTCATTGTCAATAAAAAGGTCCAAGGTATACAGGAAACCGGAAGTGAAGCATCGGAATCTAAAACTGGACTCAAAGGAGAGGTTCAAATCATAGAATGTTAGAGTGTCTGTCCTCTTGTACTTAAGTCGACATTGTGCCTTTTGTACTAAATTCGGATGCAATTTCTGTGTTTCATCGTCAATAAGAAGGTTCAAGGGATACAGTAAACCTGAAGTGAAGAATCGGAATCTAAACCTGGACCCACAGGAGAGGTTCAAATCTTAGAAAGTGAGAGTGTCAGTCCTCTTGTACTTAAGTCGGCATTTTGCCTTTTGGATTAAATTCGGATGCAATTTCTGTGTTTCATCGTCAATAAGAAGGTCCAAGGGATACAGTAAACCTGAAGTGAAGCATCGGAATCTAAAACTGGACTCACAGGAGAGGTTCAAATCATAGAAAGTTAGAGTGTCAGTCCTCTTGAACTTAGGTCGGCATTGTGCCTTTAGTATTAAACTCGGATGCAATTTCTGTGTTTCATCGTCAATAAGAAGGTCCAAGGTATACAAGAATCCTGAAGTGAAGCATCGGAATCTGAAACTGGACTCACAGGAGAGGTTCAAATCATAGAAAGTGAGAGTGTCAGTCCTCTTCTACTTAATTCGGCATTGTGCCTTTTGTATCAAATTCGGATGCAATTTCTGTGTTTCAGGTTCAATAACACGGTCCAAGGGATACAGTAAACCTGAAGTGAAGCATCGGAATCTAAAACTGGGCTCACAGGAGAGGTTCAAATCATAGAAAGTTAGAGTGTCAGTCCTCTTGTACTTAAGTCGGCATTGTGCCTTTTGAATTTATTTCGGATGTAATTTCTGTGTTTCATCGTCAATAAGAAGTTCCAAGGTACACAGGAAATCTGAAGTGAAGCATTGGAATCTAAAACTGGACTCACAGAAGAGGTTCAAATCATAGAAAGTGAGAGTGTCAGTCCTCTTGTACTTAAGCCGGCATTGTGCCTTTAGTATTAAAATCCGATGCAATTTCTGTGTTTCATCGTCAATAACAACGTCCAAGGTATACAGGAAATAGGAAGTGAGGCATCGGAATCTAAACCTGGACTCACAGGAGAGGTTCAAATCATAGAAAGAGAGAGTGTCAGTCCTCTTGTACTTAAGTCGGCATTGCGCCTTTTGTATTACATTCGGATGCAATTTCTGTGTTTCATCGTCAGTAAGAAGGTCCAAGGGATACAGTAAACCAGAAGTGAAGCATCGGAATCTAAACCTGGACCCACAGGAGAGGTTCAAATCATAGAAAGTGAGAGTGTCAGTCCTCTAGTACTTAAGTCGGCATTGTGCCCTTTGTATTAATTTCGAATGCAATATCTGTGATTCATCGTCAATAAGAAGGTCCAAGGGATACAGTAAACCTGAAGTGAAGCATCGGAATCCAAAACTGGACTCACAGGAGAGGTTCAAATCATAGAAAGTTAGGGTGTCAGTCCTCTTGTACATAAGTCGTCATTGTGCCGTTTGTATTAAATTCGGATCCAACTTCTGAGTTTCATCATCAATAAGAAGGTCCAAGTGATACAGTAAACCTGAGGTGAAGCATTGGAATGTAAAACTGGGCTAACAGGAGAGGTTCAAATCATAGAAAGTTAGAGTGTCAGTCCTCTTGTACTTAAGTCGGCATTGTGCCTTTTGTATTAAATTCGAAAGCAATTTCTGTGTTTCGTCGTCAATAAGAAGGTTCAAGGGATACAGTTAACTGAGGTGAAGCATCGGAATCTAAACCTGGACCCACAGGAGAAGTTCTAATCATAGAAAGTGAGAGATTCAGTCCTCTTGTACTAAAGTTCGCATTGTGACTTTTGTATTAAATTCGGATGCAATTTCTGTGTTTCATCGTCAATAAGAAGGTCCAAGGGATACAGTAAACCAGAAGTGAAGCATCGGAATCTAAAACTGGACTCACAGGAGAGGTTCATATCATAGAAAGTTAGGGTGTCAGTCCTCTTGTACTTAAGTCGGCATTGTGCCGTTTGTATTAAATTCGGATGCAATTTCTGTGTTTCATCATCAATAAGAAGGTCCAAGGGATACAGTAAACCTGAAGTGAAGCATCGGAATCTAAAACTGGGCTAACAGGTGAGGTTCAAATCATGGAAATTTAGAGTGTCAGTCCACTTGTACTTAAGTCGGCATTGTGCCTTTTGAATTTAATTCGGATGCAATTTCTGTGTCTCATCGTCAATAAGAAGGTCCAAGGTATACAGGAAACCTGAAGTGAAGCATCGGAATCTAAAACTGGACTCACAGGAGAGGTTCAAATCATAGAAAGTGAGAGTGTCAGTCCTCTTGTACTTAAGTCGGCATTGTGCCTTTTGTATTATATTCGGATGCAGTTTCTTTGTTTCATTGTCAATAAAAAGGTCCAAGGTATACAGGAAACCGGAAGTGAAGCATCGGAATCTAAAACTGGACTCAAAGGAGAGGTTCATATCATAGAAAGTTAGGGTCTCAGTCCTCTTGTACTTAAGTCGGCATTGTGCCGTTTGTATTAAATTCGGATGCAATTTCTGTGTTTCATCATCAATAAGAAGGTCCAAGGGATACAGTAAACCTGAAGTGAAGCATCGGAATCTAAAACTGGGCTAACAGGTGAGGTTCAAATCATGGAAATTTAGAGTGTCAGTCCACTTGTACTTAAGTCGGCATTGTGCCTTTTGAATTTAATTCGGATGCAATTTCTGTGTCTCATCGTCAATAAGAAGGTCCAAGGTATACAGGAAACCTGAAGTGAAGCATCGGAATCTAAAACTGGACTCACAGGAGAGGTTCAAATCATAGAAAGTGAGAGTGTCAGTCCTCTTGTACTTAAGTCGGCATTGTGCCTTTTGTATTATATTCGGATGCAGTTTCTTTGTTTCATTGTCAATAAAAAGGTCCAAGGTATACAGTAAACCTGAAGTGAAGAATCGGAATCTAAACCTGGACCCACAGGAGAGGTTCAAATCTTAGAAAGTGAGAGTGTCAGTCCTCTTGTACTTAAGTCGGCATTTTGCCTTTTGGATTAAATTCGGATGCAATTTCTGTGTTTCATCGTCAATAAGAAGGTCCAAGGGATACAGTAAACCTGAAGTGAAGCATCGGAATCTAAAACTGGACTCACAGGAGAGGTTCAAATCATAGAAAGTTAGAGTGTCAGTCCTCTTGAACTTAGGTCGGCATTGTGCCTTTAGTATTAAACTCGGATGCAATTTCTGTGTTTCATCGTCAATAAGAAGGTCCAAGGTATACAAGAATCCTGAAGTGAAGCATCGGAATCTGAAACTGGGCTCACAGGAGAGGTTCAAATCATAGAAAGTGAGAGTGTCAGTCCTCTTCTACTTAATTCGGCATTGTGCCTTTTGTATCAAATTCGGATGCAATTTCTGTGTTTCAGGTTCAATAACACGGTCCAAGGGATACAGTAAACCTGAAGTGAAGCATCGGAATCTAAAACTGGGCTCACAGGAGAGGTTCAAATCATAGAAAGTTAGAGTGTCAGTCCTCTTGTACTTAAGTCGGCATTGTGCCTTTTGAATTTATTTCGGATGTAATTTCTGTGTTTCATCGTCAATAAGAAGTTCCAAGGTACACAGGAAACCTGAAGTGAAGCATTGGAATCTAAAACTGGACTCACAGAAGAGGTTCAAATCATAGAAAGTGAGAGTGTCAGTCCTCTTGTACTTAAGCCGGCATTGTGCCTTTAGTATTAAAATCCGATGCAATTTCTGTGTTTCATCGTCAATAACAACGTCCAAGGTATACAGGAAATAGGAAGTGAGGCATCGGAATCTAAACCTGGACTCACAGGAGAGGTTCAAATCATAGAAAGAGAGAGTGTCAGTCCTCTTGTACTTAAGTCGGCATTGCGCCTTTTGTATTACATTCGGATGCAATTTCTGTGTTTCATCGTCAGTAAGAAGGTCCAAGGGGTACAGTAAACCTGAAGTGAGGCATCGGAATCTAAAACTGGACTCACAGGAGAGGTTCAAAACATAGAAAGTTAGAGTGTCAGTCCTCTTGTACTGAAGTCGGCATTGTGCCTTTTGAATTTAATTCCGATGCAATTTCTGTGTTTCATCGTCAATAAGAAGGACCAAGGTACACAGTAAACTTTACGTGAAGCATCGGAATCTAAAACTTAGCTCACAGGAGGGATTCAAAGCATAGAAAGTTAGAGTGTCAGTCCTCTTTTACTTAAGTCGGCACATTGCCTTTTGTATTAAATTCGGATGTAATTTCTGTGTTTCATCGTCAATAAGAAGGTCCAAGGGATATAGTGAACAAGAAGTGAAGCATCGGAATCTAAAACTGGACTCCCAGGAGAGGTTCAAATCATAGAATGTTAGAGTCTCAGTCCTCTTCTACTTAAGTCGGCATTGTGCCTTTTGAATTGAATTCCGATGCAATTTCTGTGTTTCATCGGCAATACGAAGGTCCAAGGTATACAGTAAACCTGAAGTGAATCATCGGATTCTAAAACTGGACTCACAGGACAGGTTCAAATCATAGACAATTAGAGCGTCAGCCATCTTGTACTTAAGTCGGCATTGTGCCTTTTCGATATCATTCCGATGCAATTTCTGGGCTTCATCGTCAATAAGACGGTTAATGGTATACAGTAAACCTGAAGTGTAGCATCGGAATCTAGAACTGGATTCAAAGGAGAGGTTCAAATCATAGAATGTGAGAGTGTCAGTCTTCTTGTACTTAAGTCGGCATTGTGCCTTTAGTATGAAATTCGGATGCAATTTCTGCGTTTCATCATCAATAAGAAGGCACAAGGGATACAGTAAACCTGAGGTGAAGCATCGGATTCTAAAACAGGACTCACCGGAGAGGTTCAAATCATAGAAAGTTAGAGTGTCAGTCCTCTTGTACTTTAGTCGGCCTTGTGCATTTTGAATTTAATTCCGATGCAATTTCTGTGTTTCATCGTCAATAAGATGGTCCAAGGGATACAGTAAACCTGAAGTGAAGCATCGGATTCTAAAACTGGACTTACAGGAGAGGTTCAAACCATAGAAAGTTAGAGTGTCAGTCCTCTTGTACTTAAGTCGGCATTGTGCCTTTTGTATTACATTCGGATGCAATTTCTGTGTTTCATCGTCAATAAGAAGGTCCAAGGGATACAGTAAACCAGAAGTGAATCATCGAAATCTAAAACTGGACTCACATAACAGGTTCAAATCATAGAAAATTTAAGCGTCAGTCATTTTGTACTTAAGTCGGCATCGTGCCTTTTCAATTTCATTCCGAAGCAATTTCTGTGCTTCATCGTCATTAAGAAGGTCCATGGTATACAGTAAACCTGAAGTGTAGAATCGGAATCAAAAACTGGACTCAAAAGAGAGGTTCATATCATAGAAGGGTAGAGTGTCAGTCCAACTGTACTGAAGTCGGCATGTGCCTTTTGAATTTAATTTCGATGCAATTTCTGTGTTTCATCGTCAATAAGAAGATCGAAGGCATACAGTAAATTTGAAGTGAAGCATCGGAATCTAAAACTGGACTCACAGGAGAGATTCAAATCATAGAAAGCTAGAGTGTCAGTCCTTTTGTACTTAAGTCGTCATTGTTCCTTTTGTATTAAATTCGGATGCAATTTCTGTGTTTCATCGTCAATAAGAAGGTCCAAGGGGTATAGTGATCAAGAAGTGAAGATCGGAATCTAAAACTGGACTCCCAGGAGAGGTTCAAATCATAGAAAGTTAGAGTCTCAGTCCCCTTCTTCTTAAGTCGGCATTGTGCCTTTTGAATTGAATTCCAATGCAATTTCTGTGTTTCATCGGCAATACGAAGGTCCAAGGTATACAGTGAACCTGAAGTGAAGCATCGGCATCTAAAACTAGACTCACAGGAGAGGTTCAAATCATAGGAAGTTAGAGTGACAGTCCTCTTGTACTTAAGTTGGCATTGTGACTTTTGTATTAAATTCGGATGCAATTTCTGTGTTTCCTCGTCAATAAGAAGGTCCAAGGGATACAGTAAACCAGAAGTCAATCGTCGGAATCAAAAACTGGACTCACAGGAGAGGTTCAAATCATAGAAGGTGAGAGTGTCAGTCCTCTAGTACTTAAGTCGGCATTGTGCCCTTTGTATTAATTTCGAATGCAATATCTGTGATTCATCGTCAATAAGAAGGTCCAAGGGATACAGTAAACCTGAAGTGAAGCATCGGAATCCAAAACTGGACTCACAGGAGAGGTTCAAATCATAGAAAGTTAGGGTGTCAGTCCTCTTGTACATAAGTCGTCATTGTGCCGTTTGTATTAAATTCGGATCCAACTTCTGAGTTTCATCATCAATAAGAAGGTCCAAGGGATACAGTAAACCTGAGGTGAAGCATTGGAATGTAAAACTGGGCTAACAGGAGAGGTTCAAATCATAGAAAGTTAGAGTGTCAGTCCTCTTGTACTTAAGTCGGCATTGTGCCTTTTGTATTAAATTCGAATGCAATTTCTGTGTTTCGTCGTCAATAAGAAGGTTCAAGGGATACAGTTAACTGAGGTGAAGCATCGGAATCTAAACCTGGACCCACAGGAGAAGTTCTAATCATAGAAAGTGAGAGATTCAGTCCTCTTGTACTAAAGTCCGCATTGTGACTTTTGTATTAAATTCGGATGCAATTTCTGTGTTTCATCGTCAATAAGAAGGTCCAAGGGATACTGTAAACCAGAAGTGAAGCATCGGAATCTAAAACTGGACTCACAGGAGAGGTTCATATCATAGAAAGTTAGGGTGTCAGTCCTCTTGTACTTAAGTCGGCATTGTGCCGTTTGTATTAAATTCGGATGCAATTTCTGTGTTTCATCATCAATAAGAAGGTCCAAGGGATACAGTAAACCTGAAGTGAAGCATCGGAATCTAAAACTGGGCTAACAGGTGAGGTTCAAATCATGGAAATTTAGAGTGTCAGTCCACTTGTACTTAAGTCGGCATTGTGCCTTTTGAATTTAATTCGGATGCAATTTCTGTGTCTCATCGTCAATAAGAAGGTCCAAGGTATACAGGAAACCTGAAGTGAAGCATCGGAATCTAAAACTGGACTCACAGGAGAGGTTCAAATCATAGAAAGTGAGAGTGTCAGTCCTCTTGTACTTAAGTCGGCATTGTGCCTTTTGTATTATATTCGGATGCAGTTTCTTTGTTTCATTGTCAATAAAAAGGTCCAAGGTATACAGGAAACCGGAAGTGAAGCATCGGAATCTAAAACTGGACTCAAAGGAGAGGTTCAAATCATAGAAAGTTAGAGTGTCTGTCCTCTTGTACTTAAGTCGACATTGTGCCTTTTGTACTAAATTCGGATGCAATTTCTGTGTTTCATCGTCAATAAGAAGGTTCAAGGGATACAGTAAACCTGAAGTGAAGCATCGGAATCTAAACCTGGACCCACAGGAGAGGTTCAAATCTTAGAAAGTGAGAGTGTCAGTCCTCTTGTACTTAAGTCGGCATTTTGCCTTTTGGATTAAATTCGGATGCAATTTCTGTGTTTCATCGTCAATCAGAAGGTCCAAGGGATACAGTAAACCTGAAGTGAAGCATCGGAATCTAAAACTGGACTCACAGGAGAGGTTCAAATCATAGAAAGTTAGAGTGTCAGTCCTCTTGAACTTAGGCCGGCATTGTGACTTTTGTATTAAACTCGGATGCAATTTCTGTGTTTCATCATCAATAAGATGGTCCAACGGATACAGTAAACCTGAAGTGTAGCATCGGAATCTAAAACTGGGCTCACAGGAGAGGTTCAAATCATGGAAAGTTAGAGTGTCAGTCCTCTTGTACTTATGTCGGCATTGTGCCTTTTGAATTTAATTCGCATGCAATTTCTGTGTTTCATCGTCAATATGAAGGTCCTAGGTGTACAGGAAACCTGAAGTGAAGCATCGGTATCTAAAACTGGACTCACAGGAGAGGTTCAAATCATAGAAAGTGAGAGTGTCGGTCCTCTTGTACTTAAGTCGGCATTGTGCCTTTTATATTAAATTCGGATGCAATTTCTGTGTTTCATCGTCAGTAAGAAGGTCCATGGTATACAGGAAACCGGAAGTGAAGCATCGGAATCTAATACTGGACTCACAGGAGAGGTTCAAATCATAGAAAGTGAGAGTGTCAGTCCCCTTGTACTTAAGTCGGCATTGTGCCTTTTCGATATCATTCCGATGCAATTTCTGTACTTCATCGTCAATAAGAAGGTTCATGGTATACAGTAAACCTGAAGTGTAGCATCGGAAGCTAAAACTGGACTCAAAGGAGAGGTTCAAATCATATAAAGTTAGAGTGTCAGTCCTCTTGTACTTTAGTCGGCATTGTGCCTTTTGAATTTAATTCCGATGCAATTTCTGTGTTTCATCGTCAATAAGATGGTCCAAGGGATACAGTAAACCTGAAGTGAAGCATCGGATTCTAAAACTGGACTTACAGGAGAGGTTCAAACCATAGAAAGTTAGAGTGTCAGTCCTCTTGTACTTAAGTCGGCATTGTGCCTTTTGTATTACATTCGGATGCAATTTCTGTGTTTCATCGTCAATAAGAAGGTCCAAGGGATACAGTAAACCAGAAGTGAATCATCGAATTCTAAAACTGGTCTCACATAACAGGTTCAAATCATAGAAAATTTAAGCGTCAGTCATTTTGTACTTAAGTCGGCATCGTGCCTTTTCAATTTCATTCCGAAGCAATTTCTGTGCTTCATCGTCATTAAGACGGTCCATGGTATACAGTAAACCTGAAGTGTAGAATCGGAATCAAAAACTGGACTCAAAGGAGAGGTTCAAATCATAGAAAGGTAGAGTGTCAGTCCAACTGTACTGAAGTCGGCATGTGCCTTTTGAATTTAATTCCGATGCAATTTCTGTGTTTCATCGTCAATAAGAAGATCGAAGGCATACAGTAAATTTGAAGTGAAGCATCGGAATCTAAAACTGGACTCACAGGAGAGATTCAAATCATAGAAAGTTAGAGTGTCAGTCCTTTTGTACTTAAGTCGTCATTGTTCCTTTTGTATTAAATTCGGATGCAATTTCTGTGTTTCCTCGTCAATAAGAAGGTCCAAGGGATACATTAAACCAGAAGTGAAGCGTCGGAATCAAAAACTGGACTCACAGGAGAGGTTCAAATCATAGAAAGTTAGACTGTCAGTCCTTATGTACTTATGTCGGCATTGTGCTTTTTGAACTTTTATTCCGATTCAATTACTGTGTTTCATTGTCAATTAGAAGTTCCAAGGTATACAGTAATCCTGTAGTGAAGCATCGGAATCTAAAACTGGACTCACAGGAGAGTTTCAAATCATAGGAAGTTAGAGTGTCAGTCCTCTTGTACTTAAGTCGGCATTGTGCCTTTTGTATTAAATTCGGATGCAATTTCTGTGTTTCATCGTCAATAAGAAGGTTCAAGGGATACAGTAAACCTGAAGTGAAGCATCGGAATCTAAACCTGGACCCACAGGAGAGGTTCAAATCATAGAAAGTGAGAGTGTCAGTCCTCTTGTACTTAAGTCGGCATTGTGCCCTTTGTATTAATTTCGAATGCAATATCAGTGATTCAACGTCAATAAGAAGGTCCAAGGGATACAGTAAACCTGAAGTGAAGCATCGGAATCCAAAACTGGACTCACAGGAGAGGTTCAAATCATAGAAAGTTAGGGTGTCAGTCCTCTTGTACATAAGTCGTCATTGTGCCGTTTGTATTAAATTCGGATGCAACTTCTGAGTTTCATCATCAATAAGAAGGTCCAAGGGATACAGTAAACCTGAGGTGAAGCATCGGAATGTAAAACTGGGCTAACAGGAGAGGTTCAAATCATAGAAAGTTAGAGTGTCAGTCCTCTTGTACTTAAGTCGGCATTGTGCCTTTTGTATTAAATTCGAATGCAATTTCTGTGTTTCGTCGTCAATAAGAAGGTTCAAGGGATACAGTTAACTGAGGTGAAGCATCGGAATCTAAACCTGGACCCACAGGAGAAGTTCTAATCATAGAAAGTGAGAGACTCAGTCCTCTTGTACTAAAGTCCGCATTGTGCCTTTTGTATTAAATTCGGATGCAATTTCTGTGTTTCATCATCAATAAGAAGGTCCAAGGGATACAGTAAACCTGAAGTGAAGCATCGGAATCTAAAACTGGGCTAACAGGTGAGGTTCAAATCATAGAAATTTAGAGTGTCAGTCCTCTTGTACTTAAGACGGCATTGTGCCTTTTGAATTTAATTCGGATGCAATTTCTGTGTCTCATCGTCAATAAGAAGGTCCAAGGTATACAGGAAACCTGAAGTGAAGCATCGGAATCTAAAACTGGACTCACAGGAGAGGTTCAAATCATAGAAAGTGAGAGTGTCAGTCCTCTTGTACTTAAGTCGGCATTGTGCCTTTTGTATTATATTCGGATGCAGTGTCTTTGTTTCATTGTCAATAAAAAGGTCCAAGGTATACAGGAAACCGGAAGTGAAGCATCGGAATCTAAAACTGGACTCACAGGAGAGGTTAAAATCATAGAAAGTTAGAGTGTCTGTCCTCTTGTACTTAAGTCGACATTGTGCCTTTTGTACAAAATTCGGATGCAATTTCTGTGTTTCATCGTCAATATGAAGGTCCAAGGGATACAGTAAACCTGAAGTGAGGCATCGGAATCTAAAACTGGACTCACAGGAGAGGTTCAAATCATAGAAAGATAGAGTGTCAGTCTTCTTGTACTTAAGTCGGCATTGTGCCCTTTGTATTAAATTCGCATGCAATTTCTGTGTTTCATCATAAATAAGAAGGTACAAGGGATACAGTAAACCTGAAGTGAAGCGTCGGAATCTAAAACTGGACTCACCGGAGAGGTTCAAATCATAGAAAGTTAGAGTGTCAGTCCTCTTGTACTTTAGTCGGCCTTGTGCCTTTTGAATTTAATTGCGATGCAATTTCTGTGTTTCATCGTCAATAAGATGGTCCAAGGGATACAGTAAACCTGAAGTGAAGCATCGGATTCTAAAAGTGGACTTACAGGGGAGGTTCAAATCATAGAAAATTAGAGTGTCAGTCCTCTTGTACTTAAGTCGGCATTGTACATTTTGTATTAAATTCGGATGCAATTTCTGTGTTTCATCGTCAATAAGAAGGTCCAAGGGATACAGTAAACCTGAAGTGAATCATCAGATTCTAAAACTGGACTCACAGGACAGGTTCAAATCATAGAAAATTAGAGCGTCAGTCATCTTGTACTTAAGTCGGCATTGTGCCTTTTCAATTTCATTCCGATGCAATTTATGTGCTTCATCGTCAATAAGAAGGTCCATGGTATACGGTAAACCTGAAGTGTAGCATCGGAATCTAAAACTGGACTCAAAGTAGAGGTTCAAATCATAGAAATTTAGAAAGTCAGTCCTCTTGAACTGTAGTCGGAATTGTGCCTTTTGAATTTAATTCCGATGCTATTTCTGTGTTTCGTCGTCAATACGAAGGTCCAAGGTATACAGTAAACTTGAAGTGAAGCATCGGTATCTAAAACTGGACTCACAGGAGAGATTCAAATCATAGAAAGTTAGAGTGTCAGTCCTTTTGTACTTAAGTCGTCATTGTGTCTTTTGTATTAAATTCGGATGAAATTTCTGTGTTTCATCGTCAATAAGAAGGTCCAAGGGATACAGTGAACCTGAAGTGAAGCATCGGAATCTAAAACTAAACTCACAGGAGAGGTTCTAATCCTAGAAAGTTAGAGTGTCAGTCCTCTTTTACTTAAGTCGGCATTGTGCCTTTTGAATTGAATTCCGATGCAATTTCTGTGTTTCGTCGCAAATAAGAAGGTCCAAGGTATACAGTGAACCTGAAGTGAAGCATCGGAATCTGAAACTAGACTCACAGGAGAGATTCAAATCATAGAAAGTTAGAATGTCAGACCTCTTGTACTTAAGTCGGCATTGCGACATTTGTATTAAATTCGGATGCAATTTCTGTGTTTCCTCGTCAATAAGGAGGTCCAAGGGAAACAGTAAACCTGAAGTGAAGCATCGGAATCTGAAACTGGACTCACCGGAGAGGTTCAAATCATAGAAAGTTAGGGTGTCTGTCCTCTTGTACTTAAGTCGGCATTGTGCCGTTTGTATTACATTCGGATGCAATTTCTGTGTTTCATCATCAATAAGAAGGTCCAAGAGATACAGTAAACCTGAAGTGAAGTATCGGAATCTAAAACTGGGCTAACAGGAGAGGTTCAAATCATAGAAAGTTAGAGTGTCAGTCCTCTTGTACTGAAGTTGGCATTGTGCCTTTTGAATTTAATTCCGATGCAATTTCTGTGTTTCATCGTCAATAAGAGGAGCGAAGGTATACAGTAAATTTGAAGTGAAGCATCGGAATCTAAAACTGGACTCACAGGAGAGATTCAAATAATAGAAAGTTAGAGTGTCAGTCCCTTTGTACTTAAGTCGTCATTGTTCCTTTTGTATTAAATTCGGATGTAATTTCTGTGTTTCATCGTCAATAAGAAGGTCCAAGGGATATAGTGAACAAGAAGTGAAGATTGGAATCTAAAACTGGACTCCCAGGAGAGGTTCAAATCATAGAAAGTTAGAGTCTCAGTCCTCTTCTTCTTAAGTCAGCATTGTGCCTTTTGAATTGAATTCCGATGCAATTTCTGTGTTTCATCGGCAATACGAAGGTCCAAGGTATACAGTGAACCTGAAGTGAAGCATCGGAATCTAAAACTAGACTCACAGGAGAGGTTCAAATCATAGGAAGTTAGAGTGACAGTCCTCTTGTACTTAAGTCGGCATTGTGACTTTTGTATTAAATTCGGATGCAATTTCTGTGTTTCCTCGTCAATTAGAAGGTCCAAGGGATACAGTAAACAGGAAGTGATGCGTCGGAATCAAAAACTGGACTCACAGGAGCGGTTGAAATCATAGAAAGTTAGTGTGTCATTCCTTATGTACTTAAGTCGGCATTGTGCTTTTTGAACTTTTATTCCGATGCAATTACTGTGTTTCATCGTCAATAAGATGGTCCAAGGGATACAGTAAACCTGAAGTGAAGCATCGGATTCTAAAAGTGGACTTACAGGGGAGGTTCAAATCATAGAAAATTAGAGAGTCAGTCCTCTTGTACTTAAGTCGGCATTGTACATTTTGTATTAAATTCGGATGCAATTTCTGTGTTTCATCGTCAATAAGAAGGTCAAAGGGATACAGTAAACCTGAAGTGAATCATCGGATTCTAAAACTGGACTCACAGGACAGGTTCAAATCACAGAAAATTAGAGCGTCAGTCATCTTGTACTTAAGTCGGCACTGTGCCTTTTCAATTTCATTCCGATGCAATTTATGTGCTTCATCGTCAATAAGAAGGTCCATGGTGTACGGTAAACCTGAAGTGTAGCATCGGAATCTAAAACTGGACTCAAAGGAGAGGTTCAAATCATAGAAATTTAGAAAGGCAGTCCTCTTGAACTGAAGTCGGAATTGTGCCTTTTGAATTAAATTCCGTTGCTATTTCTGTGTTTCGTCGTCAATACGAAGGTCCAAGGTATACAGTAAACTTCAAGTGAAGCATCGGTATCTAAAACTGGACTCACAGGAGAGATTCAAATCATAGAAAGTTAGAGTGTCAGTCCTTTTGTACTTAAGTCGTCATTGTGTCTTTTATATTAAATTCGGATGAAATTTATGTGTTTCATCGTCAATAAGAAGGTCCAAGGTATACAGTGAACCTGAAGTGAAGCATCGGAATCTAAAGCTAAACTCACAGTAGAGGTTCTAATCCTAGAAAGTTAGAGCGTCAGTCCTCTTCTACTTAAGTCGGCATTGTGCCTTTTGAATTGAATTCCGATGCAATTTCTGTGTTTCGTCGCAAATAAGAAGGTCCAAGGTATACAGTGAACCTGAAGTGAAGCATCGGAATCTAAAACTAGACTCACAGGAGAGATTCAAATCATAGAAAGTTTGAATGTCAGTCCTCTTGTACTTAAGTCGGCATTGTGACATTTGTATTAAATTCGGATGCAATTTCAGTGTTTCCTCGTCAATAAGGAGGTCCAAGGGATACAGTAAACCTGAAGTGAAGCATCGGAATCTAAAACTGGACTCGCCGGAGAGGTTCAAATCATAGAAAGTTAGGGTGTCTGTCCTCTTGTACTTAAGTCGGCATTGTGCCGTTTGTATTACATTCGGATGCAATTTCTGTGTTTCATCATCAATAAGAAGGTCCAAGGGATACAGTAAACCTGAAGTGAAGTATCGGAATCTAAAACTGGGCTAACAGGAGAGGTTCAAATCATAGAAAGTTAGAGTGTCAGTTCTCTTGTACTGAAGTTGGCATTGTGCCTTTTGAATTTAATTCCGATGCAATTTCTGTGTTTCATCGTCAATAAGAAGATCGAAGGTATACAGTAATTTTGAAGTGAAGCATCGGAATCTAAAACTGGACTCACAGGAGAGATTCAAATCATAGAAAGTTAGAGTGTCAGTTCCTTTGTACTTAAGTCGTCATTGTTCCTTTTGTATTAAATTCGGATGCAATTTCTGTGTTTCATCGTCAATAAGAAGGTCCAAGGGATATAGGGAACAAGAAGTGAAGATCGGAATCTAAAACTGGACTCCCAGGAGAGGTTCAAATCATAGATTGTTAGAGTCTCAGTCCTCTTCTTCTTAAGTCGGCATTGTGCCTTTTGAATTGAATTCCGATGCAATTTCTGTGTTACATCGGCAATACGAAGGACCAAGGTATACAGTGAACCTGAAGTGAAGCATCGGAATCTAAAACTAGACTCACAGGAGAGGTTCAAATCATAGGAAGTTAGAGTGACAGTCCTCTTGTACTTAAGTCGGCATTGTGACTTTTGTATTAAATTCGGATGCAATTTCTGTGTTTCCTCGTCAATAAGAAGGTCCAAGGGATACAGTAAACCGGAAGTGAAGCGTCGGAATCAAAAACTGGACTCACAGGAGCGGTTCAAATCATAGAAAGTTAGTGTGTCATTCCTTATGTACTTAAGTCGGCATTGTGCTTTTTGAACTTTTATTCCGATGCAATTACTGTGTTTCATTGTCAATTAGAAGTTCCAAGGTATACAGTAAACCTGAAGTGAAGCGTCGGAATCTAAAACTGGACTCACCGGAGAGGTTCAAATCATAGAAAGTTAGAGTGTCAGTCCTCTTGTACTTTAGTCGGCCTTGTGCCTTTTGAATTTAATTGCGATGCAATTTCTGTGTTTCATCGTCAATAAGATGGCCCAAGGGATACAGTAAACCTGAAGTGAAGCATCGGATTCTAAAAGTGGAAATACAGGGGAGGTTCAAATCATAGATAATTAGAGTGTCAGTCCTCTTGTACTTAAGTCGGCATTGTACCTTTTGTATTAAATTCGGATGCAATTTCTGTGTTTCATCGTCAATAGGAAGGTCCAAGGGATACAGTAAACCTGAAGTGAATCATCGGATTCTAAAACTGGACTCACAGGACAGGTTCAAATCATAGAAAATTAGAGCGTCAGTCATCTTGTACTTAAGTCGGCATTGTGCCTTTTCAATTTCATTCCGATGCAATTTATGTGCTTCATCGTCAATAAGAAGGTCCATGGTATACGGTAAACCTGAAGTGTAGCATCGGAATCTAAAACTGGACTCAAAGGAGAGGTTCAAATCATAGAAATTTAGAGTGTCAGTCCTCTTGTACTTAAGTCGGCCTTGTGCCTTTTGTATTATATTCGGATGCAGTTTCTTTGTTTCATTGTCAATAAAAACGTCCAAGGTATACAGGAAACCGGAAGTGAAGCATCGGAATCTAAAACTGGACTCACAGGAGAGGTTCAAATCATAGAAAGTGAGAGTGTCTGTCCACCTGTACTTAAGTCGGCATTGTGCCTTTTGTATTAAGTTCGAATGCAATTTCTGTGTTCCTTCATCAATAAGAAGGTACCAGGGATACAGTAAACCTTAAGTGAAATGTCGGAATCTAAAACTGGACTCTCCGGAGAGGTTCAAATCATAGAAAATTAGAGTGTCAGTCCTCTTGTACTTTAGTCGGCCTTGTGCCTTTTGAATTTAATTGCGATGCAATTTCTGTGTTTCATCGTCAATGAGATGGTCCAAGGGATACAGTAAACCTGAAGTGAAGCATCGGATTCTAAAACTGGACTTACAGGAGAGGTTCAAATCATAGAAAATTAGAGTGTCAGTCCCCTTGTACTTAAGTCGGCATTGTGCCTTTTGTATTAAATTCGGATGCAATTTCTGTGTTTCATCGTCAATAAGAGGTTACAAGGAATACAATAAACCTAAAGTGAAGCATCGGAATCTAAAACTGGACTCACAGGAGAGGTTCAAATCGTAGAAAGTTAGAGTGTCAGTCCTCTTGTACTTAAGTCGGCATTGTGACTTTTGAATTTAATTCCGATGCAATTTCTGTGTTTCATCGTCAATAAGAAGGTCCAAGGTATGCAGGAAACCTGAAGTGAAGCATCGGAATCTAAAACTGGACTCACAGGAAAGGTTCAAATCATAGAAAGTGAGAGTGTCAGTCCTCTTTTACTTAAGTCGGCATTGTGCCTTTTGAATTTAATTCCGATGCAATTTCTGTGTTTCATCGTCAATAAGAAGGTGCAAGTGATGTAGTAGACCTGAAGTGAAGCATCGGAATCTAAAACTTGAATCACAGGAGATGTTCAAATCATAGAAAGTGAGAGTCTCAGTCGTCTTCTTCTTAAGTCGACATTGTGCTTTTGTATTAAATTCGGATGCAATTTCTGTGTATCATCGTCAATAAGAAAGTCCAAGGGATACAGTAAACCTGAAGTGAATCATCGGAATCTAAAACTGGACTAACAGGAGAGGTTCAAAACATAGAAAGTTAGAGAGTCAGTCCCCTTGTACTTAAGTCGGCATTGTGCCTTTTCAATTTAATTCGGATGCAATTTCTGTGTTTCATCGTCAATAAGAAGGTCCAAGGTATACAGGAAACCTGAAGTGAAGCATCGGAATCTAAAACTGGACTCACAGGAGAGGTTGAATTCATAGAAAGTGAGAGTGTCAGTCCTCTTGTACTTAAGTCGCCATTGTGCCTTTTGTATTAAATTTGGATGCAAGTTCTGTGTTTCATCATCAATAAGAAGGTCCAAGGGATACAGTGAACCTGAAGTGAAGCATCGGAATCTAAAACTGGGCTCACAGGAGAGGTTCAAATCATAGAAAGTTAGAGTGTCAGTCCTCTTGTACTTATGTCGGCACTGTGCCTTTTGAATTTAATTCGGATGAAATTTCTGTGTTTCATCGTCAATAAGATGGTCCAAGAGATACAGTAAACCTGAAGTGAAGCATCGGAATCAAAACCTGGACTCACAGTGGAGGTTCAAATCATAGAAAGTTAGAGTGTCAGTTCTCTGCTACTTAAGTCGGCATTGTGCCTTTTAAATTTAATTCCGAAGCAATTTCTGTGCTTCATCGTCAATAAGAAGATCCAAGGTGTACAGCAAACCTGAAGTGAAGCATCCGAATCTAAAAGTAGACTCACAGGAGAGGTTCAAATCATAGAAAGTTTGAGTGTCAGTCCTCTTGTACTTAAGTCGGCATTGTGCCTTTTGAATTTAATTCCGAAGCAATATCTGTGCTTCTTCGTCAATAAGAAGGTCCAAGGAATACAGTAAACCTAAAGTGCAGCATCCGAATGTAAAACTGGGCTCACAAAAGAGGTACAAATCATAGAAGGTTAGAGAGTCAGTCCTCTAGTACTTATGTCGGCATTGTGCCTTTTGAAATTAATTCCGATGCAATTTCTGTGTTTCATCGTCAATAAGAAGGTCCAAGGTATACAGGAAACCTGATATGAAGCATCGGGATCTAAAACTGGACTCACAGGTGAGGTTCAAATCATAGAAAGTTAGAGTGTCAGTCCTCTTGTACTTAAGTCGGCATTGTGCCTTCTGTATTAAATTCGGATGCAATTTCTGTGTTTCATCATCAATAAGAATGTCCAAGGGATACAGTAAACCTGAAATGAACCATCGGAATCTAAAACTGGACTAATAGGAGAGGTTCAAAACATAGAAAGTTAGAGAGTCAGTCCCCATGTACTTAAGTCGGCATTGTGCCTTTTCAATTTAATTCGGATGCAATTTCTGTGTTTCATCGTCAATAAGAAGGTCCAAGGTATACAGGAAACCTGAAGTGAAGCATCGGAATCTAAAACTGGACTCACAGGAGAGGTTCAAATCATAGAAAGTGAGAGTGTCAGTCCTCTTTTACTTAAGTCGGCATTGTGCCTTTTGAATTTAATTCCGATGCAATTTCTGTGTTTCATCGTCAATAAGAAAGTGCAAGTGATGTAGTAGACCTGAAGTGAAGCATCGGAATCTAAAACTTGACTCACAGGAGATGTTCAAATCATAGAAAGGGAGAGTCTCAGTCGTCTTCTTCTTAAGTCGACATTGTGCTTTTGTATTAAATTCGGATGCAATTTCTGTGTATCATTGTCAATAAGAAAGTCCAAGGGATACAGTAAACCTGAAGTGAATCATCGGAATCTACAACTGGACTCACAGAAGAGGTTCAAATCATAGAAAGTTAGAGAGTCAGTCCTCTTGTACTTAAGTCGTTATTGTGCCTTTTGAATTTAATTCCATTGCAATTTCTGTGTTTCATCGCCACTAGAAGGTCCTAGGTATACAGGAAACCTGAAGTGAAGCATCGGAATCTAAAACTGAACTCACAGGAGAGGTTAAAATCATAGAAAGTGAGAGTGTCAGTCCTCTTTTACTTATATCGGCATTGTGCCTTTTGAATTTAATTCCGATGCAATTTCTGTGTTTCATCGTCAATAAGAAGGTCCAAGGTATACAGTGAACCTGAAGTGAAGCATCGGAATCTAAAACTGGACTCACAGTGGAGGTTCAAATCATAGAAAGTTAGAGTGTCAGTTCTCTGCTACTTAAACGGCATTGTGCTTTTTGAATTTAATTCCGAAGCAATTTCTGTGTTTCATCGTCAATAAGAAGGTCCAAGATATACAGTAAACCTGAAGTGAAGCATCCGAATCTAAAACTAGACTCACAGGAGAGGTTCAAATCATAGAATGTTAGAGTGTCAGTCCTCTTCTACTTAAGTCGGCATTGTGCCTTTTGAATTTAATTATGATGCAATTTCTGTGTTTCATCGTCAATAAGAAGGTCCAAGGTATACAGTGAACCTGAGGTGAAGAATGGGAATCTAAAACTGGACTCACAGGAGAAGTTCAAATCACAGAAAGTTAGAGTGTCAGTCCCTTTGTACTTAAGTCGTCATTTTGCCTTTTGTATTAAATTCGGATGCATTTTCGGTGTTTCATCGTCAATAAGAAGTTCCAAGGGATACAGTAAACCTGAAGTGAAGCATCGGAAACTGAAACTGGACTCACAGGAGAGGTTAAAATCAAAGAAATTTAGAATGTCGGTCCTCATGTACCTAAGTCGATATTGTGCCTTTTGAATTTAATTCCGAAACAATTTCTGTGCTTCTTCGTCAATATGAAGGTCCAAGGTATACAGTAAACCTGAAGTAAAGCATCCGAATCTAGAACTGGGCTCATAAAAGAGGACACATCATATAAAGTTAGAGAGTCGGTCCTCTAGTACTTAAGTCGGCATTGTGCCTTTTGAATTTAATTCCGATGCAATTTCTGTGTTTCATCGTCAATAAGAAGGTCCAAGGTATACAGGAAACCTGAAGTGAAGCATCGGAATCTAAAACTGGACTCACAGGAGAGGTTAAAATCATAGAAAGTGAGAGTGTCAGTCCTCTTTTACTTAAGTCGGCATTGTGCCTTTTGAATGTAATTCCGATGCAATTTATGTGTTTCATCGTCAATAAGATGGTGCAAGTGATATAGTAGACCTGAAGTGATGCATCGGAATCTAAAACTTGACTCACAGGAGATGTTCAAATCATAGAAAGTGAGAGTGTCCGTTCTCTTGTACTTAAGTCGGCATTGTGCCTTTTGTATTAAATTCGGATGCAATTCCTGTGTTTCATCGTCAATATGAACGTCCAAGGAATACATGAAACCTGAAGTGAAGCATCGGAATGTAAAACTGGACTCACAGGAGAGGTTAAAATCATAGAAAGTGAGAGGGTCAGTCCTCTTGTACTTAAGTCGGCATTGTGCTTTTGAATTAAATTCGGATGCGAATTCTGTGTATCATCGTCAATAAAAAGTCCAAGGGATACAGTAAACCTGAAGTGAACCATCGGAAACTAAAACTGGACTCACAGAAGAGGTTCAAATCATAGAAAGTTTGAGAGTCAGTCCTCTTGTACTTAAGTCGGCATTGTGCCTTTTGAATTTAATTCCATTGCAATTTCCGTGTTTCATCGCCACTAGAAGGTCCTAGGTATACAGGAAACCTGAAGTGAAGCATCGGAATCTAAAACTGGACTCACAGGAGAGGTACAAATCATAGAAAGTTAGAGTGTCAGTCCTCTTTTACTTATGTCGGCATTGTGCCTTTTGAATTTAATTCCGATGCAATTTCCGTGTTTCATCGTCAATTAGAAGGTCCAAGGTATACAGTGAACCTGAGGTGAAGCATCGGAATCAAAAACTGGACTCACAGGAGAAGTTCAAATCACAGAAAAATAGAGTGTCAGTCCTTTTGTACTTAAGTCGTCATTTTGCCTTTTGTATTAAATTCGGATGCATTTTCGGTGTTTCATCGTCAATAAGAAGGTCCAAGGTGTACAGGAAACCTGAAGTGAAGCAGTGGAATGTAAAACTGGGCTCACAGGAGAGGTTAAAATTATAGAAAGTGAGAGTGTCAGTCCTCTTTTACTTAAGTCGGCATTGTGCCTTTTGAATGTAATTCCGATGCAATTTCTGTGTTTCATCGTCAATAAGAAGGTGCAAGTGATATAGTAGACCTGAAGTGAAGCATCGCAATATAAAACTTGACTCACAGGAGAAGTTCAAATCATTGGAAGTGAGAGTGTCCGTTCTCTTGTAGTTAAGTCGGCATTGTGCCTTTTGTATTAAATTCGGATGCAATTCCTGTGTTTCATCGTCAATATGAACGTCCCAGGAATACACAAACCTGAAATGAAGCATCGGAATCTAAAACTGGACTCACAGGAGAGGTTAAAATCATAGAAAGTGAGAGGGTCAGTCCTCTTGTACTTAAGTCGGCATTGTGCTTTTGTATTAAATTCGGATGCAATTTCTGTGTTTCATCGTCATTAAGAAAGTCCAAGGGATACAGTAAACCTGAAGTGAATCATCGGAATCTAAAACTGGACTCACAGAAGGGGTTCAAATCATAGAAAGTTAGAGTGTCATTTCTCTGCTACTTAAACGGCATTGTGCCTTTTGAATTTAATTCCGAAGCAATTTCTGTGCTTCATCGTCAATAAGAAGGTCCAAGGTGTACAGTAAACCTGAAGTGAAGCATCCGAATCTAAAACTAGACTCACAGGAGAGGTTCAAATCATAGAAAGTTAGAGTGTCAGTCCTCTTGTACTTATGTCGGCATTGTGCCTTTTGTATTAAATTCGGATGCAATTTCTGTGTTTCATCGTCAATAAGATGGTCCAAGGTATACAGGAAACCTGATATGAAGCATCGGAATCTAAAACTGGACTCACAGGTGAGGTTCAAATCATAGAAAGTGAGAGTGTAAGTCCTCTTGTACTTATGTCGGCATTGTGCCTTCTGTATTAAATTCGGATGCAATTTCTGTGTTTCATCATCAATGAGAATGTCCAAGGGATACAGTAAACCTGAAATGAATCATCGGAATCTAAAACTGGACTAATAGGAGAGGTTCAAAACATAGAAAGTTAGAGAGTCAGTCCCCTTGTACTTAAGTCGGCATTGTGCCTTTTCAATTTAATTCGGATGCAATTTCTGTGTTTCATCGTCAATAAGATTGTCCAAGGGATACAGTAAACCTGAAGTGAAGCATCGGAATCTAAACCTGCACTCACAGTGGAGGTTCAAATAATAGAAAGTTAGAGTGTCAGTTCTCTGCTACTTAAGTCGGCATTGTGCCTTTTGAATTTATTTCCGAAGCAATTTCTGTGCTTCATCGTCAATAAGAAGATCCAAGGTGTACAGTAAACCTGAAGTGAAGCATCCGAATCTAAAAGTAGACTTACAGGAGAGGTTCAAATCATAGAAAGTTTGAGTGTCAGTCCTCTTGTACTTAAGTCGGCATTGTGCCTTTTGAATTTAGTTCCGAAGCAATATCTGTGCTTCTTCGTCAATAAGAAGGTCCAAGGAATACAGTAAACCTAAAGTGCAGCATCCGAATGTAAAACTGGGCTCACAAAAGAGGTACAAATCATAGAAAGTTAGAGAGTCAGTCCTCTAGTACTTAAGTCGGCATTGTGCCTTTTGAAATTAATTCCGATGCAATTTCTGTGTTTCATCGTCAATAAGAAGGTCCAAGGTATACAGGAAACCTGAAGTGAAGCATCGGAATCTAAAACTGGACTCACAGGAAAGGTTCAAATCATAGAAAGTGAGAGTGTCAGTCCTCTTTTACTTAAGTCGGCATTGTGCCTTTTGAATTTAATTCCGATGCAATTTCTGTGTTTCATCGTCAATAAGAAGGTGCAAGTGATGTAGTAGACCTGAAGTGAAGCATCGGAATCTAAAACTTGAATCACAGGAGATGTTCAAATCATAGAAAGTGAGAGTCTCAGTCGTCTTCTTCTTAAGTCGACATTGTGCTTTTGTATTAAATTCGGATGCAATTTCTGTGTATCATCGTCAATAAGAAAGTCCAAGGGATACAGTAAACCTGAAGTGAATCATCGGAATCTAAAACTGGACTAACAGGAGAGGTTCAAAACATAGAAAGTTAGAGAGTCAGTCCCCTTGTACTTAAGTCGGCATTGTGCCTTTTCAATTTAATTCGGATGCAATTTCTGTGTTTCATCGTCAATAAGAAGGTCCAAGGTATACAGGAAACCTGAAGTGAAGCATCGGAATCTAAAACTGGACTCACAGGAGAGGTTGAATTCATAGAAAGTGAGAGTGTCAGTCCTCTTGTACTTAAGTCGCCATTGTGCCTTTTGTATTAAATTTGGATGCAAGTTCTGTGTTTCATCATCAATAAGAAGGTCCAAGGGATACAGTGAACCTGAAGTGAAGCATCGGAATCTAAAACTGGGCTCACAGGAGAGGTTCAAATCATAGAAAGTTAGAGTGTCAGTCCTCTTGTACTTATGTCGGCACTGTGCCTTTTGAATTTAATTCGGATGAAATTTCTGTGTTTCATCGTCAATAAGATGGTCCAAGAGATACAGTAAACCTGAAGTGAAGCATCGGAATCAAAACCTGGACTCACAGTGGAGTTTCAAATCATAGAAAGTAGAGTGTCAGTGTTCTGCTACTTAAGTCGGCATTGTGCCTTTTAAATTTAATTCCGAAGCAATTTCTGTGCTTCATCGTCAATAAGAAGATCCAAGGTGTACAGCAAACCTGAAGTGAAGCATCCGAATCTAAAAGTAGACTCACAGGAGAGGTTCAAATCATAGAAAGTTTGAGTGTCAGTCCTCTTGTACTTAAGTCGGCATTGTGCCTTTTGAATTTAATTCCGAAGCAATATCTGTGCTTCTTCGTCAATAAGAAGGTCCAAGGAATACAGTAAACCTAAAGTGCAGCATCCGAATGTAAAACTGGGCTCACAAAAGAGGTACAAATCATAGAAGGTTAGAGAGTCAGTCCTCTAGTACTTATGTCGGCATTGTGCCTTTTGAAATTAATTCCGATGCAATTTCTGTGTTTCATCGTCAATAAGAAGGTCCAAGGTATACAGGAAACCTGATATGAAGCATCGGGATCTAAAACTGGACTCACAGGTGAGGGTCAAATCATAGAAAGTGAGAGTGTAAGTCCTCTTGTACTTAAGTCGGCATTGTGCCTTCTGTATTAAATTCGGATGCAATTTCTGTGTTTCATCATCAATAAGAATGTCCAAGGGATACAGTAAACCTGAAATGAATCATCGGAATCTAAAACTGGACTAATAGGAGAGGTTCAAAACATAGAAAGTTAGAGAGTCAGTCCCCATGTACTTAAGTCGGCATTGTGCCTTTTCAATTTGATTCGGATGCAATTTCTGTGTTTCATCGTCAATAAGAAGGTCCAAGGTATACAGGAAACCTGAAGTGAAGCATCGGAATCTAAAACTGGACTCACAGGAGAGGTTCAAATCATAGAAAGTGAGAGTGTCAGTCCTCTTTTACTTAAGTCGGCATTGTGCCTTTTGAATTTAATTCCGATGCAATTTCTGTGTTTCATCGTCAATAAGAAAGTGCAAGTGATGTAGTAGACCTGAAGTGAAGCATCGGAATCTAAAACTTGACTCACAGGAGATGTTCAAATCATAGAAAGGGAGAGTCTCAGTCGTCTTCTTCTTAAGTCGACATTGTGCTTTTGTATTAAATTCGGATGCTATTTCTGTGTATCATTGTCAATAAGAAAGTCCAAGGGATACAGTAAACCTGAAGTGAATCATCGGAATCTAAAACTGGACTCACAGAAGAGGTTCAAATCATAGAAAGTTAGAGAGTCAGTCCTCTTGTACTTAAGTCGTTATTGTGCCTTTTGAATTTAATTCCATTGCAATTTCTGTGTTTCATCGCCACTAGAAGGTCCTAGGTATACAGGAAACCTGAAGTGAAGCATCGGAATCTAAAACTGAACTCACAGGAGAGGTTAAAATCATAGAAAGTGAGAGTGTCAGTCCTCTTTTACTTATATCGGCATTGTGCCTTTTGAATTTAATTCCGATGCAATTTCTGTGTTTCATCGTCAATAAGAAGGTCCAAGGTATACAGTGAACCTGAAGTGAAGCATCGGAATCTAAAACTGGACTCACAGTGGAGGTTCAAATCATAGAAAGTTAGAGTGTCAGTTCTCTGCTACTTAAACGGCATTGTGCTTTTTGAATTTAATTCCGAAGCAATTTCTGTGTTTCATCGTCAATAAGAAGGTCCAAGATATACAGTAAACCTGAAGTGAAGCATCCGAATCTAAAACTAGACTCACAGGAGAGGTTCAAATCATAGAATGTTAGAGTGTCAGTTCTCTTCTACTTAAGTCGGCATTGTGCCTTTTGAATTTAATTATGATGCAATTTCTGTGTTTCATCGTCAATAAGAAGGTCCAAGGTATACAGTGAACCTGAGGTGAAGAATGGGAATCTAAAACTGGACTCACAGGAGAAGTTCAAATCACAGAAAGTTAGAGTGTCAGTCCCTTTGTACTTAAGTCGTCATTTTGCCTTTTGTATTAAATTCGGATGCATTTTCGGTGTTTCATCGTCAATAAGAAGTTCCAAGGGATACAGTAAACCTGAAGTGAAGCATCGGAAACTAAAACTGGACTCACAGGAGAGGTTAAAATCAAAGAAATTTAGAATGTCGGTCCTCATGTACCTAAGTCGATATTGTGCCTTTTGAATTTAATTCCGAAACAATTTCTGTGCTTCTTCGTCAATATGAAGGTCCAAGGTATACAGTAAACCTGAAGTAAGGCATCCGAATCTAGAACTGGGCTCATAAAAGAGGACACATCATATAAAGTTAGAGAGTCGGTCCTCTAGTACTTAGGTCGGCATTGTGCCTTTTGAATTTAATTCCGATGCAATTTCTGTGTTTCATCGTCAATAAGAAGGTCCAAGGTATACAGGAAACCTGAAGTGAAGCATCGGAATCTAAAACTGGACTCACAGGAGAGGTTAAAATCATAGAAAGTGAGAGTGTCAGTCCTCTTTTACTTAAGTCGGCATTGTGCCTTTTGAATGTAATTCCGATGCAATTTATGTGTTTCATCGTCAATAAGATGGTGCAAGTGATATAGTAGACCTGAAGTGAAGCATCGGAATCTAAAACTTGACTCACAGGAGATGTTCAAATCATAGAAAGTGAGAGTGTCCGTTCTCTTGTACTTAAGTCGGCATTGTGCCTTTTGTATTAAATTCGGATGCAATTCCTGTGTTTCATCGTCAATATGAACGTCCAAGGAATACACGAAACCTGAAGTGAAGCATCGGAATGTAAAACTGGACTCACAGGAGAGGTTAAAATCATAGAAAGTGAGAGGGTCAGTCCTCTTGTACTTAAGTCGGCATTGTGCTTTTGAATTAAATTCGGATGCGAATTCTGTGTATCATCGTCAATAAGAAAGTCCAAGGGATACAGTAAACCTGAAGTGAATCATCGGAAACTAAAACTGGACTCACAGAAGAGGTTCAAATCATAGAAAGTTTGAGAGTCAGTCCTCTTGTACTTAAGTCGGCATTGTGCCTTTTGAATTTAATTCCATTGCAATTTCCGTGTTTCATCGCCACTAGAAGGTCCTAGGTATACAGGAAACCTGAAGTGAAGCATCGGAATCTAAAACTGGACTCACAGGAGAGGTACAAATCATAGAAAGTTAGAGTGTCAGTCCTCTTTTACTTATGTCGGCATTGTGCCTTTTGAATTTAATTCCGATACAATTTCTGTGTTTCATCGTCAATAAGAAGGTCCAAGGTATACAGTGAAGCTGATTGAAGCATCGGAATCAAAAACTGGACTCACAGGAGAAGTTCAAATCACAGAAAGATAGAGTGTCAGTCCTTTTGTACTTAAGTCGTCATTTTGCCTTTTGTATTAAATTCGGATGCATTTTCGGTGTTTCATCGTCAATAAGAAGGTCCAAGGTATACAGGAAACCTGAAGTGAAGCATCGGAATGTAAAACTGGGCTCACAGGAGAGGTTAAAATTATAGAAAGTGAGAGTGTCAGTCCTCTTTTACTTAAGTCGGCATTGTGCCTTTTGAATGTAATTCCGATGCAATTTCTGTGTTTCATCGTCAATAAGAAGGTGCAAGTGATATAGTAGACCTGAAGTGAAGCATCGCAATATAAAACTTGACTCACAGGAGAAGTTCAAATCATTGGAAGTGAGAGTGTCCGTTCTCTTGTAGTTAAGTCGGCATTGTGCCTTTTGTATTAAATTCGGATGCAATTCCTGTGTTTCATCGTCAATATGAACGTCCCAGGAATACACAAACCTGAAATGAAGCATCGGAATCTAAAACTGGACTCACAGGAGAGGTTAAAATCATAGAAAGTGAGAGGGTCAGTCCTCTTGTACTTAAGTCGGCATTGTGCTTTTGTATTAAATTCGGATGCAATTTCTGTGTTTCATCGTCATTAAGAAAGTCCAAGGGATACAGTAAACTTGAAGTGAATCATCGGAATCTAAAACTGGACTCACAGAAGGGGTTCAAATCATAGAAAGTTAGAGTGTCATTTCTCTGCTACTTAAACGGCATTGTGCCTTTTGAATTTAATTCCGAAGCAATTTCTGTGCTTCATCGTCAATAAGAAGGTCCAAGGTGTACAGTAAACCTGAAGTGAAGCATCCGAATCTAAAACTAGACTCACAGGAGAGGTTCAAATCATAGAAAGTTAGAGTGTCAGTCCTCTTGTACTTAAGTCGGCATTGTGCCTTATGAATTGAATTCCGATGCATTTTCTGTGTTTCATCGTCAATAAGAAGGTCCAAGGTATACAGTGAACCTGAAGTGAAGCACCGGAATCTAAAACAGGACTCACAGGAGAAGTTCAAATCACAGAAAGTTAGCGTGTCAGTCCCTTTGTACTTAAGTCGTCTTTGTGCCTTTTGTATTAAATTCGGATGCAATTTCTGTGTTTAATCGTCAATAAGAAAGTCCAAGGAACACAGTAAACCTGAAGTGAAGCATCCGAATCTATATCTGGGCTCACAGGAGAGGTACAAATCATAGAAAGTTAGAGAGACAGTCCTCTAGTACTTAAGTCGGCATTGTGCCTTTTGAATTTAATTCCGATGCTATTTCTGTGTTTCATCGTCAATAAGAAGGTCCAAGGTATACAGGAAACCGAAAGTGAAGCATCGGAATCTAAAACTTTACTCACAGTGGAGGTTCAAATCATAGAAAGTTAGGGTGTCAGTTCTCTGCTACTTAAGTCGGCATTGTGCGTTTTGAATTTCATTCCGAAGCAATTTCTGTGCTTCATCGTCAATAAGAAGGTCCAAGGTGTACAGTAAACCTGAAATGAAGCATCGGAATCTAAAACTGGACTCACAGGAGAGGTTAAAATCATAGAAAGTGAGAGTGTCAGTCCTCTTTTACTTATGTCGGCATTGTGCCTTTTGAATTTAATTCCGATGCATTTTCTGTGTTTCATCGTCAATAAGAAGGTCCAAGGTATAGAGTGAACCTGAAGTGAAGCATCGGAATTAAAAACTGGACTCACAGTGGAGGTTCAAATCATAGAAAGTTAGAGTGTCAGTTCTCTGCTACTTAAACGGCATTGTGCCTTTTGAATGTAATTCCGAAGCAATTTCTGTGTTTCATCGTCAATAAGACGGTCCAAGGTATACAGTAAACCTGAAGTGAAGCATCCGAATCTAAAACTAGACTCACAGGAGAGATTCAAATCATAGAAAGTTAGAGTGTCAGTCCTCTTCTACTTAAGTCGGCATTGTGCCTTTTGAATTTAATTATGATGCAATTCCTGTGTTTTATCGTCAATAAGAAGGTCCAAGGTATACAGTGAACCTGAGGTGAAGCATCGGAATCTAAAACTGGACTCACAGGAAAAGTTCAAATCACAGAAAGTTAGAGTGTCAGTCCCTTTGTACTTAAGTCGTCATTTTGCATTTTGTATTAAATTCGGATGCATTTTCGGTGTTTCATCGTCAATAAGAAGTTCCAAGGGATACAGTAAACCTGAAGTGAAGCATCGGAATCTAAAACTGGACTCACAGGAGAGGTTAAAATCAAAGAAATTTAGAGTGTCGGTCCTCTTGTACCTAAGTCGATATTGTGCCTTTTGAATTTAATTCCGAAGCAATTTCTGTGCTTCTTCGTCAAGATGAAGGTCCAAGGTATACAGTAAACCTGAAGTAAAGCATCCGAATCTAAAACTGGGCTCATAAAAGAGGACAAATCATAGAAAGTTAGAGAGTCGGTCCTCTAGTACTTAAGTCGGCATTGTGCCTTTTGAATTTAATTCCGATACAATTTCTGTGTTTCATCGTCAATAAGAAGTTCCAAGGTATACAGGAAACCTGAAGTGAAGCATCGGAATCTAAAACTGGACTCACAGGAGAGGTTAAAATCACAGAAAGTGAGAGTGTCAGTCCTCTTTTACTTAAGTCGGCATTGTGCCTTTTGAATGTAATTCCGATGCAATTTCTGTGTTTCATCGTCAATAAGAAGGTGCAAGTGATATAGTGGACCTGAAGTGAGGCATCGCAATCTAAAACTTGACTCACAGGAGATGTTCAAATCATAGGAAGTGAGAGTGTCCGTTCTCTTGTACTTAAGTCGGCATTGTGCCTTTTGTATTAAATTCGGATGCAATTCCTGTGTTTCATCGTCAATATGAACGTCCAAGGAATACACAAACCTGAAGTGAAGCATCGGAATCTAAAACTGGACTCACAGGAGAGGTTAAAATCATAGAAAGTGAGAGGGTCAGCCCTCTTGTACCGAAGTCGGCATTGTGCCTTTTGTATTATATTCGGATGTAATTTCTGTGCTTCATCGTCAATAAGAAGGTGCATGTGATATAGTAGACCTAAAGTGAAGCATCGGAATCTAAAACTTGACTCACAGGAAATGTTCAATTCATAGAAAGTGAGTGTGTCAGTCCTCTTGCACTTAAGTCGGCATTGTGCCTTTTGTATTAAATTCGGATGCAATTTCTGTGTTTCATCGTCAATAAGAAAGTCCAAGGAACACAGTAAACCTGAAGTGAAGCATCCGAATCTAAATCTGGGCTCACAGGAGAGGTACAAATCATAGAAAGTTAGAGAGTCAGTCCTCTAGTACTTAAGTCGGCATTGTGCCTTTTGAATTTATTTCCGATGCTATTTCTGTGTTTCATCGTCAATAAGATCGTCCACGGTATACAGGAAACCTGAAGTGAAGCATCGGAATCTAAAACTTTACTCACAGTGGAGGTTCAAATCATAGAAAGTTAGAGTGTCAGTTCTCTGCTACTTAAGTCGGCATTGTGCATTTTGAATTTCATTCCGAAGCAATTTCTGTGCTTCATCGTCAATAAGAAGGTCCAAGGTGTACTGTAAACCTGAGGTGAAGCATCCGAATCTAAAACTAGACTCACTGGAGAGGTTCAAATCATAGAAAGTTAGAGGGTCAGTTCCCTTGTACTTAAGTCGGCATTGTGCCTTATGGATTTAATTCCGATGCAATTTCTGTGTTTCATCGTCAATAAGAAGGTCCAATTTATACAGTGAACCTGAAGTGAAGCATCGGAATCTAAAACTGGACTCACAGGAGAGATTCAAATCACAGAAAGTTAGCGTGTCAGTCCCTTTGTACTTAAGTCGTCATTGTGCCTTTTGTATTAAATTCGGATGCAATTTCTGTGTTTCATCGTCAATAAGAAAGTCCAAGGAATACAGTAAACCTGAAGTGAAGCATCCGAAACTCAATCTGGCCTCACAGGAGAGGTACAAATCATAGAAAGTTAGAGAGTCAGTCCTCTAGTACTTAAGTCGGCATTGTGCCATTTGAATTTAATTCCGATGCTATTTCTGTGTTTCATCGTCAATAAGAAGGTCCAAGGTAAGCAGGAAACCTGAAGTGAAGCATCGGAATCTAAGACTGGACTCACAGGAGAGGTTAAAATCATAGAAAGTGAGAGTGTCAGTCCTCTTTTACTTAAGTCGGCATTGTGTCTTTTGAATTTAATTCCGATGCAATTTCTGTGTTTCATCGTCAATAAGAAGGTGCAAGTGATATAGTAGACCTGAAGTGAAGCATCGGAATCTAAAACTTGACTCACAGGAGATGTTCAAATCATAGCAAGTGAGAGTGTCAGTCCTCTTGTACTTAAGTCGGCATTGTGCCCTTTGTATTAAATTCGGATGCAAAATCTGTGTTTCATCGTCAATAAGAACGTACAAGGTATACACAAAACCTGAAGTCAAGCATCGGAATCTAAAACTGGACTCACATGAGAGGTTCAAATCATAGAAAGCGAGAGTCTCAGTCCTTTTGTACTTAAGTCGGCATTGTGCTTTTGTATTAAATTCGGATGCAATTTCTTTGTTTCATCGTCAATAAGAAAGTCCAAGGAATACAGTAAACCTGAAGTGAAGCATCCGAATCTAAATCTGGCCTCACAGGAGAGGTACAATTCATAGAAAGTTAGAGAGTAAGTCCTCTAGTACTTAAGTCGGCATTGTGCCCTTTTATATTAAATTCGGATGCAATATCTGTGTTTCACCGTCAATAAGAACGTCCAAGGTATACACAAAACCTGAAGTCAAGCATCGGAATCTAAAACTGGACTCACATGAGAGGTTCAAATCATAGAAAGCGAGAGTCTCAGTCCTTTTGTACTTATGTCGGCATTGTGCCTTTTGAATTTAATTCCGAAGCAATATCTGTGCTTCATCGTCAATACGACGGTCCAAGGTGTACAGTAAACCTGAAGTGAAGCATCCGAATCTAAAACTAGACTCACAGGAGAGGTTCAAATCATAGAAAGTTAGAGTGTCATTTCTCTTGTACTTAAGTCGGCATTGTGCCTTATGGATTTAATTCCGATGCTATTTCTGTGTTTCATCGTCAATAAGAAGGTCCAAGGTATACAGTGAAACTGAAGTGAAGCTTCGGAATCTAAAACTGGACTCATAGGAGAGGTTCAAATCACAGAAAGTTAGCGTGTCAGTCCCTTTTTACTTAAGTCGTCATTGTGCTTTTTGTATTAAATTCGGATGCAATTTCTGTGTTTCATCGTCAATACGAAGGTCCAAGGGAGACAGTAAACCTGAAGTGAAGCATCGGAATCTAAAACTGGACCCACAGGAGAGGTTAAAATCAAAGAAAGTTAGAGTGTCGGTCCTCTTGTACTTAAGTCGGCATTGTGCCTTTTGAATTTAATTCCGAAGCAAGTACTGTGCTTCTCCGTCAATAAGAAGGTCCACGGTATACAGTAAACCCGAAGTGAAGTATGGGAAACTAAAACTGGGCTCACAGGAGAGGTACATATTATAGAAAGTTAGAGTGTTAGTCCTCTTGTACATAAGTCGGCATTGTGCCTTTTGAATTTAAATCCGATGCAATATCTGTGTTTCATCGTCAATAAGAAGGTCCAAGGTGTACAGTAAACCTGAAGCGAAGCATCGGAATCTAAAACTGAACTCACAGGAGAGGTTCAAATGATTGAAACTTAGAGTGTCTGTCCTCTTGTACTTAAGTCAGCATTGTGCCTTTTGTGTTAAATTCGGATGCAATTTCTGTGCTTCATCGTCAATAAGAAGGTGCAAGTGATATAGTAGACCTGAAGTGAAGCATCGGAATCTAAAACTTGACTCACAGGAGATGTTCAAAACATAGAAAGTGAGAGTGTCAGTCCTCTTGTACTTAAGTCGGCATTGTGCTTTTGTATTAAATTCGGAAGCAATTTCTGTGTTTCATCGTCAATAAGTAAGTCCAAGAGATACAGTAAACCTGAAGTGAATCATCGGAATCTAAAACTGGACTCACAGAAGAGGTTCAAAACATAGAAAGTTAGAGAGTCAGTCCTCTTGTACTTAAGTCGGCATTGTGCCTTTTGAATTTAATTCCGATGCAATTTCTGTGTTTCATCGTCAATAAGAAGGTCCAAGGTATACAGAAAACCTGAAGTGAAGCATCGGAATCTAAAACTAGCCTCACAGGAGAGGTTAAAATCATAGAAAGTGAGAGTGTCAGTCCTCTTTTACTTAAGTCGGCATTGTGCCTTTTGTATTAAATTCGGATGCAATTTCTGTGTTTCGTCGTCAATTAGAAGGTCCAACGTATACAGGAAACCTGAAGTGAAGCATCGGAATCTAGAACTGGACTCACAGGAGAGTTTCAAATCATAGAAAGTGAGAGTGTCAGGCCTCTTGTACTTAAGTCGGCATTGTGACTTTTGTATTAAATTCGGTTGCAATTTCTGTGTTTCATCGTCAATAAGGAGGTCCAGAGTATACAGTGAATCTGAAGTGAAGCATCGGAATCTAAAACTTGACTCACAGGAGAGGTTAAAATCAAGGAAAGTGAGAGTGTCAGTCCTCTTTTACTTAAGTCGGCATTGTGTCTTTTGAATTTAATTCCGATGCAATTTCTGTGTTTCATCGTCAATAAGAAGGTGCAAGTGATATAGTAGACCTGAAGTGAAGCATCGGAATCTAAAACTTGACTCTCAGGAGATGTTGAAATCATAGCAAGTGAGAGTGTCAGTCCTCTTGTACTTAAGTCGGCATTGTGCCCTTTGTATTAAATTCGGATGCAAAATCTGTGTTTCATCGTCAATAAGAACGTACAAGGTATACACAAAACCTGAAGTCAAGCATCGGAATCTAAAACTGGACTCACATGAGAGGTTCAAATCATAGAAAGCGAGAGTCTCAGTCCTTTTGTACTTAAGTCGGCATTGTGCTTTTGTATTAAATTCGGATGCAATTTCTTTGTTTCATCGTCAATAAGAAAGTCCAAGGAATACAGTAAACCTGAAGTGAAGCATCCGAATCTAAATCTGGCCTCACAGGAGAGGTACAATTCATAGAAAGTTAGAGAGTAAGTCCTCTAGTACTTAAGTCGGCATTGTGCCCTTTTATATTAAATTCGGATGCAATATCTGTGTTTCACCGTCAATAAGAACGTCCAAGGTATACACAAAACCTGAAGTCAAGCATCGGAATCTAAAACTGGACTCACATGAGAGGTTCAAATCATAGAAAGCGAGAGTCTCAGTCCTTTTGTACTTATGTCGGCATTGTGCCTTTTGAATTTAATTCCGAAGCAATATCTGTGCTTCATCGTCAATACGACGATCCAAGGTGTACAGTAAACCTGAAGTGAAGCATCCGAATCTAAAACTAGACTCACAGGAGAGGTTCAAATCATAGAAAGTTAGAGTGTCATTTCTCTTGTACTTAAGTCGGCATTGTGCCTTATGGATTTAATTCCGATGCTATTTCTGTGTTTCATCGTCAATAAGAAGGTCCAAGGTATACAGTGAACCTGAAGTGAAGCTTCGGAATCTAAAACTGGACTCATAGGAGAGGTTCAAATCACAGAAAGTTAGCGTGTCAGTCCCTTTTTACTTAAGTCGTCATTGTGCTTTTTGTATTAAATTCGGATGCAATTTCTGTGTTTCATCGTCAATACGAAGGTCCAAGGGAGACAGTAAACCTGAAGTGAAGCATCGGAATCTAAAACTGGACCCACAGGAGAGGTTAAAATCAAAGAAAGTTAGAGTGTCGGTCCTCTTGTACTTAAGTCGGCATTGTGCCTTTTGAATTTAATTCCGAAGCAAGTACTGTGCTTCTCCGTCAATAAGAAGGTCCACGGTATACAGTAAACCCGAAGTGAAGTATCCGAAACTAAAACTGGGCTCACAGGAGAGGTACATATTATAGAAAGTTAGAGTGTTAGTCCTCTTGTACATAAGTCGGCATTGTGCCTTTTGAATTTAAATCCGATGCAATATCTGTGTTTCATCGTCAATAAGAAGGTCCAAGGTGTACAGTAAACCTGAAGCGAAGCATCGGAATCTAAAACTGAACTCACAGGAGAGGTTCAAATCATTGAAACTTAGAGTGTCTGTCCTCTTGTACTTAAGTCAGCATTGTGCCTTTTGTATTAAATTCGGATGCAATTTCTGTGCTTCATCGTCAATAAGAAGGTGCAAGTGATATAGTAGACCTGAAGTGAAGCATCGGAATCTAAAACTTGACTCACAGGAGATGTTCAAATCATAGAAAGTGAGAGTGTCAGTCCTCTTGTACTTAAGTCGGCATTGTGCTTTTGTATTAAATTCGGAAGCAATTTCTGTGTTTCATCGTCAATAAGTAAGTCCAAGAGATACAGTAAACCTGAAGTGAATCATCGGAATCTAAAACTGGACTCACAGAAGAGGTTCAAAACATAGAAAGTTAGAGAGTCAGTCCTCTTGTACTTAAGTCGGCATTGTGCCTTTTGAATTTAATTCCGATGCAATTTCTGTGTTTCATCGTCAATAAGAAGGTCCAAGGTATACAGAAAACCTGAAGTGAAGCATCGGAATCTAAAACTAGCCTCACAGGAGAGGTTAAAATCATAGAAAGTGAGAGTGTCAGTCCTCTTTTACTTAAGTCGGCATTGTGCCTTTTGTATTAAATTCGGATGCAATTTCTGTGTTTCGTCGTCAATTAGAAGGTCCAACGTATACAGGAAACCTGAAGTGAAGCATCGGAATCTAGAACTGGACTCACAGGAGAGTTTCAAATCATAGAAAGTGAGAGTGTCAGGCCTCTTGTACTTAAGAAGGCATTGTGACTTTTGTATTAAATTCGGTTGCAATTTCTGTGTTTCATCGTCAATAAGGAGGTCCAGAGTATACAGTGAATCTGAAGTGAAGCATCGGAATCTAAAACTTGACTCACAGGAGAGGTTAAAATCAAAGAAAGTGAGAGTGTCAGTCCTCTTTTACTTAAGTCGGCATTGTGTCTTTTGAATTTAATTCCGATGCAATTTCTGTGTTTCATCGTCAATAAGAAGGTGCAAGTGATATAGTAGACCTGAAGTGAAGCATCGGAATCTAAAACTTGACTCACAGGAGATGTTCAAATCATAGCAAGTGAGAGTGTCAGTCCTCTTGTACTTAAGTCGGCATTGCCCCCTTTGTATTAAATTCGGATGCAACATCTGTGTTTCATCGTCAATAAGAACGTCCAAGGTATACACAAAACCTGAAGTCAAGCATCGGAATCTAAAACTGGACTCACATGAGAGGTTCAAATCATAGAAAGCGAGAGTCTCAGTCCTTTTGTACTTAAGTCGGCATTGTGCTTTTGTATTAAATTCGGATGCAATTTCTGTTTCATCGTCAATAAGAAAGTCCAAGGAATACAGTAAACCTGAAGTGAAGCATCCGAATCTAAATCTGGCCTCACAGGAGAGGTACAAATCATAGAAAGTTAGAGAGTCAGTCCTCTAGTACTTAAGTCGGCATTGTGCCCTTTGTATTAAATTCGGATGCAATATCTGTGTTTCATCGTCAATAAGAACGTCCAAGGTATACACAAAACCTGAAGTCAAGCATCGGAATCTAAAACTGGACTCACATGAGAGGTTCAAATCATAGAAAGCGAGAGTCTCAGTCCTGTTGTACTTAAGTCGGCATTGTGCTATTGTATTAAATTCGGATGCAATTTCTGTGTTTCATCGTCAATAAGAAAGTCCAAGGAATACAGTAAACCTGAAATGAAGCATCCGAATCTAAATCTGGCCTCACAGGAGAGGTACAAATCATAGAAAGCGAGAGTCTCAGTCCTTTTGTACTTAAGTCGGCATTGTGCCTTTTGAATTTAATTCCGAAGCAATATCTGTGCTTCATCGTCAATACGACGGTCCAAGGTGTACAGTAAACCTGAAGTGAAGCATCGGAATCTAAAACTAGACTCACAGGAGAGGTTCAATCATAGAAAGTTAGAGTGTCAGTTCTCTTGTACTTAAGTCGGCATTGTGCCTTATGGATTTAATTCCGATTCAATTTCTGTGTTTCATCGTCAATAAGAAGGTCCAAGGTAAACAGTGAACCTGAAGTGGAGCTTCGGAATCTAAAACTGGACTCATGGGAGAGGTTCAAATCACAGAAAGTTAGCGTGTCAGTCCCTTTTTACTTAAGTCGTCATTGTGCCTTTTGTATTAAATTCGGAAGCAATTTCTGTGTTTCATCGTCAATACGAAGTTCCAAGGGAGACAGTAAACCTGAAGTGAAGCATCGGAATCTAAAACTGGACCCACAGGAGAGGTTAAAATCAAAGAAAGTTAGAGTGTCGGTCCTCTTGTACTTAAGTCGGCATTGTGCATTTTGAATTTAATTCCGAAGCAATTACTGTGCTTCTCCATCAATAAGAAGGTCCACGGTATACAGTAAACCCAAAGTGAAGTATCCGAAACTAAAACTGGGCTCTCAGGAGAGGTACAAATTATAGAAAGTTATAGTGTTAGTCCTCTTGTACTTAAGTCGGCATTGTGCCTTTTGAATTTAAATCCGATGCCATATCTGTGTTTCATCGTCAATAAGAAGGTCCAAGGTGTACAGTAAACCTGAAGCGAAGCATCGGAATCTAAAACTTGACTCACAGGAGATGTTCAAATCATACAAAGTGAGAGTGTCAGTCCTCTTGTACTTAAGTCGGCATTGTGCCTTTTGTATTAAATTCGGATGCAATTTCTGTGTTTAATCGTCTATAAGAACGTCCAAGGTATACACGAAACCTGAAGTCAAGCATCGGAATCTAAAACTGGACTCACAGGTGAGGTTCAAATCATAGAAAGTGAGAGTGTCAGTCCTCTTGTACTTAAGTCGGCATTGTGCTTTTGTATTAAATTCGGAAGCAATTTCTGTGTTTCATCGTCAATAAGAAAGTCCAAGAGATACAGTAAACCTGAAGTTAATCATCGGAATCTAAAACTGGACTCACAGAAGAGGTTCAAATCATAGAAAGTTAGAGAGTCAGTCCTCTTGTACTTGAGTCGGCATTGTGCCTTTTGAATTTAATTCCGATGCAATTTCTGTGTTTCATCGTCAATAAGAAGGTCCAAGGTATACATGAAACCTGAAGTGAAGCATCGGAATCTAAAACTGGACTCACAGGAGAGGTTAAAATCATAGAAAGTGAGAGTGTCAGTCCTCTTTTACTTAAGTCGGCATTGTGCCTTTTGTATTAAATTCGGATGCAATTTCTGTGTTTCGTCGTCAATTAGAAGGTCCAACGTATACAGGAAACCTGAAGTGAAGCATCAGAATCTAAAACTGGACTCACAGGAGAGTTTCAAATCATAGAAAGTGAGAGTGTCAGGCCTCTTGTACTTAAGTCGGCATTGTGACTTTTGTATTAAATTCGGTTGCAATTTCTGTGTTTCATCGTCAATAAGGAGGTCCAAAGTATACAGTGAATCTGAAGTGAAGCATCGGAATCTAAAACTGGACTCACAGGAGAGGTTAAAATCAAAGAAAGTTAGAGTGTTGGTCCTCTTGTACTTAAGTCGGCATTGTGCCTTTTGAATTTAATTCCGAAGCAATTTCTGTGCTTCTTCGTCAATAAGAAGGTCCAAGGTGTACAGTAAACCTGAAATGAAGCATCCGAATCTAAAACTGGGATCACAGGAGACGTACAAATCATAGAAAGTTAGAGTGTTAGTCCTCTTGTACTTAGATCGGCATTGTGCCTTTTGAATTTAATTCCGATGCAATTTCTGTGTTTCATCGACAATAAGAAGGTCCAAGGTATACAGTGAACCTGAAGTGTAGCATCGGAATCTAAAACTGAACTCACAGGAGAGGTTCAATTCATAGAAAGTTAGAGTGTCTGTCCTCTTGTACTTAAGTCAGCACTGTGCCGTTTGTATTAGATTTGGATGCAATTTCTGTGCTTCATCGTCAATAAGAAGGTGCAAGTCATATAGAAGACCTGAAGTGAAGAATCGGAATCTAAAACTTGACTCACAGGAGATGTTCAAATCATAGAAAGTGAGAGTGTCAGTCCTCTTGTACTTAAGTCGGCATTGAGCTTTTTGTATTAAATTCGGATGCAATTTCTGTGTTTCATCATCAATAAGAATGTCCAAGGGATACTGTAAACCTGATATGAATCATCGGAATCTAAAACTGGACTAACAGCAGAGGTTCAAATCATAGAAAGTTAGAGAGTCAGTCCTCTTGTACTAAAGTCGGCATTGTGCCTTTTGAATTTAATTCGGATGCAATTTGCGTGTTTCATCGTCAATAAGAAGGTCCAAGGTATACAGGAAACCTAAAGTGAAGCATCGGAATCTAAAACTGGACTCACAGGAGATGTCAAATCATAGAAAGTTAGAGTGTCAGTCCTCTTGTACTTAAGTCGGCATTGTTCCTTTTGTATTAAATTCGGATGCAATTTCTGTGTTTCATCATCAATAAGAATGTCCAAGGGATACTGTAAACCTGATATGAATCATCGGAATCTAAAACTGGACTAACAGGAGAGGTTCAAATCATAGAAAGTTAGAGAGTCAGTCCTCCTGTACTTAAGTCGGCATTGTGCCTTTTGAATTTAATTCGGATGCAATTTCCGTGTTTCATCGTCAATAAGAAGGTCCAAGGTATACAGGAAACCTAAAGTGAAGCATCGGAATCTAAAACTGGACTCATAGGAGATGTCAAATCATAGAAAGTTAGAGTGTCAGTCCTCTTGTACTTAAGTCGGCATTGTTCCTTTTGTATTAAATTCGGATGCAATTTCTGTGTTTCATCATCAATAAGAATGTCCAAGGGATACTGTAAACCTGATATGAATCATCGGAATCTAAAACTGGACTCACAGGAGAGGTTAAAATCATAGAAATTGAGAGTGTCAGTCCTCTTTTACATAAGTCGGCATTGTGCCTTTTGAATTTACTTCCGATGCAATTTCTGTGTTTAATCGACAATAAGATGGTGCAAGTGATATAGTAGACCTGAAGTGAAGCATCGGAATCTAAAACTTGACTCACAGGAGATGTTCAAATCATAGAAAGTGAGAGTGTCAGTCCTTTGTACTTAAGCCGGCATTGTGCCTTTTCTATTATATTCGGATGCAATTTGTGTGTTTCATCGTCAATAAGAACGTCCAAGGTATACTAGAAACCCGAAGTCAAGCATCGGAAACTAAAACTGGAATCACAGGAGAGGTTCAAATCATAGAAAGTGAGAGTGTCAGTCCGCTTGTACTTAAGTCAGCATTGTGCATTTTCTATTAAATTCGGATGCAATTTCTGTGTTTCATCGTCAATAAGAAGGTCCAAGGGATACAGTAAACCTGAAGTGAAGCATCGGAGTCTAAAACTGGACTCACAGGAGAGGTTAATATCATAGAAAGTGAGAATGTCAGTCCCCTTTTACTTATGTCGGCATTGGGCCTTTTGAATTTAATTCCGATGCAATTTCTGTGTTTTATCGTCAATATGAAGGTCCAGGGTATACAGTGAACCTGAAGTGAAGTATCGGAATCTAAAACTAGACTCACAGGAGAGGTTCAAATCATAGAAAGTTAGAGTGTCAGTCCGCTTGTACTTAAGTCAGCATTGTGCATTTTGTATTAAATTCGGATGCAATATTTGTGTTTCATCGTCAATAAGAAGGTCCAAGGGATACAGTAAACCTGAAGGTAAGCATCGGAATCTAAAACTAGACTCACAGTGGAGGTTGAAATCATAGAAAGTTAGAGTATCAGTTCTCTGCTACTTAAACGGCATTGTGCCATTTGATTTTAATTGCGAAGCAATTTCTGTGCTTCATCGTCAATAAGAAGGTCCAAGGTGTACAGTAAACCTGAAGTGAAGCATCCGAATCTAAAACTAGACTCACAGGAGAGGTTCAAATCATAGTAAGTTAGAGTGTCAGTCCTCTTGTACTTAAGTCTGCATTGTGCCTTTTGAATTTAATTCCGATGCAATTTCTGTGTCTCATCGTCAATAAGAAGGTCCAAGGTATACAGTGAACCTGAAGTGAAGCATCAGAATCTAAAACTGGACTCACAGGAGAGGTTCAAATCACAGTAAGTTAGAGTGTCAGTCCCTTTCTACTTAAGTCGTCATTTTACCTTTTGTATTATATTCGGATGCAATTTCTGTGTTTCATCGTCAATAAGAAGTTCCAAGGGATACAGTAAACCTGAGGTGAAGCATCGGAATCTAAAACTGGACTCACAGGAGAGGTTAAAATCAAAGAAAGTTAGAGAGTCGGTCCTCTTGTACTTATGTCGGCATTGTGCCTTTTGTATCAAATTCGGATGCAATTTCTGTGCTTCATCGTCTATAAGAAGGTGCAAGTGATATAGTAGACCTGAAGTGAAGCATCGGAATCTAAAACTTTACTCACAGGAGATTTTCAAATCATAGAAAGTGAGAGTGTCAGTCCTCTTGTACTTAAGTCGGCATTGTGCCTTTTGTATTAAATTCGGATGCAATTTCTGTGTTTCATCGTCTATAAGAACGTCCAAGGTATACACGAAACCTGAAGTCAAGCATCGGAATCTAAAACTGGACTCACAGGAGAGGTTCAAATCATAGAAAGTGAGAGTGTCAGTCCTCTTGTACTTAAGTCGGCATTGTGCTTTTGCATTAATTTCGGAAGCAATTTCTGTGTTTCATCGTCTATAAGAACGTCCAAGGTATACACGAAACCTGAAGTCAAGCATCGGAATCTAAAACTGGACTCACAGGAGAGGTTCAAATCATAGAAAGTGAGAGTGTCAGTCCTCTTTTACTTAAGTCGGCATTGTGCCTTTTGTATTAAATTCGGATGCAATCTCTGTGTTTCGTCGTCAATTAGAAGGTCCAACGTATACATTAAACCTGAAGTGAAGCATCGGAATCTAAAACTGGACTCACAGGAGAGGTTTAAATCATAAAAAGTGAGAGTGTCAGGCCTCTTGTACTTAAGTCGGCATTGTGACTTTTGTATTAAATTCGGTTGCAATTTCTGTGTTTCATCGTCAATAAGGAGGTCCAAAGTATACAGTGAATCTGAAGTGAAGCATCGGAATCTAAAACTGGACTCACAGGAGAGGTTAAAATCAAAGAAAGTTAGAGTGTTGGTCCTCTTGTACTTAAGTCAGCATTGTGCCTTTTGAATTTAATTCCGAAGCAATTTCTGTGCTTCTTCGTCAATAAGAAGGTCCAAGGTGTACAGTAAATCAGAATTGAAGCATCCGCATCTAAAACTGGGTACACAGGAGAGGTACAAATCATAGAAAGTTAGAGTGTTAGTCCCCTTGTACTTAAGTCGGCATTGTGCCTTTTGAATTTAATTCCGATGCAATTTCTGTGTTTCATCGGCAATAAGAAGGTCCAAGGTATACAGTGAACCTGAAGTGTAGCATCGGAATCTAAAACTGGACTCACAGGAGAGGTTCAAATCATCGAAAGTTGGAGAGTCAGTCCTCTTGTACTTAAGTCGGCATTGTGCCTTTTGAATTTAATTCGCATGCAATTTCTGTGTTTCATCATCAACAAGACTGTCCAAGGGATACTGTAAACCTGATATGAATCATCGGAATCTAAAACTTAACTCACAGGAGAGGTTCAAATCATAGAAAGTTAGAGTGTCAGTCCTTTTGTACTTAAGTCAGCACTGTGCCTTTTGTATTAAATTCGGATGCAATTTCTGTGCTTCATCGTCAACAATAAGGTGCAAGTGATATAGAGGACCTGAAGTGAAGAATCGGAATCTAAAACTTGACTCACAGGAGATGTTCAAATCATAGAAAGTGAGAGTGTCAGTCCACTTGTACTTAAGTCGGCATTGTGCCTTTTGTATTAAATTCGGATGCAATCTCTGTGTTTCATCATCAATACGAATGTCCAAGGGATACTGTAAACCTGAAATGAATCATTGGAATCTAAAACTATACTATCAGGAGAGGTTCAAATCATAGAAAGTTAGAGAGTCAGTCCTCTTGCACTTAAGTCGGCATTGTGCCTTTTGAATTTAATTCGGATGCAATTTCTGTGTTTCATCGGCAATAAGAAGGTCCAAGGGATACAGTAAACCTGAAGTGAAGCATCGGAATCTAAAACTGGACTCACAGGAGATGTTCAAATCATAGAAAGTGAGAGTGTCAGTCCTCTTGTACTTAAGTCGGCATTGTGCCTTTTGTACTAAATTCGGATGCAATTTCTGTGTTTCATCATCATTAAGAATGTCCAAGCGATACTGTAAACCTGATATGAATCATCGGAATCTAAAACTGGACTAACAGGAGAGGTTCAAATCATAGAAAGTTAGAGAGTCAGTCCTCTTGTACTTAAGTCGGCATGTGCCTTTTGAATTTAATTCGGATGCAAATTCCGTGTTTCATCGTCAATAAGAAGGTCCATGGTATACAGGAAACCTGAAGTGAAGCATCGGAATCTAAAACTGTACTATCAGGAGAGGTTGAATTCATAGAAAGTGAGAGTGTCAGTCCTCTTGTACTTAAGTCGGCATTGTGCCTTTTGTATGCAATTCGGATGCAAGTTCTGTGTTTCATCATCAATAAGAAGGTCCATGGGATACAGTGAACCTGCAGTGAAGCATCGGAATCTAAAACTGGGCTCACAGGAGAGGTTAAAATCATTGAAAGTTAGAGTGTCAGTCCTCTTGTACTTAAGTCGGCTTTGTGCCTTTTGAATTTAATTCCCAAGCAATTTCTGTGCTTCATCGTCAATAAGAAGGTCCAAGGTGTACAGTAAACCTGAAGTAAAGCATCCGAATCTAAAACTAGACTCACAGGAGAGGTTCAAATCATAGAAAGTTAGAGTGTCAGTTCTCTTGTACTTAAGTAAGCATTGTGCCTTTTGAATTTAATTCCGATGCAATTTCTGTGTTTCATCGTCAATAAGAAGGTCCAAGGTATACACTGAACCTGAAGTGAAGCATCGGAATCTAATACTGGACTCACGGGAGAGGCTCAAATCACAGAAAGTTAGCGTGTCAGTCCCTTTGTACTTAAGTCATCATTGTGCCTTTTGTATTAGATTCGGATGCAATTTCTGTGTTTCATCGTCAATAAGGAAGTACAAGGAATACAGTAAACCTGAAGTGAAGCATCGAATCTAAAACTGGGCTCACAGGAGAGATACAAATCATAGAAAGTTAGAGAGTCAGTCCTCTAGTACTTACGTCGGCTTTATGCCTTTTGAATTTGATTCCGATGCAATTTCTGTGTTTCATCGTCAATAAGAAGGTCCAAGGTATACAGGAAACCTGAAGTGAAGCATCGGAATCTAAAACTGGACTCACAGGAGAGGTTAAAATCATAGAAATTGAGAGTGTCAGTCCTCTTTTACTTAAGTCGGCATTGTGCCTTTTGAATTTAATTCCGATGCAATTTCTGTGTTTAATCGACAATAAGAAGGTGCAAGTGATATAGTAGACCTGAAGTGAAGAATCGGAATCTAAAACTTGACTCACAGCAGATGTTCAAATCATAGAAAGTGAGAGTGACAGTCCTCTTGTTCTTAAGTCGGCATTGTGCCTTTTGTATTATATTCGGATGCAATTTCTGTGTTTCATCGTCAATAAGAACGTCCAAGGTATACAAGAAACCTGAAGTCAAGCATCGGAAACTAAAACTGGAATCACAGGAGAGGTTCAAATCATAGAAAGTGAGAGTGTCAGTCCTCTTGTACTTAAGTCGGCATTGTGCTTTTGTATTAAATTCGGATGCAATTAATGTGTTTCATCGTCAATATGAAAGTCCAAGGGATACAGTAATCCTGAAGTGAATCATCGGAATCTAAAACTGGACTCACAGGAGAGGTTAATATCATAGAAATTGAGAGTGTCAGTCCCCTTTTACTTATGTCGGCATTGTGCCTTTTGAATTTAATTCCGATGCAATTTCTGTGTTTTATCGTCAATAAGAAGGTCCAGGGTATACAGTAAACCTGAAGTGAAGCATCGGAATCTAAAACTAGACTCACAGGAGAGGTTCAAATCATAGAAAGTTAGAGTGTCAGTCCGCTTGTACTTAAGTCAGCATTGTGCATTTTGTATTAAATTCGGATGCAATTTCTGTGTTTCATCGTCAATAAGAAGGTCCAAGGGATACAGTAAACCTGAAGTGAAGCATCGGAATCTGAAACTGGACTCACAGTGGAGGTTGAAATCATAGAAAGTTAGAGTATCAGTTCTCTGCTACTTAAACGGCATTGTGCCATTTGATTTTAATTGCGAAGCAATTTCTGTGCATCATCGTCAATAAGAAGGTCTAAGGTGTACAGTACACCTGAAGTGAAGCATCCGAATCTAAAACTAGACTCACAGGAGAGGTTCAAATCATAGTAAGTTAGAGTGTCAGTCCTCTTGTACTTAAGTCTGCATTGTGCCTTTTGAATTTAATTCTGATGCAATTTCTGTGTCTCATCGTCAATAAGAAGGTCCAAGGTATACAGTGAACCTGAAGTGAAGCATCAGAATCTAAAACTGGACTCACAGGAGAGGTTCAAATCACAGTAAGTTAGAGTGTCAGTCCCTTTCTACTTAAGTCGTCATTTTACCTTTTGTATTAAATTCGGAAGCAATTTCTGTGTTTCATCGTCAATAAGAAGTTCCAAGGGATACAGTAAACCTGAAGTGAAGCATCGGAATTTAAAACTGGACTCACAGGAGAGGTTAAAATCAAAAAAAGTTAGAGAGTCGGTCCTCTTGTACTTATGTCGGCATTGTGCCTTTTGTATCAAATTGGGCTGCAATTTCTGTGCTTCATCGTCAATAAGAAGGTGCAAGTGATATAGTAGACCTGAAGTGAAGCATCGGAATCTAAAACTTGACTCACAGGAGATGTTCAAATCATAGAAAGTGCGAGTGTCAGTCCTCTTGTACTTAAGTCGGCATTGTGCCTTTTGTATTAAATTCGGATGCAATTTCTGTGTTTCATCGACTATAAGAACGTCCAAGGTATACACGAAACCTGAAGTCAAGCATCGGAATCTAAAACTGGACTCACAGGAGAGGTTCAAATCATAGAAAGTGAGAGTGTCAGTCCTCTTGTACTTAAGTCGGCATTGTGCTTTTGCATTAAATTCGGAAGCAATTTCTGTGTTTCATCGTCAATAAGAAAGTCCAAGAGATACAGTAAACCTGAAGTGAATTATCGGAATCTAAAACTGGACTCACAGGAGAGGTTCAAATCATAGAAAGTGAGAGTGTCAGTCCTCTTGTACTTAAGTCGGCATTGTGCTTTTGCATTAAATTCGGAAGCAATTTCTGTGTTTCATCGTCAATAAGAAAGTCCAAGAGATACAGTAAACCTGAAATGAATCATCGGAATCTAAAACTGGACTCACAGAAGAGGTTCAAATCATAGAAAGTTTGAGAGTGAGTCCTCTTGTACTTAAGTCGGCATTGTGCCTTTTGAATTTAATTCCGATGCAATTTCTGTGTTTCATCGTCAATAAGAAGGTCCAAGGTATACAGGAAACCTGAAGTGAAGCATCCGAATCTGAAACTAGACTCACAGGAGAGGTTCAAATCATAGAAAGTTAGAGTGTCAGTTCTCTTGTACTTAAGTAAGCTTTGTGCCTTTTGAATTTAATTCCGATGCAATTTCTGTGTTTCATCGTCAATAAGAAGGTCCAAGGTATACACTGAACCTGAAGTGAAGCATCGGAATCTAATACTGGACTCACGGGAGAGGCTCAAATCACAGAAAGTTAGCGTGTCAGTCCCTTTGTACTTAAGTCGTCATTGTGCCTTTTGTATTAAATTCGCATGCAATTTCTGTGTTTCATCGTCAATAAGAAAGTACAAGGAATGCAGTAAACCTGAAGGGAAGCATCCGAATCTAAAACTGGGCTCACAGGAGAGGTGCAAATCATAGAAAGTTAGAGAGTCAATACTCTAGTACTTAAGTCGGCATTGTGCCTTTTGAATTTAATTTCGAAGCAATTTCTGTGTTTCATCGTCAATAAGAAGGTCCAAGGTATACAACAAACCTGAAGTCAAGCATCGGAAACTAAAACTGGAATCACAGGAGAGGTTCAAATCACAGAAAGTGAGAGTGTCAGTCCTCTTGTACTTAAGTCGGCATTGTGCTTTTGTATTAAATTCGGATGCAATTACTGTGTTTCATCGTCAATATGAAAGTCCAAGGGATACAGTAAACCTGAAGTGAATCATCGGAATCTAAAACTGGACTCACAGGAGAGGTTAATATCATAGAAAGTGAGAGTGTCAGGCCTCTTTTTCTTATGTCGGCATTGTGCCTTTTGAATTTAATTCCGATGCAATTTCTGTGTTTCATCGACAATAAGAAAGTCCAAGAGATAAAGTAAACCTGAAGTGAAGCATCGGAATCTAAAACTGGTCTCACAGGACAGGTTCAAATCACAGTAAGTTAGAGTGTCAGTCCCTTTCTACTTAAGTCGTCATTTTGCCTTTTGTATTAAATTCGGATGCAATTTCTGTGTTTCATCGTCAATAAGAAGTTCCAAGGGATACAGTAAGCCTGAAGTGAAGCATCGGAATATAAAACTGGACTCACAGGAGAGGTTAAAATCAAAGAAAGTTAGAGAGTCGGTCCTCTTGTACTTATGTCGTCATTGTGCCTTTTGAATTTAAATCCGAAGCAATTTCTGTGCTTCTTCGTCAATAAGAAGGTCCAAGGTATACAGTAAACCCGAAGTGAGGCATCCGAAACTAAAACTGGGCTCACAGGAGAGGTACAAATTATAGAAAGTTAGAGCGTTAGTCCTCTTGTACATAAGTCGGCATTGTGCCTTTTGAATTAAAATCCCATGCAATTTCTGTGTTTCATCGTCAATAAGAAGGTCCAAGGTATACAGTGAACCTGAAGTGAAGCATCGGAATCAAAAACTGGACTGACAGGAGAGGTTAAAATCATAGAAAGTGAGAGTGTCAGTCCTCTTTTACTTAAGTCGGCATTGTGCCTTTTGTATTAAATTCGGATGCAATTTCTGTGTTTCCTCGTCAATAGGAAGGTACAAGGTATACAGCAAACCTGAAGTGAAGCATCGGAATCTAAAACTGGACTCACAGAAGAGGTTCAAATCATAGGAAGTGAGAGTGTCAGTCCTCTTTTACTTAAGTCGGCAATGTGCCCTTTGTATTAAATTCGTATGCAATTTCTGTGTTTCATCGTCAATAAGAAGTTCCAAGGGATACAGTAAACCTAAAGTGAAGCATCGGAATCTAAAACAGGACTCACAGTAGAGGTTCAAATCATAGAAAGTTAGAGTGTCAGTCCTCTTGTACTTAAGTCGGCATTGTGCCTTTTGAATTTAATTCCGATGCTATTTCTGTGTTTCATCGTCATTAAGAAGGTCCAAGGTATACAGTGAACCTGAAGTGAAGCGTCGGAATCTAAAACTGGACTCACAGGAGAGGTTCAAATCGTAGAACGTTAGAGTGTCTGACCTCTTGTACTTAAGTCAGCATTTTGCCCTTTGTATTAAACACTGATGCAATATCTGTGTTTCATTGGCAATAAGAACGTCCAAGGTATACACGAAACCTGAAGTCAAGCATCAGAATCTAAAACTGGACTCACAGGAGAGGTTCAAATCATAGAAAGTGAGAGTGTCACTCCTCTTCGGATGCAATTTCTGTGTTTCATCGACAATAAGAAAGTCCAAGAGATAAAGTAAACCTGAAGTGAATCATCGGAATCTAAAACTGGACTCACAGAAGAGGTTCAAATCATAGAAAGTTTGAGAGTCAGTCCTCTTGTACTTATATCGGCATTGTGCCTTTTGAATTTATTTCGGATGCAATTTCTGTGTTTCATCGTCAATAAGTAGGTCCAAGGTATACAGGAAACCTGAAGTGAAGCATCGGAATCTAAAGCTGGACTCACAGGAGAGGTTAAAATCATAGAAAGTGAGAGTGTCAGTCCTCTTTTACTTAAGTCAGCATTGTGATTTTTGTATTAAATTCTGATGCAATTTCTGTGTTTCGTCGTCAATAAGAACGTCCAAGGTATACAGGAAACCTGAAGTGAAGCATCGGAACTTAAAACTGGACTCACAGGAGAGGTTCAAATCATAGAAAGTGAGAGTGTCAGTCCTCTTGTACTTAAGTCGGCATTGTGCCTTCTGTACTAAATTCGGTTGCAATTTCTGAGTTTCATCGTCATTAAGGAGGTCCAAAGTATACACGAAACCTGAAGTCAAGCATCGGAATCTAAAACTGGACTCACAGGAGAGGGTCAAATCATAGAAAGTGAGAATGTCAGTCCTCTTGTACTTAAGTCGGCATTGTGCCTTTTGAATTTAATTCCGATGCAATTTCTGTGTTTCATCGTCATTAAGAAGGTCCAAGGTATACAGTAAACCTGAAGTGAAGCATTGGAATCTAAAACTGGGCTCACAGGAGAGGTACAAATCATAGAAAGTTAGAGTGTCAGTCCTCTTGTACTTAAGTCGGCATTGTGCCTTTTGAATTCTATTCCGATGCAATTTCTGTGTTTCATCGTCATTAAGAAGGTCCAAGGTATACAGTGAACCTGAAGTGAAGCATCGGAATCTAAAACTGGACTCACAGGAGAGGTTCAAATCATAGAAAGTTAGAGTGTCTGCCCTCTTGTATTTAAGTCAACAATGTGCCGTTTGTATTAAATTCGGATGCAATTTCTGTGCTGCATCGTCAATAAGAAGGTGCAAATGATACAGTAGACCTGAAGTGAAGCATTGGAATCTAAAACTTGACTCACAAGAGTTGTTCAAATCATAGAAAGTGAAAGTGTCAATCCTCTTGTACTTAAGTCAGCGTTGTGAATTTTGTATTAAACTCGGATGCAATTCTGTGTGTCATCGTCAATAAGAACGTAAAAGGTATACACGAAACCTGAAGTCAAGCATCGGAATCTAAAACTGGACTCACAGGAGAGGTTCAAATCATAGAAAGTGAGAGTGTCAGTCCTCTTTTCCATAAGTCGGCTTTGTGCATTTTGTATTAAGTTCGGATGCAATTTCCGTGTTCCATCGTCTATAAGAAGGTCCAACGGATACAGTAGACCTAAAGTGAAGCAGCGGAATCTAAAACTGGACTCATAGGAGAGGTTCAAATCATAGAAAGTGAGAGAGTCAGTCCTCTTGTACTTAAGTCGGCATTGTGCCTTTTGTATTAAATTCGGATACAATTTCTGTGTTTCATCGACAATAAGAAGGTCCAAGGGATACAGTAAACCTGAAGTGAAGCATTGGAATCTAAAACTGGACTGACAGGAGAATTTCATATCATAGAAAGGGAGAGCGTCAGTCCTCTTGTACTTAAGTCGGCATTGTGCCTTTTGTATTAAATTCGGATGCAATTTCTGTGTTTCATCGTCAATAAGAAGGTCCAAGGTATACAGTAAACCTGAAGTGAAGCATCGGAATCTAAAACTGGACTCACAGGGGAGGTTCAATAAATAGAAAGTGAAAGTGTCAGTCCTCTTGTACTTAAGTCGGCATTGTGCCTTTTGTATTAAATTCGGATGCAATTGCTGTGTTTCATCGTCAATAAGAATGTCCAAGGTATACTGAAAAGCAGAAGTGAAGCATCGGAATCTAAAACTGGGCTCACAGAAGAGGTTCAAACCATAGAAAGTGAGAGTGTCTATCCTTTCGTACTTAAGTCGGCCTTATGCTTTTTGTATTAAATTCGGATGCGATTTCTGTGTTTTATCGTCAATAAGAGGGTCCAGGGGATACAGTAAACCTGAAGTGAAGCATCGGAAACAAAAACTGGACCCACAGGAGAGGTTCAAATCATAGAAAGATAGAGTGTCAGTCCTCTTGTACTTAAGTCGGCATTGTGCCTTTTGAATTAAATTCCGATGCAATTTCTGTGGTTCATCGTCAATAAGAAGGTGCAAGTGATACGGTAGACCTGAAGTGAACCATCGGAATCTAAAACTTGACTCACAGGAGTTGTTCAAATCATAGAAATTGAGAGTGTCAGTCCTCTTGTACTTAAGTCAGCATTGTGCCATTTTATTAAACTCGGATGCAATTTCTGTGTCTCATCGTCAATAAGAACGTCCAAGGTATACACGAAACCTGAAGTCAAGCATCGGAATCTAAAACTGGACTCACAGGAAAGGTTCAAATCATAGAAAGTGAGAGTGTCAGTCCTCTTGTACTTAAGTCGGCCTTGTGCCTTTTGTATTAAATTCGGATGCATAATCTGTGTTTCATCGACAACAAGAAAGTCCAAGGGATACAGTAAACCTGAAGTGAATCATCGGAATCTAAAACTGGACTCACAGGACAGGATCAAATCATAGAAAGTGAGAGTGTCAGTCCTGTTGTACTTAAGTCAGCATTGTGCCATTTGTATTAAACTCGGATGCAATATCTGTGTTTCATCGACAATAAGAAAGTCCAACGGATACAGTAAACCTGAAGTGAATCATCGGAATCTAAAACTGGACTCGCAGAAGAGGTTCAAATCATAGAAAGTTAGAGAGTCAGTCCTCTTGTACTGATGTCGGCATTGTGCCTTTTGAATTTAATACGGATACAATTTCTGTGTTTCATCGTCAATAAGAAGGTGCAAGGTATACAGGAAACCTGAAGTGAAGCATCGGAATCTAAAACTGGACTCACGGGAGAGGTTCAAATCATAGAAAGTGAGATTGTCAGTCCTCTTTTCCTTAAGTCGGCATTGTGCCTTTTGTATTAAATTCGGATACAATTTCTGTGTTTCATCGACAATAAGAAGGTCCAAGGGATACAGTAAACCTGAAGTGAAGCATTGGAATCTAAAACTGGACTGACAGGAGAATTTCATATCATAGAAAGGGAGAGCGTCAGTCCTCTTGTACTTATGTCGGCATTGTGCCTTTTGTATTAAATTCGGATGCAATTTCTGTGTTTCATCGTCAATAAGAAGGTCCAAGGTATACAGTAAACCTGAAGTGAAGCATCGGAATCTAAAACTGGACTCACAGGGGAGGTTCAATAAATAGAAAGTGAAAGTGTCAGTCCTCTTGTACTTAAGTCGGCATTGTGCCTTTTGTATTAAATTCGGATGCAATTGCTGTGTTTCATCGTCAATAAGAATGTCCAAGGTATACTGAAAAGCAGAAGTGAAGCATCGGAATCTAAAACTGGGCTCACAGAAGAGGTTCAAACCATAGAAAGTGAGAGTGTCTATCCTTTCGTACTTAAGTCGGCCTTATGCTTTTTGTATTAAATTCGGATGCGATTTCTGTGTTTTATCGTCAATAAGAGGGTCCAGGGGATACAGTAAACCTGAAGTGAAGCATCGGAAACAAAAACTGGACCCACAGGAGAGGTTCAAATCATAGAAAGATAGAGTGTCAGTCCTCTTGTACTTAAGTCGGCATTGTGCCTTTTGAATTAAATTCCGATGCAATTTCTGTGGTTCATCGTCAATAAGAAGGTGCAAGTGATACGGTAGACCTGAAGTGAACCATCGGAATCTAAAACTTGACTCACAGGAGTTGTTCAAATCATAGAAATTGAGAGTGACAGTCCTCTTGTACTTAAGTCAGCATTGTGCCATTTCATTAAACTCGGATGCAATTTCTGTGTCTCATCGTCAATAAGAACATCCAAGGTATACACGAAACCTGAAGTCAAGCATCGGAATCTAAAACTGGACTCACAGGAAAGGTTCAAATCATAGAAAGTGAGAGTGTCAGTCCTCTTGTACTTAAGTCGGCCTTGTGCCTTTTGTATTAAATTCGGATGCATAATCTGTGTTTCATCGACAACAAGAAAGTCCAAGGGATACAGTAAACCTGAAGTGAATCATCGGAATCTAAAACTGGACTCACAGGACAGGATCAAATCATAGAAAGTGAGAGTGTCAGTCCTGTTGTACTTAAGTCAGCATTGTGCCATTTGTATTAAACTCGGATGCAATATCTGTGTTTCATCGACAATAAGAAAGTCCAACGGATACAGTAAACCTGAAGTGAATCATCGGAATCTAAAACTGGACTCGCAGAAGAGGTTCAAATCATAGAAAGTTAGAGAGTCAGTCCTCTTGTACTGATGTCGGCATTGTGCCTTTTGAATTTAATACGGATACAATTTCTGTGTTTCATCGTCAATAAGAAGGTGCAAGGTATACAGGAAACCTGAAGTGAAGCATCGGAATCTAAAACTGGACTCACGGGAGAGGTTCAAATCATAGAAAGTGAGATTGTCAGTCCTCTTTTCCTTAAGTCGGCATTGTCCCTTTTGTATTAAATTCGGATGCAATTTCTGTGTTTCATCGTCAATAAGAAGGTCCAAGGTATACAGGAAACCTGATGTGAAGCATCGGAATCTAAAACTGGACTCACAGGAGAGGTTCAAATCATAGAAAGTGAGAGTGTCAGTCGTCTTGTACTTAAGTCGGCATTGTGCCTTTTGTATTACATTCGGATGCAATTTCTTTGTTTCATCGTCAATAAGAAGGTCCAAGGTATACAGTAAACCTGAAGTGAAGCATCGGAATCTAAAACTGGACTGACAGGGGAGGTTCAATTCATAGAAAGAGAAAGTGTCAGTCCTCTTGTACTTAAGTCGGCATTGTGCCTTTTGTATTAGATTCGGATGCAATTGCTGTGTTTCATCGTTAATAAGAATGTCCAAGGTATACAGGAAACCAGAAGTGAAGCATCGGAATCTAAAACTGGGCTCACAGCAGAGGTTCAAATCATAGAAAGTGAGAGTGTCAGTCCTCTTGTACTTAAGTCGGCATTGTGCCTTTTGTATTAAATTCGGATGCAATTTCTGTGTTTCATCGTCAATAAGAAGGTTCAAGGGATACAGTTAACTGAAGTGAAGCATCGGAATCTAAACCTGGACCCACAGGAGAAGTTCTAATCATAGAAAGTGAGAGTGTCAGTCCTCTTGTACTTAAGTCCGCATTGTGCCTTTTGTATTAAATTCGGATGCAATTTCTGTGTTTCATCGTCAATAAGAAGGTCCAAGGGATACAGTAAACCTGAAGTGAAGCATCGGAATCTAAAACTGGACTCACAGGAGAGGTTCAAATCATAGAAAGTTAGAGTGTCAGTCCTCTTGTACTTAAGACGGAATTGTGCCTTCTGTATTATATTCGGATGAAGTTTCTTTGTTTCATTGTCAATAAAAAGGTCCAAGGTATACAGGAAACCGGAAGTGAAGCATCGGAATCTAAAACTAGACTCACAGGAGAGGTTCAAATCATAGAAAGTGAGTGTGTCTGTCCTCTTGTAATGAAGTCGGCATTGTGCCTTTTGTATTAATTCCAGATGCAATTTCTGTGTTTCATCGTCAATATGAAGGTCCAAGGGATACAGTAAACCTGAAGTGAGGCATCGGAATCTAAAACTGGACTCACAGGAGAGGTTCAAATCATAGAAAGATAGAGTGTCAGTCTTCTTGTACTTAAGTCGGCATTGTGCCCTTTGTATTAAATTCGGATGCAATTTCTGTGTTTCATCGTCAATAAGAAGGTCCAAGGGATACAGTGAACCTGAAGTGAAGCGTCGGAATCGAAAACTAAACTCACAGGAGAGGTTCAAATCCTAGAAAGTTAGAGTGTCAGTCCACTTCTACTTAAGTCGGCATTGTGCCTTTCGAATTGAATTCGGATGCAATTTCTGTGTTTCGTCGCAAACTAGAAGGTCCAAGGTATACAGTGAACCTGAAGTGAAGCATCGGAATCTAAAACTAAACTCACAGGAGAGGTTCAAATCATAGACAGTTAGAATGTCAGTCCTCTTGTACTTAAGTCGGCATTGTGACATTTGTATTAAATTTGGATGCAATTTCTGTGTTTCCTCGTCAATAAGGAGGTCCAAGGGATACAGTAAACCTGAAGTGAAGCATCGGAATCTAAAACTGGACTCACCGGAGAGGTTCAAATCATAGAAAGTTAGGGTGTCAGTCCTCTTGTACTTAAGTCGGCATTGTGCCGTTTGTATTACATTCGGATGCAATTTCTGTGTTTCATCATCAATAAGAAGGTCCAAAGGGATACAGTAAACCTGAAGTGAAGTATCGGAATCTAAAACTGGGCTAACAGGATAGATTCAAATCATAGAAAGGTAGAGTGTCAGTCCTCTTGAACTTAAGTCGGCATTGTGCCTTTTGTATTAAATTCGGATGCAATTTCTGTATTTCATCGTCAATAAGAAGGTTCAAGGGATACAGTAAACCTGAAGTGAAGCATCGGAATCTATACCTGGACCCACAGGAGAGGTTCAAATCATAGAAAGTGAGAGCGTCAGTCCTCTTGTACTTAAGTCGGCAATGTGCCTGTTGTATTGAATTCGGATGCAGTTTCTGTGTTTCATCGTCAATAAGACGGTCCAAGGTATACAGGAAACCGGAAGTGAAGCATCTGAATCTAAAACTGGACTCACAGGAGAGGTTCAAATCATAGAAAGTGAGAGGGTCTGTCGTCTTGTACTTAAGTCGGCATTGTGCCTTTTGTATTAATTCCAGATGCAATTTCTGTGTTTCATCGTCAATATGAAGTTCCAAGGGATACAGTAAACCTGAAGTGAGGCATCGGAATCTAAAACTGGACTCACAGGAGAGGTTCAAATCATAGAAAGATAGAGTGTCAGTCTTCTTGTACTTAAGTCGGCATTGTGCCCTTTGTATTAAATTCGCATCCAATTTCTGTGTTTCATCATCAATAAGAAGGTACAAGGGATACAGTAAACCTGAAGTGAAGCGTCGGAATCTAAAACTGGACTCACCGGAGAGGTTCAAATCATAGAAAGTTAGAGTGTCAGTCCCCTTGTACTTTAGTCGGCCTTGTGCATTTTGAATTTAATTCCGATGCTATTTCTGTGTTTCATCGTCAATACGAAGGTCCAAGGTATACAGTAAACTTGAAGTGAAGCATCGGTATCTAAAACTGGACTCACAGCAGAGATTCAAATCATAGAAAGTTAGAGTGTCAGTGCTTTTATACTTAAGTCGTCATTGTGTCTTTTGTATTAAATTCGGATGAAAGTTCTGTGTTTCATCGTCAATAAGAAGGTCCAAGGGATACAGTGAACCCGAAGTGAAGCATCGGAATCTAAAACTAAACTCACAGAAGAGGTTCAAATCATAGACAGTTAGAATGTCAGTCCTCTTGTACTTAAGTCGGCATTGTGACATTTGTATTAAATTTGGATGCAATTTCTGTGTTTCCTCGTCAATAAGGAGGTCCAAGGGATACAGTAAACCTGAAGTGAAGCATCTGAATCTAAAACTGGACTCACCGGAGAGGTTCAAATCATAGAAAGTTAGGGTGTCAGTCCTCTTGTACTTAAGTCGGCATTGTGCCGTTTGTATTACATTCGGATGCAATTTCTGTGTTTCATCATCAATAAGAAGGTCCAAAGGGATACAGTAAACCTGAAGTGAAGTATCGGAATCTAAAACTGGGCTAACAGGAGAGGTTCAAATCATAGAAAGGTAGAGTGTCAGTCCTCTTGAACGTAAGTCGGCATTGTGCCTATAGTATTAAATTCGGATGCAAATTCTGTATTTCATCGTCAATAAGAAGGTTCAAGGGACACAGTAAACCTGAAGTGAAGCATCGGAATCTAAACCTGGACCCACAGGAGAGGTTCATATCATAGAAAGGGAGAGCGTCAGTCTTCTTGTACTTAAGTCGGCATTGTGCCTTTTGTATTAAATTCGGATGCAATTTCTATGTTTCATCGTCAATAAGAAGGTCCAAGGTATACAGTAAACCTGAAGTGAAGCATCGGAATCTAAAACTGGACTCACAGGGGAGGTTCAATAAATAGAAAGTGAAAGTGTCAGTCCTCTTGTACTTAAGTCGGCATTGTGCCTTTTGTATTAAATTCGGATGTAATTGCTGTGTTTCATCGTCAATAAGAATGTCCAAGGTATACAGGAAAGCAGAAGTGAAGCATTGGAATCTAAAACTGGGCTCACAGGAGAGGTTCAAATCATAGAAAGTGAGAGTGTCTATCCTTTCGTACTTAAGTCGGCCTTATGCCTTTTGTAATAAATTCGGATGCGATTCCTGTGTTTCATCGTCAATAACAGGGTCCAGGTGATACAGTAAACCTGAAGTGAAGCATCGGAAACAAAAACTGGACTCACAGGAGAGGTTCAAATCATAGAAAGATAGAGTGTCAGTCCTCTTGTACTTAAGTCGGCATTGTGCCTTTTGAATTAAATTCCGATGCAATTTTTGAGCTTGATCGTCAAAAAGAAGGTCCAACGGATACAGTAAACCTGAAGTGAAAAATCGGAAACTAAAACTGGACTCACAGGAGAGGTTCCAATCATAGAAAGTGAGATTGTCAGTCCTCTTGTACTTATGTCGGCATTATGCCTTTTGTACTACATTCGGATGCAATTTCTGTGGTTCATCGCCAATAAGAAGGTGCAAGTGATACGGTAGACCTGAAGTGAAGCATCGGAATCTAGAACTTGACTCACAGGAGTTGTTCAAATCATAGAAAGTGAGAGTGTCAGTCCTCTTGTACTTAAGTCGGCCTTGTGCCTTTTGTATTAAATTCGGATGCAAAATCTGTGTTTCATCGACAACACGAAAGTCCAAGGGATACAGTAAACCTGAAGTGAATCATCGGAATCTAAAACTGGACTCACAGGACAGGATCAAATCATAGAAAGTGAGAGTGTCAGTCCTGTTGTACTTAAGTCAGCATTGTGCCATTTGTATTAAACTCGGATGCAATATCTGTGTTTCATCGACAATAAGAACGTCCAACGGATACAGTAAACCTGAAGTGAATCATCGGAATCTAAAACTGGACTCGCAGAAGAGTTTCAAATCATAGAAAGTTAGAGAGTCAGTCCTCTTGTTCTTATGTCGGCATTGTGCCTTTTGAATTTAATTCGGATACAATTTCTGTGTTTCATCGTCAATAAGAAGGTGCAAGGTATACAGGAAACCTGAAGTGAAGCATCGGAATCTAAAACTGGACTTACGGGAGAGGTTCAAATCATAGAAAGTTAGAGTGTCTGTCCTTTTGTACTTATGTCGTCATTGTGTCTTTTGTATTAAATTCGGATGAAAGTTCTGTGTTTCATCGTCAATAAGAAGGTCCAAGGGATACAGTGAACCTGAAGTGAAGCATCGGAATCGAAAACTAAACTCACAGGAGAGGTTCAAATCCTAGAAAGTTAGAGTGTCAGTCCACTTCTACTTAAGTCGGCATTGTGCCTTTTGAATTGAATTCCGATGCAATTTCTGTGTTTCGTCGCAAATAATAGGGTCCAAGGTATACAGTGAACCTGAAGTGAAGCATCGGAATCTAAAACTAAACTCACAGGAGAGGTTCAAATCATAGACAGTTAGAATGTCAGTCCTCTTGTACTTAAGTCGGCATTGTGTCATTTGTATTAAATTTGGATGCAATTTCTGTGTTTCCTCGTCAATAAGGAGGTCCAAGGGATACAGTAAACCTGAAGTGAAGCATCGGAATCTAAAACTGGACTCACCGGAGAGGTTTAAATCATAGAAAGTTAGGGTGTCAGTCCTCTTGTACTTAAGTCGGCATTGTGCCGTTTGTATTAAATTTGGATGCAATTTCTGTGTTTCATCATCAATAAGAAGGTCCAAAGGGATACAGTAAACCTGAAGTGAAGTATCGGAATCTAAAACTGGGCTGACAGGAGAGGTTCAAATCATAGAAAGGTAGAGTGTCAGTCCTCTTGAACTTAAGTCGGCATTGTGCCTTTTGTATTAAATTCGGATGCAATTTCTGTATTTCATCGTCAATAAGAAGGTTCAAGGGGAACAGTAAACCTGAAGTGAAGCATCGGAATCTAAACCTGGACCCACAGGAGAGGTTCAAATCCTAGAAAGTTAGAGTGTCAGTCCACTTCTACTTAAGTCGGCATTGTGCCTTTTGAATTGAATTCCGATGCAATTTCTGTGTTTCGTCGCAAACTAGAAGGTCCAAGGTATACAGTGAACCTGAAGTGAAGCATCGGAATCTAAAACTAAACTCACAGGAGAGGTTCAAATCATAGACAGTTAGAATGTCAGTCGTCTTGTACTTAAGTCGGCATTGTGACATTTGTATTAAATTTGGATGCAATTTCTGTGTTTCCTCGTCAATAAGGAGGTCCAAGGGATACAGTAAACCTGAAGTGAAGCATCGGAATCTATACCTGGACCCACAGGAGAGGTTCAAATCATAGAAAGTGAGAGCGTCAGTCCTCTTGTACTTAAGTCGGCAATGTGCCTGTTGTATTGAATTCGGATGCAGTTTCTGTGTTTCATCGTCAATAAGACGGTCCAAGGTATACAGGAAACCGGAAGTGAAGCATCTGAATCTAAAACTGGACTCACAGGAGAGGTTCAAATCATAGAAAGTGAGAGGGTCTGTCCTCTTGTACTTAAGTCGGCATTGTGCCTTTTGTATTAATTCCAGATGCAATTTCTGTGTTTCATCGTCAATATGAAGGTCCAAGGGATACAGTAAACCTGAAGTGAGGCATCGGAATCTAAAACTGGACTCACAGGAGAGGTTCAAATCATAGAAAGATAGAGTGTCAGTCTTCTTGTACTTAAGTCGGCATTGTGCCCTTTGTATTAGATTCGCATGCAATTTCTGTGTTTCATCATCAATAAGAACGTACAAGGGATACAGTAAACCTGAAGTGAAGCGTCGGAATCTAAAACTGGACTCACCGGAGAGGTTCAAATCATAGAAAGTTAGAGTGTCAGTCCTCTTGTACTTTAGTCGGCCTTGTGCATTTTGAATTTAATTCCGATGCTATTTCTGTTTTTCATCGTCAATACGAAGGTCCAAGGTATACAGTAAACTTGAAGTGAAGCATCGGTATCTAAAACTGGACTCACAGCAGAGATTCAAATCATAGAAAGTTAGAGTGTCAGTGCTTTTGTACTTAAGTCGTCATTGTGTCTTTTGTATTAAATTCGGATGAAAGTTCTGTGTTTCATCGTCAATAAGAAGGTCCAAGGGATACAGTGAACCCGAAGTGAAGCATCGGAATCTAAAACTAAACTCACAGAAGAGGTTCAAATCATAGACAGTTAGAATGTCAGTCCTCTTGTACTTAAGTCGGCATTGTGACATTTGTATTAAATTTGGATGCAATTTCTGTGTTTCCTCGTCAATAAGGAGGTCCAAGGGATACAGTAAACCTGAAGTGAAGCATCGGAATCTAAAACTGGACTCACCGGAGAGGTTCAAATCATGGAAAGTTAGGGTGTCAGTCCTCTTGTACTTAAGTCGGCATTGTGCCGTTTGTATTACATTCGGATGCAATTTCTGTGTTTCATCATCAATAAGAAGGTCCAAAGGGATACAGTAAACCTGAAGTGAAGTATCGGAATCTAAAACTGGGCTAACAGGAGAGGTTCAAATCATAGAAAGGTAGAGTGTCAGTCCTCTTGAACGTAAGTCGGCATTGTGCCTTTTGTATTAAATTCGGATGCAATTTCTGTATTTCATCGTCAATAAGAAGGTTCAAGGGACACAGTAAACCTGAAGTGAAGCATCGGAATCTAAACCTGGACCCACAGGAGAGGTTCATATCATAGAAAGGGAGAGCGTCAGTCCTCTTGTACTTAAGTCGGCATTGCGCCTTTTGTATTAAATTCGGATGCAATTTCTGTGTTTCATCGTCAATAAGAAGGTCCAAGGTATACAGTAAACCTGAAGTGAAGCATCGGAATCTAAAACTGGACTCACAGGGGAGGTTCAATAAATAGAAAGTGAAAGTGTCAGTCCTCTTGTGCTTAAGTCGGCATTGTGCCTTTTGTATTAAATTCGGATGTAATTGCTGTGTTTCATCGTCAATAAGAATGTCCAAGGTATACAGGAAAGCAGAAGTGAAGCATTGGAATCTAAAACTGGGCTCACAGAAGAGGTTCAAATCATAGAAAGTGAGAGTGTCTATCCTTTCGTACTTAAGTCGGCCTTATGCCTTTTGTATTAAATTCGGATGCGATTCCTGTGTTTCATCGTCAATAACAGGGTCCAGGTGATACAGTAAACCTGAAGTGAAGCATCGGAAACAAAAACTGGACTCACAGGAGAGGTTCAAATCATAGAAAGATAGAGTGTCAGTTGTCTTGTACTTAAGTCGGCATTGTGCCTTTTGAATTAAATTCCGATGCAATTTCTGAGCTTGATCGTCAAAAAGAAGGTCCAACGGATACAGTAAACCTGAAGTGAAAAATCGGAAACTAAAACTGGACTCACAGGAGAGGTTCCAATCATAGAAAGTGAGATTGTCAGTCCTCTTGTACTTATGTCGGCATTATGCCTTTTGTACTACATTCGGATGCAATTTCTGTGGTTCATCGTCAATAAGAAGGTGCAAGTGATACGGTAGACCTGAAGTGAAGCATCGGAATCTAAAACTTGACTCACAGGAGTTGTTCAAATCATAGAAAGTGAGAGTGTCAGTCCTCTTGTACTTAAGTCGGCCTTGTGCCTTTTGTATTAAATTCGGATGCAAAATCTGTGTTTCATCGACAACACGAAAGTCCAAGGGATACAGTAAACCTGAAGTGAATCATCGGAATCTAAAACTGGACTCACAGGACAGGATCAAATCATAGAAAGTGAGAGTGTCAGTCCTGTTGTACTTAAGTCAGCATTGTGCCATTTGTATTAAACTCGGATGCAATATCTGTGTTTCATCGACAATAAGAACGTCCAACGGATACAGTAAACCTGAAGTGAATCATCGGAATCTAAAACTGGACTCGCAGAAGAGGTTCAAATCATAGAAAGTTAGAGAGTCAGTCCTCTTGTTCTTATGTCGGCATTGTGCCTTTTGAATTTAATTCGGATACAATTTCTGTGTTTCATCGTCAATAAGAAGGTGCAAGGTATACAGGAAACCTGAAGTGAAGCATCGGAATCTAAAACTGGACTTACGGGAGAGGTTCAAATCATAGAAAGTTAGAGTGTCTGTCCTTTTGTACTTATGTCGTCATTGTGTCTTTTGTATTAAATTCGGATGAAAGTTCTGTGTTTCATCGTCAATAAGAAGGTCCAAGGGATACAGTGAACCTGAAGTGAAGCATCGGAATCGAAAACTAATCTCACAGGAGAGGTTCAAATCCTAGAAAGTTAGAGTGTCAGTCCACTTCTACTTAAGTCGGCATTGTGCCTTTTGAATTGAATTCCGATGCAATTTCTGTGTTTCGTCGCAAATAATAGGGTCCAAGGTATACAGTGAACCTGAAGTGAAGCATCGGAATCTAAAACTAAACTCACAGGAGAGGTTCAAATCATAGACAGTTAGAATGTCAGTCCTCTTGTACTTAAGTCGGCATTGTGTCATTTGTATTAAATTTGGATGCAATTTCTGTGTTTCCTCGTCAATAAGGAGGTCCAAGGGATACAGTAAACCTGAAGTGAAGCATCGGAATCTAAAACTGGACTCACCGGAGAGGTTTAAATCATAGAAAGTTAGGGTGTCAGTCCTCTTGTACTTAAGTCGGCATTGTGCCGTTTGTATTAAATTTGGATGCAATTTCTGTGTTTCATCATCAATAAGAAGGTCCAATGGGATACAGTAAACCTGAAGTGAAGTATCGGAATCTAAAACTGGGCTGACAGGAGAGGTTCAAATCATAGAAAGGTAGAGTGTCAGTCCTCTTGAACTTAAGTCGGCATTGTGCCTTTTGTATTAAATTCGGATGCAATTTCTGTATTTCATCGTCAATAAGAAGGTTCAAGGGATACAGTAAACCTGAAGTGAAGCATCGGAATCTAAACCTGGACCCACAGGAGAGGTTCAAATCATAGAAAGTGAGAGTGTCAGTCCTCTTGTACTTTAGTCGGCCTTGTGCATTTTGAATTTAATTCCGATGCTATTTCTGTGTTTCATCGTCAATACGAAGGTCCAAGGTATACAGTAAACTTGAAGTGAAGCATCGGTATCTAAAACTGGACTCACAGCAGAGATTCAAATTATAGAAAGTTAGAGTGTCAGTCCTTTTGTACTTAAGTCGTCATTGTGTCTTTTGTATTAAATTCGGATGAAAGTTCTGTGTTTCATCGTCAATAAGAAGGTCCAAGGGATACAGTGAACCTGAAGTGAAGCATCGGAATCGAAAACTAAACTCACAGGAGAGGTTCAAATCCTAGAAAGTTAGAGTGTCAGTCCACTTCTACTTAAGTCGGCATTGTGCCTTTTGAATTGAATTCCGATGCAATTTCTGTGTTTCGTCGCAAATAAGAAGGTCCAAGGTATACAGTGAACCTGAAGTGAAGCATCGGAATCTAAAACTAAACTCACAGGAGAGGTTCAAATCATAGACAGTTAGAATGTCAGTCCTCTTGTACTTAAGTCGGCATTGTGTCATTTGTATTAAATTTGGATGCAATTTCTGTGTTTCCTCGTCAATAAGGAGGTCGAAGGGATACAGTAAACCTGAAGTGAAGCATCGGAATCTAAAACTGGACTCACCGGAGAGAATTAAATCATAGAAAGTTAGGGTGTCAGTCCTCTTGTACTTAAGTCGGCATTGTGCCGTTTGTATTACATTCGGATGCAATTTCTGTGTTTCATCATCAATAAGAAGGGTCAAAGGGATACAGTAAACCTGAAGTGAAGTATCGGAATCTAAAACTGGGCTAACAGGAGAGGTTCAAATCATAGAAAGGTAGAGTGTCAGTCCTCTTGAACTTAAGTCGGCATTGTGCCTTTTGTATTAAATTCGGATGCAATTTCTGTATTTCATCGTCAATAAGAAGGTTCAAGGGATCCAGTAAACCTGAAGTGATGCATCGGAATCTAAACCTGGACCCACAGGAGAGGTTCAAATCATAGAAAGTGAGAGCGTCAGTCCTCTTGTACTTAAGTCGGCAATGTGCCTTTTGTATTGAATTCGGATGCAGTTTCTGTGTTTCATCGTCAATAAGACGGTCCAAGGTATACAGGAAACCGGAAGTGAAGCACCTGAATCTAAAACTGGACTCACAGGAGAGGTTCAAATCATAGAAAGTGAGAGTGTCTGTCCTCTTGTACTGAAGTCGCCATTGTGCCTTTTGTATTAATTCCAGATGCAATTTCTGTGTTTCATCGTCAATATGAAGGTCCGAAGGATACAGTAAACCTGAGGTGAGGCATCGGAATCTAAAACTGGACTCACAGGAGAGGTTCAAATCATAGAAAGATAGAGTGTCAGTCTTCTTGTACTTAAGTCGGCATTGTGCCCTTTGTATTAAATTCGCATGCAATTTCTGTGTTTCATCATCAATAAGAAGGTACAAGGGATACAGTAAACCTGAAGTGAAGCATCGGAAACAAAAACTGGACTCACAGGAGAGGTTCAAATCATAGAAAGATAGAGTGTCAGTTGTCTTGTACTTAAGTCGGCATTGTGCCTTTTGATTTAAATTCCGATGCAATTTCTGAGCTTGATCGTCAAAAAGAAGGTCCAACGGATACAGTAAACCTGAAGTGAAAAATCGGAAACTAAAACTGGACTCACAGGAGAGGTTCCAATCATAGAAAGTGAGATTGTCAGTCCTCTTGTACTTATGTCGGCATTGTGCCTTTTGTATTAAATTCGGATGCAATTTCTGTGTTTCATCGTCAATAAGATGGTCCAAGGTATACAGTAAACCTGAAGTGAAGCATCGGAATCTAAAACTGGACTCGCAGAAGAGGTTCAAATCATAGAAAGTTAGAGAGTCAGTCCTCTTGTTCTTATGTCGGCATTGTGCCTTTTGAATTTAATTCGGATACAATTTCTGTGTTTCATCGTCAATAAGAAGGTGCAAGGTATACAGGAAACCTGAAGTGAAGCATCGGAATCTATAACTGGACTTACGGGAGAGGTTCAAATCATAGAAAGTTAGAGTGTCTGTCCTTTTGTACTTATGTCGTCATTGTGTCTTTTGTATTAAATTCGGATGAAAGTTCTGTGTTTCATCGTCAATATGAAGGTCCAAGGTATACAGTGAACCTGAAGTGAAGCATCGGAATCTAAAACTGGACTCACCGGAGAGGTTTAAATCATAGAAAGTTAGGGTGTCAGTCCTCTTGTACTTAAGTCGGCATTGTGCCGTTTGTATTAAATTTGGATGCAATTTCTGTGTTTCATCATCAATAAGAAGGTCCAAAGGGATACAGTAAACCTGAAGTGAAGTATCGGAATCTAAAACTGGGCTGACAGGAGAGGTTCAAATCATAGAAAGGTAGAGTGTCAGTCCTCTTGAACTTAAGTCAGCATTGTGCCTTTTGTATTAAATTCGGATGCAATTTCTGTATTTCATCGTCAATACGAAGGTTCAAGGGATACAGTAAACCTGAAGTGAAGCATCGGAATCTAAACCTGGACCCACAGGAGAGGTTCAAATCATAGAAAGTGAGAGCGTCAGTCCTCTTGTACTTAAGTCGGCAATGTGCCTTTTGTATTGAATTCGGATGCAGTTTCTGTGTTTCATCGTCAATAAGACGGTCCAAGGTATACAGGAAACCGGAAGTGAAGCACCTGAATCTAAAACTGGACTCACAGGAGAGGTTCAAATCATAGAAAGTGAGAGTGTCTGTCCTCTTGTACTGAAGTCGGCATTGTGCCTTTTGTATTAATTCCAGATGCAATTTCTGTGTTTCATCGTCAATATGAAGGTCCGAAGGATACAGTAAACCTGAGGTGAGGCATCGGAATCTAAAACTGGACTCACAGGAGAGGTTCAAATCATAGAAAGATAGAGTGTCAGTCTTCTTGTACTTAAGTCGGCATTGTGCCCTTTGTATTAAATTCGCATGCAATTTCTGTGTTTCATCATCAATAAGAAGGTACAAGGGATACAGTAAACCTGAAGTGAAGCGTCGGAATCTAAAATTGGACTCACCGGAGAGGTTCAAATCATAGAGAGTTAGAGTGTCAGTCCTCTTGTACTTTAGTCGGCCTTGTGCATTTTGAATTTAATTCCGATGCTATTTCTGTGTTTCATCGTCAATACGAAGGTCCAAGGTATACAGTAAACTTGAAGTGAAGCATCGGTATCTAAAACTGGACTCACAGCAGAGATTCAAATCATAGAAAGTTAGAGTGTCAGTCCTTTTGTACTTAAGTCGTCATTGTGTCTTTTGTATTAAATTCGGATGAAAGTTCTGTGTTTCATCGTCAATAAGAAGGTCCAAGGGATACAGTGAACCTGAAGTGAAGCATCGGAATCGAAAACTAAACTCACAGGAGAGGTTCAAATCCTAGAAAGTTAGGGTGTCAGTCCACTTCTACTTAAGTCGGCATTGTGCCTTTTGAATTGAATTCCGATGCAATTTCTGTGTTTCGTCGCAAATAAGAAGGTCCAAGGTATACAGTGAACCTGAAGTGAAGCATCGGAATCTAAAACTAAACTCACAGGAGAGGTTCAAATCATAGACAGTTAGAATGTCAGTCCTCTTGTACTTAAGTCGGCATTGTGACATTTGTATTAAATTTGGATGCAATTTCTGTGTTTCCTCGTCAATAAGGAGGTCCAAGGGATACAGTAAACCTGAAGTGAAGCATCGGAATCTAAAACTGGACTCACCGGAGAGGTTCAAATCATAGAAAGTTAGGGTGTCAGTCCTCTTGTACTTAAGTCGGCATTGTGCCGTTTGTATTACATTCGGATGCAATTTCTGTGTTTCATCATCAATAAGAAGGTCCAAAGGGATACAGTAAACCTGAAGTGAAGTATCGGAATCTAAAACTGGGCTAACAGGAGAGGTTCAAATCATAGAAAGGTAGAGTGTCAGTCCTCTTGAACGTAAGTCGGTATTGTCCCTTTTGTATTAAATTCGGATGCAATTTCTGTATTTCATCGTCAATAAGAAGGTTCAAGGGATACAGTAAACCTGAAGTGAAGCATCGGAATCTAAACCTGGACCCACAGGAGAGGTTCAAATCATAGAAAGTGAGAGCGTCAGTCCTCTTGTACTTAAGTCGGCAATGTGCCTTTTGTATTGAATTCGGATGCAGTTTCTGTGTTTCATCATCAATAAGACGGTCCAAGGTATACAGGAAACCGGAATTGAAGCATCTGAATCTAAAACTGGACTCACAGGAGAGGTTCAAATCATAGAAAGTGAGAGTGTCTGTCCGCTTGTACTTAAGTCGGCATTGTGCCTTTTGTATTAAATTCGGATGCAATTTCTGTGTTTCAACATCAGTATGAAGTTCCAAGGGATACAGTAAACCTGAAGTGAATCATCGGAATCTAAAACTGGACTCACAGGAGAGTTTCAAATCATAGAAAGTTAGAGTGTCAGTCCTCCTGTAATTTAGTCAGCCATGTAACTTTCGAATTTATTTCCGATGCAATCTCTGTGTTTCATCGTCAATAAGATGCTCCAAGGGATACAGTAAACCTGAAGTGAAGCATCGGAATCTAAACCTGGACCCACAGGAGAGGTTCAAATCATAGCAAGTGAGAGCGTCAGTCCTCTTGTACTAAAGTCGGCAATGTGCCTTTTGTATTAGATTCGGATGCAGTTTCTGTGTTTCATCGTCAATAAGACGGTCCAAGGTATACAGGAAAACGGAAGTGAAGCATCTGAATCTAAAACTAGACTCACAGGAGAGGTTCAAATCATAGAAAGTGAGAGTGTCTGTCCTCTTGTACTTAAGTCGGCATTGTGCCTTTTGTATTAAATTCGGATGCAATTTCTGTGTTTCATCATCAGTATGAAGGTCCAAGGGATACAGTAAACCTGAAGTGAATCATCGGAATCTAAAACTGGACTCACAGAGAGGTTCAAATCGTAGAAAGTTAGAGTGTCAGTCCTCTTCTACTTAAGTCGGCATTGTGCATTTTCAATTTCATTCTGATGCAATTTATGTGCTTCATCGTCAATAAGAAGGTCCATGGTATACAGTAAACCTGAAGTGTAGCATCGGAATCTAAAACTGGACTCAAAGGAGAGATTCAAATAATAGAAATTTAGAAAGTCAGTCCTCATGAACTGAAGTCGGAATTATGCCTTTTGAATGTAATTCCGATGCTATTTCTGTGTTTCATCGTCAATACGAAGGTCCAAGGTATACAGTAAACTTGAAGTGAAGCATCGGTATCTAAAACTGGACTCACAGTAGAGGTTCAAATCATAGAAAGTGAGAGCGTCAGTCCTCTTGTACTTAAGTCGGCATTGTGCCTTTTGTATTAAATTCGGATGCAGTTTCTGTATTTCATCGTCAATAAGACGGTCCAAGGTATACAGGCAACCGGAAGTGATGCATCTGAATCTGAAACTGGACTCACAGGAGACGTTCAAATTATAGAAAGTGAGAGTGTCAGTCCTCTTGTACTTAAGTCGGCATTGTGCCTTTTGTATTAAATTCGAATGCAATTTCTGTGTTTCATCGTCAGTATGAAGGTCCAAGGGATACAGTAAACCTGAAGTGAATCATCGGAATCTAAAACTGGACTCACCGGAGAGGTTCAAATCATAGAAAGTTAGAGTGTCAGTCCTCCTGTACTTTAGTCGACCTTGTTCCTTTCGAATTTAATTCCGATGCAATTTCTGTGTTTCATCGTCAATAAGATGGTCCAAGGGATACAGTATACCTGAAGTGAAGCTTCGGAATCTAAAACTGGACTCACAGGACAGGTTCAAATCATAGAAAGTTAGAGTGTCAGTCCTCTTGTACTTAGGTCGGCATTGTGCCTTTTGTATTAAATTCGGATGCAACTTCTGTGTTTCATCGTCAATAAGAGGGTCCAAGGGATACAATAAACCTGAAGTGAAGCATTGGTATCTAAAACTAGACTCACAGGAGAGAGATTAAAATCATAGAAAGTTAGAGTGTCAGTCCTTTTGTACTTAAGTCGTCATTCTGTCTTTTGTATTAAATTCGGATGAAATTTCTGTGTTTCATCGTCAATAAGAAGGTCCAAGGGATACAGTGAACCTGAAGTGAAGCATCGGAATCTAAAACTACACTCACAGGAGGGGTTCACATCCTAGAAACTTAGAGTGTCAGTCCTCTTCTACTTAAGTCGGCATTGTGCCTATTGAATTGAATTCCGATGCAATTTCTGTGTTTCGTCGCAAATAAGAAGGTCCAAGGTATACAGTGAACCTGAAGTGAAGCATCAGAATCTAAAACTAGACTCACAGGAGAGGTTCAAATCATAGACAGTTAGAATGTCAGTCCTCTTGTACTTAAGTCGGCATTGTGACATTTGTATTAAATTTGGATGCAATTTCTGTGTTTCCTCGTCAATAAGGAGGTCCAAGGGATACAGTAAACCTGAAGTGAAGCATCGGAATCTAAAACTGGACTCACCGGAGAAGTTCAAATCATAGAAAGTTAGGGTGTCAGTCCTCTTTTACTTAAGTCGGCATTGTGCCGTTTGTATTACATTCGGATGCAATTTCTGTGTTTCATCATCACTAAGAAGGTCCAAAGGGATACAGTAAACCTGAAGTGAAGTATCGGAATCTAAAACTGGGCTAACAGGAGAGGATCAAATCATAGAAAGTTAGAGTGTCAGTCCTCTTGAACTTAAGTCGGCATTGTGCCTTTTGTATTAAATTCGGATGCAATTTCTGTATTTCATCGTCAATAAGAAGGTTCAAGGGATACAGTAAACCTGAAGTGAAGCATCGGAATCTAAACCTGGACCCACAGGAGAGGTTGAAATCATAGAAAGTGAGAGCGTCAGTCCTCTTGTTATAACGTCGGCAATGTGCCTTTTGTATTAAATACGGATGCAGTTTCTGTGTTTCATCGTCAATAAGACGGTCCAAGGTATACAGGAAACCGGAAGTGAAGCATCTGAATCTAAAACTGGACTCACATGAGAGGTTGAAATCATAGAAAGTGAGAGTGTATGTCCACTTGTACTTAAGTCGGCATTGTGCCTATTGTATTAAATTCGGATGCAATTTCTGTGTTTCATCATCAGTATGAAGGTCAAAGGGATACAGTAAACCTGAAGTGAATCATCGGAATCTAAAACTGGACTCACAGGAGAGTTTCAAATCATAGAAAGTTAGAGTGTCAGACTTCTTGTACTTAAGTCGGCATTGTGCCCTTTGTATTACATTCGGATGTAATTTCTGTGTTTCATCATCAATAAGAAGGTACAAGGGATACAGTAAACCTGAACTGAAGCATCGGAATCTAAAACTGGACTCACAGGAGAGGTTCAAATCATAGAAAGTTAGAGTGTCAGTCCTCTTGTACTTAAGTCGGCATTGTGCCTTTTATATTAAATTCGGATGCAATTTCTGTGTTTCATCGTCAATAAGAGGGTCCAAGGGATACAATAAACCTGAAGTGAAGCATCGGTATCTAAAACTGGACTCACAGGAGAGGTTCAAATCGTAGAAAGTTCGAGTGTCAGTCCTCTTCTACTTAAGTCGGCATTGTTCCTTTTCAATTTCATTCCGATGCAATTTATGTGCTTCATCGTCAATAAGAAGGTCCATGGTATACAGTAAACCTGAAGTGTAGCATCGGAATCTAAAACTGGACTCAAAGGAGAGGTTCAAATAATAGAAATTTAGAAAGTCAGTCCTCTTGAACTGAAGTCGGAATTGTGCCTTTTGAATTTAGTTCCGATGCTATTTCTGTGTTTCATCGTCAATACTAAGGTCCAAGGTATACAGTAAACTTGAAGTGAAGCATCGGTTTCTAAAACTGGACTCACAGGAGAGATTCAAATCATAGAAAGTTAGAGTGTCAGTCCTTTTGTACTTAAGTCGTCATTGTGTCTTTTGTATTTAATTCGGATGAAATTTCAGTGTTTCATCGTCAATAAGAAGGTCCAAGGGATACAGTGAACCTGAAGTGAGGCATCGGAATCTAAAACTAAACTCACAGGAGGGGTTCAAATCCTAGAAACTTAGAGTGTCAGTCCTCTTCTACTTAAGTCGGCATTGTGCCTATTGAATTGAATTTCGATGCAATTTCTGTGTTTCGTCGCAAATAAGAAAGTCCAAGGTATACAGTGAACCTGAAGTGAAGCATCGGAATCTAAAACTAGACTCACAGGAGAGGTTCAAATCATAGAAAGTGAGAGCATCAGTCCTCTTGTACTTAAGTCGGCATTGTGCCTTTTGTATTAAATTCGGATGCAGTTTCTGTGTTTCATCGTCAATAAGACGGTCCAAGGTATACAGGAAACCAGAAGTGAAGCATCTGAATCTAAAACTGGACTCACAGGAGAGGTTCAAATCATAGGGAGTGAGAGTGTCAGTCCTCTTGTACTTAAGTCGGCATTGTGCCTTTTGTATTAAATTCAAATGCAATTTCTGTGTTTCATCGTCAGTATGAAGGTCCAAGGGATACAGTAAACCTGAAGTGAATCATCGGAATCTAAAACTGGACTCACCGGAGGGGTTCAAATCATAGAAAGTTAGAGTGTCAGTCCTCCTGTACTTTAGTCGACCGTGTTCCTTTCGAATTTAATTCCGATGCAATTTCTGTGTTTCATCGTCAATAAGATGGTCCAAGGGATACAGTAAACCTGAAGTGAAGCTTCGGAATCTAAAACTGGACTCACAGGACAGGTTCAAATCATAGAAAGTTAGAGTGTCAATCCTCTTGTACTTAGGTCGGCATTGTGCCTTTTGTATTAAATTCGGATGCAACTTATGTGTTTCATCGTCAATAAGAGGGTCCAAGGGATACAATAAACCTGAAGTGATGCATCGGAATCTAAAACTGGACTCACAGGAGAGGTTCAAATCGTAGAAAGTTAGAGTGTCAGTCCTCTTGTACTTAAGTCGGCATTGTGACTTTTGAATTTAATTCCGATGCAATTTCTGTGTTTCATCGTCAATAAGAAGGTCCATGGGATACAGTAAACCTGAAGTGAAGCATCGGAATCTAAAACTGGACTCACAGGAGAGATTCAAATCATAGAAAGTTAGAGTGTCAGTCCGCTTGTAGTTAAGTCGGCATTGTGCCTTTTTAAGGTAATTCCGATGCAATTTCTGTGTTTCATTGTCAATAAGAAGGTCCAAGGAATACAGTAAACCTGAAGTGATGCATCGGAATCTATAACTTGACTCACAGGAGAGGTTCAAATCAAAGAAAGTTAGAGTGTCAGTCCTCCTGTACTTAACTTGGCATTGTGCCTTTTGTATTTAATTCCGATGCAATTTCTGTGTTTCATCGTCAATAAAAATGTCCAAGGGATACAGTAAACCTGAAGTGAAGCATCGGAATCTTAAACTGGACTCACAGGAGAGGTTCAAATCATAGAAAGTGAGAGTGTCAGTCGTCTTGTACTTAAGTCGGCATTGTGCCTTTTGTATTAAATTCGGATGCTATTTCTGTGTTTTATCGTCAATAAGAATGTCCAAGGGATACAGTAAACCAGAAGTGAAGCATCGGAATCTAAAACCGGACTCACAGGAGAGGTTCTAATCATAGGAAGTTAGAGTGTCAGTCCTCCTGTACTTTAGTCGGCCTTGTTCCTTTTGAATTTAATTCCGATGCAATTTCTGTGTTTCATCGTCAATAAGATGGTCCAAGGGATACAGTAAACCTGAAGTGAAGCATCGGATTATAAAACTGGACTTACAGGAGAGGTTCAAATCATAGAAAGTTAGGGTGTCAGTCCTCTTGTACTTAAGTAGGCATTGTGCTTTTTGTATTAAATTCGGATGCAACTTCTGTGTTTCATCGTCAATAAGAGGGTCCAAGGGATACAATAAACCTGAAGTGAAGCATCGGAATCTAAAACTGGACTCACAGGAGAGGTTCAAATCGTAGAAAGTTAGAGTGTCAGTCCTCTTGTACTTAAGTCGGCATTGTGACTTTTGAATTTAATTCCGATGCAATTTCTGTGTTTCATCGTCAATAAGAAGGTCCATTGGATACAGTAAACCTGAAGTGAAGCATCGGAATCTAAAACTGGACTCACAGGAGAGATTCAAATCATAGAAAGTTAGAGTGTCAGTCCGCTTGTAGTTAAGTCGGCATTGTGCCTTTTTAAGGTAATTCCGATGCAATTTCTGTGTTTCATTGTCAATAAGAAGGTCCAAGGGATACAGTAAACCTGAAGTGATGCATCGGAATCTATAACTTGACTCACAGGAGAGATTCAAATCAAAGAAAGTTAGAGTGTCAGTCCTCCTGTACTTAATTTGGCATTGTGCCTTTTGTATTTAATTCCGATGCAATTTCTGTGTTTCATCGTCAATAAAAATGTCCAAGGGATACAGTAAACCTGAAGTGAAGCATCGGAATCTAAAACTGGACTCACAGGAGAGGTTCAAATCATAGAAAGTGAGAGTGTCAGTCGTCTTGTACTTAAGTCGGCATTGTGCCTTTTGTATTAAATTCGGATGCAATTTCTGTGTTTCATCGTCAATAAGATGGTCCAAGGGATACAGTAAACCTGAAGTGAATCATCGGATTCTAAAACTGGACTCACAGGACAGGTTCAAATCATAGAAAATTAGAGCGTCAGTCATCTTGTACTTATGTCGGCATTGTGCCTTTTCAATTTCATTCCGATGCAATTTCTGTGCTTCGTCGTCAATAAGGAGGTCCATGATATACAGTAAACCTGAAGTGTAGCATCGGAATCTGAAACTGGACTCAAAGGAGAGGGTCAAATCATAGAAAGTTAGAGTGTCAGTCCTCTTGTACTGAAGTCAGCATTGTGCCTTTTGAATTTAATTCCGATGCAATTTCTGTGTTTCATCGTCAATAAGAAGGTCCAAGGTATACAGTAATCTTGAAGTGAAGCATCGGAATCCAAAACTGGACTCACAAGAGGGATTCAAATCATAGAAAGTTAGAGTGTCTGTCCTTATGTACTTAAGTCGTCATTGTGCCTATTGTATTGAATTCGGATGCAATTTCTGTGTTTCATCGACAATAAGAAGGTCCAATGGATACTGTAAACCTGAAGTGAAGCATCGGAATCTAAAACTGGACTCACAGTGGAGGTTCAAATCATACAAAGTTAGAGTGTCAGTCCTCTGCTACATAAGTCGGCATTGTGCCTTTTGAATTTAATTTAGAAGCAATATCTGTGCTTCATCGTCAATACGAAGGTCCATGGTATACAGTAAACCTGAAGTGAAGCATCGGAAACTAAAACTGGACTCACAGGAGAGGTTCAAATCATAGAAAGTGAGAGTGTCAGTCCTCTTGTACTTAAGTCGGCATTGTGCCTTTTGTATTAAATTCGGATGCAATTTCTGAGTTTCATCGTCAATAAGAAGGTCCAAGGGATACAGTAAACCTGAAGTGAAGCATCGGAATCTAAAACAGGACTCACAGGAGAGGTTCAAATCATAGAAAGTAAGAGTGTCAGACCTCTTGTACTTAAGTCGGCATTGTGCCTTTTGTATTAAATTCGGATGCAATGTCGGTGTTTCATCGTCAATAAGAAGGTCCAAGGGATACAGTAAACCAGAAGTGAAGCATCGGAATCTAAAACTGGACTCACAGGAGCGGTTCAAATCATAGAAAGATAGAGTGTCAGTCCTATCGTACATAAGTCGGAATTGTGCCTTTTGAATTATTATTCCGATGCAATTACTGTGTTTCATCGTCAATAAAATGTTCCAAGGTATACAGTAAACCTGTAGTGAAGCATCGGAATCTATAACTGACTCACAGGAGAGTTTCAAATCATAGGTAGTTAGAGTGTCAGACCTCTTGTACTTAAGTCGGCATTGTGCCTTTTGTATTAAATTCGGATGCAATGTCGGTGTTTCATCGTCAATAAGAAGGTCCAAGGGATACAGTAAACCAGAAGTGAAGCATCGGAATCTAAAACTGGACTCACAGGAGAGGTTCAAATCATAGAAAGTTGGAGTGTCAGTCCACTTGCACTTAAGTCGGCATTGTGCCTTTTGAATTTACGTCGGATGCAATTTCTGTGTTTCATCGTCAATAAGAAGGTCCTAGATATACAGGAAACCTGAAGTGAAGCATCGGAATCTAAAACTGGGCTCACAAGAGAGGTTCAAATCATAGAAAGTGAGAGTGTCAGTCCTCTTGTACTTAAGTCGGCATTGTGACTTTTGTATAAAATTCGGATGCAATTTCTGTGTTTTCTCGTCAATAAGAAGGTCCAAGGGTTACAGTAAACCAGAAGTGAAGCATCGGAATCTGAAACTGAACTCACAGGAGTGGTTCAAATCATAGAAAGTTAGAGTGTCAGTCATCTTGTACTTAAGTCGGAATTGTGCCTTTTGAATTTTTATTCCGATGCAATAACTGTGTTTCATCGTCAATAAGAAGTTCCAAGGTATACAGTAAACCTGTGGTGAAGCATCGGAATCTAAAACTGGACTCACAGGAGAGTTTCAAATCATAGATAGTTAGAGTGTCAGTCCTCTTGTACTTATGTCGGCATTGTGCCTTTTGAATTTAATTCGGATGCAATTTCTGTGTTTCATTGTCAATAAGAAGGTCCTAGGTATACAGGAAACCTGAAGTGAAGCATCAGAAACTAAAACTGGAGTCACAGGAGAGGTTCAAATCATATAAAGCGAGAGTGTCAGTCCTCTTGTACTTAAGTCGGCATTGTGCCTTTTGTATTAAATTCGGATGCTATTTCTGTGTTCCATCGTCAATAAGAAGGTCCAAGATATACAGTAAACCTGAAGTGAGTTATCGGTTTCTAAAACTGGACTCACAGGAGAGGTTGAATTCATAGAAAGTGAGTGTGTCAGTCCTCTTGTACTTAAGTCGTCATTGTGCCTTTTGTATTAAATTCGAATGCAAGTTCTGTGTTTCATCATCAATAAGAAGGTCCAAGGGATACAGTAAAGCTGAAGTGAAGCATCGGAATCTAAAACTGGGCTCACTGGAGAGGTTCAAATCATAGAAAGTTAGAGTGTCAGTCCTCTTGTACTGATGTCGGCATTGTGCCTTTTGAATTAAATTCGGATGCAATTTCTGTGTTTCATCGTCAATTAGAATTTCCAAGGTATACAGGAAACAGGAAGTGAGGCATCGGAATCTAAAACTGGACTCACAGGAGAGGTTCAAATCATAGAAAGTGAGAGTGACAGTCCTCTTGTACTTAAGTCGGCGTTGTGCCTTTTGTATTAAATTCGGATGCATTTTCTGTGTTTCATCGTCAATAAGAAGGTCCGACGTATATTCGAAACCTGAAGTGAAGCATCGGAATCTACGAGCAAACAGGACTCACAGGAGAGGTTCAAATCATAGAAAGTGAGAGTGACAGTCCTCCTGTACTTAAATCGGCATTGTGCCTTTTGTATTAAATTCGGATGCAATTTATGTGTTTCACCGTCAATAAGAAAGTCCAAGGGATACAGTACACCTAAAGTGAAGCATCGGAATCTAAAACTGGACTCACAAGACAGGTTCGAATCATAGAAAGTAAGAGTGGTTCAAATGGCTCTGAGCACTATGGGACTGAACTGCTGAGGTCACTAGTCCCCTAGAACTTAGAACTAGTTAAACCTAACTAACCTAAGGACATCACAAAAATCAATGCCCGAGGCAGGATTCGAACCTGCGACCGTAGCGGTCTTGCGGTTCCAGACTGCAGCGCCTTTAACCGCACGGCCACTTCGGCCGGCAGAAAGTAAGAGTGTCAGTCCTCTTGTACTTAAGTCGGCATTGTGCCTTTTGTATTGAATTCGGATGCAATTTCTGTATTTCATCGTCAATAAGAAGGTCCAAGGCATACAGTAATCCCGAAGTGAAGCATCGGAATCTAAAACTGGACTCACAGGGGAGGTTCAAATCATAGAAAGTTAGAGTATCACTCCACTTGTACTTAAGTCGGCATTGTGCCTTTTGAATTTAATTCCGAGGCAAATTCTGTGTTTCATCGTCAATAAGAAGGTCCAAGGTATACAGTAAACTTGAAGTGAAGCATCGGAATCTAAAAGTGGACTCACAGGAGAGATTCAAATCATAGAAAGTTAGAGTGTCAGTCCTTTTGTACTTAAGTCGTCATTGTGCCATTTGTAATAAATTCGAATGCAATTTCTGTGTTTCATCGTCAATACGAAGGTCCATGGGAAACATTAAACCTGAAGTGAAGCATCGCAATCTAAAACTGGACTCACAAGAGAGGTTCAAATCATAGAAAGTTAGAATGTCAGTCCTCTTGTACTTAAGTCGGCATAGTGACATTTGTATTAAATTCGGATGCAATTTCTGTGTTTCCTCGTCAATAAGGAGGTCCAAGGGATACAGTAAACCTGAAGTGAAGCATCGGAATCTAAAACTGGACTCACCGGAGAGGTTCAAATCATAGAAAGTTAGGGTGTCAGTCCTCTTGTACTTAAGTAGGCATTGTGCCGTTTGTATTACATTCGGATGCAATTTCTGTGTTTCATCATCAATAAGAAGGTCCAAGGGATACGGTAAACCTGAAGTGAAGTATCGGAATCTAAAACTGGGCTAACAGGAGAGGTTCAAATCATAGAAAGTTAGAGTGTCAGTCCTCTTGAACTTAAGACGGCATTGTGCCTTTTGTATTAAATTCGGATGCTATTTCTGTGTTTCATCGTCAATAAGAAGGTCCAAGGGATACAGTAAACCTGAAGTGAAGCATCGGAATCTAAAACTGGACTCACAGGAGAGGTTCAAATCATAGAAAGTTAGAGTGTCAGTCTTCTTGTACTTAAGTCGGAATTGTGCCTTTTGAATTTTTATTCCGATGCAGTTACTGTGTTTCATCGTCAATAAGAAGTTCCAAGGTATACAGTAAACCTGTAGTGAAGCATCGGAATCTAAAACTGGACTCACAGGAGAGTTTCAAATCATAGATAGTTAGAGTGTCAGTCCTCTTGTACTTACGTCGGCATTGTGCCTTTTGAATTTAATTCGGATGCAATTTCTGTGTTTCATTGTCAATAAGAAGGTCCTGGGTATACAGGAAACCTGAAGTTAAGCATCAGAATCTAAAACTGGACTCACAGGAGAGGTTCAAATCATATAAAGCGAGAGTGTCAGTCCTCTTGTACTTAAGTCTGCATTGTGCCTTTTGTATTAAATTCGGATGCAATTTCTGTGTTTCATCATCAATAAGAAGGTACAAGGGATACAGTAAACCTGAAGTGAAGCATCGGAATCTAAAACTGGACTCACCGGAGAGGTTCAAATCATAGAAAGTTAGTGTCAGTCCTCTTGTACTTAAGACGGCATTGTGCCTTTTCTATTAACTTCGGATGCTATTTCTGTGTTCCATCGTCAATAAGAAGGTCCAAGATATACAGTAAACCTGAAGTGAGTTATCGGATTCTAAAACTGGACTCACAAGAGAGGTTGAATTCATAGAAAGTGAGTGTGTCAGTCCTCTTGTACTTATGTCGTCATTGTGCCTTTTGTATTAAATTCGGATGCAAGTTCTGTGTTTCATCATCAATAAGAAGGTCCAAGGGATACAGGAAACCTGAAGTGAAGCATCGGAATCTAAAACTGGACTCACAGGAGAGGTTGAATTCATAGAAAGTGAGAGTGTCAGTCCTCTTGTACTTAAGTCGTCATTGTGAATTTTGTATTAAATTCGGATGCAAGTTCTGTGTTTCATCATCAATAAGAAGGTCCAAGGGATACAGTAAAGCTGAAGTGAAGCATCGGAATCTAAAACTGGGCTCACAGGAGAGGTTCAAATCATAGAAAGTTAGAGTGTCAGTCCTCTTGTACTTAAGTCGGCATTGTGTCTTTTGAATTTAATTCGGATAAAATTTCTGTGTTTCGTCGTCAATAAGAAGGTCCAAGGTATACAGGAAACCTGAAGTGAAGCATCGGAATCTTACACTGGACTCACAGGAGAGGTTCAAATCATAGAAAGTGAGAGTGTCAGTCCTCTTGTACAGATGTCGGCATTGTGCCTTTTGAATTAAATTCGGATGCAATTTCTGTGTTTCATCGTCAATTAGAATTTCCAAGGTATACAGGAAACCGGAAGTGAGGCATCGGAATCTAAAACTGGACTCACAGGAGAGGTTCAAATCATAGAAAGTGAGAGTGACAGTCCTCTTGTACTTAAGTCGGCATTGTGCCTTTTGTATTAAATTCGGATGCAATTTCTGTGTTTCATCGTCAATAAGAAGGTCCGACGTATATTCGAAACCTGAAGTGAAGCTTGGGAATCTACGAGCAAAACTGGACTCACAGGAGAGGTTCAAATCATAGAAAGTGAGAGTGTCTGTCCTCTTGTACTTATGTCGGCATTGTGCCTTTTGTATTAAATTCGGATGCAATTTCTGTGTTTCATCATCAATAAGACGGTCCAAGGGATACAGAAAACCTGAAGTGCAGCATCGGAATCTAAAACTGGACTCACAGGAGAGGTTCAAATCATAGAAAGTTGGAGTGTCAGTCCTCTTGCACTTAAGTCAGCATTGTGCCTTTTGAATTTACTTCGGATGCAATTTCTGTGTTTCATCGTCAATAAGAAGGTCCTAGATATACAGGAAACCTGAAGTGAAGCATCGGAATCTAAAACTGGGCTCACAAGAGAGGTTCAAATCATAGAAAGTGAGAGTGTCAGTCCTCTTGTACTTAAGTCGGCATTGTGACTTTTGTATTAAATTCGGATGCGATTTCTGTGTTTTCTCGTCAATGAGAAGGTCCAAGGGTTACAGTAAACCAGAAGTGAAGCATCGGAATCTAAAACTGGACTCACAGGAGCGGTTCAAATCATAGAAAGTTAGAGTGTCAGTCCTCTTGTACTTAAGTCGGCATTGTGTCTTTTGAATTTAATTCGGATAAAATTTCTGTGTTTCGTCGTCAATAAGAAGGTCCAAGGTATACAGGAAACCTGAAGTGAAGCATCGGAATCTTACACTGGACTCACAGGAGAGGTTCAAATCATAGAAAGTGAGAGTGTCAGTCCTCTTGTACAGATGTCGGCATTGTGCCTTTTGAATTAAATTCGGATGCAATTTCTGTGTTTCATCGTCAATTAGAATTTCCAAGGTATACAGGAAACCGGAAGTGAGGCATCGGAATCTAAAACTGGACTCACAGGAGAGGTTCAAATCATAGAAAGTGAGAGTGACAGTCCTCTTGTACTTAAGTCGGCATTGTGCCTTTTGTATTAAATTCGGATGCAATTTCTGTGTTTCATCGTCAATAAGAAGGTCCGACGTATATTCGAAACCTGAAGTGAAGCTTGGGAATCTACGAGCAAAACTGGACTCACAGGAGAGGTTCAAATCATAGAAAGTGAGAGTGTCTGTCCTCTTGTACTTATGTCGGCATTGTGCCTTTTGTATTAAATTCGGATGCAATTTCTGTGTTTCATCATCAATAAGACGGTCCAAGGGATACAGTAAACCTGAAGTGAAGCATCGGAATCTAAAACTGGACTCACAGGAGAGGTTCAAATCATAGAAAGTTGGAGTGTCAGTCCTCTTGCACTTAAGTCAGCATTGTGCCTTTTGAATTTACTTCGGATGCAATTTCTGTGTTTCATCGTCAATAAGAAGGTCCTAGATATACAGGAAACCTGAAGTGAAGCATCGGAATCTAAAACTGGGCTCACAAGAGAGGTTCAAATCATAGAAAGTGAGAGTGTCAGTCCTCTTGTACTTAAGTCGGCATTGTGACTTTTGTATTAAATTCGGATGCGATTTCTGTGTTTTCTCGTCAATGAGAAGGTCCAAGGGTTACAGTAAACCAGAAGTGAAGCATCGGAATCTAAAACTGGACTCACAGGAGCGGTTCAAATCATAGAAAGTTAGAGTGTCAGTCTTCTTGTACTTAAGTCGGAATTGTGCCTCTTGAATTTTTATACCGATGCAATTACTGTGTTTCATCGTCAATAAGAAGGTCCTAGGTACACAGGAAACCTGAAGTGAAGCATCAGAATCTAAAACTGGACTCACAGGAGAGGTTCAAATCATATAAAGCGAGAGTGTCAGTCCTCTTGTACTTAAGTCTGCATTGTGCCTTTTGTATTAAATTCGGATGCAATTTCTGTGTTTCATCATCAATAAGAAGGTACAAGGGATACAGTAAACCTGAAGTGAAGCATCGGAATCTAAAACTGGACTCACCGGAGAGGTTCAAATCATAGAAAGTTAGTGTCAGTCCTCTTGTACTTAAGTCGGCATTGTGCCTTTTCTATTAAATTCGGATGCTATTTCTGTGTTCCATCGTCAATAAGAAGGTCCAAGATATACGGTAAACCTGAAGTGAGTTATCTGATTCTAAAACTGGACTCACAGGAGAGGTTGAATTCATAGAAAGTGAGTGTGTCAGTCCTCTTGTACTTAAGTCGTCATTGTGCCTTTTGTATTAAATTCGGATGCAAGTTCTGTGTTTCATCATCAATAAGAAGGTCCAAGGGATACAGGAAACCTGAAGTGAAGCATCGGAATCTAAAACTGGACTCACAGGAGAGGTTGAATTCATAGAAAGTGAGAGTGTCAGTCCTCTTGTACTTAAGTCGTCATTGTGCATTTTGTATTAAATTCGGATGCAAGTTCTGTGTCTCATCATCAATAAGAAGTTCCAAGGGATACAGTAAAGCTGAAGTGAAGCATCGGAATCTATAACTGGGCTCACTGGAGAGGTTCAAATCATAGAAAGTTAGAGTGTCAGTCCTCTTGTACTTAAGTCGGCATTGTGTCTTTTGAATTTAATTCGGAAGAAATTTCTGTGATTTGTCGTCAATAAGAAGGTCCAAGGTATACAGGAAACCTGAAGTGAAGCATCGGAATCTAGCACTGGACTCACAGGAGAGGTTCAAATCATAGAAAGTGAGAGTGTCAGTCCTCTTGTACTGATGTCGGCATTGTGCCTTTTGAATTAAATTCGGATGCAATTTCTGTGTTTCATCGTCAATTAGAATTTCCAAGGTATACAGGAAACCAGAAGTGAGGCATCGGAATCTAAAACTGGACTCACAGGAGAGGTTCAAATCATAGAAAGTGAGAGTGACAGTCCTCTTGTACTTAAGTCGGCATTGTGCTTTTGGATAAAATTCGGATGCAATTTCTGTGTTTCATCGTCAATAAGAAGGTCCGACGTATATTCGAAACCTGAAGTGAAGCATCGGAATCTACGAGGGATGGTCAAAAAGTAATGCCTCCTATTTTTTTTCTACTTAAAGAAATTAAGTTAAGTGAAAAATTTGAATTTGGCGCCATTCCTCAAACCTTCTTCTGCAATCCACTGCAGTAGTAACTTTCTGTGTCAACAGGTGGCAGCACAGCAGAAGTTTGTAAGATGGCCGACATCGATGTTCGTTTGAGACAGCGTTGTGTGATTGAATTCTTGAATGCAGAAGGTGAAACGCCCATACGCATTCATGAAAGACTGAAGAAGGTGAATGGTGTTGTGACAGTGGATGTCAGCACTGTTAGACGAAGGGTTCGTCGTTGTAAGGAAGCTGAAGGGCAAACACCGTTGACTGACGAAAAGCGGAGCGGCAGGCCAGTAAGTGCTGTGACTCCACACAACATTCAGCAAGTTGATGACATCACTCGTGGTGACCGTCGGGTGACTGCAGATGAAGTGTGTCGCATTATTTCTCTTAGTAAAGGCAGTGTGATCACGATTATTAAACAATTGGGGTACTCAAAAGTTTGTGCACGGTGGGTTCCAAGAATGTTAACCGATCAGAATAAAGAGGCAAGGAAAACAATAGCCTCCCAACACTTGCAGCGCTTCCGTTTGGAGAGAGATGAGTTTCGGAATAAAATTGTGACCGGGGACGAAACATGGGTGCATTTTTTTGAACCCGAATTAAAGAGGCAGTCAATGGAGTAGCGTCACACAAGCTCGCCGAGGAAGAAAAAATTCAAAACTGTGCGATCGGCAGGGAAAGTTATGGCAACAGCTTTCTGGGATACAGAGGGTGTGATTCTGGTTGATTTTTTGGAGCAGGGATGCACAATAAATTCTGTTCAATACGTCACAACCCTCAACAAACTTAAAGCACGCCTTCAGCGAGTTCGCCCAACAAAATCAATGGCAGATGTTCTTCTTTTGCATGACAATGCAAGACCACACACCAGTCGTCACACCTTTGACGAGATTGTCAAAATTGGATGGGAAGTTTTGCCTCATCCCCCATACAGCCCTGACCTGGCACCATCAGACTTCCATCTGTTCGGGCCACTAAAAGAAGCCCATCGTGGGATTCATTTTGAAGATGAGGGGGCCGTCAAAAAATCCGTGCGTCAATGGCTTAGGAAGCAGAGCTGTGATTTTTACCGTGCTGGTATACATGCCCTTGTTCAAAGATGGACCAAAACTGTAGAGATGGGCGGCGATTACATTGAAAAATGACAAACTGATCCTCAATATTGTGGTTTTCAACCTATGTAATTGCATTTATATTTCCTGACAACTAAACGTTGAAAAAAAAAATAGGAGGCATTACTTTTTGACTGACCCTCGCAAAACTGGACTCACAGGAGAGGTTCAAATCATAGAAAGTGAGAGTGTCAGTCCTCTTGTACTAAAGTCGGCATTGTGCCTTTTGTATTAAATTAGGTTGCAATTTATGTGTTTCACCGTCAATAAGAAAGTCCAAGGGATACAGTGCACCTAAAGTGAAGCATCGGAATCTAAAACTTGACTCACAGGACAGGTTCGAATCATAGAAAGTAAGAGTGTCAGTCCTCTTGTACTTAAGTCGGCATTGTGCCTTTTGTATTGAATTCGGATGCAATTTCTGTATTTCGTCGTCAATAAGAAGGTCCAAGGCATACAGTAATCCCGAAGTGAAGCATCGGAATCTAAAACTGGACTCACAGGGGCGGTTCAAATCATAGAAAGTTAGAGTATCACTCCACTTGTACTTAAGTCGGCATTGTGCCTTTTGAATTTAATTCCGAGGCAAATTCTGTGTTTCATCGTCAATAAGAAGGTCCAAGGTATACAGTAAACTTGAAGTGAAGCATCGGAATCTAAAAGTGGACTCACAGGAGAGATTCAAATCATAGAAAGTTAGAGTGTCAGTCCTTTTGTACTTAAGTCGTCATTGTGCCATTTGTAATAAATTCGAATGCAATTTCTGTGTTTCATCGTCAATAAGAAGGTCCAAGGGAAACATTAAACCTGAAGTGAAGCATCGCAATCTAAAACTGGACTCACAGGAGACGTTCAAATCATAGAAAGTTAGAGTGTCAGTCCTCTGCTACTTAAGTCGGCATTGTGCCTTTTGAATTTAATTCCGAAACAATTTCTGTGCTTCATCGTCAATAAGAAGGTCCAAGGTATACAGTGAACCTAAAGTGATGCATCCGAATCTAAAACTGGACTCACAAGAGAGGTTCAAATCATAGAAAGTTAGAATGTCAGTCCTCTTGTACTTAAGTCGGCATTGTGACATTTGTATTAAATTCGGATGCAAATTCTGTGTTTCCTCGTCAATAAGGAGGTCCAAGGGATACAGTAATCCTGAAGTGAAGCATCGGAATCTAAAACTGGACTCACCGGAGAGGTTCAAATCATAGAAAGTTAGGGTGTCAGTCCTCTTGTACTTAAGTCGGCATTGTGCCGTTTGTATTACATTAGGATGCAATTTCTGTGTTTCATCATCAATAAGAAGGTCCAAGGGATACGGTAAACCTGAAGTGAAGTATCGGAATCTAAAACTGGGCTAACAGGAGAGGTTCAAATCATAGAAAGTTAGAGTGTCAGTCCTCTTGTACTTACGTCGGCATTGTGCCCTTTGTATTAAATTCGGATGTAATTTCTGTGTTTCATCGTCAGTATGACGGTCCAAGGGATACAGTAAACCTGAACTGAAGCATCGGAATCTAAAACTGGACTCACCGGAGAGGTTCAAATCATAGAAAGTTAGAGTGTCAGTCCTCCTGTACTTAAGTCGGCCTTGTTCCTTCCGAATTTAATTCCGATGCAATTTCTGTGTTTCATCGTCAATGAGATGGTCCAAGGGATACAGTAAACCTGAAGTGAAGCTTCGGAATCTAAAACTGGACTCACAGGAGAGGTTCAAATCATAGAAAGTTAGAGTGTCAGTCCTCTTGTACTTAAGTCGGCATTGTGCCTTTTGTATTAAATTCGGATGCAATTTCTGTATTTCATCGTCAATAAGAAGGTCCAAGGGATACAGTAAACCTGAAGTGTGGCATCGGAATCTAAACCTGGACCCACAGGAGAGGTTCAAATCATAGAAAGTGAGAGCGTCAGTCCTCTTGTACTTACGTCGCCATTGTGCCTTTTGTATTAAATTCGGATGCAGTTTCTGTGTTTCATCGTCAATAAGAAGGTCCAAGGTATACAGGAAACCGGAAGTGAAGCATCTGAATCTAAAACTGGACTCACAGGGAGGTTCAAATCATAGAAAGTGAGAGTGTCAGTCCACTTGTACTTAAGTCGGCATTGTGCCTTTTGTATTAAATTCGGATGCAATTTCTGTGTTTCATCGTCAGGATGAAGGTCCAAGGGATACAGTAAACCTGAAGTGAATCATCGGAATCTAAAACTAGACTCAAAGGAGAGTTTCAAATCATAGAAAGTTAGAGTGTCAGACTTCTTGTACTTAAGTCGGCATTGTGCCCTTTGTATTAAATTCGGATGTAATTTCTGTGTTTCATCATCAATAAGAAGGTACAAGGGATACAGTAAACCTGAACTGAAGCATCGGAATCTAAAACTGGACTCACAGGAGAGGTTCAAATCATAGAAAGTTAGAGTGTCAGTCCTCCTGTACTTAAGTCGGCCTTGTTCCTTTCGAATTTAATTCCGATGCAATTTCTGGGTTTCATCGTCAATGAGATGGTCCAAGGGATACAGTAAACCTGAAGTGAAGCTTCGGAATCTAAAACTGGACTCACAGGAGAGGTTCAAATCATAGAAACTTAGAGTGTCAGTCCTCTTGTACTTAAGTCGTCATTGTGCCTATTGTATTGAATTCGGATGCAATTTCTGTGTTTCATCGACAATAAGAAGGTCCAATGAATACTGTAAACCTGAAGCGAAGCAACGGAATCTAAAAGTGGACTCACAGTGGAGGTTCAAATCATACAAATTTAGAGTGTCAGTCCTCTGCTACATAAGTCGGCATTGTGCCTTTTGAATTTAATTTAGAAGCAATTTCTGTGCTTCATCGTCAATACGAAGGTCCAAGGTATACAGTAAACCTGAAGTGAAGCATCGGAATCTAAAACTGGACTCACAGGTGGGGTTCAAATCATAGAACGTTAGAGTGTCAGTCCTGTTGTACTTAAGTCGGCATTGTGAGTTTTGAATTTAATTCCGATGCAATTTCTGTGTTTCATCATCAATAAGAAGGTCCAAGGGATACAGTAAAGCTGAAGTGAAGCATCGGAATCTAAAACTGGGCTCACAGGAGGGGTTCAGATCATAGAAAGTGAGAGTGTCAGTCCTCTTTTACTGATGTCGGCATTGTGCCTTTTGAATTAAATTCGGATGCAATTTCTGTGTTTCATCGTCAATTAGAATTTCCAAGGTATACAGGAAACCGGAAGTGAGGCAACGGAATCTAAAACTGGACTCACAGGAGAGGTTCAAATCATAGAAAGTGAGAGTGACAGTCCTCTTGTACTTAAGTCGGCATTGTGCCTTTTGTATTAAATTCGGATGCAATTTCTGTGTCTCATCGTCAATAAGAAGGTCCGACGTATATTCGAAACCTGAAGTGAAGCATCTGAACGTAAAACAGGACTCACAGGAGAGGTTCAAATCATAGAAAGTGAGAGTGTCAGTCCTCTTGTACTTAAGTCGGCATTGTGCCTTTTGTATTAAATTCGGATGCAATTTATGTGTTTCACCATCAATAAGAAAGTCCAAGGGATACAGTACAACTAAAGTGAAGCATCGGAATCTAAAACTGGACTCACAGGACAGGTTCGAATCACAGAAAGTAAGAGTGTCAGTCCTCTTGTACTTAAGTCGGGATTGTGCCTTTTGTATTGAATTCGGATGCAATTTCTGTGTTACATCGTCAATAAGTAGGTCCAAGGCATACAGTAATCCCGAAGTGAAGCATCGGAATCTAAAACTGGACTCACAGGAGAGGTTCAAATCATAGAAAGTTAGAGTATCACTCCACTTGTACTTAAGTCGGCATTGTGCCTTTTGAATTTAATTCCGAGGCAAATTCTGTGTTTCATCGTCAATAAGAAGGTCCAAGGTATACAGTAAACTTGAAGTGAAGCATCGGAATCTAAAAGCGGACTCACAGGAGAGATTCAAATCATAGAAAGTTAGAGTGTCAGTCCTTTTGTTCTTAAGTCGTCATTGTGCCTTTTGTAATAAATTCGGATGCAATTTCTGTGTTTCATCGTCAATAAGAAGGTCCAAGTCAAACATTAAACCTGAAGTGAAGCATCGCAATCTAAAACTGGACTCACAGGAGAGATTCAAATCATAGAAAGTTAGAGTGTCAGTCCACTGCTACTTAAGTCGGCATTGTGCCCTTTGAATTTAATTCCGAAACAATTTCTGTGCTTCATCGTCAATAAGATGGTCCAAGGTATACAGTGAACCTGAAGTGAAGCATCCGAATCTAAAACCGGACTCACAAGAGAGGTTCAAATCATAGACAGTTAGAGTGTCAGCCCGCTTGTACTTGAGTCGGCATTGTGCCTTTTGAATTTAATTCCGATGCAATTTCTGTGTTTCATCGTCAATAAGAAGGTCCAAGGTATACAGTGAACCTGAAGGGAGGCATCGGAATTCAAAACTGGACTGACAGGAGAGGTTCAATCACAGAAAATTAGAGTGTCAGTCCTTTTGTACTTAAGTCGTCATTGTGCCTTTTGCATTAAATTCGGATGCAATATCTGTGTTTCATCGTCAATAAGAAGGTCCAAGGGATACAGTAAACCTGAAGTGAAGCATCGTAATCTAAGACTGGACTCACAGGAGAGGTTCAAATCATAGAAAGTGAGAGTGTCAGTCCTCTTGTACTTATGTCCGCATTGTGCCTTTTGTATTAAATTCGGATGCAATTTCTGTGTTTCATCGTCAATAAGAAGGTCCAAGGTATACAGGAAACCTGATATGAAGCATCGGAATCTAAAACTGGACTCACAGGTGAGGTTCAAATCATAGAAAGTGAGAGTGTAAGTCCTCTTGTACTTAAGTCGGCATTGTGCCTTCTGTATTAAATTCTGATGCAATTTCTGTGTTTCATCATCAATAAGAATGTCCAAGGGATACAGTAAACCTGAAATGAATCATCGGAATCTAAAACTGGACTAACAGGAGAGGTTCAAAACATAGAAAGTTAGAGAGTCAGTCCCCTTGTACTTAAGTCGGCATTGTGCCTTTTCAATTTAATTCGGATGCAATTTCTGTGTTTCATCGTCAATAAGAAGGTCCGAGGTATACAGGAAACCTGAAGTGAAGCATCGGAATCTAAAACTGGACTCACAGGAGAGGTTGAATTCATAGAAAGTGAGAGTGTCAGTCCTCTTGTACTTAAGTCGGCATTGTGCCTTTTGTATTAAATTTGGATGCAATTTCTGTGTTTCATCATCAATAAGAAGGTCCAAGGGATACAGTGAACCTGAAGTAAAGCATCGGAATCTAAACCTGGCCTCACAGTGGAGGTTCTAATCATAGAAAGTTAGAGTGTCAGTTCTCTGCTACTTAAGTCGGCATTGTGCCTTTTGAATTTAATTCCGAAGCAATTTCTGTACTTCATCGTCAATAAGAAGATCCAAGGTGTACAGTAAACCTGAAGTGAAGCATCCCAATCTAAAAGTAGACTCAGAGGAGAGGTTCAAATCATAGAAAGTTTGTGTGTCAGTCCTCTTGTACTTAAGTCGGCATTGTGTCTTTTGAATTTAATTACGAAGCAATATCTGTACTTCTTCGGCAATAAGAAGGTCCAAGGAATACAGTAAACCTAAAGTGAAGCATCCGAATCTAAAACTGGGCTCACAAAAGAGGTACAAATCATAGAAAGTTAGAGAGTCGATCCTCTAGTACTTAAGTCGGCATTGTACCTTTTGAATTTAATTCCGATGCAATTTCTGTGTTTCATCGTCAATAAGAAGGTCCAAGGTATACAGGAAACCCGAAGTGAAGCATCGGAATCTAAAACTGGACTCACAGGAGAGGTTAAAATCTTAGAAAGTGAGAGTGTCAGTCCTCTTTTACTTAAGTCGGCATTGTGCCCTTTGAATGTAATTCCGATGCAATTTCTGTGTTTCATTGTCAATAAGAAGGTGCAAGTGATATAGTAGACCTGAAGTGAAGCATCGGAATCTAAAACTTGACTCACAGGAGATGTTCAAATCATAGAAAGTGAGAGTGTCCGTTCTCTTGACCTTAAGTCGGCATTGTGCCTTTTGTATTAAATTCGGATGCAATTCCTGTGTTTCATCGTCAATATGAACGTCCAAGGAATACACGAAACCTGAAGTGAAGCATCGGAATGTAAAACTGGACTCATAGGAGAGGTTAAAATCATAGAAAGTGAGAGGGTCAGTCGTCTTGTACTTAAGTCGGCATTGTGCTTTTGAATTAAATTCGGATGCAATTTCTGTGTATCATCGTCAATACGATATTCCAAGGGATACAGTAAACCTGAAGTGAAGCATCGGAATCTAAAACTGGACTCACAGTGGAGGTTCAAATCATAGAAAGTTAGAGTGTCAGTTCTCTGCTACTTAAACGGCATTGTGCCTTTTGAATGTAATTCCGAAGCAATTTCTGTGTTTCATCGTCAATAAGAAGGTCCAAGGTATACAGTAAACCTGAAGTGAAGCATCCGAATCTAAAACTAGACTCACAGGAGAGATTCAAATCATAGAAAGTTAGAGTGTCAGTCCTCTTCTACTTAAGTCGGCATTGTGCCTTTTGAATTTAATTATGATGCAATTTCTGTGTTTCATCGTCAATAAGAAGGTCCAAGGTATACAGTGAACCTGAGGTGAAGCATCGGAATCTAAAACTGCACTCACAGGAGAGGTTGAAATCAAAGAAATTTAGAGTGTCGGTCCTCTTGTACCTAAGTCGATATTGTGCCTTTTGAATTTAATTCCGATGCAATTTCTGTGTATCATCGTCAATAAGATAGTCCAAGGGATACAGTAAACCTGAAGTGAATCATCGGAAACTAAAACTGGACTCACAGAAGAGGTTCAAATCATAGAAAGGTAGAGAGTCAGTCCTCTTGTACTTAAGTCGGCATTGTGCCTTTTGAATTTAATTCCATTGCAATTTCCGTGTTTCATCGCCACTTGAAGGTCCTAGGTATACAGGAAACCTGAAGTGAAGCATCGGAATCTAAAAATGGACTCACAGGAGAGGTTAATATCATAGAAAGTGAGAGTGTCAGTCCTCTTTTACTTATGTCGGCATTGTGCCTTTTGAATTTAATTCCATTGCTATTTCTGTGTTTCATCGCCTCTAGAAGGTCCTAGGTATACAGGAAACCTGAAGTGAAGCATCGGAATCTAAAACTGGACTCACAGTGGAGGTTCAAATCATAGAAAGTTAGAGTGTCAGGTCTCTGCTACTTAAACGGCATTGTGCCTTTAGAATGTAATTCCGAAGCAATTTCTGTGTTTCATCGTCAATAAGAAGGTCCAAGGTATACAGTAAACCTGAAGTGAAGCATCCGAATCTAAAACTAGACTCACAGGAGAGGTTTAAATCATAGAAAAGTAGAGTGTCAGTCCTCTTCTACTTAAGTCGGCATTGTGCCTTTTGAATTTAATTATGATGCAATTTCTGTGTTTCTTCGTCAATAAGAAGGTCCAAGGTATACAGTGAACCTCAGGTGAAGCATCGGAATCTAAAACTGGACTCACAGGAGAAGTTCAAATCACAGAAAGTTAGAGTGTCAGTCCCCTTGTACTTAAGTCGTCATTTTGCCTCTTGTATTAAATTCGGATGCAATTTCGGTGTTTCATCGTCAATAAGAAGTTCCAAGGGATACAGTAAACCTGAAGTGAAGCAACGGAATCTAAAACTGGACTCACAGGAGAGCTTAAAATCAAAGAAATTTAGAGTGTCGGTCCTCTTGTACCTAAGTCGGTATTGTGCCTTTTGAATTTAATTCCGAAGCAATTTCTGTGCTTCCTCGTCAATATGAAGGTCCAAGGTATACAGAAAACCTGAAGTAAAGCATCCGAATCTAAAACTGGGCTCATAAGAGAGGACAAATCATAGAAAGTTAGAGAGTCGGTCCACTAGTACTTAAGTCAGCATTGTGCCTTTTGAATTTAATTCCGATGCAATTTCTGTGTTTCATCGTCAATAAGAAGGTCCAAGGTATACAGGAAACCTGAAGTGAAGCATCGGAATGTAAAACTGGACTCACAGGAGAGGTTAAAAACATAGAAAGTGAGAGTGTCAGTCCTCTTTTACTTAATTCGGCATTGTGCCTTTTGAATGTAATTCCGATGCAATTTCTGTGTTTCATCGTCAATAAGAAGGTGCAAGTGATATAGTAGACCTGAAGTGAAGCATCGGAATCTAAAACTTGACTCACAGGAGATGTTCAAATCATAGGAAGTGAGAGTGTCCGTTCTCTTGTACTTAAGTCGGCATTGTGCCTTTTGTATTAAATTCGGATGCAATTCCTGTGTTTCATCGTCAATATGAACGTCCAAGGAATACACAAACCTGAAGTTAAGCATCGGAATCTAAAACTGGACTCACAGGAGAGGTTAAAATCATAGAAAGTGAGAGGGTCAGTCCTCTTGTACTTAAGTCGGCTTTGTGCTTTTGTATTAAATTCGGATGCAATTTCTGTGTTTCATCGTCAATAAGAAAGTCCAAGGGATACAGTAAACCTGAAGTGAATCATCGGAATCTAAAACTGGACTCACAGAAGGGGTTCAAATCATAGAAAGTTAGAGTGTCATTTCTCTGCTACTTAAACGACATTGTGCCTTTTGAATTTAATTCCGAAGCAATTTTTGTGCTTCATCGTCAATAAGAAGGTCCAAGGTGTACAGTAAACCTGAAGTGAAGCATCCGAATCTAAAACTAGACTCACAGGAGAGGTTCAAATCATAGAAAGTTAGGGTGTCAGTCCTCTTGTACTTATGTCAGCATTGTGCCTTTTGAATTTAATTATGATGCAATTTCTGTGTTTCATCGTCAATAAGAAGGTCCAAGGTATACAGTGAACCTGAAGTGATGCATCGGAATCTAAATCTAGACTCACAGGAGAGGTTCAAATCACAGAATGTTAGAGTGTCAGTCCCTTTGTACTTAACTCGTCATTGTGCCTTTTGTATTAAATTCGGATGCAATTTCGGTGTTTCATCGTCAATAAGAAGTTCCAAGGGATACAGTAAACCTGAAGTGAAGCATCGGAATCTAAAACTGGACTCACAGGTGAGGTTAAAATCAAAGAAATTTAGAGTGTCGGTCCTCTTGTACTTAAGTCGGCAATGTGCCTTATGAATTTAATTCGGATGCAAATTCCGTGTTTCATCGTCAATAAGAATGTCCAAGGTATACAGGTAATATGAAGTGATGCATCGGAATCTAAAACTGTACTCACAGTGGAGGTTCAAATCATAGAAAGTTAGAGTGTCAGTTCTCTGCTACTTAAGTCGGCATTGTGCATTTTGAATTTAATTCCAAAGCAATTTCTGTGCTTCATCGTCAATAAGAATGTCCAAGGTGTACAGAAAACCTGAAGTGAAGCATCCGAATCTAAAACTAGACTCACAGGAGTGGTTCATATCATAGAAGTTAGAGTGTCAGTCCTCTTGTACTTAAGTCGGCATTGTGCCTTATTAATTTAATTCCGATGCATTTTCTGTGTTTCATCGTCAATAAGAAGGTCCAAGGTATACAGTGAACCTGAAGTGAAGCACCGGAATCTAAAACTGGACTCACAGGAGAGGTTCAAATCACAGAAAGTAAGCGTGTCAGTCCCTTTGTACTTAAGTCGTCATTGTGCCTTTTGTATTAAATTCGGATGCAATTTCTGTGTTTCATAGTCAATAAGAAAGTCCAAGGAACACAGTAAACCTGAAGTGAAGCATCCGAATCTAAATCTGGGCTCACAGGAGAGGTACAAATCATAGAAAGTTAGAGAGTCAGTCCTCTAGTACTTAAGTCGGCATTGTGCCTTTTGAATTTAATTCCGATGCTATTTCTGTGTTTCATCGTCAATAAGAAGGTCCAAGGTATACAGCAAACCTGAAGTGAAGCATCGGAATCTAAAACTTTACTCACAGTGGAGGTTCAAATCATAGAAAGTTAGAGTGTCAGTTCTCTGCTACTTAAGTCGGCATTGTGCGTTTTGAATTTCATTCCGAAGCAATTTCTGTGCTTCATCGTCAATAAGAAGGTCCAAGGTGTACAGTAAACCTGAACTGAAGCATCCGAATCTAAAACTAGACTCACAGGAGAGGTTCAAATCATAGAAAGTTAGAGTGTCAGTTCTCTTGTACTTAAGTCGGCATTGTGCCTTATGGATTTAATTCCGATGCAATTTCTGTGTTTCATCGTCAATAAGAAGGTCCAAGGTATACAGTGAACCTGAAGTGAAGCATCGGAATCTAAAACTGGACTCACAGGAGAGGTTCAAATCACAGAAAGTTAGCGTGTCAGTCCCTTTGTACTTAAGTCGTCATTGTGCCTTTTGTATTAAATTCGGATGCAATTTCTGTGTTTCATCGTCAATAAGAAAGTCCAAGGAATACAGTAAACCTGAAGTGAAGCATCCGAATCTAAATCTGGCCTCACAGGAGAGGTACAAATCATAGAAAGTTAGAGAGTCAGTCCTCTAGTACTTAAGTCGGCATTGTGCCATTTGAATTTAATTCCGATGCTATTTCTGTGTTTCATCATCAATAAGAAGGTCCAAGGTATGCAGGAAACCTGAAGTGAAGCATCGGAATCTAAAACTGGACTCACAGGAGAGGTTAAAATCATAGAAAGTGAGAGTGTCAGTCCTCTTTTACTTAAGTCGGCATTGTGCCTTTTGTATTAAATTCGGATGCAATTTCTGTGTTTCGTCGTAAATTAGAAGGTCCAACGTATACAGGAAACCTGAAGTGAAGCATCGGAATCTAAAACTGGACTCACAGGAGAGTTTCAAATCATAGAAAGTAAGAGTGTCAGGCCTCTTGTACTTAAGTCGGCATTGTGACTTTTGTATTAAATTCGGTTGCAATTTCTGTGTTTCATCGTCAATAAGGAGGTCCAAAGTATACAGTGAATCTGAAGTGAAGCATCGGAATCTAAAACTGGACTCACAGGAGAGGTTAAAACCAAAGAAAGTTAGAGTGTTGGTCCTCTTGCACTTAAGTCGGCATTGTGCATTTTGAATTTAATTCCGAAGCAATTTCTGTGCTTCTTCGTAAATAAGAAGGTCCAAGGTGTACAGTAAACCTGATGTGAAGCATCCGAATCTAAAACTGGGTTCACAGGAGAGGTACAAATCATAGAAAGTTAGAGTGTTAGTCCTCTTGTACTTATGTCGGCATTGTGCCTTTTGAATTTAATTTCGATGCAATTTCTGTGTTTCATCGTCAATAAGAAGGTCCAAGGTATACAGTGAACCTGAAGTGTAGCATCGGAATCTAAAACTGAACTCACAGGAGAGGTTCAATTCATAGAAAGTTAGAATGTCTGTCCTCTTGTACTTAAGTCAGCACTGTGCCTTCTGTATTAAATTTGGATGCAATTTCGGTGCTTCATCGTCAATAAGAAGGTGCAAGTCATATAGATGACCTGAAGTGAAGAATCGGAATCTAAAACTTGACTCACAGGAGATGTTCAAATCATAGAAAGTGAGAGTGTCAGTCCTCTTGTACTTAAGTCGGCATTGTGCCTTTTGTATTAATTTCGGATGCAATTTCTGTGTTTCATCATCAATAAGAATGTCCAAGGGATACTGTAAACCTGATATGAATCATCGGAATCTAAAACTGGACTAACAGCAGAGGTTCAAATCATAGAAAGTTAGAGAGTCAGTCCTCTTGTACTAAAGTCGGCATTGTGCCTTTTGAATTTAATTCGGATGCAATTTCCGTGTTTCATCGTCAATTAGAAGGTCCAAGGTATACAGGAAACCTAAAGTGAGCATCGGAATCTAAAACTGGACTCACAGGAGATGTCAAATCATAGAAAGTGAGAGTGTCAGTCCACTTGTACTTAAGTCGGCATTGTGCCTTTTGTATTAAATTCGGATGCAAGTTCTGTGTTTCATCATCAATAAGAAGGTCCAAGGGATACAGTGAACCTGAAGTGAAGCATCGGAATCTAAAACTGGGCTCACTGGAGAGGTTCAAATCATTGAAAGTTAGCGTGTCAGTCCTCTTGTACCTAAGTCGGCATTGTGCTATTTGAATTTAATTCGGATGAAATTTCTGTGTATCATCGTCAATAAGAAGGTCCAAGGGAAACAGTAAAGCTGAAGTGAAGCATCGGAATCTAAAACTGGACTCACAGTGGAGGTTCAAATCATACAAAGTTAGAGTGTCAGTTCTCTGCTACTTAAGTCGGCATTGTGCCTTTTGAATTTAATTCCGAAGAAATTTCTGTGCTTCATCGTCAATACGAATGTCCAAGGTGTGCAGTAAACCTGAAGTGAAGCATCCGAATCTAAAACTAGACTCACAGGAGAGGTTCAAATCATAGAAAGTTAGTGTGTCAGTTCTCTTGTACTTAAGTCGGCTTTGTGCCTTTTGAATTTAATCCGATGCTATTTCTGTGTGTCATCGTCAATAAGGTGCAAGGTATACACTGAACCTTAAGTGAAGCATCGGAATCTAATACTGGACTCACGGGAGAGGCTCAAATCACAGAAAGTTAGCGTGTCAGTCCCTTTGTACTTAAGTCGTCATTCTGCCTTTTGTATTAAATTCGGATGCAATTTCTGTGTTTCATCGTCAATAAGAAAGTCCAAGGAATACAGTAAACTTGAAGTGAAGCATCCGAATCTAAAACTGGGCTCACAGGAGAGGTACAAATCATAGAAAGTTAGAGAGTCAGTCCGCTAGTACTTAAGTCGGCATTGTGCCTTTTGAATTTAATTCCGATGCAATTTCAGTGTTTCATCGTCAATAAGAAGTTTCAAGGTATACAGTGAACCTGAAGTGAAGCATCGGAATCTAAAACTTAACTCACAGGAGAGGTTCAAATCATAGAAAGTTAGAGTGTCAGTCCTTTTGTACTAAAGTCAGCACTGTGCCTTTTGTATTAAATTCGGATGCAATTTCTGTGCTTCATCGTCAACAATAAGGTGCAAGTGATATAGAAGACCTGAAGTGAAGAATCGGAATCTAAAACTTGACTCACAGGAGATGTTCAAATCATAGAAAGTGAGAGTGTCAGTCCACTTGTACTTAAGTCAGCATTGTGCCTATTGTATTAAATTCGGATGCAATCTCTGTGTTTCATCATCAATACGAATGTCCAAGGGATACTGTAAACCTGAAATGAATCATTGGAATCTAAAACTGGACTATCAGGAGAGGTTCAAATCATAGAAAGTTAGAGAGTCAGTCCTCTTGTACTTAAGTCGGCATTGTGCTTTTGAATTTAATTCGGATGCAATTTCTGTGTTTCATCGGCAATAAGAAGGTCCAAGGGATACAGTAAACCTGAAGTGAAACATCGGAATCTAAAACTGGACTCACAGGAGATGTTCAAATCATAGAAAGTGAGAGTGTCAGTCCTCTTGTGCTTAAGTCGGCAATGTGCCTTTTGTATTAAATTCGGATGCAATTTCTGTGTTTCATCATCAATAAGAATGTCCAAGGGATACTGTAAACCTGATATGAATCATCGGAATCTAAAACTGGACTAACAGGAGAGGTTCAAATCATAGAAAGTTAAAGAGTCAGTCCTTTTGTACTTAAGTCGGCATTGTGCCTTTTGAATTTAATTCGGATGCAAATTCCGTGTTTCATCGTCAATAAGAAGGTCCAAGGTATACAGGAAACCTCAAGTGAAGCATCGGAATCTAAAACTGGACTCACAGGAGAGGTTGAATTCATAGAAAGTAAGAGTGTCAGTCCTCTTGTACTTAAGTCGGCATTGTGCCTTTTGTATTCAAGCCGTATGCAAGATCTGTGTTTCATCATCAATAAGAAGGTCCATGGGATACAGTGAACCTGAAGTGAAGCATCGGAATCTAAAACTGGGCTCACAGGAGAGGTTAAAATCATTGAAAGTTAGAGTGTCAGCCCTCTTGTACATAAGTCGGCTGTGTGCCTTTTGAATTTAATTCCCAAGCAATTTCTGTGCTTCATCGTCAATAAGAAGGTCCAAGGTGTACAGTAAACCTGAAGTAAAGCATCCGAATCTAAAACTAGACTCACAGGAGAGGTTCAAATCATAGAAAGTTAGAGTGTCAGTTTTCTTGTACTTAAGTAAGCATTGTGCCTTTAGAATTTAATTCCGATGCAATTTCTGTGTTTCATCGTCAATAAGAAGGTCCAAGGTATACACTGAACCTGAAGTGAAGCATCGGAATCTAATACTGGACTCACGGGAGAGGCTCAAATCACAGAAAGTTAGCGTGTCAGTCCCTTTGTACTTAAGTCGTCATTGTGCCTTTTGTATTATATTCGGATGCAATTTCTGTGTTTCATCGTCAATAAGGAAGTACAAGGAATACAGTAAACCTGAAGTGAAGCATCGAATCTAAAACTGGGCTCACAGGAGAGGTACAAATCATAGAAAGTTAGAGAGTCAGTCCTCTAGTACTTAAGTCGGCTTTGTGCCTTTTGAATTTAATTCCGATGCAATTTCTGTGTTTCATCGTCAATAAGAAGGTCCAAGGTATACAGGAAACCTGAAGTGAAACATCGGAATCTAAAACTGGACTCACAGGAGAGGTTAAAATCATAGAAATTGAGAGTGTCAGTCCTCTTTTACTTAAGTCGGCATTGTGCCTTTTGAATGTAATTCCGATGCCATTTCTGTGTTTAATCGACAATAAGAAGGTGCAAGTGATATAGTAGACCTGAAGTGAAGCATCGGAATCTAAAACTTGACTCACAGGAGATGTTCAAATCATAGAAAGTGAGAGTGTCAGTCCTCTTGTACTTAAGTCGGCATTGTGCCTTTTGTATTATATTCGGATGCAATTTCTGTCTTTCATCATCAATAAGAATGTCCAAGGGATACTGTAAACCTGATATGAATCATCGGAATCTAAAACTGGACTAACAGGAGAGGTTCAAATCATAGAAAGTTAAAGAGTCAGTCCTTTTGTACTTAAGTCGGCATTGTGCCTTTTCAATTTAATTCGGATGCAAATTCCGTGTTTCATCGTCAATAAGAAGGTCCAAGGTATACAGGAAACCTCAAGTGAAGCATCGGAATCTAAAACTGGACTCACAGGAGAGGTTGAATTCATAGAAAGTAAGAGTGTCAGTCCTCTTGTACTTAAGTCGGCATTGTGCCTTTTGTATTCAAGTCGTATGCAAGATCTGTGTTTCATCATCAATAAGAAGGTCCATGGGATACAGTGAACCTGAAGTGAAGCATCGGAGTCTAAAACTGGGCTCACAGAAGAGGTTAAAATCATTGAAAGTTAGAGTGTCAGCCCTCTTGTACTTAAGTCGGCTTTGTGCCTTTTGAATTTAATTCCCAAGCAATTTCTGTGCTTCATCGTCAATAAGAAGGTCCAAGGTGTACAGTAAACCTGAAGTAAAGCATCCGAATCTAAAACTAGACTCACAGGAGAGGTTCAAATCATAGAAAGTTAGAGTGTCAGTTCTCGTGTACTTAAGTAAGCATTGTGCCTTTAGAATTTAATTCCGATGCAATTTCTGTGTTTTATCGTCAATAAGAAGGTCCAAGGTATACACTGAACCTGAAGTGAAGCATCGGAATCTAATACTGGACTCACGGGAGAGGCTCAAATCACAGAAAGTTAGCGTGTCAGTCCCTTTGTACTTAAGTCGTCATTGTGCCTTTTGTATTATATTCGGATGCAATTTCTGTGTTTCATCGTCAATAAGGAAGTACAAGGAATACAGTAAACCTGAAGTGAAGCATCGAATCTAAAACTGGGCTCACAGGAGAGGTACAAATCATAGAAAGTTAGAGAGTCAGTCCTCTAGTACTTAAGTCGGCTTTGTGCCTTTTGAATTTAATTCCGATGCAATTTCTGTGTTTCTTCGTCAATAAGAAGGTCCAAGGTATACAGGAAACCTGAAGTGAAACATCGGAATCTAAAACTGGACTCACAGGAGAGGTTAAAATCATAGAAATTGAGAGTGTCAGTCCTCTTTTACTTAAGTCGGCATTGTGCCTTTTGAATGTAATTCCGATGCCATTTCTGTGTTTAATCGACAATAAGAAGGTGCAAGTGATATAGTAGACCTGAAGTGAAGCATCGGAATCTAAAACTTGACTCACAGGAGATGTTCAAATCATAGAAAGTGAGAGTGTCAGTCCTCTTGTACTTAAGTCGGCATTGTGCTTCTGTATTAATTTCGGATGCAATTACTGTGATTCATCGTCAATATGAAAGTCCAAGGGATACAGTAAACCTGAAGTGAATCATCGGAATCTAAAACTGGACTCACAGGAGAGGTTAATATCATAGAAAGTGAGAGTGTCAGTCCCCTTTTACTTATGTCGGCATTGTGCCTTTTGAATTTAATTCCGATGCAATTTCTGTGTTTTATCGTCAATACGAAGGTCCAGGGTATACAGTGAACCTGAAGTGAAGCATCGGAATCTAAAACTAGACTCACAGGAGAGGTTCAAATCATAGAAAGTTAGAGTGTCAGTCCGCTTGTACTTAAGTCAGCATTGGGCATTTTGTATTAAATTCGGATGCAATTTCTGTGTTTCATCGTCAATAAGAAGGTCCAAGGGATACAGTAGACCTGAAGTGAAGCATCGGAATCTAAAACTGGACTCACAGTGGAGGTTGAAATCATAGAAAGTTAGAGTATCAGTTCTCTGCTACTTAAACGGCATTGTGCCATTTGATTTTAATTGCGAAGCAATTTCTGTGCTCCTCGTCAATAAGAAGGTCTAAGGTGTACAGTAAACCTGAAGTGAAGCATCAGAATCTAAAACTGGACTCACAGGAGAGGTTCAAATCACAGTAAGTTAGAGTGTCAGTCCCTTTCTACTTAAGTCGTCATTTTACCTTTTGTATTAAATTCGGATGCAATTTCTGTGTTTCATCGTCAATAAGAAGTTCCAAGGGATACGGTAAACCTGAAGTGAAGCATCGGAATCTAAAACTGGACTCACAGGAGAGGTTAAAATCAAAGAAAGTTAGAGAGTCGGTCCTCTTGTACTTATGTCGGCATTGTGCCTTTTGTATCAAATTCGGATGCAATTTCTGTGCTTCATCGTCAATAAGAAGGTGCAAGTGATATAGTAGACCTGAAGTGAAGCATCGGAATCTAAAACTTGACTCACAGGAGATGTTCAAATCATAGAAAGTGAGAGTGTCAGTCCTCTTGTACTTAAGTCGGCATTGTGCCTTTTGTATTAAATTCGGATGCAATTTCTGTGTTTCATCGTCTATAAGAACGTCCAAGGTATACACGAAACCTGAAGTCAAGCATCGGAATCTGAAACTGGTCTCACAGGAGAGGTTCAAATCATAGAAAGTGAGAGTGTCAGTACTCTTGTACTTAAGTCGGCATTGTGCTTTTGCATTAAATTCGGAAGCAATTTCTGTGTTTCATCGTCAATAAGAAAGTCCAAGAGATACAGTAAACCTGAAGTGATTCATCGGAATCTAAAACTGGACTCACAGAAGAGGTTCAAATCATAGAAAGTTAGAGAGTCAGTCCTCTTGTACTTAAGTCGGCATTGTGCCTTTTGAATTTAATTCCGATGCAATTTCTGTGTTTCAACCTCAATAAGAAGGTCCAAGGTATACAGGAAACCTGAAGTGAAGCATCGGAATCTAAAACTGGACTCACAGGAGAGGTTAAAATCATAGAAAGTGAGAGTGTCAGTCCTCTTTTACTTAAGTCGGCATTGTGCCTTTTGTATGAAATTCGGATGCAATCTCTGTGTTTCGTCGTCAATTAGAAGGTCCAACGTATACAGGAAACCTGAAGTGAAGCATCGGAATCTAAAACTGGACTCACAGGAGAGGTTCAAATCATAAAAAGTGAGAGTGTCAGGCCTCTTGTACTTAAGTCGGCATTGTGACTTTTGTATTAAATTCGGTTGCAATTTCTGTGTTTCATCGTCAATAAGGAGGTCCAAAGTATACAGTGAATCTGAAGTGAAGCATCGGAATCTAAAACTGGACTCACAGGAGAGGTTAAAATCAAAGAAAGTTAGAGTGTTGGTACTCTAGTACTTAAGTCAGCATTGTGCCTTTTGAATTTAATTCCGAAGCAATTTCTGTGCTTCTTCGTCAATAAGAAGGTCCAAGGTGTACACTAAACCTGAAGTGAAGCATCCGTTCTAAAACTGGGTTCACAGGAGAGGTACAAATCATAGAAAGTTAGAGTGTTAGTCCTCTTGTACTTAAGTCGGCATTGTGCCTTTTGAATTTAATTCCGATGCAATTTCTGTGTTTCATCGTCAATAAGAAGGTGCAAGTGATATAGTAGACCTGAAGTGAAGCATCGGAATCTAAAACTTGACTCACAGGAGATGTTCAAATCATAGAAAGTGAGAGTGTCAGTCCTCTTGTACTTAAGTCGGCATTGTGCCTTTTGTATTAAATTCGGATGCAAGTTCTGTGTTTCATCATCAATAAGAAGGTCCAAGGGATACAGTGAACCTGAAGTGAAGCATCGGAATCTAAAACTGGGCTCACTGGAGAGGTTCAAATCATTGAAAGTTAGAGTGTCAGTCCTCTTGTACCTAAGTCGGCGTTGTGCTATTTGAATTTAATTCGGATGAAATTTCTGTGTATCATCGTCAATAAGAAGGTCCAAGGGAAACAGTAAAGCTGAAGTGAAGCATCGGAATCTAAAACTGGACTCACAGTGGAGGTTCAAATCATACAAAGTTAGAGTGTCAGTTCTCTGCTACTTAAGTCGGCATTGTGCCTTTTGAATTTAATTCCGAAGAAATTTCTGTGCTTCATCGTCAATACGAAGGTCCAAGGTGTGCAGTAAACCTGAAGTGAAGCATCCGAATCTAAAACTAGACTCACAGGAGAGGTTCAAATCATAGAAAGTTAGTGTGTCAGTTCTCTTGTACTTAAGTCGGCTTTGTGCCTTTTGAATTTAATCCGATGCTATTTCTGTGTGTCATCGTCAATAAGGTGCAAGGTATACACTGAACCTTAAGTGATGCATCGGAATCTAATACTGGACTCACGGGAGAGGCTCAAATCACAGAAAGTTAGCGTGTCAGTCCCTTTGTACTTAAGTCGTCATTCTGCCTTTTGTATTAAATTCGGATGCAATTTCTGTGTTTCATCGTCAATAAGAAAGTCCAAGGAATACAGTAAACTTGAAGTGAAGCATCCGAATCTAAAACTGGGCTCACAGGAGAGGTACAAATCATAGAAAGTTAGAGAGTCAGTCCGCTAGTACTTAAGTCGGCATTGTGCCTTTTGAATTTAATTCCGATGCAATTTCTGTGTTTCATCGTCAATAAGACGTTTCAAGGTATACAGTGAACCTGAAGTGAAGCATCGGAATCTAAAACTCAACTCACAGGAGAGGTTCAAATCATAGAAAGTTAGAGTGTCAGTCCTTTTGTACTAAAGTCAGCACTGTGCCTTTTGTATTAAATTCGGATGCAATTTCTGTGCTTCATCGTCAACAATAAGGTGCAAGTGATATAGAAGACCTGAAGTGAAGAATCGGAATCTAAAACTTGACTCACAGGAGATGTTCAAATCATAGAAAGTGAGAGTGTCAGTCCACTTGTACTTAAGTCGGCATTGTGCCTATTGTATTAAATTCGGATGCAATCTCTGTGTTTCATCATCAATACGAATGTCCAAGGGATACTGTAAACCTGAAATGAATCATTGGAATCTAAAACTGGACTATCAGGAGAGGTTCAAATCATAGAAAGTTAGAGAGTCAGTCCTCTTGTACTTAAGTCGGCATTGTGCCTTTTGAATTTAATTCGGATGCAATTTCTGTGTTTCATCGGCAATAAGAAGGTCCAAGATATACAGTAAACCTGAAGTGAAACATCGGAATCTGAAACTGGACTCACAGGAGATGTTCAAATCATAGAAAGTGAGAGTGTCAGTCCTCTTGTGCTTATGTCGGCAATGTGCCTTTTGTATTATATTCGGATGCAATTTCTGTGTTTCATCGTCAATAAGGAAGTACAAGGAATACAGTAAACCTGAAGTGAAGCATCGAATCTAAAACTGGGCTCACAGGAGAGGTACAAATCATAGAAAGTTAGAGAGTCAGTCCTCTAGTACTTAAGTCGGCTTTGTGCCTTTTGAATTTAATTCCGATGCAATTTCTGTGTTTCATCGTCAATAAGAAGGTCCAAGGTATACAGGAAACCTGAAGTGAAACATCGGAATCTAAAACTGGACTCACAGGAGAGGTTAAAATCATAGAAACTGAGAGTGTCAGTCCTCTTTTACTTAAGTCGGCATTGTGCCTTTTGAATGTAATTCCGATGCCATTTCTGTGTTTAATCGACAATAAGAAGGTGCAAGTGATATAGTAGACCTGAAGTGAAGCATCGGAATCTAAAACTTGACTCACAGGAGATGTTCAAATCATAGAAAGTGAGAGTGTCAGTCCTCTTGTACTTAAGTCGGCATTGTGCCTTTTGTATTATATTCGGATGCAATTTCTGTGTTTCATCATCAATAAGAATGTCCAAGGGATACTGTAAACCTGATATGAATCATCGGAATCTAAAACTGGACTAACAGGAGAGGTTCAAATCATAGAAAGTTAAAGAGTCAGTCCTTTTGTACTTAAGTCGGCATTGTGCCTTTTGAATTTAATTCGGATGCAAATTCCGTGTTTCATCGTCAATAAGAAGGTCCAAGGTATACAGGAAACCTCAAGTGAAGCATCGGAATCTAAAACTGGACTCACAGGAGAGGTTGAATTCATAGAAAGTAAGAGTGTCAGTCCTCTTGTACTTAAGTCGGCATTGTGCCTTTTGTATTCAAGTCGTATGCAAGATCTGTGTTTCATCATCAATAAGAAGGTCCATGGGATACAGTGAACCTGAAGTGAAGCATCGGAATCTAAAACTGGGCTCACAGAAGAGGTTAAAATCATTGAAAGTTAGAGTGTCAGCCCTCTTGTACTTAAGTCGGCTTTGTGCCTTTTGAATTTAATTCCCAAGCAATTTCTGTGCTTCATCGTCAATAAGAAGGTCCAAGGTGTACAGTAAACCTGAAGTAAAGCATCCGAATCTAAAACTAGACTCACAGGAGAGGTTCAAATCATAGAAAGTTAGAGTGTCAGTTCTCTTGTACTTAAGTAAGCATTGTGCCTTTAGAATTTAATTCCGATGCAATTTCTGTGTTTCATCGTCAATAAGAAGGTCCAAGGTATACACTGAACCTGAAGTGAAGCATCGGAATCTAATACTGGACTCACGGGAGAGGCTCAAATCACAGAAAGTTAGCGTGTCAGTCCCTTTGTACTTAAGTCGTCATTGTGCCTTTTGTATTATATTCGGATGCAATTTCTGTGTTTCATCGTCAATAAGGAAGTACAAGGAATACAGTAAACCTGAAGTGAAGCATCGAGTCTAAAACTGGGCTCACAGGAGAGGTACAAATCATAGAAAGTTAGAGAGTCAGTCCTCTAGTACTTAAGTCGGCTTTGTGCCTTTTGAATTTAATTCCGATGCAATTTCTGTGTTTCATCGTCAATAAGAAGGTCCAAGGTATACAGGAAACCTGAAGTGAAACATCGGAATCTAAAACTGGACTCACAGGAGAGGTTAAAATCATAGAAATTGAGAGTGTCAGTCCTCTTTTACTTAAGTCGGCATTGTGCCTTTTGAATGTAATTCCGATGCCATTTCTGTGTTTAATCGACAATAAGAAGGTGCAAGTGATATAGTAGACCTGAAGTGAAGCATCGGAATCTAAAACTTGACTCACAGGAGATGTTCAAATCATAGAAAGTGAGAGTGTCAGTCCTCTTGTACTTAAGTCGGCATTGTGCCTTTTGTATTATATTCGGATGCAATTTCTGTGTTTCATCGTCAATAAGAACGTCCAAGGTATACAAGAAACCTGAAGTCAAGCATCGGAAACTAAAACTGGAATCACAGGAGAGGTTCAAATCATAGAAAGTGAGAGTGTCAGTCCTCTTGTACTTAAGTCGGCATTGTGCTTCTGTATTAATTTCGGATGCAATTACTGTGATTCATCGTCAATATGAAAGTCCAAGGGATACAGTAAACCTGAAGTGAATCATCGGAATCTAAAACTGGACTCACAGGAGAGGTTAATATCATAGAAAGTGAGAGTGTCAGTCCCCTTTTACTTATGTCGGCATTGTGCCTTTTGAATTTAATTCCGATGCAATTTCTGTGTTTTATCGTCAATACGAAGGTCCAGGGTATACAGTGAACCTGAAGTGAAGCATCGGAATCTAAAACTAGACTCACAGGAGAGGTTCAAATCATAGAAAGTTAGAGTGTCAGTCCGCTTGTACTTAAGTCAGCATTGGGCATTTTGTATTAAATTCGGATGCAATTTCTGTGTTTCATCGTCAATAAGAAGGTCCAAGGGATACAGTAAACCTGAAGTGAAGCATCGGAATCTAAAACTGGACTCACAGTGGAGGTTGAAATCATAGAAAGTTAGAGTATCAGTTCTCTGCTACTTAAACGGCATTGTGCCATTTGATTTTAATTGCGAAGCAATTTCTGTGCTTCATCGTCAATACGAAGGTCCAAGGTGTACAGTAAACCTGAAGTGAAGCATCAGAATCTAAAACTGGACTCACAGGAGAGGTTCAAATCACAGTAAGTTAGAGTGTCAGTCCCTTTCTACTTAAGTCGTCATTTTACCTTTTGTATTAAATTCGGATGCAATTTCTGTGTTTCATCGTCAATAAGAAGTTCCAAGGGATACAGTAAACCTGAAGTGAAGCATCGGAATCTAAAACTGGACTCACAGGAGAGGTTAAAATCAAAGAAAGTTAGAGAGTCGGTCCTCTTGTACTTATGTCGGCATTGTGCCTTTTGTATCAAATTCGGATGCAATTTCTGTGCTTCATCGTCAATAAGAAGGTGCAAGTGATATAGTAGACCTGAAGTGAAGCATCGGAATCTAAAACTTGACTCACAGGAGATGTTCAAATCATAGAAAGTGAGAGTGTCAGTCCTCTTGTACTTAAGTCGGCATTGTGCCTTTTGTATTAAATTCGGATGCAATTTCTGTGTTTCATCGTCTATAAGAACGTCCAAGGTATACACGAAACCTGAAGTCAAGCATCGGAATCTGAAACTGGTCTCACAGGAGAGGTTCAAATCATAGAAAGTGAGAGTGTCAGTCCTCTTGTACTTAAGTCGGCATTGTGCTTTTGCATTAAATTCGGAAGCAATTTCTGTGTTTCATCGTCAATAAGAAAGTCCAAGAGATACAGTAAACCTGAAGTGATTCATCGGAATCTAAAACTGGACTCACAGAAGAGGTTCAAATCATAGAAAGTTAGAGAGTCAGTCCTCTTGTACTTAAGTCGGCATTGTGCCTTTTGAATTTAATTCCGATGCAATTTCTGTGTTTCAACCTCAATACGAAGGTCCAAGGTATACAGGAAACCTGAAGTGAAGCATCGGAATCTAAAACTGGACTCACAGGAGAGGTTAAAATCATAGAAAGTGAGAGTGTCAGTCCTCTTTTACTTAAGTCGGCATTGTGCCTTTTGTATGAAATTCGGATGCAATCTCTGTGTTTCGTCGTCAATTAGAAGGTCCAACGTATACAGGAAACCTGAAGTGAAGCATCGGAATCTAAAACTGGACTCACAGGAGAGGTTCAAATCATAAAAAGTGAGAGTGTCAGGCCTCTTGTACTTAAGTCGGCATTGTGACTTTTGTATTAAATTCGGTTGCAATTTCTGTGTTTCATCGTCAACAAGGAGGTCCAAAGTATACAGTGAATCTGAAGTGAAGCATCGGAATCTAAAACTGGACTCACAGGAGAGGTTAAAATCAAAGAAAGTTAGAGTGTTGGTACTCTAGTACTTAAGTCAGCATTGTGCCTTTTGAATTTAATTCCGAAGCAATTTCTGTGCTTCTTCGTCAATAAGAAGGTCCAAGGTGTACACTAAACCTGAAGTGAAGCATCCGTTCTAAAACTGGGTTCACAGGAGAGGTACAAATCATAGAAAGTTAGAGTGTTAGTCCTCTTGTACTTAAGTCGGCATTGTGCCTTTTGAATTTAATTCCGATGCAATTTCTGTGTTTCATCGTCAATAAGAAGGTGCAAGTGATATAGTAGACCTGAAGTGAAGCATCGGAATCTAAAACTTGACTCACAGGAGATGTTCAAATCATAGAAAGTGAGAGTGTCAGTCCTATTGTACTTAAGTCGGCATTGTGCCTTTTGTATTAAATTCGGATGCAAGTTCTGTGTTTCATCATCAATAAGAAGGTCCAAGGGATACAGTGAACCTGAAGTGAAGCATCGGAATCTAAAACTGGGCTCACTGGAGAGGTTCAAATCATTGAAAGTTAGAGTGTCAGTCCTCTTGTACCTAAGTCGGCGTTGTGCTATTTGAATTTAATTCGGATGAAATTTCTGTGTATCATCGTCAATAAGAAGGTCCAAGGGAAACAGTAAAGCTGAAGTGAAGCATCGGAATCTAAAACTGGACTCACAGTGGAGGTTCAAATCATACAAAGTTAGAGTGTCAGTTCTCTGCTACTTAAGTCGGCATTGTGCCTTTTGAATTTAATTCCAAAGAAATTTCTGTGCTTCATCGTCAATACGAAGGTCCAAGGTGTGCAGTAAACCTGAAGTGAAGCATCCGAATCTAAAACTAGACTCACAGGAGAGGTTCAAATCATAGAAAGTTAGTGTGTCAGTTCTCTTGTACTTAAGTCGGCTTTGTGCCTTTTGAATTTAATCCGATGCTATTTCTGTGTGTCATCGTCAATAAGGTGCAAGGTATACACTGAACCTTAAGTGATGCATCGGAATCTAATACTGGACTCACGGGAGAGGCTCAAATCACAGAAAGTTAGCGTGTCAGTCCCTTTGTACTTAAGTCGTCATTCTGCCTTTTGTATTAAATTCGGATGCAATTTCTGTGTTTCATCGTCAATAAGAAAGTCCAAGGAATACAGTAAACTTGAAGTGAAGCATCCGAATCTAAAACTGGGCTCACAGGAGAGGTACAAATCATAGAAAGTTAGAGAGTCAGTCCGCTAGTACTTAAGTCGGCATTGTGCCTTTTGAATTTAATTCCGATACAATTTCTGTGTTTCATCGTCAATAAGACGTTTCAAGGTATACAGTGAACCTGAAGTGAAGCATCGGAATCTAAAACTTAACTCACAGGAGAGGTTCAAATCATAGAAAGTTAGAGTGTCAGTCCTTTTGTACTAAAGTCAGCACTGTGCCTTTTGTATTAAATTCGGATGCAATTTCTGTGCTTCATCGTCAACAATAAGGTGCAAGTGATATAGAAGACCTGAAGTGAAGAATCGGAATCTAAAACTTGACTCACAGGAGATGTTCAAATCATAGAAAGTGAGAGTGTCAGTCCACTTGTACTTAAGTCGGCATTGTGCCTATTGTATTAAATTCGGATGCAATCTCTGTGTTTCATCATCAATACGAATGTCCAAGGGATACTGTAAACCTGAAATGAATCATTGGAATCTAAAACTGGACTATCAGGAGAGGTTCAAATCATAGAAAGTTAGAGAGTCAGTCCTCTTGTACTTAAGTCGGCATTGTGCCTTTTGAATTTAATTCGGATGCAATTTCTGTGTTTCATCGGCAATAAGAAGGTCCAAGATATACAGTAAACCTGAAGTGAAACATCGGAATCTAAAACTGGACTCACAGGAGATGTTCAAATCATAGAAAGTGAGAGTGTCAGTCCTCTTGTGCTTAAGTCGGCAATGTGCCTTTTGTATTAAATTCGGATGCAATTTCTGTGTTTCATCATCAGTAAGAATGTCCAAGGGATACTGTAAACCTGACATGAATCATCGGAATCTACAACTGGACTAACAGGAGAGGTTCAAATCATAGAAAGTTAAAGAGTCAGTCCTTTTGTACTTAAGTCGGCATTGTAACTTTTGAATTTAATTCGGATGCAAATTCCGTGTCTCATCGTCAATAAGAAGGTCCAAGGTATACAGGAAACCTCAAGTGAAGCATCGGAATCTAAAACTGGACTCACAGGAGAGGTTGAATTCATAGAAAGTAAGAGTGTCAGTCCTCTTGTACTTAAGTCGGCATTGTGCCTTTTGTATTCAAGTCGTATGCAAGATCTGTGTTTCATCATCAATAAGAAGGTCCATGGGATACAGTGAACCTGAAGTGAAGCATCGGAATCTAAAACTGGGCTCACAGGAGAGGTTAAAATCATTGAAAGTTAGAGTGTCAGCCCTCTTGTACTTAAGTCGGCTTTGTGCCTTTTGAATTTAATTCCCAAGCAATTTCTGTGCTTCATCGTCAATAAGAAGGTCCAAGGTGTACAGTAAACCTGAAGTAAAGCATCCGAATCTAAAACTAGACTCACAGGAGAGGTTCAAATCATAGAAAGTTAGAGTGTCAGTTCTCTTGTACTTAAGTAAGCATTGTGCCTTTAGAATTTAATTCCGATGCAATTTCTGTGTTTCATCGTCAATAAGAAGTTCCAAGGTATACACTGAACCTGAAGTGAAGCATCGGAATCTAATACTGGACTCACGGGAGAGGCTCAAATCACAGAAAGTTAGCGTGTCAGTCCCTTTGTACTTATGTCGTCATTGTGCCTTTTGTATTATATTCGGATGCAATTTCTGTGTTTCATCGTCAATAAGGAAGTACAAGGAATACAGTAAACCTGAAGTGAAGCATCGAATCTAAAACTGGGCTCACAGGAGAGGTACAAATCATAGAAAGTTAGAGAGTCAGTCCTCTAGTACTTAAGTCGGCTTTGTGCCTTTTGAATTTAATTCCGATGCAATTTCTGTGTTTCATCGTCAATAAGAAGGTCCAAGGTATACAGGAAACCTGAAGTGAAACATCGGAATCTAAAACTGGACTCACAGGAGAGGTTAAAATCATAGAAACTGAGAGTGTCAGTCCTCTTTTACTTAAGTCGGCATTGTGCCTTTTGAATGTAATTCCGATGCCATTTCTGTGTTTAATCGACAATAAGAAGGTGCAAGTGATATAGTAGACCTGAAGTGAAGCATCGGAATCTAAAACTTGACTCACAGGAGATGTTCAAATCATAGAAAGTGAGAGTGTCAGTCCTCTTGTACTTAAGTCGGCATTGTGCCTTTTGTATTATATTCGGATGCAATTTCTGTGTTTCATCATCAATAAGAATGTCCAAGGGATACTGTAAACCTGATATGAATCATCGGAATCTAAAACTGGACTAACAGGAGAGGTTCAAATCATAGAAAGTTAAAGAGTCAGTCCTTTTGTACTTAAGTCGGCATTGTGCCTTTTGAATTTAATTCGGATGCAAATTCCGTGTTTCATCGTCAATAAGAAGGTCCAAGGTATACAGGAAACCTCAAGTGAAGCATCGGAATCTAAAACTGGACTCACAGGAGAGGTTGAATTCATAGAAAGTAAGAGTGTCAGTCCTCTTGTACTTAAGTCGGCATTGTGCCTTTTGTATTCAAGTCGTATGCAAGATCTGTGTTTCATCATCAATAAGAAGGTCCATGGGATACAGTGAACCTGAAGTGAAGCATCGGAATCTAAAACTGGGCTCACAGAAGAGGTTAAAATCATTGAAAGTTAGAGTGTCAGCCCTCTTGTACTTAAGTCGGCTTTGTGCCTTTTGAATTTAATTCCCAAGCAATTTCTGTGCTTCATCGTCAATAAGAAGGTCCAAGGTGTACAGTAAACCTGAAGTAAAGCATCCGAATCTAAAACTAGACTCACAGGAGAGGTTCAAATCATAGAAAGTTAGAGTGTCAGTTCTCTTGTACTTAAGTAAGCATTGTGCCTTTAGAATTTAATTCCGATGCAATTTCTGTGTTTCATCGTCAATAAGAAGGTCCAAGGTATACACTGAACCTGAAGTGAAGCATCGGAATCTAATACTGGACTCACGGGAGAGGCTCAAATCACAGAAAGTTAGCGTGTCAGTCCCTTTGTACTTAAGTCGTCATTGTGCCTTTTGTATTATATTCGGATGCAATTTCTGTGTTTCACCGTCAATAAGGAAGTACAAGGAATACAGTAAACCTGAAGTGAAGCATCGAGTCTAAAACTGGGCTCACAGGAGAGGTACAAATCATAGAAAGTTAGAGAGTCAGTCCTCTAGTACTTAAGTCGGCTTTGTGCCTTTTGAATTTAATTCCGATGCAATTTCTGTGTTTCATCGTCAATAAGAAGGTCCAAGGTATACAGGAAACCTGAAGTGAAACATCGGAATCTAAAACTGGACTCACAGGAGAGGTTAAAATCATAGAAATTGAGAGTGTCAGTCCTCTTTTACTTAAGTCGGCATTGTGCCTTTTGAATGTAATTCCGATGCCATTTCTGTGTTTAATCGACAATAAGAAGGTGCAAGTGATATAGTAGACCTGAAGTGAAGCATCGGAATCTAAAACTTGACTCACAGGAGATGTTCAAATCATAGAAAGTGAGAGTGTCAGTCCTCTTGTACTTAAGTCGGCATTGTGCCTTTTGTATTATATTCGGATGCAATTTCTGTGTTTCATCGTCAATAAGAACGTCCAAGGTATACAAGAAACCTGAAGTCAAGCATCGGAAAGTAAAACTGGAATCACAGGAGAGGTTCAAATCATAGAAAGTGAGAGTGTCAGTCCTCTTGTACTTAAGTCGGCATTGTGCTTCTGTATTAATTTCGGATGCAATTACTGTGATTCATCGTCAATATGAAAGTCCAAGGGATACAGTAAACCTGAAGTGAATCATCGGAATCTAAAACTGGACTCACAGGAGAGGTTAATATCATAGAAAGTGAGGGTGTCAGTCCCCTTTTACTTATGTCGGCATTGTGCCTTTTGAATTTAATTCCGATGCAATTTCTGTGTTTTATCGTCAATACGAAGGTCCAGGGTATACAGTGAACCTGAAGTGAAGCATCGGAATCTAAAACTAGACTCACAGGAGAGGTTCAAATCATAGAAAGTTAGAGTGTCAGTCCGCTTGTACTTAAGTCAGCATTGGGCATTTTGTATTAAATTCGGATGCAATTTCTGTGTTTCATCGTCAATAAGAAGGTCCAAGGGATACAGTAAACCTGAAGTGAAGCATCGGAATCTAAAACTGGACTCACAGTGGAGGTTGAAATCATAGAAAGTTAGAGTATCAGTTCTCTGCTACTTAAACGGCATTGTGCCATTTGATTTTAATTGCGAAGCAATTTCTGTGCTTCATCGTCAATAAGAAGGTCCAAGGTGTACAGTAAACCTGAAGTGAAGCATCAGAATCTAAAACTGGACTCACAGGAGAGGTTCAAATCACAGTAAGTTAGAGTGTCAGTCCCTTTCTACTTAAGTCGTCATTTTACCTTTTGTATTAAATTCGGATGCAATTTCTGTGTTTCATCGTCAATAAGAAGTTCCAAGTAATACAGTAAACCTGAAGTGAAGCATCGGAATCTAAAACTGGACTCACAGGAGAGGTTAAAATCAAAGAAAGTTAGAGAGTCGGTCCTCTTGTACTTATGTCGGCATTGTGCCTTTTGTATCAAATTCGGATGCAATTTCTGTGCTTCATCGTCAATAAGAAGGTGCAAGTGATATAGTAGACCTGAAGTGAAGCATCGGAATCTAAAACTTGACTCACAGGAGATGTTCAAATCATAGAAAGTGAGAGTGTCAGTCCTCTTGTACTTAAGTCGGCATTGTGCCTTTTGTATTAAATTCGGATGCAATTTCTGTGTTTCATCGTCTATAAGAACGTCCAAGGTATACACGAAACCTGAAGTCAAGCATCGGAATCTGAAACTGGTCTCACAGGAGAGGTTCAAATCATAGAAAGTGAGAGTGTCAGTCCTCTTGTACTTAAGTCGGCATTGTGCTTTTGCATTAAATTCGGAAGCAATTTCTGTGTTTCATCGTCAATAAGAAAGTCCAAGAGATACAGTAAACCTGAAGTGATTCATCGGAATCTAAAACTGGACTCACAGAAGAGGTTCAAATCATAGAAAGTTAGAGAGTCAGTCCTCTTGTACTTAAGTCGGCATTGTGCCTTTTGAATTTAATTCCGATGCAATTTCTGTGTTTCAACCTCAATACGAAGGTCCAAGGTATACAGGAAACCTGAAGTGAAGCATCGGAATCTAAAACTGGACTCACAGGAGAGGTTAAAATCATAGAAAGTGAGAGTGTCAGTCCTCTTTTACTTAAGTCGGCATTGTGCCTTTTGTATGAAATTCGGATGCAATCTCTGTGTTTCGTCGTCAATTAGAAGGTCCAACGTATACAGGAAACCTGAAGTGAAGCATCGGAATCTAAAACTGGACTCACAGGAGAGGTTCAAATCATAAAAAGTGAGAGTGTCAGGCCTCTTGTACTTAAGTCGGCATTGTGACTTTTGTATTAAATTCGGTTGCAATTTCTGTGTTTCATCGTCAATAAGGAGGTCCAAAGTATACAGTGAATCTGAAGTGAAGCATCGGAATCTAAAACTGGACTCACAGGAGAGGTTAAAATCAAAGAAAGTTAGAGTGTTGGTACTCTAGTACTTAAGTCAGCATTGTGCCTTTTGAATTTAATTCCGAAGCAATTTCTGTGCTTCTTCGTCGATAAGAAGGTCCAAGGTGTACACTACACCTGAAGTGAAGCATCCGTTCTAAAACTGGGTTCACAGGAGAGGTACAAATCATAGAAAGTTAGAGTGTTAGTCCTCTTGTACTTAAGTCGGCATTGTGCCTTTTGAATTTAATTCCGATGCAATTTCTGTGTTTCATCGTCAATAAGAAGGTGCAAGTGATATAGTAGACCTGAAGTGAAGCATCGGAATCTAAAACTTGACTCACAGGAGATGTTCAAATCATAGAAAGTGAGAGTGTCAGTCCTCTTGTACATAAGTCGTCATTGTGCTTTTACATTAAATTTGGAAGCAATTTCTGTGTTTCATCGTCAATAAGAAAGTCCAAGAGATACAGTAAACCTGAAGTGATTCATCGGAATCTAAAACTGGACTAACAGAAGAGGTTCAAATCATAGAAAGTTAGAGAGTCAGTCCTCTTGTACTTAAGTCGGCATTGTGCTTTTTGAATTTAATTCCGATGCAATTTCTGTGTTTCATCGTCAATAAGAAGGTCCAAGGTATACAGGAAACCTGAAGTGAAGCATCGGAATCTAAAACTGGACTCACAGGAGAGGTTAAAATCATAGAAAGTGAGAGTGTCAGTCCTCTTTTACTTAAGTCGGCATTGTGCCTTTTGTATGAAATTCGGATGCAATCTCTGTGTTTCGTCGTCAATTAGAAGGTCCAACGTATACAGGAAACCTGAAGTGAATCATCGGAATCTAAAACTGGACTCACAGGAGAGGTTCAAATCATAAAAAGTGAGAGTGTCAGGCCTCTTGTACTTAAGTCGGCATTGTGACTTTTGTATTAAATTCGGTTGCAATTTCTGTGTTTCATCGTCAATAAGGAGATCCAAAGTATACAGTGAATCTGAAGTGATGCATCGGAATCTAAAACTGGACTCACAGGAGAGGTTAAAATCAAAGAAAGTTAGAGTGTTGGTCATCTTGTACTTAAGTCAGCATTGTGTCTTTTGAATTTAATTCCGAAGCAATTTCTGTGCTTCTTCGTCAATAAGAAGGTCCAAGGTGTACAGTAAACCTGAAGTAAAGCATCCGTTCTAAAACTGGGTTCACAGGAGAGGTACAAATCATAGAAAGTTAGAGTGTTAGTCCTCTTGTACTTAAGTCGGCATTGTGCCTTTTGAATTTAATTCCGATGCAATTTCTGTGTTTCATCGTCAATAAGAAGGTCCAAGGTATACAGTGAACCTGATATGAATCATCGGAATCTAAAACTTAACTCACAGGAGAGGTTCAAATCATAGAAAGTGAGAGTGTCAGTCCCCTTTTACTTATGTCGGCATTGTGCCTTTTGAATTTAATTCCGATGCAATTTCTGTGTTTTATCGTCAATACGAAGGTCCAGGGTATACAGTGAACCTGAAGTGAAGCATCGGAATCTAAAACTAGACTCACAGGAGAGGTTCAAATCATAGAAAGTTAGAGTGTCAGTCCGCTTGTACTTAAGTCAGCATTGTGCATTTTGTACTAAATTCGGATGCAATTTGTGTGTTTCATCGTCAATAAGAAGGTCCAAGGGATACAGTGAACCTGAAGTGAAGCATCGGAATCTAAAACTGGACTCACAGGAGAGGTTCAAATCATAAAAAGTGAGAGTGTCAGGCCTCTTGTACTTAAGTCGGCATTGTGACTTTTGTATTAAATTCGGTTGCAATTTCTGTGTTTCATCGTCAATAAGGAGGTCCAAAGTATACAGTGAATCTGAAGTGAAGCATCGGAATCTAAAACTGGACTCACAGGAGAGGTTAAAATCAAAGAAAGTTAGAGTGTTGGTCCTCTTGTACTTAAGTCAGCATTGTGCCTTTTGAATTTAATTCCGAAGCAATTTCTGTGCTTCTTCGTCAATAAGAAGGTCCAAGGTGTACAGTAAACCTGAAGTGAAGCATCCGTTCTAAAACTGGGTTCACAGGAGAGGTACAAATCATAGAAAGTTAGAGTGTTAGTCCTCTTGTACTTAAGTCGGCATTGTGCCTTTTGAATTTAATTCCGATGCAATTTCTGTGTTTCATCGTCAATAAGAAGGTCCAAGGTATACAGTGAACCTTATATGAATCATCGGAATCTAAAACTTAACTCACAGGAGAGGTTCAAATCATAGAAAGTGAGAGTGTCAGTCCCCTTTTACTTATGTCGGCATTGTGCCTTTTGAATTTAATTCCGATGCAATTTCTGTGTTTTATCGTCAATACGAAGGTCCAGGGTATACAGTGAACCTGAAGTGAAGCATCGGAATCTAAAACTAGACTCACCGGAGAGGTTCAAATCATAGAAAGTTAGAGTGTCAGTCCGCTTGTACTTAAGTCAGCATTGTGCATTTTGTATTAAATTCGGATGCAATTTCTGTGTTTCATCGTCAATAAGAAGGTCCAAGGGATACAGTAAACCTGAAGTGAAGCATCGGAATCTAAAACTGGACTCACAGTGGAGGTTGAAATCATAGAGAGTTAGAGTATCAGTTCTCTGCTACTTAAACGGCATTGTGCCATTTGATTTTAATTGCGAAGCAATTTCTGTGCTTCATCGTCAATAAGAAGGTCCAAGGTGTACAGTAAACCTGAAGTGAAGCATCTGAATCTAAAACTAGACTTACAGGAGAGGTTCAAATCATAGTAAGTTAGAGTGTCAGTCCTCTTGTACTTAAGTCTGCATTGTGCCTTTTGAATTTTATTCCGATGCAATTTCTGTGTCTCATCGTCAATGAGAAGGTCCAAGGTATACAGTGAACCTGAAGTGAAGCATCAGAATCTAAAACTGGACTCACAGGAGAGGTTCAAATCACAGTAAGTTAGAGTGTCAGTCCCTTTCTACTTAAGTCGTCATTTTACCTTTTGTATTAAATTCGGATGCAATTTCTGTGTTTCATCGTCAATAAGAAGTTCCAAGGGATACAGTAAACCTGAAGTGAAGCATCGGAATCTAAAACAGGACTCACAGGAGAGGTTAAAATCAAATGAAGTTAGAGAGTCGGTCCTCTTGTACTTATGTCGGCATTGTGCCTTTTGTATCAAATTCGGATGCAATTTCTGTGCTTCATCGTCAATAAGAAGGTGCAAGTGATATAGTAGACCTGAAGTGAAGCATCGGAATCTAAAACTTGACTCACAGGAGATGTTCAAATCATAGAAAGTGAGAGTGTCAGTCCTCTTGTACTTAAGTCGGCATTGTGCCTTTTGTATTAAATTCGGATGCAATTTCTGTGTTTCATCGTCTAAAAGAACGTCCAAGGTATACACGAAACCTGAAGTCAAGCATCGGAATCTAAAACTGGTCTCACAGGAGAGGTTCAAATCATAGAAAGTGAGAGTGTCAGTCCTCTTGTACTTAAGTCGGCATTGTGCTTTTGCATTAAATTCGGAAGCAATTTCTGTGTTTCATCGACAATAAGAAAGTCCAAGAGATACAGTAAACCTGAAGTGATTCATCGGAATCTAAAACTGGACTCACAGAAGAGGTTCAAATCATAGAAAGTTAGAGAGTCAGTCCTCTAGTACTTAAGTCGGCATTCTGCCTTTTGAATTTAATTCCGATGCAATTTCTGTGTTTCGTCGTCAATTTGAAGGTCTAACGTATACAAGAAACCTGAAGTGAAGCATCGGAATCTAAAACTGGACTCACAGGAGAGGTTCAAATCATAAAAAGTGAGAGTGTCAGGCCTCTTGTACTTAAGTCGGCATTGTGACTTTTGTATTAAATTCGGTTGCAATTTCTGTGTTTCATCGTCAATAAGGAGGTCCAAAGTATACAGTGAATCTGAAGTGAAGCATCGGAATCTAAAACTGGACTCACAGGAGAGGTTAAAATCAAAGAAAGTTAGAGTGTTGGTCCTCTTGTACTTAAGTCAGCATTGTGCCTTTTGAATTTAATTCCGAAGCAATTTCTGTGCTTCTTCGTCAGTAAGAAGGTCCGAAGTGTACAGTAAACCTGAAGTGAAGCATCCGTTCTAAAACTGGGTTCACAGGAGAGGTACAAATCATAGAAAGTTAGAGTGTTAGTCCTCTTGTACTTAAGTCGGCATTGTGCCTTTTGAATTTAATTCCGATGCAATTTCTGTGTTTCATCGTCAATAAGAAAGTCCAAGGTATACAGTGAACCTGAAGTGTAGCATCGGAATCTAAAACTGGACTCACAGGAGAGGTTCAAATCATAGAAAGTTGGAGAGTCAGTCCTCTTGTACTTAAGTCGGCATTGTGCCTTTTGAATTTAATTCGCATGCAATTTCTGTGTTTCATCGTCAATAAGAAGGTCCAAGGGATACAGTAAACCTGAAGTGAAGCATCGGAATCTAAAACTGGACTCACAGGAGATGTTCAAATCATAGAAAGTGAGAGTGTCAGTCCTCTTGTACTTAAGTCGGCATTGTGCCTTTTGTATTAAATTCGGATGCAATTTCTGTGTTTCATCATCAATAAGAATGTCCAAGGGATACTGTAAACCTGATATGAATCATCGGAATCTAAAACTTAACTCACAGGAGAGGTTCAAATCGTAGAAAGTTAGAGTGTCAGTCCTTTTGTACTTGAGTCAGCACTGTGCCTTTTGTATTAAATTCGGATGCAATTTCTGTGCTTCATCGTCAACAATAAGGTGCAAGTGATATAGAAGACCTGAAGTGAAGAATCGGAATCTAAAACTTGACTCACAGGAGATGTTCAAATCATAGAAAGTGAGAGTGTCAGTCCACTTGTACTTAAGTCGGCATTGTGCCTTTTGTATTAAATTCGGATGCAATCTCTGTGTATCATCATCAACACGAATGTCCAAGGGATACTGTAAACATGAAATGAATCATTGGAATCTAAAACTGGTCTATCAGGAGAGGTTCAAATCATAGAAAGTTAGAGAGTCAGTCCTCTTGTACTTAAGTCGGCATTGTGCCTTTTGAATTTAATTCGGATGTAATTTCTGTGTTTCATCGGCAATAAGAAGGTCCAAGGGATACAGTAAACCTGAAGTGAAGCATCGGAATCTAAAACTGGACTCACAGGAGATGTTCAAATCATAGAAAGTGAGAGTGTCAGTCCTCTTGTACTTAAGTCGGCATTGTGCCTTTTTGTATTAAATTCGGATGCAATTTCTGTGTTTCATCTTCAATAAGAAAGTCCAACGGCTACTGTAAACCTGATATGAATCATCGGAATCTAAAACTGGACTAACAGGAGAGGTTCAAATCATAGAAAGTTAGAGAGTCAGTCCTCTTGTACTGAAGTCGGCATTGTGCCTTTTGAATTTAATTTGGATGCAAATTCCGTGTTTCATCGTCAATAAGAAGGTCCATGGGATACAGTGAACCTGAAGTGAAGCATCGGAATCTAAAACTGGGCTCACAGGAGAGGTTAAAATCATTGAAAGTTAGAGTGTCAGTCCTCTTGTACTTAAGTCGACTTTGTGCCTTTTGAATTTAATTCCCAAGCAATTTCTGTGCTTCATCGTCAATAAGAAGGTCCAAGGTGTACAGTAAACCTGAAGTAAAGCATCCGAATCTAAAACTAGACACACAGGAGAGGTTAAAATCATAGAAAGTTAGAGTGTCAGTTCTCTTGTACTTAAGTAAGCATTGTGCCTTTTGAATTTAATTCCGATGCAATTTCTGTGTTTCATCGTCAATAAGAAGGTCCAAGGGATACACTGAACCTGAAGTGAAGCATCGGAATCTAATTCTGGACTCACGGGAGAGGCTCAAATCACAGAAAGTTAGCGTGTCAGTCCCTTTTTACTTAAGTCGTCATTGTGCCTTTTGTATTAGATTCGGATGCAATTTCTGTGTTTCATCGTCAATAAGGAAGTACAAGGAATACAGTAAACCTGAAGTGAAGCATCGAATCTAAAACTGGGCTCACAGGAGAGGTACAAATCATAGAAAGTTAGAGAGTCAGTCCTCTAGTACTTAAGTCGGCTTTGTGCCTTTTGAATTTAATTCCGATGCAATTTCTGTGTTTCATCGTCAATAAGAAGGTCCAAGGTATACAGGAGACCTGAAGTGAAGCATCGGAATCTAAAACTGGACTCACAGGAGAGGTTAAAATCATAGAAATTGAGAGTGTCAGTCCTCTTTTACTTAAGTCGGCATTGTGCCTTTTGAATTTAATTCCGATGCAATTTCTGTGTTTAATCGACAATAAGAAGGTGCAAGTGATATAGTAGACCTGAAGTGAAGCATCGGAATCTATAACTTGACTCACAGGAGATGTTTAAATCGTAGAAAGTGAGAGTGTCAGTCCTCTTGTACTTAAGTCGGCATTGTGCCTTTGTATTAAATTCGGATGCAATTACTGTGTTTCATCGTCAATATGAAAGTCCAAGGGATACAGTAAACCTGAAGTGAATCATCGGAATCTAAAACTGGACTCACAGGAGAGGTTAATATCATAGAAAGTGAGAGTGTCAGTCCCCTTTTACTTATGTCGGCATTGTGCCTTTTGAATTTAATTCCGATGCACTTTCTGTGTTTTATCGTCAATAAGAAGGTCCAGGGTATACAGTGAACCTGAAGTGAAGCATCGGAATCTAAAACTAGACTCACAGGAGAGGTTCAAATCATAGAAAGTTAGAGTGTCAGTCCGCTTGTACTTAAGTCAGCATTGTGCATTTTGTATTAAATTCGGATGCAATTTCTGTGTTTCATCGTCAATAAGAAGGTCCAAGGGATACAGTAAACCTGAAGTGAAGCATCGGAATCTAAAACTGGACTCACAGTGGAGGTTGAAATCATAGAAAGTTAGAGTATCAGTTCTCTGCTACTGAAACGGCATTGTGCCATTTGATTTTAATTGCGAATCAATTTCTGTGCTTCATCGTCAATAAGAAGGTCCAAGGTGTACAGTAAACCTGAAGTGAAGCATCCGAATCTAAAAATAGACTCACAGGAGAGGTTCAAATCATAGTAAGTTAGAGTGTCAGTCCTCTTGTACTTAAGTCTGCATTGTGCCTTTTGAATTTAATTCCGATGCAATTTCTGTGTCTCATCGTCAATAAGAAGGTCCAAGGTATACAGTGAACCTGAAGTGAAGCATCAGAATCTAAAACTGGACTCTCAGGAGAGGTTCAAATCACAGTAAGTTAGAGTGTCAGTCCCTTTCTACTTAAGTCGTCATTTTACCTTTTGTATTAAATTCGGATGCAATTTCTGTGTTTCATCGTCAATAAGAAGTTCCAAGGGATACAGTAAACCTGAAGTGAAGCATCGGAATCTAAAACTGGACTCCCAGGAGAGGTTAAAATCAAAGAAAGTTAGAGAGTCGGTCCTCTTGTACTTATGTCGGCATTGTGCCTTTTGTATCAAATTCGGATGCAATTTCTGTGCTTCATCGTCAATAAGAAGGTGCAAGTGATATAGTAGACCTGAAGTGTAGCATCGGAATCTAAAACTGGACTCACAGGAGAGGTTCAAATCATAGAAAGTTGGAGAGTCAGTCCTCTTGTACTTAAGTCGGCATTGTGCCTTTTGAATTTAATTCGCATGCAATTTCTGTGTTTCATCGTCAATAAGAAGGTCCAAGGGATACAGTAAACCTGAAGTGAATCATCGGAATCTAAAACTGGACTCACAGGAGATGTTCCTATCATAGAAAGTGAGAGTGTCAGTCCTCTTGTACTTAAGTCGGCATTGTGCCTTTTGTATTAAATTCGGATGCAATTTCTGTGTTTCATCATCAATAAGAATGTCCAAGGGATACTGTAAACCTGATATGAATCATCGGAATCGAAAACTGGACTAGCAGGAGAGGTTCAAATCATAGAAAGTTAGAGAGTCAGTCCTCTTGTACTTAAGTCGGCATTGTGCCTTTTGAATTTAATTCGGATGCAAATTCCGTGTTTCATCGTCAATAAGAAGGTCCAAGGTATACAGGAAACCTGAAGTGAAGCATCGGAATCTAAAACTGGACTCACAGGAGAGGTTGAATTCATAGAAAGTGAGAGTGTCAGTCCTCTTGTACTTAAATCGGCATTGTGCCTTTTGTATTCAATTCGGATGGAAGTTCTGTGTTTCATCATCAATAAGAAGGTCCACGGGATACAGTGAACCTGAAGTGAAGCACCGGAATCTAAAACTGGGCTCACAGGAGAGGTTTAAATCATTGAAAGTTAGAGTGTCAGTCCTCTTGTACTTAAGTCGGCATTGTGCCTTTTGAATTTAATTCGGATGAAATTTCTGTGTTTCATCGTCAATATGAAGGTCCAAGGGAAACAGTAAACCTGAAGTGAAGCATCCGAATCTGAAACTAGACTCACAGGAGAGGTTCTAATCATAGAAAGTTAGAATGTCAGTTCTCTAGTACTTAAGTAAGCATTGTGCCTTTTGAATTTAATTTCGATGCAATTTCTGTGTTTCATCGTAAATAAGAAGGTCCAAGGTATACACTGAACCTGAAGTGAAGCATCGGAATCTAATACTGGACTCACGGGAGAGGCTCAAATCACAGAAAGTTAGCGTGTCAGTCCCTTTGTACTTAAGTCGTCATTGTGCCTTTTGTATTAAATACGCATGCAATTTCTGTGTTTCATCGTCAATAAGAAAGTACAAGGAATACAGTAAACCTGAAGTGAAGCATCCTAATCTAAAACTGGGCTCACAGGAGAGGTACAAATCATAGAAAGTTAGAGAGTCAATCCTCTAGTACTTAAGTCGGCATTGTGCCTTTTGAATTTAATTTCGATGCAATTTCTGTGTTTCATCGCCAATAAGAAGGTCCAAGGTATACAGGAAACCTGAAGTGAAGCATCGGAATCTAAAACTGGACTCACAGGAGAGGTTAAAATTATAGAAATTGAGAGTGTCAGTCCTCTTTTACTTAAGTCGGCATTGTGCCTTTTGTATTTAATTCCGATGCAATTTCTGTGTTTAATCGACAATAAGAAGGTGCAAGTGATATAGTGGACCTGAAGTGAAGCATTGGAATCTAAAACTTGACTCACAGGAGATGTTCAAATCATAGAAAGTGAGAGTGTCAGTCCTCTTGTACTTAAGTCGGCATTGTGCCTTTTGTATTAAATTCGGATGCAATTTCTGTGTTTCATCGTCAATAAGAACGTCCAAGGTATACAAGAAACCTGAAGTCAAGCATCGGAAATTAAAACTGGAAACACAGGAGAGGTTCAAATCATAGAAAGTGAGAGTGTCAGTCCTCTTGTACTTAAGTCGGCATTGTGCTTTTGTATTAAATTCGGATGCAATTTATGTGTTTCATCGTCAATATGAAAGTCCAAGGGATACAGTAAACCTGAAGTTAATCATCGGAATCTAAATCTGGACTCACAGGAGAGGTTAATATCATAGAAAGTGAGAGTGTCAGTCCTCTTTTACTTATGTCGGCATTGTGCATTTTGAATTTAATTCCGAAGCAATTTCTGTGTTTTATCGTCAATAAGAAGGTCCAGGGTATACAGTGAACCTGAAGTGAAGCATCGGAATCTAAAACTAGACTCACAGGAGAGGTTCAAATCATACAAAGTTAGGGTGTCAGTCCGCTTGTACTTAAGTCAGCATTGTGCATTTTGTATTAAATTCGGATGCAATTTCTGTGTTACATCGTCAATAAGAGGGTCCAAGGGATACAGTAAACCTGAAGTGAAGCATCGGAATCTAAAACTAGACTCACAGGAGAGGTTCAAATCATAGTAAGTTAGAGTGTCAGTCCTCTTGTACTTAAGTCTGCATTGTGCCTTTTGAATTTAATTCCGATGCAATTTCTGTGTTTCATCGTCAATAAGAAGGTCCAAGGTATACAGTGAACCTGAAGTGAAGCATCGGAATCTAAAACTGGACTCACAGGACAGGTTCAAATCACAGTAGGATAGAGTGTCAGTCCCTTTCTACTTAAGTCGTCATTTTGCCTTTTGTATTAAATTCGGATGCAATTTCTGTGTTTCATCGTCAATAAGAAGTTCCAAGGGATACAGTAAGCCTGAAGTGAAGCATCGGAATCTGAAACTGGACTCACAGGAGAGGTTAAAATCAAAGAAAGTTAGAGAGTCTGTCCTCTTGTACTTAAGTCGGCATTGTGCCTTTTGAATTTAATTCCGAAGCAATTTCTGTGCTTCTTCATCAATAAGAAGGCCCAAGGTATACAGTAAACCCGAAGTGAGGCATCCGAAACTAAAACTGGGCTCACAGGAGAGGTACAAATTATAGAAAGTTAGAGCGTTAGTCCTCTTGTACTTAAGTCGGCATTGTGCCTTTTGAATTAAAATCCCATGCAATTTCTGTGTTTCATCGTGAATAAGAAGGTCCAAGGTATAAGGTGAACCTGAAGTGAAGCATCGGAATCTAAAACTGGACTGACAGGAGAGGTTAAAATCATAGAAAGTGAGAGTGTCAGTCCTCTTTTACTTAAGTCAGCATTGTGCCTTTTGTATTAAATTCGGATGCAATTTCTGTGTTTCCTCGTCAATAGGAAGGTACAAGGTATACAGGAAACCTGAAGTGAAGCATCGGAATCTAAAACTGGACTCACAGGAGACGTTCAAATCATAGAAAGTGAGAGTGTCAATCCTCTTTTACTTAAGTCGGCATTGTGCCTTTTGTATTAAATTCGGTTGCAATTTCTGTGTTTCTTCGTCAATCAGGAGGTCCAAAGTATACACGAAACCTGAAGTCATGCATCGGAATCTAAAACTGGACTCACAGGAGTGGTTCAAATCATTGAAAGTGAGAGTGTCGGTCCTCTTGTACTTAAGTCGGCATTGTGCCCTTTGTATTAAATTCGTATGCAATTTCTGTGTTTCATCGTCAATAAGAAGGTCCAGGGGATACAGTTGACCTGAAGTGAAGCATCGGAATCTAAAACTGTACTCACAGGAGAGGTTCAAATCACAGAAAGTGAGAGTGTCAGTCCTCATGTACTTAAGGCGCCATTGTGCCTTTTGTATAAATTCGAATACAATTTCTGTGTTTCATCGTCAATAAGAAGTTCCAAGGTATACAGTGAACCTGAAGTGAAGCATCGGAACCTAAAACTGGACTCACTGGAGAGGTTCAAATCACAGAAAGTTAGAGTGTCAGTCCTTTTGTACTTAAGTCGTCATTGTGCCTTTTGTATTAAATTCGGATCTAATTTCTGTGTTTCATCGTCAATAAGAAGTTCCAAGGGATACAGTAAACCTAAAGTGAAGCATCGGAATCTAAAACAGGACTCACAGTAGAGGTTCAAATCATAGAAAGTTAGAGTGTCGGTCCACTTGTACCTAAGTCGGCATTGTGCCTTTTGAATTAAATTCCGAAGCAATATCTGTGCTTCTTCGTCAATAAGAAGGTCCAAGGTATACAGTACACCTGAAGTGAAGCATCCGAATCTAAAACTTGGCTCACAGGAGAGGTACAAATCATAGAAAGTTAGAGTGTCAGTCCTCTTGTACTTAAGTCGGCATTGTGCCTTTTGAATTTAATTCCGATGCTATTTCTGTGTTCCATCGTCATTAAGAAGGTCCAAGGTATACAGTGAACCTGAAGTGAAGCATCGGAATCTAAAACTGGACTCACAGGAGAGGTTCAAATCATAGAAAGTTAGAGTGTCTGACCTCTTGTACTTAAGTCAGCATTTTGCCCTTTGTATTAAACTCTGATGCAATATCTGTGTTTCATCGGCAATAAGAACGTCCAAGGTATACACGAAACCTGAAGTCAAGCATCATAATCTAAAACTGGACTCACAGGAGAGGTTCAAATCATAGAAAGTGAGAGTGTCACTCCTCTTCGGATGCAATTTCTGTGTTTCATCGACAATAAGAAAGTCCAAGAGATAAAGTAAACCTGAAGTGAATCATCGGAATCTAAAGCTGGACTCACAGAAGAGGTTCAAATCATAGAAAGTTTGAGAGTCAGTCCTCTTGTACCTATATCGGCATTGTGCCTTTTGAATTTATTTCGGATGCAATTTCTGTGTTTCATCGTCAATAAGTAGGTCCAAGGTATACAGGAAACCTGAAGTGAAGCATCGGAATCTAAAGCTGGACTCACAGGAGAGGTTAAAATCATAGAAAGTGAGAGTGTCAGTCTTCTTTTACTTAAGTCGGCATTGTGATTTTTGTATTAAATTCGGATGCAATTTCTGTATTTCGTCGTCAATAAGAACGTCCAAGGTATACAGGAAACCTGAAGTGAAGCATCGGAATCTAAAACTGGACTCACAGGAGAGGTTCATACCATAGAAAGTGAGAGTGTCAGTCCTCTTGTACTTAAGTCGGCATTGTGCCTTTTGTACTAAATTCGGTTGCAATTTCTGAGTTTCATCGTCAATAAGGAGGTCCAAGGTATACAGGAAACCTGAAATGAAGCATGGGAATCTAAAACTGGACTCACAGGAGAGGTTCAAATCATAGAAAGTGAGAGTGTCAGTCCTCTTGTACTTAAGTCGGCATTGTGCCTTTTGTATTAAATTCGGATGCAATTTCTGTGTTTCATCGTCAATAAGAAGGTCCAAGGTATACAGTAAACCTGAAGTGAAGCATCGGAATCTAAAATTGGACTCACAGGGGAGGTTCAAATCATAGAAAGATAGAGTGTCAGTCCTCTTGTACTTAAGTCGGCATTGTGCCTTTTGAATTAAATTCCGATGCAATTTCTGAATTCATTGTCAAGAAAAAGGTCCAACGGATACAGTAAACCTGAAGTGAAAAATCGGAAACAAAAACTGGACTCACAGGAGAGGTTCAAATCATAGAAAGTGAGAGTGTCAGTCCTCTTGTACATAAGTCGGCCTTGTGCCTTTTGTATTAAATTCGGATGCAATTTCTGTGTTTCATCGTGAATAAGAAGGTCCAAGGTATACAGTAAACCTGAAGTGAAGCATCGGAATCTAAAATTGGACTCACAGGGGAGGTTCAAATCATAGAAAGTTTGAGAGTCAGTCCTCTTGTACTTATATCGGCATTGTGCCTTTTGAATTTATTTCGGATGCAATTTCTGTGTTTCATCGTCAATAAGTAGGTCCAAGGTATACAGGAAACCTGAAGTGAAGCATCGGAATCTAAAGCTGGACTCACAGGAGAGGTTAAAATCATAGAAAGTGAGAGTGTCAGTCTTCTTTTACTTAAGTCGGCATTGTGATTTTTGTATTAAATTCGGATGCAATTTCTGTATTTCGTCGTCAATAAGAACGTCCAAGGTATACAGGAAACCTGAAGTGAAGCATCGGAATCTGAAACTGGACTCACAGGAGAGGTTCAAACCATAGAAAGTGAGAGTGTCAGTCCTCTTGTACTTAAGTCGGCATTGTGCCTTTTGTACTAAATTCGGTTGCAATTTCTGAGTTTCATCGTCAATAAGGAGGTCCAAAGTATACACGAAACCTGAAGTCAAGCATCGGAATCTAAAACTGGACTCACAGGAGAGGGTCAAATCATAGAAAGTGAGAGTGTCAGTCCTCTTGTACTTAGGTCGCCATTGTGCCTTTTGTATAAAATTCGAATCCAATTTCTGTGTTTCATCGTCAATAAGAAGATCCAAGGTATACAGTGAACCTGAAGTGAAGCATCGGAATCTAAAACTGGACTCACTGGAGAGGTTCAAGTCACAGAAAGTTAGAGTGTCAGTCCTCTTGTACTTAAGTCGGCATTGTGCCTTTTGAATTTAATTCCGAAGCAATTTCTGTGTTTCATCGTCATTAAGAAGGTCCAAGGTATACAGTAAACCTGAAGTGAAGCATTCGAATCTAAAACTGGGCTCACAGGAGAGGTACATATCATAGAAAGTTAGAGTGCCAGTCCTCTTGTACTTAAGTCGGCATTGTGCCTTTTGAATTTTATTCCGATGCAATTTCTGTGTTTCATCGTCATTAAGAAGGTCCAAGGTATACAGTGAACCTGAAGTGAAGCATCGGAATCTAAAACTGGACTCACAGGAGAGGTTCAAATCATAGAAAGTTAGAGTGTCTGCCCTCTTGTATATAAGTCAACAATGTGCCTTTTGTATTAAATTCGGATGCAATTTCTGTGCTGCATCGTCAATAAGAAGGTGCAAGTGATACAGTAGACCTGAAGTGAAGCATTGGAATCTAAAACTTGACTCACAAGAGTTGTTTAAATCATAGAAAGTAAAAGTGTCAGTCCTCTTGTACTTAAGTCAGCATTGTGAATTTAGTATTAAACTCGGATGCAATTCCTGTGTGTCATCGTCAATAAGAACGTAAAAGGTATACACGAAACCTGAAGTCAAGCATCGGAATGTAAAACTGGACTCACAGGAGAGGTTCAAATCATAGAAAGTGAGAGTGTCAGTCCTCTTTTCCATAAGTCGGCATTGTGCCTTTTGTATTAAATTCGGATGCAATTTCCGTGTTTCATCGTCAATTAGAAGGTCCAACGGATACAGTAGACCTGAAGTGACGCATCGGAATCTAAAACTGGACTCATAGGAGAGGTTCAAATCATAGAAAGTGAGAGTGTCAGTCCTCTTGTACTTAAGTCGGCATTGTGCCTTTTGTATTAAAGTCGGATACAATTTCTGTGTTTCATCGTCATTAAGAAGGTCCAAGGGATACAGTAAACCTGAAGTGAAGCATTGGAATCTAAAACTGGACTCACAGGAGAGGTTCATATCATAGAAAGGGAGAGCGTCAGTCCTCTTGTACTTAAGTCGGCATTGTGCCTTTTGTATTAAATTCGGATGCAATTTCTGTGTTTCATCGTCAATAAGAAGGTCCAAGGTATACAGTAAACCTGAAGTGAAGCATCGGAATCTAAAACTGGACTCACAGGGGAGGTTCAATAAATAGAAAGTGAAAGTTTCAGTCCTCTTGTACTTAAGTCGGCATTGTGCCTTTTGTATTAAATTCGGATGCAATTGCTGTGTTTCATCGTCAATAAGAATGTCAAAGGTATAGAGGAATGCAGAAGTGAAGCATCGGAATCTAAAACTGGGCTCACAGAAGTGGTTCAAATCATAGAAAGTGAGAGTGTCTATCCTTTTGTACTTAAGTCGGCCTTATGGTTTTTGTATTAAAGTCGGATGCGATTTCTGTGTTTCATCGTCAATAAGAGGGTCCAGGGGATACAGTAAACCTGAAGTGAAGCATCGGAAACAAAAACTGGACTCACAGGAGAGGTTCAAATCATAGAAAGATAGAGTGTCAGTCCTCTTGTACTTAAGTCGGCATTGTGCCTTTTGAATTAAATTCCGATGCAATTTCTGAGTTTCATTGTCAAAAAGAAGGTCCAACGGATACAGTAAACCTGAAGTGAAAAATCGGAAACAAAAACTGGACTCACAGGAGAGGTTCAAATCATAGAAAGTGCGAGTGTCAGTCCTCTTGTACATAAGTCGGCCTTGTGCCTTTTGTATTAAATTCGGATGCAATTTCTGTGTTTCATCGACAACAAGAAAGTCCAAGGGATACAGTAAACCTGAAGTGAATCATTGGAATCTAAAACTGGACTCACAGGAGAGGTTCAAATCATAGAAAGTGAGAGTGTCAGTCCTGTTGTACTTAAGTCAGCATTGTGCCTTTTGTATTAAACTCGGATGCAATATCTGTGTTTCATCGACAATAAGAAAGTCCAACGGATACAGTAAACCTGAAGTGAATCATCGGAATCTAAAACTGGACTCGCAGAAGAGGTTCAAATCATAGAAAGTTAGAGAGTCTGTCCTCTTGTACTTATGTCGGCATTGTGCCTTTTGAATTTAATTCCGAAGCAATTTCTGTGCTTCTTCATCAATAAGAAGGCCCAAGGTATACAGTAAACCCGAAGTGAGGCATCCGAAACTAAAACTGGGCTCACAGGAGAGGTACAAATTATAGAAAGTTAGAGCGTTAGTCCTCTTGTACTTAAGTCGGCATTGTGCCTTTTGAATTAAAATCCCATGCAATTTCTGTGTTTCATCGTTAATAAGAAGGTCCAAGGTATAAGGTGAACCTGAAGTGAAGCATCGGAATCTAAAACTGGACTGACAGGAGAGGTTAAAATCATAGAAAGTGAGAGTGTCAGTCCTCTTTTACTTAAGTCAGCATTGTGCCTTTTGTATTAAATTCGGATGCAATTTCTGTGTTTCCTCGTCAATAGGAAGGTACAAGGTATACAGGAAACCTGAAGTGAAGCATCGGAATCTAAAACTGGACTCACAGGAGAGGTTCAAATCATAGAAAGTGAGAGTGTCAATCCTCTTTTACTTAAGTCGGCATTGTGCCTTTTGTATTAAATTCGGTTGCAATTTCTGTGTTTCTTCGTCAATCAGGAGGTCCAAAGTATACACGAAACCTGAAGTCATGCATCGGAATCTAAAACTGGACTCACAGGAGTGGTTCAAATCATTGAAAGTGAGAGTGTCGGTCCTCTTGTACTTAAGTCGGCATTGTGCCCTTTGTATTAAATTCGTATGCAATTTCTGTGTTTCATCGTCAATAAGAAGGTCCAGGGGATACAGTTGACCTGAAGTGAAGCATCGGAATCTAAAACTGTACTCACAGGAGAGGTTCAAATCACAGAAAGTGAGAGTGTCAGTCCTCATGTACTTAAGGCGCCATTGTGCCTTTTGTATAAATTCGAATACAATTTCTGTGTTTCATCGTCAATAAGAAGTTCCAAGGTATACAGTGAACCTGAAGTGAAGCATCGGAACCTAAAACTGGACTCACTGGAGAGGTTCAAATCACAGAAAGTTAGAGTGTCAGTCCTTTTGTACTTAAGTCGTCATTGTGCCTTTTGTATTAAATTCGGATCTAATTTCTGTGTTTCATCGTCAATAAGAAGTTCCAAGGGATACAGTAAACTTAAGTGAAGCATCGGAATCTAAAACAGGACTCACAGTAGAGGTTCAAATCATAGAAAGTTAGAGTGTCGGTCCACTTGTACCTAAGTCGGCATTGTGCCTTTTGAATTAAATTCCGAAGCAATATCTGTGCTTCTTCGTCAATAAGAAGGTCCAAGGTATACAGTACACCTGATGTGAAGCATCCGAATCTAAAACTTGGCTCACAGGAGAGGTACAAATCATAGAAAGTTAGAGTGTCAGTCCTCTTGTACTTAAGTCGGCATTGTGCCTTTTGAATTTAATTCCGATGCTATTTCTGTGTTCCATCGTCATTAAGAAGGTCCAAGGTATACAGTGAACCTGAAGTGAAGCATCGGAATCTAAAACTGGACTCACAGGAGAGGTTCAAATCATAGAAAGTTAGAGTGTCTGACCTCTTGTACTTAAGTCAGCATTTTGCCCTTTGTATTAAACTCTGATGCAATATCTGTGTTTCATCGGCAATAAGAACGTCCAAGGTATACACGAAACCTGAAGTCAAGCATCATAATCTAAAACTGGACTCACAGGAGAGGTTCAAATCATAGAAAGTGAGAGTGTCACTCCTCTTCGGATGCAATTTCTGTGTTTCATCGACAATAAGAAAGTCCAAGAGATAAAGTAAACCTGAAGTGAATCATCGGAATCTAAAGCTGGACTCACAGAAGAGGTTCAAATCATAGAAAGTTTGAGAGTCAGTCCTCTTGTACCTATATCGGCATTGTGCCTTTTGAATTTATTTCGGATGCAATTTCTGTGTTTCATCGTCAATAAGTAGGTCCAAGGTATACAGGAAACCTGAAGTGAAGCATCGGAATCTAAAGCTGGACTCACAGGAGAGGTTAAAATCATAGAAAGTGAGAGTGTCAGTCTTCTTTTACTTAAGTCGGCATTGTGATTTTTGTATTAAATTCGGATGCAATTTCTGTATTTCGTCGTCAATAAGAACGTCCAAGGTATACAGGAAACCTGAAGTGAAGCATCGGAATCTAAAACTGGACTCACAGGAGAGGTTCATACCATAGAAAGTGAGAGTACCAGTCCTCTTGTACTTAAGTCGGCATTGTGCCTTTTGTACTAAATTCGGTTGCAATTTCTGAGTTTCATCGTCAATAAGGAGGTCCAAAGTATACACGAAACCTGAAGTCAAGCATCGGAATCTAAAACTGGACTCACAGGAGAGGGTCAAATCATAGAAAGTGAGAGTGTCAGTCCTCTTGTACTTAGGTCGCCATTGTGCCTTTTGTATAAAATTCGAATGCAATTTCTGTGTTTCATCGTCAATAAGAAGATCCAAGGTATACAGTGAACCTGAAGTGAAGCATCGGAATCTAAAACTGGACTCACTGGAGAGGTTCAAGTCACAGAAAGTTAGAGTGTCAGTCCTCTTGTACTTAAGTCGGCATTGTGCCTTTTGAATTTAATTCCGAAGCAATTTCTGTGTTTCATCGTCATTAAGAAGGTCCAAGGTATACAGTAAACCTGAAGTGAAGCATTCGAATCTAAAACTGGGCTCACAGGAGAGGTACATATCATAGAAAGTTAGAGTGCCAGTCCTCTTGTACTTAAGTCGGCATTGTGCCTTTTGAATTTTATTCCGATGCAATTTCTGTGTTTCATCGTCATTAAGAAGGTCCAAGGTATACAGTGAACCTGAAGTGAAGCATCGGAATCTAAAACTGGACTCACAGGAGAGATTCAAATCATAGAAAGTTAGAGTGTCTGCCCTCTTGTATTTAAGTCAACAATGTGCCTTTTGTATTAAATTCGGATGCAATTTCTGTGCTGCATCGTCAATAAGAAGGTGCAAGTGATACAGTAGACCTGAAGTGAAGCATTGGAATCTAAAACTTGACTCACAAGAGTTGTTTAAATCATAGAAAGTAAAAGTGTCAGTCCTATTGTACTTAAGTCAGCATTGTGAATTTAGTATTAAACTCGGATGCCATTCCTGTGTGTCATCGTCAATAAGAACGTAAAAGGTATACACGAAACCTGAAGTCAAGCATCGGAATGTAAAACTGGACTCACAGGAGAGGTTCAAATCATAGAAAGTGAGAGTGTCAGTCCTCTTTTCCATAAGTCGGCATTGTGCCTTTTGTATTAAATTCGGATGCAATTTCCGTGTTTCATCGTCAATTAGAAGGTCCAACGGATACAGTAGACCTGAAGTGAAGCATCGGAATCTAAAACTGGACTCATAGGAGAGGTTCAAATCATAGAAAGTGAGAGTGTCAGTCCTCTTGTACTTAAGTCGGTATTGTGCCTTTTGTATTAAATTCGGATACAATTTCTGTGTTTCATCGTCATTAAGAAGGTCCAAGGGATACAGTAAACCTGAAGTGAAGCATTGGAATCTAAAACTGGACTCACAGGAGAGGTTCATATCTTAGAAAGGGAGAGCGTCAGTCCTCTTGTACTTAAGTCGGCATTGTGCCTTTTGTATTAAATTCGGATGCAATTTCTGTGTTTCATCGTCAATAAGAAGGTCCAAGGCATACAGTGAACCTGAAGTGAAGCATCGGAATCTAAAACTGGACTCACAGGGGAGGTTCAATAAATAGAAAGTGAAAGTGTCAGTCATCTTGTACTTAAGTCGGCATTGTGCCTTTTGTATTAAATTCGGATGCCATTGTTGTGTTTCCTCGTCAATAAGAATGTCAAAGGTATAGAGGAATGCAGAAGTGAAGCATCGGAATCTAAAACTGGGCTCACAGAAGTGGTTCAAATCATAGAAAGTGAGAGTGTCTATCCTTTTGTACTTAAGTCGGCCTTATGGTTTTTGTATTAGAGTCGGATGCGATTTCTGTGTTTCATCGTCAATAAGAGGGTCCAGGGGATACAGTAAACCTGAAGTGAAGCATCGGAAACAAAAACTGGACTCACAGGAGAGGTTCAAATCATAGAAAGATAGAGTGTCAGTCCTCTTGTACTTAAGTCGGCATTGTGCCTTTTGAATTAAATTCCGATGCAATTTCTGAGTTTCATTGTCAAAAAGAAGGTCCAACGGATACAGTAAACCTGAAGTGAAAAATCGGAAACAAAAACTGGACTCACAGGAGAGGTTCAAATCATAGAAAGTGCGAGTGTCAGTCCTCTTGTACATAAGTCGGCCTTGTGCCTTTTGTATTAAATTCGGATGCAATTTCTGTGTTTCATCGACAACAAGAAAGTCCAAGGGATACAGTAAACCTGAAGTGAATCATCGGAATCTAAAACTGGACTCACAGGTGAGGTTCAAATCATAGAAAGTGAGAGTGTCAGTCCTGTTGTACTTAAGTCAGCATTGTGCCTTTTGTATTAAACTCGGATGCAATATCTGTGTTTCATCGACAATAAGAAAGTCCAACGGATACAGTAAACCTGAAGTGAATCATCGGAATCTAAAACTGGACTCGCAGAAGAGGTTCAAATCATAGAAAGTTAGAGAGTCTGTCCTCTTGTACTTATGTCGGCATTGTGCCTTTTGAATTTAATTCGGATACAATTTCTGTGTTTCATCGTCAATAAGAAGGTGCAAGGTATACAGGAAACCTGAAGTGTAGCATCGGAATCTAAAACTGGACTCACGGGAGAGGTTCAAATCATAGAAAGTGAGAGTGTCAGTCCGGTTTTCCTTAAGTCGGCATTGTGCCTTTTGTATTAAATTCGGATGCAATTTCTGTGTTTCATCGTCAATAAGAAGGTCCAAGGTATACAGGAAACCTGAAATGAAGCATGGGAATCTAAAACTGGACTCACAGGAGAGGTTCAAATCATAGAAAGTGAGAGTGTCAGTCCTCTTGTACTTAAGTCGGCATTGTGCCTTTTGTATTAAATTCGGATGCAATTTCTGTGTTTCATCGTCAATAAGAAGGTCCAAGGTATACAGTAAACCTGAAGTGAAGCATCGGAATCTAAAATTGGACTCACAGGGGAGGTTCAAATCATAGAAAGATAGAGTGTCAGTCCTCTTGTACTTAAGTCGGCATTGTGCCTTTTGAATTAAATTCCGATGCAATTTCTGAGTTTCATTGTCAAGAAAAAGGTCCAACGGATACAGTAAACCTGAAGTGAAAAATCGGAAACAAAAACTGGACTCACAGGAGAGGTTCAAATCATAGAAAGTGAGAGTGTCAGTCCTCTTGTACATAAGTCGGCCTTGTGCCTTTTGTATTAAATTCGGATGCAATTTCTGTGTTTCATCGTGAATAAGAAGGTCCAAGGTATACAGTAAACCTGAAGTGAAGCATCGGAATCTAAAATTGGACTCACAGGGGAGGTTCAAATCATAGAAAGTTTGAGAGTCAGTCCTCTTGTACTTATATCGGCATTGTGCCTTTTGAATTTATTTCGGATGCAATTTCTGTGTTTCATCGTCAATAAGTAGGTCCAAGGTATACAGGAAACCTGAAGTGAAGCATCGGAATCTAAAGCTGGACTCACAGGAGAGGTTAAAATCATAGAAAGTGAGAGTGTCAGTCTTCTTTTACTTAAGTCGGCATTGTGATTTTTGTATTAAATTCGGATGCAATTTCTGTATTTCGTCGTCAATAAGAACGTCCAAGGTATACAGGAAACCTGAAGTGAAGCATCGGAATCTGAAACTGGACTCACAGGAGAGGTTCAAACCATAGAAAGTGAGAGTGTCAGTCCTCTTGTACTTAAGTCGGCATTGTGCCTTTTGTACTAAATTCGGTTGCAATTTCTGAGTTTCATCGTCAATAAGGAGGTCCAAAGTATACACGAAACCTGAAGTCAAGCATCGGAATCTAAAACTGGACTCACAGGAGAGGGTCAAATCATAGAAAGTGAGAGTGTCAGTCCTCTTGTACTTAGGTCGCCATTGTGCCTTTTGTATAAAATTCGAATCCAATTTCTGTGTTTCATCGTCAATAAGAAGATCCAAGGTATACAGTCAACCTGAAGTGAAGCATCGGAATCTAAAACTGGACTCACTGGAGAGGTTCAAGTCACAGAAAGTTAGAGTGTCAGTCCTCTTGTACTTAAGTCGGCATTGTGCCTTTTGAATTTAATTCCGAAGCAATTTCTGTGTTTCATCGTCATTAAGAAGGTCCAAGGTATACAGTAAACCTGAAGTGAAGCATTCGAATCTAAAACTGGGCTCACAGGAGAGGTACATATCATAGAAAGTTAGAGTGCCAGTCCTCTTGTACTTAAGTCGGCATTGTGCCTTTTGAATTTTATTCCGATGCAATTTCTGTGTTTCATCGTCATTAAGAAGGTCCAAGGTATACAGTGAACCTGAAGTGAAGCATCGGAATCTAAAACTGGACTCACAGGAGAGGTTCAAATCATAGAAAGTTAGAGTGTCTGCCCTCTTGTATATAAGTCAACAATGTGCCTTTTGTATTAAATTCGGATGCAATTTCTGTGCTGCATCGTCAATAAGAAGGTGCAAGTGATACAGTAGACCTGAAGTGAAGCATTGGAATCTAAAACTTGACTCACAAGAGTTGTTTAAATCATAGAAAGTAAAAGTGTCAGTCCTCTTGTACTTAAGTCAGCATTGTGAATTTAGTATTAAACTCGGATGCAATTCCTGTGTGTCATCGTCAATAAGAACGTAAAAGGTATACACGAAACCTGAAGTCAAGCATCGGAATGTAAAACTGGACTCACAGGAGAGGTTCAAATCATAGAAAGTGAGAGTGTCAGTCCTCTTTTCCATAAGTCGGCATTGTGCCTTTTGTATTAAATTCGGATGCAATTTCCGTGTTTCATCGTCAATTAGAAGGTCCAACGGATACAGTAGACCTGAAGTGACGCATCGGAATCTAAAACTGGACTCATAGGAGAGGTTCAAATCATAGAAAGTGAGAGTGTCAGTCCTCTTGTACTTAAGTCGGCATTGTGCCTTTTGTATTAAAGTCGGATACAATTTCTGTGTTTCATCGTCATTAAGAAGGTCCAAGGGATACAGTAAACCTGAAGTGAAGCATTGGAATCTAAAACTGGACTCACAGGAGAGGTTCATATCATAGAAAGGGAGAGCGTCAGTCCTCTTGTACTTAAGTCGGCATTGTGCCTTTTGTATTAAATTCGGATGCAATTTCTGTGTTTCATCGTCAATAAGAAGGTCCAAGGTATACAGTAAACCTGAAGTGAAGCATCGGAATCTAAAACTGGACTCACAGGGGAGGTTCAATAAATAGAAAGTGAAAGTTTCAGTCCTCTTGTACTTAAGTCGGCATTGTGCCTTTTGTATTAAATTCGGATGCAATTGCTGTGTTTCATCGTCAATAAGAATGTCAAAGGTATAGAGGAATGCAGAAGTGAAGCATCGGAATCTAAAACTGGGCTCACAGAAGTGGTTCAAATCATAGAAAGTGAGAGTGTCTATCCTTTTGTACTTAAGTCGGCCTTATGGTTTTTGTATTAAAGTCGGATGCGATTTCTGTGTTTCATCGTCAATAAGAGGGTCCAGGGGATACAGTAAACCTGAAGTGAAGCATCGGAAACAAAAACTGGACTCACAGGAGAGGTTCAAATCATAGAAAGATAGAGTGTCAGTCCTCTTGTACTTAAGTCGGCATTGTGCCTTTTGAATTAAATTCCGATGCAATTTCTGAGTTTCATTGTCAAAAAGAAGGTCCAACGGATACAGTAAACCTGAAGTGAAAAATCGGAAACAAAAACTGGACTCACAGGAGAGGTTCAAATCATAGAAAGTGCGAGTGTCAGTCCTCTTGTACATAAGTCGGCCTTGTGCCTTTTGTATTAAATTCGGATGCAATTTCTGTGTTTCATCGACAACAAGAAAGTCCAAGGGATACAGTAAACCTGAAGTGAATCATTGGAATCTAAAACTGGACTCACAGGAGAGGTTCAAATCATAGAAAGTGAGAGTGTCAGTCCTGTTGTACTTAAGTCAGCATTGTGCCTTTTGTATTAAACTCGGATGCAATATCTGTGTTTCATCGACAATAAGAAAGTCCAACGGATACAGTAAACCTGAAGTGAATCATCGGAATCTAAAACTGGACTCGCAGAAGAGGTTCAAATCATAGAAAGTTAGAGAGTCTGTCCTCTTGTACTTATGTCGGCATTGTGCCTTTTGAATTTAATTCGGATACAATTTCTGTGTTTCATCGTCAATAAGAAGGTGCAAGGTATACAGGAAACCTGAAGTGTAGCATCGGAATCTAAAACTGGACTCACGGGAGAGGTTCAAATCATAGAAAGTGAGAGTGTCAGTCCGGTTTTCCTTAAGTCGGCATTGTGCCTTTTGTATTAAATTCGGATGCAATTTCTGTGTTTCATCGTCAATAAGAAGGTCCAAGGTATACAGTAAACCTGAAGTGAAGCATTCGAATCTAAAACTGGGCTCACAGGAGAGGTACATATCATAGATAGTTAAAGTGCCAGTCCTCTTGTACTTAAGTCGGCATTGTGCCTTTTGAATTTTATTCCGATGCAATTTCTGTGTTTCATCGTCATTAAGAAGGTCCAAGGTATACAGTGAACCTGAAGTGAAGCATCGGAATCTAAAACTGGACTCACAGGAGAGGTTCAAATCATAGAAAGTTAGAGTGTCTGCCCTCTTGTATTTAAGTCAACAATGTGCCTTTTGTATTAAATTCGGATGCAATTTCTGTGCTGCATCGTCAATAAGAAGGTGCAAGTGATACAGTAGACCTGAAGTGAAGCATTGGAATCTAAAACTTGACTCACAAGAGTTGTTTAAATCATAGAAAGTAAAAGTGTCAGTCCTCTTGTACTTAAGTCAGCATTGTGAATTTAGTATTAAACTCGGAGGCAATTCCTGTGTGTCATCGTCAATAAGAACGTAAAAGGTATACACGAAACCTGAAGTCAAGCATCGGAATGTAAAACTGGACTCACAGGAGAGGTTCAAATCATAGAAAGTGAGAGTGTCAGTCCTCTTTTCCATAAGTCGGCATTGTGCCTTTTGTATTAAATTCGGATGCAATTTCCGTGTTTCATCGTCAATTAGAAGGTCCAACGGATACAGTAGACCTGAAGTGAAGCATCGGAATCTAAAACTGGACTCATAGGAGAGGTTAAAATCATAGAAAGTGAGAGTGTCAGTCCTCTTGTACTTAAGTCGGCATTGTGCCTTTTGTATTAAATTCGGATACAATTTCTGTGTTTCATCGTCATTAAGAAGGTCCAAGGGATACAGTAAACCTGAAGTGAAGCATTGGAATCTAAAACTGGACTCACAGGAGAGGTTCATATCATAGAAAGGGAGAGCGTCAGTCCTCTTGTACTTAAGTCGGCATTGTGCCTTTTGTATTAAATTCGGATGCAATTTCTGTGTTTCATCGTCAATAAGAAGGTCCAAGGTATACAGTAAACCTGAAGTGAAGCATCGGAATCTAAAACTGGACTCACAGGGGAGGTTCAATAAATAGAAAGTGAAAGTGTCAGTCCTCTTGTACTTAAGTCGGCATTGTGCCTTTTGTATCAAATTCGGATGCAATTGCTGTGTTTCATCGTCAATAAGAATGTCAAATGTATAGAGGAATGCAGAAGTGAAGCATCGGAATCTAAAACTGGGCTCACAGAAGTGGTTCAAATCATAGAAAGTGAGAGTGTCTATCCTTTTGTACTTAAGTCGGCCTTATGGTTTTTGTATTAAAGTCGGATGCGATTTCTGTGTTTCATCGTCAATAAGAGGGTCCAGGGGATACAGTAAACCTGAAGTGAAGCATCGGAAACAAAAACTGGACTCACAGGAGAGGTTCAAATCATAGAAAGATAGAGTGTCAGTCCTCTTGTACTTAAGTCGGCATTGTGCCTTTTGAATTAAATTCCGATGCAATTTCTGAGTTTCATTGTCAAAAAGAAGGTCCAACGGATACAGTAAACCTGAAGTGAAAAATCGGAAACAAAAACTGGAATCACAGGAGAGGTTCAAATCATAGAAAGTGAGAGTGTCAGTCCTCTTGTACATAAGTCGGCCTTGTGCCTTTTGTATTAAATTCGGATGCAATTTCTGTGTTTCATCGACAACAAGAAAGTCCAAGGGATACAGTAAACCTGAAGTGAATCATCGGAATCTAAAACTGGACTCACAGGAGAGGTTCAAATCACAGAAAGTGAGAGTGTCAGTCCTGTTGTACTTAAGTCAGCATTGTGCCTTTTGTATTAAACTCGGATGCAATATCTGTGTTTCATCGACAATAAGAAAGTCCAACGGATACAGTAAACCTGAAGTGAATCATCGGAATCTAAAACTGGTCTCGCAGAAGAGGTTCAAATCATAGAAAGTTAGAGAGTCTGTCCTCTTGTACTTATGTCGGCATTGTGCCTTTTGAATTTAATTCGGATACAATTTCTGTGTTTCATCGTCAATAAGAAGGTGCAAGGTATACAGGAAACCTGAAGTGTAGCATCGGAATCTAAAACTGGACTCACGGGAGAGGTTCAAATCATAGAAAGTGAGAGTGTCAGTCCGGTTTTCCTTAAGTCGGCATTGTGCCTTTTGTATTAAATTCGGATGCAATTTCTGTGTTTCATCGTCAATAAGAAGGTCCAAGGTATACAGCAAACCTTAAATGAAGCATGGGAATCTAAAACTGGACTCACAGGAGAGGTTCAAATCATAGAAAGTGAGAGTGTCAGTCCTCTTGTACTTAAGTCGGCATTGTGCCTTTTGTATTAAATTCGGATGCAATTTCTGTGTTTCATCGTCAATAAGAAGGTCCAAGGTATACAGTAAACCTGAAGTGAAGCATCGGAATCTAAAATTGGACTCACAGGGGAGGTTCAATTCATAGAAAGTGAAAGTGTCAGTCCACTTGTACTTAAGTCGGCATTGTGCCTTTTGTATTATATTCGGATGCAATTGCTGTGTTTCATCGTCAATAAGAATGTCCAAGGTATACAGGAAACCAGAAGTGAAGCATCGGAATCTAAAACTGGGCTCGCAGGAGAGGTTCAAATCATAGAAAGTGAGAGTGTCTATTCTTTCGTACTTAAGTCGGCATTATGCCTTTTGTATTAAATTCGGATGCGATTTCTGTGTTTCATCGTCAATAAGTGGGTCCAAGGGATACAGTTAACCTGAAGTGAAGCATCGGAAACTAAAACTGGACTCACAGGAGAGGTTCAAATCATAGAAAGATAGAGTGTCAGTCCTCTTGTACTTAAGTCGGCATTGTGCCTTTTGAATTTAATTCCGATGCAATATCTGAGCTTCATCGTCAAAAAGAAGTTCCAACGGATACAGTAGACCTGAAGTGAAAAATCGGAAACTAAAGCTGGACTCACAGGAGAGGTTCAAATCATAGAAAGTGAGATTGTCAGTCCTCTTGTACTTAAGTCGGCATTATGCCTTTTGTATTACATTCGGATGCAATTTCTGTGGTTCATCGACAATAAGAAGGTGCAAGTGATACAGTAGACCTGAAGTGAAGCATCGGAATCTAAAACTTGACTCACAGGAGTTGTTCAAATCACAGAAATTGAGAGTGTCAGTCCTCTTGTACTTAAGTCAGCATTGTGCCTTTTTATTAAACTCGGATGCAATTTCTGTGTCTCATCGTCAATAAGAACGTCCAAGGTATACACGTAACCTGAAGTCAAGCATCGGAATCTAAAACTGCACTCACAGGAGAGGTTCAAATCATAGAAAGTGAGAGTGTCAGTCCTCTTGTACTTAAGTCGGCGTTGTGCCTTTTGTATTAAATTCGGATGCAATTTCTGTGATTCATCGTCAACAAGAAGGTCCAAAGTATACACGAAACCTGAAGTCAAGCATCGGAAACTAAAACTAGACTCACAGGAGAGGTTCAATTCATTGAAATGAGAGTGTCAGTCCTCTTGAATTAAGTCGGCATTGTGCCTTTTGTATTAAATTCGGATGCAATTTCTGTGTTTCATCGTCAATAAGAAGGTCCAAGGGATACAGTAGACCTGAAGTGAAGCATCAGAATCTAAAACTGGACTCACAGGAGAGGTTCAAATCATAGAAAGTGAGAGTGTCAGTCCTCTTGTACTTAAGTCGGCATTGTGCCTTTTGAATTTAATTCGGATGCAATTTCTTGTTTTCATCGTCGATAAGAAGGTCCAATGTGTACTGGAAACCTGAAGTGAAGCATCAGAATCTAAAACTGGACTCACAGGAGAGGTTCAAATCATAGAAAGTGAGAGTGTCAGTCCTCTTTTCCATAAGTCGGCATTGTGCCTTTTGTATTACATTCGGATGCAATTTCTGTGTTTCATCGTCAATAAGATAGTCCAAGGTATACAGTAAACCTCAAGTGAAGCATCGGAATCTAAAACTGGACTCACAGGGGAGGTTCAATTCATAGAAAGTGAGAGTGTCAGTCCTCTTGTACTTAAGTCGGCATTGTGTCTTTTGTATTAAATTCGGATGCAATTGCTGTGTTTCATCGTCAATAAGAAAGTCCAAATGATACAGTAAACCTGAAGTGAATCATCGGAATCTAAAACTGGACTCACAGAAGAGGTTCAAATCATAGAAAGTTAGAGAGTCAGTCCTCTTGTACTTAAGTCCGCATTGTGCCTTTTGTATTAAATTCGGATACAATTTCTGTGTTTCATCGTCAAAAAGAAGTTCCAAGGGATACAGTAAACCTGAAGTGAAGCATCGGAATCTAAAACTGGGCTCACAGGAGATGTTAAAATCATAGAAAGTGAGAGGGTCTATCCTTTCGTACTTAAGTCGGCATTGTGCCTTTTGTATTAAATTCGGATGCGATTTCTGTGTTTCATCGTCAATAAGAGGGTCCAAGGGATACAGTAAACCTGAAGTGAAGCATCGGAACTAAAACTGGACTCACAGGAGAGGTTCAAATCATTGAAAGTGAGATTGTCAGTCCTCTTGTACTTAATTCGGCATTATGCCTTTTGTATTACATTCGGATGCAATTTCTGTGGTTCATAGTCAATAAGAAGGTGCAAGTGATACAGTAGACCTGAAGTGAAGCATCGGAATCTAAATCTTGACTCACAGGAGTTGTTCAAATCATAGAAATTGAGGGTGTCAGAACTCTTGTACTTAAGTCAGCATTGTGCCTTTTTATTAAACTCGGATGCAATTTCTCTGTCTCACCGTCAATAAGAACGTCCAAGGTATACATGAAACCTGAAGTCAAGCATCGGAATCTAAAACTGGACTCACAGGAGAGGTTCAAATCATAGAAAGTGTGAGTGTCTGTCCTCTTGTACTTAAGTCGGCATTGTGCCGTTTGTATTAAATTCGGATGCAATTGCAGTGTTTCATCGTCAATAAGAAGGTCCAAGGTATACAGAAAACCTGAAGTGAAGCATCAGAATCAAAAATTTGGCTCACAGGAGAGGTTCAATTCATAGAAAGTGATAGTGTCTGTCCTCTCGTACTTAAGTCGGCATTATGCTTTTTGTATTAAATTCGGATGCGATTTCTGTGTTTCATCGTCAATAAGAGGGTCCAAGGGATACAGTAAACCTGAAGTGAAGCATCGGAATCTAAAACTGGACTCACAGGAGAGGTTCAAATCATAGAAAGTTAGAGTGTCAGTCCTCTTGTACGTAAGTCGGCATTGTGCCTTTTGTATTACATTCGGATGCAATTTCTGTGTCTCATCGTCAATAAGATAGTCCAAGGTATACAGTAAACCTCAAGTGAAGCATCGGAATCTAAAACTGGACTCCCAGGGGAGGTTCAATTCATAGAAAGTGAGAGTGTCAGTCCTCTTGTACTTAAGTCACCATTGTGTCTTTTGTATTAAATTCGGATGCAATTGCTGTGTTTCATCGTCAATAAGAAAGTCCAAATGATACAGTAAACCTGAAGTGAATCATCGGAATCTAAAACTGGACTCACAGAAGAGGTTCAAATCATAGAAAGTTAGAGAGTCAGTCCTCTTGTACTTATGTCGGCATTGTGCCTTTTGAATTTAATTCTGATGCAATTTCTTGTTTTCATCGTCAATAAGAAGGTCCAATGTATACAGGAAACCTGAAGTGAAGCTTCAGAATCTAAAACTGGACTCACAGGAGAGGTTCAAATCATAGAAAGTGAGAGTGTCAGTCCTCTTTTCCATAAGTCGGCATTGTGCCTTTTGTATTAAATTCGGATGCAATTTCTGTGTTTCATCGTCAATAAGAAGGTCCAAGGGATACAGTAGACCTGAAGTGAAGCATCGGAATCTAAAACTGGACTCATAGGAGAGGTCCAAATCATAGAAAGTGAGATTGTCATTCCTCTTGTACTTAAGTCGGCATTGTGCCTTATGTATTGAATTCGGATACAATTTCTGTGTTTCATCGTCAATAAGAAGTTCCAAGGGATACAGTAAACCTGAAATGAAGCCTCGGGATCTAAAACTGGGCTCACAGGAGATGTTCAATCATAGAAAGTGAGAGGGTCTATCCTTTCGTACTTAAGTCGGCATTATGCCTTTTGTATTAAATTCGGATGCGATTTCTGTGTTTCATCGTCAATAAGAGGGTCCAAGGGATACAGTAAACCTGAAGTGAAGCATCGGAACTAAAACTGGACTCACAGGAGAGGTTCAAATCATTGAAAGTGAGATTGTCAGTCCTCTTGTACTTAATTCGGCATTATGCCTTTTGTATTACATTCGGATGCAATTTCTGTGGTTCATAGTCAATAAGAAGGTGCAAGTGATACAGTAGACCTGAAGTGAAGCATCGGAATCTAAAACTTGACTCACAGGAGTTGTTCAAATCATAGAAATTGAGGGTGTCAGTCCTCTTGTACTTAAGTCAGCATTGTGCCTTTTTATTAAACTCGGATGCAATTTCTCTGTCTCACCGTCAATAAGAACGTCCAAGGTATACATGAAACCTGAAGTCAAGCATCGGAATCTAAAACTGGACTCACAGGAGAGGTTCAAATCATAGAAAGTGAGAGTGTCTGTCCTCTTGTACTTAAGTCGGCATTGTGCCGTTTGTATTAAATTCGGATGCAATTGCAGTGTTTCATCGTCAATAAGAAGGTCCAAGGTATACAGAAAACCAGAAGTGAAGCATCAGAATCAAAAAGTTGGCTCACAGGAGAGGTTCAATTCATAGAAAGTGATAGTGTCTGTCCTCTCGTACTTAAGTCGGCATTATGCCTTTTGTATTAAATTCGGATGCGATTTCTGTGTTTCATCGTCAATAAGAGGGTCCAAGGGATACAGTAAACCTGAAGTGAAGCATCGGAATCTAAAACTGGACTCACAGGAGAGGTTCAAATCATAGAAAGTGAGAGTGTCAGTCCTCTTGTACGTAAGTCGGCATTGTGCCTTTTGTATTACATTCGGATGCTATTTCTTGTTTTCATCGTCAATAAGAAGGTCCAATGTATACAGAAAACCTGAAGTGAAGCATCGGAATCTAAAACTGGACTCACAGGAGAGGTTCAAATCATAGAAAGTGAGAGTGTCAGTCCTCTTTTCCATAAGTCGGCATTGTGCCTTTTGTATTAAATTCGGATGCAATTTCTGTGTTTCATCGTCAATAAGAAGGTCCAAGGGATACAGTTGACCTGAAGTGAAGCATCGGAATCTAAAACTGGACTCACAGGAGATGTTCAAATCATAGAAAGTGAGAGTGTCTATCCTTTCGTACTTAAGTCGGCATTATGCCTTTTGTATTAAATTCGGATAGGATTTCTGTGTTTCATCGTCAATAGGAGGGTCCAAGGGATACAGTAAACCTGAAGTGAAGCATCGGAAACTGAAACTGGACTCACAGGAGGGGTTCAAATCATAGAAAGTTAGAGTGTCAGTCCTATTGTACTTAAGTCGGCATTGTGCCTTTTGAATTTAATTCCGATGCAATTTCTGAGCTTCATCGTCAAAAAGATCCAACGGATACAGTAAACCTGAAGTGAAATATCGGAAACTATAACTGGACTCACAGGAGAGGTTCAAATCATAGAAAGTAAGATTGTCAATCCTCTTGTACTTAAGTCGGCATTATGCCTTTTGTATTACATTCGGAAGCAATTTCTGTGGTTCATCGTCAGTAAGAAGGTGCAAGTGATACAGTAGACCTGAAGTGAAGCATCGGAATCTAAAACTGGACTCACAGGAGAGTTTCAAATCATAGAAATTGAGAGTGTCAGTCCTCTTGTATTTAAGTCAGCATTGTGCCTTTTTATTAAACTCGGATGCAATTTCTCTGTCTCACCGTCAATAAGAACGTCCAAGGTATACACGAAACCTGAAGTCAAGCATCGGAATCTAAAACTGGACTCACAGGAGAGGTTCAAATCATAGAAAGTGAGAGTGTCTGTCCTCATGTACTTAAGTCGGCATTGTGCCGTTTGTATTAAATTCGGATGCAATTTCTGTGTTTCATCGTCAATGAGAAGGTCCAAGGTATACAGTAAACCTGAAGTGAAGCATCGGAATGTAAAACTGGACTCACAGGGGAGGTTCAATTCATAGAAAGTGAAAGTGTCAGTCCTCTTGTGCTTAAGTCGGCATTCTGCCTTTTGTATTAAATTCGGATGCAATTGCTGTGTTTCATCGTCAATAAGAAAGTCCAAGGGATACAGTAAACCTGAAGTGAATCATCGGAAACTAAAACTGGACTCACAGAAGAAGTTCAAATCATAGAAAGTTAGAGAGTCAGTCCTCTTGTACTTATGTCGGCATTGTGCCTTTCAAATTTAATTCGGATGCAATTTCTGTGTTTCATCGTCAATAAGAAGGTCCAAGGTATACAGGAAATCTGAAGTGAAGCATCGGAATCTAAAACTGGACTCACAGGAGAGGTTCAAATCATAGAAAGTTAGAGTGTCAGCCCCCTTGTACTTAAGTCGGCATTGTGCCTTTTGTATTAAATTCGGATGCAATTTCTGTGTTTCATCGTCAATAAGAAGGTCCAAGGGATACAGTAGACCTGAAGTGAAGCATCGGAATCTAAAACTGGACTCACAGGAGGGGTTCAAATCATAGGAAGTGAGAGTGTCAGTCCTCTTGCACTTAAGTCGGCATTGTGGCTTTTGTATTAAATTCGGATGCAATTACTGTGTTTCATCGTCAATAAGAAGGTCCATGGTATACAGTAAACCTAAAGTGAAGCATCGGAATCTAAAACTGGACTCACAGGGGAGGTTTAATTCATAGACAGTGAAAGTGTCAGTTCTCTTGTACTTAAGTCCGCATTGTGCCTTTTGTATTATATTCGGATGCAATTGCTGTGTTCCATCGACAATAAGAAGGTCCAAGGTAAACAGAAAACCAGAAGTGAAGCATCAGAATCTAAAACTGGGCTCTCAGGAGAGGTTCAATTCATAGAAAGTGAGAGTGTCTATCCTCTCGTACTTAAGTCGGCATTATGACTTTTGTATTAAATTCGGATGCGATATCTGTGTTTCATCGTCAATAAGAGGGTCCAAGGGATACAGTAAACCTGAAGTGAAGCATCGGAATCTAAAACTGGACTCACAGGAGAGGTTCAAATCATAGAAAGGTAGAGTGTCAGTCCTCCTGTACTTAAGCCGGCATTGTGCTGATGAATTTAATTCCGATGCAATTTCTGAGCTTCATCGTCTAAAAGAAGGTCCAACGGATACAGTAAACCTGAAGTAAAAAATCGGAATCTAAAACTGGACTCACACGAGAGGTTCAAATCATAGAAAGTGAGAGTGTCAGTCCTCTTGTACTTAAGTCGGCGTTGTGCCTTTTGTATTAAATTCGGATGCAATTGCTGTGTTTCATCGTCAATAAGAAAGTCCAATGTCTACAGGAAACCTGAAGTGAAGCATCGGAATCTAAAACTGGACTCACAGGAGAGGTTCAAATCATAGAAAGTGAGAGTGTCAGTCCTCTTGTACTTAAGTCGGCATTGTGCCTTTTGTCTTAAATTCGGATACAATTTCTGTGTTTCATCGTCAATAAGAAGGTCCAAGGGATACAGTAAACCTGAATTGAAGCATCGGAATCTAAAACTGGACTCACAGGAGAGGTTCAAATCATAGACAGTGAGAGTGTCAGTCCTCTTGTACTTAAGTCGGCATTGTGCCCTTTGTATTAAATTCGAATGCAATTTCTGTGTTTCATCGTCAATAAGGAGGTCCAAGGTATACAGTAAACCTGAAGTGAAGCATCGGAATCTAAAGCTGGACTCACTGGGGAGGTTCTATTCATAGAAAGTGAGAGTGTCTGTCCTGTTTTCCTTAAGTCGGCATTGTGCCTTTTGTATTAAATTCGGATGCAATTTCTGTGTTTCATCGTCAATAAGAAAGTACAAGGTATACAGGAAACCTGCAGTGAAACATCGGAATCTAAAACTGGACTCACAGCAGAGGTTCAAATCATAGAAAGTGAGAGTGTCAGTCCTCTTGTACTTAAGTCGGCGTTGTGCCTTTTGTATTAAATTCGGTTGCAATTGCTGTGTTTCCTCGTCAATAAGAAAGTCCAAGGGGTACAGTAAACCTGAAGTGAATCATCGGAATCTAAAACTGGACTCACAGAAGAGGTTCAAATCATAGAAAGTTAGAGAGTCAGTCCTCTTGTACTTATGTCGGCATTGTGCCTTTTGAATTTCATTCGGATGCAATTTCTGTGTTTCATCGTCAATAAGAAGGTCCAACGTATACAGGAAACCTGAAGTGAAGCATCGGAATCTAAAACTGAACTCACAGTAGAGGTTCAAATCATAGAAAGTGAGAGTGTCAGTCCTTTTTTCCATAAATCGGCATTGTGCCTTTTGTATTAAATTCGGATGCAATTTCTGTGTTTCATCGTCAATAAGAAGGTCCAAGGGATACAGTAGACGTGAAGTGAAGCATCGGAATCTAAAGCTGGACTCATAGGAGAGGTTCAAATCATTGAAAGTGAGAGTGTCAGTCCTCTTGTACTAGTTCGGCATTGTGCCTTTTGTATTAAATAAGAAGGTCCAAGGTATACAGGAAACCTGAAGTGAAGCATCGGAATCTAAAACTGGACTCACACAAGGGGTTCAAATCATAGAAAGTGAGAGTGTCAGTCCTCTTGTACTTAAGTCGGCGTTGTGCCTTTTGTATTAAATTCGGATGCAATTGCTGTGTTTCATCGTCAATAAGAAAGTCCAATGTATACAGGAAACCTGAAGTGAAGCATCGGAATCTAAAACTGGACTCACAGGAGAGGTTCAAATCATAGAAAGTGAGAGTGTCAGTCCTCTTTTCCATAAGTCGGCATTGAGCCTTTTGTATTAAATTCGGATGCAATTTCTGTTTTTCATCGTCAATAAGAAGGTCCAAGGGATACAGTAGACCTGAAGTGAAGCATCGGAATCTAAAACTGGACTCATAGGAGAGGTTCAAATCATAGAAAGTGAGAGTGTCAGTCCTCTTGTACTTAAGTCGGCATTGTGACTTTTGTATTAAAATCGGATACAATTTCTGTGTTTCATCGTCAATAAGAAGGTCCAAGGGATACAGTAAACCTGAAGTGAAGCATTGGAATCTAAAAATGGACTCACAGAGGAGGTTCAATTCATAGAAAGTGAAAGTGTCAGTCCTCTTGTACTTAAGTCGGCATTGTGCCTTTTGTATTAAGTTCGGTTGCAATTGCTGTGTTTCATCGTCAATAACAAGGTCCAAGGTATACAGGAAACCTGAAGTGAAGCGTCGGAATCTAAAACTGGACTCACAGGAGAGGTTAAAATCATAGAAAGTGAGAGTGTCAGTCCTCTTGTACTTAAGTCGGCGTTGTGCCTTTTGTATTATATTCGGATGCAATTTCTGTGTTTCATCGTCGATAAGAAGGTCCAAAGTATACACGAAACCAGAAGTCAAGCATCATAAACTAAAACTGGACTCACAGGGGAGGTTCAAATCATTGAAAGTGAGAGTGTCAGTCCTCTTGACCTTAAGTCGGCATTGTGCCTTTTGTATTAAATTCGGATGCAATTTCTGTGTTTCATCGTCAATAAGAAGGTCCAAGGGATACAGTAGACCTAAAGTGAAGCATCGGAATCTAAAACTGGACTCACAGGAGAGGTTTAAATCATAGAAAGTGAGAGTGTCTGTCCTCTTGTACTTAAGGCGGCATTGTGCCTTTTGCATTAAATTCGGATGCAATATCTGTGTTTCATCGTCAATAAGAAGGTCCATGGTATACAGTAAACCTGAAGTGAAGCATCTGAATCTAAAACTGGACTCACAGGGGAGGTTCAATTCATAGAAAGTGAAAGTGTCAGTCCTCTTGTACTTAAGTCGGCATTGTGCCTTTTGTATTAAATTCGGATGCAATTGCTGTGTTTCATCGTCAATCAGAAAGTCCAAGGGATACAGTAAACCTGAAGCGAACCATCGGAATCTAAAACTGGACACACAGAAGAGGTTCAAATCATAGAAAGTTAGAGAGTCAGTCCTCTTGTACTTATGTCGGCATTGTGCCTCTTGAATTTAATTTGGATGCAATTTCTTGTTTTCATCGTCAATAAGAAGGTCCAATGTATACAGGAAACCTGCAGTGAAACATCGGAATCTAAAACTGGACTCACAGGAGAGGTTCAAATCGTAGAAAGTGAGATTGTCAGTCCTCTTGTACTTAAGTCGGCATTATGCCTTTTGTATTACATTCGGACGCAATTTCTGTGGTTCATCGTCAATAAGAAGGTGCAAGTGATACAGTGGACCTGAAGTGAAGCATCGGAATCTAAATATTGACTCACAGGAGTTGTTCAAATCATAGAAATTGAAAGTGTCAGTCCTCTTGTACTTAAGTCAGCATTGTGCCTTTTTATTAAACTCGGATGCAATTTCTGTGTCTCATCGTCAATAAGAACGTCCCAGGTATACACGAAACCTGTAGTCAAGCATCGGAATCTAAAACTGGACTCACAGGAGAGGATCAAATCATAGTACGTGAGAGTGTCAGTCCTCTTGTACTTAAGTCAGCCTTGTGCCTTTTGTATTATATTCGGATGCAATTTCTGTGTTTCATCGACAATAAGAAAGTCCAAGGGATACAGTAAACCTGAAGTGAATCATCGGAATGTAAAACTGGACTCACAGAAGAGGTTCAAATCATAGAAAGTGAGAGTGTCAGTCCGCTTTTCCTTATGTCGGAATTGTGCCTTTTGTATTAAATTCGGATGCAATTTCTGTGTCTCATCGACAATAAGAAAGTCCAAAGTATACAGGAAACCTGAAGTGAATCATCGGAATCTAAAACTGGACTCACAGGAGAGGTTCAAATCATAGATAGTGTGAGTGTCAGTCCTCTTGTACTTAAGTCGGAATTGTGCCTTTTGTATTAATTTCGTATACAATTTCTGTGTTTTATCGTCAATAAGAAGGTCCAAGGGATACAGTAAACCTGAAGTGAAGCATCGGAATCTAAAACTGGACTCACAGGAGAGGTTTAAATCATAGAAAGTGAGAGTGTCAGTCCTCTTGAACTTAAGTCGGCATTGTGCCGTTTGTATTAAATTCGGATGCAATTTCTGTGTTTCCTCGTCAATAAGAACGTCCAAGGTATACAGTAAACCTGAAGTGAAGCATCGGATCTAAAACTGGACTCAAATGGCAGGTTCAATTCATAGAAAATGAAAGTGTCAGTCCTCTTGTACTTAAGTCGGCATTGTGCCTTTTGTATTAAATTCGGATGCAATTGCTGTATTTCATCGTCAATAAGAAAGTCCAAGGGATACAGTAAACCTGAAATGAATCATCGGAAACTAAAACTGGACTCACAGAAGAAGTGCAAATCATAGAAAGTTAGAGAGTCAGTCCTCTTGTACTTATGTCGGCATTGTGCCTTTCGAATTTAATTCGGATGCAATTTCTGTGTTTCATCGTCAATGAGAAGGTCCAAGGTATACAGGAAACCTGAGGTGAAGCATCAGAATCTAAAACTGGACTCACAGGAGAGGTTCAAATCATGGAAAGATTGAGTGTCAGTCCTCTTGTACTTAAGTCGGCATTATGCCTTTTGTATTAAATTCGGATGCGATTTCTGTGTTTCATCGTCAATAAGAGGGTCCAAGGGATACAGTAAACCTGAAGTGAAGCATCGGAATCTAAAACTGGACTCACAGGAGAGGTTCAAATCATAGAAAGGTAGAGTGTCAGTCCGCTTACACTTAAGTCGGCATTGTGCATTTGGAATTTAATTCCGATGCAATTTCTGAGCTTCATCGTCAAAAAGAAGGTCCAAAGGATACAGTAAACCTGCATTGAAAAATCGGAAACTAAAACTGGACTCACAGGAGAGTTTCAAATCATAGAAAGTGAGATTGTCAGTCCTCTTGTACTTAAGTCGGCATTATGCCTTTTGTATTACATTCGGAAGCAATTTCTGTGGTTCATCGTCAATAAGAAGGTGCAAGTGATACCGTAGACCTGAAGTGAAGCATCGGAATCTAAATATTGACTCACAGGAGTTGTTCAAATCATAGAAATTGAAAGTGTCAGTCCTCTTGTACTTAAGTCAGCATTGTGCCTTTTTATTAAACTCGGATGCAATTTCTGTGTCTCATCGTCAATAAGAACGTCCAAGGTATACACGAAACCAGTAGTCAAGCATCGGAATCTAAAACTGGACTCACACGAGAGGTTCAAATCATAGAAAGTGAGAGTGTCAGTCCTCTTGTACTTAAGTCAGCCTTGTGCCTTTTGTATTAAATTCGGATGCAATTTCTGTGTTTCATCGACAATAACAAATTCCAAGGGATACAGTAAACCTGAAGTGAATCATCGGAATCTTAAACTGGACTCACAGGAGAGGTTCAAATCATAGAAAGTGAGAGTGTCAGTCCTCTTTTCCTTAGGTGCGCATTGTGCCTTTTGTATTAAATTCGGATGCAATTTCTGTGTTTCGTCGTCAATAACAAGGTCCAAGGTATACAGGAAACCTGAAGTGAATCATCGGAATCTAAAACTGGACTCACAGGAGAGGTTCAAATCATAGAAAGTGTGAGTGTCAGTCCTCTTGTACTTAAGTCGGAATTGTGCCTTTTGTATTAAATTCGTATACAATTTCTGTGTTTCATCACCAATAAGAAGGTCCAAGGGATACAGTAAACCTGATGTGAAGCATCGGAATCTAAAACTTGACTCACAGGAGAGGTTTAAATCATAGAAAGTGAGAGTGTCAGTCCTCTTGTACTTAAGTCGGCATTGTGCCGTTTGTATTAAATTCGGTTGAAATTTCTGTGTTTCCTCGTCAATAAGAAGGTCCAAGGTATACAGTAAACCTGAAGTGAAGCATCGCATCTAAAACTGGACTCAAAGGGCAGGTTCAATTCATAGAAAGTGAAAGTGTCAGTCCTCTTGTACTTAAGTCGGCATTGTGCCTTTTGTATTAAATTCGGATGCAATTGCTGTGTCTCATCGTTAATAAGAAAGTCCAAGGGATACAGTGAACCTGAAATAAATCATCGGAAACCAAAACTGGACTCACAGAAGAAGTTCAAATCATAGAAAGTTAGAGAGTCAGTCCTCTTGTACTTATGTCGGCATTGTGCCTTTCGAATTTAATTCGGATGCAATTTCTGTGTTTCATCGTCAATCAGAAGGTCCAAGGTATACAGGAAACCTGAGATGAAGCATCGGAATCTAAAACTGGACTCACAAGAGAGGTTCAAATCATGGAAAGATAGAGTGTCAGTACTCTTGTACTTAAGTCGGCATTATGCCTTTTGTATTAAATTCGGATGCGATTTCTGTGTTTCATCGTCAATAAGAAGGTCCAAGGGATACAGTAAACCTGAAGTGAAGCATCGGAATCGAAAACTGGACTCACAGGAGAGGTTCAAATCATAGAAAAGTAGGGTGTCTGTCCTCTTGTACTTAAGTCGTCATTGTGCCTTTTGAATTTAATTCCGATGCAATTTCTGAGCTTCAACGTCAAAAAGAAGGTCCAACGAATACAGTAAACCTGAAGTAAAAAATCGGAATCTAAAACTGGACTCACAGGAGAGGTTCAAATCATAGAAAGTGAGAGTGTCAGTCCTCTTGTACTTAAGTCGGCATTATTCCTTTTGTATTTAATTCGGATGCATTTTCTGTGTTTCATCGGCATTAAGAAGGTCCAAGGTATACAGTAAACCTGAAGTGAAGCATCGGAATCTAAAACTGGGCTCACAGGAGAGGTTCAAATCATAGAAAGTGAGAGTGTCTATCCTCTCGTACTTAAGTCGGCATTATGCCTTTTGTATTAAATTCGGATGCGATTTCTGTGTTTCATCGTCAATAAGAGGGTCCAAGGGATACAGTAAACCTGAAGTGAAGCATCGGAATCTAAAACTGGACTCTCTGGAGACGTTCAAATCATAGAAAGGTAGAGTGTCAGTATTCTTGTACTTAAGTCGGCATTGTGCCTTTTGAATTTAATTCCGATGCAATTTCTGTGTTTCAACGTCAATAAGAACGTCCACGGTATACAGTAAACCTGAAGTGAAGCATCGGAATCTAAAACTGGACTCACAGGGGAGGTTCAATTCATAGAATGTGAAAGTGTCAGTCCTCTTGTACTTAAGTCGGCATTGTGCCTTTTCTATTAAATTCGGATGCAACTGCTGTGTTTCATCGTCAATAAGAAAGTCCAAGGGATACAGTAAACCTGAAGTGAACCATCGGAATCTAAAACTGGACTCACAGAAGAGGTTCAAATCATAGAAAGTTAGAGAGTCAGTCCTCTTGTACTTATGTCGGCATTGTGCCTTTTGAATTTAATTCGGAGGCAATTTCTTGTTTTCATCGTCAATAAGAAGGTCCAATGTATACAGGAAACCTGAAGTGAAGCATCGGAATCTAAAGCTGGACTCACAGGAAAGGTTCAAATCATAGAAAGTGAGAGTGTCAGTCCTCTTTTCCATAAGTCGGCAATGTGCCTTATGTATTAAATTCCGATGCAATTTCTGTGTTTCATCGTCAATAAGAAGGTCCAAGGGATACAGTAGACCTGAAGTGAAGCATCGGAATCTAAAACTGGACTCATAGGAGAGGTTCAAATCATAGAAAGTGAAAGTGTCAGTCCTCTTGTACTTAAGTCGGAATTGTGCCTTTTGTATTAAATTCGGATACAATTTCTGTGTTTCATCGTCAACAAGAAGGTCCAAGGGATACAGTAAACCTGAACTGAAGCATCGGGATCTAAAACTGAACTCACAGGAGAGGTTCAAATCATAGAAAGTGAGAGTGTCAGTCCTCTTGTACTTAAGTCGGCATTGTGCCTTTTGTATTAAATTCGGATGCAATTGCTGTGTTTCATCGTCAATAAGAATGTCTAAGGTATACAGAAAACCAGAAGTGAAGCATCGGAATCTAAAACTGGGCTCAGAGGAGAGGTTCAAATCATAGAAAGTGAGAGTGTCTATCCTTTCGTACTTAAGTTTTGCATTATGCCTTTTGTATTAAATTCGGATGCGATTTCTGTGTTTCATCGTCAATAAGAGGGTCCAAGGGATACAGTAAACCTGAAGTGAAGCATCGGAAATTAAAACTGGACTCACTGGAGAGGTTCAAATCATAGAAAGGTAGAGTGTCAGTCCTCTTGTACTTAAGTCGGCATTGTGCATTCTGAATTTAATTCCGATGCAATTTCTGTGCTTCATCGTCAAAAAGAAGGTCCAACGGATACAGTAAACCTGAATTGAAAAATTGGAAACCAAAACTGGACTCACAGGAGAGTTTCAAATCATAGAAAGTGAGATTGTCAGTCCTCTTGTACTTAAGTCGGCATTATGCCTTTTGTATTACATTCGGATGCAATTTCTGTGGTTCATCGTCAATAAGTAGGTGCAAGTGATACAGCAGACCTGAAGTGAAGCATCGGAATCTAAATATTGACTCACAGGAGTTGTTCAAATCATAGAAATTAAAAGTGTCAGTCCTCTTGAAGTCAGCATTGTGCCTTTGCATTAAACTCGGGTGCAATTTCTGTGTCTCATCGTCAATAAGAACATCCAAGGTATACACGAAACCTGAAGTCAAGCATCGGAATCTAAAACTGGACTCACAGGAGGGGTTCAAATCATAGAAAGTGAAAGTGTCAGTCCTCTTGTACTTAAGTCGGCATTGTGCCTTTTGTATTAAATTCGGATGCAATTGCTGTGTTTCCTCGACAATAAGAAAGTCCAAGGGATACAGTAAACCTGAAGTGAACCATCGGAATCTAAAACTGGACTCACAGGAGAGGTTCAAATCATAGAAAGCGAGAGTGTCAGTCCTCTTTTCCTTAAGTCGGCATTGTGCCTTTTGTATTAAATTCGGATGCAATTTCTGTGTTTCATCGTCAATAAGAAGGTCCAAGGTATACAGGAAACCTGAAGTGAATCATCGGAATCTAAAACTGGACTCACAGGAGAGGTTCAAATCATAGAAAGTGTGAGTGTCAGTCCTCTTGTACTTAAGTCGGAATTGTGCCTTTTGTATTAAATTCGTATGCAATTTCTGTGTTTCATCGTCAATAAGAAGGTCCAAGGGATACAGTAAACCTGAAGTGAAGCATCGGAATCTAAAACTGGACTCACAGGAGAGGTTTAAATCATAGAAAGTGAGAGTGTCAGTCCTCTTGCACTTAAGTCGGCATTGTGCCGTTTGTATTAAATTCGGATGCAATTTCTGTGTTTCCTCGTCAATAAGAAGGTCCAAGGGATACAGTAAACCTGAAGTGAAGCATCGGATCTAAAACTGGACTCAAAGGGCAGGTTCAATTCATAGAAAGTGAAAGTGTCAGTCCTCTTGTACTTAAGTCGGCATTGTGCCTTTTGTATTAAATTCGGATGCAATTGCTGTGTTTCATCGTCAATAAGAAAGTCCAAGGGATACAGTAAACCTGAAATGAATCATCGGAAACTAAAACTGGACTCACAGAAGAAGTTCAAATCATAGAAAGTTAGAGAGTCAGTCCTCTTGTACTTATGTCGGCATTGTGCCTTTCGAATTTAATTCGGATGCAATTTCTGTGTTTCATCGTCAATAAGAAGGTCCAAGGTATACAGGAAACCTGAGGTGAAGCATCGGAATCTAAAACTGGACTCACAGGAGAGGTTCAAATCATGGAAAGATAGAGTGTCAGTCCTGTTGTACTTAAGTCGGCATTATGCCTTTTGTATTAAATTCGGATGCGATTTCTGTGTTTCATCGTCAATAAGAGGGTCCAAGGGATACAGTAAACCTGAAGTGAACCATCGGAATCTAAAACTGGACTCACAGGAGAGCTTCATATCATAGAAAGGTACGGTGTTTGTCCTCTTGTACTTAAGTCGGCATTGTGCCTTTTAAATTTAATTCCGATGCAATTTCTGAGCTTCAACGTCAAAAAGAAGGTCCAACGAATACAGTAAACCTGAAGTAAAAAATCGGAATCTAAAACTGGACTCACTGGAGACGTTCTAATCACAGAAAGGTAGAGTGTCAGTATTCTTGTACTTAAGTCGGCATTGTGCCTTTTGAATTTAATTCCGATGCAATTTCTGTGTTTCATCGTCAATAAGAACGTCCAAGGAATACCCGAAACCTGAAGTCAAGCATCGGAATGTGAAACTGGACTCACATGAGGTGTTCAAATCATAGAAAGTGAGAGTGTCAGTCCTGTTGTACTTAAGTTGGCATTGTGCCTTTTGTATTAAATTCGGATGCAATTTCTGTGTTTCATCGTCAATAAGAACGTCCAAGGTGTACACGAAACCTGCAGTCAAGCATCGGAATCAAAAACTGGACTCACATTAGAGGTTCAAATCATAGAAAGTGAGAGTGTCGGTCCTCTTGTACTTAAGTCGGCATTGAGCCTTTTGTATTAAATTCCGATGCAATTGCTGTGTTTCATCGTCATTAAGAAGGTCCAAGGTATACAGGAAACCAGAAGTGAAGCATCGGAATCTAAAACTGGGCTCACAGGAGAGGTTCAAATCATAGAAAGTGAGAGTGTCAGTCCTCTTTTCCTTAAGTCGGCATTGTGCCTTTTGTATTAAATTCGGATGCAATGTCTTTGTTTCATGGTCAATAAGAAGGTCCAAGGGATACAGTAGACCTGAAGTGAGGCATCAGAATCTAAAACTGGACTCACAGGACAGGTTCAAATCATAGAAAGTTAGAGTGTCAGTCCTCTTGTACTTAAGTCGGCATTGTGCCTTTTGAATTTAATTCCGATGCAATTTATGAGCTTCATCGTCAAAAAGAAGGTCCAACGGATACAGTAAACCTGAAGTAAAAAATCGGAATCTAAAACTGGTCTCACAGGAGAGGTTCAAATCATAGAAAGTGAGAGTGTCAGTCCTCTTGTACTTAAGTCGGCATTATGCCTTTTGTATTAAATTCAAATGCAATTTCTGTGTTTCATCGTCATTAAGAAGGTCCAAGGTATACAGTAAACCTGAAGTGAAGCATCGGAATCTAAAACTGGACTCACAGGGGAGGTTCAATTCATAGAAAGTGAAAGTGTCAGTCCTCTTGTACTTAAGTCGGCATTGTGCCATTTGTATTAAATTCGGATGCAATTGCTGTGTTTCATAGTAAATAAGAAGGTCCAAGGTATACAGGAAACCAGAAGTGAAGCATCGGAATCTAAAACTGGGCTCACAGGAGAGGTTCAAATCATAGAAAGTGAGAGTGTCTATCCTCTCGTACTTACGTCGGCATTATGCCTTTTGTATTAAATTCGGATGCGATTTCTGTGTTTTATCGTCAATAAGAGGGTCCAAGGGATACAGTAAACCTGAAGTGAAGCATCGGAATCTAAAACTGGACTCACAGGAGACGTTCAAATCATAGAAAGGTAGAGTGTCAGTCCTCTTGTACATAAGTCGACATTGTGCCTTTTGAATTTAATTTCGATGCAATTTCTGTGTTTCATTGTCAATAACAACGTCCAAGGTATACACGAAACCTGAAGTCAAGCATCGGAATCTGAAACTGGACTCACAGGAGGTGCTCAAATCATAGAAAGTGAGAGTGTCAGTCCTCTTGTACTTAAGTCGGCATTGTGCCTTTTGTATTAAATTCGAATGCAATTTCTGAGTTTCATCGTCAATAAGAACGTCCAAGGTGTACACGAAACCTGAAGTCAAGCATCGGAATCTAAAACTGGACTCACAGGAGAGGTTCAAATCATAGAAAGTGAGAGTGTCTGTCCTCTTGTACTTAAGTCGGCATTGTGCCTTTTGTATTAAATTCGGATGCAATTTTTGTGTTTCATCGTCAATAAGAAGGTCCAAGGTATTCAGTAAACCTGAAGGGAGGCATGGGAATCTAAAACTGGAATCATAGGAGAGGTTCAAATCATAGAAAGTTAGAGTGTCAGTCCTCTTGTACTTAAGTCGGCATTGTGCCTTTTGTATTAAATTCGGATGCAATTTTTATGTTTCATCGTCAATAAGAAGGTCCAAAGTATACAGTAAACCTGAAGGGAAGCATGGGAATCTAAAACTGGAATCATAGGAGAGGTTCAAATCATAGAAAGTTAGAGTGTCAGTCTTGTACTTAAGTCAGCATTGTGCCTTTTGTATTACATTCGGATACAATTTCTGTGTTTCATCGTCAATAAGAAGGTCCAAGGGATACAGAAAACGTGAAGTGAAGCATCGGATTCTAAAACTGCACTCACAGGAGAGGTTCAAATCATAGAAAGTTAGAGAGTCAGTCCCTTTGTACTTCATTCGGCATTGTGCCTTTTGAATTTAATTCGGATGCAATTTCTGTGTTTCATCGTCAATGAGAAGGTCCAAGGTATACAGGAAACCTGAAGTGAAGCATCGGAATCTAAACCTGGACTCAGAGGAGGCGTTCAATTCATCGAAGGTGAGGGTGTCAGTCCTCCTGTACTTAAGTCGGCATTGTGCCTTTTGTATTAAATTCGGATGCAAGTTCTGTGTTTCATCGTCAATAAGAAGGTCCAAGGTATATAGGAAACCTGAAGTGAATCATCGGAATCTAAAACTGGACTCAGAGGAGAGGTTCAAATCATAGAAAGTGAGAGTGTCATTCCTCTTGTACTTAAGTCGGCATTGTGCCTTTTGTATTAAATTCGGATGCAATTTTGTGTTCAATCGTCAATATAAAGGTCCAAGGTATACAGTAAACCTGAAGGGAAGCATCGGAATCTAAAACTGGACTCACAGGAGAGGTTCAAATAATAGAAAGTTAGAGTGTCCGTCCTCTTGTACGTAAGTCTTCATTGCGCCATCTGAATTAAATTCCGATGCAATTTCTGTGTTTCATCGTCAATAAGAAGGTCCAAGGTATACAGGAAACCTGAAGTGAAGCATCGGAAACTAAAACTGGACCCACAGGAGAGTTCAAATCATAGAAAGTTAGAGTGTCAGTCCTCTTGTACTTAAGTCGGCATTGTGCCTTTTGCATTAATATCGGATCCAATTTCTGTGTTTCATCGTCAGTAAGAAGGTCCAAGGTATACAGTAAACCTGAAGGGAAGCTTTGGAATCTAAAACTGGACTCACAGGAGAGGTTCAAATCATAGAAAGTTAGAGTGTCAGTCCTCTTGTACTTAAGTCGGCATTGTGCCTTTTGTATTAAATTCGGATGCAATTTTTGTGTTTCATCGTCAATAAGAAGGTCCAAGGTATACAGTAAACCTGAAGGGAAGCATGGGAATCTCAAACTGGAATCATGGGAGAGGTTCAAATCATAGAAAGTTAGAGTGTCAGTCCTCTTGTACTTAAGTCGGCATTGTGCCTTCTGTATTACATTCGGATGCAATTTCTGTGTTTCATCGTCAATAAGAAGGTCCAAGGGATACAGTAAACCTGAAGTGAAGCATCGGATTCTAAAACTGGACTCACAGGAGAGGTTAAAATCATAGAAAATTAGAGTGTTAGTCATCTTCTACTTAAGTCAGCATTGTGCCTTTTGAATTTAATTCCGACGCAATTTCTGTGCTTCATCGTCAATAAGAAGGTCCATGGTATACAATAAACATGACGTGTAGAATCGGAATCTAAAACTGGACTCACAGGAGAGGTTCAAATCATAGAAAGTGAGAGTGGATGTCCTCTTGTACTTAGTTCGGCATTGTGCCTTTTGTATTAAATTCGGATGCAATTTCTGTGTTTCATCATCAATAAGAAGGTCCAAGGGATACAGTAAACCTGAAGTGAATCATCGGAATCTAAAACTGGACTCACAGGAGAGGTTCAAATCATAGAAAGTTAGAGAGTCAGTCCCCTTGTACTTCAGTCGGCATTGTGCCTTCTGAATTAAATTCCGATGCAATTTCTGTGATTGATCGTCAATAAGAAGGTCCAAGGTGTACAGAAAACCTGAAGTGAAGCACCGGAATCTAAGACTGGACTCACAGGAGAGGTTCAAATCATAGAATCATAGAAAGTGAGAGTGTCAGTCCTCTTGTACTTATGTCGGCATTGTGCCTTTTGCATTAATTTCGGATCCAATTTCTGTGTTTCATCGTTAGTAAGAAGGCCCAAGGTATACAGTAAACCTGAAGGGACGCATCGGAATCTAAAACTGAACTAACAGAAGGGGTTCAAATCATAGAAAGTGAATGTGTCCGTCCTATTAAACTTAAGTCGGCATTGTGCCTTTTGTATTATATTCGGATGCAATTTCTGTGTTCAATCGTCAATAAAAAGGTCCAAGGTATACAGGAAACCTGAAGGGGAAGCACCGGAATCTAAAACTGGACTCACAGGAGAGGTTCAAATCATAGAAAGTTAGAGGGACAGTCCTCTTTTACTTAAGTCGGCATTGCGCCTTTTGTATTAAATTCGGATGCAATTTCTGTGTTTCATAGTCAATATGAAGGTCCAAGGGATACAGTAAACCTGAAGGGAAGCATCGGAATCTAAAACTGGACTCATAGGAGAGGTTCAAATCATAGAAAGTTAGAGTGTCAGTCCTCTTGTACTTAAGTCGGCATTGTGCCTTTTGTATTACATTCGGATGGAATTACTGTGTTTCATCGTCAATAAGGAGGTCCAAGGGATACAGTAAACCTGAAGTGAAGGATCGGATTCAAAAACTGGACTCACAGGAGAGGTTGAAATCATAGAAAATTAGAGTGATAGTCATCTTGTAATTAAGTCGGCATTGTGCCTTTTGAATTTCATTCCGATGCAATTTCTGTGCTTCATCGTCAATAAGAAGGTCCATGGTATACAATAAACCTGAAGTGAATCTTCGGAATCTAAAACTGGACTCACAGGAGAGGATCAAATCATAGAAAGTTAGAGACTCAGTCCCCTTGTACTTCAGTCGGCATTGGCCTTTTGAATTTAATTCGGATGCAATTTCTGTGTTTCATCGTCAATAAGAAGGTCCAAGGTATACAGGAAACCTGAAGTGAAGCATCGGAATCTAAACCTGGACGCAGAGGAGAGGTTCAAATCATCGAAAGTGAGAGTGTCAGTCCTCCTGTACTTAAGTCGGCATTGTGCCTTTTGTATTAAATTCGGATGCTATTTCTGTGTTTCATCGTCAATAAGAAGGTCAAAGGTGTATAGGAAACCTGAAGTGAATCATCGGAATCTAAAACTGGACTCACAGGAGAGGTTCAAATCATAGAAAGTGAGAGTGTCATTCCTCTTGTACTTAAGTCGGCATTGTGCCTTTTGTATTAAATTCGAATGCAAATTCTGTGTTTCATCGTCAATTAGAAGGTCCAAGGGATACAGTAAACCTGAAGTGAAGCATCGGATTCTAAAACTGGACTCACAGGAGAGGTTCAAATCATAGAAAGTTAGTGTGTCCGTCATCTTGTACTTAAGTCGGAATTGTGCCTTTTGAATTTCACTTCGATGCAATTTCTGTGCTTCATCGTCAATAAGAAGGTCCATGGTATACAGTAAACCTGAAGTGTAGCATCGGAATCTAAAACTGGACTCACAGGAGAGGTCAAATCATAGAAAGTTAGAGTGTCCGTCCTCTTGTACTTAAGTCGGCATTGCGCCTTCTGAATTTAATTCCAATGCAATTTCTGTGTTACATCGTCAATAAGAAGGTCCAAGGTATACAGGAAACCTGAAGTGAAGCATCGGAAACTAAAACTGGACCCACAGGAGAGGTTCAAATCATAGAAATTGAGAGTGTCAGTCCTCTTGTACTTAAGTCGGCCTTGTGCCTTTTGCATTAATTTCGGATCCAATTTCTGTGTTTCATCGTCCGTAAGAAGGTCCAAGGTATACAGTAAACATGAAGGGAAGCATGGGAATCTAAAACTGGAATCATAGGAGAGGTTCAAATAATAGAAAGTTAGAGTGTCAGTCCTCTCGTACTTAAGTCGGCATTGTGCCTTTTGTATTACATTCGGATGGAATTACTGTGTTTCATCGTCAATAAGGAGGTCCAAGGGATACAGTAAACCTGAAGTGAAGGATCGGATTCAAAAACTGGACTCACAGGAGAGGTTGAAATCATAGAAAATTAGAGTGATAGTCATCTTGTAATTAAGTCGGCATTGTCCTTTTGAATTTCATTCCGATGCAATTTCTGTGCTTCATCGTCAATAAGAAGGTCCATGGTATGCAATAAACCTGAAGTGAATCTTCGGAATCTAAAACTGGACTCACAGGAAAGGATCAAATCATAGAAAGTTAGAGACTCAGTCCCCTTGTACTTCAGTCGGCATTGTGCCTTTTGAATTTAATTCGGATGCAATTTCTGTGTTTCATCGTCAATAAGAAGGTCCAAGGTATACAGGAAACCTGAAGTGAAGCATCGGAATCTAAACCTGGACGCAGAGGAGAGGTTCAAATCATCGAAAGTGAGAGTGTCAGTCCTCCTGTACTTAAGTCGGCATTGTGCCTTTTGTATTAAATTCGGATGCAATTTCTGTGTTTCATCGTCAATAAGAAGGTCAAAGGTGTATAGGAAACCTGAAGTGAATCATCGGAATCTAAAACTGGACTCACAGGAGAGGTTCAAATCATAGAAAGTGAGAGTGTCATCCCTCTTGTACTTAAGTCGGCATTGTGCCTTTTGTATTAAATTCGAATGCAAATTCTGTGTTTCATCGTCAATTAGAAGGTCCAAGGGATACAGTAAACCTGAAGTGAAGCATCGGATTCTAAAACTGGACTCACAGGAGAGGTTCAAATCATAGAAAGTTAGAGTGTCCGTCCTCTTGTACTTAAGTCGGCATTGTGCCTTCTGAATTAAATTCCGATGCAATTTCTTTGATTGATCGTCAATAAGAAGGTCCAAGGTGTACAGAAAACCTGAAGTGAAGCACCGGAATCTAAGACTGGACTCACAGGAGAGGTTCAAATCATAGAATCATAGAAAGTGAGAGTGTCAGTCCTCTTGTACTTATGTCGGCATTGTGCTTTTTGCATTAATTTCGGATCCAATTTCTGTGTTTCATCGTTAGTAAGAAGGCCCAAGGTATACAGTAAACCTGAAGGGACGCATCGGAATCTAAAACTGAACTAACAGAAGGGGTTCAAATCATAGAAAGTGAATGTGTCCGTCCTATTAAACTTAAGTCGGCATTGTGCCTTTTGTATTATATTCGGATGCAATTTCTGTGTTCAATCGTCAATAAAAAGGTCCAAGGTATACAGTAAACCTGAAGGGGAAGCACCGGAATCTAAAACTGGACTAACCGGAGAGGTTCAAATCATAGAAAGTTAGAGGGACAGTCCTCTTTTACTTAAGTCGGCATTGCGCCTTTTGTATTAAATTCGGATGCAATTTCTGTGTTTCATAGTCAATATGAAGGTCCAAGGGATACAGTAAACCTGAAGGGAAGCATCGGAATCTAAAACTGGACTCATAGGAGAAGTTCAAATCATAGAAAGTTAGAGTGTCAGTCCTCTTGTACTTAAGTCGGCATTGTGCCTTTTGTATTACATTCGGATGGAATTACTGTGTTTCATCGTCAATAAGGAGGTCCAAGGGATACAGTAAACCTGAAGTGAAGGATCGGATTCAAAAACTGGACTCACAGGAGAGGTTGAAATCATAGAAAATTAGAGTGATAGTCATCTTGTAATTAAGTCGGCATTGTGCCTTTTGAATTTCATTCCGATGCAATTTCTGTGCTTCATCGTCAATAAGAAGGTCCATGGTATACAATAAACCTGAAGTGAATCTTCGGAATCTAAAACTGGACTCACAGGAGAGGATCAAATCATAGAAAGTTAGAGACTCAGTCCCCTTGTACTTCAGTCGGCATTGTGCCTTTTGAATTTAATTCGGATGCAATTTCTGTGTTTCATCGTCAATAAGAAGGTCCAAGGTATACAGGAAACCTGAAGTGAAGCATCGGAATCTAAACCTGGACGCAGAGGAGAGGTTCAAATCATCGAAAGTGAGAGTGTCAGTCCTCCTGTACTTAAGTCGGCATTGTGCCTTTTGTATTAAATTCGGATGCAATTTCTGTGTTTCATTGTCAATAAGAAGGTCAAAGGTGTATAGGAAACCTGAAGTGAATCATCGGAATCTAAAACTGGTCTCACAGGAGAGGTTCAAATCATAGAAAGTGAGAGTGTCATTCCTCTTGTACTTAAGTCGGCATTGTGCCTTCTGTATTAAATTCGAATGCAAATTCTGTGTTTCATAGTCAATTAGAAGGTCCAAGGGATACAGTAAACCTGAAGTGAAGCATCGGATTCTAAAACTGGACTCACAGGAGAGGTTCAAATCATAGAAAGTTAGAGTGTCCGTCATCTTGTACTTAAGTCGGAATTGTGCCTTTTGAATTTCACTTCGATGCAATTTCTGTGTTTCATCGTCAATAAGAAGGTCCATGGTATACAGTAAACCTGAAGTGTAGCATCGGAATCTAAAACTGGACTCACAGGAGAGGTCAAATCATAGAAAGTTAGAGTGTCCGTCCTCTTGTACTTAAGTCGGCATTGCGCCTTCTGAATTTAATTCCAATGCAATTTCTGTGTTACATCGTCAATAAGAAGGTCCAAGGTATACAGGAAACCTGAAGTGAAGCATCGGAAACTAAAACTGGACCCACAGGAGAGGTTCAAAACATAGAAATTGAGAGTGTCAGTCCTCTTGTACTTAAGTCGGCCTTGTGCCTTTTGCATTAATTTCGGATCCAATTTCTGTGTTTCATCGTCCGTGAGAAGGTCCAAGGTATACAGTAAACATGAAGGGAAGCATGGGAATCTAAAACTGGAATCATAGGAGAGGTTCAAATAATAGAAAGTTAGAGTGTCAGTCCTCTTGTACTTAAGTCGGCATTGTGCCTTTTGTATTACATTCGGATGGAATTACTGTGTTTCATCGTCAATAAGGAGGTCCAAGGGATACAGTAAACCTGAAGTGAGGGATCGGATTCAAAAACTGGACTCACAGGAGAGGTTGAAATCATAGAAAATTAGAGTGATAGTCATCTTGTAATTAAGTCGGCATTGTCCTTTTGAATTTCATTCCGATGCAATTTCTGTGCTTCATCGTCAATAAGAAGCTCCATGGTATACAATAAACCTGAAGTGAATCTTCGGAATCTAAAACTGGACTCACAGGAAAGGATCAAATCATAGAAAGTTAGAGACTCAGTCCCCTTGTACTTCAGTCGGCATTGTGCCTTTTGAATTTAATTCGGATGCAATTTCTGTGTTTCATCGTCAATAAGAAGGTCCAAGGTATACAGGAAACCTGAAGTGAAGCATCGGAATCTAAACCTGGACGCAGAGGAGAGGTTCAAATCATCGAAAGTGAGAGTGTCAGTCCTCCTGTACTTAAGTCGGCATTGTGCCTTTTGTATTAAATTCGGATGCAATTTCTGTGTTTCATCGTCAATAAGAAGGTCAAAGGTGTATAGGAAACCTGAAGTGAATCATCGGAATCTAAAACTGGACTCACAGGAGAGGTTCAAATCATAGAAAGTGAGAGTGTCATTCCTCTTGTACTTAAGTCGGCATTGTGCCTTTTGTATTAAATTCGAATGCAAATTCTGTGTTTCATCGTCAATTAGAAGGTCCAAGGGATACAGTAAACCTGAAGTGAAGCATCGGATTCTAAAACTGGACTCACAGGAGAGGTTCAAATCATAGAAAGTTAGAGTGTCCGTCATCTTGTACTTAAGTCGGAATTGTGCCTTTTGAATTTCACTTCGATGCAATTTCTGTGCTTCATCGTCAATAAGAAGGTCCATGGTATACAGTAAACCTGAAGTGTAGCATCGGAATCTAAAACTGGACTCACAGGAGAGGTCAAATCATAGAAAGTTAGAGTGTCCGTCCTCTTGTACTTAAGTCGGCATTGCGCCTTCTGAATTTAATTCCAATGCAATTTCTGTGTTACATCGTCAATAAGAAGGTCCAAGGTATACAGGAAACCTGAAGTGAAGCATCGGAAACTAAAACTGGACCCACAGGAGAGGTTCAAATCATAGAAATTGAGAGTGTCAGTCCTCTTGTACTTAACCTGGCCTTGTGCCTTTTGCATTAATTTCGGATCCAATTTCTGTGTTTCATCGTCCGTAAGAAGGTCCAAGGTATACAGTAAACATGAAGGGAAGCATGGGAATCTAAAACTGGAATCATAGGAGAGGTTCAAATAATAGAAAGTTAGAGTGTCAGTCCTCTTGTACTTAAGTCGGCATTGTGCCTTTTGTATTACATTCGGATGCAATTTCTGTGCTTCATCGTCAATAAGAAGGTCCAAGGGATACAGTAAACCTGAAGTGAAGCATCGGATTCTAAAACTGGACTCACAGGAGAGGTTCAAATCATAGAAAATTAGAGTGTTAGTCATCTTGTACTGAAGTCAGCATTGTGCCTTTTGAATTTCATTCCGATGCAATTTCTGTGCTTCATCGTCAATAAGAAGGTCTAATGTATATAGGAAACCTGAAGTGAATCATCGGAATCTAAAACAAGACTCACAGGAGAGGTTCAAATCATAGAAAGTGAGAGTGTCATTCCTCTTGTGCTTAAGTCGGCATTGTGCTTTTTGTATTAAATTCGAACGCAAATTCTGTGTTTCATCGTCAATAAGAAGATCCAAGGTATACACGAAACCTGAAGTCAAGCATCGGAATCTAAAAGTGGACTCAGAGGAGAGGTTCAAATCATAGAAAGTTAGAGTGTCAGTCCTCTTGTACTTAAGTCGGCATTGTGCCTTTTGTATTACATTCTAATGCAATTTCTGTGTTTCATCGTCTATAAGATGGTCGAAGGGATACAGAAAACCTGAAGTGAAGCGTCGGATTCTAAAACTGGACTCACAGGAGCGGTTCAAATCATAGAAAGTTAGAGTGTCCGTCCTCTTGTACTTAAGTCGGCATTGTGCCTTCTGAATTAAATTCCGATGCAATTTCTGTGATTCATCGTCAATAAGAAGGTCCAAGGTATACAGTAAACCTGAAGGGAAGCATCGGAAACTAAAACTGGACTCGCAGGAGAGGTTCAAATCATAGAAAGTTAGAGTGTCAGTCCTCTTGCACTTAAGTCGGCATTGTGCCTTTTGTATTACATTCGGATGGAATATCTGTGTTTCATCGTCAATAAGGAGGTCCAAGGGATACAGTAAACCTGAAGTGAAGGATCGGATTCAAAAACTGGACTCACAGGAGAGGTTGAAATCATAGAAAATTAGAGTGATAGTCATCTTGTACTTAAGTCGGCATTGTGCCTTTTGAATTTCATTCCGATGCAATTTCTGTGCTTCATCGTCAATAAGAAGATCCATGGTATACCGTAAACCTGAAGTGTAGCATCGGAATCTAAAACTGGACTCACAGGAGAGGTTCAAATCATAGAAAGTTAGAGAGTCAGTCCCCTTGTACTTCAGTCGGCATTGTGCCTTCTGAATTAAATTCCGATGCAATTTCTGTGATTGATCGTCAATAAGAAGGTCCAAGGTGTACAGAAAACCTGAAGTGAAGCACCGGAATCTAAGACTGGACTCACAGGAGAGGTTCAAATCATAGAATCATAGAAAGTGAGAGTGTCAGTCCTCTTGTACTTATGTCGGCATTGTGCCTTTTGCATTAATTTCGGATCCAATTTCTGTGTTTCATCGTTAGTAAGAAGGCCCAAGGTATACAGTAAACCTGAAGGGACGCATCGGAATCTAAAACTGAACTAACAGAAGGGGTTCAAATCATAGAAAGTGAATGTGTCCGTCCTATTAAACTTAAGTCGGCATTGTGCCTTTTGTATTATATTCGGATGCAATTTCTGTGTTCAATCGTCAATAAAAAGGTCCAAGGTATACAGGAAACCTGAAGGGGAAGCACCGGAATCTAAAACTGGACTCACAGGAGAGGTTCAAATCATAGAAAGTTAGAGGGACAGTCCTCTTTTACTTAAGTCGGCATTGCGCCTTTTGTATTAAATTCGGATGCAATTTCTGTGTTTCATAGTCAATATGAAGGTCCAAGGGATACAGTAAACCTGAAGGGAAGCATCGGAATCTAAAACTGGACTCATAGGAGAGGTTCAAATCATAGAAAGTTAGAGTGTCAGTCCTCTTGTACTTAAGTCGGCATTGTGCCTTTTGTATTACATTCGGATGGAATTACTGTGTTTCATCGTCAATAAGGAGGTCCAAGGGATACAGTAAACCTGAAGTGAAGGATCGGATTCAAAAACTGGACTCACAGGAGAGGTTGAAATCATAGAAAATTAGAGTGATAGTCATCTTGTAATTAAGTCGGCATTGTGCCTTTTGAATTTCATTCCGATGCAATTTCTGTGCTTCATCGTCAATAAGAAGGTCCATGGTATACAATAAACCTGAAGTGAATCTTCGGAATCTAAAACTGGACTCACAGGAGAGGATCAAATCATAGAAAGTTAGAGACTCAGTCCCCTTGTACTTCAGTCGGCATTGGCCTTTTGAATTTAATTCGGATGCAATTTCTGTGTTTCATCGTCAATAAGAAGGTCCAAGGTATACAGGAAACCTGAAGTGAAGCATCGGAATCTAAACCTGGACGCAGAGGAGAGGTTCAAATCATCGAAAGTGAGAGTGTCAGTCCTCCTGTACTTAAGTCGGCATTGTGCCTTTTGTATTAAATTCGGATGCTATTTCTGTGTTTCATCGTCAATAAGAAGGTCAAAGGTGTATAGGAAACCTGAAGTGAATCATCGGAATCTAAAACTGGACTCACAGGAGAGGTTCAAATCATAGAAAGTGAGAGTGTCATTCCTCTTGTACTTAAGTCGGCATTGTGCCTTTTGTATTAAATTCGAATGCAAATTCTGTGTTTCATCGTCAATTAGAAGGTCCAAGGGATACAGTAAACCTGAAGTGAAGCATCGGATTCTAAAACTGGACTCACAGGAGAGGTTCAAATCATAGAAAGTTAGTGTGTCCGTCATCTTGTACTTAAGTCGGAATTGTGCCTTTTGAATTTCACTTCGATGCAATTTCTGTGCTTCATCGTCAATAAGAAGGTCCATGGTATACAGTAAACCTGAAGTGTAGCATCGGAATCTAAAACTGGACTCACAGGAGAGGTCAAATCATAGAAAGTTAGAGTGTCCGTCCTCTTGTACTTAAGTCGGCATTGCGCCTTCTGAATTTAATTCCAATGCAATTTCTGTGTTACATCGTCAATAAGAAGGTCCAAGGTATACAGGAAACCTGAAGTGAAGCATCGGAAACTAAAACTGGACCCACAGGAGAGGTTCAAATCATAGAAATTGAGAGTGTCAGTCCTCTTGTACTTAAGTCGGCCTTGTGCCTTTTGCATTAATTTCGGATCCAATTTCTGTGTTTCATCGTCCGTAAGAAGGTCCAAGGTATACAGTAAACATGAAGGGAAGCATGGGAATCTAAAACTGGAATCATAGGAGAGGTTCAAATAATAGAAAGTTAGAGTGTCAGTCCTCTCGTACTTAAGTCGGCATTGTGCCTTTTGTATTACATTCGGATGGAATTACTGTGTTTCATCGTCAATAAGGAGGTCCAAGGGATACAGTAAACCTGAAGTGAAGGATCGGATTCAAAAACTGGACTCACAGGAGAGGTTGAAATCATAGAAAATTAGAGTGATAGTCATCTTGTAATTAAGTCGGCATTGTCCTTTTGAATTTCATTCCGATGCAATTTCTGTGCTTCATCGTCAATAAGAAGGTCCATGGTATGCAATAAACCTGAAGTGAATCTTCGGAATCTAAAACTGGACTCACAGGAAAGGATCAAATCATAGAAAGTTAGAGACTCAGTCCCCTTGTACTTCAGTCGGCATTGTGCCTTTTGAATTTAATTCGGATGCAATTTCTGTGTTTCATCGTCAATAAGAAGGTCCAAGGTATACAGGAAACCTGAAGTGAAGCATCGGAATCTAAACCTGGACGCAGAGGAGAGGTTCAAATCATCGAAAGTGAGAGTGTCAGTCCTCCTGTACTTAAGTCGGCATTGTGCCTTTTGTATTAAATTCGGATGCAATTTCTGTGTTTCATCGTCAATAAGAAGGTCAAAGGTGTATAGGAAACCTGAAGTGAATCATCGGAATCTAAAACTGGACTCACAGGAGAGGTTCAAATCATAGAAAGTGAGAGTGTCATCCCTCTTGTACTTAAGTCGGCATTGTGCCTTTTGTATTAAATTCGAATGCAAATTCTGTGTTTCATCGTCAATTAGAAGGTCCAAGGGATACAGTAAACCTGAAGTGAAGCATCGGATTCTAAAACTGGACTCACAGGAGAGGTTCAAATCATAGAAAGTTAGAGTGTCCGTCCTCTTGTACTTAAGTCGGCATTGTGCCTTCTGAATTAAATTCCGATGCAATTTCTTTGATTGATCGTCAATAAGAAGGTCCAAGGTGTACAGAAAACCTGAAGTGAAGCACCGGAATCTAAGACTGGACTCACAGGAGAGGTTCAAATCATAGAATCATAGAAAGTGAGAGTGTCAGTCCTCTTGTACTTATGTCGGCATTGTGCTTTTTGCATTAATTTCGGATCCAATTTCTGTGTTTCATCGTTAGTAAGAAGGCCCAAGGTATACAGTAAACCTGAAGGGACGCATCGGAATCTAAAACTGAACTAACAGAAGGGGTTCAAATCATAGAAAGTGAATGTGTCCGTCCTATTAAACTTAAGTCGGCATTGTGCCTTTTGTATTATATTCGGATGCAATTTCTGTGTTCAATCGTCAATAAAAAGGTCCAAGGTATACAGTAAACCTGAAGGGGAAGCACCGGAATCTAAAACTGGACTAACCGGAGAGGTTCAAATCATAGAAAGTTAGAGGGACAGTCCTCTTTTACTTAAGTCGGCATTGCGCCTTTTGTATTAAATTCGGATGCAATTTCTGTGTTTCATAGTCAATATGAAGGTCCAAGGGATACAGTAAACCTGAAGGGAAGCATCGGAATCTAAAACTGGACTCATAGGAGAAGTTCAAATCATAGAAAGTTAGAGTGTCAGTCCTCTTGTACTTAAGTCGGCATTGTGCCTTTTGTATTACATTCGGATGGAATTACTGTGTTTCATCGTCAATAAGGAGGTCCAAGGGATACAGTAAACCTGAAGTGAAGGATCGGATTCAAAAACTGGACTCACAGGAGAGGTTGAAATCATAGAAAATTAGAGTGATAGTCATCTTGTAATTAAGTCGGCATTGTGCCTTTTGAATTTCATTCCGATGCAATTTCTGTGCTTCATCGTCAATAAGAAGGTCCATGGTATACAATAAACCTGAAGTGAATCTTCGGAATCTAAAACTGGACTCACAGGAGAGGATCAAATCATAGAAAGTGAGAGTGTCATTCCTCTTGTACTTAAGTCGGCATTGTGCCTTCTGTATTAAATTCGAATGCAAATTCTGTGTTTCATAGTCAATTAGAAGGTCCAAGGGATACAGTAAACCTGAAGTGAAGCATCGGATTCTAAAACTGGACTCACAGGAGAGGTTCAAATCATAGAAAGTTAGAGTGTCCGTCATCTTGTACTTAAGTCGGAATTGTGCCTTTTGAATTTCACTTCGATGCAATTTCTGTGTTTCATCGTCAATAAGAAGGTCCATGGTATACAGTAAACCTGAAGTGTAGCATCGGAATCTAAAACTGGACTCACAGGAGAGGTCAAATCATAGAAAGTTAGAGTGTCCGTCCTCTTGTACTTAAGTCGGCATTGCGCCTTCTGAATTTAATTCCAATGCAATTTCTGTGTTACATCGTCAATAAGAAGGTCCAAGGTATACAGGAAACCTGAAGTGAAGCATCGGAAACTAAAACTGGACCCACAGGAGAGGTTCAAAACATAGAAATTGAGAGTGTCAGTCCTCTTGTACTTAAGTCGGCCTTGTGCCTTTTGCATTAATTTCGGATCCAATTTCTGTGTTTCATCGTCCGTGAGAAGGTCCAAGGTATACAGTAAACATGAAGGGAAGCATGGGAATCTAAAACTGGAATCATAGGAGAGGTTCAAATAATAGAAAGTTAGAGTGTCAGTCCTCTTGTACTTAAGTCGGCATTGTGCCTTTTGTATTACATTCGGATGGAATTACTGTGTTTCATCGTCAATAAGGAGGTCCAAGGGATACAGTAAACCTGAAGTGAGGGATCGGATTCAAAAACTGGACTCACAGGAGAGGTTGAAATCATAGAAAATTAGAGTGATAGTCATCTTGTAATTAAGTCGGCATTGTCCTTTTGAATTTCATTCCGATGCAATTTCTGTGCTTCATCGTCAATAAGAAGCTCCATGGTATACAATAAACCTGAAGTGAATCTTCGGAATCTAAAACTGGACTCACAGGAAAGGATCAAATCATAGAAAGTTAGAGACTCAGTCCCCTTGTACTTCAGTCGGCATTGTGCCTTTTGAATTTAATTCGGATGCAATTTCTGTGTTTCATCGTCAATAAGAAGGTCCAAGGTATACAGGAAACCTGAAGTGAAGCATCGGAATCTAAACCTGGACGCAGAGGAGAGGTTCAAATCATCGAAAGTGAGAGTGTCAGTCCTCCTGTACTTAAGTCGGCATTGTGCCTTTTGTATTAAATTCGGATGCAATTTCTGTGTTTCATCGTCAATAAGAAGGTCAAAGGTGTATAGGAAACCTGAAGTGAATCATCGGAATCTAAAACTGGACTCACAGGAGAGGTTCAAATCATAGAAAGTGAGAGTGTCATTCCTCTTGTACTTAAGTCGGCATTGTGCCTTTTGTATTAAATTCGAATGCAAATTCTGTGTTTCATCGTCAATTAGAAGGTCCAAGGGATACAGTAAACCTGAAGTGAAGCATCGGATTCTAAAACTGGACTCACAGGAGAGGTTCAAATCATAGAAAGTTAGAGTGTCCGTCATCTTGTACTTAAGTCGGAATTGTGCCTTTTGAATTTCACTTCGATGCAATTTCTGTGCTTCATCGTCAATAAGAAGGTCCATGGTATACAGTAAACCTGAAGTGTAGCATCGGAATCTAAAACTGGACTCACAGGAGAGGTCAAATCATAGAAAGTTAGAGTGTCCGTCCTCTTGTACTTAAGTCGGCATTGCGCCTTCTGAATTTAATTCCAATGCAATTTCTGTGTTACATCGTCAATAAGAAGGTCCAAGGTATACAGGAAACCTGAAGTGAAGCATCGGAAACTAAAACTGGACCCACAGGAGAGGTTCAAATCATAGAAATTGAGAGTGTCAGTCCTCTTGTACTTAACCTGGCCTTGTGCCTTTTGCATTAATTTCGGATCCAATTTCTGTGTTTCATCGTCCGTAAGAAGGTCCAAGGTATACAGTAAACATGAAGGGAAGCATGGGAATCTAAAACTGGAATCATAGGAGAGGTTCAAATAATAGAAAGTTAGAGTGTCAGTCCTCTTGTACTTAAGTCGGCATTGTGCCTTTTGTATTACATTCGGATGCAATTTCTGTGCTTCATCGTCAATAAGAAGGTCCAAGGGATACAGTAAACCTGAAGTGAAGCATCGGATTCTAAAACTGGACTCACAGGAGAGGTTCAAATCGTAGAAAATTAGAGTGTTAGTCATCTTGTACTGAAGTCAGCATTGTGCCTTTTGAATTTCATTCCGATGCAATTTCTGTGCTTCATCGTCAATAAGAAGGTCTAATGTATATAGGAAACCTGAAGTGAATCATCGGAATCTAAAACAAGACTCACAGGAGAGGTTCAAATCATAGAAAGTGAGAGTGTCATTCCTCTTGTGCTTAAGTCGGCATTGTGCTTTTTGTATTAAATTCGAACGCAAATTCTGTGTTTCATCGTCAATAAGAAGATCCAAGGTATACACGAAACCTGAAGTCAAGCATCGGAATCTAAAAGTGGACTCAGAGGAGAGGTTCAAATCATAGAAAGTTAGAGTGTCAGTCCTCTTGTACTTAAGTCGGCATTGTGCCTTTTGTATTACATTCTAATGCAATTTCTGTGTTTCATCGTCTATAAGATGGTCGAAGGGATACAGAAAACCTGAAGTGAAGCGTCGGATTCTAAAACTGGACTCACAGGAGCGGTTCAAATCATAGAAAGTTAGAGTGTCCGTCCTCTTGTACTTAAGTCGGCATTGTGCCTTCTGAATTAAATTCCGATGCAATTTCTGTGATTCATCGTCAATAAGAAGGTCCAAGGTATACAGTAAACCTGAAGGGAAGCATCGGAAACTAAAACTGGACTCGCAGGAGAGGTTCAAATCATAGAAAGTTAGAGTGTCAGTCCTCTTGCACTTAAGTCGGCATTGTGCCTTTTGTATTACATTCGGATGGAATATCTGTGTTTCATCGTCAATAAGGAGGTCCAAGGGATACAGTAAACCTGAAGTGAAGGATCGGATTCAAAAACTGGACTCACAGGAGAGGTTGAAATCATAGAAAATTAGAGTGATAGTCATCTTGTACTTAAGTCGGCATTGTGCCTTTTGAATTTCATTCCGATGCAATTTCTGTGCTTCATCGTCAATAAGAAGATCCATGGTATACCGTAAACCTGAAGTGTAGCATCGGAATCTAAAACTGGACTCACAGGAGAGGTTCAAATCATAGAAAAATAGAGTGTCCGTCCTCTTGTACATAAGTCAGCATTGTGCCTTTTGAATTTAATTCCGATGCAATTTCTGTGTTTCATCGTCAATAAGAAGGTCCAAGGTATACAGGAAACCTGAAGTAAAGCATCGGAATCTAAAAATGTACTCACAGGAGAGTTTCAAATCATAGAAAGTGGGAGTGTCAGTCCTCTTGTACTTAAGTCGGCATTGTGCCTTTTGTATTAAATTCAGATGCAATTTCTGTGATTCATCGTCAATAAGAAGGTCCAAGGTGTACAGAAAACCTGAAGTGAAGCACCGGAATCTAAGACTGGACTCACAGGAGAGGTTCAAATCATAGAATCATAGAAAGTGAGAGTGTCAGTCCTCATGTACTTATGTCGGCATTGTGCCTTTTACATTAACTTCGGATCAAATTTCTGTGTTTCATCGTTAGTAAGAAGGTCCAAGGTATACAGTAAACCTGAAGGGACGCATCGGAATCTAAAACTGGATTAACAGAAGGGGTTCAAATCATAGAAAGTGAGTGTGTCCGTCCTCTTGTACTTAAGTCGGCGTTGTGCCTTTTGTATTATATTCGGATGCAATTTCTGTGTTCAATCGTCAATAAAAAGGTCAAAGGTATACAGTAAACCCGAAGGGAAGCATCGGAATCTAAAACTGGACTCACAGGAGAGGTTCAAATCATAGAAAGTTAGAGTGACAGTCCTCTTTTACTTAAGTCGGCATTGCGCCTTTTGTATTAAATTCGGATGCAATTTCTGTGTTTCATAGTCAATATGAAGGTCCAAGGGATACAGTAAACCTGAAGGGAAGCATCGGAATCTAAAACTGGACTCATAAGAGAGGTTCAAATCATAGAAAGTTAGAGCGTCAGTCCTCTTGTACTTAAGTCGGCATTGTGCCTTTTGTATTACATTCGGATGGAATTACTGTGTTTCATCGTCAATAAGGTGGTCCAAGGGATACAGTAAACCTGAAGTGAAGGATCGGATTCAAAAACTGGACTCACAGGAGAGGTTGAAGCCATAGAAAATTAGAGTGATAGTCATCTTGTACTTAAGTCGGCATTGTGCCTTTTGAATTTCATTCCGATGCAATTTCTGTGCTTCATCGTCAATAAGAAGGTCTAAGGTATATAGGAAACCTGAAGTGAAGCATCGGAATCTAAAACTAGACTCACAGGAGAGGTTCAAATCATAGAAAGTGAGAGTGTCATTCCTCTTGTACTTTAGTCGGCATTGTGCCTTTTGTATTAAATTCAAATGCAAATAATGTTTTTCATCGTCAATAAGAAGGTCCAAGGTATACACGAAAACTGAAGTCAAGCATCAGAATCTAAAACTGGACTCAGAGGAGAGGTTCAAATCATAGAAAGTTAGAGTGTCAGTCCTCTTGTACTTAAGTCGGCATTGTGCCTTTTGTATTACATTCTGATGCAATTTCTGTGTTTCATCGTCAATAAGAAGGTCGAAGGGATACAGAAAACCTGAAGTGAAGCATCGGATTCTAAAACTGGACTCACAGGAGCGGTTCAAATCATAGAAAGTTAGAGTGTCAGTCATCTTGTACATAAGTCGGCATTGTGCCTTTTGAATTTCACTCCGATGCAATTTCCGTGCTTCATCGTCAATAAGAAGGTCCAAGGTATACAGGAAACCTGAAGTGAAGCATCGGAAACTAAAACTGGACCCACAGGAGAGGTTCAAATCATAGAAAGTGAGAGTGTCAGTCCTCTTGTACTTAAGTCGGCCTTGTGCCTTTTGCATTAATTTCGGATCCAATTTCTGTGTTTCATCGTCAGTAAGAAGGTCCAAGGTATACAGTAAACATGAAGGGAAGCATGGGAATCTAAAACTGGAATCATAGGAGAGGTTCAAATAATAGAAAGTTAGAGTGTCAGTCCTCTTGTACTTAAGTCGGCATTGTGCCTTTTGTATTACATTCGGATGCAATTTCTGTGCTTCATCGTCAATAAGAAGGTCCAGGGGATACAGTAAACCTGAAGTGAAGCATCGGATTCCAAAACTGGGCTCACAGGAGAGGTTCAAATCATAGAAAATCAGAGTGTTAGTCATCTTGCACTTAAGTCAGCATTGTGCCTTTTGAATTTCATTCCGATGCAATTTCTGTGCTTCATCGTCAATAAGAAGGTCTAAGGTATATAGGAAACCTGAAGTGAAGCATCGGAATCCAAAACTAGACTCACAGGAGAGGTTCAAATCATAGTAAGTGAGAGTGTCATTCCTCTTGTACTTTAGTCGGCATTGTGCCTTTTGTATTAAATTCAAATGCAAATAATGTTTTTCATCGTCAATAAGAAGGTCCAAGGTATACACGAAAACTGAAGTCAAGCATCAGAATCTAAAACTGGACTCAGAGGAGAGGTTCAAATCATAGAAAGTTAGAGTGTCAGTCCTCTTGTACTTAAGTCGGCATTGTGCCTTTTGTATTACATTCTGATGCAATTTCTGTGTTTCATCGTCAATAAGAAGGTCGAAGGGATACAGAAAACCTGAAGTGAAGCATCGGATTCTAAAACTGGACTCACAGGAGCGGTTCAAATCATAGAAAGTTAGAGTGTCAGTCATCTTGTACATAAGTCGGCATTGTGCCTTTTGAATTTCACTCCGATGCAATTTCCGTGCTTCATCGTCAATAAGAAGGTCCATGGTATTCAGTAAGCCTGAAGTGTAGCATCGGAATCTAAAACTGGACTCACAGCAGAGGTTCAATTCATAGAAAGTTAGAGTGTCCGTCCTCTTGTACTTAAGTCGGCATTGTGCCTTCTGAATTAAATTCCGATGCAATTTCTGTGATTCATCGTCAATAAGAAGGTCCAAGGTGTACAGGAAACCTGAAGTGAAGCACCGGAATATAAGACTGGACTCACAAGAGAGGTTCAAATCATAGAATCACAGAAAGTGAGAGTGTCAGTCCTCTTGTACTTATGTCGGCATTGTGCCTTTTGCATTAATTTCGGATCCAATTTCTGTCTTTCATCGTCAGTAAGAAGGTCCAAGGTATACAGTAAACCTGAAGGGACGCATCGGAATCTAAAACTGGACTCACAGAAGAGGTTCAAAATATAGAAAGTAAGTGTGTCCGTCCTCTTGTACATATGTCGGCATTGTGCCTTTTGAATTAAATTCGGATGCAATTTCTGTGTTCGATCGTCTATAAAAAGGTCCAAGGTATACAGTAAACCTGAAGGGAAGCATCGGAATCTAAAACTGGACTCACAGGAGAGGTTCATATCATAGAATTTTAGAGTGTCAGTCCTCTTGTACTTAACTCGGCATTGTGCCTTTTGAATTTAATTCCGATGCAATTTCTGTGCCTCATCGTCAATACGAAGGTTCAAGGTACACAGTAAACCTTAACTGAAGCATCGGAATCTAAAACTGGACTCACAGGATAAGTTCAAATCATAGAAAGTTCGAGTGTCAGTATTCCTGTACTTTAGTCGGCATTTTTGCTTCTTGTATTAAATTCGGATGCAATTTCTGTATTTCATCGTCAATAATAAGGTCCCAGGGATACAATAAACCAGAAGTGAAACATCGGAATCTAAAACTGGACTCACAGGAGAGGTTCAAATCATAGAAAGTTAGAGTGTCAGTCCTCTTGTACTTAAGTCGGCATTGTGCCTTTTGTATTAAATTCGGATGCAATTTCTGTGTTTCATCGTCAATAAGAAGGTCCAAGGGGTACAGTACACCTGAAGTGAAGCATCGGAATCTAAAACTGGACTCGCAGGAGAGGTTCAAATCATAGAAAGTTACAGTGTCGGTCCTCTTGTACTTAAGTCGGCATTGTTCCTTTTGTATTAAATTTCGATGCAATTTCTGTGTTTCATCGTCAATAAGAAGGTCCCAGGGATACTGTAAACCTGAAGTGCAGCATCGGAATCTAAAACTGGACTCGCAGGAGAGGTTCAACCATCGAAAGTTAGAGTGTAAGTCCTCCCATACTTAAGTCGGCATTGTGCCTTTTGTATTAAATTCGGATGCAACGTCTGTGTTTCATCGTCAATAAGAAGGTCCAAGGAATACAGTAAATCTGAAGTGAAGCATCGGAATCTAAAACTGGACTCACAGGTGAGGTTCAAATCATAGAAAGTTAGAGTGTCAGTCCACTTGTACTTAAGTCGGCATTGTGCCTTTTGTATTAAATTCGGATGCTATTTCTGTGTTTCATCGTAAATAAGAAGGTCTAAGAGATACAGTAATCCTGAAGTGAATCATCGGAATCTAAAACTGTAATCACAGGAGAGGTTCAAATCATAGAAAATTAGAGTGTCAGTCTTTTTGTCCTTAAGCCGGCATTGTGGATTTTGTATGAAATTCGGATGCAATTTCTGTGTTTCATTGTCAATAAGAAGGTCCAAGGGATACAGTGAACCTGAAGTGAAGCATCGGAATCAAAAACTGAACTCACAGGAGAGGTTAAAATCATAGAAAGTTAGAGTGTCAGTCCTCCTGTACCTAAGTCAGCATTGTGCCTTTTGTATTAAATTCGGATGGAATTTCTGTGCTTCATCGTCAGTAAGAAGGTCCAAGAGATACAGTAAACCTGAAGTGAAGCATCGGAATCTAAAACTGGTCTCACAGGATGGGTTCAAATCATAGAAAGATAGATTGTCAGTCCGCTTGTACTTAAGTCGGCATTGTTCCTTTTTTATTATATTTGGATGCAATATCTGTGTTTCATCGTCAACAAGAACGTCCAAGGGATACAGTAAAGCTGAAGTGAAGCATCGGAATCTAAAACCGGACTCACAGGACAGGTTCACATCATAGAAAGTTAGAGTGCCAGTCCTCTTGTACTTAAGTCGGCATTGCGCCTTTTGTATTAAATTAGGATGCAATTACTGTGTTTCATCGTCAATAAGAAGGTCCAAGGGATACAGTAAACCTGAAGTGAAGCATCGGAATCTAAAACAGGACTCGCAGGAGAGGTTCAAATCATAGAGAGTTAGAGTGTCAGACCTCCTGTACTTAAGTCGGCATTGTGTATTTCGTATTAAATTCGGATGCAATTTCTGTTTTTCATCGTCAATAAGAAGGTCCCTGGGTAACAGTAAACCTGAAGTGAAGCATCGGAGTCTAAAACTGGACTCACAGGAGAGGTTCATATCATAGAATGTTAGAGTGTCAGTCCTCTTGTACTTAAGTCGGCATTGTGCCCTTTGTATTAAATTAGGATGCAATTTCTGTGTCTCATCGTCAATAAGAAGGTCCCAGGGATACTGTAAACCTGAAGTGCAGCATCGGAATTTAAAACTGGACTCGCAGGAGAGGTTTAAAATCATAGAAAATTAGAGTGTAAGTCCTCCTGTACTTAAGTCGGCATTGTGCCTTTTGTATTAAATTCGGATGCAATTTCTGTGTTTCATCGTCAATAAGAAGGTCCAAGGGATACAGTAAACCTGAAGTGAAGCATCGGAATCTAAAACTGGACTCACAGGAGAGGTTCAAATCATAGAAAGTTAGAGTGTCAGTCCTCATGTACTTAAGTCGGCATTGTGCCTTTTGTATTAAATTTGGATGCAATTTCCGTGTTTCATCGTCAATACGAAGGTCCAAGGGATACAGTAAACCTGAAGTGAAGCATCGGAATCTAAAACAGGACTCGCAGGAGAGGTTCAAATCATAGAAAGTTAGAGTGTCAGACCTCCTGAACTTAAGTCGGCATTGTGCATTTCGTATTAAATTCGGATGCAATTTCTGTGTTTCATCGTCAATAAGAAGGTCCCTGGGGAACAGTAAACCTGAAGTGAAGTATTGGAGTCTAAAACAGGACTCACAGGAGAGGTTCTTATCATAGAATGTTAGAGTGTCAGTCCTCTTGTACTTAAGTCGGCATTGTGCCCTTTGTATTAAATTTGGATGCAATTTCTGTGTTTCATCGTCAATAAGAAGGTCCAAGGTATACAGTCAATCTGAAATGAAGCATCGGAATCTAAAACTGGACTCACAGGTGAGGTTCAAATCATAGAAAGTTAGAGTGTCAGTGCTCTTGTACTGAAGTCGGCATTGTGCTTTTTGTATTACATTCTGATGCAATTTCTGTGTTTCATCGTCAATAAGGTGGTCCAAGGGATACAGTAAACCTGAAGTGAAGGATCGGATTCAAAAACTGGACTCACAGGAGAGGTTGAAGCCATAGAAAATTAGAGTGATAGTCATCTTGTACTTAAGTCGGCATTGTGCCTTTTGAATTTCATTCCGATGCAATTTCTGTGCTTCATCGTCAATAAGAAGGTCTAAGGTATATAGGAAACCTGAAGTGAAGCATCGGAATCTAAAACTAGACTCACAGGAGAGGTTCAAATCATAGAAAGTGAGAGTGTCATTCCTCTTGTACTTTAGTCGGCATTGTGCCTTTTGTATTAAATTCAAATGCAAATAATGTTTTTCATCGTCAATAAGAAGGTCCAAGGTATACACGAAAACTGAAGTCAAGCATCAGAATCTAAAACTGGACTCAGAGGAGAGGTTCAAATCATAGAAAGTTAGAGTGTCAGTCCTCTTGTACTTAAGTCGGCATTGTGCCTTTTGTATTACATTCTGATGCAATTTCTGTGTTTCATCGTCAATAAGAAGGTCGAAGGGATACAGAAAACCTGAAGTGAAGCATCGGATTCTAAAACTGGACTCACAGGAGCGGTTCAAATCATAGAAAGTTAGAGTGTCAGTCATCTTGTACATAAGTCGGCATTGTGCCTTTTGAATTTCACTCCGATGCAATTTCCGTGCTTCATCGTCAATAAGAAGGTCCAAGGTATACAGGAAACCTGAAGTGAAGCATCGGAAACTAAAACTGGACCCACAGGAGAGGTTCAAATCATAGAAAGTGAGAGTGTCAGTCCTCTTGTACTTAAGTCGGCCTTGTGCCTTTTGCATTAATTTCGGATCCAATTTCTGTGTTTCATCGTCAGTAAGAAGGTCCAAGGTATACAGTAAACATGAAGGGAAGCATGGGAATCTAAAACTGGAATCATAGGAGAGGTTCAAATAATAGAAAGTTAGAGTGTCAGTCCTCTTGTACTTAAGTCGGCATTGTGCCTTTTGTATTACATTCGGATGCAATTTCTGTGCTTCATCGTCAATAAGAAGGTCCAGGGGATACAGTAAACCTGAAGTGAAGCATCGGATTCCAAAACTGGGCTCGCAGGAGAGGTTCAAATCATAGAAAATCAGAGTGTTAGTCATCTTGCACTTAAGTCAGCATTGTGCCTTTTGAATTTCATTCCGATGCAATTTCTGTGTCTCATCGTCAATAAGAAGGTCTAAGGTATATAGGAAACCTGAAGTGAAGCATCGGAATCTAAAACTAGACTCACAGGAGAGGTTCAAATCATAGTAAGTGAGAGTGTCATTCCTCTTGTACTTTAGTCGGCATTGTGCCTTTTGTATTAAATTCAAATGCAAATAATGTTTCTCATCGTCAATAAGAAGGTCCAAGGTATACACGAAAACTGAAGTCAAGCATCAGAATCTAAAACTGGACTCAGAGGAGAGGTTCAAATCATAGAAAGTTAGAGTGTCAGTCCTCTTGTACTTAAGTCGGCATTGTGCCTTTTGTATTACATTCTGATGCAATTTCTGTGTTTCATCGTCAATAAGAAGGTCGAAGGGATACAGAAAACCTGAAGTGAAGCATCGGATTCTAAAACTGGACTCACAGGAGCGGTTCAAATCATAGAAAGTTAGAGTGTCAGTCATCTTGTACATAAGTCGGCATTGTGCCTTTTGAATTTCACTCCGATGCAATTTCCGTGCTTCATCGTCAATAAGAAGGTCCATGGTATTCAGTAAGCCTGAAGTGTAGCATCGGAATCTAAAACTGGACTCACAGCAGAGGTTCAATTCATAGAAAGTTAGAGTGTCCGTCCTCTTGTACTTAAGTCGGCATTGTGCCTTCTGAATTAAATTCCGATGCAATTTCTGTGATTCATCGTCAATAAGAAGGTCCAAGGTGTACAGGAAACCTGAAGTGAAGCACCGGAATATAAGACTGGACTCACAAGAGAGGTTCAAATCATAGAATCACAGAAAGTGAGAGTGTCAGTCCTCTTGTACTTATGTCGGCATTGTGCCTTTTGCATTAATTTCGGATCCAATTTCTGTCTTTCATCGTCAGTAAGAAGGTCCAAGGTATACAGTAAACCTGAAGGGACGCATCGGAATCTAAAACTGGACTCACAGAATAGGTTCAAAATATAGAAAGTAAGTGTGTCCGTCCTCTTGTACATAAGTCGGCATTGTGCCTTTTGTATTAAATTCGGATGCAATTTCTGTGTTCGATCGTCTATAAAAAGGTCCAAGGTATACAGTAAACCTGAAGGGAAGCATCGGAATCTAAAACTGGACTCACAGGAGAGGTTCATATCATAGAATTTTAGAGTGTCAGTCCTCTTGTACTTAACTCGCCATTGTGCCTTTTGAATTTAATTCCGATGCAATTTCTGTGCCTCATCGTCAATACGAAGGTTCAAGGTACACAGTAAACCTTAACTAAAGCATCGGAATCTAAAACTGGACTCACAGGATAAGTTCAAATCATAGAAAGTTCGAGTGTCAGTATTCCTGTACTTTAGTCGGCATTGTGCTTCTTGTATTAAATTCGGATGCAATTTCTGTATTTCATCGTCAATAATAAGGTCCCAGGGATACAATAAACCAGAAGTGAAACATCGGAATCTAAAACTGGACTCACAGGAGAGGTTCAAATCATAGAAAGTTAGAGTGTCAGTCCTCTTGTACTTAAGTCGGCATTGTGCCTTTTGTATTAAATTCGGATGCAATTTCTGTGTTTCATCGTCAATAAGAATGTCCAAATCATAGAAAGTTAGAGTGTCAGTCCTCTTGTACTTAAGTCGGCATTGTGCCTTTTGTATTAAATTCGGATGCAATTTCTGTGTTTCATGAAGCATCGGAATCTAAAACTGGACTCGCAGGAGAGGTTCAAATCATAGAAAGTTACAGTGTCGGTCCTCTTGTACTTAAGTCGGCATTGTTCCTTTTGTATTAAATTTCGATGCAATTTCTGTGTTTCATCGTCAATAAGAAGGTCCCAGGGATACTGTAAACCTGAAGTGCAGCATCGGAATCTAAAACTGGACTCGCAGGAGAGGTTCAATCATCGAAAGTTAGAGTGTAAGTCCTCCCATACTTAAGTCGGCATTGTGCCTTTTGTATTAAATTCGGATGCAACGTCTGTGTTTCATCGTCAATAAGAAGGTCCAAGGAATACAGTAAATCTGAAGTGAAGCATCGGAATCTAAAACTGGACTCACAGGTGAGGTTCAAATCATAGAAAGTTAGAGTGTCAGTCCACTTGTACTTAAGTCGGCATTGTGCCTTTTGTATTAAATTCGGATGCTATTTCTGTGTTTCATCGTCAATAAGAAGGTCTAAGAGATACAGTAATCCTGAAGTGAATCATCGGAATCTAAAACTGTAATCACAGGAGAGGTTCAAATCATAGAAAATTAGAGTGTCAGTCTTTTTGTCCTTAAGCCGGCATTGTGGATATTGTATGAAATTCGGATGCAATTTCTGTGTTTCATTGTCAATAAGAAGGTCCAAGGGATACTGTAAACCTGAAGTGCAGCATCGGAATTTAAAACTGGACTCGCAGGAGAGGTTTAAAATCATAGAAAATTAGAGTGTAAGTCCTCCTGTACTTAAGTCGGCATTGTGCCTTTTGTATTAAATTCGGATGCAATTTCTGTGTTTCATCGTCAATAAGAAGGTCCAAGGGATACAGTAAACCTGAAGTGAAGCATCGGAATCTAAAACTGGACTCACAGGAGAGGTTCAAATCATAGAAAGTTAGAGTGTCAGTCCTCATGTACTTAAGTCGGCATTGTGCCTTTTGTATTAAATTTGGATGCAATTTCCGTGTTTCATCGTCAATACGAAGGTCCAAGGGATACAGTAAACCTGAAGTGAAGCATCGGAATCTAAAACAGGACTCGCAGGAGAGGTTGAAATCATAGAAAGTTAGAGTGTCAGACCTCCTGTACTTAAGTCGGCATTGTGCATTTCGTATTAAATTCGGATGCAATTTCTGTGTTTCATCGTCAATAAGAAGGTCCCTGGGGAACAGTAAACCTGAAGTGAAGTATTGGAGTCTAAAACTGGACTCACAGGAGAGGTTCTTATCATAGAATGTTAGAGTGTCAGTCCTCTTGTACTTAAGTCGGCATTGTGCCCTTTGTATTAAATTTGGATGCAATTTCTGTGTTTCATCGTCAATAAGAAGGTCCAAGGTATACAGTCAATCTGAAATGAAGCATCGGAATCTAAAACTGGACTCACAGGTGAGGTTCAAATCATAGAAAGTTAGAGTGTCAGTGCTCTTGTACTGAAGTCGGCATTGTGCTTTTTGTATTAAATGCGGATGCAATTTCTGTGTTTCATCGTCAATAAGAAGGTCCAAGGGATACAGTAAACCTGAAGTGAAGCATCGGAATCTAAAACTGGACTCACAGGAGAGGTTCAAATCAAAGAAAGTTAGAGTGTCAGTCCTCCTGTACTTTAGTCGGCTTTGTGCATTTTGTATTAAATTCGGACGCAATTTCTGTGTTTTATCGGCAATAAGAAGGTCTCCGGGTAACAGTAAACCTGAAGTGAACCATCAGAGTCTAAAACTGGACTCACACGAGAGGTTCATATCATAGAATGTTAGAGTGTCAGTCCTCTTGTACTTAACTCGGCATTGTGCCTTTTGAATTGAATTCCGATGCAATTTCTGTGACTCACCGTCAATAAGAAGGTCCAAGGTACACAGTAAACCTTAAGTGAAGCATCGGAATCTAAAACTGGACTCACAGGATAGGTTCAAATCATAGAAAGTTCGAGTGTCAGCCCGCTTGTACTTTAGTCGGCATTGTGCCTTTTGTATTACATTCGGATGCAATTTCTGTGTTTCATCGTCAATAATAAGGTCCCAGGGATACAGTAAACCAGAAATGAAGCATCGGAATCTAAAACTGGACTCACAGGAGAGGTTCAAATCAAAGAAAGTTAGAGTGTCAGTCCTCTTGTACTTAAGTCGGCATTGTGCGTTTTGCATTAAATTCGGATCCAATTTCTGTGTTTCATCGTCAATAAGAAGGTCCGAGGTATACAGTAAACCTGAAGTGAAGCATCGGAATCTAAAACTGGACTCACAGGAGAGGTTCAAATCATAGAAAGTTAGAGTGTCAGTCCTCTTGTACTTAAGTCGGCATTGCGCCTTTTGTATTAAATTCGGATGCAATTTCTGTGTTTCATCGTCAATAAGAAGGTCCAAGGGGTACAGTACACCTGAAGTGAAGCATCGGAATCTAAAACTGGACTCGCAGGAGAGGTTCAAATCATAGAAAGTTACAGTGTCGGTCCTCTTGTACTTAAGTCGGCATTGTTCCTTTTGTATTAAATTTCGATGCAATTTCTGTGTTTCATCGTCAATAAGAAGGTCCCAGGGATACTGTAAACCTGAAGTGCAGCATCGGAATCTAAAACTGGACTCGCAGGAGAGGTTCAATCATCGAAAGTTAGAGTGTAAGTCCTCCCATACTTAAGTCGGCATTGTGCCTTTTGTATTAAATTCGGATGCAACGTCTGTGTTTCATCGTCAATAAGAAGGTCCAAGGAATACAGTAAATCTGAAGTGAAGCATCGGAATCTAAAACTGGACTCACAGGTGAGGTTCAAATCATAGAAAGTTAGAGTGTCAGTCCACTTGTACTTAAGTCGGCATTGTGCCTTTTGTATTAAATTCGGATGCTATTTCTGTGTTTCATCGTCAATAAGAAGGTCTAAGAGATACAGTAATCCTGAAGTGAATCATCGGAATCTAAAACTGTAATCACAGGAGAGGTTCAAATCATAGAAAATTAGAGTGTCAGTCTTTTTGTCCTTAAGCCGGCATTGTGGATTTTGTATGAAATTCGGATGCAATTTCTGTGTTTCATTGTCAATAAGAAGGTCCAAGGGATACAGTAAACCTGAAGTGAAGCATCGGAATCAAAAACTGGACTCACAGGAGAGGTTAAAATCATAGAAAGTTAGAGTGTCAGTCCTCCTGTACCTAAGTCAGCATTGTGCCTTTTGTATTAAATTCGGATGGAATTTCTGTGCTTCATCGTCAGTAAGAAGGTCCAAGAGATACAGTAAACCTGAAGTGAAGCATCGGAATCTAAAACTGGTCTCACAGGATGGGTTCAAATCATAGAAAGATAGATTGTCAGTCCGCTTGTACTTAAGTCGGCATTGTTCCTTTTTTATTATATTTGGATGCAATATCTGTGTTTCATCGTCAACAAGAACGTCCAAGGGATACAGTAAAGCTGAAGTGAAGCATCGGAATCTAAAACCGGACTCACAGGACAGGTTCACATCATAGAAAGTTAGAGTGCCAGTCCTCTTGTACTTAAGTCGGCATTGCGCCTTTTGTATTAAATTAGGATGCAATTACTGTGTTTCATCGTCAATAAGAAGGTCCAAGGGATACAGTAAACCTGAAGTGAAGCATCGGAATCTAAAACAGGACTCGCAGGAGAGGTTCAAATCATAGAAAGTTAGAGTGTCAGACCTCCTGTACTTAAGTCGGCATTGTGCATTTCGTATTAAATTCGGATGCAATTTCTGTGTTTCATCGTCAATAAGAAGGTCCCTGGGGAACAGTAAACCTGAAGTGAAGCATTGGAGTCTAAAACTGGACTCACAGGAGAGGTTCTTATCATAGAATGTTAGAGTGTCAGTCCTCTTGTACTTAAGTCGGCATTGTGCCCTTTGTATTAAATTTGGATGCAATTTCTGTGTTTCATCGTCAATAAGAAGGTCCAAGGTATACAGTCAATCTGAAATGAAGCATCGGAATCTAAAACTGGACTCACAGGTGAGGTTCAAATCTTAGAAAGTTAGAGTGTCAGTGCTCTTGTACTGAAGTCGGCATTGTGCTTTTTGTATTAAATGCGGATGCAATTTCTGTGTTTCATCGTCAATAAGAAGGTCCAAGGGATACAGTAAACCTGAAGTGAAGCATCGGAATCTAAAACTGGACTCACAGAAGAGGTTCAAAATATAGAAAGTAAGTGTGTCCGTCCTCTTGTACTTAAGTCGGCATTGTGCCTTCTGAATTAAATTCCGATGCAATTTCTGTGTTTCATAGTCAATAAGAAGGTCCAAGGTATACAGTAAACCTGAAGGGAAGCATCGGAATCTAAAACTGGACTCACAGGAGAGGTTCAAATCATAGAAAGTCAGAGTGTCAGTCCTCTTGCACTTAAGTAGGCATTGTGCCTTTTGTATTACATTCGGATGGAATTTCTGTGTTTCATCGTCAATAAGGAGGTCCCAGGGATACAGTAAACCTTAAGTGAAGGATCGGATTCAAAAACTGGACTCACAGGAGAGGTTGAAATCATAGAAAATTAGAGTGATAGTCATCTTGTACTTAAGTCGGCATTGTGCCTTTTGAATTTCATTCCGATGCAATTTCTGTGCTTCATCGTCAATAAGAAGATCCATGGTATACCGTAAACCTGAAGTGTAGTATCGGAATCTAAAACTGGACTCACAGGAGAGGCTCAAATCATAGAAAAATAGAGTGTCCGTCCTCTTGTACATAAGTCGGCATTGTGCCTTTTGAATTTAATTCCGATGCAATTTCTGTGTTTCATCGTCAATAAGAAGGTCCAAGGTATACAGGAAACCTGAAGTGAAGCATCGGAATCTAAAAATGTACTCACAAGAGAGTTTCAAATCATAGAAAGTGGGAGTGTCAGTCCTCTTGTACTTAAGTCGGCATTGTGCGTTTTGCATTAAATTCGGATCCAATTTCTGTGTTTCATCGTCAATAAGAAGGTCCGAGGTATACAGTAAACCTGAAGTGAAGCATCGGAATCTAAAACTGGACTCACAGGAGAGGTTCAAATCATAGAAAGTTAGAGTGTCAGTCCTCTTGTACTTAAGTCGGCATTGCGCCTTTTGTATTAAATTCAGATGCAATTTCTGTGTTACATCGTCAGTAAGAAGGTCCAAGGTATACAGTAAACCTGAGGGGATGAAGCGGAATCTAAAACTGGTATCACAGGAGAGATTCAAATCATAGAAAGTGAGAGTGTCAGTCCTCTTGCACTTAAGTCGCATTGTGCCTTTTGAATTTAATTCCGATGCAATTTCTGTGTTTCATCGTCAATAAGAAGGACCAAGGTATACAGGAAACCTGAAGTGAAGCATCGCATTCTAAAACTGGACTCACAGGAGAGGTTCAAATCATAGAAAATTAGAGTGTTAGTCATCTTGTACTTAAGTCAGCATTGTGCCTTTTGAATTTCATTCCGATGCAATTTCTGTGTTTCATCGTCAATAAGAAGGTCGAAGGGATACAGAAAACCTGAATTGAAGCATCGGATTCTAAAACTGGACTCACAGGAGCGGTTCAAATCATAGAAAGTTAGAGTGTCAGGCATCTTGTACATAAGTCGGCATTGTGCCTTTTGAATTTCACTCCGATGCAATTTCTGTGCTTCATCGTCAATAAGAAGGTCCGTGGTATTCAGTAAGCCTGAAGTGTAGCATCGGAATCTAAAACTGGACTCACAGGAGAGGTTCAATTCATAGAAAGTTAGAGTGTCCGTCCTCTTGTACTTAAGTCGGCATTGTGCCTTCTGAATTAAATTCCGATGCAATTTCTGTGATTGATCGTCAATAAGAAGGTCCAAGGTGTACAGGAAACCTGAAGTGAAGCACCGGAATCTAAGACTGGACTCACAAGAGAGGTTCAAATCTTAGAAACATAGAAAGTGAGAGTGTCAGTCCTCTTGTACTTAAGTCGGCATTGTGCCTTTTGTATTAAATTCGGATGCAATTTCTGTGTTCGATCGTCTATAAAAAGGTCCAAGGTATACAGTAAACCTGAAGGGAAGCATCGGAATCTAAAACTGGACTCACAGGAGAGGTTCAAATCATAGAAAGTTAGAGTGACAGTCCTCTTTTACTTAAGTCGGCATTGCGCCTTTTGTATTAAATTCGGATGCAATTTCTGTGTTACATAGTCAATAAGAAGGTCACGGGATACAGTAAACCTGAAGGGAAGCATCGGAATCTAAAACTGGACTCATAGGAGAGGTTAAATCATTGAAAGTTAGAGTGTCAGTCCTCTTGCACTTACGTCGGCATTGTGCCTTTTGTATTACATTCGGATGGTATTTCTGTGTTTCATCGTCAAGAAGGAGGTCCAAGGGATACAGTAAACCTGAAGTGAAGGATCGGATTCAAAAACTGGACCCACAGGAGAGGTTGAAATCATAGAAAATTAGAGTGATAGTCATCTTGTACTTAAGTCGGCATTGTGCCTTTTGAATTTCATTCCGATGCAATATCTGTGCTTCATCGTCAATAAGAAGATCCATGGTATACCGTAAACCTGAAGTGTAGCATCGGAATCTAAAACTGGACTCACAGGAGAGGTTCAAATCATAGAAAAATAGAGTGTCCGTCCTGTTGTACATAAGTCGGCATTGTGACTTTTGAATATAATTCCGATGCAATATCTGTGTTTCATCGTCAATAAGAAGGTCCAAGGTATACAGGAAACCTGAAGTGAAGCATCGGAATCTAAAACTGTACTCACAGGAGAGTTTCAAATCATAGAAAGTGGGAGTGTCAGTCCTCTTGTACTTAAGTCGGCATTGTGCGTTTTGCATTAAATTCGCATCCAATTTCTGTGTTTCATCGTCAATAAGAAGGTCCAAGGTATACAGTAAACCTGAAGTGAAGCATCGGAATCTAAAACTGGACTCACAGGAGAGGTTCAAATCATAGAAAGTTAGAGTGACAGTCCTCTTTTACTTAAGTCGGCATTGCGCCTTTTGTATTAAATTCGGATGCAATTTCTGTGTTTCATAGTCAATATGAAGGTCCAAGGGATACAGTAAACCTGAAGGGAAGCATCGGAATCTAAAACTGGACTCATAGGAGAGGATCAAATCATAGAAAGTTAGAGTGTCAGTCCTCTTGTACTTCAGTCGGCATTGTGCCTTTTGTATTACATTCGGAAAGAATTACTGTGTTTCATCGTCAATAAGGAGGTCCAAGGGATACAGTAAACCTGAAGTGAAGGATCGGATTCAAAAACTGGACTCACAGGAGAGGTTGAAATCATAGAAAATTAGAGTGATAGTCATCTTGTACTTAAGTCGGCATTGTGCCTTTTGAATTTCATTCCGATGCAATTTCTGTGCTTCATCGTCAATAAGAAGATCCATGGTATACCGTAAACCTGAAGTGTAGCATCGGAATCTAAAACTGGACTCACAGGAGAGGTTCAAATCATAGAAAAATAGAGTGTCCGTCCTCTTGCACTTAAGTCGCATTGTGCCTTTTGAATTTAATTCCGATGCAATTTCTGTGTTTCATCGTCAATAAGAAGGTCCAAGGTATACAGGAAACCTAAAGTGAAGCATCGGATTCTAAAACTGGACTCACAGGAGAGGTTCAAATCATAGAAAATTAGAGTGTTAGTCATCTTGTACTTAAGTCAGCATTGTGCCTTTTGAATTTCATTCCGATGCAATTTCTGTGCTTCATCGTCAATAAGAAGGTCGAAGGGATACAGAAAACTGAAGTGAAGCATCGGATTCTAAAACTGGACTCACAGGAGCGGTTCAAATCATAGAAAGTTTGAGTGTCAGTCATCTTGTACATAAGTCGGCATTGTGCCTTTTGAATTTCACTCCGATGCAATTTCTGTGCTTCATCGTCAATAAGAAGGTCCATGGTATTCAGTAAGCCTGAAGTGTAGCATCGGAATCTAAAACTGGACTCACTGGAGAGGTTCAATTCATAGAAAGTTAGAGTGTCAGTCCTCTTGTACTTAAGTCGGCATTGTGCCTTTTGTATTAAATTCGGATGCAATTTCTGTGTTTCATCGTCAGTAAGAAGGTCCAAGGTATACAGTAAACCTGAAGGGACGCATCGGAATCTAAAACTGGACTCACAGAAGAGGTTCAAAAAACAGAAAGTAAGTGTGTCCGTCCTCTTGTACTTAATTCGGCATTGTGCCTTTTGTATTAAATTCGGATGGAATTTCTGTGTTTCATAGTCAATAAGAAGGTCCAAGGTATACAGTAAACTTGAAGGGAAGCATCGGAATCTAAAACTGGACTCTTAGGAGAGGTTCAAATCATAGAAAGTTAGAGTGTCAGTCCTCTTGTACTTAAGTCGGCATTGTGCGTTTTGCATTAAATTCGCATCCAATTTCTGTGTTTCATCGTCAATAAGAAGGTCCAAGGTATACAGTAAACCTGAAGTGAAGCATCGGAATCTAAAACTGGACTCACAGGAGAGGTTCAAATCATAGAAAGTTAGAGTGTCAGTCCTCTTGTACTTAAGTCGGCATTGTGCCTTTTGTATTAAATTCGGATGCAATTTCTGTGTTTCATCGTCAGTAAGAAGGTCCAAGGTATACAGTAAACCTGAGGGGATGAAGCGGAATCTAAAACTGGTATCACAGGAGAGATTCAAATCTTAGAAAGTGAGAGTGTCAGTCCTCTTGTACTTAAGTCGGCGTTGTGCCATTTGTATTATATTCGGATGCAATTTCTGTGTTCAATCGTCAATAAAAAGGTCCAAGGTATACAGTAAACCTGAAGGGAAGCATCGGAATCTAAAACTGGACTCACAGGAGAGGTTCAAATCATAGAAAGTTAGAGTGACAGTCCTCTTTTACTTAAGTCGGCATTGCGCCTTTTGTATTAAATTCCGATGCAATTTCTGTGTTTCATAGTCAATATGAAGGTCCAAGGGATACAGTAAACCTGAAGTGAAGAATCGGATTCAAAAACTGGACTCACAGGAGAGGTTGAAATCATAGAAAATTAGAGTGATAGTCATCTTGTACTTAAGTCGGCATTGTGCCTTTTGAATTTCATTCCGATGCAATTTCTGTGCTTCATCGTCAATAAGAAGATCCATGGTATACCGTAAACCTGAAGTGTAGCATCGGAATTTAAAACTGGACTCACAGGAGAGGTTCAAATCATAGAAAAATAGAGTGTCCGTCCTCTTGCACTTAAGTCGCATTGTGCCTTTTGAATTTAATTCCGATGCAATTTCTGTGTTTCATCGTCAATAAGAAGGTCCAAGGTATACAGGAAACCTGAAGTGAAGCATCGGATTCTAAAACTGGACTCACAGGAGAGGTTCAAATCATAGAAAATTAGAGTGTTAGTCATCTTGTACTTAAGTCAGCATTGTGCCTTTTGAATTTCATTCCGATGCAATTTCTGTGCTTCATCGTCAATAAGAAGGTCCAAGGTATATAGGAAACCTAAAGTGAATCATCGGAATCTAAAACTGGACTCACAGGAGAGGTTCAAATCATAGAAAGTGAGAGTGTCATTCCTCTTGTACTTAAGTCGGCATTGTGTCTTTTGTATTAAATTCGAATGCAAATTCTGTGTTTCTTCGTCTATAAGAAGGTCCAAGGTATACACGAAACCTGAAGTCAAGCATCGGAATCTAAAACTGGACTCACTGGAGAGGTTCAATTCATAGAAAGTTAGAGTGTCCGTCCTCTTGTACTTAAGTCGGCATTGTGCCTTCTGAATTAAATTCCGATGCAATATCTGTGATTCATCGTCAATAAGAAGGGGCAAGGTGTACAGGAAACCTGAAGTGAAGCACCGGAATCTAAGACTGGACTCACAAGAGAGGTTCAAATCATAGAATCATAGAAAGTGAGAGTGTCAGTCCTCTTGTACTTATGTCGGCATTGTGCCTTTTGCATTAATTTCGGAACTAATTTCTGTGTTTCATCGTCAGTAAGAAGGTCCAAGGTATACAGTAAACCTGAAGGGACGCATCGGAATCTAAAACTGGACTCACAGAAGAGGTTCAAAAAATAGAAAGTAAGTGTGTCCGTCCTCTTGTACTTAAGTCGGCATTGTGCCTTTTGTATTAAATTCGGATGCAATTTCTGTGTTCGATCGTCTATAAAAAGGTCCAAGGTATACAGTAAACCTGAAGGGATGCATCGGAATCCAAAACTGGACTCACAGGAGAGGTTCAAATCATAGAAAGTTAGAGTGACAGTCCTCTTTTACTTAAGTCGGCATTGCGGCTTTTGTATTAAATTCGGATGCAATTTCTGTGTTTCATAGTCAATAAGAAGGTCCAAGGTATACAGTAAACTTGAAGGGAAGCATCGGAATCTAAAACTGGACTCATAGGAGAGGTTCAAATCATAGAAAGTTAGAGTGTCAGTCCTCTTGCACTTAAGTCGGCATTGTGCCTTTTGTATTACATTCGGATGGAATTTCTGTGTTTCATCGTCAATAAGGAGGTCCAAGGGATACAGTAAACCTGAAGTGAAGGATCGGATTCAAAAACTGGACTCACAGGAGAGGTTGAAAGCATAGAAAATTAGAGTGATAGTCATCTTGTACTTAAGTCGGTATTGTGCCTTTTGAATTTCATTCCGATGCAATTTCTGTGCTTCATCGTCAATAAGAAGATCCATGGTATACCGTAAACCTGAAATGTAGCATCGTAATCTAAAACTGGACTCACAGGAGAGGTTCAAATCATAGAAAAATAGAGTGTCCGTCCTCTTGTACATAAGTCGGCATTGTGCCTTTTGAATTTAATTCCGATGCAATTTCTGTGTTTCATCGTCAATAAGAAGGTCCAAGGTATACAGTAAATCTGAAGGAAAGCATCGTAATCTAAAACTGGACTCACAGGGGAGATTCAAATCATTGGAAGTTAGAGTGTCAGTCCTCTTGTACTTAAGACGGAATTGCGCCTTTTGAATATAAATCCGATGCAATTTCTGTGTTTCATCGTCAAAAAGAATGTCCAAGGTATACAGTAAACCTGAAGTGAAGCATCGTAACCTAAAACTGGACTCACGGGAGAGGTTCAAATTATAGTAAGGAAGAGTTTCAGTCCTCTTGTACTTAAGTCGGCATTGTGTCTTTTGAATTTCATTCCGATGCAATTTCTGTGCTTCACCGTTAGAAAGAAGGTGTAAGGGATACAGTAAACCTGAAGTGAAAAATCGGAATCTAGAACTGGACTCACAGGAGAGGTTCTAATCATTTAAAGTTAGAGTGTCAGTCCTCTTGTACTTAAGTCGGCATCGTGTCTGTAGTATTAAATTCGGATGCAATGTCAGTGTTTCATCATCAATAAGAAGGGCCAAGGGATACAGTAAACCTGAAGGGAAGCATCGGACTCTAAAACTGGACTTATAGGAGAGGTTCAAATCATAGAAAGTTAGAGTGTCAGTCCTCTTGTACTTAAGTCGGCATTGTGCCTTTTGTATTACATTCGGATGCAATTTCTGTGTTTCATCGTCAATAAGGAGGTCCACGGTATACAGTAAACCTAAAGTGAACGATCGGATTCAATATCTGGACTCACAGGAGAGGTTCAATTCATAGAAAGTTAGAGTGTCCGTCCTCTTGTACTTTAGTCGGCATTGTGCCTTCTGAATTTAATTCCGATGCAATTTCTGTGATTCATCGTCAATTAGAAGGTCCAAGGTATACAGGAAACCTGAAGTGTAGCTTTGGAATCTAAATCTGGACTCACAGGAGAGGTTCAAATCTAAAAGATAGTGTGTCAGTCCTCTTGTACTTAAGTCGGCATTGTGACTTTTGTATTAAATTCGGATGCAATTTCCGTGTTTCCTTGCCAATAAGAAGGTCCAAGGGATACAGTAAACCTGAAGTGAGGCATCGGAATCTAAAACAGGACTCACAGGAGGGGTTCAAATCATAGAAAGTTAGAGTGTCAGTCTTCTTGTACTTAAGTCGGCATTGTGCCTTTTGTTTAAAATTCAGATGCAATTTCTGTGTTTCATCGTCAATACGAAGGTCCAAGGTATCCAGTAAACCTCATGGGAAGCATCGGAACCTAAAACTGGACTCATAAATGAGGTTCAAATCATAGAAAGTTAGAGTGTCAGTCCTCTTGTACTTAAGTCGGCATTGTGCCTTTTGTATTACATTCGGATGCAATTTCAGTGTATCATCGTCAATAAGGAGGTCTACGGGATACAGTAAACCTGAAGTGAAGGATCGGATTCAAAAACTGGACTCACAGGAGAGGTTCAAATCATACAGAATTAGAGTGTTAGTCATATTGTACTTAAGTCGGCATTGTGCCTTTTGAATTTAATTCCGATGCAATTTCTGTGCTTCATCGTCAATAAGAAGATCCATGGTATACAGTAAACCTGAAGTGAAGCATCGGAATCTAAATCTGGACTCACAGGAGAGGTTCAAATCATAGAATGTTAGAGTGTCAGTCCTCTTGTACTTAAGTCGGCATTGTGCCTTCTGTATTATATTCGGATGCAATTTCTGTGTTTCATCGTCAGTAAGAAGGTCCAAGGTATACAGTAAACCTGAAGGGATGCAGCTGAATCTAAAACTGGACTCACAGGAGAGGTTCATATCATAGAAAGTGAGAGTGGCAGTCCTCTTGTACTTAAGTCGGCATTGTGCCTTTTGTATTAAATTCGGATGCAATTTCTGTGTTTCATCGTCAATAAGAAGGTCCAAGGTATACAGAAAACCTGAAGTGCAGCATCGGAATCTTAAGCTGGACTCAGAGGAGAGGTTCAAATCATAGAAAGTTGGAGTGTCAGTCCTCTTGTACTTAAGTCGGCATTGTGCCTTTTGAATTTAATTCCGATGCAATTTCTGTGTTTCATCGTCAATAAGAATGTCCAAGGTATACAGTAGACCTGAAGTGTAGCATCGGAATATAAAACTGGACTCACAGGAGAGTTTCAAATTATAGAAAGGTAGAGTGTCCGTCCTCTTGTACTGAAGTCGGCATTGTGACATTTGTATTAAATTCGGATGCAATTTCTGTGTTTCATCGTCAATAAGAATGTCCAAGGTATACAGTAAACCTGAAGTGAAGCATCGGAATCTAAAACTGGACTCACAGGAGAGGTTCAAATCATAGAAAGTTAGAGTGTCAGTCCTCTTGTACTTAAGTCGGCATTGTGCCTTCTGTATTAAATTCGTATGCAATTTCTGTGTTTCATCGTCAGTAAGAAGGTCCAAGGTATACAGTAAACCTGAAGGGATGCAGCTGAATCTAAAACTGGGCTCACAGGAGAGGTTCAAATCATAGAAAGTGAGAGTGGCAGTCCTCTTGTACTTAAGTCGGCATTGTGCCTTTTGTATTAAATTCGGATGCAATTTCTGTGTTTCATCGTCAATAAGAAGGTCCAAGGTATACAGAAAACCTGAAGTGCAGCATCGGAATCTTAAGCTGGACTCACCGGAGAGATTCAAATCATAGAAAGTTAGAGTGTCAGTCGTCTTGTACTTAAGTTGGCATTGTGCCTTTTGAATTTAGTTCCGATGCAATTTCTGTGTTTCATCGTCAATAAGAATGTCCAAGGTATACAGTAGACCTGAAGTGTAGCATCGGAATATAAAACTGGACTCACAGGAGAGGTTCAAATTATAGAAAGGTAGAGTGTCCGTCCTCTTGTACTGAAGTCGGCATTTTGACTTTTGTATTAAATTCGGATGCAATTTCCGTGTTTCATCGCCAATAAGAAGGTCCAAGGGATACAGTAAACCTGAAGTGAGGCATCGGAATCTAATACTGGCCTCACTGGAGGGGTTCAAATGCTAGACAGTTACAGTGTCAGTCTTCTTGTACTTATGTCGGCATTGTGCCATTTGTATTAAATACGGATGCAGTTTCAGTGTTTCATCATTAATAACAATGTACAAGGGATACAGTACACCTGAAGTGAAGCATCGGAATCTAAAACTGGACTCACAGGTGAGGTTCAAATCTTAGACAGTTAGAGTGTCAGTCCTCTTGTACCTAAGTCGGCACTGTGCCTTTTGAATTTAATTCTGATGCAATTTCTGTGTTTCATCGTCAATAAGAAGGTCCAAGGGATACAGCAAACCTGAAGTGAAGCATCGGATTCTAAAACTAGACTTACAGAAGAGGTTCAAATCATAGAGTGTCAGTCCTGTTGTACTTATGTCGGCATTGTGCCTTTTGTATTAAATTCGGATGCAATTTCTGCGTTTCATCGTCAATAAGATGGTTCAAGGGATACAGTAAACCTGAAGTGTAGCATCGGAATCTAAAACTGGACTCACAGGAGAGGTTCAAATCATAGAAAGTTAGAGTGTCAGTCCTCTTGTACTTAAGTCGGCATTGTGCCTTTTGTTTTAAATTCGGATGCAATTTCTGTGTTTCATCGTCAATAAGAAGGTCTAAGGTATACAGTAAACATGGAGTGATACATCGGATTCTTAAACTGGACTCACAGGAGAGGTTCAAATCATAGAAAATTAGTGCGTCAGTCATCTTGTACTTAAGTCGGCACTGTGCCTTTTAAATTTCATTCCGATCCAATTTCTGTGCCTCATCGTCATTAAGAAGGTCCATGGTATACAGTAAACCTGAAGTGTAGCATCGGAATCTAAAACTGGACTCACAGGAGAGGTTCAAATCATAGAAAGTTAGAGTGTCAGTCCTCTTGAACTTAAGTCGGCATTGTGCCTTTTGAATTTAATTCCCGTGCAAATTCTGTGTTTCATCGTCAATAAGAAGGTCCAAGGTATACAACCAACTTGAAGAGAAGCATCGGAATCTAAAACTGGACTCACAGTGGAGGTTCAAATCATAGAAAGTTAGAGTGTCACTCCTCTTGTACTTCAGTCGGCATTGTGCCTTTCGTATTAAATTCGGATGCAATTTCTGTGTTTCATCGTCAATAAGAGGGTCCATAGTATACAGTAAACCTGAAGGGAATCATCGGAATCTAAAACTGGACTCACAGGAGAGGTTCAAATCATAGAAAGTTAGAGTGTCAGTCTTCTTGTACTTAAGTTGGCATTGTGCCTTTTGTATTAAATTCGGATGCAATTTCTGTGTTTCATCGTCAATAAGAAGGTCTAAGGTATACAGTAAACCTGATGGGTAGCATCGGAACCCAATACTGGACTCATAGGAGAGGTTCAAATCATAGAAAGTTAGAGTGTCAGTCCTCTTGTGCTTATGTCGGCATTGTGCCTTTTGTATTACATTCGGATGCAATTTCTGTGTTTCATCGTCAATAAGGAGGTCCACGGGATACAGTAAACCTGAAGTGAAGGAAGGTATTCAAAAACTGGACTCACAGGAGAGGTTCAAATCATAGAAAATTAGAGTGTTAGTCATATTGTACTTAAGTCGGCATTGTGCCTTTTCAATTTCATTCCGATGCAATTTCTGTGCTTCATCGTCAATAAGAAGGTCCAATTGATACAGTAAACATGAAGTGATACATCGGATTCTAAAACTGGACTCACAGGAGAGGTACAAATCATAGAAAATTAGAGCGTCAGTCATCTTGTACTTAAGTCGGCATTGTGCCTTTTCAATATCATTCTGATGCAATTTCTGTGCTTCATCGTCAATAAGATGGTCCAAGGTATACAGTAAACTTGAAGTGAAGCATCGGAATCTAAAACTGGATTCACAGTGGAGGTTCAAATCATAGAAAGTTAGAGTGTCAGTCCTCTTGTGCTTAAGTCGGCATTGTGCCTTTTGAATTTTTATTAAGATGCAATTACTGTTCTTCATCGTCAATAAGAAGTTCCAAGGTATACAGTAAACCTGCAGTGAAGCATCGGAATCTAAAACTGGACTCACAGGAGAGGTTCAAATCATAGAAGGTTAGAGTGTCAGTCCTCTTGTACTGAAGTCGGCATTGTGCCATTTGTATTAAATTCGGATGCAATTTCTGTGTTTCATCGTCAATAAGAAGGTCCAAGGTATACAGGAAACCTGAAGTGAACCATCGGAATCTAAAACTGAACTCACTGGAGTGGTTGAATTCATAGAAAGTGAGAGTGTCAGTCCTCTTGTACTTAAGTCGGCATTGTGCCTTTTGTATTAAATTTGGATGCAAGTTCTGTGTTTCATCATCAATAAGAAGTTCCAAGGGATACAGTGAACCTGAAGTGAAGCATCGGAATCTAAAACTGGGCTCTCAGGAGAGGTTCAAATCACAGAAAGTTAGAGTGTCAGTCCTCTTGTACTTAAGTCGGCATTGTGCCTTTTGAATTTAATTCCGATGCAATTTCTGTGTTTCATCGTCAATAAGAAGGTCCAAGGTATACAGTGAACCTGAAGTGAAGCATCAGAAATTGAAACTGGACTCACAGGACAGGTTCAAATCACAGAAAGTTTGCGTGTCAGTCCCTTTGTACTTAAGTCGTCATTGTGCCTTTTGTATTACATTCGATGCAATTTCTGTGTTTCATCGTCAATAAGAAGCTCCAAGGGATACAATAAACCTGAAGTGAAGCATCGGAATCTAAAACTGGACTCACAGGAGAGGTTCAAATCAAAGAAAGTTAGAGTGTCGGTCCTCTTGTACTTAAGTCAGCATTGTTCCTTTTGAATTTAATTCCGAAGCAATATCTGTGCTTCATCTTCAATAAGAAGGTCCAATGGATACAGTAAACCAGAAGTGAAGCATCCGAATCTAAAACTGGGCTCACAAAAGAGGTACAAATCATAGAAAGTTTGAGAGTAAGTCCTCTAGTACTTAAGTCGGCATTGTGCCTTTTGAATTTAATTCCAATGCAATTTCTGTGTTTCATCGTCAATTAGAAGGTCCACGGTATACAGGAAACCTGAAGTGAAGCATCGGAATATAAAACTGGACTCACTGGAGAGGTTAAAATCATAGAAAGTGAGAGTGTCAGTCCTCTTTTACTTAAGTCGGCATTGTGCCTTTTGAATTTAATTCTGATGCAATTTCTGTGTTTCATCGTCAATAAGAAGGTGCAAGTAATATAGTTGAAATGAAGTGAAGCATCGGAATATAAAACTTGACTCACAGGAGATGTTCAAATCATAGAAAGTGAGAGTGTCAGTCCTCTTGTACTTAAGTCGGCATTGTGCCTTTTGAATTTATTTACGATGCAATTTTATGTGTTTCATCGTCAATAAGAAGGTCCAAGGTATACAATGAACGTGAAGTGAAGCATCGGAATCTAAAACTGGACTCACAGTGGAGGTTCAAATCATAGAAAGTTAGAGTGTCAGTTCTCTACTACATAAACGGCATTGTGCATTTTGAATTTAATTCCGAAGCAATTTCTGTGTTTCATCGTCAATAAGAAGGTCCAAGGTGTACAGTAAACCTGAAGTGAAGCATCCGAATCTAAAACTAGACTCACAGGAGAGGTTCAAATCATAGAAAGTTAGAGTGTCAGTCCTCTTCTACTTAAGTCGGCATTGTGCCTTTTGAAATTAATTATGATGCAATTTCTGTGTTTCATCGTCAATAAGAAGGTCCAAGGTATACAGTGATCCTGAGGTGAAGCATTGGAATCTAAAACTGGACTCACAGGAGAAGTTCAAATCACAGAAAGTTAGAGAGTCCATCCCTTTGTACTTAAGTCGTCATTGTGCCTTTTGTATTAAATTCGGATGCAATTTCGGTGTTTCATCGTCAATAAGAAGTTCCAAGGGATACAGTAAACCAGAAGTGAAGCATCGGAATCTAAAACTGGACTCACAGGAGAGGTTAAAATCAAAGAAATTTAGAGTGTCGGTCCTCTTGTACCTAAGTCGGTATTGTGCCTTTTGAATTTAATCCTGAAGCAATTTCTGTGCTTCTTCGTCAATAAGAAGGTCCAAGTTATACAGTAAACCTGAAGTGAAGCATCCGAATCTAAAACTGGGCTCACAAAAGAGGTACAAATCATAGAAAGTTAGAGAGTCGGTCCTCTAGTACTTAAGTCGGCATTGTGCCTTTTGAATTTAATTCCGATGCAATTTCTGTGTTTCATCGTCAATAAGCAGGTCCATGGTGTACAGTAAACCTGAAGTGAAGCATCGGAATCTAAAAGTGAACTCACAGTAGAGGTTCAAATCATTGAATGTTAGAGTGTCTGTCCTCTTGTACTTAAGTCAGCATTGTGCCTTTTGTATTAAATTCGGATGCAATCTCTATGCTTCGTCGTCAATACGAAGGTGCAAGTGATATAGTGGATCTGAAGTGAAGCATCGGAATCTAAAACTTGACTCACAGGCGATGTTCATATCATAGAAAGTGAGAGTGTCAGTCCTCTTGTACTTAAGTCGGCATTGTGCATTTTGTATTAAATTCGGATGCAATTTCTGTGTTTCATCGTCAATAAGAAGGTCTAAGGTATACAGTAAACCTGATGGGTAGCATCGGAACCCAATACTGGACTCATAGGAGAGGTTCAAATCATAGAAAGTTAGAGTGTCAGTCCTCTTGTGCTTATGTCGGCATTGTGCCTTTTGTATTACATTCGGATGCAATTTCTGTGTTTCATCGTCAATAAGGAGGTCCACGGGATACAGTAAACCTGAAGTGAAGGAAGGTATTCAAAAACTGGACTCACAGGAGAGGTTCAAATCATAGAAAATTAGAGTGTTAGTCATATTGTACTTAAGTCGGCATTGTGCCTTTTCAATTTCATTCCGATGCAATTTCTGTGCTTCATCGTCAATAAGAAGGTCCAATTGATACAGTAAACATGAAGTGATACATCGGATTCTAAAACTGGACTCACAGGAGAGGTACAAATCATAGAAAATTAGAGCGTCAGTCATCTTGTACTTAAGTCGGCATTGTGCCTTTTCAATATCATTCTGATGCAATTTCTGTGCTTCATCGTCAATAAGATGGTCCAAGGTATACAGTAAACTTGAAGTGAAGCATCGGAATCTAAAACTGGATTCACAGTGGAGGTTCAAATCATAGAAAGTTAGAGTGTCAGTCCTCTTGTGCTTAAGTCGGCATTGTGCCTTTTGAATTTTTATTAAGATGCAATTACTGTTTTTCATCGTCAATAAGAAGTTCCAAGGTATACAGTAAACCTGCAGTGAAGCATCGGAATCTAAAACTGGACTCACAGGAGAGGTTCAAATCATAGAAGGTTAGAGTGTCAGTCCTCTTGTACTGAAGTCGGCATTGTGCCATTTGTATTAAATTCGGATGCAATTTCTGTGTTTCATCGTCAATAAGAAGGTCCAAGGTATACAGGAAACCTGAAGTGAACCATCGGAATCTAAAACTGAACTCACTGGAGTGGTTGAATTCATAGAAAGTGAGAGTGTCAGTCCTCTTGTACTTAAGTCGGCATTGTGCCTTTTGTATTAAATTTGGATGCAAGTTCTGTGTTTCATCATCAATAAGAAGGTCCAAGGGATACAGTGAACCTGAAGTGAAGCATCGGAATCTAAAACTGGGCTCTCAGGAGAGGTTCAAATCACAGAAAGTTAGAGTGTCAGTCCTCTTGTACTTAAGTCGGCATTGTGCCTTTTGAATTTAATTCCGATGCAATTTCTGTGTTTCATCGTCAATAAGAAGGTCCAAGGTATACAGTGAACCTGAAGTGAAGCATCAGAAATTGAAACTGGACTCACAGGACAGGTTCAAATCACAGAAAGTTTGCGTGTCAGTCCCTTTGTACTTAAGTCGTCATTGTGCCTTTTGTATTAAATTCGATGCAATTTCTGTGTTTCATCGTCAATAAGAAGCTCCAAGGGATACAATAAACCTGAAGTGAAGCATCGGAATCTAAAACTGGACTCACAGGAGAGGTTCAAATCAAAGAAAGTTAGAGTGTCGGTCCTCTTGTACTTAAGTCAGCATTGTTCCTTTTGAATTTAATTCCGAAGCAATATCTGTGCTTCATCTTCAATAAGAAGGTCCAAGGGATACAGTAAACCAGAAGTGAAGCATCCGAATCTAAAACTGGGCTCACAAAAGAGGTACAAATCATAGAAAGTTTGAGAGTAAGTCCTCTAGTACTTAAGTCGGCATTGTGCCTTTTGAATTTAATTCCAATGCAATTTCTGTGTTTCATCGTCAATTAGAAGGTCCACGGTATACAGGAAACCTGAAGTGAAGCATCGGAATATAAAACTGGACTCACTGGAGAGGTTAAAATCATAGAAAGTGAGAGTGTCAGTCCTCTTTTACTTAAGTCGGCATTGTGCCTTTTGAATTTAATTCTGATGCAATTTCTGTGTTTCATCGTCAATAAGAAGGTGCAAGTAATATAGTTGAAATGAAGTGAAGCATCGGAATATAAAACTTGACTCACAGGAGATGTTCAAATCATAGAAAGTGAGAGTGTCAGTCCTCTTGTACTTAAGTCGGCATTGTGCCTTTTGAATTTATTTACGATGCAATTTTATGTGTTTCATCGTCAATAAGAAGGTCCAAGGTATACAATGAACGTGAAGTGAAGCATCGGAATCTAAAACTGGACTCACAGTGGAGGTTCAAATCATAGAAAGTTAGAGTGTCAGTTCTCTACTACATAAACGGCATTGTGCATTTTGAATTTAATTCCGAAGCAATTTCTGTGTTTCATCGTCAATAAGAAGGTCCAAGGTGTACAGTAAACCTGAAGTGAAGCATCCGAATCTAAAACTAGACTCACAGGAGAGGTTCAAATAATAGAAAGTTAGAGTGTCAGTCCTCTTCTACTTAAGTCGGCATTGTGCCTTTTGAAATTAATTATGATGCAATTTCTGTGTTTCATCGTCAATAAGAAGGTCCAAGGTATACAGTGATCCTGAGGTGAAGCATTGGAATCTAAAACTGGACTCACAGGAGAAGTTCAAATCACAGAAAGTTAGAGAGTCCGTCCCTTTGTACTTAAGTCGTCATTGTGCCTTTTGTATTAAATTCGGATGCAATTTCGGTGTTTCATCGTCAATAAGAAGTTCCAAGGGATACAGTAAACCAGAAGTGAAGCATCGGAATCTAAAACTGGACTCACAGGAGAGGTTAAAATCATAGAAAGTGAGAGTGTCAGTCCTCATTTACTTAAGTCGGCATTGTGCCTTTTGTATTAAATTCGGATGCAATTTCTGTGTTTCGTCGTCAATAAGAAGGTCCAACGTATACAGGAAACCTGAAGTGAAGCATCGGAATCTAAAACTGGTCTCACAGGAGAGGTTCAAATCATAGAAAGTGAGAGTGTCAGTCCTCTTGTACTTAAGTCGGCATTGTGCCTTTTGTATTAAATTCTTTTGCAATTTCTGTGTTTCATCGTGAATAAGGAGGTCCAAAGTATACAGTGAACCTGAAGTGAAGCATCGGAATCTAAAACTGGACTCACAGGAGAGGATAAAATCAAGGAAAGTTAGAGTGTTGGTCCTCTTGTACTTAAGTCGGCATTGTGCCTTTTGAATTTAATCCCGAAGCAATTTCTGTGCTTCTTCGTCAATAAGAAGGTCCAAGTTATACAGTAAACCTGAAGTGAAGCATCCGAATCTAAAACTGGGCTCACAAAAGAGGTACAAATCATAGAAAGTTAGAGAGTCGGTCCTCTAGTACTTAAGTCGGCATTGTGCCTTTTGAATTTAATTCCGATGCAATTTCTGTGTTTCATCGTCAATAAGCAGGTCCATGGTGTACAGTAAACCTGAAGTGAAGCATCGGAATCTAAAAGTGAACTCACAGTAGAGGTTCAAATCATTGAATGTTAGAGTGTCTGTCCTCTTGTACTTAAGTCAGCATTGTGCCTTTTGTATTAAATTCGGATGCAATCTCTATGCTTCGTCGTCAATACGAAGGTGCAAGTGATATAGTGGATCTGAAGTGAAGCATCGGAATCTAAAACTTGACTCACAGGCGATGTTCATATCATAGAAAGTGAGAGTGTCAGTCCTCTTGTACTTAAGTCGGCATTGTGCATTTTGTATTAAATTCGGATGCAATTTCTGTGTTTCATCGTCTATAAGAACGTCCAAGGTATACACGAAACCTGAAGTCAAGCATCGGAATCTAAAACTGGGCTCACATTAGAGGTTCAAATCGTAGAAAGTGAGAGTGTCAGTCCTCTTGTACTTAAGTCGGCATTGTGCTTTTGTATTAAATTCGGAAGCAATTTCTGTGTTTCATCGTCAATAAGAAAGTCCAAGAGATACAGTAAACCTGAAGTGAATCATCGGAATCTAAAACTGGACTCACAGAAGTGGTTCAAATCATAGAAAGTTAGAGAGTCCGTCCTCTTGTACTTAAGTCGGCATTGTGCCTTTTAAATTTAATTCCGATGCAATTTCTGTCTTTCATCGTCAATAAGAAGGTCCAAGGTATACAGGAAACCTGAAGTGAAGCATCGGAATCTAAAACTGGACTCACAGGAGAGGTTAAAATCATAGAAAGTGAGAGTGTCAGTCCTCATTTACTTAAGTCGGCATTGTGCCTTTTGTATTAAATTCGGATGCAATTTCTGTGTTTCGTCGTCAATAAGAAGGTCCAACGTATACAGGAAACCTGAAGTGAAGCATCGGAATCTAAAACTGGTCTCACAGGAGAGGTTCAAATCATAGAAAGTGAGAGTGTCAGTCCTCTTGTACTTAAGTCGGCATTGTGCCTTTTGTATTAAATTCTTTTGCAATTTCTGTGTTTCATCGTGAATAAGGAGGTCCAAAGTATACAGTGAACCTGAAGTGAAGCATCGGAATCTAAAACTGGACTCACAGGAGAGGATAAAATCAAGGAAAGTTAGAGTGTTGGTCCTCTTGTACTTAAGTCGGCATTGTGCCTTTTGAATTTAATTCCGAAGCAATTTCTGTGCTTCTTCGTTAATAAGAAGGACCAAGGTATACAGTAAACCTGAAGAGAAGCATCCGAATCTAAAACTGGGTTCACAGGAGAGGTACAAATCATAGAAAGTGAGAGTGTCAGTCCTCTTGTACTTAAGTCGGCATTGTGCCTTTTGTATTAAATTCAGATGAAATTTCTGTGTTTCATCGTCAATAAGAAGGTCCAAGGTATACACTGAACCTGAAGTGAAGCATCGGAATCTAATACTGGACTCACGGGAGAGGCTCAAATCACAGAAAGTTAGCGTGTCAGTCCCTTTGTACTTAAGTCGTCATTGTGCATTTTGGATTACATTCGGAGGCAATTTTTGTGTTTCATCGTCAATAAGAGAGTCCAAGGAATACAATAAACCTGAAGTGAAGCATCCGATTCTAAAACTGGGCTCGCAGGAGAGGTACAAATCATAGAAATTTAGAGAGTCAGTCCTCTAGTACTTAAGTCGGCATTGTGCCTTTTGTATTAAATTCAGATGAAATTTCTGTGTTTCATCGTCAATAAGAAGGTCCAAGGTATACACTGAACCTGAAGTGAAGCATCGGAATCTAAAACTGAACTCACAGGAGAGATTCAAATCATAGAAAGTTAGAGTGTCTGTCCTCTTGTACTTAAGTCAGCACTGTGCCTTTTGTATTAAATTCGGAAGCAATTTCTGTGCTTCATCGTCAATAAGAAGGTGCAAGTGATATAGAAGACCTGAAGTGAAGAATCGGAATCTAAAACTTGACTCACAGGAGATGTTCAAATCATAGAAAATGAGAGTGTTAGTCCTCTTGTACTTAAGTCGGCTTTGTGCCTTTTGTATTTAATTCGGATGCAATTTCTGTGTTTCATCATCAATAAGAATGTCCAAGGGATACTGTAAACCTGAAATGAATCATTGGAATCTAAAACTGGACTATCAGGAGAGGTTCAAATCATAGAAAGTTAGAGAATCAGTCCTCTTGTACTTAAGTCGGCATTGTGCCTTTTGAATTTAATTCGGATGCAATTTCTGTGTTTCATCGTCAATAAGAACGTCCAAGGTATACAGGACACCTGAAGTGAAGCATCGGAATCTAAAACTGGACTCACAGGAGAGGTTGAATTCATTGAAAGTGAGTGTGTCAGTCCTCTTTTACTTAAGTCGGCATTGTGCCTTTTGTATTAAATTCGGATGCATGTTCTGTGTTTCATCATCAATAAGAAAGTCCAAGGGATACAGTGAACCTGAAGTGAAGCATCGGAATCTAAAACTGGGCTCACAGGAGAGGTTCAAATCATAGAAAGTTAGAGTGTCAGTCCTCTTGTACTTAAGTCGGCATTGTGCCTTTTGAATTTAACTCGGATGAAATTTCTGTGTTTCATCGTCAATAAGAAGGTCCAAGGGATACAGTAAACCTGAAGTGAAGCATCGGAATCTAAAACTGGACTCACAGTGGAGGTTCAAATCATAGAAAGTTAGAGCGTCAGTTTTCTCGTACTTAAGTCGGCATTGTGCCTTTTGAATTTAATTCGGATGCAATTTCTGTGTTTCATCGTCAATAAGAAGGTCCGAGGTATACACTGAACCTGAAGTGAAGCATCGGAATCCAATACTGGACTCACGGGGGAGGCTCAAATCACAGAAAGTTAGCGTGTCAGTCCCTTTGTACTTAAGTCGTCATTGTGCATTTTGTATTAAATTCGGATGCAATTTTTGTGTTTCATCGTCAATAAGAGAGTCCAAGGAATACAGTAAACCTGAAGTCTAGCATCCGAATCTAAAACTGGGCTCACAGGAGAGGTACAAATAATAAGAAGTTAGAGAGTCAGTCCTCTAGTACTTAAGTCGGCATTGTGCCTTTTGAATTTAATTCCGATGCAATTTCTGTGTTTCATCGTCAGTAAGAAGGTCTATGGTATACAGTGAACCTGAAGTGAAGCATCGGAATCTAAAACTGAACTCACAGGAGAGGTTCAAATCATAGAAAGTTAGAGTGTCTGTCCTCTTGCACTTAAGTCAGCACTGTGCCTTTGTATTAAATTTGGATGCAATTTCTGTGCTTCATCGTCAATAAGAAGGTGCAAGTGATATAGAAGACCTGAAGTGAAGAATCGGAATCTAAAACTTGACTGACAGGAGATGTTCAAATCATAGAAAGTGAGAATGTCAGTCCTCTTGTACTTAAGTCGGCTTTGTGCATTCTGTATTAAATTCGGATGCAATTTCTGTGTTTCATCATCAATAAGAATGTCCAAGGGATACTGTAAAACTGAAATGAATCATTGGAATCTAAAACTGGACTATCAGGAGAGGTTCAAATCATAGAAAGTTAGAGAGTCAGTCCTCTTGTACTTAAGTCGGCATTGTGCCTTTTGAATTTAATTCGGATGCAATTTCTGTGTTTCATCGTCAATAAGAAGGTCCAAGGTATACAGGAAACCTGAAGTGAAGCATCGGAATCTAAAACTGGACTCACAGGAGAGGTTGAATTCATAGAAAGTGAGAGTGTCAGTCCTCTTGTACTTAAGTCGGCATTGTGCCTTTTGTATTAAATTCGGATGCATGTTCTGTGTTTCATCATCAATAAGAAGGTCCAAGGGATACAGTGAACCTGAAGTGAAGCATCGGAATCTAAAACTGGGCTCACAGGAAAGATTCAAATCATACAAAGCTAGAGTGTCAGTCCTCTTGTACTTAAGTCGGCATTGTGCCTTTTGAATTTAACTGGGATGCAATTTCTGAGTTTCATCGTCAATAAGAAGGTCCAAGGGATACAGTAAACCTGCTGTGAAGCATCGGAATCTAAAACTGGAGTCACAGGAGATGTTCAAATCATAGAAAGTGAGAGTGTCTCTCCTCTTGTACTTAAGTCGGCATTGTGTCCTTTGTATTAACTTCGGTTGCAATTTCTGTGTTTCATCATCAATAAGAATGTCCAAGGGATACTGTAAACCTGATATGAATCATCGGAATCTAAAACTGGACTAACAGGAGAGGTTCAAATCGTAGAAAGTTAGAGAGTCAGTCCTCTTGTACTTAAGTCGGCATTGTGCCTTTTGAATTTAATTCGGATGCAATTTCCGTGTTTCATCGTCAATAAGAAGGTCCAAGGTATACAGGAAACCTGAAGTGAAGCATCGGAATCTAAAACTGGAACCACAGGAGAGGTTGAATTCATAGAAAGTGAGAGTGTCAGTCCTCTTGTACTTAAGTCGGCATTGTGCCTTTTGTATTAAATTCGGATGCAAGTTCTGTGTTTCATCATCAATAAGAAGGTCCAAGGGATACAGTGAACCTGAAGTGAATCATCGGAATCTAAAACTGGGCTCACAGGATAGGTTCAAATCGTTGAAAGTTAGAGTGTCAGTCCTCTTGTACTTAAGTCGGCATTGTGCTTTTTGAATTTAATTCGGATGAAATTTCTGTGTTTCATCGTCAATAAGAAGGTCCAAGGTATACACTGAACCTGAAGTGAAGCATTGGAATCTAATACTGGACTCACGGGAGAGGCTCAAATCACAAAAAGTTAGTGTGTCAGTCCCTTTGTACTTAAGTCGTCATTGTGCCTTTTGTATTAAATTCGGATGCAATTTCTGTGTTTCATCGTCAATAAGAGAGTCCAAGGAATACTGTAAACCTGAAGTGAAGCATCCGAATCTAAAACTGGGCTCACAGGAGAGGTACAAATCATAGAAAGTTAGAGAGTCAGTCCTCTAGTACTTAAGTCGGCATTGTGCCTTTTGAATTTAATTCCGATGCAATTTCTGTGTTTCATCGTCAATAAGAAGGTCCAAGGTATACAGTGAACCCGAAGTGAAGCATCGGAATTTAAAATTGAACTCACAGGAGAGGTTCAAATCATAGAAAGTAAGAGTGTCTGTCCACTTGTACTTAAGTCAGCACTGTGCCTTTTGTATTAAATTCGGATGCAATTTCTGTGCTTCATCGTCAATAAGAAGGTGCAAGTGATATAGAGGACCTGAAGTGAAGAATCGGAATCTAAAACTTGACTCACAGGAGTTGTTCAAATCATAGAAAGTGAGAGTGTCAGTCCTCTTGTACTTAAGTAGGCATTGTGCTTTTTGTATTAAATTCGGATGCAAATTCTGTGTTTCATCATCAATAAGAATGTCCAAGGGATACTGTAAACCTGAAATGAATCATTGGAATCTAAAACTGGACTATCAGGAGAGGTTCAAATCATAGAAATTTAGAGAGACAGTCCTCTTGTACTTAAGTCGGCATTGTGCCTTTTGTATTAAATTCGGATGCAATTTCTGTGTTTCATCATCAATAAGAATGTCCAAGGGATACTGTAAACCCGATATGAATCATCGGAATCTAAAACTGGACTAACAGGAGAGGTTCAAATCATAGAAAGTTATAGAGTCGGTCCTCCTGTACTTAAGTCGGCATTGTGCCTTTTGAATTTAATTCGGATGCAATTTCCATGTTACATCGTCAATAAGAAGGTCCAAGGTATACAGGAAACCTGAAGTGAAGCATCGGAATCTAAAACAGGACTCACAGGAGAGGTTGAATTCATAGAAAGTGAGAGTGTCAGTCCTCTTGCACTTAAGTCGGCATTGTGCATTTTGTGTTAAATTCGGATGCAAGTTCTGTGTTTCATCATCAATAAGAAGGTCCAAGGGATACAGTGAACCTGAAGTGAAGCATCGGAATCTAAAACTGGGCACACAGGAGAGATTCAAATCATTGAAAGTTAGAGTGTCAGTCCTATTGTACTTAAGTCGGCATTGTGCTTTTTGAATTTAATTCGGATGAAATTTCTGTGTTTCATCGTCAATAAGAAGGTCCAAGGGAAACAGTAAAGTCGAAGTGAAGCATCGGAATCTAATACTGGACTCACAGTGGAGGTTCAAATCATAGAAAGTTAGAGCGTCAGTTCTCTCGTACTTAAGTCGGCATTGTGCCTTTTGAATTTAATTCCGATGCAATTTCTGTGTTTCATCGTCAATAAGAAGGTCCAAGGTATACACTGAACCTGAAGTGAAGCATCGGAATCCAATACTGGACTCACGGGGGAGGCTCAAATCACAGAAAGTTAGCGTGTCAGTCCCTTTGTACTTAAGTCGTCATTGTGCATTTTGTATTAAATTCGTATGCAATTATTGTGTTTCATCGTCAATAAGAGAGTCCAAGGAATACAGTAAACCTGAAGTGAAGCATCCGAATCTAAAACTGGGCCCACAGGAGAGGTACAAATAATAGGAACATAGAGAGTCAGTCCTCTAGTACTTAAGTCGGCATTGTGCCGTTTGAATTTAATTCCGATGCAATTTCTGTGTTTCATCGTCAGTAAGAAGGTCTAAGGTATACAGTGAACCTGAAGTGAAGCATCGGAATCTAAAACTGAACTCACGGGACAGGTTCAAATCATAGAAAGTTAGAGTGTATGTCCTCTTGTTCTTAAGTCAGCACTGTGCCTTTTGTATTAAAATTTAATGTAATTTCTGTGCTTCATCGTCAATAAGAAGGTGCAAGTGATATAGAAGACCTGAAGTGAAGAATCGGAATCTAAAACTTGACTCACAGGAGATGTTCAAATCATAGAAAGTGAGAGTGTCAGTCCTCTTGTACTTAAGTCGGCTTTGTGCATTTTGTATTAAATTCGGATGCAATTTCTGTGTTTCATCATCAATAAGAATGTCCAAGGGATACTGTAAACCTGAAATGAATCATTGGAATCTAATACTGGACTATCAGGAGAGGTTCAAATCATAGAAAGTTAGAGAGTCAGTCCTCTGTACTTAAGTCGGCATTGTGCCTTTTGAATTTAATTGGGACGCAATTTCTGTGTTTCATCGTCAATAAGAAGGTCCAAGGTATACAGGAAACCTGAAGTGAAGCATCGGAATCTAAAACTGGACCCACAGGAGAGGTTGAATTCATAGAAAGTGAGAGTGTCAGTCCTCTTGTACTTAAGTCGGCATTGTGCCTTCTGTATTAAATTCGGATGCATGTTCTGTGTTTCATCATCAATAAGAAGGTCCAAGGGATACAGTGAACCTGAAGTGAAGCATCGGAATCTAAAACTGGGCTCACAGGAGAGGTTCAAATCATACAAAGTTAGAGTGTCAGTCCTCTTGTACTTAAGTCGGCATTGTGCCTTTTGAATTTAACTCGGATGAAATTTCTGAGTTTCATCGTCAATAAGAAGGTCCAAGGGATACAGTAAACCTGCAGTGAAGCATCGGAATCTAAAACTGGACTCCCAGGAGATGTTCAAATCATAGAAAGTGAGAGTGTCTCTCCTCTTGTTCTTAAGTCGGCATTGTGTCCTTTGTATTAAATTCGGATGCAATTTCTGTGTTTCATCATCAATAAGAATGTCCAAGGGATACTGTAAACCTGATATGAATCATCGGAATCTAAAACTGGACTAACAGGAGAGGTTCAAATCATAGAAAGTTAGAGAGTCAGTCCTCTTGTACTTAAGTCGGCATTGTGCCTTTGAATTTAATTCGGATGCAATTTCCGTGTTTCATCGTCAATAAGAAGTTCCAAGGTATACAGGAAACCTGAAGTGAAGCATCGGAATCTAAAACTGGAACCACAGGAGAGGTTGAATTCATAGAAAGTGAGAGTGTCAGTCCTCTTGTACTTAAGTCGGCATTGTGCCTTTTGTATTAAATTCGGATGCAAGTTCTGTGTTTCATCATCAATAAGAAGGTCCAAGGGATACAGTGAACCTGAAGTGAATCATCGGAATCTAAAACTGGGCTCACAGGATAGGTTCAAATCATTGAAAGTTAGAGTGTCAGTCCTCTTGTACTTAAGTCGGCATTGTGCATTTTGAATTTAATTCGGATGAAATTTCTGTGTTTCATCGTCAATAAGAAGGTCCAAGGGAAACAGTAAAGTCGAAGTGATGCATTGGAATCTATAACTGGACTCACATTGGAGGTTCAAATCATAGAAAGTTAGAGTGTCAGTTCTCTTGTACTTAAGTCGGCATTGTGCCTTTTGAATTTAATTCCGATGAAATTTCTGTGTTTCATCGTCAATAAGAAGGTCCAAGGTATACACTGAACCTGAAGTGAAGCATCGGAATCTAATACTGGACTCACGGGAGAGGCTCAAATCACAGAAAGTTAGCGTGTCAGTCCCTTTGTACTTAAGTCGTCATTGTGCCTTTTGTATTAAATTCGGATGCAATTTCTGTGTTTCATCGTCAATAAGAGAGTCCAAGGAATACCGTAAACCTGAAGTGAAGCAACCGAATCTAAAACTAGGTTCACAGGAGAGGTACAAATCATAGAAAGTTAGAGAGTCAGTCCTCTAGTACTTAAGTCGGCATTGTGCCTTTTGAATTTAATTCCGATGCAATTTCTGTGTTTCATCGTCAATAAGAAGGTCCAAGGTATACAGTGAACCCGAAGTGAAGCATCGGAATCTGAAATTGAACTCACAGGAGAGGTTCAAATCATAGAAAGTTAGAGTGTCTGTCCTCTTGTACTTAAGTCAGCACTGTGCCTTTTGTATTAAATTCGGATGCAATTTCTGTGCTTCATCATCAATAAGAAGGTGCAAGTGATATAGAAGACCTAATGTGAAGAATCGGAATCTAAAACTTGACTCACAGGAGATGTTCAAATCATAGGAAATGAGAGTGTTAGTCCTCTTGTACTTAAGTCGGCTTTGTGCCTTTTGTATTTAATTCGGATGCAATTTCTGTGTTTCATCATCAATAAGAATGTCCAAGGGATACTGTAAACCTAAAATGAATCATTGGAATCTAAAACTGGACTATCAGGAGAGGTTCAAATCATAGAAAGTTAGAGAGTCAGTCCTCTTGTACTTAAGTCGGCATTGTGCCTTTTGAATTTAATTCGGATGCAATTTCTGTGTTTCATCGTCAATAAGAACGTCCAAGGTATACAGGACACCTGAAGTGAAGCATCGGAATCTAAAACTGGACTCACAGGAGAGGTTGAATTCATAGAAAGTGAGTGTGTCAGTCCTCTTTTACTTAAGTCGGCATTTTGCCTTTTGTATTAAATTCGGATGCATGTTCTGTGTTTCATCATCAATAAGAAGGTCCAAGGGATACAGTGAACCTGAAGTGAAGCATCGGAATCTAAAACTGGGCTCACAGGAGAGGTTCAAATCATAGAAAATTAGGGTGTCAGTCCTCTTGTACTTAAGTCGGCATTGTGCCTTTTGAATTTAACTCGGATGAAATTTCTGTGTTTCATCGTCAATAAGAAGGTCCAAGGGATACAGAAAACATAAGTGAAGCATCGGAATCTAAAACTGGACTCACAGTGGAGGTTCAAATCATAGAAAGTTAGAGCGTCAGTTTTCTCGTACTTAAGTCGGCATTGTGCCTTTTGAATTTAATTCGGATGCAATTTCTGTGTTTCATCGTCAATAAGAAGGTCCAAGGTATACACTGAACCTGAAGTGAAGCATCGGAATCCAATACTGGACTCACGGGGGAGGCTCAAATCACAGAAAGTTAGCGTGTCAGTCCCTTTGTACTTAAGTCGTCATTGTGCATTTTGTATTAAATTCGGATGCAATTTTTGTGTTTCATCGTCAATAAGAGAGTCCAAGGAATACAGTAAACCTGAAGTCTAGCATCCGAATCTAAAACTGGGCTCACAGGAGAGGTACAAATAATAGGAAGTTAGAGAGTCAGTCCTCTAGTACTTAAGTCGGCATTGTGCCTTTTGAATTTAATTCCGATGCAATGTATGTGTTTCATCGTCAGTAAGAAGGTCTAAGGTATACAGTGAACCTGAAGTGAAGCATCGGAATCTAAAACTGAACTCACAGGAGAGGTTCAAATCATAGAAAGTTAGAGTGTCTGTCCTCTTGTACTTAAGTCAGCACTGTGCCTTTGTGTTAAATTTGGATGCAATTTCTGTGCTTCATCGTCAATAAGAAGGTGCAAGTGATATAGAAGACCTGAAGTGAAGAATCGGAATCTAACACTTGACTGACAGGAGATGTTCAAATCATAGAAAGTGAGAGTGTCAGTCCTCTTGTACTTAAGTCGGCTTTGTGCATTTTGTATTAAATTCGGATGCAATTTCTGTGTTTCATCATCAATAAGAATGTCCAAGGGATACTGTAAACCTGAAATGAATCATTGGAATCTAAAACTGGACTATCAGGAGAGGTTCAAATCATAGAAAGTTAGAGAGTCAGTCCTCTTTTACCTAAGTCGGCATTGTGCCTTTTGAATTTAATTCGGATGCAATTTCTGTGTTTCATCGTCAATAAGAAGGTCCAAGGTATACAGGAAACCTGAAGTGAAGCATCGGAATCTAAAACTGGACTCACAGGAGAGGTTGAATTCATAGAAAGTGAGAGTGTCAGTCCTCTTGTACTTAAGTCGGCATTGTGCCTTTTGTATTAAATTCGGATGCATGTTCTGTGTTTCATCATCAATAAGAAGGTCCAAGGGATACAGTGAACCTGAAGTGAAGCATCGGAATCTAAAACTGGGCTCACAGGAAAGGTTCAAATCATACAAAGTTAGAGTGTCAGTCCTCTTGTACTTAAGTCGGCATTGTGCCTTTTGAATTTAACTCGGATGAAATTTCTGAGCTTCATCGTCAATAATAAGGTCCAAGGGATACAGTAAACCTGCTGTGAAGCATCGGAATCTAAAACTGGAGTCACAGGAGATGTTCAAATCATAGAAAGTGAGAGTGTCTCTCCTCTTGTACTTAAGTCGGCATTGTGTCCTTTGTATTAAATTCGGATGCAATTTCTGTGTTTCATCATCAATAAGAATGTCCAAGGGATACTGTAAACCTGATATGAATCATCGGAATCTAAAACTGGACTAACAGGAGAGGTTCAAATCATAGAAAGTTAGAGAGTCAGTCCTCTTGTACTTAAGTCGGCATTGTGCCTTTTGAATTTAATTCGGATGCAATTTCCGCGTTTCATCGTCAATAAGAAGGTCCAAGGTATACAGGAAACCTGAAGTGAAGCATCGGAATCTAAAACTGGAACCACAGGAGAGGTTGAATTCATAGAAAGTGAGAGTGTCAGTCCTCTTGTACTTAAGTCGGCATTGTGCCTTTTGTATTAAATTCGGATGCAAGTTCTGTGTTTCATCATCAATAAGAAGGTCCAAGGGATACAGTGAACCTGAAGTGAATCATCGGAATCTAAAACTGGGCTCACAGGATAGGTTCAAATCGTTGAAAGTTAGAGTGTCAGTCCTCTTGTACTTAAGTCGGCATTGTGCTTTTTGAATTTAATTCGGATGAAATTTCTGTGTTTCATCGTCAATAAGAAGGTCCAAGGTATACACTGAACCTGAAGTGAAGCATTGGAAACTAATACTGGACTCACGGGAGAGGCTCAAATCACAAAAAGTTAGCGTGTCAGTCCTTTTGTACTTAAGTCGTCATTGTGCCTTTTGTATTAAATTCGGATGCAATTTCTGTGTTTCATCGTCAATAAGAGAGTCCAAGGAATACTGTAAACCTGAAGTGAAGCATCCGAATCTAAAACTGGGCTCACAGGAGAGGTACAAATCATAGAAAGTTAGAGAGTCAGTCCTCTAGTACTTAAGTCGGCATTGTGCCTTTTGAATTTAATTCCGATGCAATTTCTGTGTTTCATCGTCAATAAGAAGGTCCAAGGTATACAGTGAACCCGAAGTGAAGCATCGGAATCTAAAATTGAACTCACAGGAGAGATTCAAATCATAGAAAGTAAGAGTGTCTGTCCTCTTGTACTTAAGTCAGCACTGTGCCTTTTGTATTAAATTCGGATGCAATTTCTGTGCTTCATCGTCAATAAGAAGGTGCAAGTGATATAGAAGACCTGAAGTGAAGAAACGGAATCTAAAACTTGACTCACAGGAGTTGTTCAAATCATAGAGAGTGAGAGTGTCAGTCCTCTTGTACTTAAGTAGGCATTGTGCTTTTTGTATTAAATTCGGATGCAAATTCTGTGTTTCATCATCAATAAGAATGTCCAAGGGATACTGTAAACCTGAAATGAATCATTGGAATCTAAAACTGGACTATCAGGAGAGGTTCAAATCATAGAAATTTAGAGAGACAGTCCTCTTGTACTTAAGTCGGCATTATGCCTTTTGTATTAAATTCGGATGCATGTTCTGTGTTTCATCATCAATAAGAAGGTCCAAGGGATACTGTGAACCTGAAGTGAAGCATCGGAATCTAAAACTGGGCTCACAGGAGAGGTTCAAATCATACAAAGTTAGAGTGTCAGTCCTCTTGTACTTAAGTCGGCATTGTGCCTTTTGAATTTAACTCGGATGAAATTTCTGAGTTTCATCGTCAATAAGAAGGTCCAAGGGATACAGTAAAAATGCAGTGAAGCATCGGAATCTAAAACTGGACTCCCAGGAGATGTTCAAATCATAGAAAGTGAGAGTGTCTCTCCTCTTGTACTTAAGTCGGCATTGTGTCCTTTGTATTAAATTCGGATGCAATTTCTGTGTTTCATCATCAATAAGAATGTCCAAGGGATACTGTAAACCTGATATGAATCATCGGAATCTAAAACTGGACTAACAGGAGAGGTTCAAATCATAGAAAGTTAGAGAGTCAGTCCTCTTGTACTTAAGTCGGCATTGTGCCTTTTGAATTTAATTCGGATGCAATTTCCGTGTTTCATCGTCAATAAGATGTTCCAAGGTATACAGGAAACCTGAAGTGAAGCATCGGAATCTAAAACTGGAACCACAGGAGGGGTTGAATTCATAGAAAGTGAAAGTGTCAGTCCTCTAGTACTTAAGTCGGCATTGTGCCTTTTGAATTTAATTCCGATGCAATTTATGTGTTTCATCGTCAGTAAGAAGGTCTAAGGTATACAGTGAACCTGAAGTGAAGCATCGGAATCTAAAACTGAACTCACAGGAGAGGTTCAAATCATAGAAAGTTAGAGTGTCTGTCCTCTTGTACTTAAGTCAGCACTGTGCCTTTGTGTTAAATTTGGATGCAATTTCTGTGCTTCATCGTCAATAAGAAGGTGCAAGTGATATAGAAGACCTGAAGTGAAGAATCGGAATCTAACACTTGACTGACAGGAGATGTTCAAATCATAGAAAGTGAGAGTGTCAGTCCTCTTGTACTTAAGTCGGCTTTGTGCATTTTGTATTAAATTCGGATGCAATTTCTGTGTTTCATCATCAATAAGAATGTCCAAGGGATACTGTAAACCTGAAATGAATCATTGGAATCTAAAACTGGACTATCAGGAGAGGTTCAAATCATAGAAAGTTAGAGAGTCAGTCCTCTTGTACCTAAGTCGGCATTGTGCCTTTTGAATTTAATTCGGATGCAATTTCTGTGTTTCATCGTCAATAAGAAGGTCCAAGGTATACAGGAAACCTGAAGTGAAGCATCGGAATCTAAAACTGGACTCACAGGAGAGGTTGAATTCATAGAAAGTGAGAGTGTCAGTCCTCTTGTACTTAAGTCGGCATTGTGCCTTTTGTATTAAATTCGGATGCATGTTCTGTGTTTCATCATCAATAAGAAGGTCCAAGGGATACAGTGAACCTGAAGTGAAGCATCGGAATCTAAAACTGGGCTCACAGGAAAGGTTCAAATCATACAAAGTTAGAGTGTCAGTCCTCTTGTACTTAAGTCGGCATTGTGCCTTTTGAATTTAACTCGGATGAAATTTCTGAGCTTCATCGTCAATAATAAGGTCCAAGGGATACAGTAAACCTGCTGTGAAGCATCGGAATCTAAAACTGGAGTCACAGGAGATGTTCAAATCATAGAAAGTGAGAGTGTCTCTCCTCTTGTACTTAAGTCGGCATTGTGTCCTTTGTATTAAATTCGGATGCAATTTCTGTGTTTCATCATCAATAAGAATGTCCAAGGGATACTGTAAACCTGATATGAATCATCGGAATCTAAAACTGGACTAACAGGAGAGGTTCAAATCATAGAAAGTTAGAGAGTCAGTCCTCTTGTACTTAAGTCGGCATTGTGCCTTTTGAATTTAATTCGGATGCAATTTCCGTGTTTCATCGTCAATAAGAAGGTCCAAGGTATACAGGAAACCTGAAGTGAAGCATCGGAATCTAAAACTGGAACCACAGGAGAGGTTGAATTCATAGAAAGTGAGAGTGTCAGTCCTCTTGTACTTAAGTCGGCATTGTGCCTTTTGTATTAAATACGGATGCAAGTTCTGTGTTTCATCATCAATAAGAAGGTCCAAGGGATACAGTGAACCTGAAGTGAATCATCGGAATCTAAAACTGGGCTCACAGGATAGGTTCAAATCGTTGAAAGTTAGAGTGTCAGTCCTCTTGTACTTAAGTCGGCATTGTGCTTTTTGAATTTAATTCGGTTGAAATTTCTGTGTTTCATCGTCAATAAGAAGGTCCAAGGTATACACTGAACCTGAAGTGAAGCATTGGAAACTAATACTGGACTCACGGGAGAGGCTCAAATCACAAAAAGTTAGCGTGTCAGTCCTTTTCTAGTTAAGTCGTCATTGTGCCTTTTGTATTAAATTCGGATGCAACTTCTGTGTTTCATCGTCAATAAGAGAGTCCAAGGAATACTGTAAACCTGAAGTGAAGCATCCGAATCTAAAACTGGGCTCACAGGAGAGGTACAAATCATAGAAAGTTAGAGAGTCAGTCCTCTAGTACTTAAGTCGGCATTGTGCCTTTTGAATTTAATTCCGATGCAATTTCTGTGTTTCATCGTCAATAAGAAGGTCCAAGGTATACAGTGAACCCGAAGTGAAGCATCGGAATCTAAAATTGAACTCACAGGAGAGGTTCAAATCATAGAAAGTAAGAGTGTCTGTCCTCTTGTACTTAAGTCAGCACTGTGCCTTTTGTATTAAATTCGGATGCAATTTCTGTGCTTCATCGTCAATAAGAAGGTGCAAGTGATATAGAAGACCTGAAGTGAAGAAACGGAATCTAAAACTTGACTCACAGGAGTTGTTCAAATCATAGAGAGTGAGAGTGTCAGTCCTCTTGTACTTAAGTAGGCATTGTGCTTTTTGTATTAAATTCGGATGCAAATTCTGTGTTTCATCATCAATAAGAATGTCCAAGGGATACTGTAAACCTGAAATGAATCATTGGAATCTAAAACTGGACTATCAGGAGAGGTTCAAATCATAGAAATTTAGAGAGACAGTCCTCTTGTACTTAAGTCGGCATTATGCCTTTTGTATTAAATTCGGATGCATGTTCTGTGTTTCATCATCAATAAGAAGGTCCAAGGGATACTGTGAACCTGAAGTGAAGCATCGGAATCTAAAACTGGGCTCACAGGAGAGGTTCAAATCATACAAAGTTAGAGTGTCAGTCCTCTTGTACTTAAGTCGGCATTGTGCCTTTTGAATTTAACTCGGATGAAATTTCTGAGTTTCATCGTCAATAAGAAGGTCCAAGGGATACAGTAAAAATGCAGTGAAGCATCGGAATCTAAAACTGGACTCCCAGGAGATGTTCAAATCATAGAAAGTGAGAGTGTCTCTCCTCTTGTACTTAAGTCGGCATTGTGTCCTTTGTATTAAATTCGGATGCAATTTCTGTGTTTCATCATCAATAAGAATGTCCAAGGGATACTGTAAACCTGATATGAATCATCGGAATCTAAAACTGGACTAACAGGAGAGGTTCAAATCATAGAAAGTTAGAGAGTCAGTCCTCTTGTACTTAAGTCGGCATTGTGCCTTTTGAATTTAATTCGGATGCAATTTCCGTGTTTCATCGTCAATAAGATGTTCCAAGGTATACAGGAAACCTGAAGTGAAGCATCGGAATCTAAAACTGGAACCACAGGAGGGGTTGAATTCATAGAAAGTGAAAGTGTCAGTCCTCTTGTACTTAAGTCGGCATTGTGCCTTTTGTATTAAATTCGGATGCAAGTTCTGTGTTTCATCATCAATAAGAAGGTCCAAGGGATACAGTGAACCTGAAGTGAATCATCGGAATCTAAAACTGGGCTCACAGGATAGGTTCAAATCATTGAAAGTTAGAGTGTCAGTCCTCTTGTACTTAAGTCGGCATTGTGCATTTTGAATTTAATTCGGATGAAATTTCTGTGTTTCATCGTCAATAAGAAGGTCCAAGGGAAACAGTAAAGCCGAAGTGAAGCATCGGAATCTAAAACTGGACTCACAGTGGAGGTTCAAATCATAGAAAGTTAGAGTGTCAGTTCTCTTGTACTTAAGTCGGCATTGTGCCTTTTGAATTTAATTCCGATGAAATTTCTGTGTTTCATCGTCAATAAGAAGGTCCAAGGTATACACTGAACCTGATGTGAAGCATCGGAATCTAATACTGGACTCACGGGAGAGGCTCAAATCACAGAAAGTTAGCGTGTCAGTCCCTTTGTACTTAAGTCGTCATTGTGCCTTTTGTATTAAATTCGGATGCAATTTCTGTGTTTCATCGTCAATAAGAGAGTCCAAGGAATACCGTAAACCTGAAGTGAAGCAACAGAATCTAAAACTGGGCTCACAGGAGAGGTACAAATCATAGAAAGTTAGAGAGTCAGTCCTCTAGTACTTAAGTCGGCATTGTGCCTTTTGAATTTAATTCCGATGCAATTTCTGTGTTTCATCGTCAATAAGAAGGTCCAAGGTATACAGTGAACCCGAAGTGAAGCATCGGAATCTGAAATTGAACTCACAGGTGAGGTTCAAATCATAGAAAGTTAGAGTGTCTGTCCTCTTGTACTTAAGTCAGCACTGTGCCTTTTGTATTAAATTCGGATGCAATTTCTGTGCTTCATCATCAATAAAAAGGTGCAAGTGATATAGAAGACCTGAAGTGAAGAATCGGAATCTAAAACTTGACTCACAGGAGTTGTTCAAATCATAGAGAGTGAGAGTGTCAGTCCTCTTGTACTTAAGTAGGCATTGTGCTTTTTTTATTAAATTCGGATGCAAATTCTGTGTTTCATCATCAATAAGAATGTCCAAGGGATACTGTAAACCTGAAATGAATCATTGGAATCTAAAACTGGACTATCAGGAGAGGTTCAAATCATAGAAATTTAGAGAGACAGTCCTCTTGTACTTAAGTCGGCATTATGCCTTTTGTATTAAATTCGGATGCATGTTCTGTGTTTCATCATCAATAAGAAGGTATTAGTGATACTGTGAACCTGAAGTGCAGCATCGGAATCTAAAACTGGGCTCACAGAAGAGGTTCAAATCATAGAGAGTTAGAGTGTCAGTCCTCTTCTACTTAAGTCGGCATTGTGCCTTTTGAATATAACTCGAATGAAATTTCTGTGTTCATCGTCAATAAGAAGGTCCAAGGGATACAGTAAACCTGAAATGAATCATTGGAATCTAAAACTGGACTAACAGGAGAGGTTCAAATCATAGAAAGTTAGAGAGTCGGTCCTCTTGTACTTAAGTCGGCATTGTGCCTTTTGAATTTAATTTGGATGCAATTTCCGTGTTTCATCGTCATTAAGAAGATCCAAGGTATACAGGAAACCTGAAGTGAAGCATCGGAATCTAAAACAGGACTCACAGGAGAGGCTAAATTCATAGAAAGTGAGAGTGTCAGTCCTCTTGTACTTAAGTCGGCATTGTGCATTTTGTGTTGAATTCGGATGCAAGTTCTGTGTTTCATCATCAATAAGAAGGTCCAAGGGATACAGTGAACCTGAAGTGAAGCATCGGAATCTAAAACTGGGCACACAGGAGAGGTTCAAATCATTGAAAGTTAGAGTGTCAGTCCTATTGTACTTAAGTCGGCATTGTGCTTTTTGAATTTAATTCGGATGAAATTTCTGTGTTTCATCGTCAATAAGAACGTCCAAGGGAAACAGTAAAGCTGAAGTGAAGCATCGGAATCTAAAACTGGACTCACAGTGGCGGTTCAAATCATAGAAAGTTAGAGTGTCAGTTCTCTGCTACTTAAGTCGGCATTGTGCCTTTTGAATTTAATTCCGATGCAATTTCTGTGTTTCATCGTCAATAAGAAGGTCCAAGGTATACAGTAAACCCGAAGTGAAGCATCCGAAACTAAATCTGGGCTCGCAGGAGAGGTTAAAATCATAGAAAGTGAGAGTGTCAGTCCACTTTTACTTAAGTCGGCATTGTGCCTTTTGTATTAAATTCGGATGCAATTTACGTGTTTCCTCGTCAGTAAGAAGGTCCAAGGTATACAGGAAACCTGAAGTGAAGCATCGGAATCTAAAACTCGACTCACAGGAGAGGTTCAAATCATAGATAGTGAGAGTGTCAGATCTCTTTTACTTAAGTCGGCATTGTGCCTTTTGTATCAAATTCGGTTGCAATTTCTGTGTTTCATCGTCAATCAGGAGGTCCAAGGTATACACGAAACCTGATGTCGTGCATCGGAATCTAAAACTGGACTCACAGGAGTGGTTCAAAACATAGAAAGTGAGAGTGTCGATCCTCTTGTACTTAAGTCGGCATTGTGACCTTTGTATTAAATTCGGATGCAATTTCTGTGTTTCATCGTCAATACGAAGGTCCAAGGGATACAGTAGACCTGAAGTGGGACATCGGAATCTAAAACTGGACTCACAGGAGAGGTTATAATCATAGAAAGTGAGAGTTTCAGTCCACTTGTACTTAAGGCGCCATTGTGCCATTTGTATAAAATTCGAATGCAATTTCTGTGTTTCATCGTCAATAAGAAGTTCCAAGGTATACAGTGAACCTGAAGTGAAGCATCGGAATCTAAAACTGGACTCACTGGAGAGGTTTGAATCACAGAAAGTTAGAGTGTCAGTCCTTTTGTACGTAAGTCGTCATTGTGCCTTTTGTATTAAATTCGGATCTAATTTCTGTGTTTCATCGTCAATAAGAAGTTCCAAGGGATACAGTAAACCTGAGTGAAGCATCGGAATCTAAAACTGGACTCACAGTAGAGGTTCAAATCATAGAGAGTTAGAGTGTCGGTCCTTTTGTACTTAAGTCGGCATTGTGCCTTTTGAAATAAATTCCGAAGCAATATCTGTGCTTCTTCGTCAATAAGAAGGTCCAAGGTATACAGTAAACCTGAAGTGAAGCAACCGAATCTAAAACTGGGCTCACAGGAGAGGTACAAATCATAGAAAGTTAGATTGTCAGTCCTCTTGTACTTAAGTCGGCATTGTGCCTCTTGTATTAAAATCGGATGCAATTTCTGTGTTTCGTCGTCAATAAGAACGTCCAAGGTATACAGGAAACCTGAAGTGATGCATCGGAATCTAAAACTGGACTCACAGGAGAGGTTCAAATCATAGAAAGTGAGAGTGTCAGTCCTCTTGTACTTAAGTCGGCATTGTGCATTTTGTATTAAATTCGGTTGCAATTTCTGAGTTTCATCGTCAATAAGGAGGTCCAAAGTATACACGAAACCTGAAGTCAAGCATCAGAATCTAAAACTGGACTCACAGGAGAGGTTCAAATCATAAAAAGTGAGAGTGTCAGTCCTCTTGTACTTAAGTCGGCATTGTGCCCTTTGTATTACATTCGGATGTAATTTCTGTGTTTCATCGTCAATAAGACGGTCCAAGGGATACAGTAGACCTGAAGTGAAGCATCGGAATCTAAAACTGGACTCACAGGAGAGGTTCAAATCATAGAATGTGAGAGTGTCAGTCCTCTTGTACTTAAGTCGGCATTGTGCCTTTTGAATTTAATTCCGATGCAATTTCTGTGTTTCATTGTCATTAAGAAGGTCCAAGGTATACAGTAAACCTGAAGTGAAGCATTCCAATCTAAAACTGGGTTCACGGGAGAGGTACAAATCATAGAAAGTTGGAGTGTCAGTCCTCTTGTACTTAAGTCGGCATTGTGCCCTTTGAATTTAATTCCGATGCAATTTCTGTGTTTCATCGTCATTAAGAAGGTCCAAGGTATACAGTGAACCTGAAGTGAAGCATCGGAATCAAAAAATTGGACTCACAGGAGAGGTTCAAATCATAGAAAGTTAGAGTGTCTGCCCTCTTGTACTTAAGTCAGCATTGTGCCTTTTGTATTAAATTCGGATGCAATTTCTGTGCTTCATCGTCAATAAGAAGGTGCAAGTGATACAGTAGACCTGAAGTGAAGCATCGGAATCTAAAACTTGTCTCACAGGAGTTGTTCAAATCATAGAAAGTGAGAGTGTCAGTCCTCTTGTACTTAAGTCAGCATTGTGCCTTTTGTATTAAACTCGGATGCAATTTCTGTGTTTCATCGTCAATAAGAACGTAAAACGTATACACGAAACCTGAAGTCATGCATCGGAATCTAAAACTGGACTCACAGGAGAGCTTCAAATCATAGAAAGTGAGAGTGTCAGTCCTCTTGTACTTAAGTCTTGCTTGTGCCTTTTGTATTATATTCGAATGCAATTTCGTTGTTTCATCGACAATAAGAAAGTCCAAGGTATACAGTAAACCTGAAGTGAATAATCGGAATCTAAAACTGGACTCACAGAAGAGGTTCAAATCATAGAAAGTTAGAGAGTCAGTCCTCTTGTACTTATGTCGGCATTGTGCCTTTTGAATTTAATTCGGATACAATTTCTGTGTTTCATCGTCAATAAGAAGGTGCAAGGTACACATGAAATCTGAAGTGAAGCATCGGAATCTAAAACTGGACTCACAGGAGAGGTTCAAATCATAGAAAGTGAGAGTGTCAGTCCTCTTGTACTTAAGTCGGCATTGTGCATTTTGTATTAAATTCGGTTGCAATTTCTGAGTTTCATCGTCAATAAGGAGGTCCAAAGTATACACGAAACCTGAAGTCAAGCATCGGAATCTAAAACTGGACTCACAGGAGAGGTTCAAATCATAAAAAGTGAGAGTGTCAGTCCTCTTGTACTTAAGTCGGCATTGTGCCCATTGTATTACATTCGGATGTAATTTCTGTGTTTCATCGTCAATAAGACGGTCCAAGGGATACAGTAGACCTGAAGTGAAGCATCGGAATCTAAAACTGGACTCACAGGAGAGGTTCAAATCATAGAATGTGAGAGTGTCAGTCCTCTTGTACTTAAGTCGGCATTGTGCCTTTTGAATTTAATTCCGATGCAACTTCTGTGTTTCATTGTCATTAAGAAGGTCCAAGGTATACAGTAAACCTGAAGTGAAGCATTCCCATCTAAAACTGGGCTCACGGGAGAGGTACAAATCATAGAAAGTTGGAGTGTCAGTCCTCTTGTACTTAAGTCGGCATTGTGCCCTTTGAATTTAATTCCGATGCAATTTCTGTGTTTCATCGTCATTAAGAAGGTCCAAGGTATACAGTGAACCTGAAGTGAAGCATCGGAATCAAAAAATTGGACTCACAGGAGAGGTTCAAATCATAGAAAGTTAGAGTGTCTGCCCTCTTGTACTTAAGTCAGCATTGTGCCTTTTGTATTAAATTCGGATGCAATTTCTGTGCTTCATCGTCAATAAGAAGGTGCAAGTGATACAGTAGAGCTGAAGTGAAGCATCGGAATCTAAAACTTGTCTCACAGGAGTTGTTCAAATCATAGAAAGTGAGAGTGTCAGTCCTCTTGTACTTAAGTCAGCATTGTGCCTTTTGTATTAAACTCAGATGCAATTTCTGTGTTTCATCGTCAATAAGAACGTAAAACGTATACACGAAACCTGAAGTCAAGCATCGGAATCTAAAACTGGACTCACAGGAGAGCTTCAAATCATAGAAAGTGAGAGTGTCAGTCCTCTTGTACTTAAGTCTTGCTTGTGCCTTTTGTATTATATTCGAATGCAATTTCGTTGTTTCATCGACAATAAGAAAGTCCAAGGTATACAGTAAACCTGAAGTGAATAATCGGAATCTAAAACTGGACTCACAGAAGAGGTTCAAATCATAGAAAGTTAGAGAGTCAGTCCTCTTGTACTTAAGTCGGCATTGTGCCTTTGGTATTAAATTCGTATACAATTTCTGTGTTTCATCGTCAATAAGAAGTTCCAAGGTATACAGTGAACCTGAAGTGAAGCATCGGAATCTAAAACTGGACTCACTGGAGAGGTTTAAATCACAGAAAGTTAGAGTGTCAGTCCTTTTGTACGTAAGTCGTCATTGTGCCTTTTGTATTAAATTCGGATCTAATTTCTGTGTTTCATCGTCAATAAGAAGTTCCAAGGGATACAGTAAACCTGAAGTGAAGCATCGGAATCTAAAACTGGACTCACAGTAGAGGTTCAAATCATAGAGAGTTAGAGTGTCGGTCCTTTTGTACTTAAGTCGGCATTGTGCCTTTTGAAATAAATTCCGAAGCAATATCTGTGCTTCTTCGTCAATAAGAAGGTCCAAGGTATACAGTAAACCTGAAGTGAAGCAACCGAATCTAAAACTGGGCTCACAGGAGAGGTACAAATCATAGAAAGTTAGATTGTCAGTCCTCTTGTACTTAAGTCGGCATTGTGCCTTTTGTATTAAAATCGGATGCAATTTCTGTGTTTCGTCGTCAATAAGAACGTCCAAGGTATACAGGAAACCTGAAGTGAAGCATCGGAATCTAAAACTGGACTCACAGGAGAGGTTCAAATCATAGAAAGTGAGAGTGTCAGTCCTCTTGTACTTAAGTCGGCATTGTGCATTTTGTATTAAATTCGGTTGCAATTTCTGAGTTTCATCGTCAATAAGGAGGTCCAAAGTATACACGAAACCTGAAGTCAAGCATCGGAATCTAAAACTGGACTCACAGGAGAGGTTCAAATCATAAAAAGTGAGAGTGTCAGTCCTCTTGTACTTAAGTCGGCATTGTGCCCTTTGTATTACATTCGGATGTAATTTCTGTGTTTCATCGTCAATAAGACGGTCCAAGGGATACAGTAGACCTGAAGTGAAGCATCGGAATCTAAAACTGGACTCACAGGAGAGGTTCAAATCATAGAATGTGAGAGTGTCAGTTCCCTTGTACTTAAGTCGGCATTGTGCCTTTTGAATTTAATTCCGATGCAATTTCTGTGTTTCATTGTCATTAAGAAGGTCCAAGGTATACAGCAAACCTGAAGTGAAGCATTCCAATCTAAAACTGGGTTCACGGGAGAGGTACAAATCATAGAAAGTTGGAGTGTCAGTCCTCTTGTACTTAAGTCGGCATTGTGCCCTTTGAATTTAATTCCGATGCAATTTCTGTGTTTCATCGTCATTAAGAAGGTCCAAGGTATACAGTGAACCTGAAGTGAAGCATCGGAATCAAAAAATTGGACTCACAGGAGAGGTTCAAATCATAGAAAGTTAGAGTGTCTGCCCTCTTGTACTTAAGTCAGCATTGTGCCTTTTGTATTAAATTCGGATGCAATTTCTGTGCTTCATCGTCAATAAGAAGGTGCAAGTGATACAGTAGACCTGAAGTGAAGCATCGGAATCTAAAACTTGTCTCACAGGAGTTGTTCAAATCATAGAAAGTGAGAGTGTCAGTCCTCTTGTACTTAAGTCAGCATTGTGCCTTTTGTATTAAACTCGGATGCAATTTCTGTGTTTCATCGTCAATAAGAACGTAAAACGTATACTCGAAACCTGAAGTCAAGCATCGGAATCTAAAACTGGACTCACAGGAGAGCTTCAAATCATAGAAAGTGAGAGTGTCAGTCCTCTTGTACTTAAGTCTTGCTTGTGCCTTTTGTATTATATTCGAATGCAATTTCGTTGTTTCATCGACAATAAGAAAGTCCAAGGTATACAGTAAACCTGAAGTGAATAATCGGAATCTAAAACTGGACTCACAGAAGAGGTTCAAATCATAGAAAGTTAGAGAGTCAGTCCTCTTGTACTTATGTCGGCATTGTGCATTTTGAATTTAATTCGGATACAATTTCTGTGTTTCATCGTCAATAAGAAGGTGCAAGGTACACATGAAATCTGAAGTGAAGCATCGGAATCTAAAACTGGACTCACAGGAGAGGTTCAAATCATAGAAAGTGAGAGTGTCAGTCCTCTTGTACTTAAGTCGGCATTGTGCATTTTGTATTAAATTCGGTTGCAATTTCTGAGTTTCATCGTCAATAAGGAGGTCCAAAGTATACACGAAACCTGAAGTCAAGCATCGGAATCTAAAACTGGACTCACAGGAGAGGTTCAAATCATAAAAAGTGAGAGTGTCAGTCCTCTTGTACTTCAGTCGGCATTGTGCCCATTGTATTACATTCGGATGTAATTTCTGTGTTTCATCGTCAATAAGACGGTCCAAGGGATACAGTAGACCTGAAGTGAAGCATCGGAATCTAAAACTGGACTCACAGGAGAGGTTCAAATCATAGAATGTGAGAGTGTCAGTCCTCTTGTACTTAAGTCGGCATTGTGCCTTTTGAATTTAATTCCGATGCAATTTCTGTGTTTCATTGTCATTTAGAAGGTCCAAGGTATACAGTAAACCTGAAGTGAAGCATTCCAATCTAAAACTGGGCTCACGGGAGGGGTACAAATCATAGAAAGTTGGAGTGTCAGTCCTCTTGTACTTAAGTCGGCATTGTGCCCTTTGAATTTAATTCCGATGCAATTTCTGTGTTTCATCGTCATTAAGAAGGTCCAAGGTATGCAGTGAACCTGAAGTGAAGCATCGGAATCAAAAAATTGGACTCACAGGAGAGGTTCAAATCATAGAAAGTTAGAGTGTCTGCCCTCTTGTACTTAAGTCAGCATTGTGCCTTTTGTATTAAATTCGGATTCAATTTCTGTGCTTCATCGTCAATAAGAAGGTGCAAGTAATACAGTAGACCTGAAGTGAAGCATCGGAATCTAAAACTTGTCTCACAGGAGTTGTTCAAATCATAGAAAGTGAGAGTGTCAGTCCTCTTGTACTTAAGTCAGCATTGTGCCTTTTGTATTAAACTCGGATGCAATTTCTGTGTTTCATCGTCAATAAGAACGTAAAACGTATACACGAAACCTGAAGTCAAGCATCGGAATCTAAAACTGGACTCACAGGAGAGCTTCAAATCATAGAAAGTGAGAGTGTCAGTCCTCTTGTACTTAAGTCTTGCTTGTGCCTTTTGTATTATATTCGAATGCAATTTCGTTGTTTCATCGACAAAAAGAAAGTCCAAGGTATACAGTAAACCTGAAGTGAATAATCGGAATCTAAAACTGGACTCACAGAAGAGGTTCAAATCATAGAAAGTTAGAGAGTCAGTCCTCTTGTACTTATGTCGGCATTGTGCATTTTGAATTTAATTCGGATACAATTTCTGTGTTTCATCGTCAATAAGAAGGTGCAAGGTACACATGAAATCTGAAGTAAAGCATCGGAATCTAAAACTGGACTCACAGGAGAGGTTCAAATCATAGAAAGTGAGAGTGTCAGTCCTCTTGTACTTAAGTCGGCATTGTGCATTTTGTATTAAATTCGGTTGCAATTTCTGAGTTTCATCGTCAATAAGAAGGTGCAAGGTACACATGAAATCTGAAGTGAAGCATCGGAATCTAAAACTGGACTCACAGGAGAGGTTTAAATCATAGAAAGTGAGAGTGTCAGTCCTCTTTTCCTTATGTCGGCATTGTGCCTTTTGTATTAAATTCGGATGTAATTTCTGTGTTTCGTCGTCAATAAGAACGTCCAAGGTATACAGAAAACCTGAAGTGAAGCATCGGAATCTAAAACTGGACTCACAGGAGAGGTTCAAATCATAGAAAGTGAGAGTGTCAGTCCTCTTCTACTTAAGTCGGCATTGTGCCTTTTGTATTAAATTCGGTTGCAATTTCTGAGTTTCATCGTCAATAAGGAGGTCCAAAGTATACACGAAACCTGAAGTCAAGCAACGGAATCCAAAACTGGACAGACAGGAGAGGTTCAAATCATAGAAAGTGAGAGTGTCAGTCCTCCTGTACTTAAGTCGGCATTGTGCCTTTTGTATTACATTCGGATGCAATTTCTGTGTTTCATCGTCATTAAGAAGGTCCAAGGTATACAGTGAACCTGAAGTGAAGCATCGGAATCTAAAACTGGACTTACAGGGGAGGTTCAAATCATAGAAAGTTAGAGTGTCTGCCCTCTTGTACTTAAGTCAGCATTGTGCCTTTTGTATTAAACTCGGATGCAATTTCTGTGTTTCATCGTCAATAAGAAAGTAAAACGTATACATGAAACCTGAAGTCAAGCATCGGAATCTAAAACTGGACTCACAGGAGAGCTTCAAATCATAGAAAGTGAGAGTGTCAGTCCTCTTGTACTTAAGTCAGCATTGAGCCTTTTGTATTAAACTCGGATGCAATTTCTGTGTTTCATCGTCAATAAGAACGTAAAACGTATACACGAAACCTGAAGTCAAGCTTCGGTATCTAAAACTGGACTGACAGGAGAGCTTCAGATCATAGAAAGTGAGAGTGTCAGTGCTCTTGTACTTAGGTCGGCCTTGTGCCTTTTGTATAAAATTCGAATGCAATTTCTGTGTTTCATCGTCAATAAGAAGATCCAAGGTATACAGTGAACCTGAAGTGAAGCATCGGAATCTAAAACTGGACTCACTGGAGAGGTTCAAGTCACAGAAAGTTAGAGTGTCAGTCCTCTTGTACTTAAGTCGTCATTGTGCCTTTTGTATTAAATTCGGATGCAATTTCTGTGTTTCATCGTCAATAAGAAGTTCCAAGGGATACAGTAAACCTGAAGTGAAGCATCGGAATCTAAAACTGTACTCACAGGAGAGGTTCAAATCATAGAAAGTTAGAGTGTCGGTCATCTTGTATTTATGTCGGCATTGTGCCTTTTGAATTTAATTCCGAAGCAATATCTGTGCTTCTTCGTCAATAAGAAGGTCCAAGGTATACAGTAAACCTGAAGTGAACCATTCGAATCTAAAACTGGGCTCATAGGAGAGGTAGAAATCATAGAAAGTTAGAGTGTCAGTCCTCATTTACTTAAGTCGGCATTGTACCTTTTGAATTTAATTCCGATGCAATTTCTGTGTTTCATCGTCATTAAGAAGGTCCAAGGTATACAGTGAACCTGAAGTGAAGCATCGGAATCTAAAACTGGACTTACAGGAGAGGTTCATATCATAGAAAGTTAGAGTGTATGCCCTCTTGTACTTTACTCAGCATTGTGCATTTCGTATTAAATTTGGATGCAATATCTGTGCTTCATCGTCAATAAGAAGGTGCAAGTGATACAGTAGACCTGAAGTGAAGCATCGGAATCTAAAACTTGACTCACAGGAGTTGTTCAAATCATTGAAACTGAGAGTTTCAGTCCTCTTGTACTTAAGTCAGCTTTGTGCCTTTTGTATTAAACTCGGTTGCAATTTCTGTGTTTCATCGTCAATAAAAACGTCCAAGGTATACACGAAACCTGAAGTCAAGCATCGGAATCTAAAACTGGACTCACAGGAGAGGTTCAAATCATAGAAAGTGAGAGTGTCAGTCCTCTTGTGCTTAAGTCGGCCTTGTGCGTTTTGTATTAAATTCGGATGCAATTTCTGTGTTTCATCGACAATAAGAAAGTCCAACGGATACAGTAAACCTGAAGTGAAGCATCGGAATCTAAGACTGGACTCACAGGAGAGGTTCAAATCATAGAAAGTGAGAGTGTCAGTCCTCTTTTCCTTATGTCGGCATTGTGCCTTTTGTATTAAATTCGGATGCAATTTCTGTGTTTCATCGTCAATAAAAACGTCCAAGGTATACACGAAACCTGAAGTCAAGCATCGGAATCTAAAACTGGACTCACAGGAGAGGTTCAAATCATAGAAAGTGAGAATGTCAGTCCTCTTGTACTTAAGTCGGCATTGTGCCTTTTGTATTACATTCGGATGCAATTTCTGTGTTTCATCGTCAATAAGAAGGTCCAAGGGATACAGTAGACCTGAAGTGAAGCATCGGAATCTAAAACTGGACTCACAGGAGAGGTTCAAATCATAGAAAGTGAGAGTGTCAGTCCTCTTGTACTTAAGTCGCCATTGTGCCTTTTGTATAAAATTCGAATGCAATTTCTGTGTTTCATCGTCAATAAGAAGATCCACGGTATACAGTGAACCTGAAGTGAAGCATCGGAATCTAAAACTGGACTCACTGGAGAGGTTCAAGTCACAGAAAGTCAGAGTGTCAGTCCTTTTGTACTTAAGTCGTCATTGTGCCTTTTGTATTAAATTCGGATGCAATATCTGTGTTTCATCGTCAATAAGAATTTGCAAGGGATACAGTAAACCTGAAGTGAAGCATCGGAATCAAAAACTGTACTCACAGGAGAGGTTTAAATCATAGAAAGTTAGAGTGTCGGTCCTCTTGTACTTATGTCGGCATTGTGATTTTTGAATTTAATTACGAAGCAATATCTGTGCTTCTTCGTCAATAAGAAGGTCCAAGGTATACAGTAAACCTGAAGTGAAGCATTCGAATCTAAAACGAGGCTCACAGGAGAGGTTCAAATCATAGAAAGTTAGAGTGTCTGCCCTCTTGTACTTAAGTCAGCATTGTGCCTTTCGTATTAAATTCGGATGCAATTTCGGTGCTTCATCGTCAATAAGAAGGTGCAAGTGATACAGTAGACCTGAAGTGAAGCATCGGAATCTAAAACTTGACTCACAGGAGTTGTTCAAATCATAGAAAGTGAGAGTGTCAGTCCTCTTGTACTTAAGTCAGCATTGTGCCTTTTGTATTAAACTCGGATGCAATTTCTGTGTTTCATCGTCAATAAGAACGTCCAAGGTATACCCGAAACCTGAAGTCAAGCATCGGAATCTAAAACTGGACTCACAAGAGGTTCAAATCATAGAATGTGAGTGTGTCAGTCCTCTTGTGCTTAAGTCGGCCTTGTGCGTTTTGTATTAAATTCGGATGCAATTTCTGTGTTTCATCGTCAATAAGAAGGTCCAAAGTATACAAGAAACCTGAAGTCAAGCATCGGAAACTAAAACTGGACTCACAGGAGAGGTTCAAATCATTGAAAGTGAGAGTGTCAGTCCTCTTGAACTTAAGTCGGCATTGTGCCTTTTGTATTAAATTCGGATGCAATTTCCGTGTTTCATCGTCAATGAGAAGGTTCAAGGGATACAGTAAACCTGAAGTGAAGCATCGGAATCTAAAACTGGACTCACAGGAGGGGTTCAAATCATAGAAAATGAGAGTGTCCGTCCTCTTGTACTTAAGTCGGCATTGTGCCTTTTGTATTAAATTCGGATGCAATTTCAGTGTTTCATCGTCAATAAGAAGGTACAAGGTATACAGGAAACCTGAAATGAAGCATCGGAATCTAAAACTGGACTCACAGGAGAGGTTCAAATCATAGAAAGTGAGAGTGTCAGTCCTCTTGTACTTAAGTCGGCGTTGTGCCTTTTGTATTAATTTCGGATGCAATTTCTGTGTTTCATCGTCATTAAGAAGGTCCAAAGTATACACGAAACCTGAAGTGAAGCATCGGAATCTAAAACTGGACTCACAGGAGAGGTTCAAATCATAGAAAGTGAGAGTGTCAGTCCTCTTGTACTTATGTCGGCATTGTGCCATTTGAATTTAATTCCGAAGCAATATCTGTGCTTCTTCGTCAATAAGAAGGTCCAAGGAATACAGTAAACCTGAAGTGAACCATTCGAATCTAAAACTGGGCTCACAGGAGAGGTACAAATCATAGAAAGTTAGAGTGTCAGTCCTCATGTACTTAAGTCGGCATTGTGCCTTTTGAATTTAATTCCGATGCAATTTCTATGTTTCATCGTCATTAAGAAGGTCCAAGGTATACAATGAACCTGAAGTGAAGCATCGGAATCTAAAACTGGACTTACAGGAGAGGTTCAAATCATAGAAAATTAGAGTGTCTGCCCTCTTGTACTTAAGTCAGCATTGTGCCTTTTGTATTAAACTCGGATGCAATTTCTGTGTTTCATCGTCAATAAGAAAGTAAAACGTATACACGAAACCTGAAGTCAAGCATCTGAATCTAAAACTGGACTCACAGGAGAGGTTCAAATCATAGAAAGTGAGAGTGTCAGTCCTCTTTTCCTTATGTCGGCATTGGGCCTTTTGTATTAAATTCGGATGCAATTTCTGTGTTTTATCGTCAATAAAAACGTCCAAGGTATACACGAAACCTGAAGTCACGCATCGGAATCTAAAACTGGACTCACAGGAGAGGTTCAAATCATAGAAAGTGGGAATGTCAGTCCTCTTGTACTTAAGTCGGCATTGTGCCTTTTGTATTACATTCGGATGCAATTTCTGTGTTTCATCGTCAATAAGAGGGTCCAAGGGATACAGTAGACCTGAAGTGAAGCATCGGAATCTAAAACTGGACTCCCAGGAGAGGTTCAAATCATAGAAAGTGAGAGTGTCAGTCCTCTTGTACTTAAGTCTTCCTTGTGCCTTTTGTATTATATTCGAATGCAATTTCTGTGTTTCATCGACATTAAGAAAGTCCAAGGTATACAGTAAACCTAAAGTGAATAATCGGAATCTAAAACTGGACTCACAGAAGAGGTTCAAATCATAGAAAGTTAGAGAGTCAGTCCTCTTGTACTTATGTCGGCATTGTGCCTTTTGAATTTAATTCCGATGCAATTTCTGTGTTTCATCGTCATTAAGAAGGTCCAAGGTATACAGTGAACCTGAAGTGAAGCATCGGAATCTAAAACTGGACTTACAGGAGAGGTTCAAATCATAGAAAGTTAGAGTGTCTGCCCTCTTGTACTTAACTCAGCATTGTGCCTTTCGTATTAAATTCGGATGCAATTTCTGTGCTTCATCGTCAATAAGAAGGTGCAAGTGATACAGTAGACCTGAAATGAAGCATAGGAATCTAAAACTTGACTCACAGGAGTTGTTCAAATCATAGAAACTCAGAGTTTCAGTCCTCTTGTACTTAAGTCAGCTTTGTGCCTTTTGTATTGAACTCGGATGCAATTTCTGTGTTTCATCGTCAATAAAAACGTTCAAGGTATACACGAAACCTGAAGTCAAGCATCGGAATCTAAAACTGGACTCAACGGAGAGGTTCAAATCATAGAAAGTGAGAGTGTCAGTCCTCTTGTGCTTAAGTCGGCCTTGTGCGTTTTGTATTAAACTCGGATGCAATTTCTGTGTTTCATCGTCAATAAAAACGTCCAAGGTATACACGAAACCTGAAGTCAAGCATCGGAATCTAAAACTGGACTCACAGGAGAGGTTCAAATCATAGAAAGTGAGAATGTCAGTCCTCTTGTACTTAAGTCGGCATTGTGCCTTTTGTATTACATTCGGATGCAATTTCTGTGTTTCATCGTCAATAAGAAGGTCCAAGGGATACAGTAGACCTGAAGTGAAGCATCGGAATCTAAAACTGGACTCACAGGAGAGGTTCAAATCATAGAAAGTGAGAGTGTCAGTCCTCTTGTACTTAAGTCGCCATTGTGCCTTTTGTATAAAATTCGAATGCAATTTCTGTGTTTCATCGTCAATAAGAAGATCCACGGTATACAGTGAACCTGAAGTGGAGCATCGGAATCTAAAACTGGACTCACTGGAGAGGTACAAGTCACAGAAAGTCAGAGTGTCAGTCCTTTTGTACTTAAGTCGTCATTGTGCCTTTTGTATTAAATTCGGATGCAATTTCTGTGTTTCATCGTCAATAAAAAGTTGCAAGGGATACAGTAAACCTGAAGTGAAGCATCGGAATCTAAAACTGTACTCACAGGAGAGGTTCAAATCATAGAAAGTTAGAGTGTCGGTCCTCTTGTACTTATGTCGGCATTGTGATTTTTGAATTTAATTACGAAGCAATATCTGTGCTTCTTCGTCAATAAGAAGGTCCAAGGTATACAGTAAACCTGAAGTGAAGCATTCGAATCTAAAACTGGGCTCACAGGAGAGGTTCAAATCATAGAAAGTTAGAGTGTCTGCCCTCTTGTACTTAAGTCAGCATTGTGCCTTTCGTATTAAATTCGGATGCAATTTCGGTGCTTCATCGTCAATAAGAAGGTGCAAGTGATACAGTACACCTGAAGTGAAGCATCGGAATCTAATACTTGACTCACAGGAGTTGTTCAAATCATAGAAAGTGAGAGTGTCAGTCCTCTTGTACTTAAGTCAGCATTGTGCCTTTTGTATTAAACTCGGATGCAATTTCTGTGTTTCATCGTCAATAAGAACGTCCAAGGTATACCCGAAACCTGAAGTCAAGCATCGGAATCTAAAACTGGACTCACAAGAGGTTCAAATCATAGAATGTGAGTGTGTCAGTCCTCTTGTACTTAAGTCGGCGTTGTGCCTTTTGTATTAAATTCGGATTCAATTTCTGTGTTTCATCGTCAATAAGAAGGTCCAAAGTATACACGAAACCTGAAGTCAAGCATCGGAAACTAAAACTGGACTCACAGGAGAGGTTCAAATCATTGAAAGTGAGAGTGTCAGTCCTCTTGAACTTAAGTCGGCATTATGCCTTTTGTATTAAATTCGGATGCAATTTCCGTGTTTCATCGTCAATAAGAAGGTTCAAGGGATACAGTAAACCTGAAGTGAAGCATCGGAATCTAAAACTGGACTCACAGGAGGGGTTCAAATCATAGAAAATGAGAGTGTCAGTCCTCTTGTACTTAAGTCGGCATTGTGCCTTTTGTATTAAATTCGTATGCAATTTCAGTGTTTCATCGTCAATAAGAAGGTACAAGGTATACAGGAAACCTGAAATGAAGCATCGGAATCTAAAACTGGACTCACAGGACAGGTTCAAATCATAGAAAGTGAGAGTTTCAGTCCTCTTGTACTTAAGTCGGCGTTGTGCCTTTTGTATTAATTTCGGATGCAATTTTTGTGTTTCATCGTCAATAAGAAGGTCCAAAGTATACACGAAACCGGAAGTGAAGCATCGGAATCTAAAACTGGACTCACAGGAGAGGTTCAAATCATAGAAAGTGAGAGTGTCAGTCCTCTTGTACTTAAGTCGGCATTGTGCCTTTTGTATTACATTCGCATGCAATTTCTGTGTTTCATCGTCAATAAGACGGTCCAAGGAATACAGTAGACCTGAAGTGAAGCATCGGACTCTAAAACTGGACTCACAGGAGAGGTTCAAATCATAGAAAGTGAGAGTGTCAGTCCTCTTGTACTTATGTCGGCATTGTGCCTTTTGAATTTAATTCCGAAGCAATATCTGTGCTTCTTCGTCAATAAGAAGGTCCAAGGAATACAGTAAACCTGAAGTGAACCATTCGAATCTAAAACCGGGCTCACAGGAGAGGTACAAATCATAGAAAGTTAGAGTGTCAGTCCTCATGTACTTAAGTCGGCATTGTGCCTTTTGAATTTAATTCCGATGCAATTTCTGTGTTTCATCGTCATTAAGAACGTCCAAGGTATACAGTGAACCTGAAGTGAAGCATCGGAATCTAAAACTGGACTTACAGGAGAGGTTCAAATCATAGAAAATTAGAGTGTCTGCCCTCTTGTACTTAAGTCAGCATTGTGCCTTTTGTATTAAACACGGATGCAATTTCTGTGTTTCATCGTCAATAAGAAAGCAAAACGTATACACGAAACCTGAAGTCAAGCATCGGAATCTAAAACTGGACTCACAGGAGAGGTTCAAATCATAGAAAGTGAGAGTGTCAGTCCTCTTTTCCTTATGTCGGCATTGTGCCTTTTGTATTAAATTCGGATGCAATTTCTGTGTTTTATCGTCAATAAAAACGTCCAAGGTATACACGAAACCTGAAGTCACGCATCGGAATCTAAAACTGGACTCACAGGAGAGGTTCAAATCATAGAAAGTGGAAATGTCAGTCCTCTTGTACTTAAGTTGGCATTGTGCCTTTTGTATTACATTCGGATGCAATTTCTGTGTTTCATCGTCAATAAGAAGGTCCAAGGGATACAGTAGACCTGAAGTGAAGCATCGGAATCTAAAACTGGACTCACAGGAGAGGTTCAAATCATAGAAAGTGAGAGTGTCAGTCCTCTTGTACTTAAGTCGCCATTGTGCCTTTTGTATAAAATTCGAATGCAATTTCTGTGTTTCATCGTCAATAAGAAGATCCACGGTATACAGTGAACCTGAAGTGAAGCATCGGAATCTAAAACTGGACTCACTGGAGAGGTTCAAGTCACAGAAAGTCAGAGTGTCAGTCCTTTTGTACTTATGTCGCCATTGTGCCTTTTGTATTAAATTCGGATGCAATTTCTGTGTTTCATCGTCAATAAGAAGTTGCAAGGGATACAGTAAACCTGAAGTGAAGCATCGGAATCTAAAACTGTACTCACAGGAGAGGTACAAATCATAGAAAGTTAGAGTGTCGGTCCTCTTGTACTTATGTCGGCATTGTGATATTTGAATTTAATTCCGAAGCAATATCTGTGCTTCTTCGTCAATAAGAAGGTCCAAGGTATACAGTAAACCTGAAGTGAAGCATTCGAATCTAAAACTGGGCTCACAGGAGAGGTTCAAATCATAGAAAGTTAGAGTGTCTGCCCTCTTATACTTAAGTCAGCATTGTGCCTTTCGTATTAAATTCGGATGCAATTTCTGTGCTTCATCGTCAATACGAAGGTGCAAGTGATACAGTAGACCTGAAGTGAAGCATCGGAATCTAAAACTTGACTCACAGGAGTTGTTCAAATCATAGAAAGTGAGTGTGTCAGTCCTCTTGTGCTTAAGTCGGCCTTGTGCGTTTTTTATTAAATTCGGATGCAATTTCTGTGTTTCATCGACAATAAGAAAGTAAAACGGATACAGTAAACCTGAAGTGAATCATCGGAATCTGAAACTGGACTCACAGAAGAGGTTCAAATCACAGAAAGTTAGAGAGTCAGTCCTCTTGTACTTATGTCGGCATTGTGCCTTTTGAATTTAATTCGGATACAATTTCTGTGTTTCATCGTCAATAAGAAGGTGCAAGGTATACAGGAAACCTGAAGTGAAGCATCGGAATCTAAAACTGGACTCACAGGAGAGGTTCAAATCATAGAAAGTGAGAGTGTCAGTCCTCTTGTACTTAAGTCGGCGTTGTGCCTTTTGTATTAATTTCGGATGCAATTTCTGTGTTTCATCGTCAATAAGAAGGTCCAAATTATACACGAAACCTGAAGTCAAGCATCGGAAACTAAAACTGGACTCACAGGAGAGGTTCAAATCATTGAAAGTGAGAGTGTCAGTCCTCTTGAACTTAAGTCGGCATTGTGCCTTTTGTATTAGATTCGGATGCAATGTCTGTGTTTCATCGTCAATAAGAAGGTCCAAAATATACACGAAACCTGAAGTCAAGCATCGGAAACTAAAACTGGACTCACAGGAGAAGTTCAAATCATTGAAAGTGAGAGTGTCAGTCCTCTTGAACTTAAGTCGGCATTGTGTCTTTTGTATTAAATTCGGATGCAATTTCCGTGTTTTATCGTCAATAAGATGGTCCAAGGGATACAGTAAACCTGAAGTGAAGCATCGGAATCTAAAACTGGACTCACAGGAGAGGTCCAAATCATAGAAAGTGAGAGTGTCAGTCCTCTTGTACTTAAGTCGGCATATGCCTTTTTTATAAAAATTCGGATGCAATTTCTGTGTTTCATCGTCAAAAAGATAGTCCAGGTATACAGTAAACCTGAAGTGAAGCATCGGAATCTGAAACTGGACTCACAGGGGAGGTTCAATTCATAGAAAGTGAAAGTGTCAGTCCTCTTGTACTTAAGTCGGCATTGGGCCTTTTGTATTAAATTCGGATGCAATTGCTGTGTTTCATCGTCAATAATAAAGTCCGAGGTGTACAGTAAACCTGAAGTGAATCATCGGAATCTAAAACTGGACTCACAGATGAGGTTCAAATCATAGAAAATTAGAGAGTCAGTCCTCTTGTACTTAAGTCGGCGTTGTGCCTTTTGTATTAAATTCGGATGCAATTTCTGTGTTTCATCGTCAATAAGAAGGTCCAAAGTATACACGAAACCTGAAGTCAAGCATCGGAAACTAAAACTGGACTCACAGGAGAGGTTCAAATCATTGAAAGTGAGAGTGTCAATCCTCTTGAACTTAAGTCGGCATTGTGCCTTATGTATAAATTCGGATGCAATTTCCGTGTTTCATCGTCAATAAGAAGGTCCAAGGGATACAGTAAACCTGAAGTGAAGCATCGGAATCTAAAACTGGACTCACAGGAGAGGTTCAAATCATAGACAGTGAGAGTGTCAGTCCTCTTTTCCTTAAGTCGGCATTGTGCCTTTTGTATTAAATTCGGATGCAATTTCTGTGTTTCATCGTCAATAAGAGGGTCCAAGGTATACAGGAAACCTGAAGTGAAGCATCGGAATCTAAAACTGGACTCACAGGAGAGGTTCAAATCATAGAAAGTGAGAGTGTCAGTCCCCTTGTACTTAAGTCGGCGTTGTGCCTTTTGTACTAAATTCGGATGCAATTTCTGTGTTTCATCGTCAATAAGAAGGTCCAAAGTATACACGAAACCTGAAGTCAAGCATCAGAAACTAAAACTGGACTCACAGGAGGGGTTGAAATCATTGAAAGTGAGAGTGTCAGTCCTCTTGAACTTAAGTCGGCATTGTGCCTTTTGTATTAAATTCGGATGCAATTTCCGTGTTTCATCGTCAATAAGAAGGTCCAAGGGATACAGTAAACCTGATGTGAATCATCAGAATCTAAAACTGGACTCACAGGAGAGGTTCAAATCATAGAAAGTGAGAGTGTCACTCCGCTTGTACTGAAGTCGGCATTGTGCCTTTTGTATTACGTTCGGATGCAATTTCTGTGTTTCATCGTCAATACAATGGTCCAAGGTATACAGTAAACCTGAAGTGAAGCATCGGAATCTGAAACTGGACTCACAGGTTAGGTTCAATTCATACAAAGTGAAAGTGTCAGTCCTCTTGTACTTAAGTCGGCATTGTGCCTTTTGTATGAAATTCGGATGCAATTGCTGTGTTTCATCGTCAATAAGAAGGTTCAAGGGATACAGTAGACCTGAAGTGAAGAATCGGAATCTAAAACTGGACTCATAGGAGAGGTCCAAATCATAGAAAGTGAGAGTGTTAGTCCTCTTGTACTTAACTCGGCATTGTGCCTTTTGTATTAAATTCGGATACAAATTCTGTGTTTCATCGTCAATAAGTAGGTCCAAGGGATACTGTAAACCTGAAGTGAAGCATCGGAGTCTAAAACTGGACTCACAGGAGAGGTTCAAATCATAGAAAGTGAGAGTGTCAGTCCTCTTGTACTTAAGTCGGCATTGTGCCTGTTGTATTAAATTCGGATGCAATTTCTGTGTTTCATCGTCAATAAGAAGGTCCAAGGTATACAGTAAACCTGAAGTGAAGCATCAGAATCTAAAACTGGACTCATAGGGGAGGTTCAATTCATAGAATGTGAAAGTGTCAGTCCTCTCGTACTTAAGTCGGCGTTGTGCCTTTTGTATTAAATTCGGATGCAATTGCTGTGTTTCATCGTCAATAAGAATGTCCAAGGTATACAGTAAACCTGAAGTGAAGCATCGCAAAACTAAAACTGGTGTCACAGGAGAGGTTCAAATCATAGAAAGGTAGAGTGTCAGTCCTCTTGTACTTAAGTCGGCATTGTGCCTTTTCAATTTAAATCCGATGCAATTTCTGAGCTTCATCGTCAAAAAGAAGGTCCAAGGGATACAGTTAACCTGAAGTGAAAAATCGGAAACTAAAACTGGACTCACAGGAGAGGTTCAAATCATAGAAAGTGAGATTGTCAGTCCTCTTGTACTGAAGTCGGCATTAAGCCTTTTGTATTACATTCGGATGCAATTTCTGTGGTTCATTGTCAATAAGAAGGTGCAAGTGATACAGTAGACCTGAAGTGAAGCATCGGAATCTAAAACTGGGCTCACAGGAGAGGTTCAAATCATAGAAAGTGAGAGTGTCAGTCCTCTTGTACTAAAGTCGGCATTGTGCCATTTGTATTAAATTCGGATGCAATTTCTGTGTTTCATCGTCAATACGATGGTCCAAGGTATACAGTAAACCTGAAGTGAAGCATCGGAATCTAAAACTGGACTCACAGGGGAGGTTTAATACATAGAAAGTGAAAGTGTCAGTTTTCTTGTACTTAAGTCGGCATTGTGCCTTTTGTATTAAATTCGGATGCAATTGCTGTGTTTCATCGTCAATAAGAAAGTCCAAGGGATACAGTAAACCTGAAGTGAATCATCGGATTCTAAAACTGGACCCACAGAAGAGGTTCAAATCATAGGAAGTTAGAGAGTCAGTACTCTTGTACTTATGTCGGCATTGTGCCTTTTGAATTTAATTCGGATGCAATTTCTTGTTTTCATCGTCAATAAGAAGGTCCAATGTATACAGGAAACCTGAAGTGAAGCATCGGAATCTAAAACTGGACTCACAGGGGAGGTTCAATTCATAGAAAGTGAAAGTGTCAGTCCTCTTGTACTTAAGTCCGCATTGTGCCTTTTGTATTAAATTCGGATGCAATTGCTATGTTTCATCGTGAATAAGAATTTCCAAGGTATACAGGAAACCAGAAGTGAAGCATCGGAATCTAAAACTGGGCTCACAGGAGAGGTTCAAATCATAGAAAGTGAGAGGGTCTATCCTTTCGTACTTAAGTCGGCATTATGCCTTTTGTATTAAATTCGGATGCGATTTCTGTGTTTCATCGTCAATAAGAGGGTCCAAGGGATACAGTAAACCTGAAGTGAAGCATCGGAAACTAAAACTGGACTCACAGGAGAGGTTCAAATCATAGAAAGTGAGAGTGTCAGTCCTCTTTTCCATAGGTCGGCATTGTGCCTTTTGTATTAAATTCGGATGCAATTTCTGTGTTTCATCGACAATAAGAAGGTCCAAGGGATACAGTAGACCTGAAGTGAAGCATCGGAATCTAAAACTGGACTCACAGGAGAGGTTCAAATCATAGAAAGTGAGAGTGTCAGTCCTCTTTTCCATAGGTCGGCATTGTGCCTTTTGTATTAAAGTCGGATGCAATTTCTGTGTTTCATCGACAATAAGAAGGTCCAAGGGATACAGTAGACCTGAAGTGAAGCATCGGAATATAAAACTGGACTCATAGGAGAAGCTCAAATCATAGAAAGTGAGAGTGTCAGTCCTCTTGTACTTAAGTCGGCATTGTGCCTTTTGTATTGAATTCGGATACAATTTCTGTGATTCATCGTCAATAAGAAGGTCCAAGGGATACAGTAAACCTGAAGTGAAGCATCGGAATCTAAAACTGGACTCACAGGAGTGGTTCAAATCATAGAAAGTGAGAGTGTCGGTCCTTTTGTACTTAAGTGGGCTTTGTGCCTTTTGTATTAAATTCGGATGCAATTTCTGTGTTTCACCGTCAATAAGAAGGTCCAAGGTATACAGTAAACCTGAAGTGAAGCATCGGAATCTAAAACTGGATTCACAGGGGAGGTTCAATTCATAGAAAGTGAAAGTGTCAGTCCTCTTGTACTTAAGTCGGCATTGTGCCTTTTGTATTAAATTCGGATGCAATTGCTATGTTTCATCGTGAATAAGAATTTCCAAGGTATACAGGAAACCAGAAGTGAAGCATCGGAATCTAAAACTGGGCTCACAGGAGAGGTTCAAATCATAGAAAGTGAGAGTGTCTATCCTTTCGTACTTAAGTCGGCATTATGCCTTTTGTATTAAATTCGGATGCGATTTCTGTGTTTCATCGTCAATAAGAGGGTCCAAGGGATACAGTAAACCTGAAGTGAAGCATCGGAAACTAAAACTGGACTCACAGGAGAGGTTCAAATCATAGAAAGTGAGAGTGTCAGTCCTCTTTTCCATAGGTCGGCATTGTGCCTTTTGTATTAAATTCGGATGCAATTTCTGTGTTTCATCGACAATAAGAAGGTCCAAGGGATACAGTAGACCTGAAGTGAAGCATCGGAATATAAAACTGGACTCATAGGAGAGGCTCAAATCATAGAAAGTGAGAGTGTCAGTCCTCTTGTACTTAAGTCGGCATTGTGCCTTTTGAATTTAATTCGGATGCAATTTCTTGTTTTCATCGTCAATAAGAAGGTCCAATGTATACAGGAAACCTGAAGTGAAGCATCGGAATCTAAAACTGGACTCACAGGAGAGGTTCAAATCATAGAAAGTGAGAGTGTCAGTCCTCTTTTCCATAGGTCGGCATTGTGCCTTTTGTATTAAATTCGGATGCAATTTCTGTGTTTCATCGACAATAAGAAGGTCCAAGGGATACAGTAGACCTGAAGTGAAGCATCGGAATATAAAACTGGACTCATAGGAGAGGCTCAAATCATAGAAAGTGAGAGTGTCAGTCCTCTTGTACTTAAGTCGGCATTGTGCCTTTTGTATTGAATTCGGATACAATTTCTGTGATTCATCGTCAATAAGAAGGTCCAAGGGATACAGTAAACCTGAAGTGAAGCATCGGAATCTAAAACTGGACACACAGGAGTGGTTCAAATCATAGAAAGTGAGAGTGTCAGTCCTTTTGTACTTAAGTGCGCTTTGTGCCTTTTGTATTAAATTCGGATGCAATTTCTGTGTTTCACCGTCAATAAGAAGGTCCAAGGTATACAGTAAACCTTGAAGTGAAGCATCGGAATCTAAAACTGGACTCACAGGGGAGGTTCAATTCATAGAAAGTGAAAGTGTCAGTCCTCTTGTACTTAAGTCGGCATTGTGCCTTTTGTATTAAATTCGGATGCAATTGCTATGTTTCATCGTGAATAAGAATTTCCAAGGTATACAGGAATCCAGAAGTGAAGCATCGGAATCTAAAACTGGGCTCACAGGAGAGGTTCAAATCATAGAAAGTGAGAGTGTCTATCCTTTCGTACTTAAGTCGGCATTATGCCTTTTGTATTAAATTCGGATGCGATTTCTGTGTTTCATCGTCAATAAGAGGGTCCAAGGGATACAGTAAACCTGAAGTGAAGCATCGGAAACTAAAACTGGACTCACAGGAGAGGTTCAAATCATAGAAAGTGAGAGTGTCAGTCCTCTTGTACTTAAGTCGGAATTATGCCTTTTGTATTACATTCGGATGCAATTTCTGTCGTTCATCGACAATAAGAAGGTGCAAGTGATACAGTGGACCTGAAGTGAAGCATCGGAATCTAAAACTTGACTCACAGGAGTCGTTCAAATCATAGAAATTGAGAGTGTCAGTCCTCTTGTACTTAAGTCAGCATTGTGCCTTTTGTATTAAACTCGGATGCAATTTCTGTGTTTCATCGTCAATAAGAACGTCCAAGGTATACACAAAACCTGAAGTCAAGCAACGGAATCTAAAACTGCACTCACAGGAGAGGTTCAAATCATAGAAAGTGAGAGTGTCAGTCCTCTTGTACTTAAGTCGTCGATGTGCCTTTTGTATTAAATTATGATGCAATTTCTGTGTTTCATGGTCAACAAGAAGGTCCAAAGTATACAAGAAACCTGAAGTCAGGCATCGGAAACTAAAACTGGACTCACAGGAGGGGTTCAAATCATTGAAAGTGAGAGTGTGGGTCCTCTTGTACTTAAGTCGGCCTTGTGCCTTTTGTATTAAATTCGGATGCAATTTCTGTGTTTCTGCGACAATAAGATAGTCGAAGGGATACAGTACACCTGAAGTGAATCATCGTAATCTTATACTGGACTCACAGGAGAGGTTCAAATCAAAGAAAGTGAGAGTGTCAGTCCTCTTTTCCTTAAGTCGGCATTGTGGCTTTTGTATTAAATTCGGATGCAATTTCTGTGTTTCATCGTCAATAAGAAGGTCCAAGGTATACAGGAAACCTGAAGTGTAGCATCGGAATCTAAAACTGGTCTCACAGGAGAGGTTCAAATCATAGAAAGTGTGAGTGTCAGTCCTCTTGTACTTAAGTCGGCATTGTGCTTTTTGTATTAAATTCGTATACAATTTCTGTGTTTCATCGTCAATAAGAAGGTCCAAGGTATACAGTAAACCTGAAGTGAAGCATCGGAATCTAAAACTGGACTCACAGGAGAGGTTCAAATCATAGAAAGAGAGAGTGTCAGTCCTCTTGTACTTGAATCGGCATTGTGCCGTTTGTATTAAATTCGGATGCAATTTCTGTGTTTCATCGTCAATAAGAAGGTCCAAGGTATACAGTAAACCTGAAGTGAAGCATCGGAATCCAAAACTGGACTCACAGGGGAGGTTCAATTCATAGGAAGAGAAAGTGTCAGTCCTCTTGTACTTAAGTCGGCATTGTGACTTTTGTATTAAATTCGGATGCAATTGCTGTGTTTCATCATCAATAAGAAAGTTCAAGGGATACAGTAAACCTGAAATGAATCATCGGAAACTAAAACAGGACTCACAGAAGAAGTTCAAATCATAGAAAGTTAGAGAGTCAGTCCTCTTGTACTTATGTCGGCATTGTGCCTTTCGAATTTAATTCGGATGCAATTTCTGTGTTTCATCGTCTTTAAGAAGGTCCAAGGTATACAGGAAACCTGAAGTGAAGCATCGGAATCTAAAACTGGACTCACAGGAGAGGTTCAAATCATAGATAGGTAGAGTGTCAGTCCTCTTGTACTTAAGTCGGCATTGTGCCTTTTGTATTAAATTCGGATGCAATTTCTGTGTTTCATCGTCAATAAGAAGCTCCAGGGGATACAGTAGACCTGAAGTGAAGCATCAGAATCTAAAACTGGACTCACAGGAGAGGATCAAATCATAGAAAGTGAGAGTGTCAGTCCTCTTGTACTTAAGTCGGCATTGTGAATTTTGTATTAAATTCGGATACAATTTCTGTGTTTCATCGTAAATAAGAAGGTCAAAGGGATACAGTAAACCTGAAGTGAAGCATCGGAATCTAAAACTGGTCTCACTGGGGAGGTTCAATTCATAGAATGTGAAAGTGTCAGTCCTCTTGTACTTAAGTCGGCATTGTGCCTTTTGTATTAAATTCGGATGCAATTTCTGTGTTTCATCGTCAATAAGAAGGTCCAAGGTATACAGGAAACCTGAAGTGTAGCATCGGAATCTAAAACTGGACTCACAGGAGAGGTTCAAATCATAGAAAGTGTGAGTGTCAGTCCTCTTGTACTTAAGTCGGCATTGTGCCTTTGGTATTAAATTCGTATACAATTTCTGTGTTTCATCGTCAATAAGAAGGTCCAAGGTATACAGTAAACCTGAAGTGAAGCATCGGAATCTAAAACTGGACTCACAGGAGAGGTTCAAATCATAGAAAGAGAGAGTGTCAGTCCTCTTGTACGTAAGTCGGCATTGTGCCGTTTGTATTAAATTCGGATGCAATTTCTGTGTTTCATCGTCAATAAGAAGGTCCAAGGTATACAGTAAACCTGAAGTGAAGCATCGGAATCCAAAACTGGACTCACAGGGGATGTTCAATTCATAGAAAGTGAAAGTGTCAGTCCTCTTGTACTTAAGTCGGCATTGTGCCTTTGGTATTAAATTCGTATACAATTTCTGTGTTTCATCATCAATAAGAACGTCCAAGGTATACAGTAAACCTGAAATGAATCATCGGAAACTAAAACAGGACTCACAGAAGAAGTTCAAATCATAGAAAGTTAGAGAGTCAGTCCTCTTGTACTTATGTCGGCATTGTGCCTTTCGAAAATAATTCGGATGCAATTTCTGTGTTTCATCGTCTTTAAGAAGGTCCAAGGTATACAGGAAACCTGAAGTGAAGCATCGGAATCTAAAACTGGACCCACAGGAGACGTTCAAATCATAGAAATGTAGAGTGTCGGTCCTCTTGTACTTAAGTCGGCATTGTGCCTTTCGAATTTAATTCGGATCCAATTTCTGTGTTTCATCGTCAATAAGAAAGTCCAAGGGATACAGTAAACCTAAAGTGAATCATCGGAATCTAAAACTGGACTCACAGAAGAGGTTCAAATCATAGAAAGTTAGAGAGTCAGTCCTCTTGTACTTATGTCGGCATTGTGCCTTTTGAATTTAATTCGGATGCAATTTTTGTGTTTCATCGTCAATAAGAAGGTCCAAGGTATACAGTAAACCTGGAGTGAGGCATCGGAATCTAAAACTGGACTCACAGGAGAGATTCAAATCATAGAAAGAGAGAGTGTCAGTTCTCTTGTACTTAAGTCGGCATTGTGCCGTTTATATTAAATTCGGATGCAATTTCTGTGTTTCATCGTCAATAAGAAGGTCCAAGGTATACAGTAAACCTGAAGTGAAGCATCGGAATCCAAAACTGGACTCACAGGGGAGGTTCAATTCATAGAAAGTGAAAGTGTCCGTCCTCTTGTACTTAAGTCGGCATTGTGCCTTTTGTATTAAATTCGGATGCAATTGCTGTGTTTCATCGTCAATAAGAAACTCCAAGGGATACAGTAAACCTGAAATGAATCATTGGAAACTAAAACAGGACTCACAGAAGAAGTTCAAATCATAGAAAGTTAGAGAGTCAGTCCTCTTGTACTTATGTCGGCATTGTGCGTTTCGAATTTAATTCGGATGCAATTTCTGTGTTTCATCGTCTTTAAGAAGGTCCAAGGTATACAGGAAACCTGAAGTGAAGCATCGGAATCTAAAACTGGACTCACGGGAGAGGTTCAAATCATAGAAAGGTAGAGTGTCAGTCCTCTTGTACTTAAGTCGGCATTGTGCCTTTTGTATTAAATTCGGATGCAATTTCTGTGTTTCATCGTCAATAAGAGGGTCCAGGGGATACAGTAGACCTGAAGTGAAGCATCAGAATCTAAAACTGGACTCACAGGAGAGGATCAAATCATAGAAAGTGAGAGTGTCAGTCCTCTTGTACTTAAGTCGGCATTGTGCCTTTTGTATTAAATTCGGATGCAATTTCTGTGTTTCATCGTCAATAAGAAGGTCCAAGGTATACAGTAAACCTGAAGTGAAGCATCGGAATCTAAAACTGGACTCACAGGGGAGGTTCAATTCATAGAAAGTGAAAGTGTCAGTCCTCTTGTACTTAAGTCGGCATTGTGCCTTTTGTATTAAATTCGGATGCAATTTCTGTGTTTCATCGTCAATAAGAAGGTCCAAGGTATACAGTAAACCTGAAGTGAAGCATCGGAATCTAAAACTGGACTCACAGGGGAGGTTCAATTCATAGAAAGTGAAAGTGTCAGTCCTCTTGTACTTAAGTCGGCATTGTGCCTTTTGTATTAAATTCGGATGCAGTTGCTGAGTTTCATCGTCAATAAGAAGGTCCAAGGTATACAGGAAACCAGAAGTGAAGCATCAGAATCTAAAACTGGGCTCACAGGAGAGGTTCAAATCATAGAAAGTGAGAGTGTCTATCCTCTCGTACTTAAGTCGGCATTATGCCTTTTGTATTAAATTCGGATGCGATTTCTGTGTTTCATCGTCAATAAGAGGCTCCAAGGGATACAGTAAACCTGAAGTGAAGCATCGGAATCTAAAACTGGACTCACAGGAGAGGTTCAAATCATAGAAAGGTAGAGTGTAAGTCCTCTTGTACTTAAGACGGCATTGTGCCTTGGGAATTTAATTCCGATGCGATTTCTGAGCTTCATCGTCAAAAAAATGGTCCACCGGATACAGTATACCTGAAGTAAAAAATCGGAATCTGAAACTGGACTCACAGGAGAGGTTCAAATCATAGAAAGTGAGAGTGTCAGTCCTGTTGTACTTAAGTCGGCATTATGCCTTTTGTATTAAATTCGGATGCAATTTCTGTGTTTCATCGTCATTAAGAAGGTCCAAGGTATACAGTAAACCTGAAGTGAAGCAGCGGAATCTAAAACTGGACTCACAGGGGAGTTTCAATTGATAGAAAGTGAAAGTGTCAGTCCTCTTGTACTTAAGTCAGCATTGTGCTTTTTGTATTAAATTCGGATGCAATTGCTGTGTTTCATCGTCAATAAAAAGGTCCATGGAATACAGGAAAACAGAAGTGAAGCGTCGGAATCTAAAACTTGGCTCACAGGAGAGGTTCAAATCATAGAAAGTGAGAGTGTCTATCCTCTCGTACATAAGTCGGCATTATGCCTTTTGTATTAAATTGGGATGCGATTTCTGTGTTTCATCGTCAATTAGAGGGTCCAAGGGATACAGTAAACCTGAAGTGAAGCATCGGAATCTAAAACTGGACTCACAGGAGACGTTCAAATCGTAGAAAGGTAGAGTGTCAGTCCTCTTGTTCTTAAGTCGGCATTGTGCCTTTTGAATTCAATTCCGATGCAATTTCTGTGTTTCATCGCCAATAAGAACGTCCAAGGTATACACGAAACTTGAAGTCAAGCATCGGAATCTGAAACTGGACTCACAGGAGGTGTTCAAATCATAGAAAGTGATAGTGTCAGTCCTGTTGTACTCAAGTTGGCATTGTGCCATGTGTATTAAATTCGGATGCAATTTCTGTGTTTCATCGTCAATAAGAACGTCCAGGGTGTACACGAAACCTGAAGTCCAGCATCGGAATCTAAAACTGGACTCACAGGAGAGGTTCAAATCATAGAAAGTGAGAGTGTCAGTCCTAAACCTGAAGTCCAGCATCGGAATCTAAAACTGGACTCACAGGAGAGGTTCAAATCATAGAAAGTGAGAGTGTCAGTCCTCTTGTACTTAAGTCGGCATTGTGAATTTTGTATTAAATTTGGATACAATTCCTGTGTATCATCGTCAATAAGAAGGTCCAAGGGATACAGTAAACCTGAAGTGAAGCATCGGAATCTAAAACTGGACTCACAGGAGAGGTTCAAATCTTAGAAAGTGAGAGTGTCAGTCCTCTTGTACTTAAGTCGGCATTGTGCCTTTTGTATTAAAATTCGGATGCAATTTCTTTGTTTCATCGTCAATAAGAAGGTCCAAGGTATACATTAAACCTGAAGTGAAGCATCGTAATCTAAAACTGGACTTACAGTGGAGGTTCAATTCGTAGAAAGTGTAAGTGTCAGCCCTCTTGTACTTAAGTCGGCATTGTGCCTTTTGTATTAAATTCGGATGCAGTTGCTGTGTTTCATCGTCAATAAGAAGGTCCAAGGTATACAGGAAACCAGAAGTGAAGCATCGGAATCTAAAACTGGGCTCACAGGAGAGGTTCAAATCATAGAAAGTGAGAGTGTCTATCCTCTCGTACTTATGTCGTCATTATGCCTTTTGTATTAAATTCGGGTGCGATTTCTGTGTTTCATCGTCAATATGAGGGTCCAAGGGGTACAGTAAACCTGAAGTGAAGGATCGGGATCTAAAACTGGACTCACTGGAGAGGTTCAAGTCATAGAAAGTGTGTGTGTCACTCCTCTTGTACTTAAGTCGGCATTGTGCCTTTTGTATGAAATTCCGATACAATTTATGTGTTTCATCGTCACTAAGAAGGTCCAAGGGATACAGTAAACCTGAAGTGAAGCATCGGAATCTAAAACTGGACTCACAGGAGAGGTTCAAATCATAGAAAGTGAGAGTGTCAGTCCTCTTGTACTTAAGTTGGCATTGTGCCGTTTGTATTACATTCGGATGCAATTTCTGTGTTTCATCGTCAATAAGGAGGTCCAAGGTATACAGTAAACCTGAAGTGAAGCATCGGAATCTAAAACTGGACTCACAGGGGAGGTTCAATTCATAGAAAGTGAAAGTGTCAGTCCTCTTGTACTTAAGTCGGCATTGTGCCTTTTGTATTAAATTCGGATGCAATTGCTGTGTTTCATCGTCAATAAGAAAGTCCAAGGGATACAGTAAACCTGAAGTGAATCATCGGAAACTAAATCTGGACTCACAGAAGAGGTTCAAATCATAGAAAGTTAGAGAGTCAGTCCTCTTGTACTTATGTCGGCATTGTGCCTTTCGAATTTAATTCGGATGCAATTGCTGTGTTTCATCGTCAATAAGAAGTTCCAAGGTATACAGGAAACCTGAAGTGAAGCATCGGAATCTAAAACTGGGCTCACAGGAGAGGTTCATATCATAGAAAGTGAGAGTGTCAGTCCTCTTGTACTTAAGTCGGCATTGTGTCTTTTGAATTTAATTCCGATGCAATTTCTGAGCTTCATCGTCAAAAAGAAGGTCCAATGGATACAAAAAACCTGAAGTAAAAAATCGAAATCTAAAACTGGACTCACAGGGGAGTTTCAATTCCTAGAAAGAGAAAGTGTCAGTCCTCTTGTACTTAAGTCAGCATTGTGCTTTTTGTATTGAGTTCGGATGCAATTGCTGTGTTTCATCGTCAATAAAAAGGTCCATGGTATACAGGAAACCAGAAGTGAAGCGTCGGAATCTAAAACTGGGCTCACAGGAGAGGTTCAAATCATAGAAAGTGCGAGTGTCTATCCTCTCGTACTTAAGTCGGCATTATGCCTTTTGTACTAAATTGGGATGCGATTTCTGTGTTTCATCGTCAATTAGAGGGTCCAAGGGATACAGTAAACCTGAAGTGAAGCAACGGAATCTAGAACTGGACTCACAGGAGACGTTCAAATCATAGAAAGGTAGAGTGTCAGTCCTCTTGTTCTTAAGTCGGCATTGTGCCTTTTGAATTTAATTCCGATGCAATTTCTGTGTTTCATCGTCAATAAGAACGTCCAAGGTATACACGAAACCTGAAGTCAAGCATCGGAATCTGAAACTGGACTCACAGCAGGTGTTCAAATCATAGAAAGTGATAGTGTCAGTCCTGTTGTACTCAAGTTGTTATTGTGCCTTGTGTATTAAATTCGGATGCAATTTCTGTGTTTCATCGTCAATAAGAACGTCCAGGGTGTAAACGAAACCTGAAGTCCAGCATCGGAATCTAAAACTAGACTCACAGGAGAGGTTCAAATCATAGAAAGTGAGAGTGTCAGTCCTCTTGTACTTAAGTCGGCATTGTGAATTTTGTATTAAATTCGGATTCAATTCCTGTGTATCATCGTCAATAAGAAGGTCCAAGGGATACAGTAAACCTGAAGTGAAGCATCGGAATCTAAAACTGGACTCACAGGGGAGGTTCAATTCATAGAAAGTAAAAGTGTCAGTCCTCTTGTACTTAAGTCGGCATTGTGCCTTTTGTATTAAATTCGGATGCAATTGCTGTGTTTCATCGTCAATAAGAAAGTCAAAGGGATACAGTAAACATGAAGTGAATCATCGGAAACTAAAACTGGACTCACAGAAGAGGTTCAAATCATAGAAAGTTAGAGAGTCAGTCCTCTTGTACTCATGTCGGCATTGTGCCTTTCGAATTTGATTCGGATGCAATTTCTGTGTTTCATCGTCAATAAGAAGGTCCAAGGTTTTCAGGAAACCTGAAGTGAGCATCGGAATCTAAAACTGGACTCACAGGAGAGGTTCAAATCATAGAAAGTGAGAGTTTCAGTCCTCTTTTCCTTAAGTCGGCATTGTGCCTTTTGTATTAAATTCGGATGCAATTTCTGTGTTTCATCGTCAATAAGTAGGTCCAAGGGATACAGCAGACCTGAAGTGAAGCATCAGAATCTAAAACTGGACTCACAGGAGAGGTTCAAATCATAGAATGTGAGAGTGTCAGTCCTCTTGTACTTAAGTCGGCATTGTGAATTTTGTATTACATTCGGATACAATTACTGTTTTTCATCGTCAATAAGAAGGTCCAAGGAATACAGTAAACCTGAAGTGAAGCATCGGAATCTAAAACTGGACACACAGGAGAGGTTCAAATCATAGAAAGTGAGAGTGTCAGTCCTCTTGTACTTATGTCGGCATTGTGCCTTTTGTATTATATTCGGATGCAATTTCTGTTTTTCATCGTCAATAAGAAGGTCCAAGGTATAAAGTAAACCTGAAGTGAAGCATCGGAATCTAAAACTGGACTCACAGGGGAGGTTCAATTCATAGAAAGTGAAAGTGTCAGTCCTCTTGTATTTAGGTGGGCATTGTGCCTTTTGTATTAAATTCGGATGCAATTGCTGTGTTTCATCGTCAATAAGATGGTCCAAGGTATACAGGAAACCAGAAGTGAAGCATCAGAATCTAAAACTGGGCTCACAGGAGAGGTTCAAATCATAGAAAGTGAGAGTGTCAGTCCTCTTGTACTTAAGTCGGCATTGTGTCTTTTGAATTTAATTCCGATGCAATTTCTGAGCTTCATCGTCAAAAAGAAGGTCCAACGGATACAAAAAACCTGAAGTAAAAAATCGGAATCTAAAACTGGACTCACAGGAGAGGTTCAAATCATAGAAAGTGAGAGTGTCAGTCCTCTTGTACTCAAGTCGGCATTATGCCTTTTGTATTAAATTCGGATGCAATTTCTGTGTTTCATCGTCATTAAGAAGGTCCAAGGTATACAGTAAACCTGAAGTGAAGCATCGGAATCTAAAACTGGACTCACAGGAGACGTTCAAATCGTAGAAAGGTAGAGTGTCAGTCCTCTTGTTCTTAAGTCGGCATTGTGCCTTTTGAATTTAATTCCGATGCAATTTCTGTGTTTCATCGCCAATAAGAACGTCCAAGGTATACACGAAACTTGAAGTCAAGCATCGGAATCTGAAACTGGACTCACAGGAGGTGTTCAAATCATAGAAAGTGATAGTGTCAGTCCTGTTGTACTCAAGTTGGCATTGTGCCTTGTGTATTAAATTCGGATGCAATTTCTGTGTTTCATCGTCAATAAGAACGTCCAGGGTGTACACGAAACCTGAAGTCCAGCATCGGAATCTAAAACTGGACTCACAGGAGAGGTTCAAATCATAGAAAGTGAGAGTGTCAGTCCTAAACCTGAAGTCCAGCATCGGAATCTAAAACTGGACTCACAGGAGAGGTTCAAATCATAGAAAGTGAGAGTGTCAGTCCTCTTGTACTTAAGTCGGCATTGTGAATTTTGTATTAAATTTGGATACAATTCCTGTGTATCATCGTCAATAAGAAGGTCCAAGGGATACAGTAAACCTGAAGTGAAGCATCGGAATCTAAAACTGGACTCACAGGAGAGGTTCAAATCATAGAAAGTGAGAGTGTCAGTCCTCTTGTACTTAAGTCGGCATTGTGCCTTTTGTATTAAAATTCGGATGCAATTTCTTTGTTTCATCGTCAATAAGAAGGTCCAAGGTATACATTAAACCTGAAGTGAAGCATCGTAATCTAAAACTGGACTTACAGGGGAGGTTCAATTCATAGAAAGTGTAAGTGTCAGCCCTCTTGTACTTAAGTCGGCATTGTGCCTTTTGTATTAAATTCGGATGCAGTTGCTGTGTTTCATCGTCAATAAGAAGGTCCAAGGTATACAGGAAACCAGAAGTGAAGCATCGGAATCTAAAACTGGGCTCACAGGAGAGGTTCAAATCATAGAAAGTGAGAGTGTCTATCCTCTCGTACTTATGTCGTCATTATGCCTTTTGTATTAAATTCGGGTGCGATTTCTGTGTTTCATCGTCAATATGAGGGTCCAAGGGGTACAGTAAACCTGAAGTGAAGGATCGGGATCTAAAACTGGACTCACTGGAGAGGTTCAAGTCATAGAAAGTGTGTGTGTCACTCCTCTTGTACTTAAGTCGGCATTGTGCCTTTTGTATGAAATTCCGATACAATTTATGTGTTTCATCGTCACTAAGAAGGTCCAAGGGATACAGTAAACCTGAAGTGAAGCATCGGAATCTAAAACTGGACTCACAGGAGAGGTTCAAATCATAGAAAGTGAGAGTGTCAGTCCTCTTGTACTTAAGTTGGCATTGTGCCGTTTGTATTACATTCGGATGCAATTTCTGTGTTTCATCGTCAATAAGGAGGTCCAAGGTATACAGTAAACCTGAAGTGAAGCATCGGAATCTAAAACTGGACTCACAGGGGAGGTTCAATTCATAGAAAGTGAAAGTGTCAGTCCTCTTGTACTTAAGTCGGCATTGTGCCTTTTGTATTAAATTCGGATGCAATTGCTGTGTTTCATCGTCAATAAGAAAGTCCAAGGGATACAGTAAACCTGAAGTGAATCATCGGAAACTAAAACTGGACTCACAGAAGAGGTTCAAATCATAGAAAGTTAGAGAGTCAGTCCTCTTGTACTTATGTCGGCATTGTGCCTTTCGAATTTAATTCGGATGCAATTGCTGTGTTTCATCGTCAATAAGAAGTTCCAAGGTATACAGGAAACCTGAAGTGAAGCATCGGAATCTAAAACTGGGCTCACAGGAGAGGTTCATATCATAGAAAGTGAGAGTGTCAGTCCTCTTGTACTTAAGTCGGCATTGTGTCTTTTGAATTTAACTCCGATGCAATTTCTGAGCTTCATCGTCAAAAAGAAGGTCCAATGGATACAAAAAACCTGAAGTAAAAAATCGAAATCTAAAACTGGACTCACAGGGGAGTTTCAATTCCTAGAAAGAGAAAGTGTCAGTCCTCTTGTACTTAAGTCAGCATTGTGCTTTTTGTATTGAGTTCGGATGCAATTGCTGTGTTTCATCGTCAATAAAAAGGTCCATGGTATACAGGAAACCAGAAGTGAAGCGTCGGAATCTAAAACTGGGCTCACAGGAGAGGTTCAAATCATAGAAAGTGCGAGTGTCTATCCTCTCGTACTTAAGTCTGCATTATGCCTTTTGTACTAAATTGGGATGCGATTTCTGTGTTTCATCGTCAATTAGAGGGTCCAAGGGATACAGTAAACCTGAAGTGAAGCATCGGAATCTAGAACTGGACTCACAGGAGACGTTCAAATCATAGAAAGGTAGAGTGTCAGTCCTCTTGTTCTTAAGTCGGCATTGTGCCTTTTGAATTTAATTCCGATGCAATTTCTGTGTTTCATCGTCAATAAGAACGTCCAAGGTATACACGAAACCTGAAGTCAAGCATCGGAATCTGAAACTGGACTCACAGCAGGTGTTCAAATCATAGAAAGTGATAGTGTCAGTCCTGTTGTACTCAAGTTGTTATTGTGCCTTGTGTATTAAATTCGGATGCAATTTCTGTGTTTCATCGTCAATAAGAACGTCCAGGGTGTAAACGAAACCTGAAGTCCAGCATCGGAATCTAAAACTAGACTCACAGGAGAGGTTCAAATCATAGAAAGTGAGAGTGTCAGTCCTCTTGTACTTAAGTCGGCATTGTGAATTTTGTATTAAATTCGGATTCAATTCCTGTGTATCATCGTCAATAAGAAGGTCCAAGGGATACAGTAAACCTGAAGTGAAGCATCGGAATCTAAAACTGGACTCACAGGGGAGGTTCAATTCATAGAAAGTAAAAGTGTCAGTCCTCTTGTACTTAAGTCGGCATTGTGCCTTTTGTATTAAATTCGGATGCAATTGCTGTGTTTCATCGTCAATAAGAAAGTCCAAGGGATACAGTAAACATGAAGTGAATCATCGGAAACTAAAACTGGACTCACAGAAGCGGTTCAAATCATAGAAAGTTAGAGAGTCAGTCCTCTTGTACTTATGTCGGCATTGTGCCTTTCGAATTTGATTCGGATGCAATTTCTGTGTTTCATCGTCAATAAGAAGGTCCAAGGTTTTCAGGAAACCTGAAGTGAGCATCGGAATCTAAAACTGGACTCACAGGAGAGGTTCAAATCATAGAAAGTGAGAGTTTCAGTCCTCTTTTCCTTAAGTCGGCATTGTGCCTTTTGTATTAAATTCGGATGCAATTTCTGTGTTTCATCGTCAATAAGTAGGTCCAAGGGATACAGCAGACCTGAAGTGAAGCATCAGAATCTAAAACTGGACTCACAGGAGAGGTTCAAATCATAGAAAGTGAGAGTGTCAGTCCTCTTGTACTCAAGTCGGCATTATGCCTTTTGTATTAAATTCGGATGCAATTTCTGTGTTTCATCGTCATTAAGAAGGTCCAAGGTATACAGTAAACCTGAAGTGAAGCATCGGAATCTAAAACTGGGCTCACAGGAGAGGTTCATATCATAGAAAGTGAGAGTGTCAGTCCTCTTGTACTTAAGTCGGCATTGTGCTTTTTGTATTAAATTCGGATGCAATTTCTGTGTTTCACCGTCAATAAGAAAGTCCAAGGGATACAGTAAACCTGAAGTGAATCATCGGAATCTAAAACTGGACTCACAGGAGAGGTTCAAATCATGGAAAGTTAGATAGTCAGTCCTCTTGTACTTTTGTCGGCATTGTGCCCTTTGAATTTAATTCGGATGCAATTTCTGTGTTTCATCGTCAATAAGAAGGTCCAAGGTATACAGTAAACCTGAAGTGAGGCATCGGAATCTAAAACTGGACTCACAGGAGAGGTTTAAATCATAGAAAGTGAGAGTGTCAGTCCTCTTGTACTTAAGTCGGCGTTGTGAATTTTATAAAATTCGGATACAATTTCTGAGTTTCATCGTCAATAAGAAGGTACAAGCGATACAGTAAACCTGAAGTTAAGCATCGGAATCCAAAACTGGACTCACAGGAGAGGTTCAAATCATAGAATGTGAGAGTGTCAGTCCTCTTGTACTTAAGTCGGCATTGTGCCTTTTGAATTAAATTCGGATGCATTTTCTGTGTTTCATCGTCAATAAGAAGGTCCAAGGTATACAGTAAACCTGAAGTGAAGCATCGGAATCTAAAACTGGACTCACAGGGGAGGTTCAATTCATAGAAAGTGAAAGTGTCACAACTCTTGTACTTAAGTCGGCATTGTGCCTTTTGTATTAAATTCAGATGCAATTGCTGTGTTTCATCGTCAATAAGAAGGTCCAAGGTATACAGGAAACCAGAAGTGAAGCATCGGAATCTAAAACTGGGCTCATAGGAGAGGTTCAAATGATAGAAAGTGAGAGTGTCTATCCTCTCGTACTTATGTCGGCATTATGCCTTTAGTATTAAATTCGGATGCGATTTCTGTGTTTCATCGTAAACATGAGGGTCCAAGGGATACAGTAAATCTGAAGTGAAGCATAGGAATCTAAAACTGGACTCACAAGAGAGGTTTAAATCATAGAAAGGTAGACTGTCAGTCCTCTTGTACTTAAGTCGGCATTGTGCCTTTTGAATTTAATTCCGATGCAATTTCTGAGCTTCAACGTCAAAAAGAAGGTCCAACGGATACAGTAAACCTGAAGTGAAAAATCGGAACCTAAAACTGGACTCACAGGTGAGGTTCAAATCATAGAAAGTGAGAGTGTCAGTTCTCTTGTACTTAAGTCGGCATTATGCATTTTGTATTAAATTCGGATGCAATTTCTGTGTTTCATCGTCATTAAGAAGGTCCAAGGTATACAGTAAACCTGAAGTGAAGCATCGGAATCTAAAACTGGATTCACAGGAGAGGTTAAAATCATAGAAAGTGAGAGTGTCTATCCTCTCGTACTTAAGTCGGCATTATGCCTTTTGTATTAAATTCGGATGCGATTTCTGTGTTTCATCGTCAATAAGAGGTTCCAAGGGATACAGTAAACCTGAAGTGAAGCATCGGAATCTAAAACTGGACTCACAGGAGAGGTTCAAATCATAGAAAGGTAGAGTGTCAGTCCTCTTGTACCTAAGTCGGCATTGTGCCTTTTGTATTAAATTCGGATGCAATTTCTGTGTTTCATCGTCAATAAGAACGTCCAAGGTGTACACGAAACCTAAAGTCAATCATCGGAATCTAAATCTGGACTCACAGGAGAGGTTCAAATCATAGAAAGTGCGAGTGTCAGTCCTCTTGTACTTAAGTCGGCATTGTGCCTTTTGTATTAAATTCGGATGCAATTGCTGTGTTTCATCGTCAAAAAGAAGGTCCAAGGTATACAGGAAACCAGATGTGAAGCATCGGAATCTAAAACTGGGCTCACAGGAGAGGTTAAAATCATAGAAAGTGAGAGTGTCTATCCTCTCGTACTTAAGTCGGCATTATGCCTTTTGTATTAAATTCGGATGCGATTTCTGTGTTTCATCGTCAATAAGAGGGTCCAAGGGATACAGTAAACCTGAAGTGAAGCATCGGAATCTAAAACTGGACTCACAGGAGAGGTTCAAATCATAGAAAGGTAAAGTGTCAGTCCTCTTGTACTTAAGTCAGCATTGTGCCTTTTGTATTAAATTCGGATGCAATTTCTGTGTTTCATCGTCAATAAGAACGTCCAAGGTGTACACGAAACCTAAAGTCAATCATCGGAATCTAAAACTGGACTCACAGGAGAGGTTCAAATCATAGAAAGTGCGAGTGTCAGTCCTCTTGTACTTAAGTCGGCATTGTGCCTTTTGTATTAAATTCGGATCCAATTTCTGTGTTTCATCGTCAATAAGAAAGTCCAAGGGATACAGTAAACCTGAAGTGAATCATCGGCATCTAAAACTGGACTCACAGAAGAGGCTCAAATCATAGAAAGTTAGAGAGTCAGTCCTCTTGTACTTACGTCGGCATTGTGCCTTTTAAATTTAATTCGGATGCAATTACTGTGTTTCATCGTCAATAAGAAGGTCCAAGGGATACAGTAAACCTGAAATGAAGCAACGGAATCTAAAACTGGACTCACAGGAGAGGTTCAACTCATAGAAAGTGGGAGTGTCAGTCCTCTTGTACTTAAGTTGGCATTGTGCCTTTTGTATTACATTCGGATGCAATTTCTGTGTTTCATCGATAACAAGAGGGTCCAAGGGATACAGTAAACCTGAAGTGAAGCATCGGAATCTAAAACTGGACTCACAGGAGAGGTTCAAAACATAGAAAGGTAGAGTGTCAGTCCTCTTGTACCTAAGTCGGCACTGTGCCTTTTGAATTTAATTCCGATGCAATTTCTGTGCTTCATCGTCAAGAAGAAGGTCCAACGGATACAGTAAATCTGATGTGAAAAATCTGAATCCTTGACTGGACTCACAGGAGAGGTTCAAACCATAGAAAGTGAGAGTGTCAGTCCTCTTGTACTTAAGTCGGCATTGTGACTTTTGTATTAAATGCGGATGCAATTTCTGTGTTTCCTCGTCATTATGAAGGTTCAAGGGATACAGTAAACCGGAAGTGAAGCATCGGAATCTAAAACTGGACTCACAGGAGTGCTTCAAATCATAGAAAGTGAGAGTGTCAGTCCTCTTGTACTTATGTCGGCATTGTGCCTTTTGTATCAAATTCGGATGCAATATCTGTGTTTCAGGATCAATAAGAAGGTCCAAGGGATACAATAAACCTGAACTGAAGCATCGGAATCTAAAACTGGGCTCACAGGAGAGGTTCAAATCATAGAAAGTGAGAGTGTCAGTCCTCTTGTACTTAAGTTGGCATTGTGCCGTTTGTATTACATTCGGATGCAATTTCTGTGTTTCATCGTCAATAAGGAGGTCCAAGGTATACAGTAAACCTGAAGTGAAGCATCGGAATCTAAAACTGGACTCACAGGAGATGTTCAAATCATAGAAAGTAAGAGAGTCAGTCCTTTTGTACTTAAGTCGGCATTGTGCCTTTTGTATTAAAATCGGATGCAATTTCTGTGTTTCATCGACATTAAGAAGGTCCAAGGTATACAGGAAACCGGAAGTGAAGCATCGGAATCTAAAACTGGACTCACAGGAGTAGTTCAAATCATAGAAACAGAGTGTCAGTCCTCTTGTACTTAAATCGGCACTGTGCCTTTTGTATTACATTCGGATGCAATTTCTGTGTTTCATCGTCAATAAGAAGGTCCAAGAGATACAGTAATCCTGAAGTGAGGCATCGGAATCTAAAACTGGACTCACAGGAGAGGTTCAAATCATAGAAAGTTAGAGTGTCAGTCTTCTTGTACTTTAGTCGGCATTGTGCCTTTTGTATTAAATTCGGATGCAATTTCTGTGTTTCATCATCAATAAGAAGGTACAAGGGATACAGTAAACCAGAAGTGAAGCATCGGAATCTAAAACTGGACTCACAGGAGAGGTTCAAATCATAGAAAGTTAGAGTGTCAGTCCTCTTGTACTGAAGTCGGCATTGTGCCTTTTGAATTTAATTCCGATGCAATTTCTGTGTTTGATCGTCAATAAGCAGGTCCAAGGTATACAGTTAACTTGAAGTGAAGCATCGGAATCCAAAACTGGACTTACAGGAGAGATTGAAATCATAGAAATTTTGAGTGTCAGTCCTCTTGTACTTAAGTCGGCATTGTGCCTTTTGTATTAAATTCGGATGCAATATCTGTGTTTCATCATCAATAAGAAGGTCCAAGGTATACTGTAAACTTGAAGTGAAGCATCGTAATCTAAAACTGGACTCACAGGAGAGATTCAAATCATAGAAAGTTAGAGTGTCAGTCCTCTAGTAGTTAAGTCGCCATTGTGCCTTTTGTATTAAATTCGGATGCAATTTCTGTCTTTCATCATAAATAAGAAGGTCCAAGGGATACAGTAAACCTGACGTGAAGCATCGGAATCCAAAACTGGGCCCACAGGAGAGGTTCAAATCATAGAAAGTTAGAGTGTCAGTCCTCTTGTACTTAAGTCGGCATTGTCCCTCTTGAATTTTTATTCCGATGCAATTACTGTGTTTCATCGTCAATAAGAAGTTCCAAGGTATACAGCAAACCTGTAGTGAAGCATCGGAATCTCAAACTGGACTCACAGGAGAGATTCAAATCATAGAAAGTTAGAGTGTCAGTCCTCGTGTACTTAAGTCGGCATTGTGCCTTTTGTATTAAATTCCGATGCAATTTCTGTGTTTCATCGTCAATAAGAAGGTTCAAGGGATACAGTAAACCTGAAGTGAAGCATCGGAATCTAAACCTGGAAACACAGGAGAGGTTCAAATCTTAGAAAGTGAGAGTGTCAGTCCTCTTGTACTTAAGTCGGCATTGTGCCTTTTGGATTTAATACGGATGCAATTTCTGTGTTTCATCGTCAATAAGAAGGTCGAAGCGATACAGTAAACCTGAAGTGAAACATCAGAATCTAAAACTGGACTCACAGGAGAGGTTCAAATCATAGGAAGCTAGAGTGTCAGTCCTCTTGGACATAGGTCGGCATTGTGCCTTTTGTATTAAACTCGGATGCAATTTCTGTGTTTCATCGTCAATACGAAGGTCCAAGTTATACAGGAAACCTGAAGTGAAGCATCGGAATCTAAAACTGGACTCACAGGAGGTGTTCAAATCATAGAAAGTGAGAGTGTTAGTCCTCTTGTACTTAAGTCGGCATTGTGCCTTTTGTATTAAATTCGGCTGCAGTTTCTGTGTTTCATCATCGTCAATAAGAACGTCCAAGGTGTACACGAAACCTAAAGTCAATCATCGGAATCTAAAACTGGACTCACAGGAGAGGTTCAAATCACAGAAAGTGCGAGTGTCAGTCCTCTTGTACTTAAGTCGGCATTGTGCATTTTGTATTAAATTCCGATGCAATTTCTGTGTTTCATCGTCAATAAGAAGGTTCAATGGATACAGTAAACCTGAAGTGAAGCAACGGTATCTTAACCTGGACACACAGCAGAGGTTCAAATCATAGAAAGTGAGAGTGTCAGTCCTCTAGTACTTATGTCGGCATTGTGCCTTTTGAATTAAAAACGGATGCAATTTCTGTGCTTCATCGTCAATAAGATGGTCCAAGGGATACAGTAATCCTGAAGTGACGCATCGGAAACTAAAACTGGTCTCACTGGAGAGGTTCAAATCATAGAAAGTTAGAGGGTCAGTCCTCTTGTACTTAAGTCGGCATTGTGCCTTTTGTATTAAATTCGGATGCAATTTCTGTGTTTTATCGTCAATAAGAAGGTCCAAGGTATACAGGAAACCTGAAGTGAAGCTTCGGAATCTGAAACTGGACTCACAGGAGTGCTTCAAATCATAGAAAGTGAGAGTGTCAGTCCTCTTGTACTTAAGTCGGCATTGTGTCTTTTGTATTAAAATCGGAAGCAATTTCTGTGTTTCATCGTCATTAAGAAGGTCCAAGGTATACAGGAAACCGGAAGTGAAACATCGGAATCTAAAACTGGACTCACAGGAGAGGTTCAAATCATAGAAATTGAGAGTGTCAGTCCTCTTGTACTTAAATCGGCATTGTGCCTTTTGTATTAAATTCGGATGCAATTTCTGTGTTTCATCGTCAATAAGAAGGTCCAAGGGATACAGTAATCCTGAAGTGAGGCATCGGAATCCAAAACTGGACTCACAGGAGAGATTCAAATCATAGAAAGTTAGAGTGTCAGTCCTCTAGTACTTAAGTCGCCATTGTGCCTTTTGTATTAAATTCGGATGCAATTTCTGTGTTTCATCATCAATAAGAAGGTCCAAGGGATACAGTAAACCTGACGTGAAGCATCGGAATCCAAAACTGGGCCCACAGGAGAGGTTCAAATCATAGAAAGTTAGAGTGTCAGTCCTCTTGTACTTAAGTCGGCATTGTGCCTTTTGAATTTTTATTCCGATGCAATTACTGTGTTTCATCGTCAATAAGAAACTCCAAGGTATACTGCAAACCTGTAGTGAAGCATCGGAATCTAAAACTGGACTCCCAGGAGAGATTCAAATCATAGAAAGTTAGAGTGTCAGTCCTCTTGTACTTAAGTCGGCATTGTGCCTTTTGGATTAAATTCGGATGCAATTTCTGTGTTTCATCGTCAATAAGAAGGTCCAAGGGATACAGTAAACCTGAAGTGAAGCATCAGAATCTAAAACTGGACTCACAGGAGAGGTTCAAATCATAGGAAGTTAGAGTGTCAGTCCTCTTGGACATAGGTCGGCATTGTGCCTTTTGTATTAAACTCGGATGCAATTTCTGTGTTTCATCGTCAATAAGAAGGTCCAAGGTATACAGGAAACCTGAAGTGAAGCATCGGAATCTAAAACTGGACTCACAGGAGAGGTTCAAATCATAGAAAGGTAGTGTGTCAGTCCTCTTGTACTTAAGTCGGCATTGTGCCTTTTGAATTTAATTCCGATGCAATTTCCGTGTTTCATCGTCAATAAGAGCGTCCAAGGTATACACGAAACCTGAAGTCAAGAATCGGAATCTGAAACTGGACTCACAGGAGGTGTTCATATCATAGAAATTCAGAGTGTTAGTCCTCTTGTACTTAAGTCGGCATTGTGCCTTTTGTATTAAATTCGGCTGCAGTTTCTGTGTTTCATCGTCAATAAGAACGTCCAAGGTGTACACGAAACCTAAAGTCAATCATCGGAATCTAAAACTGGACTCACAGGAGAGGTTCAAATCACAGAAAGTGCGAGTGTCAGTCCTCTTGTACTTAAGTTGGCATTGTGCCTTTTGTATTAAATTCGGATGCAATTTCTGTGCTTCATCGTGAATAAGAAAGTCCAAGGGATACAGTAAACCTGAAGTGAATCATCGGCACCTAAAACTGGACTCACAGAAGAGGTACAAATCATAGAAAGTTAGAGAGTCAGTCCTCTTGTACTTATGTCTTCATTGTGCCTTTTGAATTTAATTCGGATGCAATTACTGTGTTTCATCGTCAATAATAAGGTCCAAGGGATACAGTAAACCTGAAGTGAAGCAACGGAATATAAACTGGACTCACAGGAGAGGTTCAAATCATAGAAAGTGGGAGTGTCAGTCCTCTTGTACTTAAGTTGGCATTGTGCCTTTTGTATTAAATTCGGATGCAATTTCTGTGTTTCATCGATAACAAGAGGGTCCAAGGGATACAGTAAACCTGAAGTGAAGCATCGGAATCTAAAACTGGACTCACAGGAGAGGTTCAAAACATAGAAAGGTAGAGTGTCAGTCCTCTTGTACTTAAGTCGGCACTGTGCCTTTTGAATTTAATTCCGATGCAATTTCTGTGCTTCATCGTCAAAAGAAGGTCCAACGGATACAGTAAATCTGATGTGAAAAATCTGAATCTATGACTGGACTCACAGGAGAGGTTCAAACCATAGAAAGTGAGAGTGTCAGTCCTCTTGTACTTAAGTCGGCATTGTGACTTTTGTATTAAATTCGGATGCAATTTCTGTGTTTCCTCGTCATTATGAAGGTCCAAGGGATACAGTAAGCCGGAAGTGAAGCATCGGAATCTAAAACTGGACTCACAGGAGCAGTTCAAATCATAGAAAGTTAGAGTGTCAGTCCACTTGTACTTAAGTCGGCATTGTGCCTTTTGAATTTTTATACCGATGCAATTACTGTGTTTCATCATCATTAAGAAGTTCCAAGGTATACAGTAAACCTGTAGTGAAGCATCGGAATCTAATACTGGACCCACAGGAGAGTTTCAAATCATAGAAAGTTAGAGTGACAGTCCTCTTGTACTTAAGTCGGCATTGTGCATTTTGTATTAAATTCCGATGCAATTTCTGTGTTTCATCGTCAATAAGAAGGTTCAATGGATACAGTAAACCTGAAGTGAAGCATCGGAATCTAAACCTGGACACACAGCAGAGGTTCAAATCATAGAAAGTGAGAGTGTCAGTCCTCTAGTACTTATGTCGGCATTGTGCCTTTTGAATTAAATTCGGATGCAATTTCTGTGCTTCATCGTCAATAAGATGGTCCAAGGGATACAGTAATCCTGAATTGACGCATCGGAAACTAAAACTGGACTCACTGGAGAGGTTCAAATCATAGAAAGTTAGAGTGTCAGTCCTCTTGTACTTAAGTCGGCATTGTGCCTTTTGTATTAAATTAGGATGCAATTTCTGTGTTTTATCGTCAATAAGAAGGTCCAAGGTATACAGGAAACCTGAAGTAAAGCTTCGGAATCTGAAACTGGACTCACAGGAGTGCTTCAAATCATAGAAAGTGAGAGTGTCAGTCCTCTTGTACTTAAGTCGGCATTGTGTCTTTTGTATTAAAATCGGAAGCAATTTCTGTGTTTCATCGTCATTAAGAAGGTCCAAGGTATACAGGAAACCGGAAGTGAAGCATCGGAATCTAAAACTGGACTCACACGAGAGGTTCAAATCATAGAAATTGAGAGTGTCAGTCCTCTTGTACTTAAATCGGCATTGTGCCTTTTGTATTAAATTCGGATGCAATTTCTGTGTTTCATCGTCAATAAGAAGGTCCAAGGGATACAGTAATCCTGAAGTGAGGCATCGGAATCCAAAACTGGACTCACAGGAGAGGTTCAAATCATAGAAAGTTAGAGTGTCAGTCTTCTTGTCCTTAAGTCGGCATTGTGCCTTTTGTATTAAATTCGGATGCAATATCTGTGTTTCATCATCAATAAGAAGGTACAAGGGATACAGTAAACCTGAAGTGAAGCATCGGAATCTAAAACTGGACTCACAGGAGAGGTTCATATCATAGAAAGTTAGAGTGTCAGTCGTCTTGTACTGAAGTCGGCATTGTGCCTTTTGAATTTAATTCCGATGCAATTTCTGTGTTTCATCGTCAATAAGAAGGTCCAAGGTATACAGTAAACTTGAAGTGAAGCATCGGAATCCAAAACTGGACTTACAGGAGAGATTGAAATCATAGAAAGTTAGAGTGTCAGTCCTCTTGTACTTAAGTCGGCATTGTGCCTTTTGTATTAAATTCCGATGCAATTTCTGTGTTTCATCGTCAATAAGAAGGTTCAAGGGATACAGTAATCCTGAAGTGAAGCATCGGAATCTAAACCTGGACCCACAGGAGAGGTTCAAATCTTAGAAAGTGAGAGTGTCAGTCCACTTGTACTTATGTCGGCATTGTGCCTTTTGGATTAAATTCGGATGCAATTTCTGTGTTTCATCGTCAATAAGAAGGTCCAAGGGATACAGTAAACCTGAAGTGAAGCATCGGAATCTAAAACTGGACTCACAGGAGAGGTTCAAATCATAGAAAGTGAGAGTGTTAGTCCTCTTGTACTTAAGTCGGCATTGTGCCTTTTGTATTAAATTCGGCGGCAGTTTCTGTGTTTCATCGTCAATAAGAACGTCCAAGGTGTACACGAAACCTAAAGTCAATCATCGGAATCTAAAACTGGACTCACAGGAGAGGTTCAAATCACAGAAAGTGCGAGTGTCAGTCCTCTTGTACTTAAGTCGGCATTGTGCCTTTTGTATTAAATTCGGATGCAATTTCTGTGCTTCATCGTCAATAAGAAAGTCCAAGGGATACAGTAAACCTGAAGTGAATCATCGGCATTTAAAATTGGACTCACAGAAGAGGTACAAATCATAGAAAGTTAGAGAGTCAGTCCTCTTGTACTTAAGTTGGCATTGTGCCTTTTGTATTAAATTCGGATGCAATTTCTGTGTTTCATCGATAACAAGAGGGTCCAAGGGATACAGTAAACCTGAAGTGAAGCATCGGAATCTAAAACTGGACTCACAGGAGAGGTTGAAAACATAGAAAGGTAGAGTGTCAGTCCTCTTGTACTTAAGTCGGCACTGTGCCTTTTGAATTTAATTCCGATGCAATTTCTGTGCTTCATCGTCAAAAAGGAGTTCCAACGGATACAGTAAATCTGATGTGAAAAATCTGAATCTATGACTGGACTCACAGGAGAGGTTCAAACCATAGAAAGTGAGAGTGTCAGTCCTGTTGTACTTAAGTCGGCATTGTGACTTTTGTATTAAATTCGGATGCAATTTCTGTGTTTCCTCGTCATTATGAATGTCCAAGGGATACAGTAAACCGGAAGTGAAGCATCGGAATCTAAAACTGGACTCACAGGAGAGGTTCAAATCATAGAAAGTTAGAGTGTCAGTCGTCTTGTACTGAAGTCGGCATTGTGCCTTTTGAATTTAATTCCGATGCAATTTCTGTGTTTCATCGTCAATAAGAAGGTCCAAGGTATACAGTAAACTTGAAGTGAAGCATCGGAATCCGAAACTGGACTTACAGGAGAGATTGAAATCATAGAAAGTTAGAGTGTCAGTCCTCTAGTACTTATGTCGGCATTGTGCCTTTTGAATTAAAAACGGATGCAATTTCTGTGCTTCATCGTCAATAAGATGGTCCAAGGGATACAGTAATCCTGAAGTGACGCATCGGAAACTAAAACTGGTCTCACTGGAGAGGTTCAAATCATAGAAAGTTAGAGGGTCAGTCCTCTTGTACTTAAGTCGGCATTGTGCCTTTTGTATTAAATTCGGATGCAATTTCTGTGTTCTATCGTCAATAAGAAGGTCCAAGGTATACAGGAAACCTGAAGTGAAGCTTCGGAATCTGAAACTGGACTCACAGGAGTGCTTCAAATCATAGAAAGTGAGAGTGTCAGTCCTCTTGTACTTAAGTCGGCATTGTGTCTTTTGTATTAAAATCGGAAGCAATTTCTGTGTTTCATCGTCATTAAGAAGGTCCAAGGTATACAGGAAACCGGAAGTGAAACATCGGAATCTAAAACTGGACTCACAGGAGAGGTTCAAATCATAGAAATTGAGAGTGTCAGTCCTCTTGTACTTAAATCGGCATTGTGCCTTTTGTATTAAATTCGGATGCAATTTCTGTGTTTCATCGTCAATAAGAAGGTCCAAGGGATACAGTAATCCTGAAGTGAGGCATCGGAATCCAAAACTGGACTCACAGGAGAGATTCAAATCATAGAAAGTTAGAGTGTCAGTCCTCTAGTACTTAAGTCGCCATTGTGCCTTTTGTATTAAATTCGGATGCAATTTCTGTGTTTCATCATCAATAAGAAGGTCCAAGGGATACAGTAAACCTGACGTGAAGCATCGGAATCCAAAACTGGGCCCACAGGAGAGGTTCAAATCATAGAAAGTTAGAGTGTCAGTCCTGTTGTACTTAAGTCGGCATTGTGCCTTTTGAATTTTTATTCCGATGCAATTACTGTGTTTCATCGTCAATAAGAAACTCCAAGGTATACAGCAAACCTGTAGTGAAGCATCGGAATCTAAAACTGGACTCCCAGGAGAGATTCAAATCATAGAAAGTTAGAGTGTCAGTCCTCTTGTACTTAAGTCGGCATTGTGCCTTTTGGATTAAATTCGGATGCAATTTCTGTGTTTCATCGTCAATAAGAAGGTCCAAGGGATACAGTAAACCTGAAGTGAAGCATCAGAATCTAAAACTGGACTCACAGGAGAGGTTCAAATCATAGGAAGTTAGAGTGTCAGTCCTCTTGGACATAGGTCGGCATTGTGCCTTTTGTATTAAACTCGGATGCAATTTCTGTGTTTCATCGTCAATAAGAAGGTCCAAGGTATACAGGAAACCTGAAGTGAAGCATCGGAATCTAAAACTGGACTCACTGGAGAGGTTCAAATCATAGAAAGGTAGTGTGTCAGTCCTCTTGTACTTAAGTCGGCATTGTGCCTTTTGAATTTAATTCCGATGCAATTTCCGTGTTTCATCGTCAATAAGAACGTCCAAGGTATACACGAAACCTGAAGTCAAGAATCGGAATCTGAAACTGGACTCACAGGAGGTGTTCATATCATAGAAATTCAGAGTGTTAGTCCTCTTGTACTTAAGTCGGCATTGTGCCTTTTGTATTAAATTCGGCTGCAGTTTCTGTGTTTCATCGTCAATAAGAACGTCCAAGGTGTACACGAAACCTAAAGTCAATCATCGGAATCTAAAACTGGACTCACAGGAGAGGTTCAAATCACAGAAAGTGCGAGTGTCAGTCCTCTTGTACTTAAGTTGGCATTGTGCCTTTTGTATTAAATTCGGATGCAATTTCTGTGCTTCATCGTGAATAAGAAAGTCCAAGGGATACAGTAAACCTGAAGTGAATCATCGGCATCTAAAACTGGACTCACAGAAGAGGTACAAATCATAGAAAGTTAGAGAGTCAGTCCTCTTGTACTTATGTCTTCATTGTGCCTTTTGAATTTAATTCGGATGCAATTACTGTGTTTCATCGTCAATAATAAGGTCCAAGGGATACAGTAAACCTGAAGTGAAGCAACGGAATATAAACTGGACTCACAGGAGAGGTTCAAATCATAGAAAGTGGGAGTGTCAGTCCTCTTGTACTTAAGTTGGCATTGTGCCTTTTGTATTAAATTCGGATGCAATTTCTGTGTTTCATCGATAACAAGAGGGTCCAAGGGATACAGTAAACCTGAAGTGAAGCATCGGAATCTAAAACTGGACTCACAGGAGAGGTTCAAAACATAGAAAGGTAGAGTGTCAGTCCTCTTGTACTTAAGTCGGCACTGTGCCTTTTGAATTTAATTCCGATGCAATTTCTGTGCTTCATCGTCAAAAGAAGGTCCAACGGATACAGTAAATCTGATGTGAAAAATCTGAATCTATGACTGGACTCACAGGAGAGGTTCAAACCATAGAAAGTGAGAGTGTCAGTCCTCTTGTACTTAAGTCGGCATTGTGACTTTTGTATTAAATTCGGATGCAATTTCTGTGTTTCCTCGTCATTATGAAGGTCCAAGGGATACAGTAAGCCGGAAGTGAAGCATCGGAATCTAAAACTGGACTCACAGGAGCAGTTCAAATCATAGAAAGTTAGAGTGTCAGTCCACTTGTACTTAAGTCGGCATTGTGCCTTTTGAATTTTTATACCGATGCAATTACTGTGTTTCATCATCATTAAGAAGTTCCAAGGTATACAGTAAACCTGTAGTGAAGCATCGGAATCTAATACTGGACCCACAGGAGAGTTTCAAATCATAGAAAGTTAGAGTGACAGTCCTCTTGTACTTAAGTCGGCATTGTGCATTTTGTATTAAATTCCGATGCAATTTCTGTGTTTCATCGTCAATAAGAAGGTTCAATGGATACAGTAAACCTGAAGTGAAGCATCGGAATCTAAACCTGGACACACAGCAGAGGTTCAAATCATAGAAAGTGAGAGTGTCAGTCCTCTAGTACTTATGTCGGCATTGTGCCTTTTGAATTAAATTCGGATGCAATTTCTGTGCTTCATCGTCAATAAGATGGTCCAAGGGATACAGTAATCCTGAATTGACGCATCGGAAACTAAAACTGGACTCACTGGAGAGGTTCAAATCATAGAAAGTTAGAGTGTCAGTCCTCTTGTACTTAAGTCGGCATTGTGCCTTTTGTATTAAATTAGGATGCAATTTCTGTGTTTTATCGTCAATAAGAAGGTCCAAGGTATACAGGAAACCTGAAGTAAAGCTTCGGAATCTGAAACTGGACTCACAGGAGTGCTTCAAATCATAGAAAGTGAGAGTGTCAGTCCTCTTGTACTTAAGTCGGCATTGTGTCTTTTGTATTAAAATCGGAAGCAATTTCTGTGTTTCATCGTCATTAAGAAGGTCCAAGGTATACAGGAAACCGGAAGTGAAGCATCGGAATCTAAAACTGGACTCACACGAGAGGTTCAAATCATAGAAATTGAGAGTGTCAGTCCTCTTGTACTTAAATCGGCATTGTGCCTTTTGTATTAAATTCGGATGCAATTTCTGTGTTTCATCGTCAATAAGAAGGTCCAAGGGATACAGTAATCCTGAAGTGAGGCATCGGAATCCAAAACTGGACTCACAGGAGAGGTTCAAATCATAGAAAGTTAGAGTGTCAGTCTTCTTGTACTTAAGTCGGCATTGTGCCTTTTGTATTAAATTCGGATGCAATATCTGTGTTTCATCATCAATAAGAAGGTACAAGGGATACAGTAAACCTGAAGTGAAGCATCGGAATCTAAAACTGGACTCACAGGAGAGGTTCATATCATAGAAAGTTAGAGTGTCAGTCGTCTTGTACTGAAGTCGGCATTGTGCCTTTTGAATTTAATTCCGATGCAATTTCTGTGTTTCATCGTCAATAAGAAGGTCCAAGGTATACAGTAAACTTGAAGTGAAGCATCGGAATCCAAAACTGGACTTACAGGAGAGATTGAAATCATAGAAAGTTAGAGTGTCAGTCCTCTTGTACTTAAGTCGGCATTGTGCCTTTTGTATTAAATTCCGATGCAATTTCTGTGTTTCATCGTCAATAAGAAGGTTCAAGGGATACAGTAATCCTGAAGTGAAGCATCGGAATCTAAACCTGGACCCACAGGAGAGGTTCAAATCTTAGAAAGTGAGAGTGTCAGTCCTCTTGTACTTATGTCGGCATTGTGCCTTTTGGATTAAATTCGGATGCAATTTCTGTGTTTCATCGTCAATAAGAAGGTCCAAGGGATACAGTAAACCTGAAGTGAAGCATCGGAATCTAAAACTGGACTCACAGGAGAGGTTCAAATCATAGAAAGTGAGAGTGTTAGTCCTCTTGTACTTAAGTCGGCATTGTGCCTTTTGTATTAAATTCGGCGGCAGTTTCTGTGTTTCATCGTCAATAAGAACGTCCAAGGTGTACACGAAACCTAAAGTCAATCATCGGAATCTAAAACTGGACTCACAGGAGAGGTTCAAATCACAGAAAGTGCGAGTGTCAGTCCTCTTGTACTTAAGTCGGCATTGTGCCTTTTGTATTAAATTCGGATGCAATTTCTGTGCTTCATCGTCAATAAGAAAGTCCAAGGGATACAGTAAACCTGAAGTGAATCATCGGCATTTAAAATTGGACTCACAGAAGAGGTACAAATCATAGAAAGTTAGAGAGTCAGTCCTCTTGTACTTATGTCGGCATTGTGAATTTTGAATTTAATTCGGATGCTATTACTGTGTTTCATCGTCAATAAGAAGGTCCAAGGGATACAGTAAACCTGAAGTGAAGCAACGGAATGTAAAACTGGACTCACAGGAGAGGTTCAAATCATAGAAAGTGGGAGTGTCAGTCCTCTTGTACTTAAGTTGGCATTGTGCCTTTTGTATTAAATTCGGATGCAATTTCTGTGTTTCATCGATAACAAGAGGGTCCAAGGGATACAGTAAACCTGAAGTGAAGCATCGGAATCTAAAACTGGACTCACAGGAGAGGTTGAAAACATAGAAAGGTAGAGTGTCAGTCCTCTTGTACTTAAGTCGGCACTGTGCCTTTTGAATTTAATTCCGATGCAATTTCTGTGCTTCATCGTCAAAAAGGAGTTCCAACGGATACAGTAAATCTGATGTGAAAAATCTGAATCTATGACTGGACTCACAGGAGAGGTTCAAACCATAGAAAGTGAGAGTGTCAGTCCTGTTGTACTTAAGTCGGCATTGTGACTTTTGTATTAAATTCGGATGCAATTTCTGTGTTTCCTCGTCATTATGAATGTCCAAGGGATACAGTAAACCGGAAGTGAAGCATCGGAATCTAAAACTGGACTCACAGGAGAGGTTCAAATCATAGAAAGTGAGAGTGTCAGTCCTCTTGTACTTAAGTCGGCATTGTGACTTTTGTATTAAATTCGGATGCAATTTCTGTGTTTCCTCGTCATTATGAAGGTCCAAGGGATACAGTAAACCGGAAGTGAAGCATCGGAATCTAAAACTGGACTCACAGGAGAGGTACAAATCATAGAAAGTTAGAGTGTCAGTCCACTTGTACTTAAGTCGGCATTGTGCCTTTTGAATTTTTATTCCGATGCAATTCCTGTGTTTCATCATCATTAAGGAGTTACAAGGTATGCAGTAAACCTGCAGTGAAGCATCGGAATCTAATACTGGACCCACAGTAGAGTTTCAAATCATAGAAAGTTAGAGTGACAGTCCTCTTGTACGTAAGTCGGCATTGTGCATTTTGTATTAAATTCCGATGCAATTTCTGTGTTTCATCGTCAATAAGAAGGTTCAATGGATACAGTAAACCTGAAGTGAAGCATCGGAATCTAAACCTGGACACACACCAGAGGTTCAAATCATAGAAAGTGAGAGTGTCAGTCCTCTAGTACTTATGTCGGCATTGTGCCTTTTGAATTAAATTCGGTTGCAATTTCTGTGCTTCATCGTCAATAAGATGGTCCAAGGGATACAGTAATCCTGAAGTGACGCATCGGAAACTAAAACTGGACTCACTGGAGAGGTTCAAATCATAGAAAGTTAGAGTGACAGTCCTCTTGTACTTAAGTCGGCATTGTGACTTTTGTATTAAATTCGGATGCAATTTCTGTGTTTTATCGTCCATAAGAAGGTCCAAGGTATACAGGAAACCTGAAGTGAAGCTTCGGAATCTGAAACTGGACTCATAGGAGTGCTTCAAATCATAGAAGTTGAGAGTGTCAGTCCTCTTGTACTGAAGTCGGCATTGTGCCTTTTGTATTAAAATCGGAAGCAATTTCTGTGTTTCATCGTCATTAAGAAGGTCCAAGGTATACAGGAAACCAGAAGTGAAGCATCGGAATCTAAAACTGGACTCACAGGAGAGGTTCAAATCATAGAAATTGAGAGTGTCAGTCCTCTTGTACTTAAATCGGCATTGTGCCTTTTGTATTAAATTCGGATGCAATTTCTGTGTTTCATCGTCAATAAGAAGGTCCAAGGGATACAGTAATCCTGAAGTGAGGCATCGGAATCCAAAACTGGACTCACAGGAGAGGTTCAAATCATAGAAAGTTAGAGTGTCAGTCTTCTTGTACTTAAGTCGGCATTGTGCCTTTTGTATTAAATTCGGATGCAATATCTGTGTTTCATCATCAATAAGAAGGTACAAGGGATACAGTAAACCTGAAGTGAAGCATCGGAATCTAAAACTGGACTCACAGGAGAGGTTCAAATCATAGAAAGTTAGAGTGTCAGTCCTCTTGTACTGAAGTCGGCATTGTGCCTTTTGAATTTAATTCCGATGCAATTTCTGTGTTTCATCGTCAATAAGAAGGTCCAAGGTATACAGTAAACTTGAAGTGAAGAATCTTAATCCAAAACCGGACTTACAAGAGAGTTTGAAATCATAGAAAGTTAGAGTGTCAGTCCTCTTGTACTTAAGTCGGCATTGTGCCTTCTGTATTAAATTCCGATGCAATTTCTGTGTTTCATCGTCAATAAGAAGGTTCAAGGGATACAGTAAACCTGAAGTGAAGCATCGGAATCTAAACCTGGATACACAGGAGAGGTTCAAATCTTAGAAAGTGAGAGTGTCAGTCCTCTTGTACTTAAGTGGGCATTGTGCCTTTTGGATTAAATTCGGATGCAATTTCTCTGTTTCATCGTCAATAAGAAGGTCCAAGGGATACAGTAAACCTGAAGTGAAGTTTCGGAATCTAAAACTGGACTCACAGGAGAGGTTCAAATCATAGAAAGTTAGAGGGTCAGTCCTCTTGTACTGAAGTCGGCATTGTGACTTTTGAATTTAATTCCGATGCAATTTCTGTGTTTCATCGTCAATAAGAAGGTCCAAGGTATACAGTAAACTTGAAGTGAAGCATCGGAATCCAAAACTGGACTTACAGGAGAGATTGAAATCATAGAAAGTTAGAGTGTCAGTCCACTTGTACTTAAGTCGGCATTGTGCCTTTTGTATTAAATTCCGATGCAATTTCTGTGTTTCATCGTCAATTAGAAGGTTCAAGGAATACAGTAAAACTGAAGTGAAGCATCGGAATCTAAACCTGGACCCACAGGAGAGGTTCAAATCTTAGAAAAAGAGAGTGTCAGTCCTCTTGTACTTAAGTCGGCATTGTGCCTTTTGGATTAAATTCGGATGCAATTTCTGTGTTTCTTCGTCAATAAGAAGGTCCAAGGGATACAGTAAACCTGAAGTGAAGCATCGGAATCTAAAACTGGACTCACAGGAGAGGTTCAAATCATAGAAAGTTAGAGTGTCAGTCCTCTTGAACTTGGGTCGGCATTGTGCCTTTTGTATTAAACTCGGATGCAATTTCTGTGTTTCATCGTCAATAAGAATGTCCAAGGTATACAGGATACCTGAAGTGAAGCATCGGAATCTGAAACTGGACTCACAGGAGAGGTTCAAATCATAGAAAGTGAGAGTGTCAGTCCTCTTCTACATAAGTCGGCATTGTGCATTTTGAATTTAATTCCGATGCAATTTCTGTGTTTCATCGTCAATAAGAACGTCCAAGGTATACACGAAACCTGAAGTCAAGCATCGGAATCTGAAACTGGACTCACAGGAGGTGTTCAAATCATAGAAAGTGAGAGTGTTAGTGATCTCGTACTTAAGTCGGCATTGTGCCTTTTGTATTAAATTCGGCGGCAGTTTCTGTGTTTCATCGTCAATAAGAACGTCCAAGGTGTACACGAAACCTAAAGTCAATCATCGGAATCTAATACTGGACTCACAGGAGAGGTTCAAATCACAGAAAGTGCAAGTGTCAGTCCTCTTGTACTTAAGTCGGCATTGTGTCTTTTGTATTAAATTCGGATGCAATTTCTGTGCTTCATCGTCAATAAGAAAGTCCAAGGAAAACAGTAAACCGGAAGTGAAGCATCGGAATCTAAAACTGGACTCACAGGACAGTTACAAATCATAGAAAGTTAGAGAGTCAGTCCTCTTGTACTTATGTCGGCATTGTGCCTTTTGAATTCAATTCGGATGCAATTACTGTGTTTTATCGTCAATAATAAGGTCCAAGGGATACAGTAAACCTGAGGTGAAGCAACGGAATGTAAAACTGGACTCACAGGAGAGGTTCAAATCATAGAAAGTGGGAGTGTCAGTCTTCTTGTACTTAAGTTGGCATTGTGCCTTTTGTATTAAAATCGGATGCAATTTCTGTGTTTCATCGATAACAAGAGGGTCCAAGGGATACAGTAAACCTGAAGTGAAGCATCGGAATCTAAAACTGGACTCACAGGAGAGGTTCAAAACATAGAAAGGTAGAGTGTCAGTCCTCTTGTACTTAAGTCGGCACTGTGCCTATTGAATTTAATTCCGATGCAATTTCTGTGCTTCATCGTCAAAAGAAGGTCCAACGGATACAGTAAATCTGATGTGAAAAATCTGAATCTATGACTGGACTCACAGGAGAGGTTCAAACCATAGAAAGTGAGAGTGTCAGTCCACTTGTACTTAAGTCGGCATTGTGCCTTTTGAATTTTTATACCGATGCAATTACTGTGTTTCATCATCATTAAGAAGTTCCAAGGTATACAGTAAACCTGTAGTGAAGCATCGGAATCTAATACTGGACCCACAGGAGAGTTTCAAATCATAGAAAGTTAGAGTGACAGTCCTCTTGTACTTAAGTCGGCATTGTGCATTTTGTATTAAATTCCGATGCAATTTCTGTGTTTCATCGTCAATAAGAAGGTTCAATGGATACAGTAAACCTGAAGTGAAGCATCGGAATCTAAACCTGGACACACAGCAGAGGTTCAAATCATAGAAAGTGAGAGTGTCAGTCCTCTAGTACTTATGTCGGCATTGTGCCTTTTGAATTAAATTCGGATGCAATTTCTGTGCTTCATCGTCAATAAGATGGTCCAAGGGATACAGTAATCCTGAATTGACGCATCGGAAACTAAAACTGGACTCACTGGAGAGGTTCAAATCATAGAAAGTTAGAGTGTCAGTCCTCTTGTACTTAAGTCGGCATTGTGCCTTTTGTATTAAATTAGGATGCAATTTCTGTGTCTTATCGTCATTAAGAAGGTCCAAGGTATACAGGAAACCGGAAGTGAAGCATCGGAATCTAAAACTGGACTCACACGAGAGGTTCAAATCATAGAAATTGAGAGTGTCAGTCCTCTTGTACTTAAATCGGCATTGTGCCTTTTGTATTAAATTCGGATGCAATTTCTGTGTTTCATCGTCAATAAGAAGGTCCAAGGGATACAGTAATCCTGAAGTGAGGCATCGGAATCCAAAACTGGACTCACAGGAGAGGTTCAAATCATAGAAAGTTAGAGTGTCAGTCTTCTTGTACTTAAGTCGGCATTGTGCCTTTTGTATTAAATTCGGATGCAATATCTGTGTTTCATCATCAATAAGAAGGTACAAGGGATACAGTAAACCTGAAGTGAAGCATCGGAATCTAAAACTGGACTCACAGGAGAGGTTCATATCATAGAAAGTTAGAGTGTCAGTCGTCTTGTACTGAAGTCGGCATTGTGCCTTTTGAATTTAATTCCGATGCAATTTCTGTGTTTCATCGTCAATAAGAAGGTCCAAGGTATACAGCAAACTTGAAGTGAAGCATCGGAATCCAAAACTGGACTTACAGGAGAGATTGAAATCATAGAAAGTTAAAGTGTCAGTCCTCTTGTACTTAAGTCGGCATTGTGCCTTTTGTATTAAATTCCGATGCAATTTCTGTGTTTCATCGTCAATAAGAAGGTTCAAGGGATACAGTAATCCTGAAGTGAAGCATCGGAATCTAAACCTGGACCCACAGGAGAGGTTCAAATCTTAGAAAGTGAGAGTGTCAGTCCTCTTGTACTTATGTCGGCATTGTGCCTTTTGGATTAAATTCGGATGCAATTTCTGTGTTTCATCGTCAATAAGAAGGTCCAAGGGATACAGTAAACCTGAAGTGAAGCATCGGAATCTAAAACTGGACTCACAGGAGAGGTTCAAATCATAGAAAGTGAGAGTGTTAGTCCTCTTGTACTTAAGTCGGCATTGTGCCTTTTGTATTAAATTCGGCGGCAGTTTCTGTGTTTCATCGTCAATAAGAACGTCCAAGGTGTACACGAAACCTAAAGTCAATCATCGGAATCTAAAACTGGACTCACAGGAGAGGTTCAAATCACAGAAAGTGCGAGTGTCAGTCCTCTTGTACTTAAGTCGGCATTGTGCCTTTTGTATTAAATTCGGATGCAATTTCTGTGCTTCATCGTCAATAAGAAAGTCCAAGGGATACAGTAAACCTGAAGTGAATCATCGGCATTTAAAATTGGACTCACAGAAGAGGTACAAATCATAGAAAGTTAGAGAGTCAGTCCTCTTGTACTTATGTCGGCATTGTGAATTTTGAATTTAATTCGGATGCAATTACTGTGTTTCATCGTCAATAAGAAGGTCCAAGGGATACAGTAAACCTGAAGTGAAGCAACGGAATGTAAAACTGGACTCACAGGAGAGGTTCAAATCATAGAAAGTGGGAGTGTCAGTCCTCTTGTACTTAAGTTGGCATTGTGCCTTTTGTATTAAATTCGGATGCAATTTCTGTGTTTCATCGATAACAAGAGGGTCCAAGGGATACAGTAAACCTGAAGTGAAGCATCGGAATCTAAAACTGGACTCACAGGAGAGGTTGAAAACATAGAAAGGTAGAGTGTCAGTCCTCTTGTACTTAAGTCGGCACTGTGCCTTTTGAATTTAATTCCGATGCAATTTCTGTGCTTCATCGTCAAAAAGGAGTTCCAACGGATACAGTAAATCTGATGTGAAAAATCTGAATCTATGACTGGACTCACAGGAGAGGTTCAAACCATAGAAAGTGAGAGTGTCAGTCCTGTTGTACTTAAGTCGGCATTGTGACTTTTGTATTAAATTCGGATGCAATTTCTGTGTTTCCTCGTCATTATGAAGGTCCAAGGGATACAGTAAACCGGAAGTGAAGCATCGGAATCTAAAACTGGACTCACAGGAGAGGTTCAAATCATAGAAAGTGAGAGTGTCAGTCCTCTTGTACTTAAGTCGGCATTGTGACTTTTGTATTAAATTCGGATGCAATTTCTGTGTTTCCTCGTCATTATGAAGGTCCAAGGGATACAGTAAACCGGAAGTGAAGCATCGGAATCTAAAACTGGACTCACAGGAGAGGTACAAATCATAGAAAGTTAGAGTGTCAGTCCACTTGTACTTAAGTCGGCATTGTGCCTTTTGAATTTTTATTCCGATGCAATTCCTGTGTTTCATCATCATTAAGGAGTTACAAGGTATACAGTAAACCTGCAGTGAAGCATCGGAATCTAATACTGGACCCACAGTAGAGTTTCAAATCATAGAAAGTTAGAGTGACAGTCCTCTTGTACGTAAGTCGGCATTGTGCATTTTGTATTAAATTCCGATGCAATTTCTGTGTTTCATCGTCAATAAGAAGGTTCAATGGATACAGTAAACCTGAAGTGAAGCATCGGAATCTAAACCTGGACACACACCAGAGGTTCAAATCATAGAAAGTGAGAGTGTCAGTCCTCTTGTACTTAAATCGGCATTGTGCCTTTTGTATTAAATTCGGATGCAATTTCTGTGTTTCATCGTCAATAAGAAGGTCCAAGGGATACAGTAATCCTGAAGTGAGGCATCGGAATCCAAAACTGGACTCACAGGAGAGGTTCAAATCATAGAAAGTTAGAGTGTCAGTCTTCTTGTACTTAAGTCGGCATTGTGCCTTTTGTATTAAATTCGGATGCAATATCTGTGTTTCATCATCAATAAGAAGGTACAAGGGATACAGTATACCTGAAGTGAAGCATCGGAATCTAAAACTGGACTCACAGGAGAGGTTCAAATCATAGAAAGTTAGAGTGTCAGTCCTCTTGTACTGAAGTCGGCATTGTGCCTTTTGAATTTAATTCCGATGCAGTTTCTGTGTTTCATCGTCAATAAGAAGGTCCAAGGTATACAGTATACTTGAAGTGAAGAATCTTAATCCAAAACCGGACTTACAAGAGAGTTTGAAATCATAGAAAGTTAGAGTGTCAGTCCTCTTGTACTTAAGTCGGCATTGTGCCTTCTGTATTAAATTCCGATGCAATTTCTGTGTTTCATCGTCAATAAGAAGGTTCAAGGGATACAGTAAACCTGAAGTGAAGCATCGGAATCTAAACCTGGATACACAGGAGAGGTTCAAATCTTAGAAAGTGAGAGTGTCAGTCCTCTTGTACTTAAGTGGGCATTGTGCCTTTTGGATTAAATTCGGATGCAATTTCTGTGTTTCATCGTCAATAAGAAGGTCCAAGGGATACAGTAAACCTGAAGTGAAGTTTCGGATCTAAAACTGGACTCACAGGAGAGGTTCAAATCATAGAAAGTTAGAGGGTCAGTCCTCTTGTACTGAAGTCGGCATTGTGACTTTTGAATTTAATTCCGATGCAATTTCTGTGTTTCATCGTCAATAAGAAGGTCCAAGGTATACAGTAAACTTGAAGTGAAGCATCGGAATCCAAAACTGGACTTACAGGAGAGATTGAAATCATAGAAAGTTAGAGTGTCAGTCCACTTGTACTTAAGTCGGCATTGTGCCTTTTGTATTAAATTCCGATGCAATTTCTGTGTTTCATCGTCAATTAGAAGGTTCAAGGAATACAGTAAACCTGAAGTGAAGCATCGGAATCTAAACCTGGACCCACAGGAGAGGTTCAAATCTTAGAAAAAGAGAGTGTCAGTCCTCTTGTACTTAAGTCGGCATTGTGCCTTTTGGATTAAATTCGGATGCAATTTCTGTGTTTCATCGTCAATAAGAAGGTCCAAGGGATACAGTAAACCTGAAGTGAAGCATCGGAATCTAAAACTGGACTCACAGGAGAGGTTCAAATCATAGAAAGTTAGAGTGTCAGTCCTCTTGAACTTGGGTCGGCATTGTGCCTTTTGTATTAAACTCGGATGCAATTTCTGTGTTTCATCGTCAATAAGAATGTCCAAGGTATACAGGATACCTGAAGTGAAGCATCGGAATCTGAAACTGGACTCACAGGAGAGGTTCAAATCATAGAAAGTGAGAGTGTCAGTCCTCTTCTACATAAGTCGGCATTGTGCATTTTGAATTTAATTCCGATGCAATTTCTGTGTTTCATCGTCAATAAGAACGTCCAAGGTATACACGAAACCTGAAGTCAAGCATCGGAATCTGAAACTGGACTCACAGGAGGTGTTCAAATCATAGAAAGTGAGAGTGTTAGTGATCTCGTACTTAAGTCGGCATTGTGCCTTTTGTATTAAATTCGGCGGCAGTTTCTGTGTTTCATCGTCAATAAGAACGTCCAAGGTGTACACGAAACCTAAAGTCAATCATCGGAATCTAAAACTGGACTCACAGGAGAGGTTCAAATCACAGAAAGTGCGAGTGTCAGTCCTCTTGTACTTAAGTCGGCATTGTGTCTTTTGTATTAAATTCGGATGCAATTTCTGTGCTTCATCGTCAGTAAGAAAGTCCAAGGAAAACAGTAAACCTGAAGTGAATCATCGGCATCTAAAACTGGACTCACAGAAGAGGTACGAATCATAGAAAGTTAGAGAGTCAGTCCTCTTGTACTTATGTCGGCATTGTGCCTTTTGAATTTAATTCGGATGCAATTACTGTGTTTCATCGTCAATAAGAAGGTCCAAGGGATACAGTAAACCTGAAGTGAAGCAACGGAATGTAAAACTGGACTCACAGGAGAGGTTCAAATCATAGAATGTGGGAGTGTCAGTCCTCTTGTACTTAAGTTGGCATTGTGCCTTTTGTATTAAATTCGGATGCAATTTCTGTGTTTCATCGATAACAAGAGGGTCCAAGGGATACAGTAAACCTGAAGTGAAGCATCGGAATCTAAAACTGGACTCACAGGAGAGGTTCAAAACATAGAAAGGTAGAGTGTCAGTCCTCTTGTACTTAAGTCGGCACTGTGCCTTTTGAATTTAATTCCGATGCAATTTCTGTGCTTCATCGTCAAAAAGAAGTTCCAACGGATACAGTAAATCTGATGTGAAAAATCTGAATCTATGACTGGACTCACAGGAGAGGTTCAAACCATAGAAAGTGAGAGTGTCAGTCCTCTTGTACTTAAGTCGGCATTTTGACTTTTGTATTAAATTCGGATGCAATTTCTGTGTTTCCTTTCATTATGAAGGTCCAAGGGATACAGTAAACCGGAAGTGAAGCATCGGAATCTAAAACTGGACTCACAGGACAGTTACAAATCATAGAAAGTTAGAGAGTCAGTCCTCTTGTACTTATGTCGGCATTGTGCCTTTTGAATTCAATTCGGATGCAATTACTGTGTTTTATCGTCAATAATAAGGTCCAAGGGATACAGTAAACCTGAGGTGAAGCAACGGAATGTAAAACTGGACTCACAGGAGAGGTTCAAATCATAGAAAGTGGGAGTGTCAGTCTTCTTGTACTTAAGTTGGCATTGTGCCTTTTGTATTAAAATCGGATGCAATTTCTATGTTTCATCGATAACAAGAGGGTCCAAGGGATACAGTAAACCTGAAGTGAAGCATCGGAATCTAAAACTGGACTCACAGGAGAGGTTCAAAACATAGAAAGGTAGAGTGTCAGTCCTCTTGTACTTAAGTCGGCACTGTGCCTATTGAATTTAATTCCGATGCAATTTCTGTGCTTCATCGTCAAAAGAAGGTCCAACGGATACAGTAAATCTGATGTGAAAAATCTGAATCTATGACTGGACTCACAGGAGAGGTTCAAACCATAGAAAGTGAGAGTGTCAGTCCTCTTGTACTTAAGTCGGCATTGTGACTTTTGTATTAAATTCAGATGCAATTTCTCTTGTTTCCTCGTCATTATGAAGGTCCAAGGGATACAGTAAACCGGAAGTGAAGCATCGGAATCTAAAACTGGACTCACAGGAGAGGTTCCAATCATAGAAAGTTAGAGTGTCAGTCCACTTGTACTTTAGTCGGCATTGTGCCTTTTGAATTTTTATTCCGATGCAATTCCTGTGTTTCGTCATCATTAAGAAGTTACAAGGTATACAGTAAACCTGTAGTGAAGCATCGGAATCTAATACTGGACCCACAGGAGAGTTTCAAATCATAGTAAGTTAGAGTGACAGTCCTCTTGTACTTAAGTCGGCATTGTGCATTTTGTATTAAATTCCGATGCAATTTCTGTGTTTCATCGTCAATAAGGAGGTTCAATGGATACAGTAAACCTGAAGTGAAGCATCGGAATCTAAACCTGGACACACAGCAGAGGTTCAAATCATAGAAAGTGAGAGTGTCAGTCCTCTAGTACTTATGTCGGCATTGTGCCTTTTGAATTAAATTCGGATGCAATTTCTGTGCTTCATCGTCAATAAGATGGTCCAAGGGATACAGTAATCCTGAAGTGACGCGTCGGAAACTAAAACTGGACTCACTGGAGAGGTTCAAATCATAGAAAGTTAGAGTATCAGTCCTCTTGTACTTAAGTCGGCATTGTGCCTTTTGTATTAAATTCGGATGCAATTTCTGTGTTTTATCGTCAATAAGAAGGTCCAAGGTATACAGGAAACCTGAAGTGAAGCTTCGGAATCTGAAACTGTACTCACAGGAGTGCTTCAAATCATAGAAAGTGAGAGTGTCAGTCCTCTTGTACTGAAGTCGGCATTGTGCCTTTTGTATTAAAATCGGAAGCAATTTCTGTGTTTCATCGTCATTAAGAAGGTCCAAGGTATACAGGAAACCGGAAGTGAAGCATCGGAATCTAAAACTGGACTCACAGGAGAGGTTCAAATCATAGAAATTGAGAGTGTCAGTCCTCTTGTACTTAAATCGGCATTGTGCCTTTTGTATTAAATTCGGATGCAATTTCTGTGTTTCATCGTCAATAAGAAGGTCCAAGGGATACAGTAATCCTGAAGTGAGGCATCGGAATCCAAAACTGGACTCACAGGAGAGGTTCAAATCATAGAAAGTTTGAGTGTCAGTCTTCTTGTACTTAAGTCGGCATTGTGCCTTTTGTATTAAATTCGGATGCAATATCTGCGTTTCATCATCAATAAGAAGGTACAAGGGATACAGTAAACCTGAAGTGAAGCATCGGAATCTAAAACTGGACTCACAGGAGAGGTTCAAATCATAGAAAGTTAGAGTGTCAGTAGTCTTGTGCTGAAGTCGGCATTGTGCCTTTTGAATTTAATTCCGATGCAATTTCTGTGTGTCATCGTCAATAAGACGGTCCCAGGTATACAGTAAACTTGAAGTGAAGCATCGGAATCTAAAACTGGACTCACAGGAGAGGTTCAAATCATAGAAAGTTAGAGTGTCAGTCCACTTGTACTTAAGTCGGCATGTGCCTTTTGAATTTTTATTCCGATGCAATTCCTGTGTTTCATCATCATTAAGAAGTTACAAGGTATACAGTAAACCTGTAGTGAAGCATCGGAATCTAATACTGGACCCACAGGAGAGTTTCAAATCATAGAAAGTTAGAGTGGCAGTCCTCTTGTACTTAAGTCGGCATTGTGCATTTTGTATTAAATTCCGATGTAATTTCTGTGTTTCATCGTCAATAAGAAGGTTCAATGGATACAGTAAACCTGAAGTGAAGCATCGGAATCTAAACCTGGACACACAGGAGAGGTTCAAATCTTAGAAAGTGAGAGTGTCAGTCCTCTTGTACTTAAGTCGGCATTGTGCCTTTTGTATTAAATTCGGATGCAATTTCTGTGTTTTATCGTCAATAAAAAGGTCCAAGGTATACAGGAAACCTGAAGTGAAGCTTCGGAATCTGAAACTGGGCTCAAAGGAGTGCTTCAAATCATAGAAAGTGAGAGTGTCAGTCCTCTTGTACTGAAGTCGGCATTGTGCCTTTTGTATTAAATTCCGATGCAATTTCTGTATTTCATCGTCGATAAGAAGGTTCAAGGGATACAGTAAACCTGAAGTGAAGCATCGGAATCTAAACCTGGACCCACAGGAGAGGTTCAAATCTTAGAAAGTGAGAGTGTCAGTCCTCTTGTACTTAAGTCGGCATTGTGCCTTTTGGATTGAATTCGGATGCAATTTCTGTGTTTCATCGTCAATAAGAAGATCCAAGGGATACAGTAAACCTGAAGTGAAGCATCGGAATCTAAAACTGGACTCACAGGAGAGGTTCAAATCATAGAAAGTTAGAGTGTCAGTCCTCTTCAACTTAGGTCGGCATTGTGCCTTTTGTATTAAACACGGATGCAATTTCTGTGTTTCATCGTCAATAAGAAGGTCCAAGGTATACAGGAAACCTGAAGTGAAGCATCGGAATCTAAAGCTGGACTCACAGGAGAGGTTCAAATCATAGAAAGTGAGAGTGTCAGTCCTCTTCTACTTAAGTCGGCATTGTGCATTTTGAATTTAATTCCGATGCAATTTCTGTGTTTCATCGTCAATAAGAACGTCCAAGGTATACACGAAACCTGAAGTCAAGCATCGGAATCTGAAACAGGACTCACAGGAGGTGTTCAAATCATAGAAAGTGAGAGTGTTAGTCCTCTTGTACTTAAGTCGGCATTGTGCCTTTTGTATTAAATTCGGCGGCAGTTTCTGTGTTTCATCGTCAATAAGAACGTCCAAGGTGTACACGAAACCTAAAGTCAATCATCGGAATCTAAAACTGGACTCACAGGAGAGGTTCAAATCACAGAAAGTGCGAGTGTCAGTCCTCTTGTACTTAAGTCGGCATTGTGCCTTTTGTATTAAATTCGGATGCAATTTCTGTGCTTCATCGTCAATAAGAAAGTCCAAGGGATACAGTAAACCTGAAGTGAATCATCGGCATCTAAAACTGGACTCACAGAAGAGGTACAAATCATAGAAAGTTAGAGAGTCAGTCCTCTTGTACTTATGTCGGCATTGTGCCTTTTGAATTTGATTCGGATGCAATTACTGTGTTTCATCGATAACAAGAGGGTCCAAGGGATACAGTAAACCTGAAGTGAAGCATCGGAATCTAAAACTGGACTCACAGGAGAGGTTCAAAACATAGAAAGGTAGAGTGTCAGTCCTCTTGTACTTAAGTCGGCACTGTGCCTTTTGAATTTAATTCCGATGCAATTTCTGTGCTTCATCGTCAAAAAGAAGGTCCAACGGATACAGTAAATCTGATGTGAAAAATCTGATTCTATGACTGGACTCACAGGAGAGGTTCAAACCATAGAAAGTGAGAGTGTCAGTCCTCTTGTACTTAAGTCGGCATTGTGACTTTTGTATTAAATTCGGATGCAATTTCTGTGTTTCCTCGTCATTATGAAGGTCCAAGGGATACAGTAAACCGGAAGTGAAGCATCGGAATCTAAAACTGGACTCACAGGAGAGGTTCAAATCATAGAAGGTTAGAGTGTCCGTCATCTTGTACTGAAGTCGGCATTGTGCCTTTTGAATTTCACTTCGATGCAATTTCTGTGCTTCATCGTCAATAAGAAGGTCCATGGTATACAGTAAACCTGAAGTGTAGCATCGGAATCTAAAACTGGACTCACAGGAGAGGTCAAATCATAGAAAGTTAGAGTGTCCGTCCTCTTGTACTTAAGTCGGCATTGTGCATTTTGTATTAAATTCCGATGCAATTGCTGTGTTTCATCGTCAAAAAGAAGGTTCAAGGGATATAGTAAACCTGAAGTGAAGCATCGGAATCTAAACCTGGACCCACAGGAGAGGTTCAAATCATAGAAAGTGAGAGTGTCAGTCCTCTTGTACTTAAGTCGGCATTGTGCCTTTTGTATTAAATTCGGTTGCAATTTCTGTGTTTTATCGTCAATAAGAAGGTCCAAGGTATACAGGAAACCTGAAGTGAAACATCGGAATCTGAAACTGGACTCACAGGAGTGCTTCAAATCATAGAACGTGAGAGTGTCAGTCCTCTTGTACTTAAGTCGGCATTGTGCCTTTTGTATTAAAATCATATGCAATTTCTGTATTTCATCGTGATTAAGAAGGTCCAAGGTATACAGGAAACCGGAAGTGAAGCATCGGAATCTAAAACTGGACTCACAGGAGAGGTTCAAATCATAGAAATTGAGAGTGTCTGTCCTCTTGTACTTAAGTTGGCATTGTGCCTTTTGGATTAAATTCGGATGCAATTTCTGTGTTTCATCGTCAATAAGAAGGTCCAAGGAATACAGTAAACCTGAAGTGAAGCATCGGAATCTAAAACTGAACTCACAGGAGAGGTTCAAATCATAGAAAGTTAAGGTGTCAGTCCTCTTGAACTTAGGTCGGCATTGTGCCTTTTGTATTAAACTCGGATGCAATTTCTGTGTTTCATCGTCAATAAGAAGGTCCAAGGTATACAGGAAACCTGAAGTGAAGCATCGGAATCTGAAACTGGACTCACAGGAGAGGTTCAAATAATAGAAAGAGAGAGTGTCAGTCCTCTTGTACTTAAGTCGGCATTGCGCCTTTTGTATTAAATTCGGATGCAATTTCTGTGTTTCATCGTCAATAAGAAGGTCCAAGGGATACAGTAAACCTGACGTGAGGCATCGGAATCTAAAACTGGACTCACAAGAAAAGTTCAAAACTTAGAAAGTTAGAGTGTCAGTCCTCTTGTACTTAAGTCGGCATTGTGCCTTTTGAATTGATTTCGGATGTAATTTCTGTGTTTCATCGTCAATAAGAAGTTCCAAGGTACACAGGAAACCTGAAGTGAAGCATTGGAATCTAAAACTGGACTCACAGGAGAGGTTCAAATCATAGAAAGTTAGAGTGTCAGTCCTCTTGTACTGAAGTCGGCATTGTGCCTTTTGAATTTAATTCCGATGCAATTTCTGTGTTTCATCGTCAATAAGAAGGTCCAAGGTATACAGTAAACTTGAAGTGAAGCATCGGAATCCAAAACTGGACTTACAGGAGAGATTGAAATCATAGAAAGTTAGAGTGTCAGTCCTCTTGTACTTAAGTCGGCATTGTGCCTTTTGTATTAAATTCCGATGCAATTTCTGTATTTCATCGTCAATAAGAAAGTTCAAGGGATACAGTAAACCTGAAGTGAAGCATCGGAATCTAAACCTGGACCCACAGGAGAGGTTCAAATCTTAGAAAGTGAGAGTGTCAGTCCTCTTGTACTTAAGTCGGCATTGTGCCTTTTGGATTAAATTCGGATGCAATTTCTGTGTTTCATCGTCAGTAAGAAGGTCCAAGGGATACAGTAAACCTGAAGTGAAGCATCGGAATCTAAAACTGGACTCACAGGAGAGGTTCAAATCATAGAAAGTTAGAGTGTCAATCCTCTTCAACTTAGGTCGGCTTTGTGCCTTTTGTATTAAACACGGATGCAATTTCTGTGTTTCATCGTCAATAAGAAGGTCCAAGGTATACGGGAAACCTGAAGTGAAGCATCGGAATCTGAAACTGGACTCTCAGGAGAGGTTCAAATCATAGAAAGTGAGAGTGTCAGTCCTCTTCTACTTAAGTCGGCATTGTGCATTTTGAATTTAATTCCGATGCAATTTCTGTGTTTCATCGTCAATAAGAACGTCCAAGGAATACACGAAACCTGATGTCAAGCATCGGAATCTGAAACTGGACTCACAGGAGGTGTTCAAATCATAGAAAGTGAGAGTGTTAGTCCTCTTGTACTTAAGTCGGCATTGTGCCTTATGTATTAAATTCGGCGGCAGTTTCTGTGTTTCATCGTCAATAAGAACGTCCAAGGTGTACACGAAACCTAAAGTCAATCATCGGAATCTAAAACTGGACTCACAGGAGAGGTTCAAATCACTGAAAGTGCGAGTGTCAGTCCTCTTGTACTTAAGTCGGCATTGTGCATTTTGTATTAAATTCCGATGCAATTGCTGTGTTTCATCGTCAATAAGAAGGTTCAAGGGATACAGTAAACCTGAAGTGAAGCATCGGAATCTAAACCTGGACCCACAGGAGAGGTTCAAATCATAGAAAGTGAGAGTGTCAGTCCTCTTGTACTTAAGTCGGCATTGTGCCTTTTGTATTAAATTCGGTTGCAATTTCTGTGTTTTATCGTCAATAAGAAGGTCCAAGGTATACAGGAAACCTGAAGTGAAACATCGGAATCTGAAACTGGACTCACAGGAGTGCTTCAAATCATAGAAAGTGAGAGTGTCAGTCCTCTTGTACTTAAGTCGGCATTGTGCCTTTTGTATTAAAATCGGATGCAATTCCTGTGTTTCATCGTCATTAAGAAGGTCCAAGGTATACAGGAAACCGGAAGTGAAGCATCGGAATCTAAAACTGGACTCACAGGAGAGGTTCAAATCATAGAAATTGAGAGTGTCAGTCCTCTTGTACTTAAGTCGGCATTGTGCCTTTTGGATTAAATTCGGATGCAATTTCTGTGTTTCATCGTCAATAAGAAGGTCCAAGGAATACAGTAAACCTGAAGTGAAGCATCGGAATCTAAAACTGAACTCACAAGAGAGGTTCAAATCATAGAATGTTAAGGTGTCAGTCCTCTTGAACTTAGGTCGGCATTGTGCCTTTTGTATTAAACTCGGATGCAATTTCTGTGTTTCATCGTCAATAAGAAGGTCCAAGGTATACAGGAAACCTGAAGTGAAGCATCGGAATCTGAAACTGGACTCACAGGAGAGGTTCAAATCATAGAAAGAGAGAGTGTCAGTCCTCTTGTACTTAAGTCGGCATTGCGCCTTTTGTATTAAATTCGGATGCAACTTCTGTGTTTCATCGTCAATAAGAAGGTCCAAGGGATACAGTAAACCTGACGTGAGGCATCGGAATCTAAAACTGGACTCACAAGCGAGGTTCAAAACTTAGAAAGTTAGAGTGTCAGTCCTCTTGTACTTAAGTCGGCATTGTGCCTTTTGAATTGATTTCGGATGTAATTTCTGTGTTTCATCGTCAATAAGAAGTTCCAAGGTACACAGGAAACCTGAAGTGAAGCATTGGAATCTAAAACTGGACTCACAGGAGAGGTTCAAATCATAGAAAGTTAGAGTGTCACACCTCTTGTACTTTAGTCGGCCTTGTGCCTTTTGAATTTAATTCCGATGCAATTTCTGTGTTTCATCGTCAGTAAGATGGTCCAAGGGATACAGTAATCCTGAAGTGAGGCATCGGATTCTAAAACTGGACTTACAGGAGAGGTTCAAATCATAGAATGTTAGAGTCTCAGTCCTCTTCTACTTAAGTCGGCATTGTGCCTTTTGAATTGAATTCCGATTCAATTTCTGTGTTTCATCGGCAATACGAAGGTCCAAGGTATACAGTAAACCTGAAGTGAATCATCGGATTCTAAAACTGGTCTCACAGGACAGGTTCAAATCATAGACAATTAGAGTGTCAGTCATCTTGTACTTAAGTCGGCATTGTGCCTTTTCGATATCATTCCGATGCAATTTCTGTGCTTCATCGTCAATACGAAGGTTCATGGTATACAGTAAACCTGAAGTGTAGCATCGGAATCTAAAACTGGACTCAAAACAGAGGTTCAAATCATATAAAGTTAGAGTGTCAGTCCTCTTGTACTGAAGTCGGCATTGTGCCTTTTGAATTTAATTCCGATGCAATTTCTGTGTTTCATCGTCAATAAGAAGGTCCAAGGTAAACAGTAAACTTTACGTGAAGCATCGGAATCTAAAACTTAACTCACAGGATAGATTCAAAGCATAGAAAGTTAGAGTGTCAGTCCTCTTGTACTTAAGTCGGCATTGTGCCTTTTGTATTAAATTCGGATGCAATTTCTGTGTTTCATCATCAATAAGATGGTCCAACGGATACAGTAAACCTGAAGTGTAGCATCGGAATCTAAAACTGGTCTCACAGGAGAGGTTCAAATCATGGAAAGTTAGAGTGTCAGTCCTCATGTACTTATGTCGGCATTGTGCCTTTTGAATTTAATTCGCATGCAATTTCTGTGTTTCATCGTCAATATGAAGGTCCTAGGTATACAGGAAACCTGAAGTGAAGCATCGGAATCTAAAACTGGACCCACAGGACAGGTTCAAATCATAGAAAGTGAGAGTGTCGGTCCTCTTGTACTTAAGTCGGCATTGTGCCTTTTGTATTAAATTCGGATGCAATTTCTGTGTTTCATCGTCAGTAAGAAGGACCATGGTATACAGGAAACCGGAAGTGAAGCATCGGAATCTAAAACTGGACTCACAGGAGAGGTTCAAATCATAGAAATTGAGAGTGTCAGTCCTCTTGTACTTAAGTCGGCATTGTGCCTTTTGGATTAAATTCGGATGCAATTTCTGTGTTTCATCGTCAATAAGAAGGTCCAAGGAATACAGTAAACCTGAAGTGAAGCATCGGAATCTAAAACTGAACTCACAGGAGAGGTTCAAATCATAGAAAGTTAAGGTGTCAGTCCTCTTGAACTTAGGTCGGCATTGTGCCTTTTGTATTAAACTCGGATGCAATTTCTGTGTTTCATCGTCAATAAGAAGGTCCAAGGTATACAGGAAACCTGAAGTGAAGCATCGGAATCTGAAACTGGACTCACAGGAGAGGTTCAAATAATAGAAAGAGAGAATGTCAGTCCTCTTGTACTTAAGTCGGCATTGCGCCTTTTGTATTAAATTCGGATGCAATTTCTGTGTTTCATCGTCAATAAGAAGGTCCAAGGGATACAGTAAACCTGACGTGAGGCATCGGAATCTAAAACTGGACTCACAAGAGAGGTTCAAAACTTAGAAAGTTAGAGTGTCAGTCCTCTTGTACTTAAGTCGGCATTGTGCCTTTTGAATTGATTTCGGATGTAATTTCTGTGTTTCATCGTCAATAAGAAGGTCCAAGGGATACAGTAAACCTGACGTGAGGCATCGGAATCAAAAACTGGACTCACAAGCGAGGTTCAAAACTTAGAAAGTTAGAGTGTCAGTCCTCTTGTACTTAAGTCGGCATTGTGCCTTTTGAATTGATTTCGGATGTAATTTCTGTGTTTCATCGTCAATAAGAAGTTCCAAGGTACACAGGAAACCTGAAGTGAAGCATTGGAATCTAAAACTGGACTCACAGGAGAGGTTCAAATCATAGAAAGTTAGAGTGTCACACCTCTTGTACTTTAGTCGGCCTTGTGCCTTTTGAATTTAATTCCGATGCAATTTCTGTGTTTCATCGTCAGTAAGATGGTCCAAGGGATACAGTAATCCTGAAGTGAGGCATCGGATTCTAAAACTGGACTTACAGGAGAGGTTCAAATCATAGAATGTTAGAGTCTCAGTCCTCTTCTACTTAAGTCGGCATTGTGCCTTTTGAATTGAATTCCGATTCAATTTCTGTGTTTCATCGGCAATACGAAGGTCCAAGGTATACAGTAAACCTGAAGTGAATCATCGGATTCTAAAACTGGTCTCACAGGACAGGTTCAAATCATAGACAATTAGAGTGTCAGTCATCTTGTACTTAAGTCGGCATTGTGCCTTTTCGATATCATTCCGATGCAATTTCTGTGCTTCATCGTCAATACGAAGGTTCATGGTATACAGTAAACCTGAAGTGTAGCATCGGAATCTAAAACTGGACTCAAAACAGAGGTTCAAATCATATAAAGTTAGAGTGTCAGTCCTCTTGTACTGAAGTCGGCATTGTGCCTTTTGAATTTAATTCCGATGCAATTTCTGTGTTTCATCGTCAATAAGAAGGTCCAAGGTAAACAGTAAACTTTACGTGAAGCATCGGAATCTAAAACTTAACTCACAGGATAGATTCAAAGCATAGAAAGTTAGAGTGTCAGTCCTCTTGTACTTAAGTCGGCATTGTGCCTTTTGTATTAAATTCGGATGCAATTTCTGTGTTTCATCATCAATAAGATGGTCCAACGGATACAGTAAACCTGAAGTGTAGCATCGGAATCTAAAACTGGTCTCACAGGAGAGGTTCAAATCATGGAAAGTTAGAGTGTCAGTCCTCATGTACTTATGTCGGCATTGTGCCTTTTGAATTTAATTCGCATGCAATTTCTGTGTTTCATCGTCAATATGAAGGTCCTAGGTATACAGGAAACCTGAAGTGAAGCATCGGAATCTAAAACTGGACCCACAGGACAGGTTCAAATCATAGAAAGTGAGAGTGTCGGTCCTCTTGTACTTAAGTCGGCATTGTGCCTTTTGTATTAAATTCGGATGCAATTTCTGTGTTTCATCGTCAGTAAGAAGGACCATGGTATACAGGAAACCGGAAGTGAAGCATCGGAATCTAAAACTGGACTCACAGGAGAGGTTCAAATCATAGAAATTGAGAGTGTCAGTCCTCTTGTACTTAAGTCGGCATTGTGCCTTTTGGATTAAATTCGGATGCAATTTCTGTGTTTCATCGTCAATAAGAAGGTCCAAGGAATACAGTAAACCTGAAGTGAAGCATCGGAATCTAAAACTGAACTCACAGGAGAGGTTCAAATCATAGAAAGTTAAGGTGTCAGTCCTCTTGAACTTAGGTCGGCATTGTGCCTTTTGTATTAAACTCGGATGCAATTTCTGTGTTTCATCGTCAATAAGAAGGTCCAAGGTATACAGGAAACCTGAAGTGAAGCATCGGAATCTGAAACTGGACTCACAGGAGAGGTTCAAATAATAGAAAGAGAGAGTGTCAGTCCTCTTGTACTTAAGTCGGCATTGCGCCTTTTGTATTAAATTCGGATGCAATTTCTGTGTTTCATCGTCAATAAGAAGGTCCAAGGGATACAGTAAACCTGACGTGAGGCATCGGAATCTAAAACTGGACTCACAAGAGAGGTTCAAAACTTAGAAAGTTAGAGTGTCAGTCCTCTTGTACTTAAGTCGGCATTGTGCCTTTTGAATTGATTTCGGATGTAATTTCTGTGTTTCATCGTCAATAAGAAGTTCCAAGGTACACAGGAAACCTGAAGTGAAGCATTGGAATCTAAAACTGGACTCACAGGAGAGGTTCAAATCATAGAAGGTTAGAGTGTCAGTCCTCTTGTACTGAAGTCGGCATTGTGCCTTTTGAATTTAATTCCGATGCAATTTCTGTGTTTCATCGTCAATAAGAAGGTCCAAGGTATACAGTAAACTTGAAGTGAAGCATCGGAATCCAAAACTGGACTTACAGGAGAGATTGAAATCATAGAAAGTTAGAGTGTCAGTCCTCTTGTACTTAAGTCGGCATTGTGCCTTTTGTATTAAATTCCGATGCAATTTCTGTATTTCATCGTCAATAAGAAAGTTCAAGGGATACAGTAAACCTGAAGTGAAGCATCGGAATCTAAACCTGGACCCACAGGAGAGGTTCAAATCTTAGAAAGTGAGAGTGTCAGTCCTCTTGTACTTAAGTCGGCATTGTGCCTTTTGGATTAAATTCGGATGCAATTTCTGTGTTTCATCGTCAATAAGAAGGTCCAAGGGATACAGTAAACCTGAAGTGAAGCATCGGAATCTAAAACTGGACTCACAGGAGAGGTTCAAATCATAGAAAGTTAGAGTGTCAGTCCTCTTCAACTTAGGTCGGCTTTGTGCCTTTTGTATTAAACACGGATGCAATTTCTGTGTTTCATCGTCAATAAGAAGGTCCAAGGTATACAGGAAACCTGAAGTGAAGCATCGGAATCTGAAACTGGACTCACAGGAGAGGTTCAAATCATAGAAAGTGAGAGTGTCAGTCCTCTTCTACTTAAGTCGGCATTGTGCATTTTGAATTTAATTCCGATGCAATTTCTGTGTTTCATCGTCAATAAGAACGTCCAAGGAATACACGAAACCTGATGTCAAGCATCGGAATCTGAAACTGGACTCACAGGAGGTGTTCAAATCATAGAAAGTGAGAGTGTTAGTCCTCTTGTACTTAAGTCGGCATTGTGCCTTTTGTATTAAATTCGGCGGCAGTTTCTGTGTTTCATCGTCAATAAGAACGTCCAAGGTGTACACGAAACCTAAAGTCAATCATCGGAATCTAAAACTGGACTCACAGGAGAGGTTCAAATCATAGAAAGTTAGAGTGTCAGTCCTCTTCAACTTAGGTCGGCTTTGTGCCTTTTGTATTAAACACGGATGCAATTTCTGTGTTTCATCGTCAATAAGAAGGTCCAAGGTATACAGGAAACCTGAAGTGAAGCATCGGAATCAGAAACTGGACTCACAGGAGAGGTTCAAATCATAGAAAGTGAGAGTGTCAGTCCTCTTCTACTTAAGTCGGCATTGTGCATTTTGAATTTAATTCCGATGCTATTTCTGTGTTTCATCGTCAATAAGAAGGTCCAAGGAATACAGTAAACCTGAAGTGAAGCATCGGAATCTAAAACTGAACTCACAAGAGAGGTTCAAATCATAGAAAGTTAAGGTGTCAGTCCTCTTGAACTTAGGTCGGCATTGTGCCTTTTGTATTAAACTCGGATGCAATTTCTGTGTTTCATCGTCAATAAGAAGGTCCAAGGTATACAGGAAACCTGAAGTGAAGCATCGGAATCTTAAACTGGACTCACAGGAGAGGTTCAAATCATAGAAAGAGAGAGTGTCAGTCCTCTTGTACTTAAGTCGGCATTGCGCCTTTTGTATTAAATTCGGATGCAACTTCTGTGTTTCATCGTCAATAAGAAGGTCCAAGGGATACAGTAAACCTGACGTGAGGCATCGGAATCTAAAACTGGACTCACAAGCGAGGTTCAAAACTTAGAAAGTTAGAGTGTCAGTCCTCTTGTACTTAAGTCGGCATTGTGCCTTTTGAATTGATTTCGGATGTAATTTCTGTGTTTCATCGTCAATACGAAGTTCCAAGGTACACAGGAAACCTGAAGTGAAGCATTGGAATCTAAAACTGGACTCACAGGAGAGGTTCAAAACTTAGAAAGTTAGAGTGTCAGTCCTCTTGTACTTAAGTCGGCATTGTGCCTTTTGAATTGATTTCGGATGTAATTTCTGTGTTTCATCGTCAATAAGAAGTTCCAAGGTACACAGGAAACCTGAAGTGAAGCATTGGAATCTAAAACTGGACTCACAGGAGAGGTTCAAATCATAGAAGGTTAGAGTGTCAGTCCTCTTGTACTGAAGTCGGCATTGTGCCTTTTGAATTTAATTCCGATGCAATTTCTGTGTTTCATCGTCAATAAGAAGGTCCAAGGTATACAGTAAACTTGAAGTGAAGCATCGGAATCCAAAACTGGACTTACAGGAGAGATTGAAATCATAGAAAGTTAGAGTGTCAGTCCTCTTGTACTTAAGTCGGCATTGTGCCTTTTGTATTAAATTCCGATGCAATTTCTGTATTTCATCGTCAATAAGAAAGTTCAAGGGATACAGTAAACCTGAAGTGAAGCATCGGAATCTAAACCTGGACCCACAGGAGAGGTTCAAATCTTAGAAAGTGAGAGTGTCAGTCCTCTTGTACTTAAGTCGGCATTGTGCCTTTTGGATTAAATTCGGATGCAATTTCTGTGTTTCATCGTCAATAAGAAGGTCCAAGGGATACAGTAAACCTGAAGTGAAGCATCGGAATCTAAAACTGGACTCACAGGAGAGGTTCAAATCATAGAAAGTTAGAGTGTCAGTCCTCTTCAACTTAGGTCGGCTTTGTGCCTTTTGTATTAAACACGGATGCAATTTCTGTGTTTCATCGTCAATAAGAAGGTCCAAGGTATACAGGAAACCTGAAGTGAAGCATCGGAATCTGAAACTGGACTCACAGGAGAGGTTCAAATCATAGAAAGTGAGAGTGTCAGTCCTCTTCTACTTAAGTCGGCATTGTGCATTTTGAATTTAATTCCGATGCAATTTCTGTGTTTCATCGTCAATAAGAACGTCCAAGGAATACACGAAACCTGATGTCAAGCATCGGAATCTGAAACTGGACTCACAGGAGGTGTTCAAATCATAGAAAGTGAGAGTGTTAGTCCTGTTGTACTTAAGTCGGCATTGTGCCTTTTGTATTAAATTCGGCGGCAGTTTCTGTGTTTCATCGTCAATAAGAACGTCCAAGGTGTACACGAAACCTAAAGTCAATCATCGGAATCTAAAACTGGACTCACAGGAGAGGTTCAAATCATAGAAAGTTAGAGTGTCAGTCCTCTTCAACTTAGGTCGGCTTTGTGCCTTTTGTATTAAACACGGATGCAATTTCTGTGTTTCATCGTCAATAAGAAGGTCCAAGGTATACAGGAAACCTGAAGTGAAGCATCGGAATCAGAAACTGGACTCACAGGAGAGGTTCAAATCATAGAAAGTGAGAGTGTCAGTCCTCTTCTACTTAAGTCGGCATTGTGCATTTTGAATTTAATTCCGATGCTATTTCTGTGTTTCATCGTCAATAAGAAGGTCCAAGGAATACAGTAAACATGAAGTGAAGCATCGGAATCTAAAACTGAACTCACAAGAGAGGTTCAAATCATAGAAAGTTAAGGTGTCAGTCCTCTTGAACTTAGGTCGGCATTGTGCCTTTTGTATTAAACTCGGATGCAATTTCTGTGTTTCATCGTCAATAAGAAGGTCCAAGGTATACAGGAAACCTGAAGTGAAGCATCGGAATCTTAAACTGGACTCACAGGAGAGGTTCAAATCATAGAAAGAGAGAGTGTCAGTCCTCTTGTACTTAAGTCGGCATTGCGCCTTTTGTATTAAATTCGGATGCAACTTCTGTGTTTCATCGTCAATAAGAAGGTCCAAGGGATACAGTAAACCTGACGTGAGGCATCGGAATCTAAAACTGGACTCACAAGCGAGGTTCAAAACTTAGAAAGTTAGAGTGTCAGTCCTCTTGTACTTAAGTCGGCATTGTGCCTTTTGAATTGATTTCGGATGTAATTTCTGTGTTTCATCGTCAATAAGAAGTTCCAAGGTACACAGGAAACCTGAAGTGAAGCATTGGAATCTAAAACTGGACTCACAGGAGAGGTTCAAATCATAGAAAGTTAGAGTGTCACACCTCTTGTACTTTAGTCGGCCTTGTGCCTTTTGAATTTAATTCCGATGCAATATCTGTGTTTCATCGTCAGTAAGATGGTCCAAGGGATACAGTAATCCTGAAGTGAGGCATCGGATTCTAAAACTGGACTTACAGGAGAGGTTCAAGTCATAGAATGTTAGAGTCTCAGTCCTCTTCTACTTAAGTCGGCATTGTGCCTTTTGAATTGAATTCCGATTCAATTTCTGTGTTTCATCGGCAATACGAAGGTCCAAGGTATACAGTAAACCTGAAGTGAATCATCGGATTCTAAAACTGGTCTCACAGGACAGGTTCAAATCATAGACAATTAGAGTGTCAGTCATCTTGTACTTAAGTCGGCATTGTGCCTTTTCGATATCATTCCGATGCAATTTCTGTGCTTCATCGTCAATACGAAGGTTCATGGTATACAGTAAACCTGAAGTGTAGCATCGGAATCTAAAACTGGACTCAAAGGAGAGGTTCAAATCATATAAAGTTAGAGTGTCAGTCCTCTTGTACTGAAGTCGGCATTGTGCCTTTTGAATATAATTCCGATGCAATTTCTGTGTTTCATCGTCAATAAGAAGGTCCAAGGTAAACAGTAAACTTTACGTGAAGCATCGGAATCTAAAACTTAACTCACAGGATAGATTCAAAGCATAGAAAGTTAGAGTGTCAGTCCTCTTGTACTTCAGTCGGCATTGTGCCTTTTGTATTAAATTCGGATGCAATTTCTGTGTTTCATCATCAATAAGATGGTCCAACGGATACAGTAAACCTGAAGTGTAGCATCGGAATCTAAAACTGGGCTCACAGGAGAGGTTCAAATCATGGAAAGTTAGAGTGTCAGTCCTCATGTACTTATGTCTGCATTGTGCCTTTTGAATTTAATTCGCATGCAATTTCTGTGTTTCATCGTCAATATGAAGGTCCTAGGTATACAGGAAACCTGAAGTGAAGCATCGGAATCTAAAACTGGACCCACAGGACAGGTTCAAATCATAGAAAGTGAGAGTGTCGGTCCTCTTGTACTTAAGTCGGCATTGTGCCTTTTGTATTAAATTCGGATGCAATTTCTGTGTTTCATCGTCAGTAAGAAGGTCCATGGTATACAGGAAACCGGAAGTGAAGCATCGGAATCTAAAACTGGACTCACAGGAGAGATTCAAATCATAAAAAGTGAGAGTGTCAGTCCTCTTGTACATAAGTCGGCATTGTGCCTTTTGTATTTAATTCCGCTGCAATTTCTGTGTTTCATCGTCAATAAGAAGGACCAAGGGATACAGTAAACCAGAAGTGAGGCATCGGAATCTAAAACTGGACTCACAGGAGAGTTTCAAATCATAGAAAATTAGAGTGTCAGTCTTCTTGTACTGAAGTCGGCATTGTGCCTTTAGTATGAAATTCGGATGCAATTTCTGCGTTTCATCATCAATAAGGAGGCACAAGGGATACAGCAAACCTGAGGTGAGGCATCGGATTCTAAAACAGGACTCACCGGAGAGGTTCAAATCATAGAAAGTTAGAGTGTCAGTCCTCTGGTACTTTAGTCGGCCTTGTGCCTTTTGAATTTAATTCCGATGCAATTTCTGTGTTTCATCGTCAATAAGATGGTCCAAGGGATACAGTAAACCTGAAGTGAAGCATCGGATTCTAAAACTGGACTTACAGGAGAGGTTCAAATCATAGAAATTTAGAGTGTCAGTCCTCTTGTACTTAAGTCGGCATTGTGCCTTTTGTATTACATTCGGATGCAATTTCTGTGTTTCATCGTCAATAAGAAGGTCCAAGGGATACAGTAAACCAGAAGTGAATCATCGAATTCTAAAACTGGACTCACATAACAGGTTCAAATCATAGAAAATTTAAGCGTCAGTCATTTTGTACTTAAGTCGGCATCGTGCCTTTTCAATTTCATTCCGAAGCAATTTCTGTGCTTCATCGTCATTAAGAAGGTCCATGGTATACAGTAAACCTGAAGTGTAGAATCGGAATCTAAAACTGGACTCAAAGGAGAGGTTCAAATCATAGAAAGTTAGAGTGTCAGTCCTCCTGTACTGAAGTCGGCATTGTGCCTTTTGAATTTAATTCCGATGCAATTTCTGTGTTTCATCGTCAATAAGAAGATCGAAGGTATACAGTAAATTTGAAGTGAAGCATCGGAATCTAAAACTGGACTCACAGGAGAGATTCAAATCATAGAAAGTTAGAGTGTCAGTCCTTTTGTACTTAAGTCGTCATTGTTCCTTTTGTATTAAATTCGGATGCAATATCTGTGTTTCATCGTCAATAAGAAGGTCCAAGGGATATAGTGAACAAGAAGTGAAGATCGGAATCTAAAACTGGACTCCCAGGAGAGGTTCAAATCATAGAAAGTTAGAGTCTCAGTCCCCTTCTTCTTAAGTCGGCATTGTGCCTTTTGAATTGAATTCCGATGCAATTTCTGTGTTTCATCGGCAATACGAAGGTCCAAGGTATACAGTGAACCTGAAGTGAAGCATCGGACTCTAAAACTAGACTCACAGGAGAGGTTCAAGGCATAGGAAGTTAGAGTGACACTCCTCTTGTACTTAAGTCGGCATTGTGACTTTTGTATTAAATTCGGATGCAATTTCCGTGTTTCCTCGTCAATAAAAAGGTCCAAGGGATACAGTAAACCAGAAGTGAAGCGTCGGAATCAAAAACTTTACTCACAGGAGAGGTTCAAATCATAGAAAGTTAGACTGTCAGTCCTTATGTACTTAAGTCGGCATAGTGCTTTTTTAACTTTTATTCCGATGCAATTACTGTGTTTCATTGTCAATTAGAAGTTCCAAGGTACACAGTACACCTGTAGTGAAGCATCGGAATCTAAAACTGGACTCACAGGAGAGTTTCAAATCATAGGAAGTTAGAGTGTCAGTCCTCTTGTACTTAAGTCGGCATTGTGCCTTTTGTATTAAATTCGGATGCAATTCCTGTGTTTCATTGTCAATAATAAGTTTCAAGGGATACAGTTAACTGAGGTGAAGCATCGGAATCTAATCCTGGACCCAATGGAGAAGTTCTAATCATAGAAAGTGAGAGTGTCAGTCCCCTTGTACTTAAGTCCGCATTGTGCCTTTTGTATTAAATTCGGATGCAATTTCTGTGTTTCATCGTCAATAAGAAGGTCCAAGGGATACAGTAAACCAGAAGTGAAGCATCGGAATCTAAAACTGGACTCACAGGAGTGGTTCAAATCATAGAAAGTTAGGGTGTCAGTCCTCTTGTACTTAAGTCGGCATTGTGCCGTTTGTATTAAATTCGGATGCAATTTCTGTGTTTCATCGTCAATAAGAAGGTCCAAAGGGTACAGTAAACCTGAAGTGAAGCAGCGGAATCTAAAACTGGGCTAACAGGAGAGGTTCAAATCATAGAATTTTAGAGTGTCAGTCCTCTTGTACTTAAGTCGGCATTGTGCCTTTAGAATTTAATTCGGATGCAATTTCTGTGTCTCATCGTCAATAAGAAGGTCCAAGGTATACAGGAAACCTGAAGTGAAGCATCGGAATCTAAAACTGGACTCACAGGCGAGGTTCAAATCATAGAAAAATAGAGTGTCAGTCTTCTTGTACTTAAGTCGGCATTGTGCCCTTTGTATTAAATTCGCATGCAATTTCTGTGTTTCATCATCAATAAGAAGGTACAAGGGATACAGTAAACCTGAAGTGAAGCGTCGGAATCTAAAACTGGACTCACCGGAGAGGTTCAAATCATAGAAAGTTAGAGTGTCAGTCCTCTTGTACTTTAGTCGGCCTTGTGCCTTTTGAATTTAATTGCGATGCAATTTCTTTGTTTCATCGTCAATAAGATGGTCCAAGGGGTACAGTAAACCTGAAGTGAAGGATCGGATTCTAAAACTGGACTTACAGGGGAGGTTCAAATCATAGAAAATTAGAGTGTCAGTCCTCTTGTACTTAAGTCGGCATTTTACCTTTTGTATTAAATTCGGATGCAATTTCTGTGTTTCATCGTCAATAAGAAGGTCCAAGGGATACAGTAAACCTGAAGTGAATCATCGGATTCTAAAACTGGACTCACAGGACAGGTTCAAATCATAGAAAATTAGAGCGTCAGTCATCTTGTACTGAAGTCGGCATTGTGCCTTTTCAATTTCATTCCAATGCAATTTATGTGCTTCATCGTCAATAAGAAGGTCCATGGAATATAGTAAACCTGAAGTGTAGCATCGGAATCTAAAACTGGACTCAAAGGAGTGGTTCAAATCATAGATATTTAGAAAGTCAGTCCACTTGAACTGAAGTCGGAATTGTGCGTTTTGAATTTATTTCCGATGCTATTTCTGTGTTTCGTCGTCAATACGAAGGTCCAAGTTATACAGTAAACTTGAAGTGAAGCATCGGTATCTAAAACTGGACTCACAGTAGAGATTCAAATCATAGAAAGTTAGAGTGTCAGTCCTTTTGTACTTAAGTCGTCATTGTGTCTTTTGTACTAAATTCGGATGAAATTTCTGTGTTTCATCGTCAATAAGAAGGTCCAAGGGATACAGTAAACCAGAAGTGAAGCGTCGGAATCAAAAACTTTACTCACAGGAGAGGTTCAAATCATAGAAAGTTAGACTGTCAGTCCTTGTGTACTTAAGTCGGCATTGTGCTTTTTGAACTTTTATGCCGATGCAATTACTGTGTTTCATTGTCAATTAGAAGTTCCAAGGTATACAGTAAACCTGTAGTGAAGCATCGGAATCTAAAACTGGACTCACAGGAGAGTTTCAAATCATAGGAAGTTAGAGTGTCAGTCCTCTTGTACTTAAGTCGGCATTGTGCCTTTTGTATTAAATTCGGATGAAATTTCTGTGTTTCATCATCAATAATAAGGTTCAAGGGATACAGTTAACTGAGGTGAAGCATCGGAATCTAAACCTGGACCCACAGGAGAAGTTCTAATCATAGAAAGTGAGAGTGTCAGTCCCCTTGTACTTAAGTCCGCATTGTGCCTTTTGTATTAAATTCGGATGTAATTTCTGTGTTTCATCGTCAATAAGAAGGTCCAAGGGATACAGTAAACCAGAAGTGAAGCATCGGAATCTAAAACTGGACTCACAGGAGAGGTTCAAACCATAGAAAGTTAGGGTGTCAGTCCTCTTGTACTTAAGTCGGCATTGTGCTGTTTGTATTAAATTCGGATGCAATTTCTGTGTTTCATCGTCAATACGAAGGTCCAAGGGATTCAGTAAACCTGAAGTGAAGCATCGGAATCTAAAACTGGGCTAACAGGAGAGGTTCAAATCATTGAAATTTAGAGTGTCAGTCCTCTTGTACTTAAGTCGGCATTGTGCCTTTTGTATTACATTCGGATGCAATTTCTGTGTTTCATCGTCAATAAGAAGGTCCAAGGGATACAGTAAACCAGAAGTGAATCATCGAATTCTAAAACTGGACTCACATAACAGGTTCAAATCATAGAAAATTTAAGCGTCAGTCATTTTGTACTTAAGTCGGCATCGTGCCTTTTCAAGTTCATTCCGAAGCAATTTCTGTGCTTCATCGTCATTAAGAAGGTCCATGGTATACAGTAAACCTGAAGTGTAGAATCGGAATCTAAAACTGGACTCAAAGGAGAGGTTCAAATCATAGAAAGTTAGAGTGTCAGTCCTCCTGTACTGAAGTCGGCATTGTGCCTTTTGAATTTAATTCCGATGCAATATCTATGTTTCATCGTCAATAAGAAGATCGAAGGTATACAGTAAATTTGAAGTGAAGCATCGGAATCTAAAACTGGACTCACAGGAGAGATTCAAATCATAGAAAGTTAGAGTGTCAGTCCTTTTGTACTTAAGTCGGCATTGTGCCTTTTGTATTAAATTCGGATGCAATTTCTGTGTCTCATCGTCAATAAGAAGGTCCAAGGGATATAGTGAACAAGAAGTGAAGATCGGAATCTAAAACTGGACTCCCAGGAGAGGTTCAAATCATAGAAAGTTAGAGTCTCAGTCCCCTTCTTCTTAAGTCGGCATTGTGCCTTTTGAATTGAATTCCGATGCAATTTCTGTGTTTCATCGGCAATACGAAGGTCCAAGGTATACAGTGAACCTGAAGTGAAGCATCGGACTCTAAAACTAGACTCACAGGAGAGGTTCAAGGCATAGGAAGTTAGAGTGACAGTCCTCTTGTACCTAAGTCGGCATTGTGACTTTTGTATTAAATTCGGATGCAATTTCTGTGTTTCCTCGTCAATAAAAAGGTCCAAGGGATACAGTAAACCAGAAGTGAAGCGTCGGAATCAAAAACTTTACTCACAGGAGAGGTTCAAATCATAGAAAGTTAGACTGTCAGTCCTTATGTACTTAAGTCGGCATTGTGCTTTTTGAACTTTTATTCCGATGCAATTACTGTGTTTCATTGTCAATTAGAAGTTCCAAGGTATACAGTACACCTGTAGTGAAGCATCGGAATCTAAAACTGGACTCACAGGAGAGTTTCAAATCATAGGAAGTTAGAGTGTCAGTCCTCTTGTACTTAAGTCGGCATTGTGCCTTTTGTATTGAATTCGGATGCAATTTCTGTGTTTCATCGTCAATAATAAGTTTCAAGGGATACAGTTAACTGAGGTGAAGCATCGGAATCTAAACCTGGACCCACAGGAGAAGTTCTAATCATAGAAAGTGAGAGTGTCAGTCCCCTTGTACTTAAGTCCGCATTGTGCCTTTTGTATTAAATTCGGATGCAATTTCTGTGTTTCATCGTCAATAAGAAGGTCCAAGGGATACAGTAAACCAGAAGTGAAGCATCGGAATCTAAAACTGGACTCACAGGAGAGGTTCAAATCATAGAAAGTTATGGTGTCAGTCCTCTTGTACTTAAGTCGGCATTGTGCCGTTTGTATTAAATTCGGATGCAATTTCTGTGTTTCATCGTCAATAAGAAGGTCCAAAGGGTACAGTAAACCTGAAGTGAAGCAGCGGAATCTAAAACTGGGCTAACAGGAGAGGTTCAAATCATAGAATTTTAGAGTGTCAGTCCTCTTGTACTTAAGTCGGCATTGTGCCTTTTGAATTTAATTCGGATGCAATTTCTGTGTCTCATCGTCAATAAGAAGGTCCAAGGTATACAGGAAACATAAAGTGAAGCATCGGAATCTAAAACTGGACTCACAGGAGAGGTTCAAATCATAGAAAAATAGAGTGTCAGTCTTCTTGTACTTAAGTCGGCATTGTGCCCTTTGTATTAAATTCGCATGCAATTTCTGTGTTTCATCATCAATAAGAAGGTACAAGGGATACAGTAAACCTGAAGTGAAGCGTCGGAATCTAAAACTGGACTCACCGGAGAGGTTCAAATCATAGAAAGTTAGAGTGTCAGTCCTCTTGTACTTTAGTCGGCCTTGTGCCTTTTGAATTTAATTGCGATGCAATTTCTTTGTTTCATCGTCAATAAGATGGTCCAAGGGGTACAGTAAACCTGAAGTGAAGGATCGCATTCTAAAACTGGACTTACAGGGGAGGTTCAAATCATAGAAAATTAGAGTGTCAGTCCTCTTGTACTTAAGTCGGCATTTTACCTTTTGTATTAAATTCGGATGCAATTTCTGTGTTTCATCGTCAATAAGAAGGTCCAAGGGATACAGTAAACCTGAAGTGAATCATCGGATTCTAAAACTGGACTCACAGGACAGGTTCAAATCATAGAAAATTAGAGCGTCAGTCATCTTGTACTGAAGTCGGCATTGTGCCTTTTCAATTTCATTCCAATGCAATTTATGTGCTTCATCGTCAATAAGAAGGTCCATGGAATATAGTAAACCTGAAGTGTAGCATCGGAATCTAAAACTGGACTCAAAGGAGTGGTTCAAATCATAGATATTTAGAAAGTCAGTCCACTTGAACTGAAGTCGGAATTGTGCGTTTTGAATTTATTTCCGATGCTATTTCTGTGTTTCGTCGTCAATACGAAGGTCCAAGTTATACAGTAAACTTGAAGTGAAGCATCGGTATCTAAAACTGGACTCACAGTAGAGATTCAAATCATAGAAAGTTAGAGTGTCAGTCCTTTTGTACTTAAGTCGTCATTGTGTCTTTTGTACTAAATTCGGATGAAATTTCTGTGTTTCATCGTCAATAAGAAGGTCCAAGGGATACAGTAAACCAGAAGTGAAGCGTCGGAATCAAAAACTTTACTCACAGGAGAGGTTCAAATCATAGAAAGTTAGACTGTCAGTCCTTGTGTACTTAAGTCGGCATTGTGCTTTTTGAACTTTTATGCCGATGCAATTACTGTGTTTCATTGTCAATTAGAAGTTCCAAGGTATACAGTAAACCTGTAGTGAAGCATCGGAATCTAAAACTGGACTCACAGGAGAGTTTCAAATCATAGGAAGTTAGAGTGTCAGTCCTCTTGTACTTAAGTCGGCATTGTGCCTTTTGTATTAAATTCGGATGAAATTTCTGTGTTTCATCATCAATAATAAGGTTCAAGGGATACAGTTAACTGAGGTGAAGCATCGGAATCTAAACCTGGACCCACAGGAGAAGTTCTAATCATAGAAAGTGAGAGTGTCAGTCCCCTTGTACTTAAGTCCGCATTGTGCCTTTTGTATTAAATTCGGATGTAATTTCTGTGTTTCATCGTCAATAAGAAGGTCCAAGGGATACAGTAAACCAGAAGTGAAGCATCGGAATCTAAAACTGGACTCACAGGAGAGGTTCAAACCATAGAAAGTTAGGGTGTCAGTCCTCTTGTACTTAAGTCGGCATTGTGCTGTTTGTATTAAATTCGGATGCAATTTCTGTGTTTCATCGTCAATACGAAGGTCCAAGGGATACAGTAAACCTGAAGTGAAGCATCGGAATCTAAAACTGGGCTGACAGGAGAGGTTCAAATCATTGAAATTTAGAGTGTCAGTCCTCTTGTACTTAAGTCGGCATTGTGCCTTTTGTATTACATTCGGATGCAATTTCTGTGTTTCATCGTCAATAAGAAGGTCCAAGGGATACAGTAAACCAGAAGTGAATCATCGAATTCTAAAACTGGACTCACATAACAGGTTCAAATCATAGAAAATTTAAGCGTCAGTCATTTTGTACTTAAGTCGGCATCGTGCCTTTTCAAGTTCATTCCGAAGCAATTTCTGTGCTTCATCGTCATTAAGAAGGTCCATGGTATACAGTAAACCTGAAGTGTAGAATCGGAATCTAAAACTGGACTCAAAGGAGAGGTTCAAATCATAGAAAGTTAGAGTGTCAGTCCTCCTGTACTGAAGTCGGCATTGTGCCTTTTGAATTTAATTCCGATGCAATATCTATGTTTCATCGTCAATAAGAAGATCGAAGGTATACAGTAAATTTGAAGTGAAGCATCGGAATCTAAAACTGGACTCACAGGAGAGATTCAAATCATAGAAAGTTAGAGTGTCAGTCCTTTTGTACTTAAGTCGGCATTGTGCCTTTTGTATTAAATTCGGATGCAATTTCTGTGTCTCATCGTCAATAAGAAGGTCCAAGGGATATAGTGAACAAGAAGTGAAGATCGGAATCTAAAACTGGACTCCCAGGAGAGGTTCAAATCATAGAAAGTTAGAGTCTCAGTCCCCTTCTTCTTAAGTCGGCATTGTGCCTTTTGAATTGAATTCCGATGCAATTTCTGTGTTTCATCGGCAATACGAAGGTCCAAGGTATACAGTGAACCTGAAGTGAAGCATCGGACTCTAAAACTAGACTCACAGGAGAGGTTCAAGGCATAGGAAGTTAGAGTGACAGTCCTCTTGTACCTAAGTCGGCATTGTGACTTTTGTATTAAATTCGGATGCAATTTCTGTGTTTCCTCGTCAATAAAAAGGTCCAAGGGATACAGTAAACCAGAAGTGAAGCGTCGGAATCAAAAACTTTACTCACAGGAGAGGTTCAAATCATAGAAAGTTAGACTGTCAGTCCTTATGTACTTAAGTCGGCATTGTGCTTTTTGAACTTTTATTCCGATGCAATTACTGTGTTTCATTGTCAATTAGAAGTTCCAAGGTATACAGTACACCTGTAGTGAAGCATCGGAATCTAAAACTGGACTCACAGGAGAGTTTCAAATCATAGGAAGTTAGAGTGTCAGTCCTCTTGTACTTAAGTCGGCATTGTGCCTTTTGTATTGAATTCGGATGCAATTTCTGTGTTTCATCGTCAATAATAAGTTTCAAGGGATACAGTTAACTGAGGTGAAGCATCGGAATCTAAACCTGGACCCACAGGAGAAGTTCTAATCATAGAAAGTGAGAGTGTCAGTCCCCTTGTACTTAAGTCCGCATTGTGCCTTTTGTATTAAATTCGGATGCAATTTCTGTGTTTCATCGTCAATAAGAAGGTCCAAGGGATACAGTAAACCAGAAGTGAAGCATCGGAATCTAAAACTGGACTCACAGGAGAGGTTCAAATCATAGAAAGTTATGGTGTCAGTCCTCTTGTACTTAAGTCGGCATTGTGCCGTTTGTATTAAATTCGGATGCAATTTCTGTGTTTCATCGTCAATAAGAAGGTCCAAAGGGTACAGTAAACCTGAAGTGAAGCAGCGGAATCTAAAACTGGGCTAACAGGAGAGCTTCAAATCATAGAATTTTAGAGTGTCAGTCCTCTTGTACTTAAGTCGGCATTGTGCCTTTTGAATTTAATTCGGATGCAATTTCTGTGTCTCATCGTCAATAAGAAGGTCCAAGGTATACAGGAAACCTAAAGTGAAGCATCGGAATCTAAAACTGGACTCACAGGAGAGGTTCAAATCATAGAAAAATAGAGTGTCAGTCTTCTTGTACTTAAGTCGGCATTGTGCCCTTTGTATTAAATTCGCATGCAATTTCTGTGTTTCATCATCAATAAGAAGGTACAAGGGATACAGTAAACCTGAAGTGAAGCGTCGGAATCTAAAACTGGACTCACCGGAGAGGTTCAAATCATAGAAAGTTAGAGTGTCAGTCCTCTTGTACTTTAGTCGGCCTTGTGCCTTTTGAATTTAATTGCGATGCAATTTCTTTGTTTCATCGTCAATAAGATGGTCCAAGGGGTACAGTAAACCTGAAGTGAAGGATCGGATTCTAAAACTGGACTTACAGGGGAGGTTCAAATCACAGAAAATTAGAGTGTCAGTCCTCTTGTACTTAAGTCGGCATTTTACCTTTTGTATTAAATTCGGATGCAATTTCTGTGTTTCATCGTCAATAAGAAGGTCCAAGGGATACAGTAAACCTGAAGTGAATCATCGGATTCTAAAACTGGACTCACAGGACAGGTTCAAATCATAGAAAATTAGAGCGTCAGTCATCTTGTACTTAAGTCGGCATTGTGCCTTTTCAATTTCATTCCAATGCAATTTATGTGCTTCATCGTCAATAAGAAGGTCCATGGAATATAGTAAACCTGAAGTGTAGCATCGGAATCTAAAACTGGACTCAAAGGAGTGGTTCAAATCATAGAAATTTAGAAAGTCAGTCGACTTGAACTGAAGTCGGAATTGTGCGTTTTGAATTTATTTCCGATGCTATTTCTGTGTTTCGTCGTCAATACGAAGGTCCAAGTTATACAGTAAACTTGAAGTGAAGCATCGGTATCTAAAACTGGACTCACAGGAGAGATTCAAATCATAGAAAGTTAGAGTGTCAGTCCTTTTGTACTTAAGTCGTCATTGTGTCTTTTGTACTAAATTCGGATGAAATTTCTGTGTTTCATCGTCAATAAGAAGGTCCAAGGGATACAGTAAACCAGAAGTGAAGTGTCGGAATCAAAAACTTTACTCACAGGAGAGGTTCAAATCATAGAAAGTTAGACTGTCAGTCCTTGTGTACTTAAGTCGGCAGTGTGCTTTTTGAACTTTTATGCCGATGCAATTACTATGTTTCATTGTCAATTAGAAGTTCCAAGGTATACAGTAAACCTGTAGTGAAGCATCGGAATCTAAAACTGGACTCACAGGAGAGTTTCAAATCATAGGAAGTTAGAGTGTCAGTCCTCTTGTACTTAAGTCGGCATTGTGCCTTTTGTATTAAATTCGGATGAAATTTCTGTGTTTCATCATCAATAATAAGGTTCAAGGGATACAGTTAACTGAGGTGAAGCATCGGAATCTAAACCTGGACCCACAGGAGAAGTTCTAATCATAGAAAGTGAGAGTGTCAGTCCCCTTGTACTTAAGTCCGCATTGTGCCTTTTGTATTAAATTCGGATGTAATTTCTGTGTTTCATCGTCAATAAGAAGGTCCAAGGGATACAGTAAACCAGAAGTGAAGCATCGGAATCTAAAACTGGGCTAACAGGAGAGGTTCAAATCATAGAGAATTAGAGTGTCAGTCCTCTTCTACTTAAGTCGGCATTGTACCTTTTGTATTAAATTCGGATGCAATTTCTGTGTTACATCGTCAATAAGAAGGTCCAAGGGATACTGTAAACCTGAAGTGAATCATCGGATTCTAAAACTGGACTCACAGGACAGGTTCAAATCATAGAAAATTGGAGCGTCAGACATCTTGTACTTAAGTCGGCATTGTGCCTTTTCAATTTCATTCCGATGCAATTTATGAGCTTCATCGTCAATAAGAAGGTCCATGGAATATAGTAAACCTGAAGTGTAGCATCGGAATCTAAAACTGGACTCAAAGGAGTTGTTCAAATCATAGAAATTTAGATAGTCAGTCCACTTGAACTGAAGTTGGAATTGTGCCTTTTGAATTTATTTCCGATGCTATTTCTGTGTTTCGTCGTCAATACGAAGGTCCAAGGTATACAGTGAACCTGAAGTGAAGCATCGGACTCTAAAACTAGACTCACAGGAGAGGTTCAAATCATAGGAAGTTAGAGTGACAGTCCTCCTGTACTTAAGTCGGCATTGTGACTTTTGTATTAAATTCGTATGCAATATCTGTGTTTCCTCGTCAATAAGAAGGTCCAAGGGATACAGTAAACCAGAAGTGAAGCGTCGGAATCAAAAACTTTACTCACAGGAGAGGTTCAAATCATAGAAAGTTAGACTGTCAGTCCTTATGTACTTAAGTCGGCATTGTGCTTTTTGAACTTTTATTCCGATGCAATTACTGTGTTTCATTGTCAATTAGAAGTTCCAAGGTATACAGTACACCTGTAGTGAAGCATCGGAATCTAAAACTGGACTCACAGGAGAGTTTCAAATCATAGGAAGTTAGAGTGTCAGTCCTCTTGTACTTAAGTCGGCATTGTGGCTTTTGTATTAAATTCGGATGCAATTTCTGTGTTTCATCGTCAATAATAAGGTTCAAGGGATACAGTTAACTGAGGTGAAGCATCGGAATCTAAACCTGGACCCGCAGGAGAAGTTCTAATCATAGAAAGTGAGAGTGTCAGTCCCCTTGTACTGAAGTCCGCATTGTGCCTTTTGTATTAAATTCGGATGCAATTTCTCTGTTTCATCGTCAATAAGAAGGTCCAAGGGATACAGTAAACTAGAAGTGAAGCATCGGAATCTAAAACTGGACTCACAGGAGAGGTTCAAATCATAGAAAGTTAGGGTGTCAGTCCTCTTGTACTTAAGTCGGCATTGTGCCTTTTGAATTTAATTCGGATGCAATTTCTGTGGCTCATCGTCAATACGAAGGTCCAAGGTATACAGGAAACCTGAAGTGAAGCATCGGAATCTAAAACTGGACTCACAGGAGAGGTTCAAATCATAGAAAGTGAGAGTGTCTGTCCTCTTGTACTTAAGTCGGCATTGTGCCTTTTGTACTAAATTCGGATGCAATATCTGTGTTTCATCGTCCATATTAAGGTCCAAGGGATACAGTAAACCTGAAGTGAGGCATCGGAATCTAAAACTGGACTCACAGGAGAGGTTCAAATCATAGAAAAATAGAGTGTCAGTTTTCTTGTACTTAAGTCGGCATTGTGCCCTTTGTATTAAATTCGCATGCAATTTCTGTGTTTCATCATCAACAAGAAGGTACAAGGGATACAGTAAACCTGAAGTGAAGCGCCGGAATCTAAAACTGGACTCACCGGAGAGGTTCAAATCATAGAAAGTTAGGGTGTCAGTCCTCTTGTACTTAAGTCGGCATTGTGCCGTTTGTATTACATTCGCATTCAATTTCTGTGTTTCATCATCAATAAGAAGGTCCAAGGGATACAGTAAACCTGAAGTGAAGTACCGGAATCTAAAACTGGACTAACAGGAGAGGTTCAAATCATAGAAAGTTAGAGTGTCTGTCCTCTTGTACTGAAGTTGGCATTGTGCCTTTTGAATTTAATTCCGATGCAATTTCTGTGTTTCATCGTCAATAAGAAGACCGAAGGTATACAGTAAATTTGAAGTGAAGCATCGGAATCTAAAACTGGACTCACAATAGAGATTCAAATCATAGAAAGTTAGAGTGTCAGTCCTTTTGTACTTAAGTCGTCATTGTTCCTTTTGTATTAAATTCGGATGCAATTTCTGTGTTTCATCGTCAATAAGAAGGTCCAAGGGATATAGTGAACAAGAAGTGAAGATCGGAATCTAAGACTGGACTCCCAGGAGAGGTTCAAATCATAGAAAGTTAGAGTGTCAGTCCTCTTGTACTTTAGTCGGCCTTGTGCCTTTGGAATTTAATTGCGATGCAATTTCTGTGTTTCATCGGCAATACGAAGGTCCAAGGTATACAGTGAACCTGAAGTTAAGCATCGGAATCTGAAACTAGACTCACAGGAGTGGTTCAAATCATAGGAAGTTAGAGTGACAGTCCTCTTGTACTTAAGTCGGCATTGTGACTTTTGTATTAAATTCGGATGCAATTTCTGTGTTTTATCGTCAATAAGAAGGTCCAAGGGATACAGTAAACCGGAAGTGTAGCGTCGGAATCAAAAATTGGACTCACAAGAGAGGTTCAAATCATAGAAAGTTAGAGTGTCAGTCCTTATGTACTTAAGTCGGCATTGTGCTTTTTGAACTTTTATTCCGATGCAATTACTGTGTTTCATTGTCAATTAGAAGTTCCAAGGTATACAGTTAACCTGTAGTGAATCATCGGAATCTAAAAATAGACTCACAGGAGAGTTTCAAATCATAGGAAGTTAGAGTGTCAGTCCTCTTGTACTTAAGTCGGCATTGTGCCTTTTGTATTAAATTCGGATGCAATTTCTGTGTTTCATTGTCAATAAGAAGGTTCAAGGGATACAGTAAACTTGAAGTGAAGCATCGGAATCTAAACCTGGACCCACAGGAGAGGTTCAATTCATAGAAAGTGAGAGTGTCAGTCCTCTTGTACTTAAGTCGGCATTGTGCCTTTTGTATTAATTTCGAATGCAATATCTGTGATTCATCGTCAATAAGAAGGTCCAAGGGGTACAGTAAACCTGAAGTGAAGCATCGGAATCTAAAACTGGGCTAACGGGAGAGGTTCACATCATAGAAAGTTAGAGTGTCAGTCCTCTTGTACTTAAGTCGGCATTGTGCCTTTTGAATTTAATTCGGATGCAATTTCTGTGGCTCATCGTCAATACGAAGGTCCAAGGTATACAGGAAACCTGAAGTGAAGCATCGGAATCTAAAACTGGACTCACAGGAGAGGTTCAAATCATAGAAAGTGAGAGTGTCAGTCCTCTTGTACTTAAGTCGGCATTGTGCCTTTTGTATTATATTCGGATTCAGTTTCTTTGTTTCATTGTCAATAAAAATGTCCAAGGTATACAGGAAACCGGAAGTGAAGCATCGGAATCTAAAACTGGACTCACAGGAGAGGTTCAAATCATAGAAAGTGAGAGTGTCTGTCCACTTGTACTTAAGTCGGCATTGTGCCTTTTGTATTAAATTCGGATGCAATTTCTGTGTTTCATCGTCAATATGAAGGTCCAAGGGATACAGTAAACCTGAAGTGAGGCATCGGAATCTAAAACTGGACTCACAGGAGAGGTTCAAATCATAGAAAGATAGAGTGTCAGCTCTTCTTGTACTTAAGTCGGCATTGTGCCCTTTGTATTAAATTCGCATGCAATTTCTGTGTTTCTTCATCAATAAGAAGGTACAAGGGATACAGTAAACCTGAAGTGAAGCGTCGGAATCTAAAACTGGACTCACCGGAGAGGTTCAAATCATAGAAAGTTAGAGTGTCAGTCCTCTTGTACTTTAGTCGGCCTTGTGCCTTTTCAATTTAATTGCGATGCAATTTCTGTGTTTCATCGTCAATAAGATGGTCCAAGGGATACAGTAAACCTGAAGTGAAGCATCGGATTCTAAAACTGGACTTACAGGAGAGGTTCAAATCATAGAAAATTAGAGTGTCAGTCCTCTTGTACTTAAGTCGGCATTGTACCTTTTGTATTAAATTCGGATGCAATTTCTGTGTTTCATCGTCAATAAGAAGGTCCAAGGGATACAGTAAACCTGAAGTGAATCATCGGGTTCTAAAACTGGACTCACAGGACAGGTTCAAATCATAGAAAATTAGAGCGTCAGTCGTCTTGTACTTAAGTCGGCACTGTGCCTTTTCAATTTCATTCCGATGCAATTTATGTGCTTCATCGTCAATAAGAAGGTCCAAGGTATACAGTAAACTTGAAGTGAAGCATCGGTATCTAAAACTGGACTCACAGGAGAGATTCAAATCATAGAAAGTTAAAGTGTCAGTCCTTTTGTACTTAAGTCGTCATTGTGTCTTTTGTATTATATTCGAATGAAATTTCTGTGTTTCATCGTCAATAAGAAGGTCCAAGGGATACAGTGAACCTGAAGTGAAGCATCGGAATCTAAAACTAAACTCACAGGAGGGGTTCTAATCTTAGAAAGTTAGAGTGTCAGTCCTCTTCTAGTTAAGTCGGCATTGTGCCTTTTGAATTGAATTCCGATGCAATTTCTGTGTTTCGTCGCAAATAAGAAGGTCCAAGGTATGCAGTGAACATGAAGTGAAGCATCGGAATCTAAAACTAGACTCACAGGAGAGGTTCAAATCATAGAAAGTTAGAATGTCAGTCCTCTTGTACTTAAGTCGGCATTGTGACATTTGTATTAAATTCAGATTCAATTTCTGTGTTTCCTCGTCAATAAGGAGGTCCAAGGGATAAAGTAAACCTGAAGTGAAGTATCGGAATCTAAAACTGGACTCACCGGAGTGGTTCAAATCATAGAAAGTTAGGGTGTCAGTCCTCTTGTACTTAAGTCGGCATTGTGCCGTTTGTATTACATTCGGATGCAATTTCTGTGTTTCATCATCAATAAGAAGGTCCAAGGGATACAGTAAACCTGAAGTGAAGCATCGGAATCTAAAGTTGGGCTAACAGGAGAGGTTCAATCATAGAAATTTAGAGTGTCAGTCCTCTTGTACTTAAGTCGTGATTGTGCCTTTTGAATTTAATTTGGATGCAATTTCTGTGGCTCATCGTCAATAAGAAGGTCCAAGGTATACAGGAAACCTGAAGTGAAGCATCGGAATCTAAAACTGGACTCACAGGAGAGGTTCAAATCATAGAAAGTGAGAGTGTCAGTCCTCTTGTACTTAAGTCGGCATTGTGCCTTTTGTATTATATTCGGATGCAGTTTCTTTGTTTCATTGTCAATAAAAAGGTCCAAGGTATACAGGAAACCGGAAGTGAAGCATCGGAATTTAAAACTGGACTCACAGAAGAGGTTCAAATCATAGAAAGTGAGAGTGTCTGTCCACTTGTACTTAAGTCGGAATTGTGCCTTTTGTATTAAATTCGGATGCAATTTCTGTGTTTCATCGTCAAAATGAAGGTCCAAGGGATACAAAAAACCGAAGTGAGGCATCAAAATCTAAAACTGGATTCACAGGAGAGGTTTTAATCATAGAAAGATAGAGTGTCAGCTCTTCTTATACTTAAGTCGGCATTGTGCCCTTTGTATTAAATTCGCATGCAATTTCTGTGTTTCTTCATCAATAAGAAGGTACAAGGGATACAGTAAACCTGAAGTGAAGCGTCGGAATCTAAAACTGGACTTACAGGAGAGGTTCAAATCATAGAAAATTAGAGTGTCAGTCCTCTTGTACTTAAGTCGGCATTGTACCTTTTGTATTAAATTCGGATGCAATTTCTGTGTTTCATTGTCAATAAGAAGGTTTAAGGGATACAGTATACCTGAAGTGAATCATCGGATTCTAAAACTGGACTCACAGGACAGGTTCAAATCATAGAAAATTAGAGCGTCAGTCATCTTGTACTTAAGTCGGCATTGTGCCTTTTCAATTTCATTCCGATGCAATTTATGTGCTTCATCGTCAATAAGAAGGTCCATGGTATACAGTAAACCTGAAGTGTAGCATCGGAATCTAAAACTGGACTCACAGGAGAGATTCAAATCATAGACGGTTAAAGTGTCAGTCCTTTTGTACTTAAGTCGTCATTGTGCCTTTTGAATTGAATTCCGATGCAATTTCTGTGTTTCGTCGCAAATAAGAAGGTCCAAGGTATACAGTGAACCTGAAGTGAAGCATCGGAATCTAAAACTAGACTCACAGGAGAGGTTCAAACCATAGAAAGTTAGAATGTCAGTCCTCTTGTACTTAAGTCGGCATTGTGAAATTTGTATTAAATTAGGATGCAATTTCTGTGTTTCCTCGTCAATAAGGAGGTCCAAGGGATACAGTAAACCTGAAGTGAAGCATCGGATTCTAAAACTGGACTCACAGGACAGGTTCAAATCATAGAAAATTAGAGCGTCAGTCATCTTGTACTTAAGTCGGCATTGTGCCTTTTCAATTTCATTCCAATGCAATTTATGTGCTTCATCGTCAATAAGAAGGTCCATGGTATACAGTAAACCTGAAGTGTAGCATCGGAATCTAAAACTGGACTCAAAGTAGAGGTTCAAATCATAGAAATTTAGAAAGTCAGTCCTCTTGAACTGAAGTCGGAATTGTGCCTTTTGAATTTAATTCCGATGCTATTTCTGTGTTTAATCGTCAATACGAAGGTCCAAGGTATACAGTAAACTTGAAGTGAAGCATCGGTATCTAAAACTGGACTCACAGGAGAGATTCAAATCATAGAAGGTTAAAGTGTCAGTCCTTTTGTACTTAAGTCGTCATTGTGCCTTTTGAATTGAATTCCGATGCAATTTCTGTGTTTCGTCGCAAATAAGAAGGTCCAAGGTATACAGTGAACCTGAAGTGAAGCATCGGAATCTAAAACTAGACTCACAGGAGAGGTTCAAACCATAGAAAGTTAGAATGTCAGTCCTCTTGTACTTAAGTCGGCATTGTGAAATTTGTATTAAATTAGGATGCAATTTCTGTGTTTCCTCGTCAATAAGGAGGTCCAAGGGATACAGTAAACCTGAAGTGAAGCATCGGATTCTAAAACTGGACTCACAGGACAGGTTCAAATCATAGAAAATTAGAGCGTCAGTCATCTTGTACTTAAGTCGGCATTGTGCCTTTTCAATTTCATTCCAATGCAATTTATGTGCTTCATCGTCAATAAGAAGGTCCATGGTATACAGTAAACCTGAAGTGTAGCATCGGAATCTAAAACTGGACTCAAAGTAGAGGTTCAAATCATAGAAATTTAGAAAGTCAGTCCTCTTGAACTGAAGTCGGAATTGTGCCTTTTGAATTTAATTCCGATGCTATTTCTGTGTTTCATCGTCAATACGAAGGTCCAAGGTATACAGTAAACTTGAAGTGAAGCATCGGTATCTAAAACTGGACTCACAGGAGAGATTCAAATCATAGAAAGTTAAAGTGTCAGTCCTTTTGTACTTAAGTCGTCATTGTGTCTTTTGTATTAAATTCGAATGAAATTTCTGTGTTTCATCGTCAATAAGAAGGTCCAAGGGATACAGTGAACCTGAAGTGAAGCATCGGAATCTAAAACTAAACTCACAGGAGAGGTTCTAATCCTAGAAAGTTAGAGTGTCAGTCCTCTTCTACTTAAGTCGGCATTGTGCCTTTTGAATTGAATTCCGATGCAATTTCTGTGTTTCGTCGCAAATAAGAAGGTCCAAGGTATGCAGTGAACCTGAAGTGAAGCATCGGAATCTAAAACTAGACTCACAGGGGAGGTTCAATTCATAGAAAGTTAGAATGTCAGTCCTCTTGTACTTAAGTCGGCATTGTGACATTTGTATTAAATTCAGATGCAATTTCTGTGTTTCCTCGTCAATAAGGAGGTCCAAGGGATACAGTAAACCTGAAGTGAAGCATCGGAATCTAAAACTGGACTCACCGGAGAGGTTCAATTCATAGAGAGTTAGGGTGTCAGTCCTCTTGTACTTAAGTCGGCATTGTGCCATTTGTATTACATTCGGATGCAATTTCTGTGTTTCATCATCAATAAGAAGGTCCAAGGGATACAGTAAACCTGAAGTGAAGTATCGGGATCTAAAACTGGGCTAACAGGAGAGGTTCAAATCATAGAAAGTTAGAGTGTCAGTCCTCTTGTACTGAAGTTGGCATTGTGCCTTTTGAATTTAATTCCGATGCAATTTCTGTGTTTCATCGTCAATAAGAAGATCGAAGGTATACAGTATATTTGAAGTGAAGCATCGGAATCTAAAACTGGACTCACAGTAGAGATTCAAATCTTAGAAAGTTAGAGTGTCAGTCCTTTTGTACTTAAGTCGTCATCGTTCCTATTGTATTAAATTCGGATGCAATTTCTGTGTTTCATCGTCAATAAGAAGGTCCAAAGGATATAGTGAACAAGAAGTGAAGATCGGAATCTAAAACTGGGCTCCCAGGAGAGGTTCAAATCATAGAAAGTTGGAGTCTCAGTCCTCTTCTTCTTAAGTCGGCATTGTGCCTTTTGAATTGAATTCCGATGCATTTTCTGTGTTTCATCGGCAATACGAAGGTCCAAGGTATACAGTGAACCTGAAGTGAAGCATCGGAATCTAAAACTAGACTCACAGGAGAGGTTCAAATCATAGGAAGTTAGAGTGGCAGTCCTCTTGTACTTAAGTCGGCATTGTGACTTTTGTATTAAATTCGGATGCAATTTCTGTGTTTCATCATCAATAAGAAGGTCCAAGGGATACAGTAAACCTGAAGTGAAGCATCGGAATCTAAAACTGGGCTAACAGGAGAGGTTCAATCATAGAAATTTAGAGTGTCAGTCCTTATGTACTTAAGTCGGCATTGTGCTTTTTGAACTTTTATTCCGATGCAATTACTGTGTTTCATTGTCAATTAGAAGTTCCAAGGAATACAGTTAACCTGTAGTGAAGCATCGGAATCTAAAACTGGACTCACAGGAGAGTTTCAAATCATAGGAAGTTAGAGTGTCAGTCCTCTTGTACTTAAGTCGGCATTGTGACTTTTGTATTAAATTCGGATGCAATTTCTGTGTTTCATCGTCAATAAGAATATTCAAGGGATACAGTAAACTTGAAGTGAAGCATCGGAATCTAAACCTGGACCCACAGGAGAGGTTCAAAACATAGAAAGTGAGAGTGTCAGTCCTGTTGTACTTAAGTCGGCATTGTGCCTTTTGTATTAATTTCGAATGCAATATCTGAGATTCATCGTCAATAAGAAGGTCCAAGGGATACAGTAAACCTGAAGTGAAGCATCGGAATCCAAAACTGGACTCACAGGAGAGGTTCAAATCATAGAAAGTTAGGGTGTCAGTCCTCTTGTACTGACGTCGTCATTGTGCCGTTTGTATTAAATTCGTATGCAACTTCTGAGTTTCATCATCAATAGGAAGGTCCAAGGGATACAGTAAACCTGAAGTGAAGCATCGGAAGCTAAAACTGGGCTAACGGGAGAGGTTCAAATCATAGAAAGTTAGAGTGTCAGTCCTCTTGTACTTAAGTCGGCATTGTGCCTTTTGTATTAAATTCGAATGCAATTTCTGTGTTTCATCGTCAATAAGAAGGTTCAAGGGATACAGTTAACTGAGGTGAAGCATCGGAATCTAAACCTGGACCCACAGGAGAAGTTCTAATCATAGAAAGTGAGAGTGTCAGTCCTCTTGTACTTAAGTCCGCATTGTGATTTTTGTATTAATTTCGGATGCAATTTCTGTGTTTCATCGTCAATAAGAAGGTCCAAGGGATACAGTAAACCTGAAGTGAACCATCGGAATCTAAAACTGGACTCACAGGAGAGGTTCAAATCATAGAAAGTTAGGGTGTCAGTCCTCTTGTACTTAAGTCGGCATTGTGCCGTTTGTATTAAATTCGGATGCAATTTCTGTGTTTCATCATCAATAAGAAGGTCCAAGGGATACAGTAAACCTGAAGTGAAGCATCGGAATCTAAAACTGGGCTAACAGGAGAGGTTCAATCATAGAAATTTAGAGTGTCAGTCCTCTTGTACTTAAGTCGGCATTGTGCCTTTTGAATTTAATTCGGATGCAATTTCTGTGGCTCATCGTCAATAAGAAGGTCCAAGGTATACAGGAAACCTGAAGTGAAGCATCGGAATCTAAAACTGGACTCACAGGAGAGGTTCAAATCATAGAAAGTGAGAGTGTCAGTCCTCTTGTACTTAAGTCGGCATTGTGCCTTTTGTACTATATTCGGATGCAGTTTTTTTGTTTCATTGTCAATAAAAAGGTCCAAGGTATACAGGAAACCGGAAGTGAAGCATCGGAATCTAAAACTGGACTCACAGGAGAGGTTCAAATCATAGAAAGTGAGAGTGTCTGTCCACTTGTACTTAAGTCGGCATTGTGCCTTTTGTATTAAATTCTGATGCAATTTCTGTGTTTCATCGTCAATATGAAGGTCCAAGGGATACAAAAAACCGAAGTGAGACATCGGAATCTAAAACTGGACTCACAGGAGAGGTTCAAATCATAGAAAGATAGAGTGTCAGCTCTTCTTGTACTCAAGTCGGCATTGTGCCCTTTGTATTAAATTCGCATGCAATTTCTGTGTTTCTTCATCAATACGACGGTACAAGGGATACAGTAAACCTGAAGTGAAGCGTCGGAATCTAAAACTGGACTCACCGGAGAGGTTCAAATCATAGAAAGTTAGAGTGTCAGTCCTCTTGTACTTTAGTCGGCCTTGTGCCTTTTCAATTTAATTGCGATGCAATTTCTGTGTTTCATCGTCAATAAGATGGTCCAAGGGATACAGTTAACCTGAAGTGAAGCATCGGATTCTAAAACTGGACTTACAGGAGAGGTTCAAATCATAGAAAATTAGAGTGTCAGTCCTCTTGTACTTAAGTCGGCATTGTACCATTTGTATTAAATTCGGATGCAATTTCTGTGTTTCATCGTCAATAAGTAAGTCCAAGGGATACAGTAAACCTGAAGTGATACATCAGATTCTAAAACTGGACTCACAGGACAGGTTCAAAACATAGAAAATTAGAGCGTCAGTCATCTTGTACTTAAGTCGGCATTGTGCCTTTTCAATTTCATTCCGATGCAATTTATGTGCTTCATCGTCAATAAGAAGGTCCATGGTATACAGTAAACCTGAAGTGTAACATTGGAATCTAAAACTGGACTCAAAGGAGAGGTTCAAATCATAGAAATTTAGAAAGTCAGTCCTCTTGAACTGAAGTCGTAATTGTGATTTTTGAATTTAATTCCGATGCTATTTCTGTGTTTCATCGTCAATACGAAGGTCCAAGGTATACAGTCAACTTGAAGTGAAGCATTGGTATCTAAAACTGGACTCACAGGAGAGATTCAAATCATAGAAAGTTAATGTGTCAGTCCTTTTGTACTTAAGTCGTCATTGTGTCTTTTGTATTAAATTCGGATGAAATTAATATGTTTCATCGTCAATAAGAAGGTTCAAGGGATACAGTAAACCTGAAGTGAAGCATCGGAATCTAAACCTGGACCCACAGGAGAGGTTCAAATCATAGAAAGTGAGAGCGTCAGTCCCCTTGTACTTAAGTCGGCATTGTGCCTTCTGTATTTAATTCGGATGCAGTTTCTGTGTTTCATCGTCAGTATGATGGTCCAAGGGATACAGTAAACCTGAAGTGAATCATCGGAATCTAAAACTGGACTCACAGGAGAGTTTCATATCATAGAAAGTTAGAGTGTCAGTCGTCTTGTACTTAAGTCGGCATTGTGCCCTTTGTATTAAATTCGGATGTAATTTCTGTGTTTCATCATCAATAAGAAGGTACAAGGGATACAGTAAATGTGAACTGAAGCATCGGAATCTAAAACTGGACTCACCGGAATGGTTCAAATCAAAGAATGTTAGAGTGTCAGTCCTCCTGTAGTTTAGTCGGCCTTGTTCATTTCGAATTTAATTCCGATGCAATTTCTGTGTTTCATCGTCAATACGATGGTCCAAGGGATGCAGTAAACCTGAAGTGTAGCTTCGGAATCTAAAACTGGACTCACAGGAGAGGTTCAAACCATAGAAAGTTAGAGTGTCAGTCCTCTTGTACTTAAGTCGGCATTGTGCCTTTTGTATTAAATTCGGATGCAATTTCTGTGTTTCATCGTCAATAAGAGGTTCCAAGGAATACAATAAACCTGAAGTGAAGCATCGGAAACTAAAACTGGACTCACAGGAGAGGTTCAAATCGTAGAAAGTTAGAGTGTCAGTCCTCTTGTACTTAAGTCGGCATTGTGACTTTTGAATTTAGTTCCGATGCAATTTCTGTGTTTCATCGTCAATAAGAAGGTCCATTGGATACAGTAAACCCGAAGTGAAGCATCGGTATCTAAAACTGGACTCACAGGAGAGATTCAAATCATAGAAAGTTAAAGTGTCAGTCCTTTTGTACTTAAGTCGACATTGTGTCTTTTGTATTAAATTCGGATGAAATTAATGTGTTTCATCGTCAATAAGAAGGTTTAAGGGATACAGTAAACCTGAAGTGAAGCATCGGAATCTAAACCTGGACCCACAGGAGAGGTTCAAATCATAGAAAGTGAGAGCGTCAGTCCTCTTGTACTTAAGTCGGCATTGTGCCTTCTGTATTTAATTCGGATGCAGTTTCTGTGTTTCATCGTCAGTATGATGGTCCAAGGGATACAGTAAACCTGAAGTGAATCATCGGAATCTAAAACTGGACTCACAGGAGAGTTTCATATCATAGAAAGTTAGAGTGTCAGTCGTCTTGTACTTAAGTCGGCATTGTGCCCTTTGTATTAAATTCGGATGTAATTTCTGTGTTTCATCATCAATAAGAAGGTACAAGGGATACAGTAAATGTGAACTGAAGCATCGGAATCTAAAACTGGACTCACCGGAATGGTTCAAATCAAAGAATGTTAGAGTGTCAGTCCTCCTGTAGTTTAGTCGGCCTTGTTCATTTCGAATTTAATTCCGATGCAATTTCTGTGTTTCATCGTCAATACGATGGTCCAAGGGATGCAGTAAACCTGAAGTGTAGCTTCGGAATCTAAAACTGGACTCACAGGAGAGGTTCAAACCATAGAAAGTTAGAGTGTCAGTCCTCTTGTACTTAAGTCGGCATTGTGCCTTTTGTATTAAATTCGGATGCAATTTCTGTGTTTCATCGTCAATAAGAGGTTCCAAGGAATACAATAAACCTGAAGTGAAGCATCGGAAACTAAAACTGGACTCACAGGAGAGGTTCAAATCGTAGAAAGTTAGAGTGTCAGTCCTCTTGTACTTAAGTCGGCATTGTGACTTTTGAATTTAGTTCCGATGCAATTTCTGTGTTTCATCGTCAATAAGAAGGTCCATTGGATACAGTAAACCCGAAGTGAAGCATCGGTATCTAAAACTGGACTCACAGGAGAGATTCAAATCATAGAAAGTTAAAGTGTCAGTCCTTTTGTACTTAAGTCGACATTGTGTCTTTTGTATTAAATTCGGATGAAATTAATGTGTTTCATCGTCAATAAGAAGGTTTAAGGGATACAGTAAACCTGAAGTGAAGCATCGGAATCTAAACCTGGACCCACAGGAGAGGTTCAAATCATAGAAAGTGAGAGCGTCAGTCCTCTTGTACTTAAGTCGGCATTGTGCCTTCTGTATTTAATTCGGATGCAGTTTCTGTGTTTCATCGTCAATAAGAAGGTCCAAGGTATACAGGAAAGCGGAAGTGAAGCATCTGAATCTAAAACTGGACTCACAGGAGAGGTTCAAATCATAGAAAGTGAGAGTGTCAGTCCTCTTGTACTTAAGTCGGCATTGTGCCTTTTGTTACAAATTCGGATGCAATTTCTGTGTTTCATCGTCAGTATGATGGTCCAAGGGATACAGTAAACCTGAAGTGAATCATCGGAATCTAAAACTGGACTCACAGGAGAGTTTCAAATCATAGAAAGTTAGAGTGTGAGTCGTCTTGTACTTAAGTCGGCATTGTGCCCTTTGTATTAAATTCGGATGTAATTTCTGTGTCTCATCATCAATAAGAAGGTACAAGGGATACAGTAAATGTGAACTGAAGCATCGGAATCTAAAACTGGACTCACCGGAGTGGTTCAAATCATAGAAAGTTAGAGTGTCAGTCCTCCTGTACTTTAGTCGGCCTTGTTCATTTCGAATTTAATTCCGATGCAATTTCTGTGTTTCATCGTCAATACGATGGTCCAAGGGAGGCAGTAAACCTGAAGTGAAGCTTCGGAATCTAAAACTGGACTCACAGGAGAGGTTCAAATCATAGAAAGTTAGAGTGTCAGTCCTCTTGTACTTAAGTCGGCATTGTGACTTTTGAATTTAATTCCGATGCAATTTCTGTGTTTCATCGTCAATAAGAAGGTCCATTGGATACAGTAAACCCGAAGTGAAGCATCGGAATCTAAAACTGGACTCACAGGAGAGGTTCAAATCATAGAAAGATAGACTGTCAGTCCTCTTGTAGTTAAGTCAGCATTGTGCCTTTTTAAGTTAATTCCGATGCAATTTCTGTGTTTCATTGTCAATAAGAAGGTCCAAGGGATACAGTAAACCTGAAGTGATGCATCGGAATCTAAAACTTGAATCACAGGAGAGGTTCAAATCATAGAAAGTTAGAGTGTCAGTCCTCCTGTACTTAAGATGGCACTGTGCCATTTGTATTTGATTCCGATGCAATTTCTGTGTTTCATCGTCAATAAAAATGTCCAAGGGATACAGTATACCGGAAGTGAAGCGTCGGAATCAAAAACTGGACTCACAGGAGAGGTTCAAATCATAGAAAGTTAGAGTGTCAGTCCTCTGGTACTTTAGACGGCATTGTGCCTATTGTATTAAATTCGGATGCAATTTCTGTGTTTCATCGTCAATAAGAGGTTCCAAGGAATACAATAAACCTGAAGTGAAGCATCGGAATCTAAAACTGGACTCACAGGAGAGGTTCAAATCGTAGAAAGTTATAGTGTCAGTCCTCTTGTACTTATGTCGGCATTGTGACTTTTGAATTTAATTCCGATGCTATTTCTGTGTTTCATCGTCAATAAGAAGGTCCATGGGATACAGTAAACCTGAAGTGAAGCATCGGAATCTAAAACTGGACTCACAGGAGAGGTTCAAATCATAGGAAGTTAGAGTGTCAGTCCTCTTGTAGTTAAGTCGGCATTGTGCCTTTTTAAGTGAATTCCGATGCAATTTCTGTGTTTCATTGTCAATAAGAAGGTCCAAGGGATACAGTAAACCGGAAGTGAAGCATCGGAATCTAAAACTAGACTCGCAGGAGAGGTTCTAATCCAAGAAAGTTAGAGTGTCAGTCCTCTTCTACTTAAGTCGGCATTGTGCCTTTTGAATTGAATTCCGATGCAATTTCTGTGTTTCGTCGCAAATAAGATGGTCCAAGGTATACAGTGAACCTGAAGTGAAGCATCGGAATCTAAAACTAGACTCACAGGAGAGGTTCAAATCATAGAAAGTTAGGATGTCAGTCCTCTTGTACTTAAGTCGGCATTGTGACATTTGTATTAAATTCGGATGCAATTTATGTGTTTCCTCGTCAATAAGGAGGTCCAAGGGATACAGTAAACCTGAAGTGAAGCATCGGAATCTAAAACTGGACTCACCGGAGAGGTTCAAATCATAGAAAGTTAGGGTGTCAGTCCTCTTGTACTTAAGTCGGCATTGTGACGTTTGTATTACATTCGGATGCAATTACTGTGTTTCATCATCAATAAGAAGGTCCAAGGGATACAGTAAACCTGAAGTGAAGTATCGGAATCTAAAACTGGACTCACAGGAGAGATTCAAATCATAGAAAGTTAAAGTGTCAGTCCTTTTGTACTTAAGTCGACATTGTGTCTTTTGTATTAAATTCGGATGAAATTAATGTGTTTCATCGTCAATAAGAAGGTTTAAGGGATACAGTAAACCTGAAGTGAAGCATCGGAATCTAATCCTGGACCCACAGGAGAGGTTCAAATCATAGAAAGTGAGAGCGTCAGTCCTCTTGTACTTAAGTCGGCATTGTGCCTTCTGTATTTAATTCGGATGCAGTTTCTGTGTTTCATCGTCAATAAGAAGGTCCAAGGTATACAGGAAAGCGGAAGTGAAGCATCTGAATCTAAAACTGGACTCACAGGAGAGGTTCAAATCATAGAAAGTGAGAGTGTCAGTCCTCTTGTACTTAAGTCGGCATTGTGCCTTTTGTTACAAATTCGGATGCAATTTCTGTGTTTCATCGTCAGTATGATGGTCCAAGGGATACAGTAAACCTGAAGTGAATCATCGGAATCTAAAACTGGACTCACAGGAGAGTTTCAAATCATAGAAAGTTAGAGTGTGAGTCGTCTTGTACTTAAGTCGGCATTGTGCCCTTTGTATTAAATTCGGATGTAATTTCTGTGTCTCATCATCAATAAGAAGGTACAAGGGATACAGTAAATGTGAACTGAAGCATCGGAATCTAAAACTGGACTCACCGGAGTGGTTCAAATCATAGAAAGTTAGAGTGTCAGTCCTCCTGTACTTTAGTCGGCCTTGTTCATTTCGAATTTAATTCCGATGCAATTTCTGTGTTTCATCGTCAATACGATGGTCCAAGGGAGGCAGTAAACCTGAAGTGAAGCTTCGGAATCTAAAACTGGACTCACAGGAGAGGTTCAAATCATAGAAAGATAGACTGTCAGTCCTCTTGTAGTTAAGTCAGCATTGTGCCTTTTTAAGTTAATTCCGATGCAATTTCTGTGTTTCATTGTCAATAAGAAGGTCCAAGGGATACAGTAAACCTGAAGTGATGCATCGGAAACTAAAACTTGAATCACAGGAGAGGTTCAAATCATAGAAAGTTAGAGTGTCAGTCCTCCTGTACTTAAGATGGCACTGTGCCATTTGTATTTAATTCCGATGCAATTTCTGTGTTTCATCGTCAATAAAAATGTCCAAGGGATACAGTATACCGGAAGTGAAGCGTCGGAATCAAAAACTGGACTCACAGGAGAGGTTCAAATCATAGAAAGTTATAGTGTCAGTCCTCTTGTACTTATGTCGGCATTGTGACTTTTGAATTTAATTCCGATGCTATTTCTGTGTTTCATCGTCAATAAGAAGGTCCATGGGATACAGTAAAGCTGAAGTGAAGCATCGGAATCTAAAACTGGACTCACAGGAGAGGTTCAAATCATAGGAAGTTAGAGTGTCAGTCCTCTTGTAGTTAAGTCGGCATTGTGCCTTTTTAAGTTAATTCCGATGCAATTTCTGTGTTTCATTGTCAATAAGAAGGTCCAAGGGATACAGTAAACCGGAAGTGAAGCATCGGAATCTAAAACTAGACTCGCAGGAGAGGTTCTAATCCAAGAAAGTTAGAGTGTCAGTCCTCTTCTACTTAAGTCGGCATTGTGCCTTTTGAATTGAATTCCGATGCAATTTCTGTGTTTCGTCGCAAATAAGATGGTCCAAGGTATACAGTGAACCTGAAGTGAAGCATCGGAATCTAAAACTAGACTCACAGGAGAGGTTCAAATCATAGAAAGTTAGGATGTCAGTCCTCTTGTACTTAAGTCGGCATTGTGACATTTGTATTAAATTCGGATGCAATTTATGTGTTTCCTCGTCAATAAGGAGGTCCAAGGGATACAGTAAACCTGAAGTGAAGCATCGGAATCTAAAACTGGACTCACCGGAGAGGTTCAAATCATAGAAAGTTAGGGTGTCAGTCCTCTTGTACTTAAGTCGGCATTGTGACGTTTGTATTACATTCGGATGCAATTACTGTGTTTCATCATAAATAAGAAGGTCCAAGGGATACAGTAAACCTGAAGTGAAGTATCGGAATCTAAAACTGGACTCACAGGAGAGATTCAAATCATAGAAAGTTAAAGTGTCAGTCCTTTTGTACTTAAGTCGACATTGTGTCTTTTGTATTAAATTCGGATGAAATTAATGTGTTTCATCGTCAATAAGAAGGTTTAAGTCATACAGTAAACCTGAAGTGAAGCATCGGAATCTAAACCTGGACCCACAGGAGAGGTTCAAATCATAGAAAGTGAGATCGTCAGTCCTCTTGTACTTAAGTCGGCATTGTGCCTTCTGTATTTAATTCGGATGCAGTTTCTGTGTTTCATCGTCAATAAGAAGGTCCAAGGTATACAGGAAAGCGGAAGTGAAGCATCTGAATCTAAAACTGGACTCACAGGAGAGGTTCAAATCATAGAAAGTGAGAGTGTCAGTCCTCTTGTACTTAAGTCGGCATTGTGAATTTTGTTACAAATTCGGATGCAATTTCTGTGTTTCATCGTCAGTATGATGGTCCAAGGGATACAGTAAACCTGAAGTGAGTCATCGGAATCTAAAACTGGACTCACAGGAGAGTTTCAAATCATAGAAAGTTAGAGTGTGAGTCGTCTTGTACTTAAGTCGGCATTGTGCCCTTTGTATTAAATTCGGATGTAATTTCTGTGTCTCATCATCAATAAGAAGGTACAAGGGATACAGTAAATGTGAACTGAAGCATCGGAATCTAAAACTGGACTCACCGGAGTGGTTCAAATCATAGAAAGTTAGAGTGTCAGTCCTCCTGTACTTTAGTCGGCCTTGTTCATTTCGAATTTAATTCCGATGCAATTTCTGTGTTTCATCGTCAATACGATGGTCCAAGGGAGGCAGTAAACCTGAAGTGAAGCTTCGGAATCTAAAACTGGACTCACAGGAGAGGTTCAAATCATAGAAAGTTAGAGTGTCAGTCCTCTTGTACTTAAGTCGGCATTGTGACTTTTGAATTTAATTCCGATGCAATTTCTGTGTTTCATCGTCAATAAGAAGGTCCATTGGATACAGTAAACCCGAAGTGAAGCATCGGAATCTAAAACTGGACTCACAGGAGAGGTTCAAATCATAGAAAGATAGACTGTCAGTCCTCTTGTAGTTAAGTCAGCATTGTGCCTTTTTAAGTTAATTCCGATGCAATTTCTGTGTTTCATTGTCAATAAGAAGGTCCAGGGGATACAGTAAACCTGAAGTGATGCATCGGAATCTAAAACTGGAATCACAGGAGAGGTTCAAATCATAGAAAGTTAGAGTGTCAGTCCTCCTGTACTTAAGATGGCACTGTGCCATTTGTATTTAATTCCGATGCAATTTATGTGTTTCATCGTCAATAAAAATGTCCAAGGGATACAGTATACCGGAAGTGAAGCGTCGGAATCAAAAACTGGACTCACAGGAGAGGTTCAAATCATAGAAAGTTAGAGTGTCAGTCCTCTGGTACTTTAGACGGCATTGTGCCTATTGTATTAAATTCGGATGCAATTTCTGTGTTTCATCGTCAATAAGAGGTTCCAAGGAATACAATAAACCTGAAGTGAAGCATCGGAATCTAAAACTGGACTCACAGGAGAGGTTCAAATCGTAGAAAGTTATAGTGTATGTCCTCTTGTACTTATGTCGGCATTGTGACTTTTGAATTTAATTCCGATGCTATTTCTGTGTTTCATCGTCAATAAGAAGGTCCATGGGATACAGTAAACCTGAAGTGAAGCATCGGAATCTAAAACTGGACTCACAGGAGAGGTTCAAATCATAGGAAGTTAGAGTGTCAGTCCTCTTGTAGTTAAGTCGGCATTGTGCCTTTTTAAGTTAATTCCGATGCAATTTCTGTGTTTCATTGTCAATAAGAAGGTCCAAGGGATACAGTAAACCGGAAGTGAAGCATCGGAATCTAAAACTAGACTCGCAGGAGAGGTTCTAATCCAAGAAAGTTAGAGTGTCAGTCCTCTTCTACTTAAGTCGGCATTGTGCCTTTTGAATTGAATTCCGATGCAATTTCTGTGTTTCGTCGCAAATAAGATGGTCCAAGGTATACAGTGAACCTGAAGTGAAGCATCGGAATCTAAAACTAGACTCACAGGAGAGGTTCAAATCATAGAAAGTTAGGATGTCAGTCCTCTTGTACTTAAGTCGGCATTGTGACATTTGTATTAAATTCGGATGCAATTTATGTGTTTCCTCGTCAATAAGGAGGTCCAAGGGATACAGTAAACCTGAAGTGAAGCATCGGAATCTAAAACTGGACTCACCGGAGAGGTTCAAATCATAGAAAGTTAGGGTGTCAGTCCTCTTGTACTTAAGTCGGCATTGTGACGTTTGTATTACATTCGGATGCAATTACTGTGTTTCATCATCAATAAGAAGGTCCAAGGGATACAGTAAACCTGAAGTGAAGTATCGGAATCTAAAACTGGACTCACAGGAGAGATTCAAATCATAGAAAGTTAAAGTGTCAGTCCTTTTGTACTTAAGTCGACATTGTGTCTTTTGTATTAAATTCGGATGAAATTAATGTGTTTCATCGTCAATAAGAAGGTTTAAGGGATACAGTAAACCTGAAGTGAAGCATCGGAATCTAAACCTGGACCCACAGGAGAGGTTCAAATCATAGAAAGTGAGAGCGTCAGTCCTCTTGTACTTAAGTCGGCATTGTGCCTTCTGTATTTAATTCGGATGCAGTTTCTGTGTTTCATCGTCAATAAGAAGGTCCAAGGTATACAGGAAAGCGGAAGTGAAGCATCTGAATCTAAAACTGGACTCACAGGAGAGGTTCAAATCATAGAAAGTGAGAGTGTCAGTCCTCTTGTACTTAAGTCGGCATTGTGCCTTTTGTTACAAATTCGGATGCAATTTCTGTGTTTCATCGTCAGTATGATGGTCCAAGGGATACAGTAAACCTGAAGTGAATCATCGGAATCTAAAACTGGACTCACAGGAGAGTTTCAAATCATAGAAAGTTAGAGTGTGAGTCGTCTTGTACTTAAGTCGGCATTGTGCCCTTTGTATTAAATTCGGATGTAATTTCTGTGTCTCATCATCAATAAGAAGGTACAAGGGATACAGTAAATGTGAACTGAAGCATCGGAATCTAAAACTGGACTCACCGGAGTGGTTCAAATCATAGAAAGTTAGAGTGTCAGTCCTCCTGTACTTTAGTCGGCCTTGTTCATTTCGAATTTAATTCCGATGCAATTTCTGTGTTTCATCGTCAATACGATGGTCCAAGGGAGGCAGTAAACCTGAAGTGAAGCTTCGGAATCTAAAACTGGACTCACAGGAGAGGTTCAAATCATAGAAAGTTAGAGTGTCAGTCCTCTTGTACTTAAGTCGGCATTGTGACTTTTGAATTTAATTCCGATGCAATTTCTGTGTTTCATCGTCAATAAGAAGGTCCATTGGATACAGTAAACCCGAAGTGAAGCATCGGAATCTAAAACTGGACTCACAGGAGAGGTTCAAATCATAGAAAGATAGACTGTCAGTCCTCTTGTAGTTAAGTCAGCATTGTGCCTTTTTAAGTTAATTCCGATGCAATTTCTGTGTTTCATTGTCAATAAGAAGGTCCAAGGGATACAGTAAACCTGAAGTGATGCATCGGAATCTAAAACTTGAATCACAGGAGAGGTTCAAATCATAGAAAGTTAGAGTGTCAGTCCTCCTGTACTTAAGATGGCACTGTGCCATTTGTATTTAATTCCGATGCAATTTATGTGTTTCATCGTCAATAAAAATGTCCAAGGGATACAGTATACCGGAAGTGAAGCGTCGGAATCAAAAACTGGACTCACAGGAGAGGTTCAAATCATAGAAAGTTAGAGTGTCAGTCCTCTGGTACTTTAGACGGCATTGTGCCTATTGTATTAAATTCGGATGCAATTTCTGTGTTTCATCGTCAATAAGAGGTTCCAAGGAATACAATAAACCTGAAGTGAAGCATCGGAATCTAAAACTGGACTCACAGGAGAGGTTCAAATCGTAGAAAGTTATAGTGTCTGTCCTCTTGTACTTATGTCGGCATTGTGACTTTTGAATTTAATTCCGATGCTATTTCTGTGTTTCATCGTCAATAAGAAGGTCCATGGGATACAGTAAACCTGAAGTGAAGCATCGGAATCTAAAACTGGACTCACAGGAGAGGTTCAAATCATAGGAAGTTAGAGTGTCAGTCCTCTTGTAGTTAAGTCGGCATTGTGCCTTTTTAAGTTAATTCCGATGCAATTTCTGTGTTTCATTGTCAATAAGAAGGTCCAAGGGATACAGTAAACCGGAAGTGAAGCATCGGAATCTAAAACTAGACTCGCAGGAGAGGTTCTAATCCAAGAAAGTTAGAGTGTCAGTCCTCTTCTACTTAAGTCGGCATTGTGCCTTTTGAATTGAATTCCGATGCAATTTCTGTGTTTCGTCGCAAATAAGATGGTCCAAGGTATACAGTGAACCTGAAGTGAAGCATCGGAATCTAAAACTAGACTCACAGGAGAGGTTCAAATCATAGAAAGTTAGGATGTCAGTCCTCTTGTACTTAAGTCGGCATTGTGACATTTGTATTAAATTCGGATGCAATTTATGTGTTTCCTCGTCAATAAGGAGGTCCAAGGGATACAGTAAACCTGAAGTGAAGCATCGGAATCTAAAACTGGACTCACCGGAGAGGTTCAAATCATAGAAAGTTAGGGTTTCAGTCCTCTTGTACTTAAGTCGGCATTGTGACGTTTGTATTACATTCGGATGCAATTACTGTGTTTCATCATCAATAAGAAGGTCCAAGGGATACAGTAAACCTGAAGTGAAGTATCGGAATCTAAATCTGGGCTAACAGGAGAGGTTCAACTCATAGAAAGTTAGAGTGTCAGTCCTCTTGAACTTAAGTAGGCATTGTGCCTTTTGTATTAAATTCGGATGCAATTTCTGTGTTTCATCGTCAGTATGAAGGTCCAAGGGATACAGTAAACCTGAAGTGAATCATCGGAATCTAAAACTGGACTCACAGGAGAGTTTCAAATCATAGAAAGTTAGGGTGTCAGTCTTCTTGTACTTAAGTCGGCATTGTGCCCTTTGTATTAAATTCGGATGTAATTTCTGTGTTTCATCATCAATAAGAAGGTACAAGGGATACAGTGAACGTGAACTGAAGCATCGGAATCTAAAACTGGACTCACCGGAGTGGTTCAAATCATAGAAAGTTAGAGTGTCAGTCCTCCTGTACTTTAGTCGGCCTTGTTCATTTCGAATTTAATTCCGATGCAATTTCTGTGTTTCATCGTCAATAAGATGGTCCAAGGGATACAGTAAACCTGAAGTGAAGCTTCGGAATCTAAAACTGGACTGGCAGGAGAGGTTCAAATCATAGAAAATTAGAGTGTCAGTCCTCTTGTACTTAAGTCGGCATTGTGCCTTTTGTATTTAATTCGGATGCAATTTCTGTGTTTCATCGTCAATAAGAGGTTCCAAGGAATACAATAAACCTGAAGTGAAGCATCGGAATCTAAAACTGGACTCACAGGAGAGGTTCAAATCGTAGAAAGTTAGAGTGTCAGTCCTCTTGTACTTAAGTCGGCATTGTGACTTTTGAATTTAATTCCGATGCAATTTCTGTGTTTCATCGTCAATAAGAAGGTCCATGCGATACAGTAAACCTGAAGTGAAGCATCGGAATCTAAAACTGGACTCACAGGAGAGGTTCAAATCGTAGAAAGTTAGAGTGTCAGTCCTCTTGTACTTAAGTCGGCATTGCGACTTTTGAATTTAAGTCCGATGCAATTTCTGTGTTTCATTGTCAATAAGAAAGTCCAAGGGATACAGTAAACCTGAAGTGAAGCATCGGAATCCAAAACTAGACTCACAGGAGAGGTTCAAATCATAGGAAGTTAGAGTGACAGTCCTCTTGTACTTAAGTCGTCATTGTGTCTTTTGTATTAAATTCGGATGAAATTTCTGTGTTTCATCGTCAATAAGAAGGTCCAAGGTATACAGTGAAGCTGAAGTGAAGCATCGGAATCGAAAACTAAACTCACAGGAGAGATTCAAATCCTAGAAAGTTAGAGTGTCAGTCCACTTCTACTTAAGTCGGCATTGTGCCTTTTGAACTGAATTCCGATGCAATTTCTGTGTTTCGTCGCAAATAAGAAGGTCCAAGGTATACAGTGAACCTGAAGTGAAGCATCGGAATCTAAAACTAGACTCACAGGAGAGGTTCAAATCATAGACAGTTAGAATGTCAGTCCTCTTGTACTTAAGTCGGCATTGTGACAGTTGTATTAAATTCGGATGCAATTTCTGTGTTTCCTCGTCAATAAGGAGGTCCAAGGGATACAGTAAACCTGAAGTGAAGCATCGGAATCTAAAACTGGACTCACCGGAGAGGTTCAAATCATAGAAAGTTAGGGTGTCAGTCCTCTTGTACTTAAGTCGGCATTGTGCCGTTTGTATTACATTCGGATGCAATTTCTGTGTTTCATCGTCAATAAGAAGGTCCAAAGGGATACAGTAAACCTGAAGTGAAGTAACGGAATCTAAAACTGGGCTAACAGGAGAGGTTCAAATCATAGAAAGTGAGAGTGTCAGTCCTCTTGAACTTAAGTCGGCATTGTGCCTTTTGTATTAAATTCGGATGCAATTTCTGTATTTCATCGTCAATAAGAAGGTTCAAGGGATACAGTAAACCTGAAGTGAAGCATCGGAATCTAAACCTGGACCCACAGGAGAGGTTCAAATCATAGAAAGTGAGAGCGTCAGTCCTCTTGTACTTAAGTCGGCCTTGTTCCTTTCGAATTTAATTCCGATGCAATTTCTGTGTTTCATCGTCAATAAGATGCTCCAAGGGATACAGTAAACCTGAAGTGAAGCTTCGGAATCTAAAACTGGACTCACAGGAGAGGTTCAAATCATAGAATGTTAGAGTGTCAGTCCTCTTGTACTTAAGTTGGCATTGTGCCTTTTATATTAAATTCGGATGCAATTTCTGTGTTTCATCGTCCATAAGAGGGTCCAAGGGATACAATAAACCTGAAGTGAAGCATCGGAATCTAAAACAGGACTCACAGGAGAGGTTCAAATCGTAGAAAGTTAGAGTGTCAGTTATCTTCTACTTAAGTCGGCATTGTGCCTTTTCAATTTCATTCCGATGCAATTTATGTGCTTCATCGTCTATAAGAAGGTCCATGGTATACAGTAAACCTGAAGTGTATCATCGGAATCTAAAACTGGACTCAAAGGAGAGGTTCAAATCCTAGAAAGTTAGTGTGTCAGTCCCCTTCTACTTAAGTCGGCACTGTGCCTTTTGAACTGAATTCCGATGCAATTTCTGTGTTCGTCGCAAATAAGAAGGTCCAAGGTATACAGTGAACCTGAAGTGAAGCATCGGAATCTAAACCTGGACCCACAGGAGAGGTTCAAATCATAGAAAGTGAGAGTGTCTGTCCTCTTGTACTGAAGTCGGCATTGTGCCTTTTGTATTAAATTCGGATGCAATTTCTGTGTTTCATCATCAGTTTGAAGGTCCAAGGGATACAGTAAACCTGAAGTGAATCATCGGAATCTAAAACTGGACTCACAGGAGAGTTTCAAATCATAGAAAGTTAGAGTGTCAGTCTTCTTGTACTTAAGTAGGCATTGTGCCCTTTGTATTAAATTCGGATGTAATTTCTGTGTTTCATCATCAATAAGAAGGTACAAGGGATACAGTAAACCTGAACTGAAGCATCGGAATCTAAAACTAGACTCACCGGAGAGGTTCAAATCATAGAAAGTTAGAGTGTCAGTCCTCCTGTACTTAAGTCGGCCTTGTTCCTTTCGAATTTAATTCCGATGCAATTTCTGTGTTTCATCGTCAATAAGATGCTCCAAGGGATACAGTAAACCTCAAGTGAAGCTTCGGAATCTAAAACTGGACTCACAGGAGAGGTTCAAGTCATAGAATGTTAGAGTGTCAGTCCTCTTGTACTTAAGTCGGCATTGTGCCTTTTATATTAAATTCGGATGCAATTTCTGTGTTTCATCGTCAATAAGAGGTTCCAAGGGATACAATAAACGTGAAGTGAAGCATCGGAAACTAAAACTGGACTCACAGGAGAGGTTCAAATCGTAGAAAGTTAGAGTGTCAGTCCTCTTCTACTTAAGTCGGCATTGTGCCTTTTCAATTTCATTCCGATGCAATTTATGTGCTTCATCGTCAATAAGAAGGTCCATGGTATACAGTAAACCTGAAGTGTAGCATCGGAATCTAAAACTGGACTCAAAGGAGAGGTTCAAATAATAGGAATTTAGAAAGTCAGTCCTCTTGAACTGAAGTCGGAATTGTGCCTTTCAATTTAATTCCGATGCTATTTCTGTGTTTCATCGTCAATACGAAGGTCCAAGGTATACAGTAAACTTGAAGTGAAGCATCGGTATCTAAAACTGGACTCACAGGAGAGATTCAAATCATAGAAAGTTAGAGTGTCAGTCCTTTTGTACATAAGTCGTCATTGTGACTTTTGTATTAAATTCGGATGAAATTTCTGTGTTTCATCGTCAATAAGTAGGTCCAAGGGATACAGTGAACCTGAAGTGAAGCATCGGAATCTAAAACTAAACTCACAGGAGAGGTTCAAATCCTAGAAACTTAGAGTGTCAGTCCCCTTTCACTTAAGTCGGCATTGTGCCTATTGAATTGAATTCCGATGCAATTTCTGTGTTTCGTCGCAAATAAGAAGGTCCAAGGTATACAGTGAACCGGAAGTGAAGCATCGGAATCTGAAACTAGACTCACAGGAGAGGTTCAAATCATAGAAAGTGAGAGCGTCAGTCCTCTTGTACTTAAGTCGGTATGTGCCTTTTATATTAAATTCGGATGCAGTTTCTGTGTTTCATCGTCAATAAGACGGTCCAAGGTATACAGGAAACCGGAAGTGAAGCATCTGAATCTAAAACTGGACTCACAGGTGAGGTTCAAATCATAGAAAGTGAGAGTGTCAGTCCCCTTGTACTTAAGTCGGCATTGTGCCTTTTGTATTAAATTCGGATGCAATTTCTGTGTTTCATCGTCAGTATGGAGGTCCAAGGGATACAGTAAACCTGAAGTGAATCATCGGAATCTAAAACTGGACTCACAGGAGAGTTTCAAATCATAGAAAGTTAGAGTGTCAGTCTTCTTGTACTTAAGTCGGCATTGTGCCCTTTGTATTAAATTCGGATGTAATTCCTGTGTTTCATCATCAATAAGAAGGTACAAGGGATACAGTAAACCTGAACTGAAGCATCGAAATCTAAAACTGGACTCACCGGAGAGGTTCAAATCATAGAAAGTTAGAGTGTCAGTCCTCCTGTACTTTAGTCGACCTTGTTCCTTTCGAATTTAATTCCGATGCAATTTCTGTGTTTCATCGTCAATAAGATGGTCCAAGGGATACAGTAAACCTGAAGTGAAGCTTCGGAATCTAAAACTGGACTCACAGGACAGGTTCAAAGCATAGAAAGTTAGAGTGTCAGTCCTCTTGTACTTAGGTCGGCATTGTGCCTTTTGTATTAAATTCGGATGCAATTTCTGTGTTTCATCGTCAATAAGAGGGTCCACGGGATTCAATAAACCTGAAGTGAAGCATCGGAATCTAAAACTGGACTCACAGGAGAGGTTCAAATCGTAGAAAGTTAGAGTGTCAGTCCTCTTGTACTTAAGTCGGCATTGTGACTTTTGAATTTAATTCCGATGCAATTTCTGTGTTTCATCGTCAATAAGAAGGTCCATGGGATACAGTAAACCTGAAGTGAAGCATCGGAATCTAAAACTGGACTCACAGGAGAGATTCAAATCATAGAAAGTTAGAGTGTCAGTCCTTTTGTACATAAGTCGTCATTGTGACTTTTGTATTAAATTCGGATGAAATTTCTGTGTTTCATCGTCAATAAGTAGGTCCAAGGGATACAGTGAACCTGAAGTGAAGCATCGGAATCTAAAACTAAACTCACAGGAGAGGTTCAAATCCTAGAAACTTTGAGTGTCAGTCCCCTTCTACTTAAGTCGGCATTGTGCCTATTGAATTGAATTCCGATGCAATTTCTGTGTTTCGTCGCAAATAAGAAGGTCCAAGGTATACAGTGAACCTGAAGTGAAGCATCGGAATCTGAAACTAGACTCACAGGAGAGGTTCAAATCATAGAAAGTGAGAGCGTCAGTCCTCTTGTACTTAAGTCGGTATGTGCCTTTTATATTAAATTCGGATGCAGTTTCTGTGTTTCATCGTCAATAAGACGGTCCAAGGTATACAGGAAACCGGAAGTGAAGCATCTGAATCTAAAACTGGACTCACAGGTGAGGTTCAAATCATAGAAAGTGAGAGTGTCAGTCCCCTTGTACTTAAGTCGGCATTGTGCCTTTTGTATTAAATTCGGATGCAATTTCTGTGTTTCATCGTCAGTATGGAGGTCCAAGGGATACAGTAAACCTGAAGTGAATCATCGGAATCTAAAACTGGACTCACAGGAGAGTTTCAATTCACAGAAAGTTAGAGTGTCAGTCTTCTTGTACTTAAGTCGGCATTGTGCCCTTTGTATTAAATTCGGATGTAATTTCTGTGTTTCATCATCAATAAGAAGGTACAAGGGATACAGTAAACCTGAACTGAAGCATCGGAATCTAAAACTGGACTCACCGGAGAGGTTCAAATCATAGAAAGTTAGAGTGTCAGTCCTCCTGTACTTTAGTCGACCTTGTTCCTTTCGAATTAAATTCCGATGCAATTTCTGTGTTTCATCGTCAATAAGATGGTCCAAGGGATACAGTAAACCTGAAGTGAAGCTTCGGAATCTAAAACTGGACTCACAGGACAGGTTCAAAACATAGAAAGTTAGAGTGTCAGTCCTCTTGTACTTAGGTCGGCATTGTGCCTTTTGTATTAAATTCGGATGCAATTTCTGTGTTTCATCGTCAATAAGAGGGTCCACGGGATTCAATAAACCTGAAGTGAAGCATCGGAATCTAAAACTGGACTCACAGGAGAGGTTCAAATCGTAGAAAGTTAGAGTGTCAGACCTCTTGTACTTAAGTCGGCATTGTGACTTTTGAATTTAATTCCGATGCAATTTCTGTGTTTCATCGTCAATAAGAAGGTCCATGGGATACAGTAAACCTGAAGTGAAGCATCGGAATCTAAAACTGGACTCATAGGAGAGATTCAAATCATAGAAAGTTAGAGTGTCAGTCCTCTCGGAGTTAAGTCGGCATTGTGCATTTTTAAGTTAATTCCGATGCAATTTCTGTATTTCATTGTCAATAAGAAGGTGCAAGGGATACAGTAGACCTGAAGTGATACATCGGAATCTAAAACTTGACTCACAGGAGAGGTTCAAATCATAGAAAGTGAGTGTGTCAGTCCTCTTTTACTTAAGTCGGCATTGTGCCTTTTGAATTTAATTCCGATGCAATTTCTGTGTTTCATCGTCAATAAGATGGTCCAAGGGATACAGTAAACCTGAAGTGAAGCATCGGATTCTAAAACTGGACTTACAGGAGAGGTTCAAATCATAGAAAGTTAGAGTGTCTGTCCTTTTGTACTTAAGTCGTCATTGTGCCTATTGTATTCAATTCGGATGCAAATTCTGTGTTTCATCGACAATAAGAAGGTCCAATGGATACTGTAAACCTGAAGTGAAGCATCGGAATCTAAAACTGGACTCACGGTGAAGGTTCAAATCGTACAAAGTTAGAGTGTCAGTCCTCTGCTACATAAGTCGGCATTGTGCCATTTGAATTTAATTTAGAAGCAATATCTGTGCTTCATCGTCAATACGAGGATCCAAGTTATACAGTAAACCTGGAGTGAAGCATCGGAATCTAAAACTGGACTCACAGGAGAGGTTCAAATCATAGAAAGTTAGAGTGTCAGTCCTCATGTACTTAAGTCAGCATTGTGCCTTTTGAAAATAATTCCGATGGAATTTCTGTGTTTCATCGTCAGTACGAAGGTAAAAGGGATACAGTAAACCTGAAGTGAAGCATCGGAATCTAAAACTGGACTCACAGGAGAGGTTCAAATCATAGAAAGTTAGAGTGTCAGTCCTCATGTACTTAAGTCAGCATTGTGCCTTTTGAAAATAATTCCGCTGGAATTTCTGTGTTTCATCGTCAATACGAAGGAAAAAGGGATACAGTAAACCTGAAGTGATGCATCGAAATCTAAAACTTGACTCACAGAAGAGGTTCAAATCATAGAAAGTTAGTGTGTCAGTCCTCCTGTACTTAAATTGGCATTGTGCCTTTTGTACTTAATTCCAATGCAATTTTGTGTTTTATCGTCAATAAGAAGGTCCAAGGGATACAGTAAACCTGAAGTGAAGCATCGGAATCTAAAACTGGACTCACAGGAGAGGTTCAAATCATAGAAAGTGAGAGTGTCAGTCCTCTTGTACTTAAGTCGGCATTGTGCCTTTTGTATTAAATTCGGATGCAATTTCTGTGTTTCATCGTCAATAAGAAGGTCCAAGGGATACAGTAAACCTGAAGTGAAGCATCGGAATCTAAAACAGGACTCACAGGAGAGGTTAAAATCATAGAAAGTAAGAGTGTCAGTCCTCTTGTACTTAAGTCGGCATTGTGACTTTTGAATTTAAGTCCGATGCAATTTCTGTGTTTCATTGTCAATAAGAAGGTCCAAGGGATACAGTAAACCTGAAGTGAAGCATCGGAATCCAAAACTAGACTCACAGGAGAGGTTCAAATCATAGGAAGTTAGAGTGACAGTCCTCTTGTACTGAAGTCGTCATTGTGTCTTTTGTATTAAATTCGGATGAAATTTCTGTGTTTCATCGTCAATAAGAAGGTCCAAGGTATACAGTGAACCTGAAGTGAAGCATCGGAATCTAAACCTGGACCCACAGGAGAGGTTCAAATCATAGAAAGTGAGAGTGTCTGTCCTCTTGTACTGAAGTCGGCATTGTGCCTTTTGTATTAAATTCGGATGCAATTTCTGTGTTTCATCATCAGTTTGAAGGTCCAAGGGATACAGTAAACCTGAAGTGAATCATCGGAATCTAAAACTGGACTCACAGGAGAGTTTCAAATCATAGAAAGTTAGAGTGTCAGTCTTCTTGTACTTAAGTAGGCATTGTGCCCTTTGTATTAAATTCGGATGTAATTTCTGTGTTTCATCATCAATAAGAAGGTACAAGGGATACAGTAAACCTGAACTGAAGCATCGGAATCTAAAACTAGACTCACCGGAGAGGTTCAAATCATAGAAAGTTAGAGTGTCAGTCCTCCTGTACTTAAGTCGGCCTTGTTCCTTTCGAATTTAATTCCGATGCAATTTCTGTGTTTCATCGTCAATAAGATGCTCCAAGGGATACAGTAAACCTCAAGTGAAGCTTCGGAATCTAAAACTGGACTCACAGGAGAGGTTCAAGTCATAGAATGTTAGAGTGTCAGTCCTCTTGTACTTAAGTCGGCATTGTGCCTTTTATATTAAATTCGGATGCAATTTCTGTGTTTCATCGTCAATAAGAGGTTCCAAGGGATACAATAAACCTGAAGTGAAGCATCGGAAACTAAAACTGGACTCACAGGAGAGGTTCAAATCGTAGAAAGTTAGAGTGTCAGTCCTCTTCTACTTAAGTCGGCATTGTGCCTTTTCAATTTCATTCCGATGCAATTTATGTGCTTCATCGTCAATAAGAAGGTCCATGGTATACAGTAAACCTGAAGTGTAGCATCGGAATCTAAAACTGGACTCAAAGGAGAGGTTCAAATAATAGGAATTTAGAAAGTATGTCCTCTTGAACTGAAGTCGGAATTGTGCCTTTCAATTTAATTCCGATGCTATTTCTGTGTTTCATCGTCAATACGAAGGTCCAAGGTATACAGTAAACTTGAAGTGAAGCATCGGTATCTAAAACTGGACTCACAGGAGAGATTCAAATCATAGAAAGTTAGAATGTCAGTCCTTCTGTACATAAGTCGTCATTGTGACTTTTGTATTAAATTCGGATGAAATTTCTGTGTTTCATCGTCAATAAGTAGGTCCAAGGGATACAGTGAACCTGAAGTGAAGCATCGGAATCTAAAACTAAACTCACAGGAGAGGTTCAAATCCTAGAAACTTAGAGTGTCAGTCCCCTTCTACTTATGTCGGCATTGTGCCTATTGAATTGAATTCCGATGCAATTTCTGTGTTTCGTCGCAAATAAGAAGGTCCAAGGTATACAGTGAACCTGAAGTGAAGCATCGGAATCTGAAATTAGACTCACAGGAGAGGTTCAAATCATAGAAAGTGAGAGCGTCAGTCCTCTTGTACTTAAGTCGGTATGTGCCTTTTATATTAAATTCGGATGCAGTTTCTGTGTTTCATCGTCAATAAGACGGTCCAAGGTATACAGGAAACCGGAAGTGAAGCATCTGAATCTAAAACTGGACTCACAGGTGAGGTTCAAATCATAGAAAGTGAGAGTGTCAGTCACCTTGTACTTAAGTCGGCATTGTGCCTTTTGTATTAAATTCGGATGCAATTTCTGTGTTTCATCGTCAGTATGGAGGTCCAAGGGATACAGTAAACCTGAAGTGAATCATCGGAATCTAAAACTGGACTCACAGGAGAGTTTCAAATCATAGAAAGTTAGAGTGTCAGTCTTCTTGTACTTAAGTCGGCATTGTGCCCTTTGTATTAAATTCGGATGTAATTCCTGTGTTTCATCATCAATAAGAAGGTACAAGGGATACAGTAAACCTGAACTGAAGCATCGAAATCTAAAACTGGACTCACCGGAGAGGTTCAAATCATAGAAAGTTAGAGTGTCAGTCCTCCTGTACTTTAGTCGACCTTGTTCCTTTCGAATTTAATTCCGATGCAATTTCTGTGTTTCATCGTCAATAAGATGGTCCAAGGGATACAGTAAACCTGAAGTGAAGCTTCGGAATCTAAAACTGGACTCACAGGACAGGTTCAAAACATAGAAAGTTAGAGTGTCAGTCCTCTTGTACTTAGGTCGGCATTGTGCCTTTTGTATTAAATTCGGATGCAATTTCTGTGTTTCATCGTCAATAAGAGGGTCCACGGGATTCAATAAACCTGAAGTGACGCATCGGAATCTAAAACTGGACTCACAGGAGAGGTTCAAATCGTAGAAAGTTAGAGTGTCAGTCCTCTTGTACTTAAGTCGGCATTGTGACTTTTGAATTTAATTCCGATGCAATTTCTGTGTTTCATCGTCAATAAGAAGGTCCATGGGATACAGTAAACCTGAAGTGAAGCATCGGAATCTAAAACTGGACTCACAGGAGAGATTCAAATCATAGAATGTTAGAGTGTCAGTCCTTTTGTACATAAGTCGTCATTGTGACTTTTGCATTAAATTCGGATGAAATTTCTGTGTGTCATCGTCAATAAGTAGGTCCAAGGGATACAGTGAACCTGAAGTGAAGCATCGGAATCTAAAACTAAAGTCACAGGAGAGGTTCAAATCCTAGAAACTTAGAGTGTCAGTGCCCTTCTACTTAAGTCGGCATTGTGCCTATTGAATTGAATTCCGATGCAATTTCTGTGTTTCGTCGCAAATAAGAAGGTCCAAGGTATACAGTGAACCTGAAGTGAAGCATCGGAATCTGAAACTAGACTCACAGGAGAGGTTCAAATCATAGAAAGTGAGAGCGTCAGTCCTCTTGTACTTAAGTCGGTATGTGCCTTTTATATTAAATTCGGATGCAGTTTCTGTGTTTCATCGTCAATAAGACGGTCCAAGGTATACAGGAAACCGGAAGTGAAGCATCTGAATCTAAAACTGGACTCACAGGTGAGGTTCAAATCATAGAAAGTGAGAGTGTCAGTCCCCTTGTACTTAAGTCGGCATTGTGCCTTTTGTATTAAATTCGGATGCAATTTCTGTGTTTCATCGTCAGTATGGAGGTCCAAGGGATACAGTAAACCTGAAGTGAATCATCGGAATCTAAAACTGGACTCACAGGAGAGTTTCAAATCACAGAAAGTTAGAGTGTCAGTCTTCTTGTACTTAAGTCGGCATTGTGCCCTTTGTATTAAATTCGGATGTAATTGCTGTGTTTCATCATCAATAAGAAGGTACAAGGGATACAGTAAACCTGAACTGAAGCATCGGAATCTAAAACTGGACTCACCGGAGAGGTTCAAATCATAGAAAGTTAGAGTGTCAGTCCTCCTGTACTTTAGTCGACCTTGTTCCTTTCGAATTTAATTCCGATGCAATTTCTGTGTTTCATCGTCAATAAGATGGTCCAAGGGATACAGTAAACCTGAAGTGAAGCTTCGGAATCTAAAACTGGACTCACAGGACAGGTTCAAAACATAGAAAGTTAGAGTGTCAGTCCTCTTGTACTTAGGTCGGCATTGTGCCTTTTGTATTAAATTCGGATGCAATTTCTGTGTTTCATCGTCAATAAGAGGGTCCACGGGATTCAATAAACCTGAAGTGAAGCATCGGAATCTAAAACTGGACTCACAGGAGAGGTTCAAATCGTAGAAAGTTAGAGTGTCAGACCTCTTGTACTTAAGTCGGCATTGTGACTTTTGAATTTAATTCCGATGCAATTTCTGTGTTTCATCGTCAATAAGAAGGTCCATGGGATACAGTAAACCTGAAGTGAAGCATCGGAATCTAAAACTGGACTCATAGGAGAGATTCAAATCATAGAAAGTTAGAGTGTCAGTCCTCTCGGAGTTAAGTCGGCATTGTGCATTTTTAAGTTAATTCTGATGCAATTTCTGTATTTCATTGTCAATAAGAAGGTCCAAGGGATACAGTAGACCTGAAGTGATACATCGGAATCTAAAACTTGACTCACAGGAGAGGTTCAAATCATAGAAAGTGAGTGTGTCAGTCCTCTTTTACTTAAGTCGGCATTGTGCCTTTTGAATTTAATTCCGATGCAATTTCTGTGTTTCATCGTCAATAAGATGGTCCAAGGGATACAGTAAACCTGAAGTGAAGCATCGGATTCTAAAACTGGACTTACAGGAGAGGTTCAAATCATAGAAAGTTAGAGTGTCTGTCCTTTTGTACTTAAGTCGTCATTGTGCCTATTGTATTCAATTCGGATGCAAATTCTGTGTTTCATCGACAATAAGAAGGTCCAATGGGTACTGTAAACCTGAAGTGAAGCATCGGAATCTAAAACTGGACTCACGGTGAAGGTTCAAATCGTACAAAGTTAGAGTGTCAGTCCTCTGCTACATAAGTCGGCATTGTGCCATTTGAATTTAATTTAGAAGCAATATCTGTGCTTCATCGTCAATACGAGGATCCAAGTTATACAGTAAACCTGGAGTGAAGCATCGGAATCTAAAACTGGACTCACAGGAGAGGTTCAAATCATAGAAAGTTAGAGTGTCAGTCCTCATGTACTTAAGTCAGCATTGTGCCTTTTGAAAATAATTCCGATGGAATTTCTGTGTTTCATCGTCAATACGAAGGTAAAAGGGATACAGTAAACCTGAAGTGAAGCATCGGAATCTAAAACTGGACTCACAGGAGAGGTTCAAATCATAGAAAGTTAGAGTGTCAGTCCTCATGTACTTAAGTCAGCATTGTGCCTTTTGAAAATAATTCCGATGGAATTTCTGTGTTTCATCGTCAATACGAAGGAAAAAGGGATACAGTAAACCTGAAGTGATGCATCGAAATCGAAAACTTGACTCACAGAAGAGGTTCAAATCATAGAAAGTTAGTGTGTCAGTCCTCCTGTACTTAAATTGGCATTGTGCCTTTTGTACTTAATTCCAATGCAATTTTGTGTTTTATCGTCAATAAGAAGGTCCAAGGGATACAGTAAACCTGAAGTGAAGCATCGGAATCTAAAACTGGACTCACAGGAGAGGTTCAAATCATAGAAAGTGAGAGTGTCAGTCCTCTTGTACTTAAGTCGGCATTGTGCCTTTTGTATTAAATTCGGATGCAATTTCTGTGTTTCATCGTCAATAAGAAGGTCCAATGGATACAGTAAACCTGTAGTGAAGCATCGGAATCTAAAACAGGACTCACAGGAGAGGTTCAAATCATAGAAAGTAAGAGTGTCAGTCCTCTTGTACTTAAGTCGGCATTGTGCCTTTTGTATTAAATTCGGATGCAATGTCGGTGTTTCATCGTCAATAAGAAGGTCCAAGGGATACAGTAAACCAGAAGTGAAGCATCGGAATCTATAACTGGACTCACAGGAGAGGTTCAAATCATAGAAAGTTAGAGTGGCAGTCCTCTCGTACGTAAGTCGGAATTGTGCCTTTTGAATTATTATTCCGATGCAATTACTGTCTTTCATCGTCAATAAGAAGTTCCAAGGTATACAGTAAACCTGTAGTGAAGCATCGGAAACTATAACTGGACTCACAGGAGAGTTTCAAATCATAGATAGTTAGAGTGTCAATCCTCTTGTACTTAAGTCGGCATTGTGCCTATTGTATTAAATTCGGATGCAATTTCTGTGTTTCATCATCAATAAGAAGGTCCAAGGGATACAGTAAACCTGAAGTGAAGCATCGGAATCTAAAACTGGACTCACAGGAGAGGTTCAAATCATAGAAAGTTGGAGTGTCAGTCCTCTTGCACTTAAGTCGGCATTGTGCCTTTTGAATTTACTTCGGATGTAATTTCTGTGTTTCATCGTCAATAAGAAGGTCCTAGATATACAGGAAACCTGAAGTGAAGCATCGGAATCTAAAACTGGGCTCACAAGAGATGTACAAATCATAGAAAGTGAGAGTGTCAGTCCTCTTGTACTTAAGTCGGCATTGTGACTTTTGTATTAAATTCGGATGCAATTTCTCTGTTTTCTCGTCAATAAGAAGGTCCAAGGGTTACAGTAAACCAGAAGTGAAGCATCGGAATCTAAAACTGGACTCACAGGAGAGGTTCAAATCATAGAAAGTTAGAGTGTCAGTCTTCTGGTACTTCAGTCGGAATTGTGCCTTTTGATTTTTATTCCGATGCAATTACTGTGTTTCATCGTCAATAAGAAGTTCCAAGGTATACAGTAAACATGTAGTGAAGCATCGCAATCTAAAACTGGACTCACAGGAGAGTTTCAAATCATAGATTGTTAGAGTGTCAGTCCTCTTGTACTTAAGTCGGCATTGTGCCTTTTGAATTTAATTCGGATGCAATTTCTGTGTTTCATTGTCAATAAGAAGGTCCTAGGTATACAGGAAACCTGAAGTGAAGCATCAGAATCTAAAACTGGACTCACAGGAGAGGTTCAAATCATATAAAGCGAGAGTGTCAGTCCTTTTGTACTTAAGTCGGCATTGTGCCTTTTGTATTAAATTCGGATGCAATTTCTGTGTTTCATCATCAATAAGAAGGTACAAGGGATACAGTAAACCTGAAGTGAAGCATCGGAACCTAAAGCTGGACTCACCGGAGAGGTTCAAATCATAGAAAGTTAAGGTCAGTCCTCTTGTACTTAAGTCGGCATTGTGCCTTTTGTATTAAATTCGGATGCAATTTCTGTGTTTCATCGTCAATAAGAAGGTCCGACGTATATTCGAAACCTGAAGTGAAGCATCGGAATCTAAAACTGGACTCACAGGAGAGGTTCAAATCATAGAAAGTTAGAGTGTCAGTCCTTTTGTACTTAAGTCGTCATTGTGCCATTTGTAATAAATTCGAATGCAATTTCTGTGTTTCATCGTCAATAAGAAGGTCCAAGGGAAACATTAAACCTGAAGTGAAGCATCGCAATCTAAAACTGGACTCACAGGACAGGTTCAAATCATAGAAAGTTACAGTGTCAGTCCTCTGCTACTTAAGTCGGCATTGTGCCTTTTGAATTTAATTCCGAAACAATTTCTGTGCTTCATCGTCAATAAGAATTTCCAAGGTATACAGTGAACCTAAAGTGAAGCATCCGAATCTGAAACTGGACTCACAAGAGAGGTTCAAATCATAGAAAGTTAGAATGTCAGTCCTCTTGTACTTAAGTCGGCATTGTGACATTTGTATTAAATTCGGATGCAATTTCTGTGTTTCCTCGTCAATAAGGAGGTCCAAGGGATACAGTAAACCTGAAGTGAAGCATCGGAATCTAAAACTGGACTCACCGGAGAGGTTCAAATCATAGAAAGTTAGGGTGTCAGTGTTCTTGTATTTAAGTCGGCATTGTGCCGTTTGTATTACATTCGGATGCAATTTCTGTGTTTCATCATCAATAAGAAGGTCCAAGGGATACAGTAAACCTGAAGTGAAGTATCGGAATCTAAAACTGGGCCAACAGGAGAGGTTCAAATCATAGAAAGTTAGAGTGTCACTCCTCTTGAACTTAAGACGGCATTGTGCCTTTTGTATTAAATTCGGATGCAATTTCTGTGTTTCATCGTCAATAAGAAGGTTCAAGGGATGCAGTAAACGTGAAGTGTGGTATCGGAATCTAAACCTGGACCCACAGGAGAGGTTCAAATCATAGAAAGTGAGAGCGTCAGTCCTCTTGTACTTACGTCGGCATTGTGCCTTTTGAATTAAATTCGGATGCAGTTTCTGTGTTTCATTGTCAATAAGAAGGTCCAAGGTATACAGGAAACCGGAAGTGAAGCATCTGAATCTAAAACTGGACTCACAGGAGAGGTTCAAATCATAGAAAGTGAGAGTGTCAGTCCACTTGTACTTAAGTCGGCATTGTGCCTTTTGTATTAAATTCGGATGCAATTTCTGTGTTCCATCGTCAGTGTGAAGGTTTAAGGGATACAGTAAACCTGAAGTGAATCATCGGAATCTAAAACTGGACTCACAGGAGAGTTTCAAATCATAGATAGTTAGAGAGTCAGTCTTCTTGTACTTAAGTCGGCTTTGTGCCCTTTGTATTACATTCTGATGTAATTTCTGTGTTTCATCATCAATAAGAAGGTACAAGGGATACAGTAAACCTGAACTGAAGCATCGGAATCTAAAACTGGACTCACCGGAGAGGTTCAAATCATAGAAAGTTAGAGTGTCAGTCCTAATGTACTTAAGTCGGCCTTGTTCCTTTCGAATTTAATTCCGATGCAATTTCTGTGTTACATCGTCAATGAGATGGTCCAAGGGATACAGTAAACCTGAACTGAAGCTTCGGAATCTAAAACTGGGCTCACAAGCGAGGTTCAAATCATAGAAAGTTAGAGTGTCAGTCCTCTTGTACTTAAGTCGGCATTGTGCCTTTTGTATTAAATTCGGATGCAATTTCTGTGTTTCATTGTCAATAAGAAGGTCCAAGGGATACAATAAACCTGAAGTGAAGCATCGGAATCTAAAACTGAACTCACAGGAGAGGTTCAAATCATAGAAAGTTAGAGTGTCAGTCCTCCTGTACTTAAGATGGCACTGTGCCATTTGTATTTAATTCCGATGCAATTTCTGTGTTTCATCGTCAATAAAAATGTCCAAGGGATACAGTATACCGGAAGTGAAGCGTCGGAATCAAAAACTGGACTCACAGGAGAGGTTCAAATCATAGAAAGTTAGAGTGTCAGTCCTCTGGTACTTTAGACGGCATTGTGCCTATTGTATTAAATTCGGATGCAATTTCTGTATTTCATCGTCAATAAGAGGTTCCAAGGAATACAATAAACCTGAAGTGAAGCATCGGAATCTAAAACTGGACTCACAGGAGAGATTCAAATCGTAGAAAGTTATAGTGTCAGTCCTCTTGTACTTATGTCGGCATTGTGACTTTTGAATTTAATTCCGATGCTATTTCTGTGTTTCATCGTCAATAAGAAGGTCCATGGGATACAGTAAACCTGAAGTGAAGCATCGGAATCTAAAACTGGACTCACAGGAGAGGTTCAAATCATAGGAAGTTAGAGTGTCAGTCCTCTTGTAGTTAAGTCGGCATTGTGCCTTTTTAAGTTAATTCCGATGCAATTTCTGTGTTTCATTGTCAATAAGAAGGTCCAAGGGATACAGTAAACCGGAAGTGAAGCATCGGAATCTAAAACTAGACTCGCAGGAGAGGTTCTAATCCAAGAAAGTTAGAGTGTCAGTCCTCTTCTACTTAAGTCGGCATTGTGCCTTTTGAATTGAATTCCGATGCAATTTCTGTGTTTCGTCGCAAATAAGATGGTCCAAGGTATACAGTGAACCTGAAGTGAAGCATCGGAATCTAAAACTAGACTCACAGGAAAGGTTCAAATCATAGAAAGTTAGGATGTCAGTCCTCTTGTACTTAAGTCGGCATTGTGACACTTGTATTAAATTCGGATGCAATTTGTGTGTTTCCTCGTCAATAAGGAAGTCCAAGGGATACAGTAAACCTGAAGTGAAGCATCGGAATCTAAAACTGGACTCACAGGAGAGATTCAAATCGTAGAAAGTTATAGTGTCAGTCCTCCTGTACTTAAGTCGGCATTGTGCCGTTTGTATTACATTCGGATGCAATTACTGTGTTTCATCATCAATAAGAAGGTCCAAGGGATACAGTAAACCTGAAGTGAAGTATCGGAATCTAAATCTGGGCTAACAGGAGAGGTTCAACTCATAGAAAGTTAGAGTGTCAGTCCTCTTGAACTTAAGTAGGCATTGTGCCTTTTGTATTAAATTCGGATGCAATTTCTGTGTTTCATCGTCAGTATGAAGGTCCAAGGGATACAGTAAACCTGAAGTGAATCATCGGAATCTAAAACTGGACTCACAGGAGAGTTTCAAATCATAGAAAGTTAGAGTGTCAGTCTTCTTGTACTTAAGTCGGCATTGTGCCCTTTGTATTAAATTCGGATGTAATTTCTGTGTTTCATCATCAATAAGAAGGTACAAGGGATACAGTAAACGTGAACTGAAGCATCGGAATCTAAAACTGGACTCACCGGAGTGGTTCAAATCATAGAAAGTTAGAGTGTCAGTCCTCCTGTACTTTAGTCGGCCTTGTTCATTTCGAATTTAATTCCGATGCAATTTCTGTGTTTCATCGTCAATAAGATGGTCCAAGGGATACAGTAAACCTGAAGTGAAGCTTCGGAATCTAAAACTGGACTGGCAGGAGAGGTTCAAATCATAGGAGTTAGAGTGACAGTCCTCTTGTACTTAAGTCGGCATTGTGACTTTTGTATTAAATTCGGATTCAATTTCTGTGTTTCCTCGTCAATAAGAAGGTCCATGGGATACAGTAAACCGGAAGTGAAGCGTCGGAATCAAAAACTGGACTCACAGGAGAGGTTCAAATCATAGAAAGTTAGAGTGTCAGTCCTTATGTACTTAAGTCGGCATTGTGCTTTTTGAACTTTTATTCCGATGCAATTACTGTGTTTCATTGTCAATTAGAAGTTTCAAGGCATACAGTAAACCTGTAGTGAAGCATCGGAATCTAAAACTGGACTCACAGGAGAGTTTCAAATCATAGGAAGTTAGAGTGTCAGTCCTCTTGTACTTAAGTCGGCATTGTGCCTTTTGTATTAAATTCGGATGCAATTTCTGTGTTTCATCGTCAATAAGAAGGTTCAAGGGATACAGTAAACCTGAAGTGAAGCATCGGAATCCAAACCTTGACCCACAGGAGAGGTTCAAATCATAGAAAGTGACAGTGTCAGTCCTCTTGTACTTAAGTCGGCATTGTGCCCTTTGTATTAATTTCGAATGCAATATCTGTGTTTCATCGTCAATAAGAAGGTTCAAGGGATACAGTTAACTGAGGTGAAGCATCGGAATCTAAACCTGGACCCACAGGACAAGTTCTAATCATAGAAAGTGAGAGTGTCAGTCCTCTTGTACTTTAGTCGGCCTTGTGCCTTTTGAATTTAATTCCGATGCTATTTCTGTGTTTCATCGTCAATACGAAGGTCCTAGGTATACAGTAAACTTGAAGTGAAGCATCGGTATCTAAAACTGGACTCACAGGAGAGATTCAAATCATAGAAAGTTAGAGTGTCAGTCCTTTTGTACTTAAGTCGTCATTGTGTCTTTTGTATTAAATTCGGATGAAATTTCTGTGTTTCATCGTCAATAAGAAGGTCCAAGGTATACAGTGAACCTGAAGTGAATCATCGGAATCGAAAACTAAACTCACAGGAGAGGTTCAAATCCTAGAAAGTTAGAGTGTCAGTCCATTTCTACTTAAGTCGGCATTGTGCCTTTTGAACTGAATTCCGATGCAATTTCTGTGTTTCGTCGCAAATAAGAAGGTCCAAGGTATACAGTGAACCTAAAGTGAAGCATCGGAATCTAAAACTAGACTCACAGGAGAGGTTCAAATCATAGACAGTTAGAATGTCAGTCCTCTTGTACTTAAGTCGGCATTGTGACAGTTGTATTAAATTCGGATGCAATTTCTGTGTTTCCTCGTCAATAAGGAGGTCCAAGGGATACAGTAAACCTGAAGTGAAGCATCGGAATCTAAAACTGGACTCACCGGAGAGGTTCAAATCATAGAAAGTTAGGGTGTCAGTCCTCTTGTACTTAAGTCGGCAGTGTGCCGTTTGTATTACATTCGGATGCAATTTCTGTGTTTCATCATCAATAAGAAGGTCCAAAGCGATACAGTAAACCTGAAGTGAAGTAACGGAATCTAAAACTGGGTTAACAGGAGAGGTTCAAATCATAGAAAGTGAGAATGTCAGTCCTCTTGAACTTAAGTCGGCATTGTGCCTTTTGTATTAAATTCGGATGCAATTTCTGTATTTCATCGTCAATAAGAAGGTTCAAGGGATACAGTAAACCTGAAGTGAAGCATCGGAATCTAAACCTGGACCCACAGAAGAGGTTCAAATCATAGAAAGTGAGAGCGTCAGTCCTCTTGTACTTAAGTCGGCAATGTGCCTTTTGTATTAAATTCGGATGCAGTTTCTGTGATTCATCGTCAATAAGACGGTCCAAGGTATACAGGAAACCGGAAGTGAAGCATCTGAATCTAAAACTGGACTCACAGGAGAGTTTCAAAACATAGAAAGTTAGAGTGTCAGTCTTCTTGTACTTAAGTTGGCATTGTGCCTTTTATATTAAATTCGGATGCAATTTCTGTGTTTCATCGTCCATAAGAGGGTCCAAGGGATACAATAAACCTGAAGTGAAGCATCGGAATCTAAAACAGGACTCACAGGAGAGGTTCAAATCGTAGAAAGTTAGAGTGTCAGTCCTCTTCTACTTAAGTCGGCATTGTGCCTTTTCAATTTCATTCCGATGCAATTTATGTGCTTCATCGTCTATAAGTAGGTCCATGGTATACAGTAAACCTGAAGTGTATCATCGGAATCTAAAACTGGACTCAAAGGAGAGGTTCAAATCCTAGAAACTTAGAGTGTCAGACCCCTTCTACTTAAGTCGGCATTGTGCCTTTTGAACTGAATTCCGATGCAATTTCTGTGTTCGTCGCAAATAAGAAGGTCCAAGGTGTACAGTGAACCTGAAGTGAATCATCGGAATCTAAACCTGGACCCACAGGAGAGGTTCAAATCATAGAAAGTTAGAGTGTCAGTCTTCTTGTACTTAAGTCGGCATTGTGCCCTTTGTATTAAATTCGGATGTAATTTCTGTGTTTCATCATCAATAAGAAGGTACAAGGGATACAGTAAACGTGAACTGAAGCATCGGAATCTAAAACTGGACTCACCGGAGTGGTTCAAATCATAGAAAGTTAGAGTGTCAGTCCTAATGTACTTTAGTCGGCCTTGTTCATTTCGAATTTAATTCCGATGCAATTTCTGTGTTTCATCGTCAATAAGATGGTCCAAGGGATACAGTAAACCTGAAGTGAAGCTTCGGAATCTAAAACTGGACTGGCAGGAGAGGTTCAAATCATAGAAAATTAGAGTGTCAGTCCTCTTGTACTTAAGTCGGCATTGTGCCTTTTGTATTTAATTCGGATGCAATTTCTGTGTTTCATCGTCAGTAAGAGGTTCCAAGGAATACAATAAACCTGAAGTGAAGCATCGGAATCTAAAACTGGACTCACAGGAGAGGTTCAAATCGCAGAAAGTTAGAGTGTCAGTCCTCTTGTACTTAAGTCGGCATTGTGACTTTTGAATTTAATTCCGATGCAATATCTGTGTTTCATCGTCAATAAGAAGGTTCAAGGGATACAGTTAACTGAGGTGAAGCATCGGAATCTAAACCTGGACCCACAGGACAAGTTCTAATCATAGAAAGTGAGAGTGTCAGTCCTCTTGTACTTTAGTCGGCCTTGTGCCTTTTGAATTTAATTCCGATGCTATTTCTGTGTTTCATCGTCAATACGAAGGTCCTAGGTATACAGTAAACTTGAAGTGAAGCATCGGTATCTAAAACTGGACTCACAGGAGAGATTCAAATCATAGAAAGTTAGAGTGTCAGTCCTTTTGTACTTAAGTCGTCATTGTGTCTTTTGTATTAAATTCGGATGAAATTTCAGTGTTTCATCGTCAATAAGAAGGTCCAAGGTATACAGTGAACCTGAAGTGAAGCATCGGAATCGAAAACTAAACTCACAGGAGAGATTCAAATCCTAGAAAGTTAGAGTGTCAGTCCACTTCTACTTAAGTCGGCATTGTGCCTTTTGAACTGAATTCCGATGCAATTTCTGTGTTTCGTCGCAAATAAGAAGGTCCAAGGTATACAGTGAACCTGAAGTGAAGCATCGGAATCTAAAACTAGACTCACAGGAGAGGTTCAAATCATAGACAGTTAGAATGTCAGTCCTCTTGTACTTAAGTCGGCATTGTGACAGTTGTATTAAATTCGGATGCAATTTCTGTGTTTCCTCGTCAATAAGGAGGTCCAAGGGATACAGTAAACCTGAAGTGAAGCATCGGAATCTAAAACTGGACTCACCGGAGAGGTTCAAATCATAGAAAGTTAGGGTGTCAGTCCTCTTGTACTTAAGTCGGCATTGTGCCGTTTGTATTACATTCGGATGCAATTTCTGTGTTTCATCATCAATAAGAAGGTCCAAAGGGATACAGTAAACCTGAAGTGAAGTAACGGAATCTAAAACTGGGTTAACAGGAGAGGTTCAAATCATAGAAAGTGAGAATGTCAGTCCTCTTGAACTTAAGTCGGCATTGTGCCTTTTGTATTAAATTCGGATGCAATTTCTGTATTTCATCGTCAATAAGAAGGTTCAAGGGATACAGTAAACCTGAAGTGAAGCATCGGAACTTAAAACTGAACTCACAGGTGAGGTTCTAATCATAGAAATTTAGAGTGTCAGTCCTCTTGTACTTAAGTCGGCATTGTGCCTTTAGAATTTAATTCGGATGCAATTTCTGTGTCTCATCGTCAATAAGAAGGTCCAAGGGATACAATAAACCTGAAGTGAAGCATTGGAATCTAAAACAGGACTCACAGGAGAGGTTCAAATCGTAGAAAGTTAGAGTGTCAGTCCTCTTCTACTTAAGTCGGCATTGTGCCTTTTCAATTTCATTCCGATGCAATTTATGTGCTTCATCGTCTATAAGTAGGTCCATGGTATACAGTAAACCTGAAGTGTATCATCGGAATCTAAAACTGGACTCAAAGGAGAGGTTCAAATCCTAGAAACTTAGAGTGTCAGTCCCCTTCTACTTAAGTCGGCATTGTGCCTTTTGAACTGAATTCCGATGCAATTTCTGTGTTCGTCGCAAATGAGAAGGTCCAAGGTGTACAGTGAACCTGAAGTGAATCATCGGAATCTAAACCTGGACCCACAGGAGAGGTTCAAATCATAGAAAGTTAGAGTGTCAGTCTTCTTGTACTTAAGTCGGCATTGTGCCCTTTGTATTAAATTCGGATGTAATTTCTGTGTTTCATCATCGATAAGAAGGTACAAGGGATACAGTAAACGTGAACTGAAGCATCGGAATCTAAAACTGGACTCACCGGAGTGGTTCAAATCATAGAAAGTTAGAGTGTCAGTCCTAATGTACTTTAGTCGGCCTTGTTCATTTCGAATTTAATTCCGATGCAATTTCTGTGTTTCATCGTCAATAAGAAGGTCCAAGGGAAACAGTAAAGTCGAAGTGAAGCATCGGAATCTAATACTGGACTCACAGTGGAGGTTCAAATCATAGAAAGTTAGGGTGTCAGTCCTCTTGTACTTAAGTCGGCATTGTGCCGTTTGTATTACATTCGGATGCAATTTCTGTGTTTCATCATCAATAAGAAGGTCCAAAGGGATACAGTAAACCTGAAGTGAAGTAACGGAATCTAAAACTGGGCTAACAGGAGAGGTTCAAATCATAGAGAGTGAGAGTGTCAGTCCTCTTGTACTTAAGTCGGCATTGTGCCTTTTGTATTAAATTCGGAAGCAATTTCTGTATTTCATCGTCAATAAGAAGGTTCAAGGGATACAGTAAACCTGAAGTGAAGCATCGGAATCTAAACCTGGACCCACAGGAGAGGTTCAAATCATAGAAAGTGAGAGCGTCAGTCCTCTTGTACTTAAGTCGGCAATGTGCCTTTTGTATTAAATTCGGATGCAGTTTCTGTGATTCATCGTCAATAAGACGGTCCAAGGTATACAGGAAACCGGAAGTGAAGCATCTGAATCTAAAACTGGACTCACAGGAGAGTTTCAAAACATAGAAAGTTAGAGTGTCAGTCTTCTTGTACTTAAGTCGGCATTGTGCCCTTTGTATTAAATTCGGATGTAATTTCTGTGTTTCATCATCAATAAGAAGGTACAAGGGATACAGTAAACCTGAACTGAAGCATCGGAATCTAAAACTGGACTCACCGGAGAGGTTCAAATCATAGAAAGTTAGAGTGTCAGTCCTCCTGTACTTAAGTCGGCGTTGTTCCTTTTATATTAAACTCCGATGCAATTTCTGTGTTTCATCGTCAATAAGATGCTCCAAGGGATACAGTAAACCTGAAGTGAAGCTTCGGAATCTAAAACTGGACTCACAGGAGAGGTTCAAATCATAGAATGTTAGAGTGTCAGTCCTCTTGTACTTAAGTTGGCATTGTGCCTTTTATATTAAATTCGGATGCAATTTCTGTGTTTCATCGTCCATAAGAGGGTCCAAGGGATACAATAAACCTGAAGTGAAGCATCGGAAACTAAAACAGGACTCACAGGAGAGGTTCAAATCGTAGAAAGTTAGAGTGTCAGTTATCTTCTACTTAAGTCGGCATTGTGCCTTTTCAATTTCATTCCGATGCAATTTATGTGCTTCATCGTCTATAAGAAGGTCCATGGTATACAGTAAACCTGAAGTGTATCATCGGAATCTAAAACTGGACTCAAAGGAGAGGTTCAAATCGTAGAAAGTTAGAGTGTCAGTCCTCTTCTACTTAAGTCGGCATTGTGCCTTTTCAATTTCATTCCGATGCAATTTATGTGCTTCATCGTCAATAAGAAGGTCCATGGTATACAGTAAACCTGAAGTGTAGCATCGGAATCTAAAACTGGACTCAAAGGAGAGGTTCAAATAATAGGAATTTAGAAAGTCAGTCCTCTTGAACTGAAGTCGGAATTGTGCCTTTCAATTTAATTCCGATGCTATTTCTGTGTTTCATCGTCAATACGAAGGTCCAAGGTGTACAGTAAACTTGAAGTGAAGCATCGGTATCTAAAACTGGACTCACAGGAGAGATTCAAATCATAGAAAGTTAGAGTGTCAGTCCTTTTGTACATAAGTCGTCATTGTGACTTTTGTATTAAATTCCTATGAAATTTCTGTGTTTCATCGTCAATAAGTAGGTCCAAGGGATACAGTGAACCTGAAGTGAAGCATCGGAATCTAAAACTAAACTCACAGGAGAGGTTCAAATCCTAGAAACTTAGAGTGTCAGTCCCCTTCTACTTAAGTCGGCATTGTGCCTATTGAATTGAATTCCGATGCAATTTCTGTGTTTCGTCGCAAATAAGAAGGTCCAAGGTATACAGTGAACCTGAAGTGAAGCATCGGAATCTGAAACTAGACTCACAGGAGAGGTTCAAATCATAGAAAGTGAGAGCGTCAGTCTTCTTGTACTTAAGTCGGTATGTGCCTTTTATATTAAATTCGGATGCAGTTTCTGTGATTCATCGTCAATAAGACGGTCCAAGGTATACAGGAAACCGGAAGTGAAGCATCTGAATCTAAAACTGGACTCACCGGAGAGGTTCAAATCATAGAAAGTTAGGGTGTCAGTCCTCTTGTACTTAAGTCGGCATTGTGCCGTTTGTATTACATTCGGATGTAATTTCTGTGTTTCATCATCAATAAGAAGGTACAAGGGATACAGTAAACCTGAACTGAAGCATCGGAATCTAAAACTGGACTCACCGGAGAGGTTCAAATCATAGAAAGTTAGAGTGTCAGTCCTCCTGTACTTAAGTCGGCGTTGTTCCTTTTATATTTAACTCCGATGCAATTTCTGTGTTTCATCGTCAATAAGATGCTCCAAGGGATACAGTAAACCTGAAGTGAAGCTTCGGAATCTAAAACTGGACTCACAGGAGAGTTTCAAAACATGGAAAGTTAGAGTGTCAGTCTTCTTGTACTTAAGTTGGCATTGTGCCTTTTATATTAAATTCGGATGCAATTTCTGTGTTTCATCGTCCATAAGAGGGTCCAAGGGATACAATAAACCTGAAGTGAAGCATCGGAATCTAAAACTGGACTCACAGGAGAGGTTCAAATCGTAGAAAGTTAGAGTGTCAGTCCTCTTGTACTTAAGTCGGCATTGTGACTTTTGAATTTAATTCCGATGCAATGTCTGTGTTTCATCGTCAATAAGAAGGTTCAAGGGATACAGTTAACTGAGGTGAAGCATCGGAATCTAAACCTGGAACCACAGGACAAGTTCTAATCATAGAAAGTGAGAGTGTCAGTCCTCTTGTACTTTAGTCGGCCTTGTGCCTTTCGAATTTAATTCCGATGCTATTTCTGTGTTTCATCGTCAATACGAAGGTCCTAGGTATACAGTAAACTTGAAGTGAAGCATCGGTATCTAAAACTGGACTCACAGGAGAGATTCAAATCATAGAAAGTTAGAGTGTCAGTCCTTTTGTACTTAAGTCGTCATTGTGTCTTTTGTATTAAATTCGGATGAAATTTCTGTGTTTCATCGTCAATAAGAAGGTCCAAGGTATACAGTGAACCTGAAGTGAAGCATCGGAATCGAAAACTAAACTCACAGGAGAGATTCAAATCCTAGAAAGTTAGAGTGTCAGTCCACTTCTACTTAAGTCGGCATTGTGCCTTTTGAACTGAATTCCGATGCAATTTCTGTGTTTCGTCGCAAATAAGAAGGTCCAAGGTATACAGTGAACCTGAAGTGAAGCATCGGAATCTAAAACTAGACTCACAGGAGAGGTTCAAATCATAGACAGTTAGAATGTCAGTCCTCTTGTACTTATGTCGGCATTGTGACAGTTGTATTAAATTCGGATGCAATTTCTGTGTTTCCTCGTCAATAAGGAGGTCCAAGGGATACAGTAAACCTGAAGTGAAGCATCGGAATCTAAAACTGGACTCACCGGAGAGGTTCAAATCATAGAAAGTTAGGGTGTCAGTCCTCTTGTACTTAAGTCGGCATTGTGCCGTTTGTATTACATTCGGATGCAATTTCTGTGTTTCATCATCAATAAGAAGGTCCAAAGGGATACAGTAAACCTGAAGTGAAGTAACGGAATCTAAAACTGGGCTAACAGGAGAGGTTCAAATCATAGAGAGTGAGAGTGTCAGTCCTCTTGAACTTAAGTCGGCATTGTGCCTTTTGTATTAAATTCGGAAGCAATTTCTGTATTTCATCGTCAATAAGAAGGTTCAAGGGATACAGTAAACCTGAAGTGAAGCATCGGAATCTAAACCTGGACCCACAGGAGAGGTTCAAATCATAGAAAGTGAGAGCGTCAGTCCTCTTGTACTTAAGTCGGCAATGTGCCTTTTGTATTAAATTCGGATGCAGTTTCTGTGATTCATCGTCAATAAGACGGTCCAAGGTATACAGGAAACCGGAAGTGAAGCATCTGAATCTAAAACTGGACTCACAGGAGAGTTTCAAAACATAGAAAGTTAGAGTGTCAGTCTTCTTGTACTTAAGTCGGCATTGTGCCCTTTGTATTAAATTCGGATGTAATTTCTGTGTTTCATCATCAATAAGAAGGTACAAGGGATACCGTAAACCTGAACTGAAGCATCGGAATCTAAAACTGGACTCACCGGAGAGGTTCAAATCATAGAAAGTTAGAGTGTCAGTCCTCCTGTACTTAAGTCGGCCTTGTTCCTTTCGAATTTAATTCCGATGCAATTTCTGTGTTTCATCGTCAATAAGATGCTCCAAGGGATACAGTAAACCTGAAGTGAAGCTTCGGAATCTAAAACTGGACTCACAGGAGAGGTTCAAATCATAGAATGTTAGAGTGTCAGTCCTCTTGTACTTAAGTTGGCATTGTGCCTTTTATATTAAATTCGGATGCAATTTCTGTGTTTCATCGTCCATAAGAGGGTCCAAGGGATACAATAAACCTGAAGTGAAGCATCGGAATCTAAAACAGGACTCACAGGAGAGGTTCAAATCGTAGAAAGTTAGAGTGTCAGTTATCTTCTACTTAAGTCGGCATTGTGCCTTTTCAATTTCATTCCGATGCAATTTATGTGCTTCATCGTCTATAAGAAGGTCCATGGTATACAGTAAACCTGAAGTGTATCATCGGAATCTAAAACTGGACTCAAAGGAGAGGTTCAAATCCTAGAAAGTTAGTGTGTCAGTCCCCTTCTACTTAAGTCGGCACTGTGCCTTTTGAACTGAATTCCGATGCAATTTCTGTGTTCGTCGCAAATAAGAAGGTCCAAGGTATACAGTGAACCTGAAGTGAAGCATCGGAATCTAAACCTGGACCCACAGGAGAGGTTCAAATCATAGAAAGTGAGAGTGTCTGTCCTCTTGTACTGAAGTCGGCATTGTGCCTTTTGTATTAAATTCGGATGCAATTTCTGTGTTTCATCATCAGTTTGAAGGTCCAAGGGATACAGTAAACCTGAAGTGAATCATCGGAATCTAAAACTGGACTCACAGGAGAGTTTCAAATCATAGAAAGTTAGAGTGTCAGTCTTCTTGTACTTAAGTCGGCATTGTGCCCTTTGTATTAAATTCGGATGTAATTTCTGTGTTTCATCATCAATAAGAAGGTACAAGGGATACAGTAAACCTGAACTGAAGCATCGGAATCTAAAACTAGACTCACCGGAGAGGTTCAAATCATAGAAAGTTAGAGTGTCAGTCCTCCTGTACTTAAGTCGGCCTTGTTCCTTTCGAATTTAATTCCGATGCAATTTCTGTGTTTCATCGTCAATAAGATGCTCCAAGGGATACAGTAAACCTCAAGTGAAAATTCGGAATCTAAAACTGGACTCACAGGAGAGGTTCAAGTCATAGAATGTTAGAGTGTCAGTCCTCTTGTACGTAAGTCGGCATTGTGCCTTTTATATTAAATTCGGATGCAATTTCTGTGTTTCATCGTCAATAAGAGGTTCCAAGGGATACAATAAACCTGAAGTGAAGCATCGGAAACTAAAACTGGACTCACAGGAGAGGTTCAAATCGTAGAAAGTTAGAGTGTCAGTCCTCTTCTACTTAAGTCGGCATTGTGCCTTTTCAATTTCATTCCGATGCAATTTATGTGCTTCATCGTCAATAAGAAGGTCCATGGTATACAGTAAACCTGAAGTGTAGCATCGGAATCTAAAACTGGACTCAAAGGAGAGGTTCAAATAATAGGAATTTAGAAAGTCAGTCCTCTTGAACTGAAGTCGGAATTGTGCCTTTCAATTTAATTCCGATGCTATTTCTGTGTTTCATCGTCAATACGAAGGTCCAAGGTATACAGTAAACTTGAAGTGAAGCATCGGTATCTAAAACTGGACTCACAGGAGAGATTCAAATCATAGAAAGTTAGAGTGTCAGTCCTTTTGTACATAAGTCGTCATTGTGACTTTTTATTAAATTCGGATGAAATTTCTGTGTTTCATCGTCAATAAGTAGGTCCAAGGGATACAGTGAACCTGAAGTGAAGCATCGGAATCTAAAACTAATCTCACAGGAGAGGTTCAAATCCTAGAAACTTAGAGTGTCAATCCCCTTCTACTTAAGTCGGCATTGTGCCTATTGAATGGAATTCCGATGCAATTTCTGTGTTTCGTCGCAAATAAGAAGGTCCAAGGTATACAGTGAACCTGAAGTGAAGCATCGGAATCTGAAACTAGACTCACAGGAGAGGTTCAAATCATAGAAAGTGAGAGCGTCAGTCCTCTTGTACTTAAGTCGGTATGTGCCTTTTATATTAAATTCGGATGCAGTTTCTGTGTTTCATCGTCAATAAGACGGTCCAAGGTATACAGTAGACCTGAAGTGATACATCGGAATCTAAAACTTGACTCACAGGAGAGGTTCAAATCATAGAAAGTGAGTGTGTCAGTCCTCTTTTACTTAAGTCGGCATTGTGCCTTTTGAATTTAATTCCGAAGCAATTTCTGTGTTTCATCGTCAATAAGATGGTCCAAGGGATACAGTAAACCTGAAGTGAAGCATCGGATTCTAAAACTGGACTTACAGGAGAGGTTCAAATCATAGAAAGTTAGAGTGTCTGTCCTTTTGTACTTAAGTCGTCATTGTGCCTATTGTATTCAATTCGGATGCAAATTCTGTGTTTCATCGACAATAAGAAGGTCCAATGGATACTGTAAACCTGAAGTGAAGCATCGGAATCTAAAACTGGACTCACGGTGAAGGTTCAAATCGTACAAAGTTAGAGTGTCAGTCCTCTGCTACATAAGTCGGCATTGTGCCATTTGAATTTAATTTAGAAGCAATATCTGTGCTTCATCGTCAATACGAGGATCCAAGTTATACAGTAAACCTGGAGTGAAGCATCGGAATCTAAAACTGGACACACAGGAGAGGTTCAAATCATAGAAAGTTAGAGTGTCAGTCCTCATGTACTTAAGTCAGCATTGAGCCTTTTGAAAATAATTCCGATGGAATTTCTGTGTTTCATCGTCAATACGAAGGTAAAAGATATACAGTAAACCTGAAGTGAAGCATCGGAGTCTAAAACTGGACTCACAGGAGAGGTTCAAATCATAGAATGTTAGAGTGTCAGTCCTCATGTACTTAAGTCAGCATTGTGCCTTTTGAAAATAATTCCGTTGGAATTTCTGTGTTTCATCGTCAATACGAAGGTTAAAGGGATACAGTAAACCTGAAGTGATGCATCGAAATCTAAAACTTGACTCACAGAAGAGGTTCAAATCATAGAAAGTTAGTGTGTCAGTCCTCCTGTACTTAAGTTGGCATTGTGCCTTTTGTACTTAATTCCAATGCAATTTTGTGTTTTATCGTCAATAAAAATGCCCAAGGGATACAGTAAACCTGAAGTGAAGCATCGGAATCTGAAACTGGGATTCACAGGAGAGGTTCAAATCATAGAAAGTGAGATTGTCAGTCCTCTTGCACTTATGACGGCATTGTGCCTTTTGTATTAAATTCGGATGCTATTTCTCTGTTTCATCGTCAATACGAAGGTCCAAGGGATACAGTAAACCTGAAGTGAAGCATCGGAATCTAAAACTGGACTCACAGGAGAGGTTCAAATCATAGAAAGTGAGAGTGTCAGTCCTCTTGTACTTAAGTCGGCATTGTGCCTTTTGTATTAAATTCAGATGCAATTTCTGTGTTTCATCGTCAATAAGAAGGTCCAAGGGATACAGTAAACCTGAAGTGAAGCATCGGAATCTAAAACAGGACTCACAGGAGAGGTTCAAATCATAGAAAGTAAGAGTGTCAGTCCTCTTGTACTTAAGTCGGCATTGTGCCTTTTGTATTAAATTCGGATGCAATGTCGGTGTTTCATCGTCAATAAGAAGGTCCAAGGGATACAGTAAACCAGAAGTGAAGCATCGGAATCTATAACTGGACTCACAGGAGAGGTTCAAATCATAGAAAGTTAGAGTGGCAGTCCTCTCGTACGTAAGTCGGAATTGCGCCTTTTGAATTATTATTCCGATGCAATTACTGTCTTTCATCGTCAATAAGAAGTTCCAAGGTATACAGTAAACCTGTAGTGAAGCATCGGAAACTATAACTGGACTCACAGGAGAGTTTCAAATCATAGATAGTTAGAGTGTCAATCCTCTTGTACTTAAGTCGGCATTGTGCCTATTGTATTAAATTCGGATGCAATTTCTGTGTTTCATCATCAATAAGAAGGTCCAAGGGATACAGTAACCCTGAAGTGAAGCATCGGAATCTAAAACTGGACTCACAGGAGAGGTTCAAATCATAGAAAGTTGGAGTGTCAGTCCTCTTGCACTTAAGTCGGCATTGTGCCTTTTGAATTTACTTCGGATGTAATTTCTGTGTTTCATCGTCAATAAGAAGGTCCTAGATATACAGGAAACCTGAAGTGAAGCATCGGAATCTAAAACTGGGCTCACAAGAGATGTACAAATCATAGAAAGTGAGAGTGTCAGTCCTCTTGTACTTAAGTCGGCATTGTGACTTTTGTATTAAATTCGGATGCAATTTCTCTGTTTTCTCGTCAATAAGAAGGTCCAAGGGTTACAGTAAACCAGAAGTGAAGCATCGGAATCTAAAACTGGACTCACAGGAGAGGTTCAAATCATAGAAAGTTAGAGTGTCAGTCTTCTGGTACTTCAGTCGGAATTGTGCCTTTTGATTTTTATTCCGATGCAATTACTGTGTTTCATCGTCAATAAGAAGTTCCAAGGTATACAGTAAACATGTAGTGAAGCATCGCAATCTAAAACTGGACTCACAGGAGAGTTTCAAATCATAGATTGTTAGAGTGTCAGTCCTCTTGTACTTAAGTCGGCATTGTGCCTTTTGAATTTAATTCGGACGCAATTTCTGTGTTTCATTGTCAATAAGAAGGTCCTAGGTATACAGGAAACCTGAAGTGATGCATCAGAATCTAAAACTGGACTCACAGGAGAGGTTCAAATCATATAAAGCGAGAGTGTCAGTCCTTTTGTACTTAAGTCGGCATTGTGCCTTTTGTATTAAATTCGGATGCAATTTCTGTGTTTCATCATCAATAAGAAGGTACAAGGGATACAGTAAACCTGAAGTGAAGCATCGGAACCTAAAACTGGACTCACCGGAGAGGTTCAAATCATAGAAAGTTAGGGTCAGTCCTCTTGTACTTAAGTCGGCATTGTGCCTTTTGTATTAAATTCGGATGCAATTTCTGTGTTTCATCGTCAATAAGAAGGTCCGACGTATATTCGAAACCTGAAGTGAAGCATCGGAATCTAAAACTGGACTCACAGGAGAGGTTCAAATCATAGAAAGTGAGAGTGTCAGTCCTCTTGTACTGATGTCGGCATTGTGCCTTTTGAATTAAATTCGGATGCAATTTCTGTGTTCATCGTCAATTAGAATTTCCAAGGTATACAGGAAACCGGAAGTGAGGCATCGGAATCTAAAACTGGACTCGCAGAAGAGGTTCAAATCATAGAAAGTTAGAGTCGGATGCAATTAATGTGTTTCACCGTCAATAAGAAAGTCCAATGGATACAGTACACCTAAAGTGAAGAATCGGCGTCTAAAACTGGACTCACAGGACAGGTTCGAATCATAGAAAGTATGACTGTCAGTCCTCTTGTACTGAAGTCGGCATTGTGCCCTTTGTATTGAATTCGGATGCAATTTCTGTATTTCATCGTCAATAAGAATTTCCAAGGCATACAGTAATCCCAAAGTGAAGCATCGGAATCTAAAAGTGGACTCACAGGAGAGATTCAAATCATAGGAAGTTAGAGTGTCAGTCCTTTTGTACTTAAGTCGTCATTGTGCTATTTGTAATAAATTCGAATGCAATTTCTGTGTTTCATCGTCAATAAGAAGGTCCAAGGGAAACATTAAACCTGAAGTGAAGCATCGCAATCTAAAACTGGACTCACAGGAGTGGTTCAAATCATTGAAAGTTAGAGTGTCAGTCCTCTGCTACTTAAGTCGGCATTGTGCCTTTTGAATTTAATTCCGAAACAATTTCTGTGCTTCATCATCAATAAGAATTTCCAAGGTATACAGTGAACCTAAAGTGAAGCGTCCAAATCTAAAACTGGACTCACAAGAGAGGTTCAAATCACAGAAAGTTAGAATGTCAGTCCTCTTGTACTTAAGTCGGCATTGTGACATTTGTATTAAATTCGGATGCAATTTCTGTGTTTCCTCGTCAATAAGGAGGTCCAAGGGATACAGTAAACCTGAAGTGAAGCATCGGAATCTAAAACTGGACTCACCGGAGAGGTTCAAATCATAGAAAGTTAGGGTGTCAGTCCTCTTGTACTTAAGTCGGCATTGTGCCGTTTGAATTACATTCGGATGCACTTTCTGTGTTTCATCATCAATAAGAAGGTCCAAGGGATACAGTAAACCTGAAGTGAAGTATCGGAATCTAAAACTGGGCCAACAGGAGAGGTTCAAATCATAGAAAGTTAGAGTGTCACTCCTCTTGAACTTAAGACGGCATTGTGCCTTTTGTATTAAATTCGGATGCAATTTCTGTGTTTCATCGTCAATAAGAAGGTTCAAGGGATACAGTAAACGTGAAGTGTGACATCGGAATCTAAACCTGGACCCACAGGAGAGGTTCAAATCATAGAAAGTGAGAGCGTCAGTCCTCTTGTACTTACGTCGGCATTGTGCCTTTTGAATTAAATTCGGATGCAGTTTCTGTGTTTCATTGTCAATAAGAAGGTCCAAGGTATACAGGAAACCGGAAGTGAAGCATCTGAATCTAAAACTGGACTCACAGGAGAGGTTCAAATCATAGAAAGTGAGAGTGTCAGTCCACTTGTACTTAAGTCGGCATTGTGCCTTTTGTATTAAATTCGGATGCAATTTCTGTGTTCCATCGTCAGTGTGAAGGTTTAAGGGATACAGTAAACCTGAAGTGAATCATCGGAATCTAATACTGGACTCACATCAGAGTTTCAAATCATAGAAAGTTAGAGAGTCAGTCTTCTTGTACTTAAGTCGGCTTTGTGCCCTTTGTATTACATTCTGATGTAATTTCTGTGTTTCATCATCAATAAGAAGGTACAAGGGATACAGTAAACCTGAACTGAAGCATCGGAATCTAAAACTGAACTCACCGGAGAGGTTCAAATCATAGAAAGTTAGAGTGTCAGTCCTAATGTACTTAAGTCGGCCTTGTTCCTTTCGAATTTAATTCCGATGCAATTTCTGTGTTTCATCGTCAATGAGATGGTCCAAGGGATACAGTAAACCTGAACTGAAGCTTCGGAATCTAAAACTGGGCTCACAAGCGAGGTTCAAATCATAGAAAGTTAGAGTGTCAGTCCTCTTGTACTTAAGTCGGCATTGTGCCTTTTGTATTAAATTCGGATGCAATTTCTGTGTTTCATCGTCAATATGAGGGTATAAGGGATACAATAAACCTGAAGTGAAGCATCGGAATCTAAAACTGAACTCACAGGAGAGGTTCAAATCGTAGAAAGTTAGAGTGTCAGTCCTCTTGTACTTAAGTCGGCATTGTGACTTTTCAATTTAATTCCGATGCAATTTATGTGTTTCATCGTCAATAAGAAGGTCCATGGGATACAGTCAACCTGAAGTGAAGCATCGGAATCTAAAACTGGACTCACTGGAGAGGTTCAAATCATAGAAAGTTAGAGTGTCAGTCCTCTTGTAGTTAAGTCGGCATTGTGCCTTTTTAAGTTAATTCCGATGCAATTTCTGTGTTTCATTGTCAATAAGAAGGTCCAAGTGATACAGTAAACCTGAAGTCAAGCTTCGGAATCTAAAACTGGACTCACAGGAGAGGTTCAAATCATAGAAAGTGAGAGTGTCAGTCCTCTTGTACTTAAGTCGGCATTGTGCCTCTTGTATTCAATTCGGATGCAATTTCTGTGTTTCATCGTCAATAAGAAGGTCCAAGGGATACAGTAAACCTGAAGTGAAGCATCGGAATCTAAAACAGGACTCACAGGAGAGGTTCAAATCATAGAAAGTAAGAGTGTCAGTCCTCTTGTACTTAAGTCGGCATTGTGCCTTTTTTATTAAATTCGGATGCAATGTCGGTGTCTCATCGTCAATAAGAAGTACCAAGGGATACAATAAACCAGAAGTGAAGCATCGGAATCTAAAACTGGACTCACAGGAGAGGTTCAAATCATAGAAAGTTAGAGTGGCAGTTCTCTTGTACTTAAGTCGGAATTGTGCCTTTTGAATTATTATTCCGATGCTATTACTGTGTTTCATTGTCAATAAGAAGTTCCAAGGTATACAGTAAACCTGTAGTGAAGCATCGGAATCTAAAACTGGACTCACAGGAGAGTTGCAAATCATAGATAGTTAGAGTGTCAGTCCTCTTGTACTGAAGTCGACATTGTGCCTTTTGTATTAAATTCGGATGCAATATCTGTGTTTCATTATCAATAAGAAGGTCCAAGGGATACAGTAAACCTGAAGTGTGGCATCGGAATCTAAAACTGGACTCACAGGGGAGGTTCAAATCATAGAAAGTTGGAGTGTCAGTCCTCTTGCACTTAAGTCGGCATTGTGCCTTTTGAATTTACTTCGAATGCAATTTCTGTGTTTCATCGTCAATAAGAAGGTCCTAGATATACAGGAAACCTGAAGTGAAGCATCGGAATCTAAAACTGGGCTCACAGGAGAGGTTCAAATCATAGAATGTGAGAGTGTCAGTCCTCTTGTACTTAAGACGGCATTGTGACTTTTGTATTAAATTCGGATGCAATTTCTGTGTTTCATCGTCAGTATGGAGGTCCAAGGGATACAGTAAACCTGAAGTGAATCATCGGAATCTAAAACTGGACTCACAGGAGAGTTTCAAATCATAGAAAGTTAGAGTGTCAGTCTTCTTGTACTTAAGTCGGCATTGTGCCCTTTGTATTAAATTCGGATGTAATTTCTGTGTTTCATCATCAATAAGAAGGTACAAGGGATACAGTAATCCTGAACTGAAGCATCGGAATCTAAAACTGGACTCACCGGAGAGGTTCAAATCATAGAAAGTTAGAGTGTCAGTCCTCCTGTACTTTAGTCGACCTTGTTCCTTTCGAATTTAATTCCTATGCAATTTCTGTGTTTCATCGTCAATAAGATGGTCCAAGGGATACAGTAAACCTGAAGTGAAGCTTCGTAATCTAAAACTGGACTCACAGGACAGGTTCAAAACATAGAAAGTTAGAGTGTCAGTCCTCTTGTACTTAGGTCGGCATTGTGCCTTTTGTATTTAATTCGGATGCAATTTCTGTGTTTCATCGTCAATAAGAGGGTACACGGGATTCAATAAACCTGAAGTGAAGCATCGGAATCTAAAACTGGACTCACAGGAGAGGTTCAAATCGTAGAAAGTTAGAGTGTCAGTCCTCTTGTACTTAAGTCGGCATTGTGACTTTTGAATTTAATTCCGATGCAATTTCTGTGTTTCATCGTCAATAAGAAGGTCCATGGGATACAGTAAACCTGAAGTGAAGCATCGGAATCTAAAACTGGACTCACAGGAGAGATTCAAATCATAGAAAGTTAGAGTGTCAGTCCTCTCGGAGTTAAGTCGGCATTGTGCATTTTTAAGTTAATTCCGATGCAATTTCTGTATTTCATTGTCAATAAGAAGGTCCAAGGGATACAGTAGACCTGAAGTGATACATCGGAATCTAAAACTTGACTCACAGGAGAGGTTCAAATCATAGAAAGTGAGTGTGTCAGTCCTCTTTTACTTAAGTCGGCATTGTGCCTTTTGAATTTAATTCCGATGCAATTTCTGTGTTTCATCGTCAATAAGATGGTCCAAGGGATACAGTAAACCTGAAGTGAAGCATCGGATTCTAAAACTGGACTTACAGGAGAGGTTCAAATCATAGAAAGTTAGAGTGTCTGTCCTTTTGTACTTAAGTCGTCATTGTGCCTATTGTATTCAATTCGGATGCAAATTCTGTGTTTCATCGACAATAAGAAGGTCCAATGGATACTGTAAACCTGAAGTGAAGCATCGGAATCTAAAACTGGACTCACGGTGAAGGTTCAAATCGTACAAAGTTAGAGTGTCAGTCCTCTGCTACATAAGTCGGCATTGTGCCATTTGAATTTAATTTAGAAGCAATATCTGTGCTTCATCGTCAATACGAGGATCCAAGTTATACAGTAAACCTGGAGTGAAGCATCGGAATCTAAAACTGGACTCACAGGAGAGGTTCAAATCATAGAAAGTTAGAGTGTCAGTCCTCATGTACTTAAGTCAGCATTGTGCCTTTTGAAAATAATTCCGATGGAATTTCTGTGTTTCATCGTCAATACGAAGGTAAAAGGGATACAGTAAACCTGAAGTGAAGCATCGGAATCTAAAACTGGACTCACAGGAGAGGTTCAAATCATAGAATGTTAGAGTGTCAGTCCTCATGTACTTAAGTCAGCATTGTGCCTTTTGAAAATAATTCCGATGGAATTTCTGTGTTTCATCGTCAATACGAAGGTAAAAGGGATACAGTAAACCTGAAGTGATGCATCGAAATCTAAAACTTGACTCACAGAAGAGGTTCAAATCATAGAAAGTTAGTGTGTCAGTCCTCCTGTACTTAAGTTGGCATTGTGCCTTTTGTACTTAATTCCAATGCAATTTTGTGTTTTATCGTCAATAAAAATGTCCAAGGGATACAGTAAACCTGAAGTGAAGCATCGGAATCTGAAACTGGGATTCACAGGAGAGGTTCAAATCATAGAAAGTGAGATTGTCAGTCCTCTTGCACTTAAGACGGCATTGTGCCTTTTGTATTAAATTCGGATGCTATTTCTCTGTTTCATCGTCAATAAGAAGGTCCAAGGGATACAGTAAACCTGAAGTGAAGCATCGGAATCTAAAACTGGACTCACAGGAGAGGTTCAAATCATAGAAAGTGAGAGTGTCAGTCCTCTTGTACTTAAGTCGGCATTGTGCCTCTTGTATTCAATTCGGATGCAATTTCTGTGTTTCATCGTCAATAAGAAGGTCCAAGGGATACAGTAAACCTGAAGTGAAGCATCGGAATCTAAAACAGGACTCACAGGAGAGGTTCAAATCATAGAAAGTAAGAGTGTCAGTCCTCTTGTACTTAAGTCGGCATTGTGCCTTTTTTATTAAATTCGGATGCAATGTCGGTGTTTCATCGTCAATAAGAAGTACCAAGGGATACAATAAACCAGAAGTGAAGCATCGGAATCTAAAACTGGACTCACAGGAGAGGTTCAAATCATAGAAAGTTAGAGTGGCAGTTCTCTTGTACTTAAGTCGGAATTGTGCCTTTTGAATTATTATTCCGATGCTATTACTGTGTTTCATTGTCAATAAGAAGTTCCAAGGTATACAGTAAACCTGTAGTGAAGCATCGGAATCTAAAACTGGACTCACAGGAGAGTTTCAAATCATAGATAGTTAGAGTGTCAGTCCTCTTGTACTGAAGTCGACATTGTGCCTTTTGTATTAAATTCGGATGCAATATCTGTGTTTCATTATCAATAAGAAGGTCCAAGGGATACAGTAAACCTGAAGTGTGGCATCGGAATCTAAAACTGGACTCACAGGGGAGGTTCAAATCATAGAAAGTTGGAGTGTCAGTCCTCTTGCACTTAAGTCGGCATTGTGCCTTTTGAATTTACTTCGAATGCAATTTCTGTGTTTCATCGTCAATAAGAAGGTCCTAGATATACAGGAAACCTGAAGTGAAGCATCGGAATCTAAAACTGGGCTCACAGGAGAGGTTCAAATCATAGAATGTGAGAGTGTCAGTCCTCTTGTACTTAAGACGGCATTGTGACTTTTGTATTAAATTCGGATGCAATTTCTGTGTTTCATCGTCAGTATGGAGGTCCAAGGGATACAGTAAACCTGAAGTGAATCATCGGAATCTAAAACTGGACTCACAGGAGAGTTTCAAATCATAGAAAGTTAGAGTGTCAGTCTTCTTGTACTTAAGTCGGCATTGTGCCCTTTGTATTAAATTCGGATGTAATTTCTGTGTTTCATCATCAATAAGAAGGTACAAGGGATACAGTAATCCTGAACTGAAGCATCGGAATCTAAAACTGGACTCACCGGAGAGGTTCAAATCATAGAAAGTTAGAGTGTCAGTCCTCCTGTACTTTAGTCGACCTTGTTCCTTTCGAATTTAATTCCTATGCAATTTCTGTGTTTCATCGTCAATAAGATGGTCCAAGGGATACAGTAAACCTGAAGTGAAGCTTCGTAATCTAAAACTGGACTCACAGGACAGGTTCAAAACATAGAAAGTTAGAGTGTCAGTCCTCTTGTACTTAGGTCGGCATTGTGCCTTTTGTATTTAATTCGGATGCAATTTCTGTGTTTCATCGTCAATAAGAGGGTACACGGGATTCAATAAACCTGAAGTGAAGCATCGGAATCTAAAACTGGACTCACAGGAGAGGTTCAAATCGTAGAAAGTTAGAGTGTCAGTCCTCTTGTACTTAAGTCGGCATTGTGACTTTTGAATTTAATTCCGATGCAATTTCTGTGTTTCATCGTCAATAAGAAGGTCCATGGGATACAGTAAACCTGAAGTGAAGCATCGGAATCTAAAACTGGACTCACAGGAGAGATTCAAATCATAGAAAGTTAGAGTGTCAGTCCTCTCGGAGTTAAGTCGGCATTGTGCATTTTTAAGTTAATTCCGATGCAATTTCTGTATTTCATTGTCAATAAGAAGGTCCAAGGGATACAGTAGACCTGAAGTGATACATCGGAATCTAAAACTTGACTCACAGGAGAGGTTCAAATCATAGAAAGTGAGTGTGTCAGTCCTCTTTTACTTAAGTCGGCATTGTGCCTTTTGAATTTAATTCCGATGCAATTTCTGTGTTTCATCGTCAATAAGATGGTCCAAGGGATACAGTAAACCTGAAGTGAAGCATCGGATTCTAAAACTGGACTTACAGGAGAGGTTCAAATCATAGAAAGTTAGAGTGTCTGTCCTTTTGTACTTAAGTCGTCATTGTGCCTATTGTATTCAATTCGGATGCAAATTCTGTGTTTCATCGACAATAAGAAGGTCCAATGGATACTGTAAACCTGAAGTGAAGCATCGGAATCTAAAACTGGACTCACGGTGAAGGTTCAAATCGTACAAAGTTAGAGTGTCAGTCCTCTGCTACATAAGTCGGCATTGTGCCATTTGAATTTAATTTAGAAGCAATATCTGTGCTTCATCGTCAATACGAGGATCCAAGTTATACAGTAAACCTGGAGTGAAGCATCGGAATCTAAAACTGGACTCACAGGAGAGGTTCAAATCATAGAAAGTTAGAGTGTCAGTCCTCATGTACTTAAGTCAGCATTGTGCCTTTTGAAAATAATTCCGATGGAATTTCTGTGTTTCATCGTCAATACGAAGGTAAAAGGGATACAGTAAACCTGAAGTGAAGCATCGGAATCTAAAACTGGACTCACAGGAGAGGTTCAAATCATAGAATGTTAGAGTGTCAGTCCTCATGTACTTAAGTCAGCATTGTGCCTTTTGAAAATAATTCCGATGGAATTTCTGTGTTTCATCGTCAATACGAAGGTAAAAGGGATACAGTAAACCTGAAGTGATGCATCGAAATCTAAAACTTGACTCACAGAAGAGGTTCAAATCATAGAAAGTTAGTGTGTCAGTCCTCCTGTACTTAAGTTGGCATTGTGCCTTTTGTACTTAATTCCAATGCAATTTTGTGTTTTATCGTCAATAAAAATGTCCAAGGGATACAGTAAACCTGAAGTGAAGCATCGGAATCTGAAACTGGGATTCACAGGAGAGGTTCAAATCATAGAAAGTGAGATTGTCAGTCCTCTTGCACTTAAGACGGCATTGTGCCTTTTGTATTAAATTCGGATGCTATTTCTCTGTTTCATCGTCAATAAGAAGGTCCAAGGGATACAGTAAACCTGAAGTGAAGCATCGGATTCTAAAACTGGACTTACAGGAGAGGTTCAAATCATAGAAAGTTAGAGTGTCTGTCCTTTTGTACTTAAGTCGGCATTGTGCCTTTTGTATTAAATTCGGATGCAATGTCGGTGTTTCATCGTCAATAAGAAGGTCCAAGGGATACAGTAAACCAGAAGTGAAGCATCGGAATCTATAACTGGACTCACAGGAGAGGTTCAAATCATAGAAAGTTAGAGTGGCAGTCCTCTCGTACGTAAGTCGGAATTGTGCCTTTTGAATTATTATTCCGATGCAATTACTGTCTTTCATCGTCAATAAGAAGTTCCAAGGTATACAGTAAACCTGTAGTGAAGCATCGGAAACTATAACTGGACTCACAGGAGAGTTTCAAATCATAGATAGTTAGAGTGTCAATCCTCTTGGACTTAAGTCGGCATTGTGCCTATTCTATTAAATTCGGATGCAATTTCTGTGTTTCATCATCAATAAGAAGGTCCAAGGGATACAGTAAACCTGAAGTGAAGCATCGGAATCTAAAACTGGACTCACAGGAGAGGTTCAAATCATAGAAAGTTGGAGTGTCTGTCCTCTTGCACTTAAGTCGGCATTGTGCCTTTTGAATTTACTTCGGATGTAATTTCTGTGTTTCATCGTCAATAAGAAGGTCCTAGATATACAGGAAACCTGAAGTGAAGCATCGGAATCTAAAACTGGGCTCACAAGAGATGTACAAATCATAGAAAGTGAGAGTGTCAGTCCTCTTGTACTTAAGTCGGCATTGTGACTTTTGTATTAAATTCGGATGCAATTTCTCTGTTTTCTCGTCAATAAGAAGGTCCAAGGGTTACAGTAAACCAGAAGTGAAGCATCGGAATCTAAAACTGGACTCACCGGAGAGGTTCAAATCATAGAAAGTTAGGGTCAGTCCTCTTGTACTTAAGTCGGCATTGTGCCTTTTGTATTAAATTCGGATGCAATTTCTGTGTTTCATCGTCAATAAGAAGGTCCGACGTACATTCGAAACCTGAAGTGAAGCATCGGAATCTAAAACTGGACTCACAGGAGAGGTTCAAATCATAGAAAGTGAGAGTGTCAGTCCTCTTGTACTGATGTCGGCATTGTGCCTTTTGAATTAAATTCGGATGCAATTTCTGTGTTTCATCGTCAATTAGAATTTCCAAGGTATACAGGAAACCGGAAGTGAGGCATCGGAATCTAAAACTGGACTCGCAGAAGAGGTTCAAATCATAGAAAGTTAGAGTCGGATGCAATTTATGTGTTTCACCGTCAACAAGAAAGTCCAATGGATACAGTACACCTAAAGTGAAGAATCGGAATCTTAAACTGGACTCACAGGAAAGGTTCGAATCATAGAAAGTATGACTGTCAGTCCTCTTGTACTGAAGTCGGCGTTGTGCCCTTTGTATTGAATTCGGATGCAATTTCTGTATTTCATCGTCAATAAGAAGGTCCAAGGCATACAGTAATCCCGAAGTGAAGCATCGGAATCTAAAACTGGACTCACAGGGGAGGTTCAAATCATAGAAAGTTAGAGTATCACTCCACTTGTATTTAAGTCGGCATTGTGCCTTTTGAATTTAATTCCGAGGCAAATTCTGTGTTTCATCGTCAATAAGAAGGTCCAAGGTATACAGGAAACTTGAAGTGAAGCATCGGAATCTAAAAGTGGACTCACAGGAGAGATTCAAATCATAGAAAGTTAGAGTGTCAGTCCTTTTGTACTTAAGTCGTCATTGTGCCATTTGTAATAAATTCGAATGCAATTTCTGTGTTTCATCGTCAATAAGAAGGTCCAAGGGAAACATTAAACCTGAAATGAAGCATCGCAATCTAAAACTGGACTCACAGGAGAGGTTCAAATCATACAAAGTTAGAGTGTCAGTCCTCTGCTACTTAAGTCGGCATTGTGCCTTTTGAATTTAATTCCGAAACAATTTCTGTGCTTCATCGTCAATAAGAATTTCCAAGGTATACAGTGAACCTAAAGTGAAGCATCCGAATCTAAAACTGGACTCACAAGAGAGGTTCAAATCATAGAAAGTTAGAATGTCAGTCCTCTTGTACTTAAGTCGGCATTGTGACATTTGTATTAAATTCGGATACAATTTCTGTGTTTCCTCGTCAATAAGGAGGTCCAAGGGATACAGTAAACCTGAAGTGAAGCATCGGAATCTAAAACTGGACTCACCGGAGAGGTTCAAATCATAGAAAGTTAGGGTGTCAGTCCTCTTGTACTTAAGTCGGCATTGTGCCGTTTGTATTACATTCGGATGCAATTTCTGTGTTTCATCATCAATAAGAAGGTCCAAGGGATACAGTAAACCTGAAGTGAAGTATCGGAATCTAAAACTGGGCCAACAGGAGAGGTTCAAATCATAGAAAGTTAGAGTGTCACTCCTCTTGAACTTAAGACGGCATTGTGCCTTTTGTATTAAATTCGGATGCAATTTCTGTGTTTCATCGTCAATAAGAAGGTTCAAGGGATACACTAAACGTGAAGTGTGGCATCGGAATCTAAACCTGGACCCACAGGAGAGGTTCAAATCATAGAAAGTGAGAGCGTCAGTCCTCTTGTACTTACGTCGGCATTGTGCCTTTTGAATTAAATTCGGATGCAGTTTCTGTGTTTCATTGTCAATAAGAAGGTCCAAGGTAAACAGGAAACCGGAAGTGAAGCATCTGAATCTAAAACTGGACTCACAGGAGAGGTTCAAATCATAGAAAGTGAGAGTGTCAGTCCACTTGTACTTAAGTCGGCATTGTGCCTTTTGTATTAAATTCGGATGCAATTTCTGTGTTCCATCGTCAGTGTGAAGGTTTAAGGGATACAGTAAACCTGAAGTGAATCATCGGAATCTAAAACTGGACTCACAGGAGAGTTTCAAATCATAGAAAGTTAGAGTGTCAGTCTTCTTGTACTTAAGTCGGCTTTGTGCCCTTTGTATTACATTCTGATGTAATTTCTGTGTTTCATCATCAATAAGAAGGTACAAGGGATACAGTAAACCTGAACTGAAGCATCGGAATCTAAAACTGAACTCACCGGAGAGGTTCAAATCATAGAAAGTTAGTGTGTCAGTCCTAATGTACTTAAGTCGGCCTTGTTCCTTTCGAATTTAATTCCGATGCAATTTCTGTGTTTCATCGTCAATGAGATGGTCCAAGGGATACAGTAAACCTGAACTGAAGCTTCGGAATCTAAAACTGGGCTCACAAGCGAGGTTCAAATCATAGAAAGTTAGAGTGTCAGTCCTCTTGTACTTAAGTCGGCATTGTGCCTTTTGTATTAAATTCGGATGCAATTTCTGTGTTTCATCGTCAATATGAGGGTCCAAGGGATACAATAAACCTGAAGTGAAGCATCGGAATCTAAAACTGAACTCACAGGAGAGGTTCAAATCGTAGAAAGTTAGAGTGTCAGTCCTCTTGTACTTAAGTCGGCATTGTGACTTTTCAATTTAATTCCGATGCAATTTATGTGTTTCATCGTCAATAAGAAGGTCCATGGGATACAGTCAACCTGAAGTGAAGCATCGGAATCTAAAACTGGACTCACAGGAGAGGTTCAAATCATAGAAAGTTAGAGTGTCAGTCCTCTTGTAGTTATGTCGGCATTGTGCCTTTTTAAGTTAATTCCGATGCAATTTCTGTGTTTCATTGTCAATAAGAAGGTCCAAGTGATACAGTAAACCTGAAGTCAAGCTTCGGAATCTAAAACTGGACTCACAGGAGAGGTTCAAATCATAGAAAGTGAGAGTGTCAGTCCTCTTGTACTTAAGTCGGCATTGTGCCTTTTGTATTCAATTCGGATGCAATTTCTGTGTTTCATCGTCAATAAGAAGGTCCAAGGGATACAGTAAACCTGAAGTGAAGCATCGGAATCTAAAACAGGACTCACAGGAGAGGTTCAAATCATAGAAAGTAAGAGTGTCAGTCCTCTTGTACTTAAGTCGGCATTGTGCCTTTTTTATTAAATTCGGATGCAATGTCGGTGTTTCATCGTCAATAAGAAGTACCAAGGGATACAGTAAACCAGGAGTGAAGCATCGGAATCTAAAACTGGACTCACAGGAGAGGTTCAAATCATAGAAAGTTAGAGTGGCAGTTCTCTTGTACTTAAGTCGGAATTGTGCCTTTTGAATTATTATTCCGATGCTATTACTGTGTTTCATTGTCAATAAGAAGTTCCAAGGTATACAGTAAACCTGTAGTGAAGCATCGGAATCTAAAACTGGACTCACAGGAGAGTTTCAAATCATAGATAGTTAGAGTGTCAGTCCTCTTGTACTGAAGTCGGCATTGTGCCTTTTGTAATAAATTCGGATGCAATATCTGTGTTTCATTATCAATAAGAAGGTCCAAGGGATACAGTAAACCTGAAGTGTAGCATCGGAATCTAAAACTGGACTCACAGGAAAGGTTCAAATCATAGAAAGTTGGAGTGTCAGTCCTCTTGCACTTAAGTCGGCATTGTGCCTTTTGAATTTACTTCGAATGCAATTTCTGTGTTTCATTGTCAATAAGAAGGTCCTAGATATACAGGAAACCTGAAGTGAAGCATCGGAATCTAAAACTGGGCTCACAGGAGAGGTTCAAATCATAGAATGTGAGAGTGTCAGTCCTCTTGTACTTAAGACGGCATTGTGACTTTTGTATTTAATTCGGATGCAATTTCTGTGTTTTCTCGTCAATAAGAAGGTCCAAGGGATACAGTAAACCAGAAGTGAAGCATCGGAATCTAAAACCGGACTCACAGGAGTGGTTCTAATCATAGAAAGTTAGAGTGTCAGTCCTCTTGTACTTAAGTCGGAATTGTGCCTTTTGAATTTTCATTCCGATGCAATTACTGTGTTTCATCGTCAATAAGAAGTTCCAAGGTATACAGTAAACCTGTAGTGAAGCATCGGAATCTAAAACTGGACTCACAGGCGAGCTTTAAATCATAGATAGTTAGAGTGTAAGTCCTCTTGTACTTATTTCGGCATTGTGCCTTTTGAATTTAATTCGGATTCAATTTCTGTGTTTCATTGTCAATAAGAGGGTCCTAGGTATACAGGAAACCTGAAGTGTAGCATCAGAATCTAAAACTGGACTCACAGGAGAGGTTCAAATTATATAAAGCGAGAGTGTCAGTCCTCTTGTACTTAAGTCGGCATTGTGAATTTTGTATTAAATTCGGATGCAATTTCTGTGTTTCATTATCAATAAGAAGGTACAAGGGATACAGTAAACATGAAGTGATGCATCGGAATCTAAAACTGGACTCACCGGAGAGGTTCAAATCATAGAAAGTTAGAGTGTCAGTCCTCCTGTACTGAAGTCAGCATTGTGCCTTTTGAATTTAATTCCGATGCAATTTCTGTGTTTCATCGTCAATAAGAAGGTCCTAGATTTACAGGAACCCTGAAGTGAAGCATCGGAATCCAAAACTGGACTCACAGGAGGGATTCAAATCATAGAGAGTTAGAGTGTCTGTCCTTTTGTACTTAAGTCGTCATTGTGCCTATTGTAATGAATTCGGATGCAATTTCTGTGTTTCATCGACAATAAGAATGTCCAATGAATACTGTAAACCTGAAGTGAAGCATCGGAATCTAAAACTGGACTCACAGTGGAGGTTCAAATCATACAAAGTTAGAGTGTCAGTCCTCTGCTACATAAGTCGGCATTGTGCCTTTTGAATTTAATTTAGAAGCAATTTCTGTGCTTCATCGTCAATACGAAGGTCCAAGGTATACAGTAAACCTGAAGTGAAGCATCGGAATCTAAAACTGGACTCACAGGAGAGGTTCAAATCATAGAAAGTTAGAGTGTCAGTCCTCATGTACTTAAGTCAGCATTGTGCCTTTTGAGTATAATTCCGATGGAATTTGTGTGTTTCATCGTCAATACGAAGGTAAAAGGGATACAGTAAACCTGAAGTGAAGCTACGGAATCTGAAACTGGACTCACAGGAGAGTTTCAAATCATAGAAAGTTAGAGTGTCAGTCCTCTTGTACTTAAGTCGGCATTGTGACTTTTGAATTTAATTCCGATGCAATTTCTGTGTTTCATCGTCAATAAGAAGGTCCATGGGATACAGTAAACCCGAAGTGAAGAATCGGAATCTAAAACTGGACTCACAGGAGAGGTTCAAATCATAGAAAGTTAGAGTGTCAGTCCTCTTGTACTTAAGTCGGAATTGTGCCTTTCGAATTATTATTCCGATGCAATTACTGTGTTTCATCGTCAATAAGAAGTTCCAAGGTACACAGTAAACCTGTAGTGAAGCATCGGAATCTAAAACTGGACTCACAGGAGAGTTTCAAATCATAGATAGTTAGAGTGTCAGTCCTCTTGTACATAAGTCGGCATTGTGCCTTTTGCATTAAATTCGGATGCAATTTCTGTGTTTCATCATCAATAAGAAGGTCCAAGGGATACAGTAAACCTGAAGTGAAGCATCGGAATCTAAAACTGAACTCACAGGAGAGGTTCAAATCATAGAAAATTAGAGCGTCAGTCATCTTGTACTTATGTCGGCATTGTGCCTTTTATATTTCATTCCGATGCAATTTCTGTGCTTCGTCGTCAATAAGGAGGTCCATGATATACAGTAATCCTGAAGTGTAGCATCGGAATCTGAAACTGGACTCAAAGGGCAGGTTCAAATCATAGAAAGTTAGAGTGTCAGTCCTCTTGTACTGAAGTCAGCATTGTGCCTTTTGAATTTAATTCCGATGCAATTTCTGTGTTTCATCGTCAATAGGAAGGTCCTAGATATACAGGAAAACTGAAGTGAAGCATCGGAATCCAAAACTGGACTCACAGTAGGGATTCAAATCATAGAAAGTTGGAGTGTCTGTCCTTTTGTACTTAAGTCGTCATTGTGCCTATTGTATTGAAATCGGATGCAATTTCTGTGTTTCATCGACAATAAGAAGGTCCAATGAATACTGTAAACCTGAAGTGAAGCATCGGAATCTAAAACTGGACTCACAGTGGAGGTTCAAATCATACAAAGTTAGAGTGTCAGTCCTCTGCTACATAAGTCGGCATTGTGCCTTTTGAATTTAATTTAGGAGCAATTTCTGTGCTTCATCGTTAATACGAAGGTCCAAGGTATACAGTAAACCTGAAGTGAAGCATTGGAATCTAAAACTGGACTCACAGGAGAGGTTCAAATCACAGAAAGTTAGAGTGTCAGTCCTCATGTACTTAAGTCAGCATTGTGCCTTTTGAATATAATTCCGATGGAATTTCTGTGTTTCATCGTCAATACGAAGGTAAAAGGGTTACAGTAAACCTGAAGTGAAGCTACGGAATCTAAAACTGGACTCACAGGAGAGGTTCAAATCATAGAAAGTTAGAGTGTCAGTCCTCTTGTACTTAAGTCGGCATTGTGACTTTTGAATTTAATTCCGATGCAATTTCTGTGTTTCATCGTCAATAAGAAGGTCCGTGGGATACAGTAAACCCGAAGTGAAGAATCGGAATCTAAAACTGGACTCACAGGAGAGGTTCAAATCATAGAAAGTTGGAGTGTCAGTCCTCTTGCACTTAAGTCGGCATTGTGCCTTTTGAATTCACTTTGAATGCAATTTCTGTGTTTCATCGTCAATAAGAAGGTCCTAGATATACAGAAAACCTGAAGTTAAGCATCGGAATCTAAAACTGGGCTCACAAGAGAGGTTCAAATCATAGAAAGTGAGAGTGTCAAACGTCTTGTCCTTAAGTCGGCATTGTGACTTTTGTATTAAATTCGGATGCAATTTCTGTGTTTTCTCGTCAATAAGAAGGTCCAAGGGTTACAGTAAACCAGAAGTGAAGCATCGAAATCTAAAACTGGACTCACAGGAGAGGTTCAAATCATAGAAAGTTAGAGTGTCAGTCCTCTTGTACTTAAGTCGGAATTGTGCCTTTTGAATTTTTATTCCGATGCAATTACTGTGTTTCATCGTCAATAAGAAGTTCCAAGGTATACAGTAAACCTGTAGTGAAGCATCGGAATCTAAAACTGGACTCACAGTCGAGCTTTAAATCATAGATACTTAGAGTGTCAGTCCTCTTGTACTTAAGTCGGCATTGTGCCTTTTGAATTTAATTCGGATGCAATTTCTGTGTTTCATTGTCAATAAGAAGGTCCTAGGTATACAGGAAACCTGAAGTGAAGCATCAGAATCTAAAACTGGACTCACAGGAGAGGTTCAAATCATATAAAGCGAGAGTGTCAGTCCTCTTGTACTTAAGTCGGCATTGTGCCTTTTGTATTAAATTCGGATGCAATTTCTGTGTTTCATCATCAATAAGAAGGTACAAGGGATACAGTAAACATGAAATGAAACATCGGAATCTAAACCTGGACTCACCGGAGAGGTTCAAATCATAGAAAGTTAGAGTGTCAGTCCTCCTGTACTTTAGTCGGCCTTGTTCCTTTTGAATTTAATTCCGATGCAATTTCTGTGTTTCATCGTCAATAAGATGGTCCAAGGGATACAGTAAACCTGAAGTGAAGCATCGGATTCTAAAACTGGACTTACAGGAGAGGTTCATATCATAGAAAGTTAGAGTGTCAGTCCTCTTGTACTTAAGTCGGCATTGTGCCTTTTGTAATAAATTCGGATGCAATTTCTGTGTTTCATCGTCAATAAGAAGGTCCAAGGGATACAGTAAACCTGAAGTGAATCATCGGATTCTAAAACTGGACTCACAGGACAGGTTCAAATCATAGAAAATTAGAGCGTCAGTCCTCTGCTACATAAGTCGGCATTGTGCCTTTTGAATTTAATTTAGAAGCATTTCTGTGCTTCATCGTCAATACGAAGGTCCAAGGTATACAGTAAACCTGAAGTGATGCATCGGAATCTAAGACTGGACTCACAGGAGAGGTTCAAATCATAGAAAGTTAGAGTGTCAGTCCTCATGTACTTAAGTCAGCATTGTGCCTTTTGAATATAATTCCGATGGAATTTCTGTGTTTCATCGTCAATACGAAGGTAAAAGGGATACAGTAAACCTGAAGTGAAGCTACGGAATCTAAAACTGGACTCATAGGAGAGGTTCAAATCATAGAAAGTTAGAGTGTCAGTCCTCTTGTACTTAAGTCGGCATTGTGACTTTTGAATTTAATTCCGATGCAATTTCTGTGTTTCATCGTCAATAAGAAGGTCCATGGGATACAGTAACCCGAAGTAAAGAATCGGAATCTAAAACTGGACTCACAGGAGAGGTTCAAATCATAGAAAGTTGGAGTGTCAGTCCTCTTGCACTTAAGTCGGCCTTGTGCCTTTTGAATTTACTTTGAATGCAATTTCAGTGTTTCATCGTCAATAAGAAGGTCCTAGATATACAGGAAAAATGAAGTGAAGCATCAGAATCTAAAACTGGACTCACAGGAGAGTTTCAAATCATATAAAGCGAGTGTGTCAGTCCTCTTGTACTTAAGTCGGCATTGTGATTTTTGTATTAAATTCGGATGCAATTTCAGTGTTTCATCATCAATAAGAAGGTACAAGGGATACAGTAAACCTGAAGTGAAGCATCAGAATCTAAAACTGGACTCACCGGAGAGGTTCAAATCATAGAAAGTTAGTGTCAGTCCTCTTGTACTTAAGTCGTCATTGTGCATTTTGTATTAAATTCGGATGCAAGTTCTGTGATTCATCATCAATAAGAAGGTCCAAGGGATACAGGAAACCTGAAGTGAAGCATCGGAATCTGAAACTGGACTCACAGGAGAGGTTGAATTCATAGAAAGTGAGAGTGTCAGTCCTCTTGTACTTAAGTCGTCATTGTTCCTTTTGTATTAAATACGGATGCAAGTTCTGTGTTTCATCATCAATAAGAAGGTCCAAGGGATACAGTAAAGCTGAAGTGAAGCATCGGAATCTAAAACTGGGCTCACAGGAGAGGTTCAAATCATAGAAAGTTAGAGTGTCAGTCCTCTTGTACTTAAGTCGGCATTGTGCCTTTTGAATTTAATTCGGATGAAATTTCTGTGTTTCGTCGTCAATAAGAAGGTCCAAGGTATACAGGAAACCTGAAGTGAAGCATCGGAATCTAACACTGGACTCACAGGAGGGGTTCAAATCATAGAAAGTGAGAGTGTCAGTCCTCTTGTACTGATGTCGGCATTGTGCCTTTTGAATTTAATTCGGATGCAATTTCTGTGTTTCATCGTCAATTAGAATTTCCAAGGTATACAGGAAACCGGAAGTGAGGCATCGGAATCTAAAACTGGACTCACAGGAGAGTTTCAAATCAAAGATAGTTAGAGTGTCAGTCCTCTTGTACTTAAGTCGGCATTGTGCCTTTTGTATTAAATTCGGATGCAATTTCTGTGTTTCATCATCAATAAGAAGGTCCAAGGGATACAGTAAACCTGAAGTGAAGCATCGGAATGTAAAACTGGACTCACAGGAGAGGTTCAAATTATAGAAAATTAGAGCGTCCGTCATCTTGTACTTATGTCGGCATTGTGCCTTTTATATTTCATTCCGATGCAATTTCTGTGCTTCGTCGTCAATAAGGAGGTCCATGATATACAGTAATCCTGAAGTGTAGCATCGGAATCTGAAACTGGACTCAAAGGAGAGGTTCAAATCATAGAAAGTTAGAGTGTCAGTCCTCTGCTACATAAGTCGGCATTGTGCCTTTTGAATTTAATTTAGGAGCAATTTCTGTGCTTCATCGTCAATACGAAGGTCCAAGGTATACAGCAACCATGAAGTGAAGCATCGGAATCTAAAACTGGACTCACAGGAGAGGTTCAAATCATAGAAAGTTAGAGTGTCAGTCCTCATGTACTTAAGTCAACATTGTGCCTTTCGAATATAATTCCGATGGAATTTCTGTGTTTCATCGTCAATACGAAGGTAAAAGGGATACAGTAAACCTGAAGTGAAGCTACGGAATCTAAAACTGGACTCACAGGAGAGGTTCAAATCATAGAAAGTTAGAGTGTCAGTCCTCTTGTACTTAAGTCGGCATTGTGACTTTTGAATTTAATTCCGATGCAATTTCTGTGTTTCATCGTCAATAAGAAGGTACATGGGATACAGTAAACCCGAAGTGAAGAATCGGAATCTAAAACTGGACTCACAGAAGAGATTCAAATCATAGAAAGTTGGAGTGTCAGTCCTCTTGCACTTATGTCGCCATTGTGCCTTTTGAATTTACTTTGAATGCAATTTCTGTGTTTCATCGTCAATAAGAAGGTCCTAGATATACAGGAAACCTGAAGTGAAGCATCGGAATCTAAAACTGGGCTCACAAGAGAGGTTCAAATCATAGAAAGTGAGAGTGTCAATCCTCTTGTCCTTAAGTCGGCATTGTGACTTTTGTATTAAATTCGGATGCAAGTTCTGTGTTTTCTCGTCAATAAGAAGGTCCAAGGGTTACAGTAAACCAGATGTGAAGCATCGGAATCTAAAACTGTACTCACAGGAGAGGTTTAAATCATAGAAAGTTAGAGTGTCAGTCCTCTTGTACTTAAGTCGGAATTGTGCCTTATGAATTTTTATTCCGATGCAATTACTGTGTTTCATCGTCAATAAGAAGTTCCAAGGTATACAGTATACCTGAAGTGAAGCATCAGAATCTAAAACTGGACTCACAGGAGAGGTTCAAATCATATAAAGCGAGAGTGTCAGTCCTCTTGTACTTAAGTCGGCATTGTGAGTTTTGTATTAAATTCGGATGCAATTTCTGTGTATCATCATCAATAAGAAGGTACAAGGGATACAGTAAACCTGAAGTGAAGCATCAGAATCTAAAACTGGACTCACCGGAGAGGTTCAAATCATAGAAAGTTACTGTCAGTCCTCTTTTACTTAAGTCGATATTGTGCCTTTTCTATTAAATTTGGATGCTATTTCTGTGTTCCATCGTCAATAAGAAGGTCCAAGATATACAGTAAACCTAAAGTGAGTTATCGGATTCAAAACTGGACTCACAGGAGAGGTTGATTTCATAGAAAGTGAGTGTGTCAGTCCTCTTGTACTTAAGTCGTCATTGTGCCTTTTGTATTAAATTCGGATGCAAGTTCTGTGTTCCATCGTCAATAAGAAGGTCCAAGGCATACAGTAATCCCGAAGTGAAGCATCGGAATCTAAAACTGGACTCACAGGAGAGGTTCAAATCATAGAAAGTTAGGGTATCACTCCACTTGTACTTAAGTCGGCATTGTGCCTTTTGAATTTAATTCCGAGGCATATTCTGTGTTTCATCGTCAATAAGACGGTCCAAGGTATACAGTAAACTTGAAGTGAAGCATCGGAGTCTAAAAGTGGACTCACAGGAGAGATTCAAATCATAGAAAGTTAGAGTGTCAGTCCTTTTGTACTTAAGTCGTCATTGTGCCTTTTGTAATAAATTGGGATGCAATTTCTGTGTTTCATCGTCAATAAGAAGGTCCAAGTCAAACATTAAACCTGAAGTGAAGCATCGCAATCTAAAACTGGACTCACAGGAGAGATTCAAATCATAGAAAGTTAGAGTGTCAGTCCACTGCTACTTAAGTCCTCATTGTGCCTTTTGAATTTAATTCCGAAACAATTTCTGTGCTTCATCGTCAAGAAGATGGTCCAAGGTATACAGTGAACCTGAAGTGAAGCATCCGAATCTAAAACTGGACTCACAAGAGAGGTTCAAATCATAGACAGTCAGAGTGTCAGTCCGCTTGTACTTGAGGCGGCATTGTGCCTTTTGAATTTAATTCCGATGCAATTTCTGTGTTTCATCGTCACTAAGAAGGTCCAAGGTATACAGTGAACCTGAAGGGAGGCATCGGAATCCAAAACTGGACTCACAGGAGAGGTTCAAATCACAGAAAATTAGAGTGTCTGTCCTTTTGTACTTAAGTCGTCATTGTGCCTTTTGCATTAAATTCGGATGCAATATCTGTGTTTCATCGTCACTAAGAAGGTCCAAGGGATACAGTAAACCTGAAGTGAAGCATCGGAATCTAAAACTGGACTCACAGGATAGGTTCAAATCATTGAAAGTTAGAGTGTCAGTCCTCTTGTACTTAAGTTGGCATTGTTCCTTTTGATTTTAATTCCGTAGCAAATTCTGTGCTTCATCGTCAATACGAAGGTCCAAGGTATACAGTAAACCTGAAGTGAAGCATCCGAATCTAAAACTGGACTCACAGGAGAGGTTCGAATCATAGAAAGTCAGAGTGTCAGTCCTCTTGAACTTAAGTCGTCATTGTGGCTTTTGAATTTAATTCCGATGCAATTTCTCTGTTACATCGTCAATAAGAAGGTCCAAGGGATACAGTAGACCTGAAGTGAAGCATCGTAATCTAAGACTGGACTTACAGGAGAGGTTCAAATCATAGAAAGTGAGAGTGTCAATCCTCTTGTACTTATGTCGGCATTGTGCCTTTTGTATTAAATTCGGATGCAATTTCTGTGTTTCATCGTCAATGAGAAGGTCCAAGGGATGCAGTAAACCTGAAATGAATCATCGGAATCTAAAACTTTACTAACAGGAGAGGTTCAAAACATAGAAAGTTAGAGAGTCAGTCCCCTTGTACTTAAGTCGGCATTGTGCATTTCCAATTTAATTCGGATGCAATTTCTGTGTTTCATCGTCAATAAGAAGGTCCAAGGTATACAGGAAACCTGAAGTGAAGCATCGGAATCTAAAACTGGACTCACAGGAGAGGTTGAATTCATAGAAAGTGAGAGTGTCAGTCCTCTTGTACTTAAGTCGGCATTGTGCCTTTTGTATTAAATTTGGATGCAAGTTCTGTGTTTCATCATCAATAAGAAGGTCCAAGGGATGCAGTGAACCTGAAGTGAAGCATCGGAATCTAAAACTGGGCTCACAGGAGAGGTTCAAATCATAGAAAGTTAGAGTGTCAGTCCTCTTGGACTTATGTCGGCACTGTGCCTTTTGAATTTAATTCGGATGAAGATTCTGTGTTTTATCGTCAATAAGATGGTCCAAGGGATACAGAAAAACCTGAAGTGAAGCATCGGAATCTAAACCTGGACTCACAGTGGAGGTTCAAATCATAGAAAGTTAGAGTGTCAGTTCTCTGCTACTTAAGTCGGCATTGTGCCTTTTGAATTTAATTCCGAAGCAATTTCTGTGCTTCATCGTCAATAAGAAGATCCAAGGTGTACAGTAAACATGAAGTGAAGCATCCGAATCTAAAAGTAGACCTACAGGAGAGGTTCAAATCATAGAAAGTCTGAGCGTCAGTCCTCTTGTACTTAAGTCGGCATTGTGCCTTTTGAATTTAATTCCGAAGCAATATCTGTGCCTCTTCGTCAATAAGAAGGTCCAAGGATACAGTAAACCTGAAATGAAGCATCCGAATCTAAAACTGGGCTCACAAAAGAGGTACAAATCATAGAAAGTTAGAGAGTCAGTCCTCTAGTACTTAAGTCGGCATTGTGCCTTTTGAACTTAATTCCGATGCAATTCCTGTGTTTCATCGTCAATAAGAAGGTCCAAGGTATACAGGAAACCTGAAGTGAAGCATCGGAATCTAAAACTGGACTCACAGGAGAGGTTCAAATCATAGACAGTGAGAGTGTCAGTCCTCTTTTACTTAAGTCGGCATTGTGCCTTTTGAATTTAATTCCGATGCAATTTCTGTGTTTCATCGTCAATAAGAAGGTGCAAGTGATATAGTAGACCTGAAGTGAAGCATCGGAATCTAAAACTTGACTCACAGGAGATGTTCAAATCATAGAAAGTGAGAGTGTCAGTCCTCTTGTACTTAAGTCGGCATTGTGCCTTTTGTATTATATTCGGATGCAATTTCTGTGTTTCATCGTCAACATGAACGTCCAAGGTATACACGAAACCTGAAGGCAAGCATCAGAATCTAAAACTGGAGTCACAGGAGAGGTTCAAATCATAGAAAGTGAGAGTCTCAGTCGTCTTCTACTTAAGTCAACATTGTGCTTTTGTATTAAATTCGGATGCAATTTCTGTGTATCATCGTCAATAAGAAAGTCCAAGGGATACAGTAAACCTGAAGTGAATCATCGGAATCTAAACCTGGACTCACAGAAGAGGTTCAAATCATAGAAAGTTAGAGAGTCAGTCCTCTTGTACTTAAGTCGGCATTGTGCTTTTTGAATTTAATTCCATTGCAATTTCTGTGTTTCATCGTCAATAAGAAGGTCCAAGGTATACAGTAAACCTGAAGTGAAGCATACGAATCTAAAACTAGCCTCACACTAGAGGTTCAAATCATAGAAAGTTAGAGTGTCAGTCCTCTTCTACTTAAGTCGGCATTGTGCCTTTTGAATTTAATTATGATGCAGTTTCTGTGTTTCATCGTCAATAAGAAGGTCCAAGGTATACAGTGAACCTGAGGTGAAGCATCGGAATCTAAAACTGGACTCACAGGAGAAGTTCAAATCACAGAAAGTTAGAGTGTCAGTCCAATTGTACTTTCGTCGTCATTTTGCCTTTTGTATTAAATTCGGATGCAATTTCGGTGTTTCATCGTCAATAAGAAGTTCCAAGGGATACAGTAAACCTGAAGTGAAGCATCGGAATCTAAAACTGGACTCACAGGAGAGGTTAAAATCAAAGAAATTTAGAGTGTCGGTCCTCTTGTACCTAAGTTGGTATTGTGCCTTTTGAATTTAATTCCGAAGCAATTTCTGTGCTTCTTCGTCAATATGAACGTCCCAGGTATACAGTAAACCTGAAGTAAAGCATCCGAATCTAAAACTGGGCTCATAAAAGAGGACAAATCATAGAAAGTTAGAGAGTCGGTCCTCTAGTACTTAAGTCGGCATTGTGCCTTTTGAATTTAATTCCGATGCAATTTCTGTGTTTCATCGTCAATAAGAAGGTCCAAGGTATACAGGAAACCTGAAGTGAAGCATCGGAATCTAAAACTGGACTCACAAGAGAGGTTAAAATCATAGAAAGTGAGAGTGTCAGTCCTCTTTTACTTAAGTCGGCATTGTGCCTTCTGAATTTAATTCCGATGCAATTTCTGCGTTTCATCGTCAATAAGAAGGTGCAAGTGATATAGTAGACCTGAAGTGAAGCATCGGAATCTAAAACTTGACTCACAGGAGATGTTCAAATCATAGAAAGTGAGAGTGTCCGTTCTCTTGCACTTAAATCGGCATTGTGCCTTTTGTATTAAATTCGGATGCAATTCCTGTGTTTCATCGTCAATATGAACGTCCAAGGAATACACGAAACCTGAAGTGAAGCATCGGAATGTAAAACTGGACTCACAGGAGAGGTTAAAATCACAGAAAGTGAGAGGGTCAGTCCTCTTGTACTTAAGTCGGCATTGTGCTTTTGAATTAAATTCGGATGCAATTTCTGTGTATCATCGTCAATAAGAAAGTCCAAGGGATACAGTAAACCTGTAGTGAATCATCGGAAACTAAAACTGGACTCACAGAAGAGGTTCAAATCATAGAAAGTTAGAGAGTCAGTACTCTTGTACTTAAGTCGGCATTGTGCCTTTTGAATTTATTTCCATTGCAATTTCCGTGTTTCATCGCCACTAGAAGGTCCTAGGTATACAGGAAACCTGAAGTGAAGCATCGGAATCTAAAACTGGACTCACAGGAGAGGTTAAAATCATAGGAAGTGAGAGTGTCAGAACTCTTTTACTTATGTCGGCATTGTGCCTTTTGAATTTAATTCCGATGTAATTTCTGTGTTTCATCGTCAATAAGAAGGTCCAAGGTATACAGCGAACCTGAAGTGAAGCATCGGAATCTGAAACTGGACTCACAGTGGAGGTTCAAATCATAGAAAGTTAGAGTGTCAGTTCTCTGCTACTTAAACGGCATTGTGCCTTTTGAATGTAATTCTGAAGCAATTTCTGTGTTTCATCGTCAATAAGAAGGTCCAAGGTATACAGTAAACCTGAAGTGAAGCATCCGAATCTAAAACTGGACTCACAGTGGAGGTTCAAATCATACAAAGTTAGAGTGTCAGTCCTCTGCTACATAAGTCGGCATTGTGCCTTTTGAATTTAATTTAGAAGCAATTTCTGTGCTTCATCGTCAATACGAAGGTCCAAGGTATACAGTAAACCTGAAGTGAAGCATCGGAATCTAAAACTGGACTCACAGGAGAGGTTCAAATCATAGAAAGTTAGAGTGTCAGTCCTCATGTACTTAAGTCAGCATTGTGCCTTTTGAATATAATTCCGATGGAATTTCTGTGTTTCATCGTCAATACGAAGGTAAAAGGGATACAGTAAACCTGAAGTGAAGCTACGGAATCTAAAACTGGACTCACAGGAGAGGTTCAAATCATAGAAAGTTAGAGTGTCAGTCCTCTTGTACTTAAGTCGGCATTGTGACTTTTGAATTTAATTCCGATGCAATTTCTGTGTTTCATCGTCAATAAGAAGGTCCATGGGATACAGTAAACCCGAAGTGAAGAAACGGAATCTAAAACTGGACTCACAGGAGAGGTTCAAATCATAGAAAGTTAGTGTGTCAGTCCTCTTGTACTTAAGTCGGAATTGTGCCTTTTGAATTATTATTCCGATGCAATTACTGTGTTTCATCGTCAATAAGAAGTTCCGAGGTATACAGTAAACCTGTAGTGAAGCATCGGAATCTAAAACTGGACTCACAGGAGAGTTTCAAATCATAGATAGTTAGAGTGTCAGTCCTCTTGTACTTAAGTCGGCATTGTGCCTTTTGTATTAAATTCGGATGCAATTTCTGTGTTTCATCATCAATAAGAAGGTCCAAGGGATACAGTAAACCTGAAGTGAAGCATCGGAATCTAAAACTGGACTCACAGGAGAGGTTCAAATCATAGAAAATTAGAGCGTCAGTCATCTTGTACTTATGTCGGCATTGTGCGTTTTATATTTCATTCCGATGTAATTTCTGTGCTTCGTCGTCAATAAGGAGGTCCATGATATACAGTAAACCTGAAGTGTAGCATCGGAATCTGAAACTGGACTCAAAGGAGAGTTTCAAATCATAGAAAGTTAGAGTGTCAGTCCTCTTGTACTGAAGTCAGCATTGTGCCTTTTGAATTTAATTCCGATGCAATTTCTGTGTTTCATCGTCAATAAGAAGGTCCTAGATATACAGGAAACCTGAAGTGAAGCATCGGAATCCAAAACTGGACTCACAGCAGGGATTCAAATCAAAGAAAGTTGGGGTGTCTGTCCTTTTGTACTTAAGTCGTCATTGTGCCTATTGTATTGAATTCGGATGCAATTTCTGTGTTTCATCGACAATAAGAAGGTCCAATGAATACTGTAAACCTGAAGTGAAGCATCGGAATCTAAAACTGGACTCACAGTGGAGGTTCAAATCATACAAAGTTAGAGTGTCAGTCCTCTGCTACATAAGTCGGCATTGTGCCTTTTGAACTTAATTTAGGAGCAATTTCTGTGCTTCATCGTCAATACGAAGGTCCATGGGATACAGTAAACCCGAAGTGAAGAATCGGAATCTAAAACTGGACTCACAGGAGAGGTTCAAATCATAGAAAGTTTGAGTGTCAGTCCTCTTGCACTTAAGTCGGCATTGTGCCTTTTGAATTTACTTTGGATGCAATTTCTGTGTTTCATCGTCAATAACATAGTCCTAGATATACAGGAAACCTAAAGTGAAGCATCGGAATCTAAAACTGGGCTCACTAGAGAGGTTCAAATCATAGAAAGTGAGAGTGTCAATCCTCTTGTCCTTAAGTCGGCATTGTGACATTTGTATTAAATTCGGATGCAATTTCTGTGTTTTCTCGTCAATAAGAAGGTCCGAGGGTTACAGTAAACCAGAAGTGAAGCATCGGAATCTAAAACTGGACTCACAGGAGAGGTTCAAATCATAGAAAGTTAGAGTGTCAGTCCTCATGTACTTAAGTCGGAATTGTGCCTTTTGAATTTTTATTCCGATGCAATTACTGTGTTTCATCGTCAATAAGAAGTTCCAAGGTGTACAGTAAACCTAAAGTGAGTTATCGGATTCTAAAACTGGACTCACAGGAGAGGTTGAATTCATAGAAAGTGAGTGTGTCAGTCCTCTTGTACTTAAGTCGTCATTGTGCCTTTTGTATTAAATTCGGATGCAAGTTCTGTGTTTCATCATCAATAAGAAGGTCCAAGGGATACAGGAAACCTGAAGTGAAGCATCGGAATCTAAAACTGGACTCACAGGAGAGGTTGAATTCATAGAAAGTGAGAGTGTCAGTCCTCTTGTACTTAAGTCGGCATTGTGCCTTTTGTATTAAATTTGGATGCAAGTTCTGTGTTTCATCATCAATAAGAAGGTCCAAGGGATGCAGTGAACCTGAAGTGAAGCATCGGAATCTAAAACTAGACTCACAGGAGAGGTTCAAATCATAGAAAGTTTGAGTGTCAGTCCTCTTGTACTTAAGTCGGCATTGTGCCCTTTGAATTTAATTCCGAAGCAATATCTGTGCTTCTTCGTCAATAAGAAGGTCCAAGGATACAGTAAACCTAAAATGAAGCATCCGAATCTAAAACTGGGCTCACAAAAGAGGTACAAATCATAGAAAGTGAGAGTGTCAGTCCTCTTTTACTTAAGTCGGCATTGTGCCTTTTAAATTTAATTCCGATGCAATTTCTGTGTTTCATCGTCAATAAGAAGGTGCAAGTGATATAGTAGACCTGAAGTGAAGCATCGCAATCTAAAACTTGACTCACAGGAGATGTTCAAATCATAGAAAGTGAGAGTGTCAGTCCTCTTGTACTTAAGTCGGCATTGTGCCTTTTGTATTATATTCGGATGCAATTTCTGTGTTTCATCGTCAACATGAACGTCCAAGGTATACACGAAACCTGAAGGCATCCATCAGAATCTAAAACTGGAGTCACAGGAGAGGTTCAAATCATAGAAAGTGAGAGTCTCAGTCGTCTTCTACTTAAGTCGACATTGTGCTTTTGTATTAAATTCGGATGCAATTTCTGTGTATCATCGTCAATAAGAAAGTCCAAGGGATACAGTAAACCTGAAGTGAATCATCGGAATCTAAACCTGGACTCACAGAAGAGGTTCAAATCATAGAAAGTTAGAGAGTCAGTCCTCTTGTACTTAAGTCGGCATTGTGCTTTTTGAATTTAATTCCATTGCAATTTCTGTGTTTCATCGCCACTAGAAGGTCCTAGGTATACAGGAAACCTGAAGTGAAGCATCGGAATCTAAAACTGGTCTCACAGGAGAGGTTAAAATCACAGAAAGTGAGAGTGTCAGTCCTCTTTTACTTATGTCGGCATTGTGCCTTTTGAATTTAATTCCGATGCAATTTCTGTGTTTCATCGTCAATAAGAAGGTCCAAGGTACACAGTGAACCTGAAGTGAAGCATCGGAATCTAAAACTGGATTTACAGTGGACGTTCAAATCATAGAAAGTTAGAGTGTCAGTTCTCTGCCACCTAAACGGCATTGTGCCTTTTGAATTTAATTCCGAAGCAATTTCTGTGTTTCATCGTCAATAAGAAGGTCCAAGGTATACAGTAAACCTGAAGTGAAGCATCCGAATCTAAAACTAGACTCACAGGGGAGGTTCAAATCATAGAAAGTTAGAGTGTCAGTCCTCTTCTACTTAAGTCGGCATTGTGCCTTTTGAATTTAATTATGATGCAATTTCTGTGTTTCATCGTCAATAAGAAGGTCCAAGGTATACAGTGAACCTGAGGTGAAGCATCGGAATCGAAATCTGGACTCACAGGAGAAGTTCAAATCACAGAAAGTTAGAGTGTCAGTCCCATTGTACTTAAGTCATCATTTTGCCTTTTGTATTAAATTCGGATGAAATTTCGGTGTTTCATCGTCAATAAGAAGTTCCAAGGGATACAGTAAACCTGAAGTGAAGCATCGGAATCTAAAACTGGACTCACAGGAGAGGTTAAAATCAAAGAAATTTAGAGTGTCGGTCCTCTTGTACCTAAGTTGGTATTGTGCCTTTTGAATTTAATTCCGAAGCAATTTCTGTGCTTCTTCGTCAATATGAAGGTCCAAGGTATACAGTAATCCTGAAGTAAAGCATCCGAATCTAAAACTGGGCTCATAAAAGAGGACAAATCATAGAAAGTTAGAGAGTCGGTCCTCTAGTACTTAAGTCGGCATTGTGCCTTTTGAATTTAACTCCGATGCAATTTCTGTGTTTCATCGTCAATAAGAAGGTCCAAGGTATACAGGAAACCTGAAGTGAAGCATCTGAATCTAAAACTGGACTCACAGGAGAGGTTAAAATCATAGAAGGTGAGAGTGTCAGTCCTCTTTTACTTAAGTCGGCATTGTGCCTTCTGAATGTAATTCCGATGCAATTTCTGTGTTTCATCGTCAATAAGAAGGTGCAAGTGATATAGTAGACCTGAAGTGAAGCATCGGAATCTAAAACTTGACTCACAGGAGATGTTCAAATCATAGAAAGTGAGAGTGTCCGTTCTCTTGTACTTAAGTCGGCATTGTGCCTTTTGTATTAAATTCGGATGCAATTTCTGTGTTTCATCGTCAATTTGAACGTCCAAGGAACACGCGAAACCTGAAGTGAAGCATCGGAATGTAAAAATGGACTCACAGGAGAGGTTAAAATCATAGAAAGTGAGAGGGTCAGTCCTCTTGCACTTAAGTCGGCATTGTGCTTTTGAATGAAATTCGGATGCAATTTCTGTGTATCATCGTCAATAAGAAAGTCCAAGGGATACAGTAAACCTGTAGCGAATCATCGGAAACTAAAACTGGACTCACAGAAGAGGTTCAAATCATAGAAAGTTAGAGAGTCAGTCCTCTTGTACTTAAGTCGGCATTGTGCCTTTTGAATTTAATTCCATTGCAATTTCCGTGTTTCATCGCCACTAGAAGGTCCTAGGTATACAGGAAACCTGAAGTGAAGCATCGGAATTTAAAACTGGACTCACAGGAGAGGTTAAAATCATAGAAAGTGAGAGTGTCAGTCCTCTTTTACTTATGTCGGCATTGTGCCTTTTGAATTTAAATCCGATGCAATTTCTGTGTTTCATCGTCAATAAGAAGGTCCAAGGTATACAGCGAACCTGAAGTGAAGCATCGGAATCTAAAACTGCACTCACAGTGGAGGTTCAAATCATAGAAAGTTAAAGTGTCAGTTCTCTGCTACTTAAACGGCATTGTGCCTTGTGAATGTAATTCTGAAGCAATTTCTGTGTTTCATCGTCAATAAGAAGGTCCAAGGTATACAGTAGACCTGAAGTGAAGCATCCGAATCTAAAACTAGACTCACAGGAGAGGTTCAAATCATAGAAAGTTAGAGTGTCAGTCCTCTTCTACTTAAGTCGGCATTGTGCCTTTTGAATTTAATTATGATGCAATTTCTGTGTTTCATCGTCAATAAGAAGGTCCAAGGTATACAGTGAACCTGAGGTGAAGCATCGGCATCAAAAACTGGACTCACAGGAGAAGTTCAAATCACAGAAAGTTAGAGTGTCAGTCCCTTTGTACATAAGTCGTCATTTTGCCTTTTGTATTAAATTCGGATGCAATTTCGGTGTTTCATCGTCAATAAGAGGTTCCAAGGGATACAGTAAACCTGAAGTGAAGCATCGGAATCTAAAACTGGACTCACAGGAGAGGTTAAAATCAAAGAAATTTAGAGTGTCGGTCCTCTTGTACCTAAGTCGGTATTGTGCCTTTTGAAATTAATTCCGAAGCAATTTCTGTGCTTCTTCGTCAATATGAAGGTCCAAGGTATACAGTAAACCTGAAGTAAAGCATCCGAATCTAAAACTGGGCTCATAAAAGAGGACAAATCACAGAAAGTTAGATAGTCGGTCCTCTAGTGCTTAAGTCGGCATTGTGCCTTTTGAATTTAATTCCGATGCAATTTCTGTGTTTCATCGTCAATAAGAAGGTGCAAGTGATATAGTAGACCTGAAGTGAAGCATCGGAATCAAAAACTTGACTCACAGGAGATGTTCAAATCATAGAAAGTGAGAGTGTCAGTACTCTTGTACTTAAGTCGGCATTGTGACTTTTGTATTATATTCGGATGCAATTTCTGTGTTTCATCGTCAACATGAACGTCCAAGGTATACACGAAACCTGAAGGAAAGCATCAGAATCTAAAACTGGAGTCACAGGAGTGGTTCAAATCATAGAAAGTGAGAGTCTCAGTCCTCTTCTACTTAAGTCGACATTGTGCTTTTGTATTAAATTCGGATGCAATTTCTGTGTATCATCGTCAATAAGAAAGTCCAAGAAATACAGTAAACCTGAAGTGAATCATCGGAATCTAATCCTGGACTCACAGAAGAGGTTCAAATCATAGAAAGTTAGAGAGTCAGACCTCTTGTACTTAAGACGGCATTGTGCTTATTGAATTTAATTCCATTGCAATTTCTGTGTTTCATCGCCACTAGAAGGTCCTAGGTATACAGGAAACCTGAAGTGAAGCATCGGAATCTAAAACTGGACTCACAGGAGAGGTTAAAGTCATAGAAAGTGAGAGTGTCAGTCCTCCTTTACTTATGTCGGCATTGTGCCTTTTGAATTTAATTCCGATGCAATTTCTGTGTTTCATCGTCAATAAGAAGGTCCAAGGTATACAGTGAACCTGAAGTGAAGCATCGGAATCTAATACTGGACTCACAGTGGACATTCAAATCATAGAATGTTAGAGTGTCAGTTCTCTGCTACTTAAACGGCATTGTGCCTTTTGAATTTAATTCCGAAGCAATTTCTGTGTTTCATCGTCAATAAGAAGGTCCAAGGTATACAGCAAACCTGAAGTGAAGCATCCGAATCTAAAACTGGACTCACAGGAGAGGTTCAAATCATAGAAAGTTAGAGTGTCAGTCCTCTTCTACTTAAGTCGGCATTGTGCCTTTTGAATTTAATTATGATGCAATTTCTGTGTTTCATCGTCAATAAGAAGGTCCAAGGTATACAGTGAACCTGAGGTGAAGCATCGGAATCGAAAACTGGACTCACAGGAGAAGTTCAAATCACAGAAAGTTAGAGTGTCAGTCCCATTGTACTTAAGTCATCATTTTGCCTTTTGTATTAAATTCGGATGAAATTTCGGTGTTTCATCGTCAATAAGAAGTTCCAAGGGATACAGTAAACCTGAAGTGAAGCATCGGAATCTAAAACTGGACTCACAGGAGAGGTTAAAATCAAAGAAATTTAGAGTGTCGGTCCTCTTGTACCTAAGTTGGTGTTGTGCCTTTTGAATTTAATTCCGAAGCAATCTCTGTGCTTCTTCGTCAATATGAAGGTCCAAGGTATACAGTAAACCTGAAGTAAAGCATCCGAATCTAAAACTGGGCTCATAAAAGAGGACAAATCATAGAAAGTTAGAGACTCGGTCCTCTAGTACTTAAGTCGGCATTGTGCCTTTTGAATTTAATTCCGATGCGATTTCTGTGTTTCATCGTCAATAAGAAGGTCCAAGGTATACAGGAAACCTGAAGTGAAGCATCTGAATCTAAAACTGGACTCACAGGAGAGTTTAAAATATTAGAAAGTGAGAGTGTCAGTCCTCTTTTACTTAAGTCGGCATTGTGCCTTCTGAATGTAATTCCGATGCAATTTCTGTGTTTCATCGTCAATAAGAAGGTGCAAGTGATATAGTAGACCTGAAGTGAAGCATCGGAATCTAAAACTTGACTCACAGGAGATGTTCAAATCATAGAAAGTGAGAGTGTCCGTTCTCTTGTACTTAAGTCGGCATTGTGCCTTTTGTATTAAATTCGGATGCAATTTCTGTGTTTCATCGTCAATATGAACGTCCAAGGAACACGCGAAACCTGAAGTGAAGCATCGGAATGTAAAACTGGACTCACAGGAGAGGTTAAAATCATAGAAAGTGAGAGGGTCAGTCCTCTTGTACTTAAGTCGGCATTGTGCTTTTGAATTAAATTCGGATTGCAATTTCTGTGTATCATCGTCAATAAGAAAGTCCAAGGGATACAGTACACCTGTAGCGAATCATCGGAAACTAAAACTGGACTCACAGAAGAGGTTCAAATCATAGAAAGTTAGAGAGTCAGTCCTCTTGTACTTAAGTCGGCATTGTGCCTTTTCAAATTAATTCCATTGCAATTTCCGTGTTTCATCGCCACTAGAAGGTCCTAGGTATACAGGAAACCTGACGTGAAGCATCGGAATCTAAAACTGGACTCACAGGAGAGGTTAAAATCATAGAAAGTGAGAGTGTCAGTCCTCTTTTACTTATGTCGGCATTGTGCCTTTTGAATTTAAATCCGATGCAATTTCTGTGTTTCATCGTCAATAAGAAGGTCCAAGGTATACAGCGAACCTGAAGTGAAGCATCGGAATCTAAAACTGGACTCACAGTGGAGGTTCAAATCATAGAAAGTTAGAGTGTCAGTTCTCTGCTACTTAAACGGCATTGTGCCTTGTGAATGTAATTCTGAAGCAATTTCTGTGTTTCATCGTCAATAAGAAGGTCCAAGGTATACAGTAAACCTGAAGTGAAGCATCCGAATCTAATACTAGACTCACAGGAGAGGTTCAAATCATAGAAAGTTAGAGTGTCAGTCCTCTTCTACTTAAGTCGGCATTGTGCCTTTTGAATTTAATTCCGATGCAATTTCTGTGTTTCATCGTCAATAAGAAGGTGCAAGTGATATAGTAGACCTGAAGTGAAGCATCGGAATCTAAAACTTGACTCACAGGAAATGTTCAAATCATAGAAAGTGAGAGTAACAGTACTCTTGTACTTAAGTCGGCATTGTGCCTTTTGTATTATATTCGGATGCAATTTCTGTGTTTCATCGTCAACATGAACGTCCAAGGTATACACGAAACCTGAAGGCAAGCATCAGAATCTAAAACTGGAGTCACAGGAGAGGTTCAAATCATAGAAAGTGAGAGTCTCAGTCCTCTTCTACTTAAGTCGACATTTTGCTTTTGTATTAAATTCGGATGCAATTTCTGTGTATCATCGTCAATAAGAAAGTCCAAGAGATACAGTAAACCTGAAGTGAATCATCGGAATCTAAACCTGGACTCACAGAAGAGGTTTAAATCATAGAAAGTTAGAGAGTCAGACCTCTTGTACTTAAGTCGGTATTGTGCTTATTGAATTTAATTCCATTGCAATTTCTGTGTTTCATCGCCACTAGAAGGTCCTAGGTATACAGGAAACCTGAAGTGAAGCATCGGAATCTAAAACTGGACTCACAGGAGAGGTTAAAGTCATAGAAAGTGAGAGTGTCAGTCCTCCTTTACTTATGTCGGCATTGTGCCTTTTGAATTTTATTCCGATGCAATTTCTGTGTTTCATCGTCAATAAGAAGGTCCAAGGTATACAGTGAACCTGAAGTGAAGCATCGGAATCTAATACGGGACTCACAGTGGACATTCAAATCATAGAATGTTAGAGTGTCAGTTCTCTGCTACTTAAACGGCATTGTGCCTTTTGAATTTAATTCCGAAGCAATTTCTGTGTTTCATCGTCAATAAGAAGGTCCAAGGTATACAGTAATCCTGAAGTGAAGCATCCGAATCTAAAACTAGACTCACAGGAGAGGTTCAAATCATAGAAAGTTAGAGTGTCAGTCCTCTTCTACTTAAGTCGGCATTGTGCCTTTTGAATTTAATTATGATGCAATTTCTGTGTTTCATCGTCAATAAGAAGGTCCAAGGTATACAGTGAACCTGAGGTGAAGCATCGGAATCTAAAACTGGACTCACAGGAGAAGTTCAAATCACAGTAAGTTAGAGTGTTAGTCCCATTGTACTTAAGTCGTCATTTTGCCTTTTGTATTAAATTCGGATGCAATTTCGGTGTTTCATCGTCAATAAGAAGTTCCAAGGGATACAGTAAACCTGAAGTGAAGCATCGGAATCTAAAACTGGACTCACAGGAGAGGTTAAAGTCATAGAAAGTGAGAGTGTCAGTCCTCCTTTACTTATGTCGGCATTGTGCCTTTTGAATTTAATTCCGAAGCAATTTCTGTGCTTCTTCGACAATATGAAGGTCCAAGGTATACAGTAAAGCTGAAGTAAAGCATCCGAATCTAAAACTGGGCTCATAAAAGAGGACAAATCATAGAAAGTTAGAGAGTCGGTCCTCTAGTACTTAAGTCGGCATTGTTCCTTTTGATTTTAATTCCGATGCAATTTCTGTGTTTCATCGTCAATAAGAAGGTCCAAGGTATACAGGAAACCTGAAGTGAAGCATCGGAATCTAAAACTGGACTCACAGGAGAGGTTAAAATCATAGAAAGTGAGAGTGTCAGTCCTCTTTTACTTAAGTCGGCATTGTGCCTTCTGAATGTAATTCCGATGCAATTTCTGTGTTTCATCGTCAATAAGAAGGTGCAAGTGATATAGTAGACCTGAAGTGGAGCATCGGAATCTAAAACTTGACTCACAGGAGATGTTCAAATCATAGAAAGTGAGAGTGTCCGTTCTCTTGTACTTAAGTCGGCATTGTGCCTTTTCTATTAAATTCGGATGCAATTCCTGTGTTTCATCGTCAATATGAACGTCCAAGGAATACACGAAACCTGAAGTGAAGCATCGGAATGTAAAACTGGACTCACAGGAGAGGTTAAAATCATAGAAAGTGAGAGGGTCAGACCTCTTGTACTAAAGTCGGCATTGTGCTTTTGAATTAAATTCGGATGCAATTTCTGTGTATCATCGTCAATAAGAAAGTCCAAGGGATACAGTAAACCGGAAGTGATTCATCGGAATCTAAAACTGGACTCACAGAAGAGGTTCAAATCATAGAAGGTTAGAGAGTCAGTCCTCTTGTACTTAAGTCGGCATTGTGCCTGTTGAATTTAGTTCCATTGCAATTTCTGTGTTTCATCGCCACTAGAAGGTCCTAGGTATACAGGAAACCTGAAGTGAAGCATCGGAATCTAAAACTGGACTCACAGGAGAGGTTAAAATCATAGAAAGTGAGAGTGTCAGTCCTCTTTTACTTATGTCGGCATTGTGCCTTCTGAATTTAATTCCGATGCAATTTCTGTGTTTCATCGTCAATAAGAAGGTCCAAGGTATACAGTGAACCTGAAGTGAAGCATCGGAATCTAAAACTGGACTCACAGTGGAGGTTCAAATCATAGAAAATTAGAGTGTCAGGTCTCTGCTACTTAAACGGCATTGTGCCTTTTGAATGTAATTCCGAAGCAATTCCTGTGTTTCATCGTCAATAAGAAGGTCCAAGGTATACAGTGAACCTGAGGTGAAGCATCGGAATCTAAAACTTGACTCACAGGAGAAGTTCAAATCACAGAAAGTTAGAGTGTCAGTCCCCTTGTACTTAAGTCGTCATTTTGCCTCTTGTATTAAATTCGGATGCAATTTCGGTGTTTCATCGTCAATAAGAAGTTCCAAGGGATACAGTAATTCTTAAGTGAAGCATCGGAATCTAAAACTGGACTCACAGGTGAGGTTAAAATCAAAGAAATTTAGAGTGTCGGTCCTCTTGTACTTAAGTCGGCAATGTGCCTTTTGAATTTAATTCCGAAGCAATTTCTGTGCTTCTTCGTCAATAAGAAGGTCCAAGGTATACAGTAAACCTGAAGTGAAGCATCCGAATCTAAAACTGGGTTCACAGGAGAAGTACAAATCATAGACAGTTAGAGTGTCTGTCCTCTTGTACCTAAGTCGGCATTGTGCCTTTTGTATTAAATTCGGATGCAATTTCTGTGCTTCATCGTCAATAAGAAGGTGCAAGTGATATAGTAGACCTGAAGTGAAGCATCGGAATCTAAAACTTGACTCACAGGAGATGTTCAAATCATAGAAAGTGAGTGTGTCAGTCCTCTTGCACTTAAGTCGGCATTGTGAATTTTGTATTAAATTCGGACGCAATTTCTGTGTTTCAACATCAATAAGATTGTCCAAGTGATACTGTAAACCTAAAATGAATCATCGGAATCTAAAACTGGACTAACAGGAGAGGTTCAAATCATAGAAAGCTAGAGAGTCAGTCCTCTTTTACTTAAGTCGGAATTGCGCCTTATGATTTGCATTCGGTTGCAATTTCCGTGTTTCATCGTCAATAAGAATGTCCAAGGTATACAGGAAACCTGAAGTGATGCATCGGAATCTAAAACTGGACTCACAGTGGAGGTTCCAATCATAGAAAGTTAGAGTGTCAGTTCTCTGCTACTGAAGTCGGCATTGTGCATTTTGAATTTAATTCCGAAGCAATTTCTGTGCTTCATCGTCAATAAGAAGGTCCAAGGTGTACAGTAAACCTGAAGTGAAGCATCCGAATCTAAAACTAGACTCACAGGAGAGGCTCATATCATAGAAAGTTAGAGTGTCAGTCCCCTTGTACTTAAGTCGGCATTGTGCCTTATGAATTTAATTCCGATGCAATTTCTGTGTTTCATCGTCAATAAGAAGGTCCAAGGTATACAGTGAACCTGAGGTGAAGCACCGGAATCTAAAGCTGGACTCACAGCAGAGGTTCAAATCACAGAAAGTTAGCGTGTCAGTCCCTTTGTACTTAAGTCGTCATTGTGCGTTTTGTATTAAATTCGGATGCAATTTCTGTGTTTCATCGTCAATAAGAAAGTCCAAGGAATACAGTAAACCTGAAGTGAAGCATCCGAATCTAAATCTGGGCTCACAGGAGAGGTACAAATCATAGAAAGTTAGAGAGTCAGTCCTCTAGTACTTAAGTCGGCATTGTGCCTTTTGAATTTAATTCCGATGCTATTTCTGTGTTTCATCGTCAATAAGAAGGTCCAAGGTATACAGGAAACATAAAGTGAAGCATCGGAATCTAAAACTGGACTCACAGGAGAGGTTAATATCATAGAAAGTGAGAGTGTCAGTCCTCTTTTACTTAAGTCGGCATTGTGTCTTTTGAATTTAATTCCGATGCAATTTCTGTGTTTCATCGTCAATAAGAAGGTGCAAGTGATATAGTAGACCTGAAGTGAAGCATCGGAATCTAAAACTTGACTCACAGGAGAGGTTCAAATCATAGAAAGCGAGAGTCTCAGTCCTTTTGCACTTAAGTCGGCATTGTGCTTTTGTATTAAATTCGGATGCAATTTCTGTGTTTCATCGTCGATATGAAAGTCCAAGGGATACACTAAACCTGTAGTGAATCATCGGAATCTAAAACTGGACTCACAGAAGAGGTTCAAATCATAGAAAGTTAGAGAGTCAGTCCTTTTGTACTTATGTCGGCATTGTGCCTTTTGAATTTAATTCCGATGCAATTTCTGTGTTTCATTGTCAATTAGAAGGTCCTAGGTATACAGGAAACCTGAAGTGAAGCATCGGAATCTAAAACTGGACTCACAGGAGAGGTTAAAATAATAGAAAGTAAAGAGTCTCAGTCTTCTTTTACTTAAGTCGGCATTGTGCCTTCTGAATTTAATTCCGAAGCAATATCTGTGCTTCATCGTCAATACGACGGTCCAAGGTGTACAGTAAACCTGAAGTGAAGCATCCGAATCTAAAACTAGACTCACAGGAGAGGTTCAAATCACAGAAAGTTAGCGTGTCAGTCCCTTTTTACTTAAGTCGTCATTGTGCCTTTTGTATTAAATTCGGATGCAATTTCTGTGTTTCATCGTCAATTACAAGTTCCAAGGGATACAGTAAACCTGAAGTGAAGCATCGGAATCCAAAACTGGACCAACAGGAGAGGTTAAAATCAAAGAAAGTTAGAGTGTCGGTCCTCTTGTACTTAAGTCGGCATTGTGCCTTTTGAATTTAATTCCGAAGCAATTACTGTGCTTCTCCGTCAATAAGAACGTCCACGGTATACAGTAAACCTGAAGTGAAGTAACCGAAACTAAAACTGGGCTCACAGGAGAGGTACAAATTATAGAAAGTTAGAGTGTTAGTCCTCTTGTACTTAAGTCGGCATTGTGCCTTTTGAATTTAAATCCGATGCAATATCTGTGTTTCATCGTCAATAAGAAGGTCCAAGGTGTACAGTAAACCTGAAGTGAAGCATCGGAATCTAAAACTGAACTCACAGGAGAGGTTCAAATCATTGAAACTTAGAGTGTCTGTCCTCTTGTACTTAAGTCAGCATTGTGCCTTTTGTATTAAATTCGGATGCAATTTCTGTACTTCATCGTCAATAAGAAGGTGCAAGTGATATAGTAGACTTGAAGTGAAGCATCGGAATCTAAAACTTGACTCACAGGAGATGTTCAAATCATAGAAAGTGAGAGTGTCAGTCCTCTTGTACTTAAGTCGGCATTGTGCCTTTTGTATTAAATTCGGATGCAATTTCTGTGTTTCATCGTCTATAAGAACGTCCAAGGTATACACGAAACCTGAAGTCAAGCATCGGAATCTAAAACTGGACTCACAGGAGTGGTTCTAATCATAGAAAGTGAGAGTGCCAGTCCTCTTGTACTTAAGTCAACATTGTGCTTTTGTATTAAATTCGGATGCAATTTCTGTGTATCATCGTCAATAAGAAAGTCCAAGAGATACAGTAAACCTGAAGTGAATCATCGGAATCTAAAACTGGACTCACAGAAGAATTTCAAATCATAGAAAGTTGGAGAGTCAGTCCTCTTGTACTTAAGTCGGCATTGTGCCTTTTGAATTTAATTCCGATGCAATTTCTGTGTTTCATCGTCAATAAGAAGGTCCAAGGTATACAGGAAACCTGAAATGAAGCATCGGAATCTAAAACTGGACTCACAGGAGAGGTTAAAATCATAGAAAGTAAGAGTGTCAGTCCTCTTTTACTTAAGTCGGCATTGTGCCTTTTGTATTAAATTCGGATGCAATTTCTGTGTTTCGTCGTCAATTAGAATGTCCAACGTATACAGGAAACCTGAAGTGAAGCATCGGAATCTAAAACTGGACTCACAGGAGAGGTTCAAATCATAGAAAGTAAGAGTGTCAGGCCTCTTGTACTTTAGTCGGCATTGTGACTTTTGTATTAAATTCGGTTGCAATTTCTGTGTTTCATCGTCAATAAGGAGGTCCAAAGTACACAGTGAATCTGAAGTGAAGCATCGGAATCTAAAACTGGACTCACAGGAGAGGTTCAAATCATATTAAGTGAGAGTGTCAGTCCTCTTGTACATAAGTCGGCGTTGTGCCTTTTGTATTAAATTCGGATGCAATTTCTGTGTTTCATCATCAATAAGAATGTCCAAGGGATACTGTAAACTTGATATGAATCATCGGAATCTAAAACTGGACTAACAGGAGAGGTTCAAATCATAGAAAGTTAGAGAGTCAGTCCTCTTGTACTTAAGTCGGCATTGTGCCTTTTGAATTTAATTCGGATGCAATATCCGTGTTTCATCGTCAATAAGAAGGTCCAAGGTATACAGGAAACCTAAAGTGAAGCATCGGAAACTAAAACTGGAATCACAGGAGAGGTTCAAATCATAGAAAGTGAGAGTGTCAGTCCTCTTGTACTTAAGTCGGCATTGTGCTTTTGTATTAAATTCGGATGCAATTACTGTGTTTCATCGTCAATATGAAAGTCCAAGGGATACAGTAAACCTGAAGTGAATCATCGGAATCTAAAACTGGACTCACAGGAGAGGTTAATATCATTGAAAGTGAGAGTGTCAGTCCTCTTTCACTTATGTCGGCATTGTGCCTTTTGAATTTAATTCCGATGCAATTTCTGTGTTTTATCGTCAATAAGAAGGTCCAGGGTATACAGTGAACCTGAAGTGAAGCATCGGAATCTAAAACTAGACTCACAGGAGAGGTTCAAATCATAGAAAGTTAGAGTGGCAGTCCGCTTGTACTTAAGTCAGCATTGTGCATTTTGTATTATATTCGGATGCAATTTCTGTGTTTCATCGTCAATAAGAAGGTCCAAGGGATACAGTAAACCTGAAGTGAAGCATCGGAATCTAAAACTGGACTCACAGTGGAGGTTGAAATCATAGAAAGTTAGAGTATCAGTTCTCTGCTACTTAAACGGCATTGTGCCATTTGATTTTAATTGCGAAGCAATTTCTGTGCTTCATCGTCAATAAGAAGGTCCAAGGTGTACAGTAAACCTGAAGTGAAGCATCCGAATATAAAACTAGATTCACAGGAGAGGTTCAAATCATAGTAAGTTAGAGTGTCAGTCCTCTTGTACTTAAGTCTGCATTGAGCCTTTTGAATTTAATTCCGATGCAATTTCTGTGTCTCATCGTCAATAAGAAGGTCCAAGGTATACAGTGAACATGAAGTGAAGCATCGGAATCTAAAACTGGACTCACAGGATAGGTTCAAATCACAGTAAGTTAGAGTGTCAGTCCCTTTCTACTTAAGTTGTCATTTTGCCTTTTGTATTAAATTCGGATGCAATTTCTGTGTTTTATCGTCAATAAGAAGTTCCAAGGGATACAGTAAACCTGAAGTGAAGCATCGGAATCTAAAACTGCACTCACAGGAGAGGTTAAAATCAAAGAAATTTAGAGAGTCGGTCCTCTTGTACTTAAGTCGGCATTGTGCCTTTTGTATTAAATTCGGATGCAATTTCTGTGCTTCATCGTCAATAAGAAGGTGCAAGTGATATAGTAGACCTGAAGTGAAGCATCGGAATCTAAAACTTGACTCACAGGAGATGTTCAAATCATAGAAAGTGAGAGTGTCAGTCCTCTTGTACTTAAGTCGGCAATGTGCCTTTTGTATTAAATTCGGATGCAATTTTTGTGTTTCATCGTCTATAAGAACGTCCAAGGTATACACGAAACCTGAAGTGAAGCATCGGAATCTAAAACTGGACTCACAGGAGAGGTTCAAGTCATAGAAAGTGAGAGTGTCAGTCCTCTTGTACTTAAGTCCGCATTGTGCTTTTGCATTAAATTCGGAAGCAATTTCTGTGTTTCATCGTCAATAAGAGAGTCCAAGTGACACAGTAAACCTGAAGTGAATCATCGGAATCTAAAACTGGACTCACACAAGAGGTTCTAATCATAGAAAGTTAGAGAGTCAGTCCTCTTGTACTTAAGACGGCATTGTGCCTTTTGAATTTAATTCCGACGCAATTTCTGTGTTTCATCGTCAATAAGAAGGTCCAAGGTATACAGGAAACCTGAAGTGAAGCATCGGAATCTAAAACTGGACTCACAGGAGAGGTTAAAATCATAGAAAGTGAGAGTGTCAGTCCTCATTTACTTAAGTCGGCATTGTGCCTTTTGTATTAAATTCGGATGCAATTTCTTTGTTTCGTCGTCAATTAGAAGGTCCAACGTATACAGGAAACCTGAAGTGAAGCATCGGAATCTAAAACTGGACTCACAGGAGAGGTTCAAATCATAGAAAGTGAGAGTGTCAGGCCTCTTGTACTTATGTCGGCATTGTGACTTTTGTATTAAATGCGGTTGAAATTTCTGTGTTTCATCGTCAATAAGGAGGTCCAAAGTATACAGTGAATCTGAAGTGAAGCATCGGAATCTAAAACTGGACTCACAGGAGAGGTTAAAATCAAAGAATGTTAGAGTGTTGGTACTCTTGTACTTAAGTCGGCATTGTGCCTTTTGAATTTAATTCCGAAGCAAATTCTGTGCTTCTTCGTCAATAAGAAGGGCCAAGGTGTACAGTAAACCTGAAGTGAAGCATCCGAATCTAAAACTGGGTTCACAGGAGAGGTACAAATAATAGAAAGTTTGAGTGTTAGTCCTCTTGTACTTATGTCGCCATTGTGCCTTTTGAATTTAATTCGGATGCAAATTCCGTGTTTCATCGTCAATAAGAAGGTCCAAGGTATACAGGAAACCTGAAGTGAAGCATCGGAATCTAAAACTGGACTCACAGGAGAGGTTGAATTCATAGAAAGTGAGAGTGTCAGTCCTCTTGTACTTAAGTCGGCATTGTGCCTTTTGTATTCAATTCGGATGCAAGTTCTGTGTTTCATCATCAATAAGAAGGTCCAAGGTATACAGGAAACCTGAAGTGAAGCATCGGAATCTAAAACTGGACTCACAGGAGAGGTTAAAATCATAGAAATTGAGAGTGTAAGTCCTCTTTTACTTAAGTCGGCTTTGTGCCTTTTGAATTTATTCCGATGCAATTTCTGTGTTTAATCGACATTAAGAAGGTGAAAGTGATATAGTAGACCTGAAGTGAATCATCGGAATCTAAAACTTGACTCACAGGAGATGTTCAAATCATAGAAAGTTAGAGTGTCAGTCCGCTTGTACTTAAGTCGGCATTGTGCTTTTGTATTAAATTCGGATGCAATTACTGTGTTTCATCGTCAATATGAAAGTCCAAGGGATACAGTAAACCTGAAGTGAATCATCGGAATCTAAAACTGGACTCACAGGAGTGGTTAATATCATAGAAAGTGAGAGTGTCAGTCCTCTTTTACTTATGTCGGCATTGTGCCTTTTGAATTTAATTCCGAAGCAATTTCTGTGTTTTATCGTCAATAAGAAGGTCCAGGGTATACAGTGAACCTGAAGTGAAGCATCGGAATCTAAAACTAGACTCACAGGAGAGGTTCAAATCATAGAAAGTTAGAGTGTCAGTCCGCTTGTACTTATGTCAGCTTTGTGCATTTCATATTAAATTCGGATGCAATTTCTGTGTTTCATCGTCAATAAGAGGGTCCAAGGGATACAGTAAACCTGAAGTGAAGCATCGGAATCTAAAACTGGACTCACAGTGGAGGTTGAAATCATAGAAAGTTAGAGTATCAGTTCTCTGCTACTTAAACGGCATTGCGCCATTTGATTTTAATTGCGAAGCAATTTCTGTGCTTCATCGTCAATAGGAAGGTCCAAGGTGTACAGTATACCTGAAGTGAAGCATCCGAATCTAAAACTAGACTCACAGGAGAGGTTCAAATCATAGTAAGTTAGAGTGTCAGTCCCTTTCTACTTAAGTCGTCATTTTGCCTTTTGTATTAAATTCGGATGCAATTTCTGTGTTTCATCGTCAATAAGAAGTTCCAAGGGATAGAGTAAACCTGAAGTGAAGCATCGGAATCTAAAACTGGACTCACAGGAGAGGTTAAAATCAAAGAAAGTTAGAGAGTCGGTCCTCTTGTACTTAAGTCGGCATTGTGCCATTTGAATTTAATTCCGAAGCAGTTTCTGTGCTTCTTCGTCAATAAGAAGGTCCAAGGTATACAGTAAACCCGAAGTGAGGCATCCGAAACTAAAACTGGGCTCACAGGAGAGGTACAAATTATAGAAAGTTAGAGCGTTAGTCCTCTTGTACTTAAGTCGGCATTGTGCCTTTTGAATTTAAATCCCATGCAATTTCTGTGTTTCATCGTCAATAAGAAGGTCCAAGGTATACAGTGAACCTGAAGTGAAGCATCGGAATCTAAAGCTGGACTCACAGGAGAGGTTAAAATCATAGAAAGTGAGAGTGTCAGTCCTCTTTTACTTAAGTCAACATTGTACCTTTTGTATTAAATTCGGATGCAATTTCTGTGTTTCGTCGTCAATAAGAACGTCCAAGGTATACAGGAAACCTGAAGTGAAGCATCGGAATCTAAAAGTGGACTCACAGGAGAGGTCCAAATCATATAAAGTGAGAGTGTCAGTCCTCTTGTACTTAAGTCGGCATTGTGCCTTTTGTACCAAATTCGGTTGCAATTTCTGCGTTTCATCGTCAATAAGGAGGTCCAAAGTATACACGAAACCTGAAGTCAAGCATCAGAATCTAAAACTGGACTCACAGGAGAGGGTCAAATCATAGAAAGTTAGAGTGTCAGTCCTCTTGTACTTAAGTCGGCATTGTGCCTTTTGTATTAAATTCGGATACAATTTCTGTGTTTCATCGTCATTACGAAGGTCCAAGGAATACAGTAAACCTGAAGTGAAGCATCGGAATCTAAAACTGGACTCATAGGAGAGGTTCAAATCATAGAAAGTGAGAGTGTCAGTCTACTTTTCCATAAGTCGGCATTGTGCCATTTGTATTAAATTCGGATGCAATTTCTGTGTTTCATCGTAAATAAGAAGGTCCAAGGTATACAGGAAACCTGAAGTGAAGCATCGGAATCTAAAACTGGACTCACAGGAGAGGTTCAAATCATAGAAAGTGAGAGTGTCAGTCCTCTTTTCCATAAGTCGGCATTGTGCCTTTCGTATTACATTCGGATGCAATTTCTGTGTTTCATAGTCAATAAGAAGGTCCAACGGATACAGTAGACCTGAAGTGAAGCATCGGAATCTAAAACTGGACTGACAGGAGAGGTTAAAATCATAGAAAGTGAGAGTGTCAGTCCTCTTTTACTTAAGTCGGCATTGTGCCCTTTGTATTAAATTCGGATGCAATTTCTGTGCTTCATCGTCAATAAGAAGGTCCAAGGGATACAGCTGAACTGAAGTAAAGCATCGGAATCTAAAACTGGACTCACAGGAGAGGTTCAAATCATAGAAAGTGAGAGTGTCAGTCCTCTTTCACTTAAGTCGGCATTGTTCCTTTTGTATTAAATTCGGTTGCAATTTCTGTGTTTCATCGTCAATCAGGAGGTCAAAAGTATACACGAAACCGAAGTCATGCATCGGAATCTAAAACTGGACTCACAGGAGTGGTTCAAATCATAGAAAGTGAGAGTGTCGGTCCTCTTGTACTTAAGTAGGCATTGTGCCCTTTGTATTAAATTCGGATGCAATTCCTGTGTTTCATCGTCAATAAGAAGGTCCAAGGGATACAGTTGAACTGAAGTAAAGCATCGGAATCCAAAACTGGACTCACAGTAGAGGTTCAAATCATAGAAAGTTTGAGAGTCAGTCCTCTTGTACTTATATCGGCATTGAGCCTTTTGAATTTATTTCGGATGCAATTTCCGTGTTTCATCGTCAATAAGAAGGTCCAAGGTATACAGGAAACCTGAAGTGAAGCATCGGAATCTAAAGCTGGACTCACAGGAGAGGTTAAAATCATAGAAAGTGAGAGTGTCAGTCCTCTTTTACTTAAGTCAACATTGTACCTTTTGTATTAAATTCGGATGCAATTTCTGTGTTTCGTCGTCAATAAGAAGGTCCAAGGTATACAGGAAACCTGAAGTCAAGCATCGGAATCTAAAACTGGACTCACAGGAGAGGGTCAAATCATAGAAAGTGAGAGTGTCAGTCCTCTTGTACATAAGTCGGCATTGTGCCTTTTGTATTACATTAGGATGCAATTTCTGTGTTTCATCGTCAATAAGAAGGTCCAAAGGATACAGTAGACCTGAAGTGAAGCATCGGAATCTAAAACTGGACTCACAGGAGAGGTTCAAATCATAGAATGTGAGAGTGTCAGTCCTCTTGTACTTAGCTCGCCATTGTGCCTTTTGTATAAAATTCGAATGCAATTTCTGTGTTTCATCGTCAATAGGAAGATCCAAGGTATACAGTGAACCTGAAGTGAAGCATCGGAATCTAAAACTGGACTCACTGGAGAGGTTTAAGTCACAGAAAGTTAGAGTGTCAGTCTTCTTGTACTTAAGTCGGCATTGTGCCTTTTGAATTTAATTCCGATGCAATTTCTGTGTTTCATCATCATTAAGAAGGTCCAAGGTATACAGTAAACCTGAAGTGAAGCATTCGAATCTAAAACTGGGCTCACAGGAGAGGTACAAATCATAGAAAGTTAGAGTGTCAGTCCTCTTGTACTTAAGTCGGCATTGTGCCTTTTGAATTTTATTCCGATGCAATTTCTGTGTTTCATCGTCATTAAGAAGGTGCAAGGTATACAGTGAACCTGAAGTGAAGCATCGGAATCTAAAACTGGACTCACAGGAGAGGTTCAAATCATAGAAAGTTAGAGTGTCTGCCCTCTTGTATTTACGTCAACAATGTGCCTTTTGTATAAAATTCGGATGCAATTTCTGTGCTTCATCGTCAATAAGAAGGTGCAAGTGATACAGTAGACCTGAAGTGAAGCATTGGAATCTAAAACTTGACTCACAAGAGTTGTTCAAATCATAGAAAGTGAAAGTGTCAGTCCTCTTGTACTTAAGTCAGCATTGTCAATTTTGTATTAAACTCGGATGCAATTCCTGTGTGTCATCGTCAATAAGATCGTAAGAGGTATACACGAAACCTGAAGTCAAGAATCGGAATCTAAAACTGGACTCACAGGAGAGCTTCAAATCATAGAAAGTGAGAGTGTCAGTCCTCTTGCACTTAAGTCGGCCTTGTGCCTTTTGTATTAAATTCGGATGCAATTTCTGTGTTTCATCGACAATAAGAAAGTCCAAGGTATCCTGTAAACCTGAAGTGAATCATCGGAATCCAAAACTGGACTCACAGAAGAGAATCAAATGATAGAAAGTTAGAGAGGCAGTCCTCTTGTACTTATGTCGGCATTGTGCCTTTTCAATTTAATTCCGAAGCAATATCTGTGCTTCTTCGTCAATAAGAAGGTCCAAGGTATACACTAAACCTGAAGTGAAGCATTCGAATCTAAAACTGGGCTCACAGGAGAGGTACAAATCATAGAAAGTTAGAGTGTCAGTCCTCTTGTACGTAAGTCGGCATTGTGCCTTTTGTTGTAAATTCGGATACAATTTCTGTGTTTCATCGTCTTTACGAAGGTCCAAGGGATACAGTAAACCTGAAGTGAAGCATCGGAATCTAAAACTGGACTCATAGGAGAGGTTCAAATCATAGAAAGTGAGAGTGTCAGTCCACTTTTCCATAAGTCGGCATTGTGCCATTTGTATTAAATTCGGATGCAATTTCTGTGTTTCATCGTAAATAAGAAGGTCCAAGGTATACAGGAAACCTGAAGTGAAGCATCGGAATCTAAAACTGGACTCACAGGAGAGGTTCAAATCATAGAAAGTGAGAGTGTCAGTCCTCTTTTCCATAAGTCGGCATTGTGCCTTTCGTATTACATTCGGATGCAATTTCTGTGTTTCATAGTCAATAAGAAGGTCCAACGAATACAGTAGACCTGAAGTGAAGCATCGGAATCTAAAACTGGACTCATAGGAGAGGTTCAAATCATAGAAAGTGAGAGTGTCAGTCCTCTTGTACTTAAGTCGGCATTGTGCCTTTTGTATTAAATTCGGATACAATTTCTGTGTTTCATCGTCATTAAGAAGGTCCAAGGGATACAGTAAACCTGAAGTGAAGCATTGGAATCTAAAACTGGACTCACAGGAGAGGTTCATATCATAGAAAGGGAGAGCGTCAGTCGTCTTGCACTTAAGTCGGCATTGTGCCTTTTTTATTAAATTCGGATGAAATTTCTGTGTTTCATCGTCAATAAGAAGGTCCAAGGTAAACAGTAAACCTGAAGTGAAGCATCGGAATCTAAAACTGGACTCACAGAGAGGTTCAATTCATAGAAAGTGAAAGTGTCAGTCCTCTTGTACTTAAGTCGGCATTGTGCCTTTTGTATTAATTTCGGATGCAATTGCTGTGTTTCATCGTCAATAAGAAAGTCCAAGGTATACAGGAAAGCAGAAATGAAGCATCGGAATCTAAAACTGGGCTCACAGAAGAGGTTCAAATCATAGAAAGTGAGAGCGTCTATCCTTTCGTACTTAAGTCGGCCTTATGCCTTTTGTATTAAGTTCGGATGCGATTTCTGTGTTTCATCGTCAATAAGAGGGTCCAAGGGATACAGTAAACCTGAAGTGAAGCATCGGAAACAAAAACTGGACTCACAGGAGAGGTTCAAATCATAGAAAGATAGAGTGTCAGTCCTCTTGTACTTAAGTCGGCATTGTGCCCTTCGAATTAAATTCCGATGCAATTTCTGAGCTTCATCGTCAAAAAGAACGTCCAACGGATACAGTAAACCTGAAGTTTAAAATCGGAAACTATAACTGGACTCAAAGGAGAGGTTCAAATCATAGAAAGTGAGATTGTCAGTCCTCTTGTACTTAAGTTGGCATTATGCCTTTTGTACTACATTCGGATGCAATTTCTGTGGTTCATCGTCAATAAGAAGGTGCAAGTGATACGGTAGACCTGAAGTGAAGCATCGGAATCTAAAACTTGCCTCACAGGAGTTGTTCAAATCATAGAAATTGAGAGTGTCAGTCCTCTTGCACTTAAGTCAGCATTGTGCCATTTTATTAAACTCGGATGCAATTTCTGTGTCTCATCGTCAATAAGAACGTCCAAGGTATACACGAAACCTGAAGTCAAGCATCGGAATCTAAAACTGGACTCACAGGAGAGGTTGAAATCATAGAAAGTGAGAGTGTCAGGCCTCCTTACTTAAGTGGGCCTTGTGCCTTTTGTATTAAATTCGGATTCAATTTCTGTGTTTCATCGACAACAAGAAAGTCCAAGGGATACAGTAAACCTGAAGTGAATCGTCGGAATCTAAAACTGGACTCACAGGAGAGGTTCAAATCATAGAAAGTGAGAGTGTCAGTCCTGTTGTACTTAAGTCAGCATTGTGCCTTTTGTATTAAACTCGGATGCAATATCTGTGTTTCATCGACAATAAGAAAGTCCAACGGATACAGTAAACCTGAAGTGAATCATCGGAATCTAAAACTGGACTCACAGAAGAGGTTCAAATCATAGAAAGTTAGAGAGTCAGTCCTCTTGTACTTTTGTCGGCATTGTGCCTTTTGAATTTAATTCGGATACAATTTCTGTGTTTCATCGTCAATAAGAAGGTCCAAGGTATACAGTAAACCTGAAGTGAAGCATCGGAATCTAAAACTGGACTCACAGGAGAGGTTCAATTCATAGAAAGTGAAAGTGTCAGTCCTCTAGTACTTATGTCGGCATTGTGCCTTTTGTATTAAATTCGGATGCAATTGCTGTGTTTCATCGTCAATAAGAATGTACAAGGTATACAGGAAAGCAGAAGTGAAGCATCGGAATCTAAAACTGGGCTCACAGAAGAGGTTCAAATCAAAGAAAGTGAGAGTGTCTATCCTTTCGTACTAACGTCGGCATTATGCCTTTTGTATTAAACTCGGATGCGATTTCTGTGTTTCATCGTCAATAAGAGGGTCCAAGGGATACAGTAAACCTGAAGTGAAGCATCGGAAACTAAAACTGGACTCACAGGAGAGGTTCAAATCATAGAAAGATAGAGTGTCAGTCCTCTTGTACTTAAGTCGGCATTGTGCCTTTTGAATTTAATTCCGATGCAATTTCTGAGCTTCATCGTCAAAAAGAAGGTCCAACGGATACAGTAAACCTGAAGTGAAAAGTCGGAAACTAAAACTGGACTCACAGGAGAGGTTCAAATCATAGTAAGTGAGATTGTCAGTACTCTTGTACTTAAGTCGGCATTATGCCTTTTGTACTACATTCGGATGCAATTTCTGTGGTTCATCGTCAATAAGAAGGTGCAAGTGATATGGTAGACCTTAAGTGAAGCATCGGAATCTAAAACTTGACTCACAGGAGTTGTTCAAATCATAGAAATTGAGAGTGTCAGTCCTCTTGTACTTAAGTCAGCATTGTGCCATTTTATTAAACTCGGGTGCATTTTCTGTGTCTCATCGTCAATAAGAACGTCCAAGGTATACACGAAACCTGAAGTCAAGCATCGGAATCTAAAACTGGACTCACAGGAGAGGTTCAAATCATAGAAAGTGAGAGTGTCAGTCCTCTTGTACTTAAGTCGGCCTTGTGCCTTTTGTATTAAATTCGGATGCAATTTCTGTGTTTCATCAACAACAAGAAAGTCCAAGGGATACTGTAAACCCGAAGTGAATCATCGGAATCTAAAACTGGACTCACAGGAGAGGTTCAAATCATAGATAGTGAGAGTGTCAGTCCTGTTGTACTTAAGTCAGCATTGTGCCTTTTGTATTAAACTCGGTTGCAATTTCTGTGTTTCATCGTCAATAAGAACGTCCAAGGAATACACGAAACCTGAAGTCAAGCATCGGAATCTAAAACTGCACTCACAGGAGAGGTTCAAATCATAGAAAGTGAGAGTGCCAGTCCTCTTGTACTTAAGTCGGCCTTGTGCCTTTTGTATTAAATTCGGATGCAATGTCTGTGTTTCATCGACAATAAGAAAGTCCAACGGATACAGTAAACCTGAAGTGAATCATCGGAATCTAAAACTGGACTCACAGAAGAGGTTCAAATCATAGAAAGTTAGAGTGTCAGTACTCTTGGACTTATGTCGGCACTGTGCCTTTTGAATTTAATTCGGATACAATTTCTGTGTTTCATCGTCAATAAGAAGGTGCAAGGTATACAGGAAACCCGAAGTGAAGCATCGTAATCTAAAAGTGGACTCACAGGAGAGGTTCAAATCATAAAAAGTGAGAGTGTCAGTCCTCTTTTCCTTAAGTCGGCATTGTGCCTTTTGTATTAAATTCGGATGCAATTTCTGTGTTTCATCGACAATTAGAAAGTCCAACGGATACAGTAAACCTGATGTGAATCATCGGAATCTAAAACTGGACTCACAGAAGAGGTTCAAATCATAGAAAGTTAGAGTGTCAGTCCTCTTGGACTTATGTCGGCATTGTGTCTTTTGAATTTAATTCGGATACAATTTCTGTGTTTCATCGTCAATAAGAGGGTGCAAGGTATACAGGAAACCCGAAGTGAAGCATCGTAATCTAAAAGTGGACTCACAGGAGAGGTTCAAATCATAAAAAGTGAGAGTGTCAGTCCTCTTTTCCTTAAGTCGGCATTGTGCCTTTTGTATTAAATTCGGATGCAATTTCTGTGTTTCACCGTCAATAAGAAGGTCCAAGGTATACAGGAAACCTGAAGTGAAGCATCGGAATCTAAAACTGGACTCACTGGAGAGATTCAAATCATAGAAAGTGAAAGTGTCAGTCCTCTTGTACTTAAGTCGGCATTGTGCCTTTTGTATTAAATTCGGATGCAATTTCTGTGTTTCATCGTCAATAAGATGGTCCAAGGTATACAGTAAACCTGAAGTGAAGCATCGGAATCTGAAACTGGACTCACAGGGGAGGTTCAATTCATAGAAAGTGAAAGTGTCAGTCCTCTTGTACTTAAGTCGGCATTGTGCCTTTTGTCTTAAATTCGGATGCAATTGCTGTGTTTCATCGTCAATAAGAAGGTCCAAGGTATACAGGAAACCTGAAGTGAAGCATCGGAATCTAAAACTGGACTCACAGGAGAGGTTGAAATCATAGAAAGTGAGAGTGTCAGGCCTCTTGTACTTAAGTGGGCCTTGTGCCTTTTGTATTAAATTCGGATGCAATTTCTGTGTTTCATCGACAACAAGAAAGTCCAAGGGATACAGTAAACCTGAAGTGAATCGTCGGAATCTAAAACTGGACTCACAGGAGAGGTTCAAATCATAGAAAGTGAGAGTGTCAGTCCTGTTGTACTTAAGTCAGCATTGTGCCTTTTGTATTAACCTCGGATGCAATATCTGTGTTTCATCGACAATAAGAAAGTCCAACGGATACAGTAAACCTGAAGTGAATCATCGGAATCTAAAACTGGACTCACAGAAGAGGTTCAAATCATAGAAAGTTAGAGAGTCAGTCCTCTTGTACTTTTGTCGGCATTGTGCCTTTTGAATTTAATTCGGATACAATTTCTGTGTTTCATCGTCAATAAGAAGGTGCAAGGTATACAGGAAACCTGAAGTGAAGCATCGGAATCTAAAACTGGACTCACGGGAGAGGTTCAAATCATAGAAAGTGAGAGTGTCAGTCCTCTTTTCCTTAAGTCGGCATTGTGCCTTTTGTATTAAATTTGGATGCAATTTCTGTGTTTCATCGTCAATAAGAAGGTCCAAGGTATACAGGAAACCTGAAGTGAAGCATCGGAATCTAAAACTTGACTCGCAGGAGTTGTTCAAATCATAGAAATTGAGAGTGTCGGTCCTCTTGTACTTAAGTCAGCATTGTGCCTTTTTATTAAACTCGGATGCAATTTCTGTGTTTCATCGTCAATAAGAAGGTCCAAGGTATACAGTAAACCTGAAGTGAAGCATCGGAATCTAAAACTGGACTCACAGGAGAGGTTCAATTCATAGAAAGTGAAAGTGTCAGTCCTCTAGTACTTACGTCGGCATTGTGCCTTTTGTATTAAATTCGGATGCAATTGCTGTGTTTCATCGTCAATAAGATTGTACAAGGTATACAGGAAAGCAGAAGTGAAGCATCGGAATCTAAAACTGGGCTCACAGAAGAGGTTCAAATCAAAGAAAGTGAGAGTGTCTATCCTTTCGTACTAACGTCGGCATTATGCCTTTTGTATTAAACTCGGATGCGATTTCTGTGTTTCATCGTCAATAAGAGGGTCCAAGGGATACAGTAAACCTGAAGTGAAGCATCGGAAACTAAAACTGGACTCACAGGAGAGGTTCAAATCATAGAAAGATAGAGTGTCAGTCATCTTGTACTTAAGTCGGCATTGTGCCTTTTGAATTTAATTCCGATGCAATTTCTGAGCTTCATCGTCAAAAAGAAGGTCCAACGGATACAGTAAACCTGAAGTGAAAAATCGGAAACTAAAACTGGGCTCACAGGAGAGGTTCAAATCATAGTAAGTGAGATTGTCAGTACTCTTGTACTTAAGTCGGCATTATGCCTTTTGTACTACATTCGGATGCAATTTCTGTGGTTCATCGTCAATAAGAAGGTGCAAGTGATATGGTAGACCTTAAGTGAAGCATCGGAATCTAAAACTTGACTCACAGGAGTTGTTCAAATCATAGAAATTGAGAGTGTCAGTCCTCTTGTACTTAAGTCAGCATTGTGCCATTTTATTAAACTCGGGTGCATTTTCTGTGTCTCATCGTCAATAAGAACGTCCAAGGTATACACGAAACCTGAAGTCAAGCATCGGAATCTAAAACCGCACTCACAGGAGAGGTTCAAATCATAGAAAGTGAGAGTGCCAGTCCTCTTGTACTTAAGTCGGCCTTGTGCCTTTTGTATTAAATTCGGATGCAATTTCTGTGTTTCATCGACAATAAGAAAGTCCAACGGATACAGTAAACCTGAAGTGAATCATCGGAATCTAAAACTGGACTCACAGAAGAGGTTCAAATCATAGAAAGTTAGAGTGTCAGTCCTCTTGGACTTATGTCGGCATTGTGCCTTCTGAATTTAATTCGGATACAATTTCTGTGTTTCATCGTCAATAAGAAGGTGCAAGGTATACAGGAAACCCGAAGTGAAGCATCGTAATCTAAAAGTGGACTCACAGGAGAGGTTCAAATCATAAAAAGTGAGAGTGTCAGTCCTCTTTTCCTTAAGTCGGCATTGTGCCTTTTGTATTAAATTCGGATGCAATTTCTGTGTTTCATCGACAATTAGAAAGTCCAACGGATACAGTAAACCTGAAGTGAATCATCGGAATCTAAAACTGGACTCACAGAAGAGGTTCAAATCATAGAAAGTTAGAGTGTCAGTCCTCTTGGACTTATGTCGGCATTGTGTCTTTTGAATTTAATTCGGATACAATTTCTGTGTTTCATCGTCAATAAGAAGGTCCAAGGTATACAGTAAACCTGAAGTGAAGCATCGGAATCTGAAACTGGACTCACAGGATAGGTTCAATTCATAGAAAGTGAAAGTGTCAGTCCTCTTGTACTTAAGTCGGCATTGTGCCTTTTGTCTTAAATGCGGATGCAATTGCTGTGTTTCATCGTCAATAAGAAGGTCCAAGGTATACAGGAAACCTGAAGTGAAGCATCGGAATGTAAAACTGTACTCACTGGAGAGGTTCAAATCATAGAAAGTGAGAGTGTCAGTCCTCTTGTACTTAAGTCGGCATTGTGCCTTTTGTATTAAATTCGGATGCAATTTCTGTGTTTCATCGTCAATAAGAAGGTCCAAGGTATACAGTAAACCTGAAGTGAAGCATCGGAATCTAAAACTGGACTCACAGGTGAGGTTCAATTCATAGAAAGTGAAAGTGTCAGTCCTCTTGTACTTAAGTCGGCATTGTGCCTTTTGTATTAAATTCGGATGCAATTGCTGTGTTTCATCGTCAATAAGAATGTCCAAGGTATACAGGAAACCAGAAGTGAAGCATCGGAATCTAAAACTGGGCTCACAGGAGAGTTTCAAATCATAGAAAGTGAGAGTGTCTATCCTTTCGTACTTATGTCGGCATTATGCCTTTTGTATTTAATTCGTATGCGATTTCTGTGTTTCATCGTCAATAAGAGGATTTAAGGGATACAGTTAACCTGAAGTGAAGCATTGGAAACTAAAACTGGACTCACAGGAGAGGTTCAAATCATAGAAAGATAAAGTGTTAGTCCTCTTGTACGTAAGTCGGCATTGTGCCTTTTGAATTTAATTCCGATGCAATTTCTAAGCTTCATCGTGAAAAAGAAGGTCCAACGGATACAGTAGACCTGAAGTGAAAGATCGGAAACTAAAGCTGGACTCGCAGGAGAGGTTCAAATCATAGAAAGTGAGATTGTCAGTCCTCTTGTACTTAAGTCGGCATTATGCCTTTTGTATTACATTCGGATGCAATTTCTGTGGTTCATCGTCAATAAGATGGTCCAAGGGATACAGTAAACCTGAAGTGAAGCATCGGAATCTAAAACTGGACTCACAGGGGAGGTTCAATTCATAGAAAGTGAGAGTGTCAGTCCTCTTGTACTTAAGTCGGCATTGTGCCTTTTGTATTAAATTCGGATGGAATTGCTGTGTTTCATCGTCAATAAGAAAGTCCAAAGGATACAGTAAACCTGAAGTGAATCATCGGAAACTAAAACTGGACTCACAGAAGAGGTTCAAATCATAGAAAGTTAGAGAGTCAGTCCTCTTGTACTTATGTCGGCATTGTGCCTTTTGAATTTAATTCGGATGCAATTTCGTGTTTTCATCGTCATTAAGAAGGACCAATGTATACAGGAACCTGAAGTGAAGCATCGGAATCTAAAACTGGACTCACAGGAGATGTTCAATCATAGAAAGTGAGAGTGTCAGTCCTCTTTTCCATAAGTCGGCATTGTGCCTTTTGTATTAAATTCGGATGCAATTTCTGTGTTTCATCGTCAATAAGAAGGTCCAAGGGATACAGTAGACCTGAAGTGAAGCATCAGAATCTAAAACTGGACTCACAGGAGAGGTTCAAATCATAGAAAGTGAGAGTGTCAGTCCTCTTGTACTTAAGTCGGCATTGTGCCTTTTGTATGAAATTTGGATACAATTTCTGTGATTCATCGTCAATAAGAAGGTCCAAGCGATACAGTAAACCTGAAGTGAAGCATCGGAATCTAAAACTAGACTCACAGGAGAGGTTCAAACCATAGAAAGTGAGAGTGTCAGTCCTCTTGTACTTAAGTCGGCATTGTGCCTTTTGTATTACATTCGGATGCAATTTCTGTGTTTCATCGTCAATAAGATGGCCCAAGGTATACAGTAAACCTGAAGTTTAGCATCGGAATCTAAAACTGGACTCACAGGGGAGGTTCAATTCATAGTAAGTGAGAGTGTCAGTCCTCTTGTACTTAGGTCAGCATTGTGCCTTTTGTATTAAATTCGGATGCAATTGCTGTGTTTCATCGTCAATAAGAAAGTCCAAGGGATACAGTAAACCTGAAGTGAATCATCGGAATCTAAAACTGGACTCACAGAAGAGGTTCAAATCATAGAATGTTAGAGAGTCAGTCCTCTTGTACTTATGTCGGCATTGTGCCTTTTGAATTTAATTCGGATGCAATTTCGTGTTTTCATCGTCAATAAGAAGGTCCAATGTATACAGGAAACCTGAAGTGAAGCATCGGAATCTAAAACTGGACTCACAGGAGAGGTTCAATCATAGAAAGTGAGAGTGTCAGTCCTCTTTTCCATAAGTCGGCATTGTGCCTCTTGTATTAAATTCGGATGCAATTTCTGTGTTTCATCGTCAATAAGAAGGTCCAAGATATACAGTAGACCTGAAGTGAAGCATCGGAATCTAAAACTGGACTCATAGGAGAGGTTCAAATCATAGAAAGTGAGATTGTCATTCCTCTTGTACTTAAGCCGGCATTGTGCCTTTTGTATTAAATTCGGATACAATTTCTGTGTTTCATCGTCAATAAGAAGTTCCAAGGGATACCGTAAACCTGAAGTGAAGCATCGGAATCTAAAACTGGACTCACAGGAGATGTTCAAATCATAGAAAGTGAGAGTGTCAGCCCTCTTGTACTTAAGTCGGCATTGTGCCATTCGTATTAAATTCGGATGCAATTTCTGTGTTTCATCGTCAATAAGAAGGTCCAAGGTATACAGCAAATCTGAAGAGAAGTATCGGAATCTAAAACTGGACTCACAGGTGAGGTTCAATTCATAGAAAGTGAAAGTGTCAGTCCACTTGTACTTAAGTCGGCATTGTGCCTTTTGTATTAAATTCGGATGCGATTTCTGTGTTTCATCGTCAATAAGAGGGTCCAAGGGATACAGTAAACCTGTAGTGAAGCATCGGAAACTAAAACTTGACTCACAGGAGAGCTTCAAATCATAGAAAGGTAGAGTGTCAGTCCTATTGTACTTAAGTCGGCATTGTGCCTTTTGAATTTAATTCCGATGCAATTTCTGAGCATCATCGTCAAAAAGAAGGTCCAACGGATACAGTAAACCTGAAGTGAAAATTCGGAAACTAAAACTTGACTCTCAGGAAAGGTTCAAATCATAGAATGTGAGATTGTCAGTCCTCTTGTACTTAAGTCGGCATTATGCCTTTTGTATTACATTCGGATGCAATTTCTGTGGTTCATAGTCAATAAGAAGGTGCAAGTGATACAGTAGACCTGAAGTGAAGCATCGGAATCTAAAACTTGACTCACAGGAGTTGTTCAAATCATTGAAATTGAGAGTGTCAGTCCTCTTGTACTTAAGTCAGCATTGTGCCTTTTAATTATACTCGGATGCAATTTCTCTGTCACACCGTCAATAAGAACGTACAAGGTATACACGAAACCTGAAGTCAAGCATCGGAATCTAAAACTGGACTCACAGGAGAGGTTCAAATCATAGAAAGTGAGAGTGTCTGTCCTCTTGTACTTAAGTCGGCATTGTGCCTTTTGTATTAAATTCGGATGCAATTGCTGTGTTTCATCGTCAATAAGAATGTCCGAGGGATACAGTAAACCTGAGGTGAAGCATCGGAATCTAAAACTGGACTCACAGGGGAGGTTCAATTTATAGACAGTGAAAGTGTCAGTCCTCTTGTACTTAAGTCGGCATTGTGCCCCTTGTATTAAATTCGGATGCAATTGCTGTGTTTCATCGTCAATAAGAAGGTCCAAGGTATACAGAAAACCAGAAGTGAAGCATCAGAATCTAAAACTGGGCTCACAGGAGAGGTTCAATTCATAGAAAGTGATAGTGTCTATCCTCTCGTACTTAAGTCGGCATTATGCCTATTGTATTAAATTCGGATGCGATTTTTGTGTTTCATCGTCAATAAGAGGGTCCAAGGGATACAGTAAACCTGAAGTGAAGCATCGGTATCTAAAACTGGACTCACAGGAGAGGTTCAAATCATAGAAAGTGAGAGTGTCAGTCCCCTATTTTCCTTATGTCGGCATTGTGCCTTTTGTATTAAATTCGGATGCAATTTCTGTGTTTCATCGTCAATAAGAAGGTCCAAGGTAGACAGGAAACCTGAAGTGAAGCATCGGAATCTAAAACTGGACTCACAGGAGAGGTTCAAATCATAGTAAGTGAGAGTGTCAGTCCTCTTGTACATAAGTCGGCGTTGTGCCTTTTGTATTAAATTCGGATGCAATTTCTGTGTTTTATCGTAAATAAGAAGGTCCAAAGTACACACTAAACCTGAAGTCAAGCATCGGAAACTAAAACTAGACTCACAGGAGAGGTTCAAATCATTGAAATGAGAGTGTCAGTCCTCTTGAACTTAAGTCGGCATTGTGCCTTTTGTATTAAATTCGGATGCAATTGCTGTGTTTCATCGTCAATAAGAAAGTCAAAGGGATACAGTAAACCTGAAGTGAATCGTCGGAATCTAAAACTGGACTCACAGAAGAGGTTCAAATCATAGAAAGTTAGAGAGTCAGTCCTCTTGTACTTATGTCGGCATTGTGCCTTTTGAATTTAATTCGGATGCAATTTCGTGTTTTCATCGTCAATAAGAAGGTCCAATGTATACAGGAAATCTGAAGTGAAGCATCGGAATCTAAACTGGACTCACAGGAGAGGTTCAATCATAGAAAGTGAGAGTGTCAGTCCTCTTTTCCATTAGTCGGCATTGTGCCTCTTGTATTAAATTCGGATGCAATTTCTGTGTTTCATCGTCAATAAGAAGGTCCAAGGGATACAGTAGACCTGAAGTGAAGCATCGGAATCTAAAACTGGACTCATAGGAGAGGTTCAAATCATAGAAAGTGAGATTGTCATTCCTCTTGTACTTAAGTCGGCATTGTGCCTTTTGTATTAAATTCGGATACAATTTCTGTGTTTCATCGTCAATAAGAAGTTCCAAGGGATACCGTAAACCTGAAGTGAAGCATCGGAATCTAAAACTGGACTCACAGGACAGGTTCAAATCATAGAAAGTGAGAGTGTCAGACCTCTTGTACTTAAGTCGGCATTGTGCCATTCGTATTAAATTCGGATGCAATTTCTGTGTTTCATCGTCAATAAGAAGGTCCAAGGTATACAGCAAATCTGAAGAGAAGCATCGGAATCTAAAACTGGACTCACAGGTGAGGTTCAATTCATAGAAAGTGAAAGTGTCAGTCCACTTGTACTTAAGTCGGCATTGTGCCTTTTGTATTAAATTCGGATGCGATTTCTGTGTTTCATCGTCAATAAGATGGTCCAAGGGATACAGTAAACATGTAGTGAAGCATCGGAAACTAAAACTTGACTCACAGGAGAGCTTCAAATCATAGAAAGGTAGAGTGTCAGTCCTATTGTACTTAAGTCGGCATTGTGCTTTTTGAATTTAATTCCGATGCAATTTCTCTGTCTCACCGTCAATAAGAACGTCCAAGGTATACACGAAACCTGAAGTCAAGCATCGGAATCTAAAACTGGGCTCACAGGGGAGGTTCAATTCATAGAAAGTGAAAGTCTCAGTCCTCTTGTACTTAAGTCGGCATTGTGCCTTTTGTATTAAATTCGGATGCAATTGCTGTGTTTCATCGTCAATAAGAAAGTCCAAGGGATACAGTAAACCTGAGGTGAAGCATCGGAATCTAAAACTGGACTCACAGGGGAGGTTCAATTTATAGACAGTGAAAGTGTCAGTCCTCTTGTACTTAAGTCGGCATTGTGCCCCTTGTATTAAATTCGGATGCAATTGCTGTGTTTCATCGTCAATAAGAAGGTCCAAGGTATACAGAAAACCAGAAGTGAAGCATCAGAATCTAAAACTGGGCTCACAGGAGAGGTTCAATTCATAGAAAGTGATAGTGTCTATCCTCTCGTACTTAAGTCGGCCTTATGCCTATTGTATTAAATTCGGATGCGATTTCTGTGTTTCATCGTCAATAAGAGGGTCCAAGGGATACAGTAAACCTGAAGTGAAGCATCGGTGTCTAAAACTGGACTCACAGGAGAGGTTCAAATCATAGAAAGTGAGAGTGTCAGTCCCCTATTTTCCTTATGTCGGCATTGCGCCTTTTGTATTAAATTCGGATGCAATTTCTGTGTCTCATCGTCACTAAGAAGGTCCAAGGTAGACAGGAAACCTGAAGTGAAGCATCGGAATCTAAAACTGGACTCACAGGAGAGGTTCAAATCATATTAAGTGAGAGTGTCAGTCCTCTTGCACATAAGTCGGCGTTGTGCCTTTTGTATTAAATTCGGATGCAATTTCTGTGTTTTATCGTAAATAAGAAGGTCCAAGGGATACAGTAAACCTGAAGTGAAGCATCGGAATCTAAAACTGGACTCACAGGAGAGGTTCAAATCATAGAAAGTGAGAGTGTCAGTGCTCTTGTACTTAAGTCGGCATTGTGCCTTTTGTATTAAATTCGGATGCAATTTCTGTGTTTCATCGTCAATAAGATGGTCCAAGGTATACAGTAAACCTGAAGTGAAGCATCGGAATCTAAAACTGGACTCACAGGGGAGGTTCAATTCATAGAAAGTGAGAGTGTCAGTCCTCTTGTACTTAAGTCGGCATTGTGCCTTTTGTATTAAATTCGGATGCAATTGCTGTGTTTCATCGTCAATAAGAAAGTCCAAGGGATACAGTAAACCTGAAGTGAATCATCGGAATCTACAACTGGACTCACAGAAGAGGTTGAAATCATAGAAAGTTAGAGAGTCAGTCCTCTTGTACTTATGTAGGCATTGTGCCTTTTGAATTTAATTCGGATGCAATTTCTTGTTTTCATCGTCAATAAGAAGGTCCAATGTATACAGGAAACCTGAAGTGAAGCATCGGAATCTAAAACTGGACTCACAGGAGAGGTTCAAATCATAGAAAGTGAGAGTGTCAGTCCTCCTCTCCATAAGTCGGCATTGTGCCTTTTGTATTAAATTCGGATGCAATTTCTGTGTTTCATCGTCAATAAGAAGGTCCAAGGGATACAGTAGACCTGAAGTGAAGCATCGGAATCTAAAACTGGACTCATAGGAGAGGTTCAAATCATAGAAAGTGAGAGTGTCATTCCTCTTGTACTTAAGTCGGCATTGTGAATTTTGTATTAAATTCACATATAATTTCTGTGTGTCATCGTCAATAAGAAGGTCCAAGGGATACAGTAAACCTGAAGTCAAGCATCGCAATCTAAAACTAGACTCACAGGAGAGGTTCAAATCATAGAAAGTGAGAGTGTCAGTCCTCTTGCACTTAAGTCGGCATTTTGCCTTTTGTATTAAATTCGGATGCAATTTCTGTGTTTCAACGTCAATAAGAAGGTCCAAGGTATACAGTAAACCTGAAGTGAAGCATCGGAATCTAAAACTGGACTCACAGGGGAGGTTCAATTCATAGACAGTGAAAGTGTCAGTCCTCTTGTACTTAAGTCCGCATTGTGCCTTTTGTATTAAATTCGGATGCAATTGCTGTGTTTCATCGACAATAAGAAGGTCCAAGGTATACAGAAAACCAGAAGTGAAGCATCAGAATCTAAAACTGGGCTCACAGGAGAGGTTCAATTCATAGAAAGTGAGAGTGTCTATCCTCTCGTACTTAAGTCGGCATTATGCCTTTTGTATTAAATTCGGATGCGATATCTGTGTTTCATCGTCAATAAGAGGGTCCAAGGGATACAGTAAACCTGAAGTGAAGCATCGGAATCTAAAACTGGACTCACAGGAGAGGTTCAAATCATAGAAAGTGAAAGTGTCAGTCCTCTTGTACTTAAGCCGGCATTGTGCTTTTTGAATTTAATTCCGATGCAATTTCTGAGCTTCATCGTCTAAAAGAAGTTCCAAAGGATACAGTAAACCTCAAGTAAAAAATCGGAATCTAAAACTGGACTCACAGGAGAGGTTCAAATCATAGAAAGTGAGAGTGTCAGTCCTCTTGTACTTAAGTAGGCATTATGCCTTTTGTATTAAATTCGGATGCAATATCTGTGTTTCATCGTCATTAAGAAGGTCCAAGGTATACAGTAAAGCTGAAGTGAATCATCGGAATCTAAAACTGGACTCACAGGGGAGGTTCAATTCATAGAATGTGAAAGTGTCAGTCCTCTTGTACTTACGTCGGCATTGTGCCTTTTGTATTAAATTCGGATGCAATTGCTGTGTTTCATCGTCAGTAAGAAGGTCCATGGTATACAGGAAACCAGAAATGAAGCATCGGAATCTAAAACTGGGCTCACAGGAAAGGTTCAAACCATAGAAAGTGAGAGTGTCAGTCCTCTTGTACTTAAGTCGGCGTTGTGCCTTTTGTATTAAATTCGGATGCAATTTCTGTGTTTCATCGTCAATAAAAAGGTCCAAAGTATACACGAAACCTGAAGTCAAGCATCGGAAAATAAAACTAGACTCACAGGTTTGGTTCAAATCATGGAAATGAGAGTGTCAGTCCTCTTGAACTTAAGTCGGCATTGTGCCTTTTGTATTAAATTCGGATGCAATTTCTGTGTTTCATCGTCAATAAGAAGGTCCAAGGGATACAGTAGACCTGAAGTGAAGCATCAGAATTTGAAACTGGACTCACAGGAGAGGTTCAAATCATAGAAAGTGAGGGTGTCAGTCCTGTTGTACTTAAGTTGGCATTGTGCCTTTTGTATTAAATTCGGATGCAATTTCTGTTTTCATCGTCAATAAGAAGGTCCAAGGTATACAGGAAACCTGAGGTGAAGCATCGGAATCTAAAACTGGACTCACAGGAGAGGTTCAAATCATAGAAAGTGAGAGTGTCAGTCCTCTTGTACTTAAGTCGGCGTTGTGCCTTTTGTATTAAATTCGGATGCAATTTCTGTGATTCATCGTGAATAAGAAGGTCCAAAGTATACACGAAACCTGAAGTCGAGCTTCGGAAACTAAAACTAGACACACAGGAGAGGTTCAAATCATTGAAATGAGAGTGTCAGTCCTCTTGAACATAAGTCGCCATTGTGCCTTTTGTATTAAATTCGGATGCAATTTCTGTGTTTCATCGTCAATAAGAAGGTCCAAGGGATACAGTAGACCTGAAGTGAAGTATCAGAATCTAACTGGACTCTAAACTGGACTCACAGGAGAGGTTCAAACCATAGAAAGTGAGAGTGTCAGTCCTCTTGTACTTAAGTCGGCATTGTGCCTTTTGTATGAAATTTGGATACAATTTCTGTGATTCATCGTCAATAAGAAGGTCCTAGGGATACAGTAAACCTGAAGTGAAGCATCGGAATCTAAAACTGGACTCACAGGAGAGGTTCCAGTCATAGAAAGTGAGAGTGTTAGTCCTCTTGTACTTAAGTCGGCATTGTGCCTTTTGTATTACATTCGGATGCAATTTCTGTGTTTCATCGTCAATAAGATGGTCCAAGGTATACAGTAAACCTGAAGTGAAGCATCGGAATCTAAAACTGGACTCACAGGGGAGGTTCAATTCATAGAAAGTGAGAGTGTCAGTCCTCTTGTACTTAAGTCGGCATTGTGCCTTTTGTATTAAATTCGGATGCAATTGCTGTGTTTCATCGTCAATAAGAAAGTCCAAAGGATACAGTAAACCTGAAGTGAATCATCGGAAACTAAAACTGGACTCACAGAAGAGGTTCAAATCATAGAAAGTTAGAGAGTCAGTCCTCTCGTACTTATGTCGGCATTGTGCCTTTTGAATTTAATTCGGATGCAATTTCCTGTTTTCATCGTCATTAAGAAGGTCCAATGTATACAGGAACCTGAAGTGAAGCATCGGAATCTAAAACTAGACTCACAGGAGAGGTTCAATCATAGAAAGTGAGAGTGTCAGTCCTCTTTTCCATAAGTCGGCATTGTGCCTTTTGTATTAAATTCGGATGCAATTTCTGTGTTTCATCGTCAATAAGAAGGTCCAACGGATACAGTAAACCTGAAGTGAAAATTCGGAAACTAAAACTTGACTCTCAGGAAAGGTTCAAATCATAGAATGTGAGATTGTCAGTCCTCTTGTACTTAAGTCGGCATTATGCCTTTTGTATTACATTCGGATGCAATTTCTGTGGTTCATAGTCAATAAGAAGGTGCAAGTGAAACAGTAGACCTGAAGTGAAGCATCGGAATCTAAAACTTGACTCACAGGAGTTGTTCAAATCATTGAAATTGAGAGTGTCAGTCCTCTTGTACTTAAGTCAGCATTGTGCCTTTTAATTATACTCGGATGCAATTTCTCTGTCTCACCGTCAATAAGAACGTACAAGGTATACACGAAACCTGAAGTCAAGCATCGGAATCTAAAACTGGACTCACAGGAGAGGTTCAAATCATAGAAAGTGAGAGTGTCTGTCCTCTTGTACTTAAGTCGGCATTGTGCCTTTTGTATTAAATTCGGATGCAATTGCTGTGTTTCATCGTCAATAAGTAAACCTGAGGTGAAGCATCGGAATCTAAAACTGGACTCACAGGGGAGGTTCAATTTATAGACAGTGAAAGTGTCAGTCTTCTTGTACTTAAGTCGGCATTGTGCACCTTGTATTAAATTCGGATGCAATTGCTGTGTTTCATCGTCAATAAGAAGGTCCAAGGTACACAGAAAACCAGAAGTGAAGCATCAGAATCTAAAACTGGGCTCACAGGAGAATTTCAATTCATAGAAAGTGATAGTGTCTATCCTCTCGTACTTAAGTCGGCATTATGCCTATTGTATTAAATTCGGATGCGATTTTTGTGTTTCATCGTCAATAAGAGGGTCCAAGGGATACAGTAAACCTGAAGTGAAGCATCGGTATCTAAAACTGGACTCACAGGAGAGGTTCAAATCATAGAAAGTGAGAGTGTCAGTCCCCTATTTTCCTTATGTCGGCATTGTGCCTTTTGTATTAAATTCGGATGCAATTTCTGTGTTTCATCGTCAATAAGAAGGTCCAAGGTAGACAGGAAACCTGAAGTGAAGCATCGGAATCTAAAACTGGACTCACAGGAGAGGTTCAAATCATAGTAAGTGAGAGTGTCAGTCCTCTTGTACATAAGTCGGCGTTGTGCCTTTTGTATTAAATTCGGATGCAATTTCTGTGTTTTATCGTAAATAAGAAGGTCCAAAGTACACACTAAACCTGAAGTCAAGCATCGGAATCTAAAACCGGACTCACAGGAGAGGTTCAAGTCATAGAAAGTGAGAGTGTCAGTCCTCTTGTACTTAAGTCGGCATTGTGCCTTTTGTATTACATTTGGATGCAATTTCTGTGTTTCATCGTCAATAAGATGGCCCAAGGTATACAGTAAACCTGAAGTGTAGCATCGGAATCTAAAACTGGACTCACAGGGGAGGTTCAATTCATAGAAAGTGAGAGTGTCAGTCCTCTTGTACTTAAGTCGGCATTGTGCCTTTTGTATTAAATTCGGATGCAATTGCTGTGTTTCATCGTCAATAAGAAAGTCCAAGGGATACAGTAAACCTGAAGTGAATCGTCGGAATCTAAAACTGGACTCACAGAAGAGGTTCAAATCATAGAAAGTTAGAGAGTCAGTCCTCTTGTACTTATGTCGGCATTGTGCCTTTTGAATTTAATTCGGATGCAATTTCGTGTTTTCATCGTCAATAAGAAGGTCCAATGTATACAGGAAATCTGAAGTGAAGCATCGGAATCTAAACTGGACTCACAGGAGAGGTTCAATCATAGAAAGTGAGAGTGTCAGTCCTCTTTTCCATTAGTCGGCATTGTGCCTCTTGTATTAAATTCGGATGCAATTTCTGTGTTTCATCGTCAATAAGAAGGTCCAAGGGATACAGTAGACCTGAAGTGAAGCATCGGAATCTAAAACTGGACTCATAGGAGAGGTTCAAATCATAGAAAGTGAGATTGTCATTCCTCTTGTACTTAAGTCGGCATTGTGCCTTTTGTATTAAATTCGGATACAATTTCTGTGTTTCATCGTCAATATGAAGTTCCAAGGGATACCGTAAACCTGAAGTGAAGCATCGGAATCTAAAACTGGACTCACAGGACAGGTTCAAATCATAGAAAGTGAGAGTGTCAGACCTCTTGTACTTAAGTCGGCATTGTGCCATTCGTATTAAATTCGGATGCAATTTCTGTGTTTCATCGTCAATAAGAAGGTCCAAGGTATACAGCAAATCTGAAGAGAAGCATCGGAATCTAAAACTGGACTCACAGGTGAGGTTCAATTCATAGAAAGTGAAAGTGTCAGTCCACTTGTACTTAAGTCGGCATTGTGCCTTTTGTATTAAATTCGGATGCGATTTCTGTGTTTCATCGTCAATAAGAGGGTCCAAGGGATACAGTAAACATGTAGTGAAGCATCGGAAACTAAAACTTGACTCACAGGAGAGCTTCAAATCATAGAAAGGTAGAGTGTCAGTCCTATTGTACTTAAGTCGGCATTGTGCTTTTTGAATTTAATTCCGATGCAATTTCTCTGTCTCACCGTCAATAAGAACGTCCAAGGTATACACGAAACCTGAAGTCAAGCATCGGAATCTAAAACTGGACTCACAGGAGAGGTTCAAATCATAGAAAGTGAGAGTGTCAGTCCTCTTGTACTTAAGTCGGCATTGTGCCGTTTGTATTAAATTCGGATGCAATTTCTGTGTTTCATCGTCTATAAGAAGGACCAAGGTATACAGTAAACCTGAAGTGTAGCATCGGAATCTAAAACTGGGCTCACAGGGGAGGTTCAATTCATAGAAAGTGAAAGTGTCAGTCCTCTTGTACTTAAGTCGGCATTGTGCCTTTTGTATTAAATTCGGATGCAATTGCTGTGTTTCATCGTCAATAAGAAAGTCCAATTGATACAGTAAACCTGAGGTGAAGCATCGGAATCTAAAACTGGACTCACAGGGGAGGTTCAATTTATAGACAGTGAAAGTGTTAGTCCTCTTGTACTTAAGTCGGCATTGTGCCCCTTGTATTAAATTCGGATGCAATTGCTGTGTTTCATCGTCAATAAGAAGGTCCAAGGTATACAGAAAACCAGAAGTGAAGCATCAGAATCTAAAACTGGGCTCACAGGAGAGGTTCAATTCATAGAAAGTGATAGTGTCTATCCTCTCGTACTTAAGTCGGCCTTATGCCTATTGTATTAAATTCGGATGCGATTTCTGTGTTTCATCGTCAATAAGAGGGTCCAAGGGATACAGTAAACCTGAAGTGAAGCATCGGTGTCTAAAACTGGACTCACAGGAGAGGTTCAAATCATAGAAAGTGAGAGTGTCAGTCCCCTATTTTCCTTATGTCGGCATTGCGCCTTTTGTATTAAATTCGGATGCAATTTCTGTGTCTCATCGTCAATAAGAAGGTCCAAGGTAGACAGGAAACCTGAAGTGAAGCATCGGAATCTAAAACTGGACTCACAGGAGAGGTTCAAATCATATTAAGTGAGAGTGTCAGTCCTCTTGCACATAAGTCGGCGTTGTGCCTTTTGTATTAAATTCGGATGCAATTTCTGTGTTTTATCGTAAATAAGAAGGTCCAAGGGATACAGTAAACCTGAAGTGAAGCATCGGAATCTAAAACTGGACTCACAGGAGAGGTTCAAATCATAGAAAGTGAGAGTGTCAGTGCTCTTGTACTTAAGTCGGCATTGTGCCTTTTGTATTAAATTCGGATGCAATTTCTGTGTTTCATCGTCAATAAGATGGTCCAAGGTATACAGTAAACCTGAAGTGAAGCATCGGAATCTAAAACTGGACTCACAGGGGAGGTTCAATTCATAGAAAGTGAGAGTGTCAGTCCTCTTGTACTTAAGTCGGCATTGTGCCTTTTGTATTAAATTCGGATGCAATTGCTGTGTTTCATCGTCAATAAGAAAGTCCAAGGGATACAGTAAACCTGAAGTGAATCATCGGAATCTACAACTGGACTCACAGAAGAGGTTCAAATCATAGAAAGTTAGAGAGTCAGTCCCCTTGTACTTATGTAGGCATTGTGCCTTTTGAATTTAATTCGGATGCAATTTCTTGTTTTCATCGTCAATAAGAAGGTCCAATGTATACAGGAAACCTGAAGTGAAGCATCGGAATCTAAAACTGGACTCACAGGAGAGGTTCAAATCATAGAAAGTGAGAGTGTCAGTCCTCCTCTCCATAAGTCGGCATTGTGCCTTTTGTATTAAATTCGGATGCAATTTCTGTGTTTCATCGTCAATAAGAAGGTCCAAGGGATACAGTAGACCTGAAGTGAAGCATCGGAATCTAAAACTGGACTCATAGGAGAGGTTCAAATCATAGAAAGTGAGAGTGTCATTCCTCTTGTACTTAAGTCGGCATTGTGAATTTTGTATTAAATTCACATATAATTTCTGTGTATCACCGTCAATAAGAAGGTCCAAGGGATACAGTAAACCTGAAGTGAAGCATCGTAATCTAAAACTAGACTCACAGGAGAGGTTCAAATCATAGAAAGTGAGAGTGTCAGTCCTCTTGCACTTAAGTCGGCATTTTGCCTTTTGTATTAAATTCGGATGCAATTTCTGTGTTTCAACGTCAATAAGAAGGTCCAAGGTATACAGTAAACCTGAAGTGAAGCATCGGAATCTAAAACTGGACTCACAGGGGAGGTTCAATTCATAGACAGTGAAAGTGTCAGTCCTCTTGTACTTAAGTCCGCATTGTGCCTTTTGTATTAAATTCGGATGCAATTGCTGTGTTTCATCGACAATAAGAAGGTCCAAGGTATACAGAAAACCAGAAGTGAAGCATCAGAATCTAAAACTGGGCTCACAGGAGAGGTTCAATTCATAGAAAGTGAGAGTGTCTATCCTCTCGTACTTAAGTCGGCATTATGCCTTTTGTATTAAATTCGGATGCGATATCTGTGTTTCATCGTCAATAAGAGGGTCCAAGGGATACAGTAAACCTGAAGTGAAGCATCGGAATCTAAAACTGGACTCACAGGAGAGGTTCAAATCATAGAAAGTGAAAGTGTCAGTCCTCTTGTACTTAAGCCGGCATTGTGCTTTTTGAATTTAATTCCGATGCAATTTCTGAGCTTCATCGTCTAAAAGAAGTTCCAAAGGATACAGTAAACCTCAAGTAAAAAATCGGAATCTAAAACTGGACTCACAGGAGAGGTTCAAATCATAGAAAGTGAGAGTGTCAGTCCTCTTGTACTTAAGTAGGCATTATGCCTTTTGTATTAAATTCGGATGCAATATCTGTGTTTCATCGTCATTAAGAAGGTCCAAGGTATACAGTAAAGCTGAAGTGAATCATCGGAATCTAAAACTGGACTCACAGGGGAGGTTCAATTCATAGAATGTGAAAGTGTCAGTCCTCTTGTACTTACGTCGGCATTGTGCCTTTTGTATTAAATTCGGATGCAATTGCTGTGTTTCATCGTCAGTAAGAAGGTCCATGGTATACAGGAAACCAGAAATGAAGCATCGGAATCTAAAACTGGGCTCACAGGAAAGGTTCAAATCATAGAAAGTGAGAGTGTCAGTCCTCTTGTACTTAAGTCGGCGTTGTGCCTTTTGTATTAAATTCGGATGCAATTTCTGTGTTTCATCGTCAATAAAAAGGTCCAAAGTATACACGAAACCTGAAGTCAAGCATCGGAAAATAAAACTAGACTCACAGGTTTGGTTCAAATCATGGAAATGAGAGTGTCAGTCCTCTTGAACTTAAGTCGGCATTGTGCCTTTTGTATTAAATTCGGATGCAATTTCTGTGTTTCATCGTCAATAAGAAGGTCCAAGGGATACAGTAAACCTGAAGTGAAGCATCGGAATCTAAAACTGGACTCACAGGAGAGGTTCAAATCATAGAAAGTGAAAGTGTCAGTCCTCTTGTACTTAAGCCGGCATTGTGCTTTTTGAATTTAATTCCGATGCAATTTCTGAGCTTCATCGTCTAAAAGAAGTTCCAAAGGATACAGTACACCTCAAGTAAAAAATCGGAATCTAAAACTGGACTCACAGGAGAGGTTCAAATCATAGAAAGTGAGAGTGTCAGTCCTCTTGTACTTAAGTAGGCATTATGCCTTTTGTATTAAATTCGGATGCAATATCTGTGTTTCATCGTCATTAAGAAGGTCCAAGGTATACAGTAAAGCTGAAGTGAATCATCGGAATCTAAAACTGGACTCATAGGAGAGGTTCAAATCATAGAAAGTGAGATTGTCATTCCTCTTGTACTTAAGTCGGCATTGTGCCTTTTGTATTAAATTCGGATACAATTTCTGTGTTTCATCGTCAATAAGAAGTTCCAAGGGACACCGTAAACCTGAAGTGAAGCATCGGAATCTAAAACTGGACTCACAGGACAGGTTCAAATCATAGAAAGTGAGAGTGTCAGACCTCTTGTACTTAAGTCGGCATTGTGCCATTCGTATTAAATTCGGATGCAATTTCTGTGTTTCATCGTCAATAAGAAGGTCCAAGGTATACAGCAAATCTGAAGAGAAGCATCGGAATCTAAAACTGGACTCACAGGTGAGGTTCAATTCATAGAAAGTGAAAGTGTCAGTCCACTTGTACTTAAGTCGGCATTGTGCCTTTTGTATTAAATTCGGATGCGATTTCTGTGTTTCATCGTCAATAAGAGGGTCCAAGGGATACAGTAAACATGTAGTGAAGCATCGGAAACTAAAACTTGACTCACAGGAGAGCTTCAAATCATAGAAAGGTAGAGTGTCAGTCCTATTGTACTTAAGTCGGCATTGTGCTTTTTGAATTTAATTCCGATGCAATTTCTCTGTCTCACCGTCAATAAGAACGTCCAAGGTATACACGAAACCTGAAGTCAAGCATCGGAATCTAAAACTGGGCTCACAGGGGAGGTTCAATTCATAGAAAGTGAAAGTCTCAGTCCTCTTGTACTTAAGTCGGCATTGTGCCTTTTGTATTAAATTCGGATGCAATTGCTGTGTTTCATCGTCAATAAGAAAGTCCAAGGGATACAGTAAACCTGAGGTGAAGCATCGGAATCTAAAACTGGACTCACAGGGGAGGTTCAATTTATAGACAGTGAAAGTGTCAGTCCTCTTGTACTTAAGTCGGCATTGTGCCCCTTGTATTAAATTCGGATGCAATTGCTGTGTTTCATCGTCAATAAGAAGGTCCAAGGTATACAGAAAACCAGAAGTGAAGCATCAGAATCTAAAACTGGGCTCACAGGAGAGGTTCAATTCATAGAAAGTGATAGTGTCTATCCTCTCGTACTTAAGTCGGCCTTATGCCTATTGTATTAAATTCGGATGCGATTTCTGTGTTTCATCGTCAATAAGAGGGTCCAAGGGATACAGTAAACCTGAAGTGAAGCATCGGTGTCTAAAACTGGACTCACAGGAGAGGTTCAAATCATAGAAAGTGAGAGTGTCAGTCCCCTATTTTCCTTATGTCGGCATTGCGCCTTTTGTATTAAATTCGGATGCAATTTCTGTGTCTCATCGTCACTAAGAAGGTCCAAGGTAGACAGGAAACCTGAAGTGAAGCATCGGAATCTAAAACTGGACTCACAGGAGAGGTTCAAATCATATTAAGTGAGAGTGTCAGTCCTCTTGCACATAAGTCGGCGTTGTGCCTTTTGTATTAAATTCGGATGCAATTTCTGTGTTTTATCGTAAATAAGAAGGTCCAAGGGATACAGTAAACCTGAAGTGAAGCATCGGAATCTAAAACTGGACTCACAGGAGAGGTTCAAATCATAGAAAGTGAGAGTGTCAGTGCTCTTGTACTTAAGTCGGCATTGTGCCTTTTGTATTAAATTCGGATGCAATTTCTGTGTTTCATCGTCAATAAGATGGTCCAAGGTATACAGTAAACCTGAAGTGAAGCATCGGAATCTAAAACTGGACTCACAAGGGAGGTTCAATTCATAGAAAGTGAGAGTGTCAGTCCTCTTGTACTTAAGTCGGCATTGTGCCTTTTGTATTAAATTCGGATGCAATTGCTGTGTTTCATCGTCAATAAGAAAGTCCAAGGGATACAGTAAACCTGAAGTGAATCATCGGAATCTACAACTGGACTCACAGAAGAGGTTGAAATCATAGAAAGTTAGAGAGTCAGTCCTCTTGTACTTATGTAGGCATTGTGCCTTTTGAATTTAATTCGGATGCAATTTCTTGTTTTCATCGTCAATAAGAAGGTCCAATGTATACAGGAAACCTGAAGTGAAGCATCGGAATCTAAAACTGGACTCACAGGAGAGGTTCAAATCATAGAAAGTGAGAGTGTCAGTCCTCCTCTCCATAAGTCGGCATTGTGCCTTTTGTATTAAATTCGGATGCAATTTCTGTGTTTCATCGTCAATAAGAAGGTCCAAGGGATACAGTAGACCTGAAGTGAAGCATCGGAATCTAAAACTGGACTCATAGGAGAGGTTCAAATCATAGAAAGTGAGAGTGTCATTCCTCTTGTACTTAAGTCGGCATTGTGAATTTTGTATTAAATTCACATATAATTTCTGTGTATCATCGTCAATAAGAAGGTCCAAGGGATACAGTAAACCTGAAGTCAAGCATCGCAATCTAAAACTAGACTCACAGGAGAGGTTCAAATCATAGAAAGTGAGAGTGTCAGTCCTCTTGCACTTAAGTCGGCATTTTGCCTTTTGTATTAAATTCGGATGCAATTTCTGTGTTTCAACGTCAATAAGAAGGTCCAAGGTATACAGTAAACCTGAAGTGAAGCATCGGAATCTAAAACTGGACTCACAGGGGAGGTTCAATTCATAGACAGTGAAAGTGTCAGTCCTCTTGTACTTAAGTCCGCATTGTGCCTTTTGTATTAAATTCGGATGCAATTGCTGTGTTTCATCGACAATAAGAAGGTCCAAGGTATACAGAAAACCAGAAGTGAAGCATCAGAATCTAAAACTGGGCTCACAGGAGAGGTTCAATTCATAGAAAGTGAGAGTGTCTATCCTCTCGTACTTAAGTCGGCATTATGCCTTTTGTATTAAATTCGGATGCGATATCTGTGTTTCATCGTCAATAAGAGGGTCCAAGGGATACAGTAAACCTGAAGTGAAGCATCGGAATCTAAAACTGGACTCACAGGAGAGGTTCAAATCATAGAAAGTGAAAGTGTCAGTCCTCTTGTACTTAAGCCGGCATTGTGCTTTTTGAATTTAATTCCGATGCAATTTCTGAGCTTCATCGTCTAAAAGAAGTTCCAAAGGATACAGTAAACCTCAAGTAAAAAATCGGAATCTAAAACTGGACTCACAGGAGAGGTTCAAATCATAGAAAGTGAGAGTGTCAGTCCTCTTGTACTTAAGTAGGCATTATGCCTTTTGTATTAAATTCGGATGCAATATCTGTGTTTCATCGTCATTAAGAAGGTCCAAGGTATACAGTAAAGCTGAAGTGAATCATCGGAATCTAAAACTGGACTCACAGGGGAGGTTCAATTCATAGAATGTGAAAGTGTCAGTCCTCTTGTACTTACGTCGGCATTGTGCCTTTTGTATTAAATTCGGATGCAATTGCTGTGTTTCATCGTCAGTAAGAAGGTCCATGGTATACAGGAAACCAGAAATGAAGCATCGGAATCTAAAACTGGGCTCACAGGAAAGGTTCAAACCATAGAAAGTGAGAGTGTCAGTCCTCTTGTACTTAAGTCGGCGTTGTGCCTTTTGTATTAAATTCGGATGCAATTTCTGTGTTTCATCGTCAATAAAAAGGTCCAAAGTATACACGAAACCTGAAGTCAAGCATCGGAAAATAAAACTAGACTCACAGGTTTGGTTCAAATCATGGAAATGAGAGTGTCAGTCCTCTTGAACTTAAGTCGGCATTGTGCCTTTTGTATTAAATTCGGATGCAATTTCTGTGTTTCATCGTCAATAAGAAGGTCCAAGGGATACAGTAGACCTGAAGTGAAGCATCAGAATTTGAAACTGGACTCACAGGAGAGGTTCAAATCATAGAAAGTGAGGGTGTCAGTCCTGTTGTACTTAAGTTGGCATTGTGCCTTTTGTATTAAATTCGGATGCAATTTCTGTTTTCATCGTCAATAAGAAGGTCCAAGGTATACAGGAAACCTGAGGTGAAGCATCGGAATCTAAAACTGGACTCACAGGAGAGGTTCAAATCATAGAAAGTGAGAGTGTCAGTCCTCTTGTACTTAAGTCGGCGTTGTGCCTTTTGTATTAAATTCGGATGCAATTTCTGTGATTCATCGTGAATAAGAAGGTCCAAAGTATACACGAAACCTGATGTCGAGCTTCGGAAACTAAAACTAGACACACAGGAGAGGTTCAAATCATTGAAATGAGAGTGTCAGTCCTCTTGAACATAAGTCGCCATTGTGCCTTTTGTATTAAATTCGGATGCAATTTCTGTGTTTCATCGTCAATAAGAAGGTCCAAGGGATACAGTAGACCTGAAGTGAAGTATCAGAATCTAACTGGACTCTAAACTGGACTCACAGGAGAGGTTCAAACCATAGAAAGTGAGAGTGTCAGTCCTCTTGTACTTAAGTCGGCATTGTGCCTTTTGTATGAAATTTGGATACAATTTCTGTGATTCATCGTCAATAAGAAGGTCCTAGGGATACAGTAAACCTGAAGTGAAGCATCGGAATCTAAAACTGGACTCACAGGAGAGGTTCCAGTCATAGAAAGTGAGAGTGTTAGTCCTCTTGTACTTAAGTCGGCATTGTGCCTTTTGTATTACATTCGGATGCAATTTCTGTGTTTCATCGTCAATAAGATGGTCCAAGGTATACAGTAAACCTGAAGTGAAGCATCGGAATCTAAAACTGGACTCACAGGGGAGGTTCAATTCATAGAAAGTGAGAGTGTCAGTCCTCTTGTACTTAAGTCGGCATTGTGCCTTTTGTATTAAATTCGGATGCAATTGCTGTGTTTCATCGTCAATAAGAAAGTCCAAAGGATACAGTAAACCTGAAGTGAATCATCGGAAACTAAAACTGGACTCACAGAAGAGGTTCAAATCATAGAAAGTTAGAGAGTCAGTCCTCTCGTACTTATGTCGGCATTGTGCCTTTTGAATTTAATTCGGATGCAATTTCCTGTTTTCATCGTCATTAAGAAGGTCCAATGTATACAGGAACCTGAAGTGAAGCATCGGAATCTAAAACTAGACTCACAGGAGAGGTTCAATCATAGAAAGTGAGAGTGTCAGTCCTCTTTTCCATAAGTCGGCATTGTGCCTTTTGTATTAAATTCGGATGCAATTTCTGTGTTTCATCGTCAATAAGAAGGTCCAACGGATACAGTAAACCTGAAGTGAAAATTCGGAAACTAAAACTTGACTCTCAGGAAAGGTTCAAATCATAGAATGTGAGATTGTCAGTCCTCTTGTACTTAAGTCGGCATTATGCCTTTTGTATTACATTCGGATGCAATTTCTGTGGTTCATAGTCAATAAGAAGGTGCAAGTGAAACAGTAGACCTGAAGTGAAGCATCGGAATCTAAAACTTGACTCACAGGAGTTGTTCAAATCATTGAAATTGAGAGTGTCAGTCCTCTTGTACTTAAGTCAGCATTGTGCCTTTTAATTATACTCGGATGCAATTTCTCTGTCTCACCGTCAATAAGAACGTACAAGGTATACACGAAACCTGAAGTCAAGCATCGGAATCTAAAACTGGACTCACAGGAGAGGTTCAAATCATAGAAAGTGAGAGTGTCTGTCCTCTTGTACTTAAGTCGGCATTGTGCCTTTTGTATTAAATTCGGATGCAATTGCTGTGTTTCATCGTCAATAAGTAAACCTGAGGTGAAGCATCGGAATCTAAAACTGGACTCACAGGGGAGGTTCAATTTATAGACAGTGAAAGTGTCAGTCCTCTTGTACTTAAGTCGGCATTGTGCACCTTGTATTAAATTCGGATGCAATTGCTGTGTTTCATCGTCAATAAGAAGGTCCAAGGTATACAGAAAACCAGAAGTGAAGCATCAGAATCTAAAACTGGGCTCACAGGAGAGGTTCAATTCATAGAAAGTGATAGTGTCTATCCTCTCGTACTTAAGTCGGCATTATGCCTATTGTATTAAATTCGGATGCGATTTTTGTGTTTCATCGTCAATAAGAGGGTCCAAGGGATACAGTAAACCTGAAGTGAAGCATCGGTATCTAAAACTGGACTCACAGGAGAGGTTCAAATCATAGAAAGTGAGAGTGTCAGTCCCCTATTTTCCTTATGTCGGCATTGTGCCTTTTGTATTAAATTCGGATGCAATTTCTGTGTTTCATCGTCAATAAGAAGGTCCAAGGTAGACAGGAAACCTGAAGTGAAGCATCGGAATCTAAAACTGGACTCACAGGAGAGGTTCAAATCATAGTAAGTGAGAGTGTCAGTCCTCTTGTACATAAGTCGGCGTTGTGCCTTTTGTATTAAATTCGGATGCAATTTCTGTGTTTTATCGTAAATAAGAAGGTCCAAAGTACACACTAAACCTGAAGTCAAGCATCGGAATCTAAAACCGGACTCACAGGAGAGGTTCAAGTCATAGAAAGTGAGAGTGTCAGTCCTCTTGTACTTAAGTCGGCATTGTGCCTTTTGTATTACATTCGGATGCAATTTCTGTGTTTCATCGTCAATAAGATGGCCCAAGGTATACAGTAAACCTGAAGTGTAGCATCGGAATCTAAAACTGGACTCACAGGGGAGGTTCAATTCATAGAAAGTGAGAGTGTCAGTCCTCTTGTACTTAAGTCGGCATTGTGCCTTTTGTATTAAATTCGGATGCAATTGCTGTGTTTCATCGTCAATAAGAAAGTCCAAGGGATACAGTAAACCTGAAGTGAATCGTCGGAATCTAAAACTGGACTCACAGAAGAGGTTCAAATCATAGAAAGTTAGAGAGTCAGTCCTCTTGTACTTATGTCGGCATTGTGCCTTTTGAATTTAATTCGGATGCAATTTCGTGTTTTCATCGTCAATAAGAAGGTCCAATGTATACAGGAAATCTGAAGTGAAGCATCGGAATCTAAACTGGACTCACAGGAGAGGTTCAATCATAGAAAGTGAGAGTGTCAGTCCTCTTTTCCATTAGTCGGCATTGTGCCTCTTGTATTAAATTCGGATGCAATTTCTGTGTTTCATCGTCAATAAGAAGGTCCAAGGGATACAGTAGACCTGAAGTGAAGTATCGGAATCTAAAACTGGACTCATAGGAGAGGTTCAAATCATAGAAAGTGAGATTGTCATTCCTCTTGTACTTAAGTCGGCATTGTGCCTTTTGTATTAAATTCGGATACAATTTCTGTGTTTCATCGTCAATATGAAGTTCCAAGGGATACCGTAAACCTGAAGTGAAGCATCGGAATCTAAAACTGGACTCACAGGACAGGTTCAAATCATAGAAAGTGAGAGTGTCAGACCTCTTGTACTTAAGTCGGCATTGTGCCATTCGTATTAAATTCGGATGCAATTTCTGTGTTTCATCGTCAATAAGAAGGTCCAAGGTATACAGCAAATCTGAAGAGAAGCATCGGAATCTAAAACTGGACTCACAGGTGAGGTTCAATTCATAGAAAGTGAAAGTGTCAGTCCACTTGTACTTAAGTCGGCATTGTGCCTTTTGTATTAAATTCGGATGCGATTTCTGTGTTTCATCGTCAATAAGAGGGTCCAAGGGATACAGTAAACATGTAGTGAAGCATCGGAAACTAAAACTTGACTCACAGGAGAGCTTCAAATCATAGAAAGGTAGAGTGTCAGTCCTATTGTACTTAAGTCGGCATTGTGCTTTTTGAATTTAATTCCGATGCAATTTCTCTGTCTCACCGTCAATAAGAACGTCCAAGGTATACACGAAACCTGAAGTCAAGCATCGGAATCTAAAACTGGACTCACAGGAGAGGTTCAAATCATAGAAAGTGAGAGTGTCAGTCCTCTTGTACTTAAGTCGGCATTGTGCCGTTTGTATTAAATTCGGATGCAATTTCTGTGTTTCATCGTCTATAAGAAGGACCAAGGTATACAGTAAACCTGAAGTGAAGCATCGGAATCTAAAACTGGGCTCACAGGGGAGGTTCAATTCATAGAAAGTGAAAGTGTCAGTCCTCTTGTACTTAAGTCGGCATTGTGCCTTTTGTATTAAATTCGGATGCAATTGCTGTGTTTCATCGTCAATAAGAAAGTCCAATTGATACAGTAAACCTGAGGTGAAGCATCGGAATCTAAAACTGGACTCACAGGGGAGGTTCAATTTATAGACAGTGAAAGTGTTAGTCCTCTTGTACTTAAGTCGGCATTGTGCCCCTTGTATTAAATTCGGATGCAATTGCTGTGTTTCATCGTCAATAAGAAGGTCCAAGGTATACAGAAAACCAGAAGTGAAGCATCAGAATCTAAAACTGGGCTCACAGGAGAGGTTCAATTCATAGAAAGTGATAGTGTCTATCCTCTCGTACTTAAGTCGGCCTTATGCCTATTGTATTAAATTCGGATGCGATTTCTGTGTTTCATCGTCAATAAGAGGGTCCAAGGGATACAGTAAACCTGAAGTGAAGCATCGGTGTCTAAAACTGGACTCACAGGAGAGGTTCAAATCATAGAAAGTGAGAGTGTCAGTCCCCTATTTTCCTTATGTCGGCATTGCGCCTTTTGTATTAAATTCGGATGCAATTTCTGTGTCTCATCGTCAATAAGAAGGTCCAAGGTAGACAGGAAACCTGAAGTGAAGCATCGGAATCTAAGACTGGACTCACAGGAGAGGTTCAAATCATATTAAGTGAGAGTGTCAGTCCTCTTGCACATAAGTCGGCGTTGTGCCTTTTGTATTAAATTCGGATGCAATTTCTGTGTTTTATCGTAAATAAGAAGGTCCAAGGGATACAGTAAACCTGAAGTGAAGCATCGGAATCTAAAACTGGACTCACAGGAGAGGTTCAAATCATAGAAAGTGAGAGTGTCAGTGCTCTTGTACTTAAGTCGGCATTGTGCCTTTTGTATTAAATTCGGATGCAATTTCTGTGTTTCATCGTCAATAACATGGTCCAAGGTATACAGTAAACCTGAAGTGAAGCATCGGAATCTAAAACTGGACTCACAGGGGAGGTTCAATTCATAGAAAGTGAGAGTGTCAGTCCTCTTGTACTTAAGTCGGCATTGTGCCTTTTGTATTAAATTCGGATGCAATTGCTGTGTTTCATCGTCAATAAGAAAGTCCAAGGGATACAGTAAACCTGAAGTGAATCATCGGAATCTACAACTGGACTCACAGAAGAGGTTCAAATCATAGAAAGTTAGAGAGTCAGTCCCCTTGTACTTATGTAGGCATTGTGCCTTTTGAATTTAATTCGGATGCAATTTCTTGTTTTCATCGTCAATAAGAAGGTCCAATGTATACAGGAAACCTGAAGTGAAGCATCGGAATCTAAAACTGGACTCACAGGAGAGGTTCAAATCATAGAAAGTGAGAGTGTCAGTCCTCCTCTCCATAAGTCGGCATTGTGCCTTTTGTATTAAATTCGGATGCAATTTCTGTGTTTCATCGTCAATAAGAAGGTCCAAGGGATACAGTAGACCTGAAGTGAAGCATCGGAATCTAAAACTGGACTCATAGGAGAGGTTCAAATCATAGAAAGTGAGAGTGTCATTCCTCTTGTACTTAAGTCGGCATTGTGAATTTTGTATTAAATTCACATATAATTTCTGTGTATCACCGTCAATAAGAAGGTCCAAGGGATACAGTAAACCTGAAGTGAAGCATCGTAATCTAAAACTAGACTCACAGGAGAGGTTCAAATCATAGAAAGTGAGAGTGTCAGTCCTCTTGCACTTAAGTCGGCATTTTGCCTTTTGTATTAAATTCGGATGCAATTTCTGTGTTTCAACGTCAATAAGAAGGTCCAAGGTATACAGTAAACCTGAAGTGAAGCATCGGAATCTAAAACTGGACTCACAGGGGAGGTTCAATTCATAGACAGTGAAAGTGTCAGTCCTCTTGTACTTAAGTCCGCATTGTGCCTTTTGTATTAAATTCGGATGCAATTGCTGTGTTTCATCGACAATAAGAAGGTCCAAGGTATACAGAAAACCAGAAGTGAAGCATCAGAATCTAAAACTGGGCTCACAGGAGAGGTTCAATTCATAGAAAGTGAGAGTGTCTATCCTCTCGTACTTAAGTCGGCATTATGCCTTTTGTATTAAATTCGGATGCGATATCTGTGTTTCATCGTCAATAAGAGGGTCCAAGGGATACAGTAAACCTGAAGTGAAGCATCGGAATCTAAAACTGGACTCACAGGAGAGGTTCAAATCATAGAAAGTGAAAGTGTCAGTCCTCTTGTACTTAAGCCGGCATTGTGCTTTTTGAATTTAATTCCGATGCAATTTCTGAGCTTCATCGTCTAAAAGAAGTTCCAAAGGATACAGTAAACCTCAAGTAAAAAATCGGAATCTAAAACTGGACTCACAGGAGAGGTTCAAATCATAGAAAGTGAGAGTGTCAGTCCTCTTGTACTTAAGTAGGCATTATGCCTTTTGTATTAAATTCGGATGCAATATCTGTGTTTCATCGTCATTAAGAAGGTCCAAGGTATACAGTAAAGCTGAAGTGAATCATCGGAATCTAAAACTGGACTCACAGGGGAGGTTCAATTCATAGAATGTGAAAGTGTCAGTCCTCTTGTACTTACGTCGGCATTGTGCCTTTTGTATTAAATTCGGATGCAATTGCTGTGTTTCATCGTCAGTAAGAAGGTCCATGGTATACAGGAAACCAGAAATGAAGCATCGGAATCTAAAACTGGGCTCACAGGAAAGGTTCAAATCATAGAAAGTGAGAGTGTCAGTCCTCTTGTACTTAAGTCGGCGTTGTGCCTTTTGTATTAAATTCGGATGCAATTTCTGTGTTTCATCGTCAATAAAAAGGTCCAAAGTATACACGAAACCTGAAGTCAAGCATCGGAAAATAAAACTAGACTCACAGGTTTGGTTCAAATCATGGAAATGAGAGTGTCAGTCCTCTTGAACTTAAGTCGGCATTGTGCCTTTTGTATTAAATTCGGATGCAATTTCTGTGTTTCATCGTCAATAAGAAGGTCCAAGGGATACAGTAGACCTGAAGTGAAGCATCAGAATTTGAAACTGGACTCACAGGAGAGGTTCAAATCATAGAAAGTGAGGGTGTCAGTCCTGTTGTACTTAAGTTGGCATTGTGCCTTTTGTATTAAATTCGGATGCAATTTCTGTGTTTCATCGTCAATAAGAACGTCCATGGTGTACACGAAACCTGAAGTCAAGCATCGGAATCGAAAACTGGGTTCACAGGAGAGGTTCAAATCATAGAAAGATAAAGTGTTAGTCCTCTTGTACTTATGCCGGCATTGTGCCTTTTGAATTTAATTCCGATGCAATTTCTGAGCTTCATCGTCAAAAAGAAGGTCCAACGGATACAGTAGACCTGAAGTGAAAGATCGGAAACTAAAGCTGGACTCACAGGAGAGGTTCAAATCATAGAAAGTGAGATTGTCAGTCCTCTTGTACTTAAGTCGGCATTATGCCTTTTGTATTACATTCGGATGCAATTTCTGTGGTTCATCGTCAATAAGAAGGTGCAAGGTATACAGGAAACCTGAAGAGAAGCTTTGGAATCTAAAACTGGACTCACAGGAGAGGTTCAAATCATAGAAAGTGTGAGTGTCAGTCCTCTTTTCCTTAAGTCGGCATTGTGCCTTTTGTATTAAATTCGGATGCAATTTCTGTTTTCATCGTCAATAAGAAGGTCCAAGGTATACAGGAAACCTGAGGTGAAGCATCGGAATCTAAAACTGGACTCACAGGAGAGGTTCAAATCATAGAAAGTGAGAGTGTCAGTCCTCTTGTACTTAAGTCGGCGTTGTGCCTTTTGTATTAAATTCGGATGCAATTTCTGTGATTCATCGTGAATAAGAAGGTCCAAAGTATACACGAAACCTGAAGTCGAGCTTCGGAAACTAAAACTAGACACACAGGAGAGGTTCAAATCATTGAAATGAGAGTGTCAGTCCTCTTGAACATAAGTCGCCATTGTGCCTTTTGTATTAAATTCGGATGCAATTTCTGTGTTTCATCGTCAATAAGAAGGTCCAAGGGATACAGTAGACCTGAAGTGAAGTATCAGAATCTAACTGGACTCTAAACTGGACTCACAGGAGAGGTTCAAACCATAGAAAGTGAGAGTGTCAGTCCTCTTGTACTTAAGTCGGCATTGTGCCTTTTGTATGAAATTTGGATACAATTTCTGTGATTCATCGTCAATAAGAAGGTCCTAGGGATACAGTAAACCTGAAGTGAAGCATCGGAATCTAAAACTGGACTCACAGGAGAGGTTCCAGTCATAGAAAGTGAGAGTGTTAGTCCTCTTGTACTTAAGTCGGCATTGTGCCTTTTGTATTACATTCGGATGCAATTTCTGTGTTTCATCGTCAATAAGATGGTCCAAGGTATACAGTAAACCTGAAGTGAAGCATCGGAATCTAAAACTGGACTCACAGGGGAGGTTCAATTCATAGAAAGTGAGAGTGTCAGTCCTCTTGTACTTAAGTCGGCATTGTGCCTTTTGTATTAAATTCGGATGCAATTGCTGTGTTTCATCGTCAATAAGAAAGTCCAAAGGATACAGTAAACCTGAAGTGAATCATCGGAAACTAAAACTGGACTCACAGAAGAGGTTCAAATCATAGAAAGTTAGAGAGTCAGTCCTCTCGTACTTATGTCGGCATTGTGCCTTTTGAATTTAATTCGGATGCAATTTCCTGTTTTCATCGTCATTAAGAAGGTCCAATGTATACAGGAACCTGAAGTGAAGCATCGGAATCTAAAACTAGACTCACAGGAGAGGTTCAATCATAGAAAGTGAGAGTGTCAGTCCTCTTTTCCATAAGTCGGCATTGTGCCTTTTGTATTAAATTCGGATGCAATTTCTGTGTTTCATCGTCAATAAGAAGGTCCAAGGGATACAGTAGACCTGAAGTGAAGCATCAGAATCTAAAACTGGACTCACAGGAGAGGTTCAAATTATAGAAAGTGAGAGTGTCAGTCCTCTTGTACTTATGTCGGCATTGTGCCTTTTGTATGAAATTTGGATACAATTTCTGTGATTCATCGTCAATAAGAAGGTCCAAGGGATACAGTAAACCTGAAGTGAAGCATCGGAATCTAAAACTGGACTCACAGGGGAGGTTCAATTCATAGAAAGTGAAAGTGTCAGTCCTCTTGTACTTTAGTCGGCATTGTGCCTTTTGCATTAAATTCGGATGCAATTGCTGTGTTTCATCGTCAACAAGAAAGTCCAAGGGATACAGTAAACCTGAGGTGAAGCATCGGAATCTAAAACTGGACTCACAGGGGAGGTTCAATTTATAGACAGTGAAAGTGTCAGTCCTCTTGTACTTAAGTCGGCATTGTGCCCCTTGTATTAAATTCGGATGCAATTGCTGTGTTTCATCGTCAATAAGAAGGTCCAAGGTATACAGAAAACGAGAAGTGAAGCATCAGAATCTAAAATTGGGCTCACAGGAGAGGTTCAATTCATAGAAAGTGATAGTGTCTATCCTCTCGTACTTAAGTCGGCATTATGCCTATTGTATTAAATTCGGATGCGATTTCTGTGTTTCATCGTCAGTAAGAGAGTCCAAGGGATACAGTAAACCTGAAGTGAAGCATCGGTATCTAAAACTGGACTCACAGGAGAGGTTCAAATCATAGAAAGTGAGAGTGTCAGTCCCCTATTTTCCTTATGTCGGCATTGTGACTTTTGTATTAAATTCGGATGCAATTTCTGTGTTTCATCGTCAATAAGAAGGTCCAAGGCAGACAGGAACCTGAAGTGAAGCATCGGAATCTAAAACTGGACTCACAGGAGAGGTTCAAATCATAGTAAGTGAGAGTGTCAGTCCTCTTGTACATAAGTCGGCGTTGTGCCTTTTGTATTAAATTCGGATGCAATTTCTGTGTTTTATCGTAAATAAGAAGGTCCAAAGTATACACGAAACCTAAAGTCAAGCATCGGAAACTAAAACTAGACTCACAGGAGAGGTTCAAATCATTGAAATGAGAGTGTCAGTCCTCTTGAACTTAAGTCGGCATTGTGCCTTTTGTATTAAATTCGGATGCAATTTCTGAGTTTCATCGTCAATAAGAAGGTCCAAGGGATACAGCAGACCTGAAGTGAAGCATCAGAATCTAAAACTGGACTCACAGGAGAGGTTCAAATCATAGAAAGTGAGAGTGTCAGTCCTCTTGTACTTAAGTCGGCATTGTGCCTTTTGTATTAAATTCGGATGCAATTGCTGTGTTTCATCGTCAATAAGAAAGTCCAAGGGATACAGTAAACCTGAAGTGAATCATCGGAATCTAAAACTGGACTCACAGAAGAGGTTCAAATCATAGAAAGTTTGAGAGTCAGTCCTCTTGTACTTATGTCGGCATTGTGCCTTTTGAATTTAATTCGGATGCAATTTCTTGTTTTCATCGTCAATAAGAAGGTCCAATGTATACAGGAAACCTGAAGTGAAGCATCGGAATCTAAAACTGGACTCACAGGACAGGTTCAACTCATAGAAAGTGAGAGTGACAGTCCTCCTCTCCATATGTCGGTATTGTGCCTTTTGTATTAAATTCGGATGCAATTTCTGTGTTTCATCGTCAATAAGAAGGTCCAAGGGATACAGTAGACCTGAAGTGAAGCATCGGAATCTAAAACTGGACTCATAGGAGAGGTTCAAATAATAGAAAGTGAGAGTATCATTCCTCTTGTACTTAAGTCGGCATTGTGAATTTTGTATTAAATTCACATATAATTTCTGTGTTTCATCGTCAATAAGAAGGTCCAAGGGATACAGTAAACCTGAAGTGAAGCATCGCAATCTAAAACTGGACTCACAGGAGAGGTTCAAATCATAGAAAGTGAGAGTGTCAGTCCTCTTGCACTTAAGTCGGCATTGTGCCTTTTATATTAAATTCGGATGCAATTTCTGTGTTTCAACGTCAATAAGAAGGTCCAAGGTATACAGTAAACCTGAAGTGAAGCATCGGAATCTAAAACTGGACTCATAGGGGAGGTTCAATTCATAGACAGTGAAAGTGTCAGTCCTCTTGTACTTAAGTCCGCATTGTGCCTTTTGTATTAAATTCGGATGCAATTGCTGTGTTTCATCGACAATAAGAAGGTCCAAGGTATACAGAAAACCAGAAGTGAGGCATCGGAATCTAAAACTGGACTCACAGGAGAGGTTCAAATCATAGAAAGTGAGAGTGTCAGTCCTTTTGTACTTCAGTCGGCATTGTGAATTTTGTATTAAATTCAGATACAATTTCTGTGTTTCATCGTCAATAAGAAGGTCCAAGGGATACAGTAAACCTGAAGTGAAGCATCGGAATCTAAAACTGGACCCACAGGAGACGTTCAAATCATAGAAAGTGAGAGTGTCAGTCCTCTTGTACTTTAGTCGGCGTTGTGCCTTTTGTATTAAATTCGGATGCAATTTCTGTATTTCATCGTCAATAAAAAGGTCCAAAGTATACACGACACCTGAAGTCAAGCATCGGAAACTAAAACTAGCCTCACAGGAGAGGTTCAAATCATTGAAATGAGAGTGTCAGTCCTCTTGAACTTAAGTCGGCATTGTGCCTTTTGTATTAAATTCGGATGCAATTTCTGTGTTTCATCGTCAATAAGAAGGTCCAAGGGATACAGTAGACCTGAAGTGAAGCATCAGAATTTAAAACTGGACTCACAGGAGAGGTTCAAATCATAGAAAGTTAGAGTGACAGTCCTGTTGTACTTAAGTTGGCATTGTGCCTTTTGTATTAAATTCGGATGGAATTTCTGTGTTTCATCGTCAATAAGAACGTCCATGGTGTACACGAAACCTGAAGTCAAGCATCGGAATCTAAAACTGGGTTCACAGGAGAGGTTCAAATCATAGAAAGTGTGAGTGTCAGTCCTCTTTACCTTAAGTCGGCATTGTGCCTTTTGTATTAAATTCGGATGCAATTTCTGTGTTTCATCGTCAATAAGAAGGTCCAAGGGATACAGTAGACCTGAAGTGAAGCATCAGAATCTAAAACTGGACTCACAGGAGAGGTTCAAACCATAGAAAGTGAGAGTGTCAGTCCTCTTGTACTTAAGTCGGCATTGTGCCTTTTGTATGAAATTTGGATACAATTTCTGTGATTCATCGTCAATAAGAAGGTCCAAGGGATACAGTAAACCTGAAGTGAAGCATCGGAATCTAAAACTGGACTCACAGGAGAGGTTCAAGTCATAGAAAGTGTGAGTGTCAGTCCTCTTGTACTTAAGTCGGCATTGTGCCTTTTGTATTACATTCGGATGCAATTTCTGTGTTTCATCGTCAATAAGATGGTCCAAGGTATACAGTAAACCTGAAGTGAAGCATCGGAATCTAAAACTGGACTCACAGGGGAGGTTCAATTCATAGAAAGTGAGAGTGTCAGTCCTCTTGTACTTAAGTCGGCATTGTGCCTTTTGTATTAAATTCGGATGCAATTGCTGTGTTTCATCGTCAATAAGAAAGTCCAAAGGATACAGTAAACCTGAAGTGAATCATCGGAAACTAAAACTGGACTCACAGAAGAGGTTCAAATCATAGAAAGTTAGAGAGTCAGTCCTCTTGTTCTTATGTCGGCATTGTGCCTTTTGAATTTAATTCGGATGCAATTTCGTGTTTTCATCGTCATTAAGAAGGACCAATGTATACAGGAACCTGAAGTGAAGCATCGGAATCTAAAACTGGACTCACAGGAGAGGTTCAATCATAGAAAGTGAGAGTGTCAGTCCTCTTTTCCATAAGTCGGCATTGTGCCTTTTGTATTAAATTCGGATGCAATTTCTGTGTTTCATCGTCAATAAGAAGGTCCAAGGGATACAGTAGACCTGAAGTGAAGCATCAGAATCTAAAACTGGACTCACAGGAGAGGTTCAAATCATAGAAAGTGAGAGTGTCAGTCCTCTTGTACTTAAGTCGGCATTGTGCCTTTTGTATGAAATTTGGATACAATTTCTGTGATTCATCGTCGATAAGAAGGTCTAAGCGATACAGTAAACCTGAAGTGAAGCATCGGAATCTAAAACTGGACTCACAGGAGAGGTTCAAACCATAGAAAGTGAGAGTGTCAGTCCTCTTGTACTTAAGTCGGCATTGTGCCTTTTGTATTACATTCGGATGCAATTTCTGTGTTTCATCGTCAATAAGATGGCCCAAGGTATACAGTAAACCTGAAGTTTAGCATCGGAATCTAAAACTGGACTCACAGGGGAGGTTCAATTCATAGTAAGTGAGAGTGTCAGTCCTCTTGTACTTAGGTCGGCATTGTGCCTTTTGTATTAAATTCGGATGCAATTGCTGTGTTTCATCGTCAATAAGAAAGTCCAAGGGATACAGTAAACCTGAAGTGAATCATCGGAATCTAAAACTGGACTCACAGAAGAGGTTCAAATCATAGAAAGTTAGAGAGTCAGTCCTCTTGTACTTATGTCGGCATTGTGCCTTTTGAATTTAATTCGGATGCAATTTCGTGTTTTCATCGTCAATAAGAAGGTCCAATGTATACAGGAAATCTGAAGTGAAGCATCGGAATCTAAAACTGGACTCACAGGAGAGGTTCAATCATAGAAAGTGAGAGTGTCAGTCCTCTTTTCCATAAGTCGGCATTGTGCCTCTTGTATTAAATTCGGATGCAATTTCTGTGTTTCATCGTCAATAAGAAGGTCCAAGATATACAGTAGACCTGAAGTGAAGCATCGGAATCTAAAACTGGACTCATAGGAGAGGTTCAAATCAAAAAAAGTGAGATTGTCATTCCTCTTGTACTTAAGCCGGCATTGTGCCTTTTGAATTAAATTCGGAAACAATTTCTGTGTTTCATCGTCAATAAGAAGTTCCAAGGGATACCGTAAACCTGAAGTGAAGCATCGGAATCTAAAACTGGACTCACAGGATAGGTTCAAATCATAGAAAGTGAGAGTGTCAGCCCTCTTGTACTTAAGTCGGCATTGTGCCATTCGTATTAAATTCGGATGCAATTTCTGTGTTTCATCGTCTATAAGAAGGTCCAAGGTATACAGCAAATCTGAAGAGAAGTATCGGAATCTAAAACTGGACTCACAGGTGAGGTTCAATTCATAGAAAGTGAAAGTGTCAGTCCACTTGTACTTAAGTCGGCATTGTGAATTTTGTATTAAATTCGGATGCGATTTCTGTGTTTCATCGTCAATAAGAGGGTCCAAGGGATACAGTAAACCTGTAGTGAAGCATCGGAAACTAAAACTTGACTCACAGGAGAGCTTCAAATCATAGAAAGGTAGAGTGTCAGTCCTATTGTACTTAAGTCGGCATTGTGCCTTTTGAATTTAATTCCGATGCAATTTCTGAGCATCATCGTCAAAAAGAAGGTCCAACGGATACAGTAAACCTGAAGTGAAAATTCGGAAACTAAAACTTGACTCACAGGAAAGGTTCAAATCATAGAATGTGAGATTGTCAGTCCTCTTGTACTTGAGTCGGCATTATGCCTTTTGTATTACATTAGGATGCAATTTCTGTGGTTCATAGTCAATAAGAAGGTGCAAGTGATACAGTAGACCTGAAGTGAAGCATCGGAATCTAAAACTTGACTCACAGGAGTTGTTCAAATCATTGAAATTGAGAGTGTCAGTCCTCTTGTACTTAAGTCAGCATTGTGCCTTTTAATTATACTCGGATGCAATTTCTCTGTCTCACCGTCAATAAGAACGTACAAGGTATACACGAAACCTGAAGTCAAGCATCGGAATCTAAAACTGGACTCACAGGAGAGGTTCAAATCATAGAAAGTGAGAGTGTCTGTCCTCTTGTACTTAAGTCGGCATTGTGCCTTTTGTATTAAATTCGGATGCAATTGCTGTGTTTCATCGTCAATAAGAAAGTCCGAGGGATACAGTAAACCTGAGGTGAAGCATCGGAATCTAAAACTGGACTCACAGGGGAGGTTCAATTTATAGACAGTGAAAGTGTCAGTCCTCTTGTACTTAAGTCGGCATTGTGCCCCTTGTATTAAATTCGGATGCAATTGCTGTGTTTCATCGTCAATAAGAAGGTCCAAGGTATACAGAAAACCAGAAGTGAAGCATCAGAATCTAAAACTGGGCTCACAGGAGAGGTTCAATTCATAGAAAGTGATAGTGTCTATCCTCTCGTACTTAAGTCGGCATTATGCCTATTGTATTAAATTCGGATGCGATTTTTGTGTTTCATCGTCAATAAGAGGGTCCAAGGGATACAGTAAACCTGAAGTGAAGCATCGGTATCTAAAACTGGACTCACAGGAGAGGTTCAAATCATAGAAAGTGAGAGTGTCAGTCCCCTATTTTCCTTATGTCGGCATTGCGCCTTTTGTATTAAATTCGGATGCAATTTCTGTGTTTCATCGTCAATAAGAAGGTCCAAGGTAGACAGGAAACCTGAAGTGAAGCATCGGAATCTAAAACTGGACTCACAGGAGAGGTTCAAATCATAGTAAGTGAGAGTGTCAGTCCTCTTGTACATAAGTCGGCGTTGTGCCTTTTGTATTAAATTCGGATGCAATTTCTGTGTTTTATCGTAAATAAGAAGGTCCAAAGTACACACTAAACCTGAAGTCAAGCATCGGAAACTAAAACTAGACTCACAGGAGAGGTTCAAATCATTGAAATGAGAGTGTCAGTCCTCTTGAACTTAAGTCGGCATTGTGCCTTTTGTATTAAATTCGGATGCAATTGCTGTGTTTCATCGTCAATAAGATGGTCCAAGGTATACAGTAAACCTGAAGTGAAGCATCGGAATCTAAAACTTGACTCACAGGGGAGGTTCAATTCATAGAAAGTGAGAGTGTCAGTCCTCTTGTACTTAAGTCTGCATTGTGCCGTTTGTATTAAATTCGGATGCAATTGCTGTGTTTCATCGTCAATAAGAAAGTCCAAAGGATACAGTAAACCTGAAGTGAATCATCGGAAACTAAAACTGGACTCACAGAAGAGGTTCAAATCATAGAAAGTTAGAGAGTCAGTCCTCTTGTACTTATGTCGGCATTGTGCCTTTTGAATTTAATTCGGATGCAATTTCGTGTTTTCATCGTCATTAAGAAGGTCCAATGTACACAGGAACCTGAAGTGAAGCATCGGAATCTAAACTGGACTCACAGGAGAGGTTCAATCATAGAAAGTGAGAGTGTCAGTCCTCTTTTCCATAAGTCGGCATTGTGCCTTTTGTATTAAATTCGGATGCAATTTCTGTGTTTCATCGTCAATAAGAAGGTCCAAGGGATAGAGTAGACCTGAAGTGAAGCATCAGAATCTAAAACTGGACTCACAGATGAGGTTCAAATCATAGAAAGTGAGAGTGTCAGTCCTCTTGTACTTAAGTCGGCATTGTGCCTTTTGTATGAAATTTGGATACAATTTCTGTGATTCATCGTCAATAAGAAGGTCCAAGGGATACAGTAAACCTGAAGTGAAGCATCGGAATCTAAAACCGGACTCACAGGAGAGGTTCAAGTCATAGAAAGTGAGAGTGTCAGTCCTCTTGTACTTAAGTCGGCATTGTGCCTTTTGTATTACATTCGGATGCAATTTCTGTGTTTCATCGTCAATAAGATGGCCCAAGGTATACAGTAAACCTGAAGTGTAGCATCGGAATCTAAAACTGGACTCACAGGGGAGGTTCAATTCATAGAAAGTGAGAGTGTCAGTCCTCTTGTCCTTAAGTCGGCATTGTGCCTTTTGTATTAAATTCGGATGCAATTGCTGTGTTTCATCGTCAATAAGAAAGTCCAAGGGATACAGTAAACCTGAAGTGAATCATCGGAATCTAAAACTGGACTCACAGAAGAGGTTCAAATCATAGAAAGTTAGAGAGTCAGTCCTCTTGTACTTATGTCGGCATTGTGCCTTTTGAATTTAATTCGGATGCAATTTCGTGTTTTCATCGTCAATAAGAAGGTCCAATGTATACAGGAAATCTGAAGTGAAGCATCGGAATCTAAAACTGGACTCACAGGAGAGGTTCAATCATAGAAAGTGAGAGTGTCAGTCCTCTTTTCCATTAGTCGGCATTGTGCCTCTTGTATTAAATTCTGATGCAATTTCTGTGTTTCATCGTCAATAAGAAGGTCCAAGGGATACAGTAGACCTGAAGTGAAGCATCGGAATCTAAAACTGGACTCATAGGAGAGGTTCAAATCATAGAAAGTGAGAGTGTCATTCCTCTTGTACTTAAGTCGGCATTGTGCCTTTTGTATTAAATTCGGATACAATTTCTGTGTTTCATCGTCAATAAGAAGTTCCAAGTGATACCGTAAACCTGAAGTGAAGCATCGGAATCTAAAACTGGACTCACAGGACAGGTTCAAATCATAGAAAGTGAGAGTGTCAGACCTCTTGTACTTAAGTCGGCATTGTGCCATTCGTATTAAATTCGGATGCAATTTCTGTGTTTCATCGTCAATAAGAAGGTCCAAGGTATACAGCAAATCTGAAGAGAAGCATCGGAATCTAAAACTGGACTCACAGGTGAGGTTCAATTCATAGAAAGTGAAAGTGTCAGTCCACTTGTACTTAAGTCGGCATTGTGCCTTTTGTATTAAATTCGGATGCGATTTCTGTGTTTCATCGTCAATAAGAGGGTCCAAGGGATACAGTAAACATGTAGTGAAGCATCGGAAACTAAAACTTGACTCACAGGAGAGCTTCAAATCATAGAAAGGTAGAGTGTCAGTCCTATTGTACTTAAGTCGGCATTGTGCTTTTTGAATTTAATTCCGATGCAATTTCTCTGTCTCACCGTCAATAAGAACGTCCAAGGTATACACGAAACCTGAAGTCAAGCATCGGAATCTAAAACTGGACTCACAGGAGAGGTTCAAATCATAGAAAGTGAGAGTGTCAGTCCTCTTGTACTTAAGTCGGCATTGTGCCGTTTGTATTAAATTCGGATGCAATTTCTGTGTTTCATCGTCTATAAGAAGGACCAAGGTATACAGTAAACCTGAAGTGAAGCATCGGAATCTAAAACTGGGCTCACAGGGGAGGTTCAATTCATAGAAAGTGAAAGTGTCAGTCCTCTTGTACTTAAGTCGGCATTGTGCCTTTTGTATTAAATTCGGATGCAATTGCTGTGTTTCATCGTCAATAAGAAAGTCCAAGGGATACAGTAAACCTGAGGTGAAGCATCGGAATCTAAAACTGGACTCACAGGGGAGGTTCAATTTATAGACAGTGAAAGTGTCAGTCCTCTTGTACTTAAGTCGGCACTGTGCCCCTTGTATTAAATTCGGATGCAATTGCTGTGTTTCATCGTCAATAAGAAGGTCCAAGGTATACAGAAAACCAGAAGTGAAGCATCAGAATCTAAAACTGGGCTCACAGGAGAGGTTCAATTCATAGAAAGTGATAGTGTCTATCCTCTCGTACTTAAGTCGGCCTTATGCCTATTGTATTAAATTCGGATGCGATTTCTGTGTTTCATCGTCAATAAGAGGGTCCAAGGGATACAGTAAACCTGAAGTGAAGCATCGGTGTCTAAAACTGGACTCACAGGAGAGGTTCAAATCACAGAAAGTGAGAGTGTCAGTCCCCTATTTTCCTTATGTCGGCATTGCGCCTTTTGTATTAAATTCGGATGCAATTTCTGTGTCTCATCGTCAATAAGAAGGTCCAAGGTAGACAGGAAACCTGAAGTGAAGCATCGGAATCTAAAACTGGACTCACAGGAGAGGTTCAAATCATATTAAGTGAGAGTGTCAGTCCTCTTGCACATAAGTCGGCGTTGTGCCTTTTGTATTAAATTCGGATGCAATTTCTGTGTTTTATCGTAAATAAGAAGGTCCAAGGGATACAGTAAACCTGAAGTGAAGCATCGGAATCCAAAACTGGACTCACAGGGGAGGTTCAATTCATAGAAAGTGAGAGTGTCAGTCCTCTTGTACTTAAGTCGGCATTGTGCCTTTTGTATTAAATTCGGATGCAATTGCTGTGTTTCATCGTCAATAAGAAAGTCCAAGGGATACAGTAAACCTGAAGTGAATCATCGGAATCTAAAACTGGACTCACAGAAGAGGTTCAAATCATAGAAAGTTAGAGAGTCAGTCCTCTTGTACTTATGTAGGCATTGTGCCTTTTGAATTTAATTCGGATGCAATTTCTTGTTTTCATCGACAATAAGAAGGTCCAATGTATACAGGAAACCTGAAGTGAAGCATCGGAATCTAAAACTGGACTCACAGGAGAGGTTCAATCATAGAAAGTGAGAGTGTCAGTCCTCTTTTCCATTAGTCGGCATTGTGCCTCTTGTATTAAATTCGGATGCAATTTCTGTGTTTCATCGTCAATAAGAAGGTCCAAGGGATACAGTAGACCTGAAGTGAAGCATCGGAATCTAAAACTGGACTCATAGGAGAGGTTCAAATCATAGAAAGTGAGAGTGTCATTCCTCTTGTACTTAAGTCGGCATTGTGCCTTTTGTATTAAATTCGGATACAATTTCTGTGTTTCATCGTCAATAAGAAGTTCCAAGTGATACCGTAAACCTGAAGTGAAGCATCGGAATCTAAAACTGGACTCACAGGACAGGTTCAAATCATAGAAAGTGAGAGTGTCAGACCTCTTGTACTTAAGTCGGCATTGTGCCATTCGTATTAAATTCGGATGCAATTTCTGTGTTTCATCGTCAATAAGAAGGTCCAAGGTATACAGCAAATCTGAAGAGAAGCATCGGAATCTAAAACTGGACTCACAGGTGAGGTTCAATTCATAGAAAGTGAGAGTGTCAGTCCACTTGTACTTAAGTCGGCATTGTGCCTTTTGTATTAAATTCGGATGCGATTTCTGTGTTTCATCGTCAATAAGAGGGTCCAAGGGATACAGTAAACATGTAGTGAAGCATCGGAAACTAAAACTTGACTCACAGGAGAGCTTCAAATCATAGAAAGGTAGAGTGTCAGTCCTATTGTACTTAAGTCGGCATTGTGCTTTTTGAATTTAATTCCGATGCAATTTCTCTGTCTCACCGTCAATAAGAACGTCCAAGGTACACACGAAACCTGAAGTCAAGCATCGGAATCTAAAACTGGACTCACAGGAGAGGTTCAAATCATAGAAAGTGAGAGTGTCAGTCCTCTTGTACTTAAGTCGGCATTGTGCCGTTTGTATTAAATTCGGATGCAATTTCTGTGTTTCATCGTCTATAAGAAGGACCAAGGTATACAGTAAACCTGAAGTGAAGCATCGGAATCTAAAACTGGGCTCACAGGGGAGGTTCAATTCATAGAAAGTGAAAGTGTCAGTCCTCTTGTACTTAAGTCGGCATTGTGCCTTTTGTATTAAATTCGGATGCAATTGCTGTGTTTCATCGTCAATAAGAAAGTCCAAGGGATACAGTAAACCTGAGGTGAAGCATCGGAATCTAAAACTGGACTCACAGGGGAGGTTCAATTTATAGACAGTGAAAGTGTCAGTCCTCTTGTACTTAAGTCGGCATTGTGCCCCTTGTATTAAATTCGGATGCAATTGCTGTGTTTCATCGTCAATAAGAAGGTCCAAGGTATACAGAAAACCAGAAGTGAAGCATCAGAATCTAAAACTGGGCTCACAGGAGAGGATCAATTCATAGAAAGTGATAGTGTCTATCCTCTCGTACTTAAGTCGGCCTTATGCCTATTGTATTAAATTCGGATGCGATTTCTGTGTTTCATCGTCAATAAGAGGGTCCAAGGGATACAGTAAACCTGAAGTGAAGCATCGGTGTCTAAAACTGGACTCACAGGAGAGGTTCAAATCATAGAAAGTGAGAGTGTCAGTCCCCTATTTTCCTTATGTCGGCATTGCGCCTTTTGTATTAAATTCGGATGCAATTTCTGTGTCTCATCGTCAATAAGAAGGTCCAAGGTAGACAGGAAACCTGAAGTGAAGCATCGGAATCTAAAACTGGACTCACAGGAGAGGTTCAAATCATATTAAGTGAGAGTGTCAGTCCTCTTGCACATAAGTCGGCGTTGTGCCTTTTGTATTAAATTCGGATGCAATTTCTGTGTTTTATCGTAAATAAGAAGGTCCAAGGGATACAGTAAACCTGAAGTGAAGCATCGGAATCTAAAACTGGACTCACAGGAGAGGTTCAAATCATAGAAAGTGAGAGTGTCAGTGCTCTTGTACTTAAGTCGGCATTGTGCCTTTTGTATTAAATTCGGATGCAATTTCTGTGTTTCATCGTCAATAAGATGGTCCAAGGTATACAGTAAACCTGAAGTGAAGCATCGGAATCTAAAACTGGACTCACAGGGGAGGTTCAATTCATAGAAAGTGAGAGTGTCAGTCCTCTTGTACTTAAGTCGGCATTGTGCCTTTTGTATTAAATTCGGATGCAATTGCTGTGTTTCATCGTCAATAAGAAAGTCCAAGGGATACAGTAAACCTGAAGTGAATCATCGGAATCTAAAACTGGACTCACAGAAGAGGTTCAAATCATAGAAAGTTAGAGAGTCAGTCCTCTTGTACTTATGTAGGCATTGTGCCTTTTGAATTTAATTCGGATGCAATTTCTTGTTTTCATCGACAATAAGAAGGTCCAATGTATACAGGAAACCTGAAGTGAAGCATCGGAATCTAAAACTGGACTCACAGGAGAGGTTCAAATCATAGAAAGTGAGAGTGTCAGTCCTCCTCTCCATAAGTTGGCATTGTGCCTTTTGTATTAAATTCGGATGCAATTTCTGTGTTTCATCGTCAATAAGAAGGTCCAAGGGATACAGTAGACCTGAAGTGAAGCATCGGAATCTAAAACTGGACTCATAGGAGAGGTTCAAATCATAGAAAGTGAGAGTGTCATTCCTCTTGTACTTAAGTCGGCATTGTGAATTTAGTATTAAATTCACATATAATTTCTGTGTATCATCGTCAATAAGAAGGTCCAAGGGATACAGTAAACCTGAAGTGAAGCATCGCAATCTAAAACTAGACTCACAGGAGAGGTTCAAATCATAGAAAGTGAGAGTGTCAGTCCTCTTGCACTTAAGTCGGCATTTTGCCTTTTGTATTAAATTCGGATGCAATTTCTGTGTTTCAACGTCAATAAGAAGGTCCAAGGTATACAGTAAACCTGAAGTGAAGCATCGGAATCTAAAACTGGACTCACAGGGGAGGTTTAATTCATAGACAGTGAAAGTGTCAGTCCTCTTGTACTTAAGTCCGCATTGTGCCTTTTGTATTAAATTCGGATGCAATTGCTGTGTTTCATCGACAATAAGAAGGTCCAAGGTATACAGAAAACCAGAAGTGAAGCATCAGAATCTAAAACTGGGCTCACAGGAGAGGTTCAATTCATAGAAAGTGAGAGTGTCTATCCTCTCGTACTTAAGTCGGCATTATGCCTTTTGTATTAAATTCGGATGCGATATCTGTGTTTCATCGTCAATAAGAGGGTCCAAGGGATACAGTAAACCTGAAGTGAAGCATCGGAATCTAAAACTGGACTCACAGGAGAGGTTCAAATCATAGAAAGTGAAAGTGTCAGTCCTCTTGTACTTAAGCCGGCATTGTGCTTTTTGAATTTAATTCCGATGCAATTTCTGAGCTTCATCGTCTAAAAGAAGTTCCAAAGGATACAGTAAACCTCAAGTAAAAAATCGGACTCTAAAACTGGACTCACAGGAGAGGTTCAAATCATAGAAAGTGAGAGTGTCAGTCCTCTTGTACTTAAGTAGGCATTATGCCTTTTGTATTAAATTCGGATGCAATATCTGTGTTTCATCGTCATTAAGAAGGTCCAAGGTATACAGTAAAGCTGAAGTGAATCATCGGAATCTAAAACTGGACTCACAGGGGAGGTTCAATTCATAGAATGTGAAAGTGTCAGTCCTCTTGTACTTACGTCGGCATTGTGCCTTTTGTATTAAATTCGGATGCAATTGCTGTGTTTCATCGTCAGTAAGAAGGTCCATGGTATACAGGAAACCAGAAGTGAAGCATCGGAATCTAAAACTGGACTCATAGGAGAGGTTCAATCATAGAAAGTGAGAGTGTCATTCCTCTTGTACTTAAGTCGGCATTGTGCCTTTTTGTATTAAATTCGGATACAATTTCTGTGTTTCATCGTCAATAAGAAGTTCCAAGGGATACCGTAAACCTGAAGTGAAGCATCGGAATCTAAAACTGGACTCACAGGACAGGTTCAAATCATAGAAAGTGAGAGTGTCAGACCTCTTGTACTTAAGTCGGCATTGTGCCATTCGTATTAAATTCGGATGCAATTTCTGTGTTTCATCGTCAATAAGAAGGTCCAAGGTATACAGCAAATCTGAAGAGAAGCATCGGAATCTAAAACTGGACTCACAGGTGAGGTTCAATTCATAGAAAGTGAAAGTGTCAGTCCACTTGTACTTAAGTCGGCATTGTGCCTTTTGTATTAAATTCGGATGCGATTTCTGTGTTTCATCGTCAATAAGAGGGTCCAAGGGATACAGTAAACATGTAGTGAAGCATCGGAAACTAAAACTTGACTCACAGGAGAGCTTCAAATCATAGAAAGGTAGAGTGTCAGTCCTATTGTACTTAAGTCGGCATTGTGCTTTTTGAATTTAATTCCGATGCAATTTCTCTGTCTCACCGTCAATAAGAACGTCCAAGGTATACACGAAACCTGAAGTCAAGCATCGGAATCTAAAACTGGACTCACAGGAGAGGTTCAAATCATAGAAAGTGAGAGTGTCAGTCCTCTTGTACTTAAGTCGGCATTGTGCCGTTTGTATTAAATTCGGATGCAATTTCTGTGTTTCATCGTCTATAAGAAGGACCAAGGTATACAGTAAACCTGAAGTGAAACATCGGAATCTAAAACTGGGCTCACAGGGGAGGTTCAATTCATAGAAAGTGAAAGTGTCAGTCCTCTTGAACTTCAGTCGGCATTGTGCCTTTTGTATTAAATTCGGATGCAATTGCTGTGTTTCATCGTCAATAAGAAAGTCCAAGGGATACAGTAAACCTGAGGTGAAGCATCGGAATCTAAAACTGGACTCACAGGGGAGGTTCAATTTATAGACAGTGAAAGTGTCAGTCCTCTTGTACTTAAGTCGGCATTGTGCCCCTTGTATTAAATTCGGATGCAATTGCTGTGTTTCATCGTCAATAAGAAGGTCCAAGGTATACAGAAAACCAGAAGTGAAGCATCAGAATCTAAAACTGGGCTCACAGGAGAGGTTCAATTCATAGAAAGTGATAGTGTCTATCCTCTCGTACCTAAGTCGGCCTTATGCCTATTGTATTAAATTCGGATGCGATTTCTGTGTTTCATCGTCAATAAGAGGGTCCAAGGGATACAGTAAACCTGAAGTGAAGCATCGGTGTCTAAAACTGGACTCACAGGAGAGGTTCAAATCATAGAAAGTGAGAGTGTCAGTCCCCTATTTTCCGTATGTCGGCATTGCGCCTTTTGTATTAAATTCGGATGCAATTTCTGTGTCTCATCGTCAATAAGAAGGTCCAAGGTAGACAGGAAACCTGAAGTGAAGCATCGGAATCTAAAACTGGACTCACAGGAGAGGTTCAAATCATATTAAGTGAGAGTGTCAGTCCTCTTGCACATAAGTCGGCGTTGTGCCTTTTGTATTAAATTCGGATGCAATTTCTGTGTTTTATCGTAAATAAGAAGGTCCAAGGGATACAGTAAACCTGAAGTGAAGCATCGGAATCTAAAACTGGACTCACAGGAGAGGTTCAAATCATAGAAAGTGAGAGTGTCAGTGCTCTTGTACTTAAGTCGGCATTGTGCCTTTTGTATTAAATTCGGATGCAATTTCTGTGTTTCATCGTCAATAAGATGGTCCAAGGTATACAGTAAACCTGAAGTGAAGCATCGGAATCTAAAACTGGACTCACAGGGGAGGTTCAATTCATAGAAAGTGAGAGTGTCAGTCCTCTTGTACTTAAGTCGGCATTGAGCCTTTTGTATTAAATTCGGATGCAATTGCTGTGTTTCATCGTCAATAAGAAAGTCCAAGGGATACAGTAAACCTGAAGTGAATCATCGGAATCTACAACTGGACTCACAGAAGAGGTTCAAATCATAGAAAGTTAGAGAGTCAGTCCTCTTGTACTTATGTAGGCATTGTGCCTTTTGAATTTAATTCGGATGCAATTTCTTGTTTTCATCGTCAATAAGAAGGTCCAATGTATACAGGAAACCTGAAGTGAAGCATCGGAATCTAAAACTGGACTCACAGGAGAGGTTCAAATCATAGAAAGTGAGAGTGTCAGTCCTCCTCTCCATAAGTCGGCATTGTGCCTTTTGTATTAAATTCGGATGCAATTTCTGTGTTTCATCGTCAATAAGAAGGTCCAAGGGATACAGTAGACCTGAAGTGAAGCATCGGAATCTAAAACTGGACTCATAGGAGAGGTTTAAATCATAGAAAGTGAGAGTGTCATTCCTCTTGTACTTAAGTCGGCATTGTGAATTTTGTATTAAATTCACATATAGTTTCTGTGTATCATCGTCAATAAGAAGGTCCAAGGGATACAGTAAACCTGAAGTGAAGCATCGCAATCTAAAACTAGACTCACAGGAGAGGTTCAAATCATAGAAAGTGAGAGTGTCAGTCCTCTTGCACTTAAGTCGGCATTTTGCCTTTTGTATTAAATTCGGATGCAATTTCTGTGTTTCAACGTCAATAAGAAGGTCCAAGGTATACAGTAAACCTGAAGTGAAGCATCGGAATCTAAAACTGGACTCACAGGGGAGGTTCAATTCATAGACAGTGAAAGTGTCAGTCCTCTTGTACTTAAGTCCGCATTGTGCCTTTTGTATTAAATTCGGATGCAATTGCTGTGTTTCATCGACAATAAGAAGGTCCAAGGTATACAGAAAACCAGAAGTGAAGCATCAGAATCTAAAACTGGGCTCACAGGAGAGGTTCAATTCATAGAAAGTGAGAGTGTCTATCCTCTCGTACTTAAGTCGGCAATATGCCTTTTGTATTAAATTCGGATGCGATATCTGTGTTTCATCGTCAATAAGAGGGTCCAAGGGATACAGTAAACCTGAAGTGAAGCATCGGAATCTAAAACTGGACTCACAGGAGAGGTTCAAATCATAGAAAGTGAAAGTGTCAGTCCTCTTGTACTTAAGCCGGCATTGTGCTTTTTGAATTTAATTCCGATGCAATTTCTGAGCTTCATCGTCTAAAAGAAGTTCCAAAGGATACAGTAAACCTCAAGTAAAAAATCGGAATCTAAAACTGGACTCACAGGAGAGGTTCAAATCATAGAAAGTGAGAGTGTCAGTCCTCTTGTACTTAAGTAGGCATTATGCCTTTTGTATTAAATTCGGATGCAATATCTGTGTTTCATCGTCATTAAGAAGGTCCAAGGTATACAGTAAAGCTGAAGTGAATCATCGGAATCTAAAACTGGACTCACAGGGGAGGTTCAATTCATAGAATGTGAAAGTGTCAGTCCTCTTGTACTTACGTCGGCATTGTGCCTTTTGTATTAAATTCGGATGCAATTGCTGTGTTTCATCGTCAGTAAGAAGGTCCATGGTATACAGGAAACCAGAAATAAACCATCGGAATCTAAAACTGGGCTCACAGGAAAGGTTCAAATCATAGAAAGTGAGAGTGTCAGTCCTCTTGTACTTAAGTCGGCATTGTGCCTTTTGTATTAAATTCGGATGCAATTTCTGTGTTTCATCGTCAATAAGAAGGTCCAAGGGATACAGTAGACCTGAAGTGAAGCATCAGAATTTGAAACTGGACTCACAGGAGAGGTTCAAATCATAGAAAGTGAGAGTGTCAGTCCTGTTGTACTTAAGTTGGCATTGTGCCTTTTGTATTAAATTCGGATGCAATTTCTGTGTTTCATCGTCAATAAGAACGTCCGGGGTGTACACGAAACCTGAAGTCAAGCATCGGAATCTAAAACTGGGTTCACAGGAGAGGTTCAAATCATAGAAAGATAAAGTGTTAGTCCTCTTGTACTTATGTCGGCATTGTGCCTTTTGAATTTAATTCCGATGCAATTTCTGAGCTTCATCGTCAAAAAGAAGGTCCAACGGATACAGTAGACCTGAAGTGAAAGATCGGAAACTAAAGCTGGACTCACAGGAGAGGTTCAAATCATAGAAAGTGAGATTGTCAGTCCTCTTGTACTTAAGTCGGCATTATGCCTTTTGTATTACATTCGGATGCAATTTCTGTGGTTCATCGTCAATAACAAGGTGCAAGGTATACAGGAAACCTGAAGTGAAGCTTTGGAATCTAAAACTGGACTCACAGGAGAGGTTCAAATCATAGAAAGTGTGAGTGTCAGTCCTCTTTTCCTTAAGTCGGCATTGTGCCTTTTGTATTAAATTCGGATGCAATTTCTGTTTTCATCGTCAATAAGAAGGTCCAAGGTATACAGGAAACCTGAGGTGAAAAATCGGAATCTAAAACTGGACTCACAGGAGAGGTTCAAATCATAGAAAGTGAGCGTGTCAGTCCTCTTGTACTTAAGTCGGCGTTGTGCCTTTTGTATTAAATTCGGATGCAATTTCTGTGATTCATCGTGAATAAGAAGGTCCAAATTATACACGAAACCTGAAGTCGAGCTTCGGAAACTAAAACTAGACACACAGGAGAGGTTCAAATCATTGAAATGAGAGTGTCATTCCTCTTGAACATTAGTCGGCATTGTGCCTTATGTATTAAATTCGGATGCAATTTCTGTGTTTCATCGTCAATAAGAAGGTCCAAGGGATACAGTAGACCTGAAGTGAAGTATCAGAATCTAAAACTGGACTCACAGGAGAGGTTCAAACCATAGAAAGTGAGAGTGTCATTCCTCTTGTACTTAAGTCGGCATTGTGCCTTTTGTATGAAATTTGGATACAATTTCTGTGATTCATCGTCAATAAGAAGGACCTAGGGATACAGTAAACCTGAAGTGAAGCATCGGAATCTAAAACTGGACTCACAGGAGAGGTTCAAGTCATAGAAAGTGAGAGTGTTAGTCCTCTTGTACTTAAGTCGGCATTGTGCCTTTTGTATTACATTCGGATGCAATTTCTGTGTTTCATCGTCAATAAGATGGTCCAAGGTATACAGTAAACCTGAAGTGAAGCATCGGAATCTAAAACTGGACTCACAGGGGAGGTTCAATTCATAGAAAGTGAGAGTGTCAGTCCTCTTGTACTTAAGTCGGCATTGTGCCTTTTGTATTAAATTCGGATGCAATTGCTGTGTTTCATCGTCAATAAGAAAGTCCAAAGGATACAGTAAACCTGAAGTGAATCATCGGAAACTAAAACTGGACTCACAGAAGAGGTTCAAATCATAGAAAGTTAGAGAGTCAGTCCTCTCGTACTTATGTCGGCATTGTGCCTTTTGAATGTAATTCGGATGCAATTTCGTGTTTTCATCGTCATTAAGAAGGTCCAATGTATACAGGAACCTGAAGTGAAGCATCGGAATCTAAAACTAGACTCACAGGAGAGGTTCAATCATAGAAAGTGAGAGTGTCAGTCCTCTTTTCCATAAGTCGGCATTGTGCCTTTTGTATTAAATTCGGATGCAATTTCTGTGTTTCATCGTCAATAAGAAGGTCCAAGGGATACAGTAGACCTGAAGTGAAGCATCAGAATCTAAAACTGGACTCACAGGAGAGGTTCAAATTATAGAAAGTGAGAGTGTCAGTCCTCTTGTACTTAAGTCGGCATTGTGCCTTTTGTATGAAATTTGGATACAATTTCTGTGATTCATCGTCAATAAGAAGGTCCAAGGGATACAGTAAACCTGAAGTGAGGCATCGGAATCTAAAACTGGACTCACAGGGGAGGTTCAATTCATAGAAAGTGAAAGTGTCAGTCCTCTTGTACTTTAGTCGGCATTGTGCCTTTTGCATTAAATTCGGATGCAATTGCTGTGTTTCATCGTCAACAAGAAAGTCCAAGGGATACAGTAAACCTGAGGTGAAGCATCGGAATCTAAAACTGGACTCACAGGGGAGGTTCAATTTATAGACAGTGAAAGTGTCAGTCCTCTTGTACTTAAGTCGGCATTGTGCCCCTTGTATTAAATTCGGATGCAATTGCTGTGTTTCATCGTCAATAAGAAGGTCCAAGGTATACAGAAAACGAGAAGTGAAGCATCAGAATCTAAAATTGGGCTCACAGGAGAGGTTCAATTCATAGAAAGTGATAGTGTCTATCCTCTCGTACTTAAGTCGGCATTATGCCTATTGTATTAAATTCGGATGCGATTTCTGTGTTTCATCGTCAGTAAGAGAGTCCAAGGGATACAGTAAACCTGAAGTGAAGCATCGGTATCTAAAACTGGACTCACAGCAGAGGTTCAAATCATAGAAAGTGAGAGTGTCAGTCCCCTATTTTCCTTATGTCGGCATTGTGCCTTTTGTATTAAATTCGGATGCAATTTCTGTGTTTCATCGTCAATAAGAAGGTCCAAGGCAGACAGGAACCTGAAGTGAAGCATCGGAATCTAAAACTGGACTCACAGGAGAGGTTCAAATCATAGTAAGTGAGAGTGTCAGTCCTCTTGTACATAAGTCGGCGTTGTGCCTTTTGTATTAAATTCGGATGCAATTTCTGTGTTTTATCGTAAATAAGAAGGTCCAAAGTATACACGAAACCTAAAGTCAAGCATCGGAAACTAAAACTAGACTCACAGGAGAGGTTCAAATCATTGAAATGAGAGTGTCAGTCCTCTTGAACTTAAGTCGGCATTGTGCCTTTTGTATTAAATTCGGATGCAATTTCTGAGTTTCATCGTCAATAAGAAGGTCCAAGGGATACAGCAGACCTGAAGTGAAGCATCAGAATCTAAAACTGGACTCACAGGAGAGGTTCAAATCATAGAAAGTGAGAGTGTCAGTCCTCTTGTACTTAAGTCGGCATTGTGCCTTTTGTATTAAATTCGGATGCAATTGCTGTGTTTCATCGTCAATAAGAAAGTCCAAGGGATACAGTAAACCTGAAGTGAATCATCGGAATCTAAAACTGGACTCACAGAAGAGGTTCAAATCATAGAAAGTTGAGAGTCAGTCCTCTTGTACTTATGTCGGCATTGTGCCTTTTGAATTTAATTCGGATGCAATTTCTTGTTTTCATCGTCAATAAGAAGGTCCAATGTATACAGGAAACCTGAAGTGAAGCATCGGAATCTAAAACTGGACTCACAGGAGAGGTTCAACTCATAGAAAGTGAGAGTGTCAGTCCTCCTCTCCATATGTCGGTATTGTGCCTTTTGTATTAAATTCGGATGCAATTTCTGTGTTTCATCGTCAATAAGAAGGTCCAAGGGATACAGTAGACCTGAAGTGAAGCATCGGAATCTAAAACTGGACTCATAGGAGAGGTTCAAATAATAGAAAGTGAGAGTATCATTCCTCTTGTACTTAAGTCGGCATTGTGAATTTTGTATTAAATTCACATATAATTTCTGTGTTTCATCGTCAATAAGAAGGTCCAAGGGATACAGTAAACCTGAAGTGAAGCATCGCAATCTAAAACTGGAATCACAGGAGAGGTTCAAATCATAGAAAGTGAGAGTGTCAGTCGTCTTGCACTTAAGTCGGCATTGTGCCTTTTGTATTAAATTCGGATGCAATTTCTGTGTTTCAACGTCAATAAGAAGGTCCAAGGTATACAGTAAACCTGAAGTGAAGCATCGGAATCTAAAACTGGACTCATAGGGGAGGTTCAATTCATAGACAGTGAAAGTGTCAGTCCTCTTGTACTTAAGTCCGCATTGTGCCTTTTGTATTAAATTCGGATGCAATTGCTGTGTTTCATCGACAATAAGAAGGTCCAAGGTATACAGAAAACCAGAAGTGAGGCATCGGAATCTAAAACTGGACTCACAGGAGAGGTTCAAATCATAGAAAGTGAGAGTGTCAGTCCTTTTGTACTTCAGTCGGCATTGTGAATTTTGTATTAAATTCAGATACAATTTCTGTGTTTCATCGTCAATAAGAAGGTCCAAGGGATACAGTAAACCTGAAGTGAAGCATCGGAATCTAAAACTGGACTCACAGGAGACGTTCAAATCATAGAAAGTGAGAGTGTCAGTCCTCTTGTACTTAAGTCGGCGTTGTGCCTTTTGTATTAAATTCGGATGCAATTTCTGTGTTTCATCGTCAATAAAAAGGTCCAAAGTATACGCGACACCTGAAGTCGAGCATCGGAAACTAAAACTAGCCTCACAGGAGAGGTTCAAATCATTGAAATGAGAGTGTCAGTCCTCTTGAACTTAAGTCGGCATTGTGCCTTTTGTATTAAATTCGGATGCAATTTCTGTGTTTCATCGTCAATAAGAAGGTCCAAGGGATACAGTAGACCTGAAGTGAAGCATCAGAATTTAAAACTGGACTCACAGGAGAGGTTCAAATCATAGAAAGTTAGAGTGACAGTCCTGTTGTACTTAAGTTGGCATTGTGCCTTTTGTATTAAATTCGGATGGAATTTCTGTGTTTCATCGTCAATAAGAACGTCCATGGTGTACACGAAACCTGAAGTCAAGCATCGGAATCTAAAACTGGGTTCACAGGAGAGGTTCAAATCATAGAAAGTGTGAGTGTCAGTCCTCTTTACCTTAAGTCGGCATTGTGCCTTTTGTATTAAATTCGGATGCAATTTCTGTGTTTCATCGTCAATAAGAAGGTCCAAGGGATACAGTAGACCTGAAGTGAAGCATCAGAATCTAAAACTGGACTCACAGGAGAGGTTCAAACCATAGAAAGTGAGAGTGTCAGTCCTCTTGTACTTAAGTCGGCATTGTGCCTTTTGTATGAAATTTGGATACAATTTCTGTGATTCATCGTCAATAAGAAGGTCCAAGGGATACAGTAAACCTGAAGTGAAGCATCGGAATCTAAAACTGGACTCACAGGAGAGGTTCAAGTCATAGAAAGTGTGAGTGTCAGTCCTCTTGTACTTAAGTCGGCATTGTGCCTTTTGTATTACATTCGGATGCAATTTCTGTGTTTCATCGTCAATAAGATGGTCCAAGGTATACAGTAAACCTGAAGTGAAGCATCGGAATCTAAAACTGGACTCACAGGAGAGGTTCAAATCATAGAAAGTGAGAGTGTCAGTCCTCTTGTACTTAAGTCGGCATTGTGCCTTTTGTATGAAATTTGGATACAATTTCTGTGATTCATCGTCAATAAGAAGGTCCAAGCGATACAGTAAACCTGAAGTGAAGCATCGGAATCTAAAACTGGACTCACAGGAGAGGTTCAAACCATAGAAAGTGAGAGTGTCAGTCCTCTTGTACTTAAGTCGGCATTGTGCCTTTTGTATTACATTCGGATGCAATTTCTGTGTTTCATCGTCAATAAGATGGCCCAAGGTATACAGTAAACCTGAAGTTTAGCATCGGAATCTAAAACTGGACTCACAGGGGAGGTTCAATTCATAGTAAGTGAGAGTGTCAGTCCTCTTGTACTTAGGTCGGCATTGTGCCTTTTGTATTAAATTCGGATGCAATTGCTGTGTTTCATCGTCAATAAGAAAGTCCAAGGGATACAGTAAACCTGAAGTGAATCATCGGAATCTAAAACTGGACTCACAGAAGAGGTTCAAATCATAGAAAGTTAGAGAGTCAGTCCTCTTGTACTTATGTCGGCATTGTGCCTTTTGAATTTAATTCGGATGCAATTTCGTGTTTTCATCGTCAATAAGAAGGTCCAATGTATACAGGAAACCTGAAGTGAAGCATCGGAATCTAAAACTGGACTCACAGGAGAGGTTCAATCATAGAAAGTGAGAGTGTCAGTCCTCTTTTCCATAAGTCGGCATTGTGCCTCTTGTACTAAATTCGGATGCAATTTCTGTGTTTCATCGTCAATAAGAAGGTCCAAGATATACAGTAGACCTGAAGTGAAGCATCGGAATCTAAAACTGGACTCATAGGAGAGGTTCAAATCATAGAAAGTGAGATTGTCATTCCTCTTGTACTTAAGCCGGCATTGTGCCTTTTGTATTAAATTCGGATATAATTTCTGTGTTTCATCGTCAATAAGAAGTTCCAAGGGATACCGTAAACCTGAATTGAAGCATCGGAATCTAAAACTGGACTCACAGGAGAGGTTCAAATCATAGAAAGTGAGAGTGTCAGCCCTCTTGTACTTAAGTCGGCATTGTGCCATTCGTATTAAATTCGGATGCAATTTCTGTGTTTCATCGTCAATAAGAAGGTCCAAGGTATACAGCAAATCTGAAGAGAAGTATCGGAATCTAAAACTGGACTCACAGGTGAGGTTCAATTCATAGAAAGTGAAAGTGTCAGTCCACTTGTACTTAAGTCGGCATTGTGCCTTTTGTATTAAATTCGGATGCGATTTCTGTGTTTCATCGTCAATAAGAGGGTCCAAGGGATACAGTAAACCTGTAGTGAAGCATCGGAATCTAAAACTTGACTCACAGGAGGGCTTCAAATCATAGAAAGGTAGAGTGTCAGTCCTATTGTACTTAAGTCGGCATTGTGCCTTTTGAATTTAATTCCGATGCAATTTCTGAGCATCATCGTCAAAAAGAAGGTCCAACGGATACAGTAAACCTGAAGTGAAAATTCGGAAACTAAAACTTGACTCACAGGAAAGGTTCAAATCATAGAATGTGAGATTGTCAGTCCTCTTGTACTTAAGTCGGCATTATGCCTTTTGTATTACATTCGGATGCAATTTCTGTGGTTCATAGTCAATAAGAAGGTGCAAGTGATACAGTAGACCTGAAGTGAAGCATCGGAATCTAAAACTTGACTCACAGGAGTTGTTCAAATCATTGAAATTGAGAGTGTCAGTCCTCTTGTACTTAAGTCAGCATTGTGCCTTTTAATTATACTCGGATGCAATTTCTCTGTCTCACCGTCAATAAGAACGTACAAGGTATACACGAAACCTGAAGTCAAGCATCGGAATCTAAAACTGGACTCACAGGAGAGGTTCAAATCATAGAAAGTGAGAGTGTCTGTCCTCTTGTACTTAAGTCGGCATCGTGCCTTTTGTATCAAATTCGGATGCAATTGCTGTGTTTCATCGTCAATAAGAAAGTCCGAGGGATACAGTAAACCTGAGGTGAAGCATCGGAATCTAAAACTGGACTCACAGGGGAGGTTCAATTTATAGACAGTGAAAGTGTCAGTCCTCTTGTACTTAAGTCGGCATTGTGCCCCTTGTATTAAATTCGGATGCAATTGCTGTGTTTCATCGTCAGTAAGAAGGTCCAAGGTATACAGAAAACCAGAAGTGAAGCATCAGAATCTAAAACTGGGCTCACAGGAGAGGTTCAATTCATAGAAAGTGATAGTGTCTATCCTCTCGTACTTAAGTCGGCATTATGCCTATTGTATTAAATTCGGATGCGATTTTTGTGTTTCATCGTCAATAAGAGGGTCCAAGGGATACAGTAAACCTGAAGTGAAGCATCGGTATCTAAAACTGGACTCACAGGAGAGGTTCAAATCATAGAAAGTGAGAGTGTCAGTCCCCTATTTTCCTTATGTCGGCATTGTGCCTTTTGTATTAAATTCGGATGCAATTTCTGTGTTTCATCGTCAATAAGAAGGTCCAAGGTAGACAGGAAACCTGAAGTGAAGCATCGGAATCTAAAACTGGACTCACAGGAGAGGTTCAAATCATAGTAAGTGAGAGTGTCAGTCCTCTTGTACATAAGTCGGCGTTGTGCCTTTTGTATTATATTCGGATGCAATTTCTGTGTTTTATCGTAAATAAGAAGGTCCAAAGTACACACTAAACCTGAAGTCAAGCATCGGAAACTAAAACTAGACTCACAGGAGAGGTTCAAATCATTGAAATGAGAGTGTCAGTCCTCTTGAACTTAAGTCGGCATTGTGCCTTTTGTATTAAATTCGGATGCAATTGCTGTGTTTCATCGTCAATAAGATGGTCCAAGGTATACAGTAAACCTGAAGTGAAGCATCGGAATCTAAAACTGGACTCACAGGGGAGGTTCAATTCATAGAAAGTGAGAGTGTCAGTCCTCTTGTACTTAAGTCTGCATTGTGCCGTTTGTATTAAATTCGGATGCAATTGCTGTGTTTCATCGTCAATAAGAAAGTCCAAAGGATACAGTAAACCTGAAGTGAATCATCGGAAACTAAAACTGGACTCACAGAAGAGGTTCAAATCATAGAAAGTTAGAGAGTCAGTCCTCTTGTACTTATGTCGGCATTGTGCCTTTTGAATTTAATTCGGATGCAATTTCGTGTTTTCATCGTCATTAAGAAGGTCCAATGTATACAGGAACCTGAAGTGAAGCATCGGAATCTAAACTGGACTCACAGGAGAGGTTCAATCATAGAAAGTGAGAGTGTCAGTCCTCTTTTCCATAAGTCGGCATTGTGCCTTTTGTATTAAATTCGGATGCAATTTCTGTGTTTCATCGTCAATAAGAAGGTCCAAGGGATAGAGTAGACCTGAAGTGAAGCATCAGAATCTAAAACTGGACTCACAGGAGAGGTTCAAATCATAGAAAGTGAGAGTGTCAGTCCTCTTGTACTTAAGTCGGCATTGTGCCTTTTGTATGAAATTTGGATACAATTTCTGTGATTCATCGTCAATAAGAAGGTCCAAGGGATACAGTAAACCTGAAGTGAAGCATCGGAATCTAAAACCGGACTCACAGGAGAGGTTCAAGTCATAGAAAGTGAGAGTGTCAGTCCTCTTGTACTTAAGTCGGCATTGTGCCTTTTGTATTACATTCGGATGCAATTTCTGTGTTTCATCGTCAATAAGATGGCCCAAGGTATACAGTAAACCTGAAGTGTAGCATCGGAATCTAAAACTGGACTCACAGGGGAGGTTCAATTCATAGAAAGTGAGAGTGTCAGTCCTCTTGTACTTAAGTCGGCATTGTGCCTTTTGTATTAAATTCGGATGCAATTGCTGTGTTTCATCGTCAATAAGAAAGTCCAAGGGATACAGTAAACCTGAAGTGAATCATCGGAATCTAAAACTGGACTCACAGAAGAGGTTCAAATCATAGAAAGTTAGAGAGTCAGTCCTCTTGTACTTATGTCTTCATTGTGCCTTTTGAATTTAATTCGGATGCAATTTCGTGTTTTCATCGTCAATAAGAAGGTCCAATGTATACAGGAAATCTGAAGTGAAGCATCGGAATCTAAAACTGGACTCACAGGAGAGGTTCAATCATAGAAAGTGAGAGTGTCAGTCCTCTTTTCCATTAGTCGGCATTGTGCCTCTTGTATTAAATTCGGATGCAATTTCTGTGTTTCATCGTCAATAAGAAGGTCCAAGGGATACAGTAGACCTGAAGTGAAGCATCGGAATCTAAAACTGGACTCATAGGAGAGGTTCAAATCATAGAAAGTGAGATTGTCATTCCTCTTGTACTTAAGTCGGCATTGTGCCTTTTGTATTAAATTCGGATACAATTTCTGTGTTTCATCGTCAATAAGAAGTTCCAAGGGATACCGTAAACCTGAAGTGAAGCATCGGAATCTAAAACTGGACTCACAGGACAGGTTCAAATCATAGAAAGTGAGAGTGTCAGACCTCTTGTACTTAAGTCGGCATTGTGCCATTCGTATTAAATTCGGATGCAATTTCTGTGTTTCATCGTCAATAAGAAGGTCCAAGGTATACAGCAAATCTGAAGAGAAGCATCGGAATCTAAAACTGGACTCACAGGTGAGGTTCAATTCATAGAAAGTGAAAGTGTCAGTCCACTTGTACTTAAGTCGGCATTGTGCCTTTTGTATTAAATTCGGATGCGATTTCTGTGTTTCATCGTCAATAAGAGGGTCCAAGGGATACAGTAAACATGTAGTGAAGCATCGGAAACTAAAACTTGACTCACAGGAGAGGTTCAAATCATAGAAAGTGAGAGTGTCAGTCCTCTTGTACTTAAGTTGGCATTGTGCCTTTTGTATTAAATTCGGATGCAATTTCTGTGTTTCATCGTCAATAAGAGCGTCCATGGTGTACACGAAACCTGAAGTCAAGCATCGGAATCTAAAACTGGGTTCACAGGAGAGGTTCAAATCATAGAAAGATAAAGTGTTAGTCCTCTTGTACTTATGTCGGCATTGTGCCTTTTGAATTTAATTCCGATGCAATTTCTGAGCTTCATCGTCAAAAAGAAGGTCCAACGGATACAGTAGACCTGAAGTGAAAGATCGGAAACTAAAGCTGGACTCACAGGAGAGGTTCAAATCATAGAAAGTGAGATTGTCAGTCCTCTTGTACTTAAGTCGGCATTATGCCTTTTGTATTACATTCGGATGCAATTTCTGTGGTTCATCGTCAATAAGTAGGTGCAAGGTATACAGGAAACCTGAAGTGAAGCTTTGGAATCTAAAACTGGACTCACAGGAGAGGTTCAAATCATAGAAAGTGTGAGTGTCAGTCCTCTTTTCCTTAAGTCGGCATTGTGCCTTTTGTATTAAATTCGGATGCAATTTCTGTGTTTCATCGTCAATAAGAAGGTCCAAGGTATACAGGAAACCTGAGGTGAAGCATCGGAATCTAAAACTGGACTCACAGGAGAGGTTCAAATCATAGAAAGTGAGAGTGTCAGTCCTCTTGTACTTAAGTCGGCGTTGTGCCTTTTGTATTAAATTCGGATGCAATTTCTGTGATTCATCGCGAATAAGAAGGTCCAAAGTATACACGAAACCTGAAGTCGAGCTTCGGAAACTAAAACTAGACACACAGGAGATGTTCAAATCATTGAAATGAGAGTGTCAGTCCTCTTGAACATAAGTCGGCATTGTGCCTTTTGTATTAAATTCGGATGCAATTTCTGTGTTTCATCGTCAATAAGAAGGTCCAAGGGATACAGTAGACCTGAAGTGAAGTATCAGAATCTAAAACTGGACTCACAGGAGAGGTTCAAACCATAGAAAGTGAGAGTGTCAGTCCTCTTGTACTTAAGTCGGCATTGTGCCTTTTGTATGAAATTTGGATACAATTTCTGTGATTCATCGTCAATAAGAAGGTCCTAGGGATACAGTAAACCTGAAGTGAAGCATCGGAATCTAAAACTGGACTCACAGGAGAGGTTCAAGTCATAGAAAGTGAGAGTGTTAGTCCTCTTGTACTTAAGTCGGCATTGTGCCTTTTGTATTACATTCGGATGCAATTTCTGTGTTTCATCGTCAATAAGATGGTCCAAGGTATACAGTAAACCTGAAGTGAAGCATCGGAATCTAAAACTGGACTCACAGGGGAGGTTCAATTCATAGAAAGTGAGAGTGTCAGTCCTCTTGTACTTAAGTCGGCATTGTGCCTTTTGTATTAAATTCGGATGCAATTGCTGTGTTTCATCGTCAATAAGAAAGTCCAAAGGATACAGTAAACCTGAAGTGAATCATCGGAAACTAAAACTGGACTCACAGAAGAGGTTCAAATCATAGAAAGTTAGAGAGTCAGTCCTCTCGTACTTATGTCGGCATTGTGCCTTTTGAATTTAATTCGGATGCAATTTCGTGTTTTCATCGTCATTAAGAAGGTCCAATGTATACAGGAACCTGAAGTGAAGCATCGGAATCTAAAACTAGACTCACAGGAGAGGTTCAATCATAGAAAGTGAGAGTGTCAGTCCTCTTTTCCATAAGTCGGCATTGTGCCTTTTGTATTAAATTCGGATGCAATTTCTGTGTTTCACCGTCAATAAGAAGGTCCAAGGGATACAGTAGACCTGAAGTGAAGCATCAGAATCTAAAACTGGACTCACAGGAGAGGTTCAAATTATAGAAAGTGAGAGTGTCAGTCCTCTTGTACTTAAGTCGGCATTGTGCCTTTTGTATGAAATTTGGATACAATTTCTGTGATTCATCGTCAATAAGAAGGTCCAAGGGATATAGTAAACCTGAAGTGAAGCATCGGAATCTAAAACTGGACTCACAGGGGAGGTTCAATTCATAGAAAGTGAAAGTGTCAGTCCTCTTGTACTTTAGTCGGCATTGTGCCTTTTGCATTAAATTCGGATGCAATTGCTGTGTTTCATCGTCAACAAGAAAGTCCAAGGGATACAGTAAACCTGAGGTGAAGCATTGGAATCTAAAACTGGACTCACAGGGGAGGTTCAATTTATAGACAGTGAAAGTGTCAGTCCTCTTGTACTTAAGTCGGCATTGTGCCCCTTGTATTAAATTCGGATGCAATTGCTGTGTTTCATCGTCAATAAGAAGGTCCAAGGTATACAGAAAACGAGAAGTGAAGCATCAGAATCTAAAATTGGGCTCACAGGAGAGGTTCAATTCATAGAAAGTGATAGTGTCTATCCTCTCGTACTTAAGTCGGCATTATGCCTATTGTATTAAATTCGGATGCGATTTCTGTGTTTCATCGTCAGTAAGAGAGTCCAAGGGATACAGTAAACCTGAAGTGAAGCATCGGTATCTAAAACTGGACTCACAGGAGAGGTTCAAATCATAGAAAGTGAGAGTGTCAGTCCCCTATTTTCCTTATGTCGGCATTGTGCCTTTTGTATTAAATTCGGATGCAATTTCTGTGTTTCATCGTCAATAAGAAGGTCCAAGGCAGACAGGAACCTGAAGTGAAGCATCGGAATCTAAAACTGGACTCACAGGAGAGGTTCAAATCATAGTAAGTGAGAGTGTCAGTCCTCTTGTACATAAGTCGGCGTTGTGCCTTTTGTATTAAATTCGGATGCAATTTCTGTGTTTTATCGTAAATAAGAAGGTCCAAAGTATACACGAAACCTAAAGTCAAGCATCGGAAACTAAAACTAGACTCACAGGAGAGGTTCAAATCATTGAAATGAGAGTGTCAGTCCTCTTGAACTTAAGTCGGCATTGTGCCTTTTGTATTAAATTCGGATGCAATTTCTGAGTTTCATCGTCAATAAGAAGGTCCAAGGGATACAGCAGACCTGAAGTGAAGCATCAGAATCTAAACCTGGACTCACAGGAGAGGTTCAAATCATAGAAAGTGAGAGTGTCAGTCCTCTTGTACTTAAGTCGGCATTGTGCCTTTTGTATTAAATTCGGATGCAATTGCTGTGTTTCATCGTCAATAAGAAAGTCCAAGGGATACAGTAAACCTGAAGTGAATCATCGGAATCTAAAACTGGACTCACAGAAGAGGTTCAAATCATAGAAAGTTTGAGAGTCAGTCCTCTTGTACTTATGTCGGCATTGTGCCTTTTGAATTTAATTCGGATGCAATTTCTTGTTTTCATCGTCAATAAGAAGGTCCAATGTATACAGGAAACCTGAAGTGAAGCATCGGAATCTAAAACTGGACTCACAGGAGAGGTTCAACTCATAGAAAGTGAGAGTGTCAGTCCTCCTCTCCATATGTCGGTATTGTGCCTTTTGTATTAAATTCGGATGCAATTTCTGTGTTTCATCGTCAATAAGAAGGTCCAAGGGATACAGTAGACCTGAAGTGAAGCATCGGAATCTAAAACTGGACTCATAGGAGAGGTTCAAATAATAGAAAGTGAGAGTATCATTCCTCTTGTACTTAAGTCGGCATTGTGAATTTTGTATTAAATTCACATATAATTTCTGTGTTTCATCGTCAATAAGAAGGTCCAAGGGATACAGTAAACCTGAAGTGAAGCATCGCAATCTAAAACTGGACTCACAGGAGAGGTTCAAATCATAGAAAGTGAGAGTGTCAGTCCTCTTGCACTTAAGTCGGCATTGTGCCTTTTGTATTAAATTCGGATGCAATTTCTGTGTTTCAACGTCAATAAGAAGGTCCAAGGTATACAGTAAACCTGAAGTGAAGCATCGGAATCTAAAACTGGACTCATAGGGGAGGTTCAATTCATAGACAGTGAAAGTGTCAGTCCTCTTGTACTTAAGTCCGCATTGTGCCTTTTGTATTAAATTCGGATGCAATTACTGTGTTTCATCGACAATAAGAAGGTCCAAGGTATACAGAAAACCAGAAGTGAGGCATCGGAATCTAAAACTGGACTCACAGGAGAGGTTCAAATCATAGAAAGTGAGAGTGTCAGTCCTTTTGTACTTCAGTCGGCATTGTGAATTTTGTATTAAATTCAGATACAATTTCTGTGTTTCATCGTCAATAAGAAGGTCCAAGGGATACAGTAAACCTGAAGTGAAGCATCGGAATCTAAAACTGGACTCACAGGAGACGTTCAAATCATAGAAAGTGAGAGTGTCAGTCCTCTTGTACTTAAGTCGGCGTTGTGCCTTTTGTATTAAATTCGGATGCAATTTCTGTGTTTCATCGTCAATAAAAAGGTCCAAAGTATACACGACACCTGAAGTCAAGCATCGGAAACTAAAACTAGCCTCACAGGAGAGGTTCAAATCATTGAAATGAGAGTGTCAGTCCTCTTGAACTTAAGTCGGCATTGTGCCTTTTGTATTAAGTTCGGATGCAATTTCTGTGTTTCATCGTCAATAAGAAGGTCCAAGGGATACAGTAGACCTGAAGTGAAGCATCAGAATTTAAAACTGGACTCACAGGAGAGGTTCAAATCATAGAAAGTTAGAGTGACAGTCCTGTTGTACTTAAGTTGGCATTGTGCCTTTTGTATTAAATTCGGATGGAATTTCTGTGTTTCATCGTCAATAAGAACGTCCATGGTGTACACGAAACCTGAAGTCAAGCATCGGAATCTAAAACTGGGTTCACAGGAGAGGTTCAAATCATAGAAAGTGAGAGTGTCAGTCCTTTTGTACTTCAGTCGGCATTGTGAATTTTGTATTAAATTCAGATACAATTTCTGTGTTTCATCGTCAATAAGAAGGTCCAAGGGATACAGTAAACCTGAAGTGAAGCATCGGAATCTAAAACTGGACTCACAGGAGAGGTTCAAATCATAGAAAGTGAGAGTGTCAGTCCTCTTGTACTTAAGTCGGCATTGTGCCTTTTGAATTTAATTCCGATGCAATTTCTGAGCTTCATCGTCAAAAAGAAGGTCCAACGGATACAGTAAACCTGAAGTAAAAAATCGGAATCTAAAACTGGACTCACAGGAGAGGTTCAAATCATTAAGTCGGCATTATGCCTTCTGTATTAAATTCGGATGCAATTTCTGTGTTTCATCGTCATTAAGAAGGTCCAAGGTATACAGTAAACCTGAAGTGAAGCATCGGAATCTAAAACTGGACTCACAGGGGAGGTTCAATTCATAGAAAGTGAAAGTGTCAGTCCTCTTGTACTTAAGTCGGCATTGTGCCATTTGTATTAAATTCGGATGCAATTGCTGTGTTTCATCGTCAGTAAGATGGTCCAAGGGATACAGTAAACCTGAAGTGAAGCATCGGAATCTAAAACTGGACTCACAGGAGACGTTCAAATCATAGAAAGGTAGAGTGTCAGTCCTCTTGTACTTAAGTCGGCATTGTGCCTTTTGAATTTAATTCCGATGCAATTTCTGTGTTTCATCGTCAATAAGAACGTCCAAGGTATACACGAAACCTGAAGTCAAGCATCGGAATCTTAAACTGGACTCACAGGAGGTGTTGAAATCATAGAAAGTGAGAGTGTTAGTCCTGTTGTACTTAATTTGGCATTGTGCTTTTTGTATTAAATTCGGATGCAATTTCTGTGTTTCATCGTCAATAAGAACGTCCATGGTGTACACGAAACCTGAAGTCAAGCATCGGAATCTAAAACTGGACTCACAGGAGTGGTTCAAATCATAGAAAGTGAGAGTGTCAGTCCTCTTGTACTTAAGTCGGCATTGTGTATTTTGTATTAAATTCGGATACAATTTCTGTGTTTCATCGTCAATAAGAAGGTCCAAGGGATACAGTAATCCTGAAGTGAAGCATCGGAATCTAAAACTGGACTCACAGGAGAGGTTCAAATCATAGAAAGTGAGAGTGTCAGTCCACTTGTACTTAAGTCGGCATTGTGCCTTTTGTATTAAATACGGATGCAATTTCTGTGTTTCATCGTCAATAAGAAGGTCCAAGGTATAAAGTAAACCTGAAGTGAAGCATAGGAATCTAAAACTGGACTCACAGGGGAGGTTCATTTCATAGAAAGTGACAGTGTCAGTCCTCTTGTACTTAAGTCGGCATTGTGCCTTTTGTATACATTCGGATGCAATTGCTGTGTTTCATCGTCAATAAGAAGGTCCAAGGTATACAGGAAACCAGAAGTGAAGCATCGGAATCTGAAACTGGGCTCACAGGAGAAGTTCAAATCATAGAAACTGAGAGTGTCTATCCTCTCGTACTTATGTCGGCATTATGCCTTTTGTATTAAAATCGTATGCGATTTCTGTGTTTCATCGTCAAAATGAGGGTCCAAGGGATACAGTAAACCTGAAGTGAAGCATCGGAATCTAAAACTGGACTCACAGGAGAGGTTCAAATCATAAAAAGTGTGAGTGTCACTCCTCTTGTACTTAAGTCGGCATTGTGCCTTTTGTGTTAAATTCGGATACAATTTCTGTGTTTCATCGTCAATAAGAAGGTCCAAGGGATACGGTAAACCTGAATTGAAGCAACGGAATCTAAAACTGGACTCACAGGAGAGGTTCAAATCATAGAAAGTGAGAGTGTCAGTCCTCTTGTACTTAAGTCGGCATTGTGCCCTTTGTATTAAATTCGAATGCAATTTCTGTGTTTCATCGTCAATAAGGAGGTCCAAGGTATACAGTAAACCTGAAGTGAAGCATCGGAATCTAAAGCTGGACTCACAGGGGAGGTTCAATTCATAGAAAGTGAGAGTGTCAGTCCTCTTTTCCTTAAAACGGCATTGTGCCTTTTGTATTAAATTCGGATGCAATTTCTGTGTTTCATCGTCAACAAGAAAGTCCAAGGTATTCAGGAAACCTGCAGTGAAGCATCGGAATCAAAAACTGGACTCACAGGAGACGTTCAAATCATTGAAAGTGAGAGTGTCAGTCCTCTTGAACTTCAGTCGGCATTGTGCCTTTTGTATTAAATTCGGATGCAATTTCTGTGTTTCATCGTCAATAAGAAGGTCCAAGGGATACAGTAAACCTGAAGTGAAGCATCGGAATCTAAAACTGGACTCACAGGAGAGGTTCAAATCATAGAAAGTGAGAGTGTCAGTCCTCTTGTACTTAAGTCGGCATTGTGCCCTTTGTATTAAATTCGAATGCAATTTCTGTGTTTCATCGTCAATAAGGAGGTCCAAGGTATACAGTAAACCTGAAGTGAAGCATCGGAATCTAAAGCTGGACTCACAGGGGAGGTTCAATTCATAGAAAGTGAGAGTGTCAGTCCTCTTTTCCTTAAAACGGCATTGTGCCTTTTGTATTAAATTCGGATGCAATTTCTGTGTTTCATCGTCAACAAGAAAGTCCAAGGTATTCAGGAAACCTGCAGTGAAGCATCGGAATCAAAAACTGGACTCACAGGAGACGTTCAAATCATTGAAAGTGAGAGTGTCAGTCCTCTTGAACTTCAGTCGGCATTGTGCCTTTTGTATTAAATTCGGATGCAATTTCTGTGTTTCATCGTCAATAAGAAGGTCCAAGGGATACAGTAAACCTGAAGTGAATCATCGGAATCTAAAACTGGACTCACAGAAGAAGTTCAAATCATAGAAAGTTAGAGAGTCAGTCCTCTTGTACTTATGTCGGCATTGTGCCTTTTGATTTTAATTCGGATGCAATTTCTGTGTTTCATCGTCAATAAGAAGGTCCAACGTATACAGGAAAAATGAAGTGAAGCATCGGAATCTAAAACTGGACCCACAGGAGAGGTTCAAATCATAGAATGTGAGAGTGGCAGTCCTCTTGTACTTAAGTCGGCATTGTGCCTTTTGTATTAAATTCGGATGCAATTTCTGTGTTTCATCGTCAATAAGAAAGTCCAAGGGATACAGTAAACCTGAAGTGAATCATCGGAATCTAAAACTGGACTCACAGAAGAGGTTCAAATCATAGAAAGTTAGAGAGTCAGCCCTCTTGTACTCATGTCGGCATTGTGCCTTTTGAATTTATTTCGGATGCAATTTCTGTGTTTCATCGTCAATAAGAAGGTCCAAGGTATACAGTAAACCTGACGTGAGGCATGGGAATCTAAAACTGGACTCACAGGAGAGGTTCAAATCATAGAAAGTGAGAGAGTCAGTCCTCTTGTACTTAAGTCGGCATTGTGAATTTTGTATTAAATTTGGATACAATTTCTGTGTTTCATCGTCAATAAGAAGGTCCAAGGGATACAGTAAACCTGAAGTGAAGCATCGGAATCTAAAACTGGACTCACAGGAGAGGTTCAAATCATAGAAAGTGAGAGTGTCAGTCCTCTTGTACCTAAGTCGGCCTTGTGCCTTTTGTATTAAATACGGATGCAATTTCTGTGTTTCATCGTCAATAAGAAGGTCCAAGGTATACAGTAAACCTGAAGTGAAGCATAGGAATCTAAAACTGGACTCACAGGGGAGGTTCAATTCATAGAAAGTGAAAGTGTCAGTCCTCTAGTACTTAAGTCGGCATTGTGCCTTTTGTATAAATTGGGATGCAATTGCTGTGTTTCATCGTAAATAAGAAGGTCCAAGGTATACAGGAATCCAGAAGTGAAGCATCGGAATCTGAAACTGGGCTCACAGGAGAGGTTCAAATCATAGAAAGTGAGAGTGTCCATCCTCTCGTACTTATGTCGGCATTATGCCTTTTGTATTAAATTCGGATGCGATTTCTGTGTTTCATCGTCAATATGAGGGTCCAAGGGATACAGTAAACCTAAAGTGAAGCATCGGAATCTAAAACTGGACTCACAGGAGAGGTTCAAATCATAAAAAGAGTGAGTGTCACTCCTCTTGTACTTAAGTCGGCATTGTGCCTTTTGTGTTAAATTCGGATACAATTTCTGTGTTTCATCGTCAATAAGAAGGTCCAAGGGATACGGTAAACTTGAATTGAAGCATCGGAATCTAAAACTGGACTCACAGGAGAGGTTCAAATCATAGAAAGTGAGAGTGTCAGTCCTCTTGTACTTAAGTCGGCATTGTGCCCTTTGTATTAAATTCGAATGCAATTTCTGTGTTTCATCGTCAATAAGGAGGTCCAAGGTATACAGTAAACCTGAAGTGAAGCATCGGAATCTAAAGCTGGACTCACAGGGGAGGTTCAATTCATAGAAAGTGAGAGTGTCAGTCCTCTTTTCCTTAAGTCGGCATTGTGCCTTTTGTATTAAATTCGGATGCAATTTCTGTGTTTCATCGTCAATAAGAAAGTCCAAGGTATACAGGAAACCTGCAGTGAAGCCTCGGAATCTAAAACTGGACTCACAGGAGAAGTTCAAATCATAGAAAGTGAGAGTGTCAGTCCTCTTGTACTTAAGTCGGCGTTGTGCCTTTTGTATTAAATTCGGATGCAATTTCTGTGTTTCATCGTCAATAAGAAGGTCCAAAGTATACACAAAACCTGAAGTCAAGCATCATAAACTAAAACTGGACTCACAGGAGAGGTTCAAATCATTGAAAGTGAGAGTGTCAGTCCTCTTGAACTTCAGTCGGCATTGTGCCTTTTGTATTAAATTCGGATGCAATTGCTGTGTTTCATCGTCAATAAGAAGGTCCAAGGGATACAGTAAACCTGAAGTGAAGCATCGGAATCTAAAACTGGACTCACAGGAGAGGTTCAAACCATAGAAAGTGAGAGTGTCAGTCCTCTTGTACTTAAGTCGGCATTGTGCCTTTTGTATTAAATTCGGATGCAATTTCTGTGGTTCATCGTCCATAAGATGGTCCAAGGTATACAGTAAACCTGAAGTGAAGCATCGGAATCTAAAACTGGACTCACAGGGGAGGTTCAATTCATAGGAAGTGAAAGTGTCAGTCCTCTTGTACTTAAGTCGGCATTGTGCCTTTTGTATTAAATTCGGTTGCAATTGCTGTGTTTCATCGTCAATAAGAAAGTCCAAGGTGTACAGTAAACCTGAAGTGAATCATCGGAATCTAATACTGGACTCACAGAAGAGGCTCAAATCATAGAAAGTTAGAGAGTCAGTCCTCTTGTACTTATGTCGGCATTGTGCCTTTTGAATTTAATTCGGATGCAATTTCTGTGTTTCATCGTCAATAAGAAGGTCCAACGTATACAGGAAACCTGAAGTGAAGCATCGGAATCTAAAACTGGACTCACAGTAGAGGTTCAAATCATAGAAAGTGAGAGTGTCAGTCCTCTTTTCCATAAGTCGGCATTGTGCCTTTTGTATTAAATTCGGATGCAATTTCTGTGTTTCATCGTCAATAAGAAGGTCCAAGGGATACAGTAGACCTGAAGTGAAGCATCGGAATCTAAAGCTGGACTCATAGGAGAGGTTCAAATCATTGAAAGTGAGAGTGTCAGTCCTCTTGTACTAGTTCCGCATTGTGCCTTTTGTATTAAATTCGGATACAATTTCTGTGTTTCATCGTCAATAAGAAGGTCCAAGGGATACAGTAAACCTGAAGTGAAGCATCGGAATCTAAAACTAGACTCACAGGAGAGGTTTAAAACATAGAAAGCGAGAGTGTCAGTCCTCTTGTACTTAAGTCGGCATTGTGCCTTTTGTATTAAATTCGGATGCAATTTCTGTGTTTCATCGTCAATAAGAAGGTCCAAGGTATACAGTAAACCTGAATTGAAGCATCGGAATCTAAAACTGGACTCACAGGGGAGGTTCAATTCATGGAAAGTGAAAGTGTCAGTCCTCTTGTACTTAAGTCGGCATTGTGCCTTTTGTATTAAATTCGGATGCAATTGCTGTGTTTCATTGTCAATAGGAATGTCCAAGGTATACAGGAAACCAGAAGTGAAGCATCGGAATCTAAAACTGGGCTCACAGGAGAGGTTCAAATCATAGAAAGTGAGAGTGTCTATCCTTTCGTACTTAAGTCGGCATTATGCCTTTTGTATTAAATTCGGATGCGATATCTGTGTTTCATCGTCAATAAGAGGGTCCAAGTGATACAGTAAACCTGAAGTGAAGCATCGGAAACTAAAACTGGACTCACAGCAGAGGTTCAAATCATAGAAAGGTAGAGTGTCAGTCCTCTTGTACTTAAGTCGGCATTGTGCCTTTTGAATTTAATTCCCATGCAATTTCTGAGCTTCATCTTCAAAAAGAAGGTCCAACGGATACAGTAAACCTGAAGTGAAAAATCAGAAACTAAAACTGGACTCACAGGAGAGGTTCAAATCACAGAAAGTGAGTTTGTCAATCCTCTTGTACTTAAGTCGGCATTATGCCTTTTGTAAAACATTCGGATGCAATTTCTGTGGTTCATCGTCAATAAGAACGTGCAAGTGATACAGTAGACCTGAAGTGAAGCATCGGAATCTAAAACTTGACTCACAGGAGTTGTTCAAATCATAGAAATTGAGAGTGTCAGTCCCCTTGTACTTAAGTCAGCATTGTGCCTTTTGTATTAAATTCGGATGCAATGTCTGTGTTTCATCGTCAATAAGAACGTCCAAGGTATACACGAAACCTGAAGTCAAGCATCGGAATCTAAAATTGCACTCACAGGAGAGGTTCAAATAATAGAAAGTGAGAGTGTCAGTCCTCTTGTTCTTAAGTCGGACTTGTGCCTTTTGTATTAAATTCGGATGAAATTTATGTGTTTCATCGACAATAAAAAAGTCCAACGGATACATTAAACCAGAAGTGAATCATCGGAATCTAAAGCTGGACTCACAGGGGAGGTTCAATTCATAGAAAGTGAGAGTGTCAGTCCTCTTTTCCTTAAAACGGCATTGTGCCTTTTGTATTACATTCGGATGCAATTTCTGTGTTTCATCGTCAATAAGAAAGTCCAAGGTATACAGGAAACCTGCAGTGAAGCATCGGAATCAAAAACTGGACTCACAGGAGGCGTTCAAATCATTGAAAGTGAGAGTGTCAGTCCTCTTGAACTTCAGTCGGCATTGTGCCTTTTGTATTAAATTCGGATGCAATTTCTGTGTTTCATCGTCAATAAGAAGGTCCAAGGGATATAGTAAACCTGAAGTGAAGCATCGGAATCTAAAACTGGACTCACAGGAGAGGTTCAAATCATAGAAAGTGAGAGTGTCAGTCCTCTTGTACTTATGTCGGCATTGTGCCTTTTGATTTTAATTCGGATGCCATTTCTGTGTTTCATCGTCAATAAGGTGGTCCAAGGTATACAGTAAACCTGAAGTGAAGCATCGGAATCTAAACCTGGACTCACAGGGGAGGTTCAATTCATAGAAAGTGAAAGTGTCAGTCCCCTTGTACTTAAGTCGGCATTGTGCCTTTTGTATTAAGTTCGGTTGCAATTGCTGTGTTTCATCGTCAATAAGAAAGTCCAAGGGGTACAGTAAACCTGAAGTGAATCATCGGAATCTAAAACTGGACTCACAGAAGAAGTTCAAATCATAGAAAGTTAGAGAGTCAGTCCTCTTGTACTTATGTCGGCATTGTGCCTTCTGATTTTAATTCGGATGCAATTTCTGTGTTTCATCGTCAATAAGAAGGTCCAACGTATACAGGAAAAATGAAGTGAAGCATCGGAATCTAAAACTGGACCCACAGGAGAGGTTCAAATCATAGAATGTGAGAGTGGCAGTCCTCTTGTACTTAAGTCGGCATTGTGCCTTTTGTATTAAATTCGGATGCAATTTCTGTGTTTCATCGTCAATAAGAAAGTCCAAGGGATACAGTAAACCTGAAGTGAATCATCGGAATCTAAAACTGGACTCACAGAAGAGGTTCAAATCTTAGAAAGTTAGAGAGTCAGCCCTCTTGTACTTATGTCGGCATTGTGCCTTTTGAATTTATTTCGGATGCAATTTCTGTGTTTCATCGTCAATAAGAAGGTCCAAGGTATACAGTAAACCTGACGTGAGGCATGGGAATCTAAAACTGGACTCACAGGAGAGGTTCAAATCATAGAAAGTGAGAGAGTCAGTCCTCTTGTACTTAAGTCGGCATTGTGAATTTTGTATTAAATTTGGATACAATTTCTGTGTTTCATCGTCAATAAGAAGGTCCAAGGGATACAGTAAACCTGAAGTGAAGCATCGGAATCTAAAACTGGACTCACAGGAGAGGTTCAAATCATAGAAAGTGAGAGTGTCAGTCCTCTTGTACCTAAGTCGGCCTTGTGCCTTTTGTATTAAATACGGATGCAATTTCTGTGTTTCATCGTCAATAAGAAGGTCCAAGGTATACAGTAAACCTGAAGTGAAGCATAGGAATCTAAAACTGGACTCACAGGGGAGGTTCAATTCATAGAAAGTGAAAGTGTCAGTCCTCTAGTACTTAAGTCGGCATTGTGCCTTTTGTATAAATTGGGATGCAATTGCTGTGTTTCATCGTAAATAAGAAGATCCAAGGTATACAGGAATCCAGAAGTGAAGCATCGGTATCTGAAACTGGGCTCACAGGAGAGGTTCAAATCATAGAAAGTGAGAGTGTCTGTCCTCTCGTACTTATGTCGGCATTATGCCTTTTGTATTAAATTCGGATGCGATTTCTGTGTTTCATCGTCAATATGAGGGTCCAAGGGATACAGTAAACCTAAAGTGAAGCATCGGAATCTAAAACTGGACTCACAGGAGAGGTTCAAATCATAAAAAGAGTGAGTGTCACTCCTCTTGTACTTAAGTCGGCATTGTGCCTTTTGTGTTAAATTCGGATACAATTTCTGTGTTTCATCGTCAATAAGAAGGTCCAAGGGATACGGTAAACTTGAATTGAAGCATCGGAATCTAAAACTGGACTCACAGGAGAGGTTCAAATCATAGAAAGTGAGAGTGTCAGTCCTCTTGTACTTAAGTCGGCATTGTGCCCTTTGTATTAAATTCGAATGCAATTTCTGTGTTTCATCGTCAATAAGGAGGTCCAAGGTATACAGTAAACCTGAAGTGAAGCATCGGAATCTAAAGCTGGACTCACAGGGGAGGTTCAATTCATAGAAAGTGAGAGTGTCAGTCCTCTTTTCCTTAAGTCGGCATTGTGCCTTTTGTATTAAATTCGGATGCAATTTCTGTGTTTCATCGTCAATAAGAAAGTCCAAGGTATACAGGAAACCTGCAGTGAAGCATCGGAATCTAAAACTGGACTCACAGGAGAAGTTCAAATCATAGAAAGTGAGAGTGTCAGTCCTCTTGTACTTAAGTCGGCGTTGTGCCTTTTGTATTAAATTCGGATGCAATTTCTGTGTTTCATCGTCAATAAGAAGGTCCAAAGTATACACAAAACCTGAAGTCAAGCATCGGAAACTAAAACTGGACTCACAGGAGAGGTTCAAATCATTGAAAGTGAGAGTGTCAGTCCTCTTGAACTTCAGTCGGCATTGTGCCTTTTGTATTAAATTCGGATGCAATTGCTGTGTTTCATCGTCAATAAGAAGGTCCAAGGGATACAGTAAACCTGAAGTGAAGCATCGGAATCTAAAACTGGACTCACAGGAGAGGTTCAAACCATAGAAAGTGAGAGTGTCAGTCCTCTTGTACTTAAGTCGGCATTGTGCCTTTTGTATTAAATTCGGATGCAATTTCTGTGGTTCATCGTCCATAAGATGGTCCAAGGTATACAGTAAACCTGAAGTGAAGCATCGGAATCTAAAACTGGACTCACAGGGGAGGTTCAATTCATAGGAAGTGAAAGTGTCAGTCCTCTTGTACTTAAGTCGGCATTGTGCCTTTTGTATTAAATTCGGTTGCAATTGCTGTGTTTCATCGTCAATAAGAAAGTCCAAGGTGTACAGTAAACCTGAAGTGAATCATCGGAATCTAATACTGGACTCACAGAAGAGGCTCAAATCATAGAAAGTTAGAGAGTCAGTCCTCTTGTACTTATGTCGGCATTGTGCCTTTTGAATTTAATTCGGATGCAATTTCTGTGTTTCATTGTCAATAAGAAGGTCCAACGTATACAGGAAACCTGTAGTGAAGCATCGGAATCTAAAACTGGACTCACAGTAGAGGTTCAAATCATAGAAAGTGAGAGTGTCAGTCCTCTTTTCCATAAGTCGGCATTGTGCCTTTTGTATTAAATTCGGATGCAATTTCTGTGTTTCATCGTCAATAAGAAGGTCCAAGGGATACAGTGGACCTGAAGTGAAGCATCGGAATCTAAAGCTGGACTCATAGGAGAGGTTCAAATCATTGAAAGTGAGAGTGTCAGTCCTCTTGTACTAGTTCCGCATTGTGCCTTTTGAATTTAATTCGGATGCAATTTCTGTGTTTCATCGTCAATAAGAAGGTCCAAGGTATACAGGAAACCAGAAGTGAAGCATCGGAATCTAAAACTGGGCTCACAGGAGAGGTTCAAATCATAGAAAGTGAGAGTGTCTATCCTTTCATACTTAAGTCGGCATTATGCCTTTTGTATTAAATTCGGATGCGATATCTGTGTTTCATCGTCAATAAGAGGGTCCAAGTGATACAGTAAACCTGAAGTGAAGCATCGGAAACTAAAACTGGACTCACAGCAGAGGTTCAAATCATAGAAAGGTAGAGTGTCAGTCCTCTTGTACTTAAGTCGGCATTGTGCCTTTTGAATTTAATTCCCATGCAATTTCTGAGCTTCATCTTCAAAAAGAAGGTCCAACGGATACAGTAAACCTGAAGTGAAAAATCAGAAACTAAAACTGGACTCACAGGAGAGGTTCAAATCACAGAAAGTGAGTTTGTCAATCCTCTTGTACTTAAGTCGGCATTATGCCTTTTGTAAAACATTCGGATGCAATTTCTGTGGTTCATCGTCAATAAGAACGTGCAAGTGATACAGTAGACCTGAAGTGAAGCATCGGAATCTAAAACTTGACTCACAGGAGTTGTTCAAATCATAGAAATTGTGAGTGTCAGTCCCCTTGTACTTAAGTCAGCATTGTGCCTTTTGTATTAAATTCGGATGCAATGTCTGTGTTTCATCGTCAATAAGAACGTCCAAGGTATACACGAAACCTGAAGTCAAGCATCGGAATCTAAAATTGCACTCACAGGAGAGGTTCAAATAATAGAAAGTGAGAGTGTCAGTCCTCTTGTTCTTAAGTCGGACTTGTGCCTTTTGTATTAAATTCGGATGAAATTTATGTGTTTCATCGACAATAAAAAAGTCCAACGGATACATTAAACCAGAAGTGAATCATCGGAATCTAAAACTGGACTCACAGAAGAGGTTCAAATCCTAGAAAGTTGGAGAATCAGTCCTCTTGTACTTATGTCGGCATTGTGCCTTTTGAATTTAATTCGGATACAATTTCTGTGTTTCATCGTCAATAAGAAGGTGCAAGGAATACAGGAAAACTGAAGTGAAGCATCGGAATCTAAAACTGGACTCACAGGAGAGGTTCAAATCATAGAAAGTGAGAGTGTCAGTCCTCTTTTCCTTAAGTCGGCATTGTGCCTTTTGTATTAAATTCCAATGCAATTTCTGTGTTTCATCGTCAATAAGAATGTCCAAGGTATACAGGAAACCTAAAGTGAAGCAACGGAATCTAAAACTGGACTCACACGAGAGGTTCAAATCATAGAAAGTGAGAGTGTCAGTCCTCTTGTACTTAAGTCGGCGTTGTGCCTTTTGTATTAAATTCGGATGCAATTGCTGTGTTTCATCGTCAATAAGAAAGTCCAATGTATACAGGAAACCTGAAGTGAAGCATCGGAATCTAAAACTGGACTCACAGGAGAGGTTCAAATCATAGAAAGTGAGAGTGTCAGTCCTCTTTTCCATAAGTCGACATTGTGCCTTTTGTATTAAATTCGGATGCAATTTCTGTGTTTCATCGTCAATAAGAAGGTCCAAGGGATACAGTAGACCTGAAGTGAAGCATCGGAATCTAAAACTGGACTCATAGGAGAGGTTCAAATCATAGAAAGTGAGAGTGTCAGTCCTCTTGTACTTAAGTCGGCATTGTGCCTTTTGTATTAAATTCGGATACAATTTCTGTGTTTCATCGTCAATAAGAAGGTCCAAGGTATACAGTAAAACTGAAGTGAAGCATCGGAATGTAAAACTGGACTCACAGGAGATTTTCAAATCATTGAAAGTGAAAGTGTCTTTCCTCTTGTACTTAAGTCGGCATTGTGCGTTTTGTATTAAATTCGGATGCAATTTCTGTGTTTCATCGTCAATAAGAAGGTCCAAGGTATACAGTAAACCTGAAGTGAAGCATTGGAATCTAAAACTGGACTCACAGAGGAGGTTCAATTCATAGAAAGTGAAAGTGTCAGTCCTCTTGTACTTAAGTCGGCATTGTGCCTTTTGTATTAAATTCGGTTGCAATTGCTGTGTTTCATCGTCAATAAGAGTGTCCAAGGTATACAGAAAACCAGAAGTGAAGCATCGGAATCTAAAACTAGGCTCACAGGAGAGGTTCAAATCATAGAAAGTTAGAGTGTCTATCCTTTCGTACTTACGTCGGCATTATGCCTTTTGTATTAAATTCGGATGCGATTTCGGTGTTTCATCGTCAAGAAGAGGGTCCAAGGGATACAGTAAACCTGAAGTGAAGCATCGGAAACTAAAACTGGACTCACAGGAGAGGTTCAAATCATAGAAAGATAGAGTGTCAGTCCTCTTGTACTTAAGTCGGCATTCTGCCTTTTGAATTTAATTCCGATGCAATTTCTGAGCTTCATCGTCAATAAGAAGGTCCAAGGGATACAGTAAACCTAAAGTGAAAAATCGGAAACTAGAACTGGATTCACAGGAGAGGTTCAAATCATAGAAAGTGAGATTGTAAGTCCTCTTGTACTTAAGTCTTCATTATGCCTTTTGTATTACATTCGGATGCAATTTCTGTGGTTCATCGTCAATAAGAAGGTGCACGTGATACAGTAGACCTGAAGTGAAGCATCGGAATCTAAAACTTGACTCACAGGAGTTGTTCAAATCATAGAAATTGAGAGTGTCAGTCCTCTTGTACTTAAGTCAGCATTGTGCCATTTTATTAAACTCGGATGCAATTTCCGTGTCCCATCGTCAATAAGAACGTCCAAGGTATACACGAAACCTGAAGTCAAGCATCGGAATCTAAAACTGGACTCACAGGAGAGGTTCAAATCATAGAAAGTGAGAGTGTCAGTCCTCTTGTACTTAAGTCGGCCTTGTGCCTTTTGTATTAAATTCGGATGCAATTTCTGTGTTTCATCGACAATAAGAAAGTCCAAGGGATACAGTAAACCTGAAGTGAATCATCGGAATCTAAAACTGGACTCACAGGAGAGGTTCAAATCATAGAAAGTGAGAGTGTCAGTCCTCTTGTACTTAAGTCAGCTTTGTGCCTTTTGTATCAAATTCGGATGCAATTATTGTGTTTCATCGTCAATAAGAACGTCCAAGGTATACACGAAACCTGAAGTCAAGCATCGGAATCTAAAACTGCACTCACAGGAGAGGTTCAAATCATAGAAAGTGGGAGTGTCAGTCCTCTTGTAATTAAGTCGGCCTTGTGCCTTTTGTATTAAATTCGGATGCAATTTCTGTGTTTCATCGACATAAGAAAGTCCAACGGATGCAGTAAACCTGAAGTGAATCATCGGAATCTAAAACTGGACTCACAGAAGAGGTTCAAATCATAGAAAGTTAGAGAGTCAGTCCTCTTGTACTTATGTCGGCATTGTGCCTTTTGAATTTAATTCAGATACAATTTCTGTGTTTCATCGTCAATAAGAAGGTGCAAGGTATACAGAAAACTTGAAGTGAAGCTTTGGAATCTAAAACTGGACTCACAGGAGAGGTTCAAATCATAGAAAGTGAGAGTGTCAGTCCTCTTTTCCATAAGTCGGCATTGGGCTTTTTGTATTAAATTCGGATGCAATTTCTGTGTTTCATCGTCAATAACAAGGTCCAAGGTATACAGGAAACCTGAAGTGAAGCGTCGGAATCTAAAACTGGACTCACAGGAGAGGTTAAAATCATAGAAAGTAAGAGTGTCAGTCCTCTTGTACTTAAGTCGGCGTTGTGCCTTTTGTATTAAATTCGGATGCAATTTCTGTGTTTCATCGTCAATAAGAAGGTCCAAAGTATACACGAAACCAGAAGTCAAGCATCGGAAACTAAAACTGGACTCACAGGGGAGGTTCAAATCATTGAAAGTGAGAGTGTCAGTCCTCTTGACCTTAAGTCGGCATTGTGCCTTTTGTATTAAATTCGGATGCAATTGCTGTGTTTCATCGTCAATAAGAAAGTCCAAGGGATACAGTAAACCTGAAGTGAAGCATCGGATTCTAAAACTGGACTCACAGGAGAGGTTCAAATCATAGAAAGTGAGAGTGTCAGTCCTCTTTTCCATAAGTCGGCAATGTGCCTTTTGTATTAAATTCGGATGCAATTTCTGTGTTTCATCGCCAATAAGAAGGTCCAAGGGATACAGTAGACCTGAAGTGAAGCATCGGAATCTAAAACTGGACTCATAGCAGAGGTTCAAATCATAAAAAGTGAGAGTGTCAGTCCTCTTGTACTTAAGTCGGCATTGTGCTTTTTGTAATAAATTTGGATTCAATTTCTGTGTTTCATCGTCAGTAAGAAGGTCCAAGGGATACAGTAAAACTGAAGTGAAGCATCGGAATCTAAAACTGGACTCACAGGAGAGGTTCAAATCATAGAATGTGAGAGTGTCTATCCTTTCGTACTTAAGTTTGCATTATGCCTTTTGTATTAAATTCGGATGTGATTTCTGTGTTTCATCGTCAATAAGAGATTCCAAGGGATACAGTAAACCTGAAGTGAAGCATCGGAAATTAAAACTGGACTCACAGGAGAGGTTCAAATCATAGAAAGGTAGAGTGTCAGTCCTCTTGTACTTAAGTCGGCATTGTCCATTTTGAATTTAATTCCGATGCAATTTCTGAGTTTCATCGTCAAAAAGAAGGTCCAACGGATACAGTAAACCTGAATTGAAAAATCGGAAACTAAAACTGGACTCACAGGAGAGTTTCAAATCATAGAAAGTGAGATTGTCTGTCCTCTTGTACTTAAGTCGGCATTATGCCTTTTGTATTTTATTCGGATGCAATTTCTGTGGTTCATCGTCAATAAGAAGGTGCAAGTGATACAGTAGACCAGAAGTGCAGCATCGGAATCTAAATATTGACTCACAGGAGTTGTTCAAATCATAGAAATTGAAAGTGTCAGTCCTCTTGTACTTAAGTCAGCATTGTGCCTTTTTATTAAACTCGGATGCAATTTCTGTGTCTCATCGTCAATAAGAACGTCCAAGGTATACACGAAACCTGTAGTCAAGCATCGGAATCTAAAACTGGACTCACAGGAGAGGATCAAATCATAGAAAGTGAGAGTGTCAGTCCTCTTGTACTTAAGTCAGCCTTGTGCCTTTTGTATTTAATTCGGATGCAATTTCTGTGTTTCATCGACAATAAGAAAGTCCAAGGGATACAGTAAACCTGAAGTGAATCATCGGAATCTAAAACTGGACTCACAGGAGAGGTTCAAATCATAGAAAGTGAGAGTGTCAGTCCTCTTTTCCTTAAGTCGGCATTGTGCCTTTTGTATTAAATTCGGATGCAATTTCTGTGTTTCATCGTCAATAAGAAGGTCCAAAGTATACAGGAAACCTGAAGTGAATCATCGGAATCTATAACTGGACTCACAGGAGAGGTTCAAATCATAGAAAGTGTGAGTGTCAGTCCTCTTGTACTTAAGTCGGAATTGTGCCTTTTGTATTAAATTCGTATACAATTTCTGTGTTTCCTCGTCAATAAGAAGATCCAAGGTATACAGTACACCTGAAGTGAAGCATCTGATCTAAAAGTGGACTCAAAGGGCAGGTTCAATTCATAGAAAGTGAAAGTGTCAGTCCTCTTGTACTGAAGTCGGCATTGTGCCTTTTGTATTAAATTCGCATGCAATTGCTGTGTTTCATCGTCAATAAGAAAGTCCAAGGGATACAGTAAACCTAAAATGAATCATCGGAAACTAAAACTGGACTCACAGAAGAAGTTCAAATCATAGAAAGTTAGAGAGTCAGTCCTCTTGTACTTATGTCGGCATTGTGCCTTTCCAATTTAATTCGGATGCAACTTCTGTGTTTCATTGTCAATAAGAAGGTCCAAGGTATACAGGAAACCTGAGGTGAAGCATCGGAATCTAAAACTGGTCTCACAGGAAAGGTTCAAATCATGGAAAGATAGAGTGTCAGGCCTCTTGTACTTAAGTCGACATTATGCCTTTTGTATTAAATTCGGATGCGATTTCTGTGTTTCATCGTCAATAAGAGAGTCCAAGGGATACAGTAAACCTGAAGTGAAGCATCGAAATCTAAAACTGGACTCACAGGAGAGGTTCAAATCATAGAAAGGAAGAGTGTCAGTCCTCTTGTACTTAAGTCGGCATTGTGCATTTTGAATTTAATTCCGATGAAATTTCTGAGCCACATCGTCAAAAAGAAGGTCTAAAGGATACAGTAAAACTGAATTGAAAAATCAGAAACTAAAACTGGACTCACAGGAGAGTTTCAAATCATAGAAAGTGAGATTGTCAGTCCTCTTGTACTTAAGTCGGCATTATGCCTTTTGTATTACATTCGGATGCAATTTCTGTGGTTCATCGTCAATAAGAAGGTGCAAGTGACACAGTAGACCTGAAGTGAAGCATCGGAATCTAAATATTGACTCACAGGAGTTGTTCAAATCATAGAAAATGAAAGTGTCAGTCCTCTTGTACTTTAGTCAGCATTGTGCCTTTTTATTAAACTCGGATGCAATTTCTGTGTCTCATCGTCAATAAGAACATCCAAGGTATACACGAAACAAGTAGTCAAGCATCGGAATCTAAAACTGGACTCACAGGAGAGGTTCAAATCATAGAAAGTGAGAGTGTCAGTCCTCTTGTACTTAAGTCAGCCTTGTGCCTTTTGTATTAAATTCGGATGCAATTTCTGTGTTTCATCGACAATAAGAAAGTCCAAGGGATACAGTAAACCTGAAGTGAATCATCGGAATCTAAAACTGGACTCACAGGAGAGGTTCAAATCATAGAAAGTGAGAGTGTCAGTCCTCTTTTCCTTAAGTCGGCATTGTGCCTTTTGTATTAAATTCGGATGCAATTTCTGTGTTTCATCGTCAACAAGAAGGTCCAAGGTATACAGGAAACCTGAAGTGAATCATTGGAATCTAAAACTGGACTCACAGGAGAGGTTCAAATCACAGAAAGTGTGAGTGTCAGTCCTCTTGTTCTTAAGTCGGCATTGTGCCGTTTGTATTAAATTCGGATGCAATTTCTTGTTTCCTCGTCAATAAGAAGGTCCAAGGTATACAGTAAACCTGAAGTGAAGCATCGGATCTAAAACTGGACTCAAAGGGCAGGTTCAATTCATAGAAAGTGAAAGTGTCAGTCCTCTTGTACTTAAGTCGGCATTATGCCTTTTGTATCAAATTCGGATGCAATTGCTGTGTTTCATCGTCAATAAGAAAGTCCAAGGGATACAGTAAAGCTGAAATGAATCATCGGAAACTAAAACTGGACTCACAGAAGAAGTTCAAATCATAGAAAGGTAGAGAGTCAGTCCTCTTGTACTTATGTCGGCATTGTGCCTTTCGAATTTAATTCGGATGCAATTTCTGTGTTTCATCGTCAATAAGAAGGTCCAAGGTATACAGGAAACCTGAGGTGAAGCATCAGAATCTAAAACTGGACTCACAGGAGAGGTTCAAATCATGGAAAGATAGAGTGTCAGTCCTCTTGTACTTAAGTCGGCATTATGCCTTTTGTATTAAATTCGGATGCGATTTCTGTGTTTCATCGTCAATAAGAGGGTCCAAGGGATACAGTAAACCTGAAGTGAAGCATCGGAATCTAAAACTGGACTCACAGGAGAGGTTCAAATCATAGAAAGTAAGAGTGTCAGTCCTCTTGTACTTAAGTCGGCATTATTCCTTTTGTATTAAATTCGGATGCAATTTCTGTGTTTCATCGTCATTAAGAAGGTCCAAGGTATACAGTAAACCTGAAGTGAAGCATCGGAATCTAAAACTGGGCTCACAGGAGAGGTTCAAATCATAGAAAGTGAGAGTGTCTATCCTCTCGTACTTAAGTCGGCATTATGCCTTTTGTATTAAATTCGGATGCGATTTCTGTGTTTCATCGTCAATAAGAGGGTCCAAGGGATACAGTAAACCTGAAGTGAAGCATCGGAATCTAAAACTGGACTCACTGGAGACGTTCAAATCATAGAAAGGTAGAGTGTCAGTATTCTTGTACTTAATTCGGCATTGTGCCTTTTGAATTTAATTCCGATGCAATTTCTGTGTTACATCGTCAATAAGAACGTCCAAGGTATACAGTAAACCTGAAGCGAAGCATCGGAATCTAAAGCTGGACTCACAGGGGAGGTTCAATTCATAGAAAGTGAAAGTGTCAGTCCTCTTGTACTTAAGTCGGCATTGTGCCTTTTGTATTAAATTCGGATGCAATTGCTGTGTTTCATCGTCAATAAGAAAGTCCAAGGGATACAGTAAACCTGAAGTGAACCATCGGAATCTAAAACTGGACTCACAGAAGAGGTTCAAGTCATAGAAAGTTAGAGAGTCAGTCCTCTGGTACTTATGTCGCCATTGTCCCTTTTGAATTTAATTCGGATGCAATTTCTTGTTTTCATCGTCAATAAGAAGGTCCAATGAATACAGGAAACCTGAAGTGAAGCATCGGAATCTAAAACTGGACTCACAGGAGAGGTTCAAATCATAGAAAGTGAGAGTGTCAGTCCTCTTTTCCATAAGTCGGGAATCTGCCTTTTGTATTAAATTCGGATGCAATTTCTGTGTTTCATCGTCAATAAGAAGGTCCAAGGGATACAGTAGACCTGAAGTGAAGCATCGGATTCTAAAACTGGACTCATAGGAGAGGTTCAAATCATAGAAAGTGAGAGTGTCAGTCCTCTTTTCCTTAAGTCGGCATTGTGCCTTTTGTATTAAATTCAAATGCAATTTCTGTGTTTCATCGTCAATAAGAAGGTGCAAGTGATACAGTAGACCTGAAGTGAAGCATCGGAATCTAAATATTGACTCACAGGAGTTGTTCAAAGCATAGAAATTGAAAGTGTCAGTCCTCTTGTACTTAAGTCAGCATTGTGCCTTTTTATTAAACTCGGATGCAATTTCTGTGTCTCATCGTCAATAAGAACGTCCAAGGTATACACGAAACCTGTAGTCAAGCATCGGAATCTAAAACTGGACTCACAGGAGGGGTTCAAATCATAGAAAGTGAGAGTGTCAGTCCTCTTGTACTTAAGTCAGCCTTGTGCCTTTTGTATTAAATTCGGATGCAATTTCTGTGTTTCATCGACAATAAGAAAGTCCAAGGGATACAGTAAACCTGAAGTGAATCATCCGAATCTAAAACTGGCCTCACAGGAGAGGATCAAATCATAGAAAGTGAGTGTGTCAGTCCTCTTTTCCTTAAGTCGGCATTGTGCCTTTTGTATTAAATTCGGATGCAATTTCTGTGTTTCATCGTCAATAAGAAGGTCCAAGGTATACAGGAAACCTGAAGTGAATCATCGGAATCTAAAACTGGACTCACAGGAGAGGTTCAAATCATAGAAAGTGTGAGTGTCAGTCCTTTTGTACTTAAGTCGGAATTGTGCCTTTTGTATTAAATTCGTATACAATTTCTGTGTTTCATCGTCAATAAGAAGGTCCAAGGGATACAGTAAACCTGAAGTGAAGCATCGGAATCTAAAACAGGACTCACAGGAGAGGTTTACATCATAGAAAGTGAGAGTGTCAGTCCTCTTGTACTCAAGTCGGCATTGTGCCGTTTGTATTAAATTCGGATGCAATTTCTGTGTTTCCTCGTCAATAAGAAGGTCCAAGGTATACAGTAAACCTGAAGTGAAGCATCGGATCTAAAACTGGACTCAAAGGGCAGGTTCAATTCATAGAAAGTGAAAGTGTCAGTCCTCTTGTACTTAAGTCGGCATTGTGCCTTTTGTATTATATTCGGATGCAATTGCTGTGTTTCATCGTCAATAAGAAGGTCCAAGGTATACAGGAAACCTGAGGTGAAGCATCGGAATCTAAAACTGGACTCACAGGAGAGGTTCAAATCATGGAAAGATAGAGTGTCAGTCCTCTTGTACTTAAGTCGGCATTATGCCTTTTGTATTAAATTCGGATGCGATTTCTGTGTTTCATCGTCAATAAGAGGGTCCAAGTGATACAGTAAACCTGAAGTGAAGCATCGGGATCTAAAACTGGACTCACAGGAGAGGTTCAAATCATAGAAATGTAGGGTGTCTGTCCTCTTGTACTTAAGTCGGCATTGTGCCTTTTGAATTTAATTCCGATGCAATTTCTGAGCTTCTACGTCAAAAAGAAGGTCCAACGAATACAGTAAACCTGAAGTAAAATATCGGAATCTAAAACTGGACTCACAGGAGAGGTTCAAATCATAGAAAGTGAGAGTATCAGTCCTCTTGCACTTAAATCGGCATTATTCCTTTTGTATTAAATTCGGATGCAATTTCTGTGTTTCATCGTCATTAAGAAGGTCCAAGGTATACAGTAAACCTGAAGTGAAGCATCGGAATCTAAAACTGGGCTCACAGGAGAGGTTCAAATCATAGAAAGTGAGAGTGTCTATCCTCTCCTACTTAAGTCGGCATTATGCCTTTTGTATTAAATTCGGATGCGATTTCTGTGTTTCATCGTCAATAAGAGGGTCCAAGGGATACAGTAAACCTGAAGTGAAGCATCGGAATCTAAAACTGGACTCACTGGAGACGTTCAAATCATAGAAAGGTAGCGTGTCAGTATTCTTGTACTTAAGTCGGCATTGTGCCTTTTGATTTTAATTCCGATGCAATTTCTGTGTTTCATCGTCAATAAGAACGTCCAAGGTATACACGAAACCTGAAGTCAAGCATCGGAATCTGAAACTGGACTCACAGGAGGTGTTTAAATCATAGAAAGTGAGAGTGTCAGTCCTGTTGTACTTATGTTGGCATTGTGCCTTTTGTATTAAATTCGGATGCAATTTCTGTGTTTCATCGTCAATAAGAACGTCCAAGGTGTACACGAAACCTGAAGTCAAGCATCGGAATCTAAAACTGCACTCACAGGAGAGGTTCAAATCATAGAAAGTGAGATTGTCAGTCCTCTTGTACTTAAGTCGGCATTGTGCCTTTTGTATTAAATTCGGATGCAATTTCTGTGTTTCATCGACAATAAGAAGGTCCAAGGGATACAGTAAACCTGAAGTGTATCATCGGAATCTAAAACTGGACTCACAGAAGAGGTTCAAATCATAGAAAGATAGAGAGTCAGTCCTCTTGTACTTATGTCGGCATTGTGCCTTTTGAATTTAATTCGGATGCAATTTCAGTGTTTCATCGTCAATAAGAAGGTCCAAGGTATATAGTAGACCTGAAGTGAGGCATCGGAATCTAAAACTGGACTCACAGGAGAGGTTCAAAAACATAAAAAGTGAGAGTGTAAGTCCTCTTGTACTTAAGTCGGCATTGTGAATTTTGTATTAAATTCGGATACAATTTCTGTGTTTCATCGTCAATAAGAATTTCCAAGGTATACAGTAAACCTGAAGTGAAGCATCGGAATCTAAAACTGGACTCACAGGAGAGGTTCAAATCATAGAAAGTGTGAGTGTCACTCCTCTTGTACTTAAGTCGGCATTGTGCCTTTTGTATTAATTTCGGAAACAATTTCTGTGTTTCATCGTCAACAAGAAGGTCCAAGGGATACAGTAAACCTGAAGTGAAGCATCGGAATCTAAAACTGGACTCACAGGAGAGGTTCATATCATAGAAATGTAGAGTGTCAGTCCTCTTGTACTTAAGTCGGCATTGTGCCGTTTGTATTAAATTCGAATGCAATTTCTGTGTTTCATCGTCAATAATAACGTCCAAGGTGTACACGAAGCCTGAAGTCAAGCATCGGAATCTAAAACTGGACACACAGGAGAAGTTCAAATCATAGAAAGTGAGAGTGTCAGTCCTATACTCCTTAAGTCGGCATTGTGCCTTTTATATTATATTCGGATGCAATGTCTTTGTTTCATGGTCAATAAGAAGGTCCAAGGGATACAGTAGACCTGAAGTGAAGCATCAGAATCTAAAACTGGACTCACAGGATAGGTTCAAATCACAGAAAGTGAGAGTGTCAGTCCTCTTGTACTTAAGTCGGCATTGAGCCTTTTGTATTAAATTCGGATGCAATTTCTGTGTTTCATCGTCAATAAGGTCTAAGGTATACAGTAAACCGGAAGTGACGCATCGGAATCTAAAACTGGACTCAAAGGACAGGTTCAAATCGTAGAAAGTTAGAGTGTCAGTCCTCTTGTACTTAAGTCAGCATTGTGCCTTTTGAATTTAATTCCGATGCAATTTCTGAGCTTCATCGTCAAAAAGAAGGTCCAACGGATACAGTAAACCAGAAGTAAAAAATCGGAATCCAAAACTGGACTCACAGGAGAGGTTCAAATCATAGAAAGTGAGAGTGTCAGTCCTCTTGTACTTAAGTCGGCATTATTCCTTTTGTATTAAATTCGGATGCGATTTCTGTGTTTCATCGTCAATAAGAGGGTCCAAGGGATACAGTAAACCTGAAGTGAAGCATCGGAATCTAAAACTGGACTCACAGGAGACGTTCAAATCATAGAAAGGTAGAGTGTCAGTCCTCTTGTACATAAGTCGACATTGTGCCTTTTGAATTTAATTTCGATGCAATTTCTGTGTTTCATTGTCAATAAGAACGTCCAAGGTATACACGAAACCTGAAGTCAAGCATCGGAATCTGAAACTGGACTCACAGGAGGTGTTCAAAACATAGAAAGTGAGAGTGTCAGTCCTCTTGTACTCAAGTCGGCATTGTGCCTTTTGTATTAAATTCGAATGCAATTTCTGTGTTTCATCGTCAATAATAACGTCCAAAGTGTACACGAAACCTGAAGTCAAGCATCGGAATCCAAAACTGGACTCACAGGAGAGGTTCAAAACATAGAAAGTGAGAGTGTCAGTCCTCTTGTACTTAAGTCGGCATTGTGCCTTTTGTATTAAATTCGGATGCCATTTCTGTGTTTCACCGTCAATAAGGAAGTTCAAGGGATACAGTAAACCTGTAGTGAATCATCGGAATCAAAAACTGGACTCACAGAAGAGGTTCAAATCATAGATATTTAGAGAGTCAGTCCTCTTGTACATATGTCGGCATTGTGCCTTTTGAATTTAATTCAGATGCAATTTCCTTGTTTCATCGTCAGAAAGAAGGTCCAAGGTATACAGTAAACCTGAAGTGAGGCATCGGAATCTAAAACTGGAAGCACAGGAGAGGTTCAAATCATAGAAAGTGAGAGTGTCCGTCCTCTTGTACTTAAGACGGCATTGTGAATTTTGTATTAAATTCGGATACAGTTTCTGTGTTTCATCGTCAATAAGAACGTCCAAGGTATACACGAAACCTGAAGTCAAGTTTCGGAATCTAAAACTGCACTCACAGGAGGGGTTCAAATCATAGAAAGTGAGAGTGTCAGTCCTCTTGTACTTAAGTCGGCCTTGTGCTTTTTGTATTAAATTCGGATGCAATTTCTGTGTTTCATCGTCAATAAGAAGGTCCAAGGTATACAGTAAACCAGAAGTGAAGCATCGGAATTTTAAAGTGGACTCACAGGGGAGGTTCAATTCATAGAAAGTGAAAGTGTCAGTCCTCTTGTACTTAAGTCGGCATTGTGCCTTTTGTATTAAATTCGGATGCAATTTCTGTGTTTCATCGTCAATAAGAAGGTCCAAGGTATACAGTAAACCAGAAGTGAAGCATCGGAATTTTAAAGTGGACTCACAGGGGAGGCTCAATTCATAGAAAGTGAAAGTGTCAGTCCTCTTGTACTTAAGTCGGCATTGTGCCTTTTGTATTAAATTCGGATGCAATTGCTGTGTTTCATCGTCAATAAGAAGGTCCAAGGTATACAGTAAACCTGAAGTGAAGCATCGGAATCTAAAACTGGACTAACAGGAGAGGTTCAAATCATAGAAAGTTAGAGAGTCAGTCCTCTTGTATTTAAGTCGGCATTGTGCCTTTAGAATTTAATTCGAATGCAATTTCCGTGTTTCATCGTCAATAAGAAGGTCCAAGGTATACAGGAAACCAGAAGTGAAGCATCGGAATCTAAAACTGGGCTCACAGGAGAGGTTCAAATCATAGAAAGTGAGAGTGTCTATCCTCTTGTACTTATGTCGGCATTATGCCTTTTGTATTAAATCCGGATGCGATTTCTGTGTTTCATCTTCAATATGAGGGTCCAAGGGATACAGTAAACCTGAAGTGAAGGATCGGAATTTAAAACTGGACTCACAGGAGAGGTTCAAATCATAGAAAGGTAGAGTTTCAGTCCTCTTGTACTTAAGTCGGCATTGTGCCTTTTGAATTTCATTCCGATGGACTTTCTGAGCTTCATCGTCGAAAAGAAGGTCCAACGGATACAGTAGACCTGAAGTAAAAAATCGGAATCTAAAACTGGACTCACAGGAGAGGTTCAAATCATAGAAAGTGAGAGTGTCAGTCCTCTTGTACTTAAGTCGGCATTATTCCTTTTGTATTAAATTCGGATGCAATTTCTGAGCTTCATCGTCAAAAAGAAGGTCCAACGGATACAGTAAACCAGAAGTAAAAAATCGGAATCTAAAACTGGACTCACAGGAGAGGTTCAAATCATAGAAAGTGAGATTGTCAGTCCTCTTGTACTTAAGTCGGCATTATGCCTTTTGTATTACATTCGGATGCAATTTCTGTGGTTCATCGTCAATAAGAAGGTGCAAGTGATACAGTAGACCTGAAGTGAAGCATCGGAATCTAAAACTTGACTCACAGGAGTTGTTCAAATCACAGAAATTGAGAATGTCAGTCCTCTTGTACTTAAGTCAGCATTGTGCCTTCTTATTAAACTCGGATGCAATTTCTGTGTCTCATCGTCAATAAGAACGTCCAAGGTATACACGAAACCTGAAGTCAAGTTTCGGAATCTAAAACTGCACTCACAGGAGGGGTTCAAATCATAGAAAGTGAGAGTGTCAGTCCTCTTGTACTTAAGTCGGCCTTGTGCTTTTTGTATTAAATTCGGATGCAATTTCTGTGTTTCATCGGCAATAAGAAAGTCCAAAGGATACAGTAAACTTGAACTGAATCATCGGAATCTAAAACTGGACTCACAGAAGAGGTTCAAATCATAGAAAGTTAGGGAGTCAGTCCTCTTGTACTTATGTCGGCATTGTGCCTTTTGAATTTAATTCGGATACAATTTCTGTGTTTCATCGTCAATAAAAAGGTGCAAGGTATACAGGAAACCTGAAGTGAAGCTTTGGAATCTAAAACTGGACTCACAGGAGAGGTTCATATCATAGAAAGTGAGAGTGTCAGTCCTCTTGTACTTAAGTCGGCATTGTGCCTTTTGTATTAAATTCGGATGCAATTTCTGTGTTTCATCGTCAATAAGAAGGTCCAAGGTATACAGTAAACCTGAAGTGAAGCTTTGGAATCTAAAACTGGACTCACAGGAGAGGTTAAAATCATAGAAAGTGTGAGTGTCAGTCTTCTTTTCCTTAAGTCGCCATTGTGCCTTTTGTATTAAATTCGGATGCAATTTCTGTGTTTCATCGTCAATAAGAAGGTCCAAGGTATACAGGAAACCTGAAGTGAAGCATCGGAATCTAAAACTGGACTCACAGGAGAGGTTCAAATCATAGAAAGTGAGAGTGTCAGTCCTCTTGTACTTAAGTCGGCGTTGTGCCTTTTGTATTAAATTCGGATGCAATATCTGTGTTTCATCGTCAATAAGAAGGTCCAAGGGATACAGTGGACCTGAAGTGAAGCATCGGAATCTAAAACTGGACTCATAGGGGAGATTCAAATCATAGAAAGTGAGATTGTCATTCCTTCTGTACTTAAGTCGGCATTGTGCCTTTTGTATTAATTTCGGATGCAATTTCTGTGTTTCATCGTCAATAAGAAGGTCTAAGGGATACAGTAGACATGAAGTGAAGCATCAGAATCTAAAACTGGACTCACAGGAGAGGTTCACATCGTAGAAAGTGAGAGAGTCAGTCCTCTTGTACTTAAGTATGCATTGTGCATTTTGTATGAAATTTGGATACAATTTCTGTGATGCATCGTCAATAAGAAGGTCCAAGGGATACAGTAAACCTGAAGTGAAGGAACGGAATCTAAAACTGGACTCACAGAAGAGGTTCAAATCATAGAAAGTGAGAGTGTCAGTCCTCTTGTACTTAAGTCGGCATTGTGCCTTTTGTATTAAATTCGGATGCAATTTCTGTGTTTCATCGTCAATAAGATGGTCCAAGGTATATAGTAAACCTGAAGTGAAGCATCGGAATCTAAAACTGGACTCACAGGGGAGGTTCAATTCATAGAAAGTGAGAGTGTCAGTCCTCTTGTACTTAAGTCGGCATTGTGCCTTTTGTATTAAATTCGGATGCAATTGCTGTGTTTCATCGTCAATAAGAAAGTCCAAGGGATACAGTAAACCTGAAGTGAATCATCGGAATCTATAACTGGACTCACAGAAGAGGTTCAAATCATAGAAAGTTAGAGAGTCTGTCCTCTTGTACTTATGTCGGCATTGTGCCCTTTGAATTTAAATCGGATGCAATTTCTTGTTTTCATCGTCAATAAGAAGGTCCAATGTATACAGGAAACCTGAAGTGAAGCATCGGAATCTAAAACTGGACTCACAGGAGAGGTTCAAATCATAGAAAGTGAGAGTGTCAGTCCTCTTTTCCATAAGTCGGCATTGTGCCTTTTGTATTAAATTCGGATGCAATTTCTGTGTTTCATCGTCAATAAGAAGGTCCAAGGGATACAGTGGACCTGAAGTGAAGCATCGGAATCTAAAACTGGACTCATAGGAGAGGTTCAAATCATAGAAAGTGAGATTGTCATTCCTCTTGTACTTAAGTCGGCATTGTGCCTTTTGTATTAAATTCGGATACAATTTCTGTGTTTCATAGTCAATAAGAAGTTCCAAGGGATACAGTAAACCTGAAGTGAAGCATCGGAATCTAAAACTGGACTCACAGGAGAGGTTCAAATCATAGAAAGTGAGAGTGTCAGCCCTCTTGTACTTAAGTCGGCATTGTGCCATCTGTATTAAATTCGGATGCCATTTCTGTGTTTCATCGTCAATAAGAAGGTCCAAGGTATACAGTAAATCTGAAGTGAAGCATCGGAATCTAAAACTGGACTCACAGGTGAGGTTCAATTCATAGAAAGTGAAAGTGTCAGCCCTCTTGTACTTAAGTCGGCATTGTGCCTTTTGTATTAAATTCGGATGCAATTGCTGTGTTTCATCGTCAATAAGAATGTCCAAGGTATAAAGGAAACCAGAAGTGAAGTATCGGAATCTAAAACTGGGCTCACAGGAGATGTTCAAATCATAGAAAGTGAGAGTGTCTATCCTTTCGTACTTAGGTCGGCATTATGCCTTTTGTATTAAATTCGGATGCGATTTCTGTGTTTCATCGTCAATAAGAGGGTCCAAGGGGTACAGTAAACCTGAAGTGAAGCATCGGAATCTAAAACTGGACTCACAGGAGAGGTTCAAATCATAGAAAGTGAGATTGTCAGTCCTATTGTACTTAAGTCGGCATTGTGCCTTTTGAATTTAATTCCGATGCAATTTCTGAGCTTCACCGTCAAAATGAAGGTCCAACGGATACAGTAAACCTGAAGTGAAAAATCGGAAACTAAAACTTGACTCACAGGAGTTGTTCAAATCATAGAAATTGAGAGTGTCAGTCCTCTTGTACTTAAGTCAGCATTGTGCCTTTTTATTAAACTCGGATGCAATTTCTCTGTCTCACCGTCAATAAGAACGTCCAAGGTATACACGAAACCTGAAGTCAAGCATCGGAATCTAAAACTGGACTCATAGGAGAGGTTCAAATCATAGAAAGTGAGAGTGTCAGTCCTCTTGTACTTAAGTCGGCATTGTGACGTTTGTATTAAATTCGGATGCAACTTCTGTGTTTCATCGTCAATAAGAAGGTCCAAGGTATACAGTAAACCTGAAGTGAAGCATCGGAATCTAAAACTGGAATCACAGGGGTGGTTCAATTCATAGAAAGTGAAAGTGTCAGTCCTCTTGTACTTAAGTCGGCATTGTGCCTTTTGTATTAAATTCGGATGCAATTGCTGTGTTTCATCGTCAATAAGAAAGTCCAAGGGATACAGTAAACCTGAGGAGAAGCATCGGAATCTAAAACTGGACTCACAGGGGAGGTTCAATTCATAGACAGTGAAAGTGTCAGTCCCCTTGTACTTAAGTCGGCATTGTGCCTTTTGTATTAAATTCGGATGCAATTGCTGTGTTTCATCGTCAATAAGAAGGTCCAAGGTAGACAGGAAACTTGAAGTGAAGCATCGGAATCTAAAACTGGACTCACAGGAGAGGTTCAAATCATAGAAAGTGACAGTGTCTATCCTCTCGTACTTAAGTTGGCATTATGCCTTTTGTATTAAATTCGGATGCGATTTCTGTGTTTCATCGTCAATAAGAGGGTCCAAGGGATACAGTAAACCTGAAGTGAAGCATCGGAATCTAAAACTGGACTCACAGGAGAGCTTCAAATCATAGAAAGTGGGAGTGTCAGTCCTCTTTTCCTTATGTCGGCATTGTGCCTTTTGTATTAAATTCGAATGCAATTTCTGTGTTTCATCGTCAATACGAAGGTCCAAGGTAGACAGGAAACCTGAAGTGAAGCATCGGAATCTAAAACTGGACTCACAAGAGTGGTTCAAATCATAGAAAGTGAGAGTGTCAGTCCTCTTGTACTTAAGTCGGCGTTGTGCCTTTTGTATTAAATTCGGATGCAATTTCTGTGTTTCATCGTCAATAAGAAGGTCCAAGGGATACAGTTGACCTGAAGTGAAGCATCAGAATCTAAAACTGGACTCACAGGAGAGGTTCAAATCATAGAAAGTGAGAGTGTCAGTCCTCTCGTACTTAAGTCGGCATTGTGCCTATTGTATTAAATTCGGATGCAATTTCTGTGTTTCATCGTCAATAAGATGGTCCAAGGTATACAGTAAACCTGAAGTAAAGCATCGGAATCTAAAACTGGACTCACAGGGGAGGTTCAATTCATAGAAAGTGAGAGTGTCAGTCCTCTTGTACTTAAGTCGGCATTGTGCCTTTTGTATTAAATTCGGATGCAATTGCTGTGTTTCATCGTCAATAAGAAAGTCCAAGGGATACAGTAAACCTGAAGTGAATCATCGGAATCTAAAACTGGACTCACAGAAGAGGTTCAAATCATAGAAAATTAGAGAGTCAGTGCTCTTGTACTTATGTCGGCATTGTGCCTTTTGAATTTAATTCGGATGCAATTTCTTGTTTTCATCGTCAATAAGAAGGTCCAATGTATACACGAAACCTGACGTGAAGCATCGGAATCTAAAACTGGACTCACAGGAGAGGTTCAATTCATAGAGAGTGAGAGTGTCAGTCCTCTTTTCCATAAGTCGGCATTGTGCCTTTTGTATTAAATTCGGATGCAATTTCTGTGTTTCATCGTCAATAAGAAGGTCCAAGGGATACAGTAGACCTGAAGTGAAGCATCGGAATCTAAAAGTGGACTCATAGGAGAGGTTCAAATCATAGAAAGTGAGAGTGTCATTCCTCTTGTACTTAAGTCGCCATTGTGCCTTTTGTATTAAATTCGGATACAATTTCTGTGTTTCATCGTCAATAAGAAGTTCCAAGGGATACAGTAAACCTGAAGTGAAGCATCGGAATCTAAAACTGGACTCACAGGAGAGGTTCAAATCATAGAAAGTGAGAGTGTCAGCCCTCTTGTACTTAAGTCGGCATTGTGCCATTTGTATTAAATTCGGATGCAATTTCTGTGTTTCATCGTCAATAAGAAGGTTCAAGGTATACAGTAAATCTGAAGTGAAGCATCGGAATCTAAAACTGGGCTCACAGGTGATGTTCAAATCATAGAAAGTGAGAGTGTCTATCCTTTCGTACTTAAGTCGGCATTATGCCTTTCGAATTTAATTCGGATGCAATTTCTGTGTTTCATCGTCAATAAGAAGGTCCAAGGTATACAGGAAATCTGAAGTGAAGCATCGGAATCTAAAACTGGACTCACAGAAGAAGTTCAAATCATAGTAAGTTAGAGAGTCAGTCCTCTTGTACTTATGGCGGCATTGTGCCTTTCGAATTTAATTCGGATGCAATTTCTGTGTTTCATCGTCAATAAGAAGGTCCAAGGTATACAGGAAATCTGAAGTGAAGCATCGGAATCTAAAACTGGACTCACAGGAGAGGTTCAAATCATAGAAAGTGAGATTGTCAGTCCTCTTGTACTGAAGTCGGCATTATGCCTTTTGTATTACATTCGGATGCAATTTCTGTGGTCCATCGTCAATAAGAAGGTAAAAGTGATACAGTAGACCTGAAGTGAAGCATCGGAATCTAAAACTTGACTCACAGGAGTTGTTCAAATCATAGAAATTGAGAGTGTCAGTCCTCTTGTACTTATGTCAGCATTGTGCCTTTTTATTAAACTCGGATGCGATTTCTCTGTCTCACCGTCAATATGAACGTCGAAGGTATACACGAAACCTGAAGTCAAGCATCGGAATCTAAAACTGGACTCACAGGAGAGGTTCAAATCATAGAAAGGTAGAGTGTCTGTCCTATTGTACTTAAGTCGGCATTGTGCCTTTTGAATTTAATTCTGATGCAATATCTGAGCTTCATCGTCAAAAAGAAGGTCCAACGGATACATTAAACCTGAAGTGAAAAATCGGAAACTAAAACTGGACTCACAGGGGAGGTTCAATTCATAGAAAGTGAAAGTGTCAGTCCTCTTGTACATAAGTCGGCATTGTGCCTTTTGTATTAAATTCGGATGCAATTGCTGTGTTTCACTGTCAATAAGGAAGTCCAAGGGATACAGTAAACCGGAAGTGAATCATCGGAAACTAAAACTGGACTCACAGAAGAAGTTCAAATCATAGTAAGTTAGAGAGTCAGTCCTCTTGTACGTATGTCGGCATTGTGCCTTTCGAATTTAATTCGGATGCAATTTCTGTGTTTCATCGTCAATAAGAAGGTCCAAGGTATACAGGAAATCTGAAGTGAAGCATCGGAATCTAAAACTGGACTCACAGGAAAGGTTCAAATCATAGAAAGTAAGATTGTCAGTCCTCTTGTACTTAAGTCGGCATTATGCCTTTTGTATTACATTCGGATGCAATTTCTGTGGTTCATCGTCAATAAGAAGGTAAAAGTGATACAGTAGACCTGAAGTGAAGCATCGGAATCTAAAACTTGACTCACAGGAGTTGTTCAAATCATAGAAATTGAGAGTGTCAGTCCTCTTGTACTTAAGTCAGCATTGTGCCTTTTTATTAAACTCGGATGCGATTTCTCTGTCTCACCGTCAATATGAACGTCGAAGGTATACACGAAACCTGAAGTCAAGCATCGGAATCTAGAACTGGACTCACAGGAGAGGTTCAAATCATAGAAAGTGAGAGTGTCAGTCCTCTTGTACTTAAGTCGGCATTGTGCCGTTTGTATTAAATTCGGATCCAATTTCTGTGTTTCATCGTCAATAAGAAGGTCCAAGGTATACAGTAAACCTGAAGTGAAGCATCGGAATCTAAAACTGGACTCACAGGGGAGGTTCAAATCATAGAAAGTGAGAGTGTCAGCCCTCTTGTACTTAAGTCGGCATTGTGCCATTTGTATTAAATTCGGATGCAATTTCTGTGTTTCATCGTCAATAAGAAGGTCCAAGGTATACAGTAAATCTGAAGTGAAGCATCGGAATCTAAAACGGGACTCACAGGTGAGGTTCAATTCATAGAAAGTGAAAGTGTCAGTCCTCTTGTACCTAAGTCGGCATTGTGCCATTTGTATTAAATTCGGATGCGATTTCTGTGTTTCATCGTCAATAAGAGGGTCCAAGGGATACAGTAAACCTGAAGTGAAGCATCGGAAACTGAAACTGGACTCACAGGAGGGGTTCAAATCATAGAAAGGTAGAGTGTCAGTCCTATTGTACTTAAGTCGGCATTGTGCCTTTTGAATTTAATTCTGATGCAATTTCTGAGCTTCATCGTCAAAAAGAAGGTCCAACGGATACATTAAACCTGAAGTGAAAAATCGGAAACTAAAACTGGACTCACAGGGGAGGTTCAATTCATAGAAAGTGAAAGTGTCAGTCCTCTTGTACTTAAGTCGGCATTGTGCCTTTTGTATGAAATTCGGATGCAATTGCTGTGTTTCATCGTTAATAAGAAAGTCCAAGGGATACAGTAAACCTGAAGTGAATCATCGGAAACTAAAACTGGACTCACAGAAGAAGTTCAAATCATAGTAAGTTAGAGAGTCAGTCCTCTTGTACTTATGTCGGCATTGTGCCTTTCGAATTTAATTCGGATGCAATTTCTGTGTTTCATCGTCAATAAGAAGGTCCAAGGTATACAGGAAATCTGAAGTGAAGCATCGGAATCTAAAACTGGACTCACAGGAGAGGTTCAAATCATAGAAAGTGAGATTGTCAGTCCTCTTGTACTTAAGTCGGCATTATGCCTTTTGTATTACATTCGGATGCAATTTCTGTGGTTCATCGTCAATAAGAAGGTAAAAGTGATACAGTAGACCTGAAGTGAAGCATCGGAATCTAAAACTTGACTCACAGGAGTTGTTCTAATCATAGAAATTGAGAGTGTCAGTCCTCTTGTACTTAAGTCAGCATTGTGCCTTTTTATTAAACTCGGATGCGATTTCTCTGTCTCACCGTCAATATGAACGTCGAAGGTATACACGAAACCTAAAGTCAAGCATCGGAATCTAAAACTGGACTCACAGGAGAGGTTCAAATCATAGAAAGTGAGAGTGTCAGTCCTCTTGTACTTAAGTCGGCATTGTGCCGTTTGTATTAAATTCGGATGCAATTTCTGTGTTTCATCGTCAATAAGAAGGTCCAAGGTATACAGTAAACCTGAAGTGAAGCATCGGAATCTAAAACTGGACTCACAGGGGAGGTTCAATTCATAGAAAGTGAAAGTGTCAGTCCTCTTGTACTTAAGTCGGCATTGTGCCTTTTGTATTAAATTCGGATGCAATTGCTGTGTTTCATCGTCAATAGGAAAGTCCAAGGGGTACAGTAAACCTGAAGTGAATCATCGGAAACTAAAACTGGGCTCACAGAAGAAGTTCAAATCATAGTAAGTTAGAGAGTCAGTCCTCTTGTACTTATGTCGGCATTGTGCCTTTCGAATTTAATTCGGATGCAATTTCTGTGTTTCATCGTCAATAAGAAGGTCCAAGGGATACAGTAAACCTGAAGTGAATCATCGGAAACTAAAACTGGACTCACAGAAGAAGTTCAAATCATTGTAAGTTAGAGAGTCAGTCCTCTTGTACTTATGTCGGCATTGTGCCTTTTGTATTAAATTCGGATGCAATTGCTGTGTTTCATCGTCAATAAGAAAGTCCAAGGGATACAGTAAACCTGAAGTGAAGCATCGGAAACTGAAACTGGACTCACAGGAGGGGTTCAAATCATAGAAAGGTAGAGTGTCAGTCCTATTGTACTTAAGTCGGCATTGTGCCTTTTGAATTTAATTCTGATGCAATTTCTGAGCTTCATCGTCAAAAAGAAGGTCCAACGGATACATTAAACCTGAAGTGAAAAATCGGAAACTAAAACTGGACTCACAGGGGAGGTTCAATTCATAGAAAGTGAAAGTGTCAGTCCTCTTGTACTTAAGTCGGCATTGTGCCTTTTGTATTAAATTCGGATGCAATTGCTGTGTTTCATCGTCAATAAGAAAGTCCAAGGGATACAGTAAACCTGAAGTGAATCATCGGAAACTAAAACTGGACTCACAGAAGAAGTTCAAATCATAGTAAGTTAGAGAGTTAGTCCTCTTGTACTTATGTCGGCATTGTGCCTTTCGAATTTAATTCGGATGCAATTTCTGTGTTTCATCGTCAATAAGAAGGTCCAAGGTATACAGGAAATCTGAAGTGAAGCATCGGAATCTGAAACTGGACTCACAGGAGAGGTTCAAATCATAGAAAGTGAGATTGTCAGTCCTCTTGTACTTAAGTCGGCATTATGCCTTTTGTATTACATTCGGATGCAATTTCTGTGGTTCATCGTCAATAAGAAGGTAAAAGTGATACAGTAGACCTGAAGTGAAGCATCGGAATCTAAAACTTGACTCACAGGAGTTGTTCTAATCATAGAAATTGAGAGTGTCAGTCCTCTTGTACTTAAGTCAGCATTGTGCCTTTTTATTAAACTCGGATGCGATTTCTCTGTCTCACCGTCAATATGAACGTCGAAGGTATACACGAAACCTGAAGTCAAGCATCGGAATCTAAAACTGGACTCACAGGAGAGATTCCAATCATAGAAAGTGAGAGTGTCAGTCCTCTTGTACTTAAGTCGGCATTGTGCCGTTTGTGTTAAATTCGGATGCAATTTCTGTGTTTCATCGTCAATAAGAAGGTCCAAGGTATACAGTAAACCTGAAGTGAAGCATCGGAATCTAAAACTGGACTCACAGGGGAGGTTCAATTCATAGAAAGTGAAAGTGTCAGTCCTCTTGTACTTAAGTCGGCATTGTGCCTTTAGTACTAAATTCGGATGCAATTGCTGTGTTTCATCGTCAATAGGAAAGTCCAAGGGGTACAGTAAACCTGAAGTGAATCATCGGAAACTAAAACGGGACTCACAGGTGAGGTTCAATTCATAGAAAGTGAAAGTGTCAGTCCTCTTGTACCTAAGTCGGCATTGTGCCATTTGTATTAAATTCGGATGCAATTTCCGTGTTTCATCGTCAATAAGAAGGGCCAAGGTATACAGTAAATCTGAAGTGAAGCATCGGAATCTAAAACGGGACTCACAGGTGAGGTTCAATTCATAGAAAGTGAAAGTGTCAGTCCTCTTGTACTTCAGTCGGCATTGTGCCTTTTGTATTAAATTCGGATGCAATTGCTGTGTTTCATCGTCAATAATAATGTCCAAGGTATACAGGAAACCTGAAGTGAAGCATCGGAATCTAAAACTGGGCTCACAGGAGATGTTCAAATCATAGAAAGTGAGAGTGTCTATCCTTTCGTACTTAAGCCGGCATTATGCCTTTTGTATTAAATTCGGATGCGATTTCTGTGTTTCATCGTCAATAAGAGGGTCCAAGAGATACAGTAAACCTGAAGTGAAGCATCGGAAACTGAAACTGGACTCACAGGAGGGGTTCAAATCATAGAAAGGTAGAGTGTCAGTCCTATTGTACTTAAGTCGGCATTGTGCCTTTTGAATTTAATTCTGATGCAATTTCTGAGCTTCATCGTCAAAAAGAAGGTCCAACGGATACATTAAACCTGAAGTGAAAAATCGGAAACTAAAACTGGACTCACAGGGGAGGTTCAATTCATAGAAAGTGAAAGTGTCAGTCCTCTTGTACTTAAGTCGGCATTGTGCCTTTTGTATTAAATTCGGATGCAATTGCTGTGTTTCATCGTCAATAAGAAAGTCCAAGGGATACAGTAAACCTGAAGTGAATCATCGGAAACTAAAACTGGACTCACAGAAGAAGTTCAAATCATAGTAAGTTAGAGAGTCAGTCCTCTTGTACTTATGTCGGCATTGTGCCTTTCGAATTTAATTCGGATGCAATTTCTGTGTTTCATCGTCAATAAGAAGGTCCAAGGTATACAGGAAATCTGAAGTGAAGCATCGGAATCTAAAACTGGACTCACAGGAGAGGTTCAAGTCATAGAAAGTGAGATTGTCAGTTCTCTTGTACTTAAGTCGGCATTATGCCTTTTGTATTACATTCGGATGCAATTTCTGTGGTTCATCTTCAATAAGAAGGTAAAAGTGATACAGTAGACCTGAAGTGAAGCATCGGAATCTAAAACTTGACTCACAGGAGTTGTTCTAATCATAGAAATTGAGAGTGTCAGTCCTCTTGTACTTAAGTCAGCATTGTGCCTTTTTATTAAACTCGGATGCGATTTCTCTGTCTCACCGTCAATATGAACGTCGAAGGTATACACGAAACCTGAAGTCAAGCATCGGAATCTAAAACTGGACTCACAGGAGAGGTTCAAATCATAGAAAGTGAGAGTGTCAGTCCTCTTGTACTTAAGTCGGCATTGTGCCGTTTGTATTAAATTCGGATGCAATTTCTGTGTTTCATCGTCAATAAGAAGGTCCAAGGTATACAGTAAACCTGAAGTGAAGCATCGGAATCTAAAACTGGACTCACAGGGGAGGTTCAATTCATAGAAAGTGAAAGTGTCAGTCCTCTTGTACTTAAGTCGGCATTGTGCCTTTTGTATTAAATTCGGATGCAATTTATGTGTTTCATCGTCAATAAGAAGGTCCAAGGTATACAGGAAATCTGAAGTGAAGCATCGGAATCTAAAACTGGACTCACAGGAGAGGTTCAAATCATAGAAAGGTAGAGTGTCAGTCCTCTTGTACTTAACTCGGCATTGTGCCTTTTGTATTAAATTCGGATGCAATTTCTGTGTTTCATCGTCATTAAGAAGGTCCAAGGTATACAGTAAACATGAAGTGAAGCATCGGAATCTAAAACTGGACTCACAGGGTAGGTTCAATTCATAGAAAGTGAAAGTGTCAGTCCTCTTGTTCTTAAGTCGGCATTGTGCATTTTGTATTAAATTCGGATGCAATTGCTGTGTTTCATCGTCAATAAGAAGGTCCATGGTATACAGGAAACCAGAAGTGAAGCATCGGAATCTAAAACTGGGCACACAGGAGAGGATCAAATCATAGGAAGTGAGAGTGTCTATCCTCTCGTACTTAAGTCGGCATTATGTCTTTTGTATTAAATTCGGATGCGATTTCTGTGTTTCATCGTCAGTAAGAGGGTCCAAGGGATACAGTAAACCTGAAGTGAAGCATCGGAATCTAAAACTGGACTCACAGGAGACGTTCAAATCATAGAAAGGTAGAGTGTCAGTCCTCTTGTACTTAAGTCGGCATTGTGCCTTTTGAATTTAATTCCGATGCAATTTCTGTGTTTCATCGTCAATAAGGACGTCCATGGTGTACACGTAACCTGAAGTCAAGCATCGGAATCTAAAACTGGACTCACAGGAGTGGTTCAAATCATAGAAAGTGAGAGTGTCAGTCCTCTTGTACTTAAGTCGGCATTGTGCCTTTTGTATTAAATTCGGATGCAATTTCTGTGTTTCATCGTCAATAAGAAAGTCCAAGGGATACAGTAAACCTGAAGTGAATCATCGGAATCTAAAACTGGACTCACAGAAGAGGTTCAAATCATAGAAAGTTAGAGAGTCAGCGCTCTTGTACTTATGTCGGCATTGTGCATTTGAATTTAATTCGGATGCAATTTCTGTGTTTCATCGTCAATAAGAAGGTCCAAGGTTTACAGTAAATCTGAAGTGAGGCATCGGAATCTAAAACTGGACTCACAGGAGAGGTTCAAATCATAGAAGGTGAGAGTGTCAGTCCTCTTGTACTTAAGTCGGCATTGTGAATTTTGTATTAAATTCGGATGCAATTTCTGTGTTTCATCGTTAATAAGAAGGTCCAAAGTATACACGAAACCTGAAGTCAAGCATCGGAATCTAAAACTGGACTCACAGGAGAGGTTCAAATCATAGAAAGTGAGAGTGACAGTCCTCTTGTACTTGTGCCTTTTGTATTAAATTCGGATGCAATTTCTGTGTTTCATCGTCAATAAGAAGGTCCAAGGTATACAGTAAACCTGAAGTGAAGCATAGGAATCTAAAACTGGACTCACAGGGGAGGTTCAATTCATAGAAAGTGAAAGTGTCAGTCCTCTTGTACTTAAGTCGGCATTGTGCCTTTTGTATTAAATTCGGATGCAATTGCTGTGTTTCATCGTCAATAAGAAGGTCCAAGGTATACAGGAAACCAGAAGTGAAGCATCGGAATCTGAAACTGGCCTCACAGGAGAGGTTCAAATCATAGAAAGTGAGAGTGTCTATCCTCTCGTACTTATGTCGGCATTATGCCTTTTGTATTAAATTCGGATGCGATTTCTGTGTTTCATCGTCAATATGAAGGTCCAAGGGATACAGTAAACCTGAAGTGAAGCATCGGAATCTAAAACTGGACTCACAGGAGACGTTCAAATCATAAAAAGTGTGAGTGTCACTCGTCTTGTACATAAGTCGTCATTGTGCCATTTGTGTTTAATTCGGATACAATTTCTGTGTTTCATCGTCAATAAGAAGGTCCAAGGGATACAGTAAACCTGAATTGAAGCATCGGAATCTAAAACTGGACTCTCAGGAGAGGTTCAAATCATAGAAAGTGAGAGTGTCAGTCCTCTTGTACTTAAGTCGGCATTGAGCCCTTTGTATTAAATTCGAATGCAATTTCTGTGTTTAATCGTCAATAAGAAAGTCCAAGGGATACAGTAAACCTGAAGTGAAGCATCAGAATCTAAAGCTGGACTCACAGGGGTGGTTCAATTCATAGAAAGTGAGAGTGTCAGTCCTCTTTTCCTTAAGTCGGCATTGTGCCTTTTGTATTAAATTCGGATGCAATTTCTGTGTTTCATCGTCAATAAGAAAGTCCAAGGGATACAGTAAACCTGAAGTGAATCATCGGAATCTAAAACTGGACTCACAGAAGAGGTTCAAATCATAGAAAGTTAGAGAGTCAGCCCTCTTGTACTTATGTCGGCATTGTGCATTTGAATTTAATTCGGATGCAATTTCTGTGTTTCATCGTCAATAAGATGGTCCAAGGTTTACAGTAAACCTGAAGTGAGGCATCGGAATCTAAAACTGGACTCACAGGAGAGGTTCAAATCATAGAAGGTGAGAGTGTCAGTCCTCTTGTACTTAAGTCGGCATTGTGAATTTTGTATTAAATTCGGATGCAATTTCTGTGTTTCATCGTCAATAAGAAGGTCCAAGGTATACAGTAAACCTGAAGTGAAGCATCGGAATCTAAAACAGGACTCACAGGGGAGGTTCAATTCATAGAAAGTGAAAGTGTCAGTCCTCTTGTACTTAAGTCGGCATTGTGCCTTTTGTATTAAATTCGGATGCAATTGCTCTGTTTCATCGTCAATAGGAAAGTCCAAGGGGTACAGTAAACCTGAAGTGAATCATCGGAAACTAAAACTGGACTCACAGAAGAAGTTCAAATCATAGTAAGTTAGTGAGTCAGTCCTCTTGTTCTTATGTCGGCATTGTGCCTTTCGAATTTAATTCGGATGCAATTTCTGTGTTTCATCGTCAATAAGAAGGTCCAAGGTATACAGGAAATCTGAAGTGAAGCATCGGAAATTTAAACTGGACTCACAGGAGAGGTTCAAATCATAGAAAGGTAGAGTGTCAGTCCTCTTGTACTTAACTCGGCATTGTGCCTTTTGTATTAAATTCGGATGCAATTTCTGTGTTTCATCGTCATTAAGAAGGTCCAAGGTATACAGTAAACATGAAGTGAAGCATCGGAATCTAAAACTGGACTCACAGGGTAGGATCAATTCATAGAAAGTGAAAGTGTCAGTCCTCTTGTTCTTAAGTCGGCATTGTGCATTTTGTATTAAATTCGGATGCAATTGCTGTGTTTCATCGTCAATAAGAAGGTCCATGGTATACAGGAAACCAGAAGTGAAGCATCGGAATCTAAAACTGGGCACACAGGAGAGGTTCAAATCATAGGAAGTGAGAGTGTCTATCCTCTCGTACTTAAGTCGGCATTATGTCTTTTGTATTAAATTCGGATGCGATTTCTGTGTTTCATCGTCAGTAAGAGGGTCCAAGGGATACAGTAAACCTGAAGTGAAGCATCGGAATCTAAAACTGGACTCACAGGAGATGTTCAAATCATAGAAAGGTAGAGTGTCAGTCCTCTTGTACTTAAGTCGGCATTGTGCCTTTTGAATTTAATTCCGATGCAATTTCTGTGTTTCATCGTCAATAAGAACGTCCATGGTGTACACGAAACCTGAAGTCAAGCATCGGAATCTAAAACTGGACTCACAGGAGTGGTTCAAATCATAGAAAGTGAGAGTGTCAGTCCTCTTGTACTTAAGTCGGCATTGTGCCTTTTGTATTAAATTCGGATGCAATTTCTGTGTTTCATCGTCAATAAGAAAGTCCAAGGGATACAGTAAACCTGAAGTGAATCATCGGAATCTAAAACTGGACTCACAGAAGAGGTTCAAATCATAGAAAGTTAGAGAGTCAGCCCTCTTGTACTTATGTCGGCATTGTGCATTTGAATTTAATTCGGATGCAATTTCTGTGTTTCATCGTCAATAAGAAGGTCCAAGGTTTACAGTAAACCTGATGAGAGGCATCGGAACCTAAAACTGGACTCACAGGAGAGGTTCAAATCATAGAAGGTGAGAGTGTCAGTCCTCTTGTACTTAAGTCGGCATTGTGAATTTTGTATTAAATTCGGATGCAATTTCTGTGTTTCATCGTTAATAAGAAGGTCCAAAGTATACACGAAACCTGAAGTCAAGCATCGGAATCTAAAACTGGACTCACAGGAGAGGTTCAAATCATAGAAAGTGAGAGTGACAGTCTTCTTGTACTTAAGTCGGCATTGTGCCTTTTGTATTAAATTCGGATGCAATTTCTGTGTTTCATCGTCAATAAGAAGGTCCAAGGTATACAGTAAACCTGAAGTGAAGCATAGGAATCTAAAACTGGACTCACAGGGGAGGTTCAATTCATAGAAAGTGAAAGTGTCAGTCCTCTTGTACTTAAGTCGGCATTGTGCCTTTTGTATTAAATTCGGATGCAATTGCTGTGTTTCATCGTCAATAAGAAGGTCCAAGGTATACAGGAAACCAGAAGTGAAGCATCGGAATCTGAAACTGGCCTCACAGGAGAGGTTCAAATCATAGAAAGTGAGAGTGTCTATCCTCTCGTACTTATGTCGGCATTATGCCTTTTGTATTAAATTCGGATGCGATTTCTGTGTTTCATCGTCAATATGAAGGTCCAAGGGATACAGTAAACCTGAAGTGAAGCATCGGAATCTAAAACTGGACTCACAGGAGACGTTCAAATCATAAAAAGTGTGAGTGTCACTCGTCTTGTACATAAGTCGTCATTGTGCCATTTGTGTTTAATTCGGATACAATTTCTGTGTTTCATCGTCAATAAGAAGGTCCAAGGGATACAGTAAACCTGAATTGAAGCATCGGAATCTAAAACTGGACTCACAGGAGAGGTTCAAATCATAGAAAGTGAGAGTGTCAGTCCTCTTGTACTTAAGTCGGCATTGTGCCCTTTGTATTAAATTCGAATGCAATTTCTGTGTTTAATCGTCAATAAGAAAGTCCAAGGGATACAGTAAACCTGAAGTGAAGCATCGGAATCTAAAGCTGGACTCACAGGGGTGGTTCAATTCATAGAAAGTGAGAGTGTCAGTCCTCTTTTCCTTAAGTCGGCGTTGTGCCTTTTGTATTAAATTCGGATGCAATTTCTGTGTTTCATCGTCAATAAGAAAGTCCAAGGGATACAGTAAACCTGAAGTGAATCATCGGAATCTAAAACTGGACTCACAGAAGAGGTTCAAATCATAGAAAGTTAGAGAGTCAGCCCTCTTGTACTTATGTCGGCATTGTGCATTTGAATTTAATTCGGATGCAATTTCTGTGTTTCATCGTCAATAAGAAGGTCCAAGGTTTACAGTAAACCTGAAGTGAGGCATCGGAATCTAAAAGTGGACTCACAGGAGAGGTTCAAATCATAGAAGGTGAGAGTGTCAGTCCTCTTGTACTTAAGTCGGCATTGTGAATTTTGTATTAAATTCGGATGCAATTTCTGTGTTTCATCGTCAATAAGAAGGTCCAAGGTATACAGTAAACCTGAAGTGAAGCATCGGAATCTAAAACAGGACTCACAGGGGAGGTTCAAATCATAGAAAGTGAGAGTGTCAGTCCTCTTGTACTTAAGTCGGCATTGTGCCTTTTGTATTAAATTCGGATGCAATTTCTGTGTTTCATCGTCAATAAGAAGGTCCAAGGTATACAGTAAACCTGAAGTGAAGCATCGGAATCTAAAACAGGACTCACAGGGGAGGTTCAATTCATAGAAAGTGAAAGTGTCAGTCCTCTTGTACTTAAGTCGGCATTGTGCCTTTTGTATTAAATTCGGATGCAATTGCTGTGTTTCATCGTCAATAGGAAAGTCCAAGGGGTACAGTAAACCTGAAGTGAATCATCGGAAACTAAAACTGGACTCACAGAAGAAGTTCAAATCATAGTAAGTTAGTGAGTCAGTCCTCTTGTTCTTATGTCGGCATTGTGCCTTTCGAATTTAATTCGGATGCAATTTCTGTGTTTCATCGTCAATAAGAAGGTCCAAGGTATACAGGAAATCTGAAGTGAAGCATCGGAAATTTAAACTGGACTCACAGGAGAGGTTCAAATCATAGAAAGTGAGAGTGACAGTCTTCTTGTACTTAACTCGGCATTGTGCCTTTTGTATTAAATTCGGATGCAATTTCTGTGTTTCATCGTCAATAAGAAGGTCCAAGGTATACAGTAAACCTGAAGTGAAGCATAGGAATCTAAAACTGGACTCACAGGGGAGGTTCAATTCATAGAAAGTGAAAGTGTCAGTCCTCTTGTACTTAAGTCGGCATTGTGCCTTTTGTATTAAATTCGGATGCAATTGCTGTGTTTCATCGTCAATAAGAAGGTCCATGGTATACAGGAAACCAGAAGTGAAGCATCGGAATCTAAAACTGGGCACACAGGAGAGGATCAAATCATAGGAAGTGAGAGTGTCTATCCTCTCGTACTTAAGTCGGCATTATGTCTTTTGTATTAAATTCGGATGCGATTTCTGTGTTTCATCGTCAGTAAGAGGGTCCAAGGGATACAGTAAACCTGAAGTGAAGCATCGGAATCTAAAACTGGACTCACAGGAGACGTTCAAATCATAGAAAGGTAGAGTGTCAGTCCTCTTGTACTTAAGTCGGCATTGTGCCTTTTGAATTTAATTCCGATGCAATTTCTGTGTTTCATCGTCAATAAGGACGTCCATGGTGTACACGAAACCTGAAGTCAAGCATCGGAATCTAAAACTGGACTCACAGGAGTGGTTCAAATCATAGAAAGTGAGAGTGTCAGTCCTCTTGTACTTAAGTCGGCATTGTGCCTTTTGTATTAAATTCGGATGCAATTTCTGTGTTTCATCGTCAATAAGAAAGTCCAAGGGATACAGTAAACCTGAAGTGAATCATCGGAATCTAAAACTGGACTCACAGAAGAGGTTCAAATCATAGAAAGTTAGAGAGTCAGCGCTCTTGTACTTATGTCGGCATTGTGCATTTGAATTTAATTCGGATGCAATTTCTGTGTTTCATCGTCAATAAGAAGGTCCAAGGTTTACAGTAAACCTGAAGTGAGGCATCGGAATCTAAAACTGGACTCACAGGAGAGGTTCAACTCATAGAAGGTGAGAGTGTCAGTCCTCTTGTACTTAAGTCGGCATTGTGAATTTTGTATTAAATTCGGATGCTATTTCTGTGTTTCATCGTTAATAAGAAGGTCCAAAGTATACACGAAACCTGAAGTCAAGCATCGGAATCTAAAACTGGACTCACAGGAGAGGTTCAAATCATAGAAAGTGAGAGTGACAGTCCTCTTGTACTTGTGCCTTTTGTATTAAATTCGGATGCAATTTCTGTGTTTCATCGTCAATAAGAAGGTCCAAGGTATACAGTAAACCTGAAGTGAAGCATAGGAATCTAAAACTGGACTCACAGGGGAGGTTCAATTCATAGAAAGTGAAAGTGTCGGTCCTCTTGTACTTAAGTCGGCATTGTGCGTTTTGTATTAAATTCGGATGCAATTGCTGTGTTTCATCGTCAATAAGAAGGTCCAAGGTATACAGGAAAACAGAAGTGAAGCATCGGAATCTGAAACTGGCCTCACAGGAGAGGTTCAAATCATAGAAAGTGAGAGTGTCTATCCTCTCGTACTTATGTCGGCATTATGCCTTTTGTATTAAATTCGGATGCGATTTCTGTGTTTCATCGTCAATATGAAGGTCCAAGATACAGTAAACCTGAAGTGAAGCATCGGAATCTAAAACTGGACTCACAGGAGACGTTCAAATCATAAAAAGTGTGAGTGTCACTCGTCTTGTACATAAGTCGTCATTGTGCCATTTGTGTTTAATTCGGATACAATTTCTGTGTTTCATCGTCAATAAGAAGGTCCAAGGGATACAGTAAACCTGAATTGAAGCATCGGAATCTAAAACTGGACTCACAGGAGAGGTTCAAATCATAGAAAGTGAGAGTGTCAGTCCTCTTGAACTTAAGTCGGCATTGTGCCCTTTGTATTAAATTCGAATGCAATTTCTGTGTTTAATCGTCAATAAGAAAGTCCAAGGGATACAGTAAACCTGAAGTGAAGCATCGGAATCTAAAGCTGGACTCACAGGGGTGGTTCAATTCATAGAAAGTGAGAGTGTCAGTCCTCTTTTCCTTAAGTCGGCATTGTGCCTTTTGTATTAAATTCGGATGCAATTTCTGTGTTTCATCGTCAATAAGAAAGTCCAAGGGATACAGTAAACCTGAAGTGAATCATCGGAATCTAAAACTGGACTCACAGAAGAGGTTCAAATCATAGAAAGTTAGAGAGTCAGCCCTCTTGTACTTATGTCGGCATTGTGCATTTGAATTTAATTCGGATGCAATTTCTGTGTTTCATCGTCAATAAGAAGGTCCAAGGTTTACAGTAAACCTGAAGTGAGGCATCGGAATCTAAAACTGGACTCACAGGAGAGGTTCAAATCATAGAAGGTGAGAGTGTCAGTCCTCTTGTACTTAAGTCGGCATTGTGAATTTTGTATTAAATTCGGATGCAATTTCTGTGTTTCATCGTCAATAAGAAGGTCCAAGGTATACAGTAAACCTGAAGTGAAGAATCGTAATCTAAAACAGGACTCACAGGGGAGGTTCAATTCATAGAAAGTGAAAGTGTCAGTCCTCTTGTACTTAAGTCGGCATTGTGCCTTTTGTATTAAATTCGGATGGAATTGCTGTGTTTCATCGTCAATAGGAAAGTCCAAGGGGTACAGTAAACCTGAAGTGAATCATCGGAAACTAAAACTGGACTCACAGAAGAAGTTCAAATCATAGTAAGTTAGTGAGTCAGTCCTCTTGTTCTTATGTCGGCATTGTGCCTTTCGAATTTAATTCGGATGCAATTTCTGTGTTTCATCGTCAATAAGAAGGTCCAAGGTATACAGGAAATCTGAAGTGAAGCATCGGAAATTTAAACTGGACTCACAGGAGAGGTTCAAATCATAGAAAGGTAGAGTGTCAGTCCTCTTGTACTTAACTCGGCATTGTGCCTTTTGTATTAAATTCGGATGCAATTTCTGTGTTTCATCGTCATTAAGAAGGTCCAAGGTATACACTAAACATGAAGTGAAGCATCGGAATCTAAAACTGGACTCACAGGGTAGGTTCAATTCATAGAAAGTGAAAGTGTCAGTCCTCTTGTTCTTAAGTCGGCATTGTGCATTTTGTATTAAATTCGGATGCAATTGCTGTGTTTCATCGTCAATAAGAAGGTCCATGGTATACAGGAAACCAGAAGTGAAGCATCGGAATCTAAAACTGGGCACACAGGAGAGGTTCAAATCATAGGAAGTGAGAGTGTCTATCCTCTCGTACTTAAGTCGGCATTATGTCTTTTGTATTAAATTCGGATGCGATTTCTGTGTTTCATCGTCAGTAAGAGGGTCCAAGGGATACAGTAAACCTGAAGTGAAGCATCGGAATCTAAAACTGGACTCACAGGAGATGTTCAAATCATAGAAAGGTAGAGTGTCAGTCCTCTTGTACTTAAGTCGGCATTGTGCCTTTTGAATTTAATTCCGATGCAATTTCTGTGTTTCATCGTCAATAAGAACGTCCATGGTGTACACGAAACCTGAAGTCAAGCATCGGAATCTAAAACTGGACTCACAGGAGTGGTTCAAATCATAGAAAGTGAGAGTGTCAGTCCTCTTGTACTTAAGTCGGCATTGTGCCTTTTGTATTAAATTCGGATGCAATTTCTGTGTTTCATCGTCAATAAGAAAGTCCAAGGGATACAGTAAACCTGAAGTGAATCATCGGAATCTAAAACTGGACTCACAGAAGAGGTTCAAATCATAGAAAGTTAGAGAGTCAGCCCTCTTGTACTTATGTCGGCATTGTGCATTTGAATTTAATTCGGATGCAATTTCTGTGTTTCATCGTCAATAAGAAGGTCCAAGGTTTACAGTAAACCTGAAGAGAGGCATCGGAATCTAAAACTGGACTCACAGGAGAGGTTCAAATCATAGAAGGTGAGAGTGTCAGTCCTCTTGTACTTAAGTCGGCATTGTGAATTTTGTATTAAATTCGGATGCAATTTCTGTGTTTCATCGTTAATAAGAAGGTCCAAAGTATACACGAAACCTGAAGTCAAGCATCGGAATCTAAAACTGGACTCACAGGAGAGGTTCAAATCATAGAAAGTGAGAGTGACAGTCTTCTTGTACTTAAGTCGGCATTGTGCCTTTTGTATTAAATTCGGATGCAATTTCTGTGTTTCATCGTCAATAAGAAGGTCCAAGGTATACAGTAAACCTGAAGTGAAGCATAGGAATCTAAAACTGGACTCACAGGGGAGGTTCATTTCATAGAAAGTGAAAGTGTCAGTCCTCTTGTACTTAAGTCGGCATTGTGCCTTTTGTATTAAATTCGGATGCAATTGCTGTGTTTCATCGTCAATAAGAAGGTCCAAGGTATACAGGAAACCAGAAGTGAAGCATCGGAATCTGAAACTGGGCTCACAGGAGAGGTTCAAATCATAGAATGTGAGAGTGTCTATCCTATCGTACTTATGTCGGCATTATGCCTTTTGTATTGAATTCGGATGCGATTTCTGTGTTTCATCGTCAATATGAAGGTCCAAGGGATACAGTAAACCTGAAGTGAAGCATCGGAATCTAAAACTGGACTCACAGGAGACGTTCAAATCATAAAAAGTGTGAGTGTCACTCGTCTTGTACTTAAGTCGGCATTGTGCCATTTGTATTAAATTCGGATGCAATTTCTGTGTTTCATCGTCAATAAGAAGGTCCAAGGTATACAGTAAATCTGAAGTGAAGCATCGCAATCTAAAACGGGACTCACAGGTGAGGTTCAATTCATAGAAAGTGAAAGTGTCAGTCCTCTTGTACTTAAGTCGGCATTGTGCCTTTTGTATAAAATTCGGATGCAATTGCTGTGTTTCATCGTCAATAAGAATGTCCAAGGTATACAGGAAACCTGAAGTGAAGCATCGGAATCTAAAACTGGGCTCACAGGAGATGTTCAAATCATAGAAAGTGAGAGTGTCTATCCTTTCGTACTTAAGTCGGCATTATGCCTTTTGTATTAAATTCGGATGCGATTTCTGTGTTTCATCGTCAATAAGAGGGTCCAAGGGATACAGTAAACCTGAAGTGAAGCATCGGAAACTGAAACTGGACTCACAGGAGGGGTTCAAATCATAGAAAGGTAGAGTGTCAGTCCTATTGTACTTAAGTCGGCATTGTGCCTTTTGAATTTAATTCTGATGCAATTTCTGAGCTTCATCGTCAAAAAGAAGGTCCAACGGATACATTAAACCTGAAGTGAAAAATCGGAAACTAAAACTGGACTCACAGGGGAGGTTCAATTCATAGAAAGTGAAAGTGTCAGTCCTCTTGTACTTAAGTCGGCATTATGTCTTTTGTATTAAATTCGGATGCGATTTCTGTGTTTCATCGTCAATAAGAAAGTCCAAGGGATACAGTAAACCTGAAGTGAATCATCGGAAACTAAAACTGGACTCACAGAAGAAGTTCAAATCATAGTAAGTTAGAGAGTCAGTCCTCTTGTACTTATGTCGGCATTGTGCCTTTCGAATTTAATTCGGATGCAATTTCTGTGTTTCATCGTCAATAAAAAGGTCCAAGGTATACAGGAAATCTGAAGTGAAGCATCGGAATCTAAAACTGGACTCACAGGAGAGGTTCAAATCATAGAAAGTGAGATTGTCAGTCCTCTTGTACTTAAGTCGGCATTATGCCTTTTGTATTACATTCGGATGCAATTTCTGTGGTTCATCGTCAATAAGAAGGTAAAAGCGATACAATAGACCTGAAGTGAAGCATCGGAATCTAAAACTTGACTCACAGGAGTTGTTCTAATCATAGAAATTGAGAGTGTCAGTCCTCTTGTACTTAAGTCAGCATTGTGCCTTTTTATTAAACTCGGATGCGATTTCTCTGTCTCACCGTCAATATGAACGTCCAAGGTATACACAAAACCTGAAGTCAAGCATCGGAATCTAAAACTGGACTCACAGGAGAGGTTCAAATCATAGAAAGTGAGAGTGTCAGTCCTCTTGTACTTAAGTCGGCATTGTGCCGTTTGTATTAAATTCGGATGCAATTTATGTGTTTCGTCGTCAATAAGAAGGTCCAAGGCATACAGTAAACCTGAAGTGAAGCATCGGAATCTAAAACTGGACTCACAGGGGAGGTTCAATTCATAGAAAGTGAAAGTGTCAGTCCTCTTGTTCTTAACTCGGCATTATGCATTTTGTATTAAATTCGGATGCAATTGCTGTGTTTCATCGTCAATAAGAAGGTCCATGGTATACAGGAAACCAGAAGTGAAGCATCGGAATCTAAAAGAGGGCACACAGGAGAGGATCAAATCATAGGAAGTGAGAGTGTCTATCCTCTCGTACTTAAGTCGGCATTATGTCTTTTGTATTAAATTCGGATGCGATTTCTGTGTTTCATCGTCAGTAAGAGGGTCCAAGGGATGCAGTAAACCTGAAGTGAAGCATCGGAATCTAAAACTGGACTCACAGGAGATATTCAAATCATAGAAAGGTAGAGTGTCAGTCCTCTTGTACTTAAGTCGGCATTGTGCCTTTTGAATTTAATTCCGATGCAATTTCTGTGTTTCATCGTCAATAAGAACGTCCATGGTGTACACGAAACCTGAAGTCAAGCATCGGAATCTAAAACTGGACTCACAGGAGTGGTTCAAATCATAGAAAGTGAGAGTGTCAGTCCTCTTGTACTTAAGTCGGCATTGTGCCTTTTGAATGAAATTCGGATGCAATTTCTGTGTTTCATCGTCAATAAAAAAGTCCAAGGGATACAGTAAACCTGAAGTGAATCATCGGAATCTAAAACTGGACTCACAGAAGAGGTTCAAATCATAGAAAGTTAGAGAGTCAGCCCTCTTGTACTAATGTCGGCATAGTGCATTTGAATTTAATTCGGATGCAATTTCTATGTTTCATCGTCAATAAGAAGGTCCAAGGTTTACAGTAAACCTGAAGTGATGCATCGGAATCTAAAACTGGACTCACAGGAGAGGTTCAAATCATAGAAGGTGAGAGTGTCAGTCCTCTTGTACTTAAGGCGGCATTGTGAATTTTGTATTAAATTCGGATGCAATTTCTGTGTTTCATCGTTATTAAGATCGTCCAAAGTATACACGAAAACTGAAGTCAAGCATCGGAATCTAAAACTGGACTCACAGGAGAGGTTCAAATCATAGAAAGTGAGAGTGACAGTCCTCTTGTACTTGTGCCTTATGTATTAAATTCGGATGCAATTTCTGTGTTTCATCGTCAATAAGAAGGTCCAAGGTATACAGTAAACCTGAAGTGAAGCATAGGAATCTAAAACTGGACTCACAGGGGAGGTTCAATTCATAGAAAGTGAAAGTGTCAGTCCTCTTGTACTTAAGTCGGCATTGTGCCTTTTGTATTAAATTCGGATGCAATTGCTGTGTTTCATTGTCAATAAGAAGGTCCAAGGTATACAGGAAACCAGAAGTGAAGCATCGGAATCTGAAACTGGCCTCACAGGAGAGGTTCAAATCATAGAAAGTGAGAGTGTCCAACCTCTCGTACTTATGTCGGCATTATGCCTTTTGTATTAAATTCGGATGCGATTTCTGTGTTTCATCGTCAATATGAAGGTCCAAGGGATACAGTAAACCTGAAGTGAAGCATCGGAATCTAAAACTGGACTCACAGGAGACGTTCAAATCATAAAAAGTGTGAGTGTCACTCGTCTTGTACATAAGTCGTCATTGTGCCATTTGTGTTAAATTCGGATACAATTTCTGTGTTTCATCGTCAATAAGAAGGTCCAAGGGATACAGTAAACCTGAATTGAAGCATCGGAATCTAAAACTGGACTCACAGGAGAGGTTCAAATCATAGAAAGTGAGAGTGTCAGTCCTCTTGTACTTAAGTCGGCATTGAGCCCTTTGTATTAAATTCGAATGCAATTTCTGTGGTTCATCGTCAATAAGAAGGTAAAAGTGATACAGTAGACCTGAAGTGAAGCATCGGAATCTAAAACTTGACTCACAGGAGTTGTTCTAATCATAGAAATTGAGAGTGTCAGTCCTCTTGTACTTAAGTCAGCATTGTGCCTTTTTATTAAACTCGGATGCGATTTCTCTGTCTCACCGTCAATATGAACGTCCAAGGTATACACGAAACCTGAAGTCAAGCATCGGAATCTAAAACTGGACTCACAGGAGAGGTTCAAATCATAGAAAGTGAGAGTGTCAGTCCTCTTGTACTTAAGTCGGCATTGTGCCGTTTGTATTAAATTCGGATGCAATTTATGTGTTTCGTCGTCAATAAAAAGGTCCAAGGGATACAGTAAACCTGAAGTGAAGCATCGGAATCTAAAACTGGACACACAGGGGAGGTTCAATTCACAGAAAGTGAAAGTGTCAGTCCTCTTGTACTTAAGTCGGCATTGTGCCTTTTGTATTAAATTCGGATGCAATTGCTGTGTTTCATCGTCAATAGGAAAGTCCAAGGGGTACAGTAAACCTGAGGTGAATCATCGGAAACTAAAACTGGACTCACAGAAGAAGTTCAAATCATAGTAAGTTAGAGAGTCAGTCCTCTTGTACTTATGTCGGCATTGTGCCTTTCGAATTTAATTCGGATGCAATTTCTGTGTTTCATCGTCAATAAGAAGGTCCAAGGTATACAGGAAATCTGAAGTGAAGCATCGGAATCTAAAACTGGACTCACAGGAGAGGTTCAAATCATAGAATGGTAGAGTTTCAGTCCTCTTGTACTTAACTCGGCATTGTGCCTTTTGTATTAAATTCGGATGCAATTTCTGTGTTTCATCGTCATTAAGAAGGTCCAAGGTATACAGTAAACATGAAGTGAAGCATCGGAATCTAAAACTGGACTCACAGGGTAGGTTCAATTCATAGAAAGTGAAAGTGTCAGTCCTCTTGTTCTTAACTCGGCATTGTGCATTTTGTATTAAATTCGGATGCAATTGCTGTGTTTCATCGTCAATAAGAAGGTCCATGGTATACAGGAAACCAGAAGTGAAGCATCGGAATCTAAAACAGGGCACACAGGAGAGGATCAAATCATAGGAAGTGAGAGTGTCTATCCTCTCGTACTTAAGTCGGCATTATGTCTTTTGTATTAAATTCGGATGCGATTTCTGTGTTTCATCGTCATTAAGAGGGTCCAAGGGATACAGTAAACCTGAAGTGAAGCATCGGAATCTAAAACTGGACTCACAGGAGATGTTCAAATCATAGAAAGGTAGAGTGTCAGTCCTCTTGTACTTAAGTCGGCATTGTGCCTTTTGAATTTAATTCCGATGCAATTTCTGTGTTTCATCGTCAATAAGAACGTCCATGGTGTACACGAAACCTGAATTCAAGTATCGGAATCTAAAACTGGACTCACAGGAGTGGTTCAAATCATAGAAAGTGAGAGTGTCCGTCCTCTTGTACTTAAGTCGGCATTGTGCCTTTTGAATGAAATTCGGATGCAATTTCTGTGTTTCATCGTCAATAAGAAAGTCCAAGGGATACAGTAAACCTGAAGTGAATCATCGGAATCTAAAACTGGACTCACAGAAGAGGTTCAAATCATAGAAAGTTAGAGAGTCAGCCCTCTTGTACTTATGTCGGCATTGTGCATTTGAATTTAATTCGGATGCAATTTCTGTGTTTTATCGTCAATAAGAAGGTCCAAGGTTTACAGTAAACCTGAAGTGAGGCATCGGAATCTAAAACTGGACTCACAGGAGAGGTTCAAATCATAGAAGGTGAGAGTGTCAGTCCTCTTGTACTTAAGGCGGCATTGTGAATTTTGTATTAAATTCGGATGCAATTTCTGTGTTTCATCGTTAATAAGAAGGTCCAAAGTATACACGAAACCTGAAGTCAAGCATCGGAATCTAAAACTGGACTCACAGGAGAGGTTCAAATCATAGAAAGTGAGAGTGACAGTCCTCTTGTACTTGTGCCTTATGTATTAAATTCTGATGCAGCTTCTGTGTTTCATCGTCAATAAGAAGGTCCAAGGTATACAGTAAACCTGAAGTGAAGCATAGGAATCTAAAACTGGACTCACAGGGGAGGTTCAATTCATAGAAAGTGAAAGTGTCAGTCCTCTTGTACTTAAATCGGCATTGTGCCTTTTGTATTAAATTCGGATGCAATTGCTGTGTTTCATCGTCAATAAGAAGGTCCAAGGTATACAGGAAACCAGAAGTGAAGCATCGGAATCTGAAACTGGCCTCACAGGAGAGGTTCAAATCATAGAAAGTGAGAGTGTCTATCCTCTCGTACTTATGTCGGCATTATGCCTTTTGTATTCAATTCGGATGCGATTTCTGTGTTTCATCGTCAATATGAAGGTCCAAGGGATATAGTAAACCTGAAGTGAAGCATCGGAATCTAAAACTGGACTCACAGGAGACGTTCAAATCATAAAAAGTGTGAGTGTCACTCGTCTTGTACATAAGTCGTCATTGTGCCATTTGTGTTAAATTCGGATACAATTTCTGTGTTTCATCGTCAATAAGAACGTCCATGGTGTACACGAAACCTGAAGTCAAGCATCGGAATCTAAAACTGGACTCACAGGAGTGGTTCAAATCATAGAAAGTGAGAGTGTCAGTCCTCTTGTACTTAAGTCGGCATTGTGCCTTTTGTATTAAATTCGGATGCAATTTCTGTGTTTCATCGTCAATAAGAAAGTCCAAGGGATACAGTAAACCTGAAGTGAATCATCGGAATCTAAAACTGGACTCACAGAAGAGGTTCAAATCATAGAAAGTTAGAGAGTCAGCCCTCTTGTACTTATGTCGGCATTGTGCATTTGAATTTAATTCGGATGCAATTTCTGTGTTTCATCGTCAATAAGAAGGTCCAAGGTTTACAGTAAACCTGAAGTGAGGCATCGGAATCTAAAACTGGACTCACAGGAGAGGTTTAAATCATAGAAGGTGAGAGTGTCAGTCCTCTTGTTCTTAAGTCGGCATTGTGAATTTTGTATTAAATTCGGATGCAATTTCTGTGTTTCATCGTTAATAAGAAGGTCCAAAGTATACACGAAACCTGAAGTCAAGCATCGGAATCTAAAACTGGACTCACAGGAGAGGTTCAAATCATAGAAAGTGAGAGTGACAGTCCTCTTGTACTTAAGTCGGCATTGTGCCTTTTGTATTAAATTCGGATGCAATTTCTGTGTTTCATCGTCAATAAGAAGGTCCAAGGTATACAGTAAACCTGAAGTGAAGCATAGGAATCTAAAACTGGACTCACAGGGGAGGTTCAATTCATAGTAAGTGAAAGTGTCAGTCCTCTTGTACTTAAGTCGGCATTGTGCCTTTTGTATTTAATTCGGATGCAATTGCTGTGTTTCATCGTCAATAAGAAGGTCCAAGGTATACAGGAAACCAGAAGTGAAGCATCGGAATCTGAAACTGGGCTCACAGGAGAGGTTCAAATCATAGAAAGTGAGAGTGTCTATCCTCTCGTACTTATGTCGGCATTATGCCTTTTGTATTAAATTCGGATGCGATTTCTGTGTTTCATCGTCAATATGAAGATCCAAGGGATACAGTAAACCTGAAGTGAAGCATCGGAATCCAAAACTGGACTCACAGGAGACGTTCAAATCATAAAAAGTGTGAGTGTCACTCGTCTTGTACATAAGTCGTCATTGTGCCATTTGTGTTAAATTCGGATACAATTTCTGTGTTTCATCGTCAATAAGAAGGTCCAAGGGATACAGTAAACCTGAATTGAAGCATCGGAATCTAAAACTGGACTCACAGGAGAGGTTCAAATCATAGAAAGTGAGAGTGTCAGTCCTCTTGTACTTAAGTCGGCATTGAGCCCTTTGTATTAAATTCGAATGCAATTTCTGTGTTTAATCGTCAAAAAGGAGGTCCAAGGTATACAGTAAACCTGAAGTGAAGCATCGGAATCTAAAGCTGGACTCACAGGGGAGGTTCAATTCATAGAAAGTGAGAGTGTCAGTCCTCTTTTCCTTAAGTCGGCATTGTGCCTTTTGTATTAAATTCGGATGCAATTTCTGTGTTTCATCGTCAATAAGAAAGTCCAAGGGATACAGTAAACCTGAAGTGAATCATCGGAATCTAAAACTGGACTCACAGAAGCGGTTCAAATCATAGAAAGTTAGAGAGTCAGCCCTCTTGTACTTATGTCGGCATTGTGCATTTGAATTTAATTCGGATGCAATTTCTGTGTTTCATCGTCAATAAGAAGGTCCAAGGTTTACAGTAAACCTGAAGTGAGGCATCGGAATCTAAAACTGGACTCACAGGAGAGGTTCAAATCATAGAAGGTGAGAGTGTCAGTCCTCTTGTAATTAAGTCGGCATTGTGAATTTTGTATTAAATTCGGATGCAATTTCTGTGTTTCATCGTCAATAAGAAGGTCCAAGGTATACAGTAAACCTAAAGTTAAGCATCGGAATCTAAAACGGGACTCACAGGGGAGGTTCAATTCATAGAAAGTGAAAGTGTCAGTCCTCTTGTACTTAAGTCGGCATTGTGCCTTTTGTATTAAATTCGGATGCAATTGCTGTGTTTCATCGTCAATAGGAAAGTCCAAGGGGTACAGTAAACCTGAAGTGAATCATCGGAAACTAAAACTGGACTCACAGAAGAAGTTCAAATCATAGTAAGTTAGTGAGTCAGTCCTCTTGTACTTATGTCGGCATTGTGCCTTTCGAATTTAATTCGGATGCAATTTCTGTGTTTCATCGTCAATAAGAAGGTCCAAGGTATACAGGAAATCTGAAGTGAAGCATCGGAATCTAAAACTGGACTCACAGGAGAGGTTCAAATCATAGAAAGGTAGAGTGTCAGTCCTCTTGTACTTAACTCGGGATTGTGCCTTTTGTATTAAATTCGGATGCAATTTCTGTGTTTCATCGTCATTAAGAAGGTCCAAGGTATACAGTAAACATGAAGTGAAGCATCGGAATCTAAAACTGGACTCACAGGGTAGGTTCAATTCATAGAAAGTGAAAGTGTCAGTCCTCTTGTTCTTAAGTCGGCATTGTGCATTTTGTATTAAATTCGTATGCAATTGCTGTGTTTCATCGTCAATAAGAAGGTCCATGGTATACAGGAAACCAGAAGTGAAGCATCGGAATCTAAAACTGGGCACACAGAAGAGGTTCAAATCATAGAAAGTTAGGGAGTCATCCCTCTTGTACTTATGTCGGCATTGTGCATTTGAATTTAATTCGGATGCAATTTCTGTGTTTCATCGTCAATAAGAAGGTCCAAGGTTTACAGTAAACCTGAAGTGAGGCATCGGAATCTAAAACTGGACTCACATTAGAGGTTTAAATCATAAAAGGTGAGAGTGTCAGTCCTCTTGTACTTAAGTCGGCATTGTGAATTTTGTATTAAATTCGGATGCAATTTCTGTGTTTCATCGTTAATAAGAAGGTCCAAAGTATACACGAAACCTGAAGTCAAGCATCGGAATCTAAAACTGGACTCACAGGAGAGGTTCAAATCATAGAAAGTGAGAGTGACAGTCCTCTTGTACTTAAGTCGGCATTGTGCCTTTTGTATTAAATTCGGATGCAATTTCTGTGTTTCATCGTCAATAAGAAGGTCCAAGGTATACAGTAAACCTGAAGTGAAGCATCGGAATCTAAAACTGGACTCACAGGAGACGTCCAAATCATAAAAAGTGTGAGTGTCACTCGTCATGTACTTAAGTCGGCATTGTGCAATTTGTGTTTAATTCGGATACAATTTCTGTGTTTCATCGTCAATAAGAAGGTCCAAGGGATACAGTAAACCTGAATTGAAGCATCGGAATCTAAAACTGGACTCACAGGAGAGGTTCAAATCATAAAAAGTGAGAGTGTCAGTCCTCTTGTACTTAAGTCGGCATTGAGCCCTTTGTATTAAATTCGAATGCAATTTCTGTGTTTAATCGTCAAAAAGGAGGTCCAAGGTATACAGTAAACCTGAAGTGAAGCATCGGAATCTAAAGCTGGACTCACAGGGGAGGTTCAATTCATAGAAAGTGAGAGTGTCAGTCCTCTTTTCCTTAAGTCGGCATTGTGCCTTTTGTATTAAATTCGGATGCAATTTCTGTGTTTCATTGTCAATAAGAAAGTCCAAGGGATACAGTAAACCTGAAGTGAATCATCGGAATCTAAAACTGGACTCACAGAAGAGGTTCAAATCACAGAAAGTTAGAGAGTCAGCCCTCTTGTACTTATGTCGGCATTGTGCACTTGAATTTAATTCGGATGGAATTTCTGTGTTTCATCGTCAATAAGAAGGTCCAAGGTTTACAGTAAACCTGAAGTGAGGCATCGGAATCTAAAACTGGACTCACAGGAGAGGTTCAAATCATAGAAGGTGAGAGTGTCAGTCCTCTTGTACTTAAGTCGGCATTGTGCCTTTTGTATTAAATTCCGATGCAATTTCTGTGTTTCATCGTCAATAAGAACGTCCATGGTGTACACGAAACCTGAAGTCATACATCGGAATCTAAAACTGGACTCACAGGAGTGGTTCAAATCATAGAAAGTGAGAGTGTCAGTCCTCTTGTACTTAAGTCGGCATTGTGAGTTTTGTATTAAATTCGGATGCAATTTCTGTGTTTCATCGTCAATAAGAAAGTCCAAGGGATACAGTAAACCTGAAGTGAATCATCGGAATCTAAAACTGGACTCACAGAAGAGGTTTAAATCATAGAAAGTTAGAGAGTCAGCCCTCTTGTACTTATGTCGGCATTGTGCATTTGAATTTAATTCGGATGCAATTTCTGTGTTTCATCGTCAATAAGAAGGTCCAAGGTTTACAGTAAACCTGAAGTGAGGCATCGGAATCTAAAACTGGACTCACAGGAGAGGTTCAAATCATAGAAGGTAAGAGTGTCAGTCCTCTTGTACTTCAGTCGGCATTGTGAATTTTGTATTAAATTCGGATGCAATTTCTGTGTTTCATCGTCAATAAGAAGGTCCAAAGTATACACGAAACCTGAAGTCAAGCATCGGAATCTAAAACTGGACTCACAGGAGAGGTTCAAATCATAGAAAGTGAGAGTGACAGTCCTCTCGTACTTAAGTCGGCATTATGTCTTTTGTATTAAATTCGGATGCGATTTCTGTGTTTCATCGTCAGTAAGAGGGTCCATGGGATACAGTAAACCTGAAGTGAAGCATCGGAATCTAAAACTGGACTCACAGGAGATGCTCAAATCATAGAAAGGTAGAGTGTCAGTCCTCTTGTACTTAAGTCGGCATTGTGCCTTTTGAATTTAATTCCGATGCAATTTCTGTGTTTCATCGTCAATAAGAACGTCCATGGTGTACACGAAACCTGAAGTCAAGCATCGGAATCTAAAACTGGACTCACAGGAGTGTTTCAAATCATAGAAAGTGAGAGTGTCAGTCCTCTTGTACTTAAGTCGGCATTGTGCCTTTTGTATTAAATTCGGATGCAATTTCTGTGTTTCATCGTCAATAAGTAAGTCCAAGGGATACAGTAAACCTGAAGTGAATCATCGGAATCTAAAACTGGACTCACAGAAGAGGTTCAAATCATAGAAAGTTAGAGAGTCAGCCCTCTTGTACTTATGTCGGCATTGTGCATTTGAATTTAATTCGGATGCAATTTCTGTGTTTCATCGTCAATAAGAAGGTCCAAGGTTTACAGTAAACCTGAAGTGAGGCATCGGAATCTAAAACTGGACTCACAGGAGAGGTTCAAATCATAGAAAGTGAGAGTGACAGTCCTCTTGTACTTAAGTCGGCATTGTGCCTTTTCTATTAAATTCGGATGCAATTTCTGTGTTTCATCGTCAATAAGAAGGTCCAAGGTAACAGTAAACCTGAAGTGAAGCATAGGAATCTAAAACTGGACTCACAGGGTAGGTTCAATTCATAGAAAGTGAAAGTGTCAGTCCTCTTGTACTTAAGTCGGCATTGTGCCTTTTGTATTAAATTCGGATGCAATTGCTGTGTTTCATCGTCAATAAGAAGGTCCAAGGTATACAGGAAACCAGAAGTGAAGCATCGGAATCTGAAACTGGGCTCACAGGAGAGGTTCAAATCATAGAAAGTGAGAGTGTCTATCCTCTCGTACTTATGTCGGCATTATGCCTTTTGTATTAAATTCGGATGCGATTTCTGTGTTTCATCGTCAATATGAAGGTCCAAGGGATACAGTAAACCTGAAGTGAAGCATCGGAATCTAAAACTGGACTCACAGGAGACGTTCAAATCATAAAAAGTGTGAGTGTCACTCGTCTTGTACTTAAGTCGGCATTGTGCCATTTGTGTTAAATTCGGATACAATGTCTGTGTTTCATCGTCAATAAGAAGGTCCAAGGGATACAGTAAACCTGAATTGAAGCATCGGAATCTAAAACTGGACTCACAGGAGAGGTTCAAATCATAGAAAGTGAGAGTGTCAGTCCTCTTGTACTTAAGTCGGCATTGAGCCCTTTGTATTAAATTCGAATGCAATTTCTGTGATAAATCAAAAGGAGGTCCAAGGTATACAGTAAACCTGAAGTGAAGCATCGGAATCTAAAGCTGGACTGACAGGGGAGGTTCAATTCATAGAAAGTCAGAGTGTCAGTCCTCTTTTCCTTAAGTCGGCATTGTGCCTTCTGTATTAAATTCGGATGCAATTTCTGTGTTTCATCGTCAATAAGAAAGTCCAAGGGATACAGTAAACCTGAAGTGAATCATCGGAATCTAAAACTGGACTCACAGAAGAGGTTCAAATCATAGAAAGTTAGAGAGTCAGCCCTCTTGTACTTATGTCGGCATTGTGCATTTGAATTTAATTCGGATGGAATTTCTGTGTTTCATCGTCAATAGGAAGGTCCAAGGTTTACAGTAAACCTGAAGTGAGGCATCGGAATCTAAATCTGGACTCACAGGAGAGGTTCAAATCATAGAAGGTGAGAGTGTCAGTCCTCTTGTACTTAAGTCGGCATTGTGAATTTTGTATTAAATTCGGATGCAATTTCTGTGTTTCATCGTCAATAAGAAGGTCCAAAGTATACACGAAACCTGAAGTCAAGCATCGGAATCTAAAACTGGACTCACAGGAGAGGTTCAAATCATAGAAAGTGAGAGTGACAGTCCTCTTGTACTTAAGTCGGCATTGTGCCTTTTGTATTAAATTCCGATGCAATTTCTGTGTTTCATCGTCAATAAGAACGTCCATGGTGTACACGAAACCTGAAGTCAAGCATCGGAATCTGAAACTGGACTCACAGGAGTGGTTCAAATCATAGAAAGTGAGAGTGTCAGTCCTCTTGTACTTAAGTCGGCATTGTGCCTTTTGTATTAAATTCGGATGCAATTTCTGTGTTTCATCGTCAATAAGAAAGTCCAAGGGATACAGTAAACCTGAAGTGAATCATCGGAATCTAAAACTGGACTCACAGAAGAGGTTCAAATCATAGAAAGTTAGAGAGTCAGCCCTCTTGTACTTATGTCGGCATTGTGCATTTGAATTTAATTCGGATGCAATTTCTGTGTTTCATCGTCAATAAGAAGGTCCAAGGTTTACAGTAAACCTGAAGTGAGGCATCGGAATCTAAAACTGGACTCACAGGAGAGGTTCAAATCATAGAAAGTGAGAGTGACAGTCCCCTTGTACTTAAGTCGGCATTGTGCCTTTTGTATTAAATTCGGTTGCAATTTCTGTGTTTCATCGTCAATAAGAAGGTCCAAGGTATACAGTAAACCTGAAGTGAAGCATAGGAATCTAAAACTGGACTCACAGGGGAGGTTCAATTCATAGAAAGTGAAAGTGTCAGTCCTCTTGTACTTAAGTCGGCATTGTGCCTTTTGTATTAAATTCGGTTGCAATTGCTGTGTTTCATCGTCAATAAGAAAGTCCAAAGGGTACAGTAAACCTGATGTGAATCATCGGAATCTAAAACTGGACTCACAGAAGAGGTTCAAATCATAGAAAGTTAGAGAGTCAGTCCTCTTGTACTTATGTCGGCATTGTGCCTTTTGAATTAAATTCGGATGCAATTTCTGTGTTTCATCGTCAATAAGAAAGTCCAACGTATACAGGAAACCTGAAGTGAAGCATCGGAATCTAAAATTGGACTCACAGTGGAGGTTCAAATCATAGAAAGGGAGAGTGTCAGTCCTCTTTTACATAAGTCGGCATTGTGCCTTTTGTATTAAATTCGGATGCAATTTCTGTGTTTCATCGTCAATAAGAAGGTCCAAGGGATACAGTAGACCTGAAGTGAAGCATCGGAATCTAAAGCTGGACTCATAGGAGAGGTTCAAATCATTGAAAGTGAGAGTGTCAGTCCTCTTGTATTAGTTCAGCATTGTGCCTTTTGTATTAAATTCGGATACAATTTCTGTGTTTCATCGTCAATAAGAAGGTCCAAGGGATACAGTAAACCTGAAGTGAAGCATCGGAATCTAAAACTGGACTCACAGGAGAGGTTCAAATCATAGAAAGTGAGTATGTTAATCCTCTTGTACTTAAGTCGGCATTATGCCTTTTGTAATACATTCGGATGCAATTTCTGTGGTTCATCGTCAATAAGAAGGTGCAAGTGATACAGTAGACCTGAAGTGAAGCATTGGAATCTAAAACTTGACTCACAGAAGTTGTTCAAATCATAGAAATTGAGTGTGTCAGTCCTCTTGTACTTAAGTCAGCATTGTGCCTTTTGTATTAAAGTCGGATGCATTTTCTGAGTTTCATCGTCAATAAGAACGTCCAAGGTATACACGAAACCTGAAGTCAAGCATCGGAATCTAAAACTGCACTCACAGGAGAGGTTCAAATAATAGAAAGTGAGAGTGTCAGTCCTCTTGTACTTAAGTCGGACTTATGCCTTTTGTATTAAATTCGGATGCAATTTTTGTGTTTCATCGACAATAAGAAAGTCCAACGGATACAGTAAACCTGAAGTGAATCATCGGAATCTAAAACTGGACTCACACGAGAGGTTCAAATCATAGAAAGTGAGAGTGTCAGTCCTTTTGTACTTAAGTCGCCGTTGTGCCTTTTGTATTAAATTCGGATGCAATTGCTGTGTTTGATCGTCAATAAGAAAGTCCAACGTATACAGGAAACCTGAAGTGAAGCATCGGAATCTAAAACTGGACTCACAGGAGAGGTTCAAATCATAGAAAGTGAGAGCGTCAGTCCTCTTTTCCATAAGTCGGCATTGTGCCTTTTGTATTAAATTCGGATACAATTTCTGTGTTTCATCGTCAATAAGAAGGTCCAAGGTATACAGTAAACCTGAAGTGAAGCATCGGAATCTAAAGCTGGACTCACAGGAGGGGTTCAAATCATAGAAAGTGAGAGTGTCATTCCTCTTGTACTTAAGTCGGCATTGTGCCTTTTGTATTAAATTCGGATGCAATTTCTGTGTTTCATCGTCAATAAGAAGGTCCAAGGGATACAGAAAACCTGAAGCGTAGCATCGGAAACTAAAACTGGACTCACAGGAGAGGTTCAAATCATAGAAAGATAGAGTGTCAGTAATCTTGTACTTAAGTCGGCATTCTGCCTTTTGAATTTAATTCCGATGCAATTTCTGAGCTTCATCGTCAATAAGAAGGTCCAAGGGATACAGTAAACCTAAAGTGAAAAATCGGAAACTAGAACTGGACCCACAGGAGAGGTTCAAATCATAGAAAGTGAGATTGTCAGTCCTCTTGTACTTAAGTCGGCATTATGCCTTTTGTATTACATTCGGATGCAATTTCTGTGGTTCATCGTCAATAAGAAGGTGCACGTGATACAGTAGACCTGAAGTGAAGCATCGGAATCTAAAACTTGACTCACAGGAGTTGTTCAAATCATAGAAATTGAGAATGTCAGTCCTCTTGTACTTAAGTCAGCATTGTGCCTTTTTATTAAACTCGGATGCAATTTCTGTGTCTTATCGTCAATAAGAACGTCCAAGGTATACATGAAACCTGAAGTCAAGCATCTGAATCTAAAACTGGACTCACAGGAGAGGTTCAAATCATAGAAAGTGAGAGTGTCAGTCCTCTTGTACTTTAGTCGGCCTTGTGCCTTTTGTATTAAATTCAGATGCAATTTCTGTGTTTCATCGACAATAAGAAAGTCCAAGGGATACAGTAACCTGAAGTGAATCATCGGAATCTAAAACTGGACTCACAGGAGAGGTTCAAATCATAGAAAGTGAGAGTGTCAGTCCTCTTGTACTTAAGTCAGCATTGTTCCTTTTGTATCAAACTCGGATGCAATTTCTGTGTTTCATCGACAATAAGAAAGTCCAACGGATACAGTAAACCTGAAGTGAATCATTGGAATCTAAAACTGGACTCACAGAAGAGGTTCAAATCATAGAAAGTTAGAGAGTCAGTCCTCTTGTACTTATGTCGGCATTGTGCCTTTTGAATTTAATTCAGATACAATTTCTGTGTTTCATCATCAATAAGAAGGTGCAAGGTATACAGAAAACTTGAAGTGAAGCTTTGGAATCTAAAACTGGACTCACAGGAGAGGTTCAAATCATAGAAAGTGAGAGTGTCAGTCCTCTTTTCCATAAGTCGGCATTGGGCCTTTTGTATTAAATTCGGATGCAATTTCTGTGTTTCATCGTCAATAAGAGGGTCCAAGGTATACAGTAGACCTAAAGTGAAGCATCGGAATCTAAAAGTGGACTCACAGGAGAGGTTCAAATCATTGAAAGTGAGAGTGTCAGTCCTCTTGTACTTAAGTCGGCATTGTGCCTTTTGTATTAAATTCGGATGCAATTTCTGTGTTTCATCTTCAATAAGAAGGTCCAAGGTATACAGTAAACCTGAAGTGAAGCATCGGATTCTATAACTGGACTCACAGGGGAGGTTCAATTCATAGAAAGTGAAAGTGTTAGTCCTCTTGTACTCAAGTCGGCATTGTGCCTTTTGTATTAAATTCGGATGCAATTGCTGTGTTTCATCGTCAATAAGAAAGTCCAAGGGATACAGTAAACCTGAAGTGAACCATCGGAATCTAAAACTGGACTCACAGAAGAGGTTCAAATCATAGAAAGTTAGAGAGTCAGTCCTCTTGTACTTATGTCGGCATTGTGCCTTTTGAATTTAATTCGGATGCAATTTCTTGTCTTCATCGTCAATAAGAATGTCCAATGTATACAGGAAACCTGAAGTGAAGCATCGGAATCTAAAACTGGACTCACAGGAGAGGTTCAAATCATAGAAAGTGAGAGTGTCAGTCCTCTTTTCCATAAGTCGGCAATGTGCCTTTTGTATTAAATTCGGATGCAATTTCTGTGTTTCATCGCCAATAAGAAGGTCCAAGGTATGCAGTAGACCTGAAGTGAAGCATCGGAATCTAAAACTGGACTCATAGGAGAGGATCAAATCATAGAAAGTGAGAGTGTCAGTCCTCTTGTACTTAAGTCGGCATTGTGCTTTTTGTATTAAATTCGGACACAATTTCTGTGTTTCATCGTCAATAAGAAGGTCCAAGGGATACAGAAAAAACCTGAAGTGAAGCATCGGAATCTAAAACTGGACTCACAGGAGAGGTTCAAATCATAGAAAGTGAGAGTGTCAGTCCTCTTGTACTTAAGTCAGACTTGTGCCTTTTGTATTAAATTCAAATGCAATTTCAGTTTTTCATCGACAATAAGAAAGTCCACGGGATACAGTAAACCTGAAGTGAATCATCGGAATCTAAAACTGGATTCACAGGAGAGGTTCAAATCATAGAAAGTGAGAGTGTCAGTCCTCTTTTCCTTAAGTCGGCATTGTGCCTTTTGTATTAAATTCGGATGCAATTTCTGTGTTTCATCGTCAATAAGAAGGTCCAAGGTATACAAGAAACCTGAAGTGAAGCATCGGAATCTAAAACTGGGCTCACAGGAGAGGTTCAAATCATAGAAAGTGTGAGTCTCAGTCCTATTGTACTTAAGTCGGAATTGTGCCTTTTGTATTAAATTCGTATACAATTTCTGTGTTTCATCGTCAATAAGAAGGTCCAAGGGATACAGTAAACCTGAAGTGAAGCATCGGAATCTAAAACTGGACTCACAGGAGAGGTTTAAATCATAGAAAGTGAGAGTGTCAGTCCTCTTGTACTTAAGTCGGCATTGTGGCCTTTGTATTAAATTCGGATGCAATTTCTGTGTTTCCTCGTCAATAAGAAGGTCCAAGGTATACAGTAAACCTGAAGTGAAGCATCGGATCTAAAACTGGACTCAAAGGGCAGGTTCAATTCATAGAAAGTGAAAATGTCAGTCCTCTTGTACTTAAGTCGGCATTGTGCCTTTTGTATTAAATTCGGATGCAATTGCTGTGTTTCATCGTCAATAAGAAGGTCCAAGGTATACAGGAAACGTGAGGTGAAGCATCGGAATCTAAAACTGGACTCACAGGAGAGGTTCAAATCATGGAAAGATAGAGTGTCAGTCTTCTTGTACTTAAGTCGGCATTATGCCTTTTGTATTAAATTCGGATGCGATTTCTTTGTTTCATCGTCAATAAGAGGGTCCAAGGGATACAGTAAACCTGAAGTGAAGCATCGGAATCTAAAACTGGACTCACAGGAGAGGTTCAAATCATAGAAACGTAGGGTGTCTGTCCTCTTGAACTTAAGTCGGCATTGTGCCTTTTGAATTTAATTCCGATGCAATTTCTGAGCTTCAACGTCAAAAAGAAGGTCCAACGAATACAGTAAACCTGAAGTAAAAAATCGGAATCTAAAACTGGACTCACAGGAGAGGTTCGAATCATAGAAAGTGGGAGTGTCAGTCCTCTTGTACTTAAGTCGGCATTATTCCTTTTGTATTAAATTTGGATGCAATTTCTGTGTTTCATCGTCATTAAGAAGGTCCAAGGTATACAGTAAACCTGAAGTGAAGCATCGGAATCTAAAACTGGGCTCACAGGAGAGGTTCAAATCATAGAAAGTGAGAGTGTCTATCCTCTCGTACTTAAGTCGGCATTGTGCCTTTTGAATTTAACTCCGATGCAATTTCTGTGTTTCATCGTCAATAAGAACGTCGAAGGTGTACACGAAACCTGAAGTCAAGCTTCGGAATCTAAAACTGGACTTACAGGAGAGGTTCAAATCATAGAAAGTGAGAGTGTCAGTCCTCTTGTACATAAGTCGGCATTGTGCCTTTTTTATTAAATTCGGATGCAATTTCTGTGTTTCATCGACAATAAGAAGGTCCAAGGAATACAGGAAACCTGAAGTGAAGCATCGGAATCTAAAACTGGACTCACAGGAGAAGTTCAAATCATAGAAAGTGAGAGTGTCAGTCCTCTTGTACTTCAGTCGGCATTGTGCCTTTTGTATTAAATTCGGGTGCAATTTCTGTGTTTCATCGTCAATAAGAATTTCCAAGGTATACAGTAAACCTGAAGTGAAGCATCGGAATCTAAAACTGGACTCACAGGAGAGGTTCAAATCATAGAAATGTAGAGTGTCAGTCCTCTTGTACTTAAGACGACACTGTGCCGTTTGTATTAAATTCGAATGCAATTTCTGTGTTTCATCGTCAATAAGAACGTCCAAGGTGTACACGAAACCTGAAGTCAAGCATCGGAATCTAAAACTGGACTCACAGGAGAGGTTCAAATCATAGAAAGTGGGAGTGTCAGTCCTCTTTTCCTTAAGTCGGCATTGTGCCTTTTGTATTAATTTCGGATGCAATGTCTTTGTTTCATGGTCAATAAGAAGGTCCAAGGGATACAGTAGACCTGAAGTGAAGCATCAGAATCTAAAACTAGACTCACAGGAGAGGTTCAAATCATAGAAAGTGAGAGTGTCAGTCCTCTTGTACTTAAGTCGGCATTGTGCCTTTTGTATTAAATTCGGATGCAATTTCTGTGTTTCATCGTCAATAAGAAGGTCCAAGGTATACAGTAAACCGGAAGTGAAGCATCGGAATCTAAAACTGGACTCACAGGACAGGTTCAAATCATAGAATGGTAGAGTGTCAGTCCTCTTGTACTTAAGCCTTCATTGTGCATTTTGAATTTAATTCCGATGCAATTTCTGAGCTTCATCGTCAAAAAGAAGGTCCAAAGGATACAGTAAACCTGAATTGAAAAATCGGAAACTAAAACTGGACTCACAGGAGAGTTTCAAATCATAGAAAGTGTGATTGTCAGTCCTCTAGTACTTAAGTCGGCATTATGCCTTTTGTATCACATTCGGATGCAATTTCTGTGGTTCATCGTCAATAAGAAGGTGCAACTGATACAGCAGACCTGAAGTGAAGCATCGGAATCTAAATATTGACTCACAGGAGTTGTTCAAATCATAGAAATTGAAAGTGTCAGTCCTCTTGTACTTAAGTCAGCATTGTGCCTTTATATTAAACTCGGATGCAATTTCTGTGTCTCATCGTCAATAAGAACGTCCAAGGTATACACGAAACCAGTAGTCAAGCATCGGAATCTAAAACTGGACTCACAGGAGAGGTTCAAATCATAGAAAGTGAGAGTGTCAGTCCTCTTGTACTTAAGTCAGACTTGTGCCTTTTGTATTAAATTCAAATGCAATTTCTGTTTTTCATCGACAATAAGAAAGTCCACGGGATACAGTAAACCTGAAGTGAATCATCGGAATCTAAAACTGGATTCACAGGAGAGGTTCAAATCATAGAAAGTGAGAGTGTCAGTCCTCTTTTCCTTAAGTCGGCATTGTGCCTTTTGTATTAAATTCGGATGCAATTTCTGTGTTTCATCGTCAATAAGAAGGTCCAAGGTATACAAGAAACCTGAAGTGAAGCATCGGAATCTAAAACTGGGCTCACAGGAGAGGTTCAAATCATAGAAAGTGTGAGTCTCAGTCCTATTGTACTTAAGTCGGAATTGTGCCTTTTGTATTAAATTCGTATACAATTTCTGTGTTTCATCGTCAATAAGAAGGTCCAAGGGATACAGTAAACCTGAAGTGAAGCATCGGAATCTAAAACTGGACTCACAGGAGAGGTTTAAATCATAGAAAGTGAGAGTGTCAGTCCTCTTGTACTTAAGTCGGCATTGTGGCCTTTGTGTTAAATTCGGATGCAATTTCTGTGTTTCCTCGTCAATAAGAAGGTCCAAGGTATACAGTAAACCTGAAGTGAAGCATCGGATCTAAAACTGGACTCAAAGGGCAGGTTCAATTCATAGAAAGTGAAAGTGTCAGTCCTCTTGTACTTAAGTCGGCATTGTGCCTTTTGTATTAAATTCGGATGCAATTGCTGTGTTTCATCGTCAATAAGAAGGTCCAAGGTATACAGGAAACGTGAGGTGAAGCATCGGAATCTAAAACTGGACTCACAGGAGAGGTTCAAATCATGGAAAGATAGAGTGTCAGTCCTCTTGTACTTAAGTCGGCATTATGCCTTTTGTATTAAATTCGGATGCGATTTCTGTGTTTCATCGTCAATAAGAGGGTCCAAGGGATACAGTAAACCTGAAGTGAAGCATCGGAATCTAAAACTGGACTCACAGGAGAGGTTCAAATCATAGAAACGTAGGGTGTCTGTCCTCTTGTACTTAAGTCGGCATTGTGCCTTTTGAATTTAATTCCGATGCAATTTCTGAGCTTCAACGTCAAAAAGAAGGTCCAACGAATACAGTAAACCTGAAGTAAAAAATCGGAATCTAAAACTGGACTCACAGGAGAGGTTCGAATCATAGAAAGTGGGTGTGTCAGTCCTCTTGTACTTAAGTCGGCATTATTCCTTTTGTATTAAATTTGGATGCAATTTCTGTGTTTCATCGTCATTAAGAAGGTCCAAGGTATACAGTAAACCTGAAGTGAAGCATCGGAATCTAAAACTGGGCTCACAGGAGAGGTTCAAATCATAGAAAGTGAGAGTGTCTATCCTCTCGTACTTAAGTCGGCATTGTGCCTTTTGAATTTAATTCCGATGCAATATCTGTGTTTCATCGTCAATAAGAACGTCGAAGGTGTACACGAAACCTGAAGTCAAGCTTCGGAATCTAAAACTGGACTTACAGGAGAGGTTCAAATCATAGAAAGTGAGAGTGTCAGTCGTCTTGTACATAAGTCGGCATTGTGCCTTTTTTATTAAATTCGGATGCAATTTCTGTGTTTCATCGACAATAAGAAGGTCCAAGGAATACAGGAAACCTGATGTGAAGCATCGGAATCTAAAACTGGACTCACAGGAGAGGTTCAAATCATAGAAAGTGAGAGTGTCAGTCCTCTTGTACTTAAGTCGGCATTGTCCCTTTTGTATTAAATTCGGGTGCAATTTCTGTGTTTCATCGTCAATTAGAATTTCCAAGGTATACAGTAAACCTGAAGTGAAGCATCGGAATCTAAAACTGGACTCACAGGAGAGGTTCAAATCATAGAAATGTAGAGTGTCAGTCCTCTTGTACTTAAGACGACACTGTGCCGTTTGTATTAAATTCGAATGCAATTTCTGTGTTTCATCGTCAATAAGAACGTCCAAGGTGTACACGAAACCTGAAGTCAAGCATCGGAATCTAAAACTGGACTCACAGGAGAGGTTCAAATCATAGAAAGTGGGAGTGTCAGTCCTCTTTTCCTTAAGTCGGCATTGTGCCTTTTGTGTTAATTTCGGATGCAATGTCTTTGTTTCATGGTCAATAAGAAGGTCCAAGGGATACAGTAGACCTGAAGTGAAGCATCAGAATCTAAAACTAGACTCACAGGAGAGGTTCAAATCATAGGAAGTGAGAGTGTCAGTCCTCTTGTACTTAAGTCGGCATTGTGCCTTTTGTATTAAATTCGGATGCAATTTCTGTGTTTCATCGTCAATAAGAAGGTCCAAGGTATACAGTAAACCGGAAGTGAAGCATCGGAATCTAAAACTGGACTCACAGGACAGGTTCAAATCATAGAATGGTAGAGTGTCAGTCCTCTTGTACTTAAGCCTTCATTGTGCATTTTGAATTTAATTCCGATGCAATTTCTGAGCTTCATCGTCAAAAAGAAGGTCCAAAGGATACAGTAAACCTGAATTGAAAAATCGGAAACTAAAACTGGACTCACAGGAGAGTTTCAAATCATAGAAAGTGTGATTGTCAGTCCTCTTGTACTTAAGTCGGCATTATGCCTTTTGTATCACATTCGGATGCAATTTCTGTGGTTCATCGTCAATAAGAAGGTGCAACTGATACAGCAGACCTGAAGTGAAGCATCGGAATCTAAATATTGACTCACAGGAGTTGTTCAAATCATAGAAATTGAAAGTGTCAGTCCTCTTGTACTTAAGTCAGCATTGTGCCTTTATATTAAACTCGGATGCAATTTCTGTGTCTCATCGTCAATAAGAACGTCCAAGGTATACACGAAACCAGTAGTCAAGCATCGGAATCTAAAACTGGACTCACAGGAGAGGTTCAAATCATAGAAAGTGAGAGTGTCAGTCCTCTTGTACTTAAGTCGGCATTGTGGCCTTTGTATTAAATTCGGATGCAATTTCTGTGTTTCCTCGTCAATAAGAAGGTCCAAGGTATACAGTAAACCTGAAGTGAAGCATCGGATCTAAAACTGGACTCAAAGGGCAGGTTCAATTCATAGAAAGTGAAAGTGTCAGTCCTCTTGTACTTAAGTCGGCATTGTGCCTTTTGTATTAAATTCGGATGCAATTGCTGTGTTTCATCGTCAATAAGAAGGTCCAAGGTATACAGGAAACGTGAGGTGAAGCATCGGAATTTAAAACTGGACTCACAGGAGAGGTTCAAATCATGGAAAGATAGAGTGTCAGTCCTCTTGTACTTAAGTCGGCATTATGCCTTTTGTATTAAATTCGGATGCGATTTCTGTGTTTCATCGTCAATAAGAGGGTCCAAGGGATACAGTAAACCTGAAGTGAAGCATCGGAATCTAAAACTGGACTCACAGGAGAGGATCAAATCATACAAACGTAGGGTGTCTGTCCTCTTGTACTTAAGTCGGCATTGTGCATTTTGAATTTAATTCCGATGCAATTTCTGAGCTTCAACGTCAAAAAGAAGGTCCAACGAATACAGTAAACCTGAAGTAAAAAATCGGAATCTAAAACTGGACTCACAGGAGAGGTTCAAATCATAGAAAGTGAGAGTGTCAGTCCTCTTGTACTTAAGTCGGCATTATGCCTTTTGTATTAAATTCGGATGCAATTGCTGTGTTTCATCGTCAATAAGAAGGTCCAAGGTATACAGGAAACGTGAGGTGAAGCATCGGAATCTAAAACTGGACTCACAGGAGAGGTTCAAATCATGGAAAGATAGAGTGTCAGTCCTCTTGTACTTAAGTCGGCATTGTGCCATTTGTATTAAATTCGGATGCAATTGCTGTGTTTCATAGTCAATAAGAAGGTATAAGGTATACAGGAAAGCAGAAGTGAAGCATCGGAATCTAAAACTGGGCTCACAGGAGAGGTTCAAATCATAGAAAGTGAGAGTGTCTATCCTCTCGTACTTAATTCGGCATTATGCCTTTTGTATTCAATTCGGATGCGATTTCTGTGTTTCATCGTCAATAAGAGCGTCCAAGGGATACAGTAAACCTGAAGTGAAGCATCGGAATCTAAAACTGGACTCGAAGGAGACGTTCAAATCATAGAAAGGTAGAGTGTCAGTCCTCTTGTACATAAGTCGACATTGTGCCTTTTGAATTCAATTTCGATGCAATTTCTGTGTTTCATCGTCAATAAGAAGGTCCAAGGTACACAGTAAACCTGAAGTGAAGCATCGGAATCTAAAACTGGACTCACAAGGGAGGTTTAATTCATAGAAAGTGAAAGTGTCAGTCCTCTTGTACTTAAGTCGGCATTGTGCCTTTTGTATTAAATTCGGATGCAATTGCTGTGTTTCATCGTCAATAAGAACGTCCAAGGTATACAGTAAACCTGAAGTGAAGCATCGGAATCTAAAACTGGACTAACAGGAGAGGTTCAAATCATAGAAAGTTAGATAGTCAGTCCTCTGGTACTTAAGTCGGCAATATGCATTTTGTATTAAATTCGGATGCAATTTCTGTGTTTCATCTTCATTAAGAAGATCCAAGGTATACAGGAAACCAGATGTGAAGCATCGGAATCTAAAACTGGGCTCACAGGAGAGGTTCAAATCATAGAAAGTGAGAGTGTCTATCCTCTTGTACTTATGTCGGCATTATGCATTTTGTAATTAATTTGGATGCGATTTCTGTGTTTCATCTTCAATATGAGGGTCCAAGGGATACAGTAAACCTGAAGTGAAGCATCGGAATCTAAAACTGGACTCACAGGAGAGGATCAAATCATAGAAAGTGAGAGTGTCAGTCCTCTTGTACTTTAGTCGGCCTTGTGCCTTTTGTATTAAATTCGGATGCAATTTCTGTGTTTCATCGACAATAAGAAAGTCCAAGGGATACAGTAACCTGAAGTGAATCATCGGAATCTAAAACTGGACTCACAGGAGAGGTTCAAATCAATGAAAGTGACAGTGTCAGTCCTCTTGTACTTAAGTCAGCATTGTGCCTTTTGTATCAAACTCGGATGCAATTTCTGTGTTTCATTGTCAATAAGAACGTCCAAGGTATACACGAAACCTGAAGTCAAGCATCGGAATCTAAAACTGCACTCACAGGAGAGGTTCAAATCATAGAAAGTGAGAGTGTCTATCCTCTCGTACTTAATTCGGCATTATGCCTTTTGTATTCAATTCGGATGCGATTTCTGTGTTTCATCGTCAATAAGAGCGTCCAAGGGATACAGTAAACCTGAAGTGAAGCATCGGAATCTAAAACTGGCCTCGAAGGAGACGTTCAAATCATAGAAAGGTAGAGTGTCAGTCCTCTTGTACATAAGTCGACATTGTGCCTTTTGAATTTAATTTCGATGCAATTTCTGTGTTTCATCGTCAATAAGAAGGTCCAAGGTATACAGTAAACCTGAAGTGAAGCATCGGAATCTAAAACTGGACTCACAAGGGAGGTTTAATTCATAGAAAGTGAAAGTGTCAGTTCTCTTGTGCTTAAGTCGGCGTTGTGCCTTTTGTATTAAATTCGGATGCAATTTCTGTGTTTCATCGTCAATAAGAAGGTCCAAAGTATACAAGAAACCAGAAGTCAAGCATCGGAAACTAAAACTGGACTCACAGGGGAGGTTCAAATCATTGAAAGTGAGAGTGTCAGTCCTCTTGACCTTAAGTCGGCATTGTGCCTTTTGTATTAATTTCGGATGCAATTTCTGTGTTTCATCGTCAATAAGAGGGTCCAAGGTATACAGTAGACCCAAAGTGAAGCATCGGAATCTAAAACTGGACTCACAGGAGAGGTTCAAATCATAGAAAGTGAGAGTGTCAGTCCTCTTGTACTTAAGTCGGCATTGTGCCTTTTGTATTAAATTCGGATGCAATTTCTGTGTTTCATCGCCAATAAGAAGGTCCAAGGTATACAGTAAACGTGAAGTGAAGTATCGGATTCTAAAACTGGACTCACAGGGGAGGTTCAATTCATAGAAAGTGAAAGTGTCAGTCCTCTAGTACTTAAGTCGGCATTATGCCTTTTGTATTAAATTCGGATGCAATTGCTGTGTTTCATCGTCAATAAGAAAGTCCAAGGGATACAGTAAACCTGAAGTGAACCATCGGAATCTAAAACTGGACTCACAGAAGAGGTTCAAATCATAGAATGTTAGAGAGTCAGTCCTCTTGTACTTATGTCGGCATTGTGCCTTTCGAATTTAATTCGGATGCAATTTCTTGTTTTCATCGTCAATAAGAATGTCCAATGTATACAGGAAACCTGAAGTGAAGCATCGGAATCTAAAACTGGTCTCACAGGAGAGGTTCAAATCATAGAAAGTGAGAGTGTCAGTCCTCTTTTCCATAAGTCGGCAATGTGCCTTTTGTATTAATTTCGGATGCAATTTCTGTGTTTCATCGCCAATAAGAAGGTCCAAGGGATACAGTAGACCTGAAGTGAATCATCGAAATCTAAAACTGGACTCATAGGAGAGGTTCAAATCATAGAAAGTGAGAGTGTCAGTCCTCTTGTACTTAAGTCGGCATTGTGCTTTTTGTATTAAATTCGGATACAATTTCTGTGTTTCATCGTCAATAAGAAGGTCCAAGGGATACAGAAAAAACCTGAAGTGAAGCATCGGAATCTAAAACTGGACTCACAGGAGAGGTTCAAATCATAGAAAGTGAGAGTGTCAGTCGTCTTGTACTTAAGTCGGCATTGTGCCTTTGGTATTAAATTCGGATGCAATTGCTGTGTTTCATCGTCAATAAGAATGTCTAAGGTATACAGGAAACCAGAAGTGAAGCATCGGAATCTAAAACTGGGCTCACAGGAGAGGTTCAAATCATAGAATGTGAGAGTGTCTATCCTTTCGTACTTAAGTTTGCATTATGCCTTTTGTATTACATTCGTATGCAATTTCTGTGGTTCATCGTCAATAAGAAGGTGCAAGTGATACAGTAGACCTGTAGTGAACCATCGGAATCTAAATATTGACTCACAGGAGTTGTTCAAATCATAGAAATTGAAAGTGTCAGTCGTCTTGTACTTAAGTCAGCATTGTGCCTTTTTATTAAACTCGGATGCAATTTCTGTGTCTCATCGTCAATAAGAACGTCCAAGGTATACACGAAACCTGTAGTCAAGCATCGGAATCTAAAACTGGACTCACAGGAGAGGATCAAATCATAGAAAGTGAGAGTGTCAGTCCTCTTTTCCTTAAGTCGGCATTGTGCCTTTTGTATTAAATTCGGATGCAATTTCTGTGTTTCATCGTCAATAAGAAGGTATAAAGTATACAGGAAACCTGAAGTGAATCATCGGAATCTAAAACTCGACTCACAGGAGAGGTTCAAATCATAGAAAGTGTGAGTGTCAGTCCTCTTGTACTTAAGTCGGAATTGTGCCTTTTGTATTAAATTCGTATACAATTTCTGTGTTTCATCGTCAATAAGAAGGTCCAAGGGATACAGTAAACCTGAAGTGAAGCATCGGAATCTAAAACTGGACTCACAGGAGAGGTTTAAATCATAGAAAGTGAGAGTGTCAGTCCTCTTGTACTTAAGTCGGCATTCTGCCGTTTGTATTAAATTCGGATGCAATTTCTGTGTTTCCTCGTCAATAAGAAGTTCCAAGGTATACAGTAAACCTGAAGTGAAGCATCGGATCTAAAACTGGACTCAAAGGGCAGGTTCAATTCATAGAAAGTGAAAGTGTCAGTCCTCTTGTACTTAAGTCGGCATTGTGCCTTTTGTATTAAATTCGGATGCAATTGCTGTGTTTCATCGTCAATAATAAAGTCCAAGGGATACAGTAAACCTGAAATGAATCATCGGAAACTAAAACTGGACTCACAGAAGAAGTTCAAATCATAGACAGTGAGAGTGTCAGTCGTCTTGTACTTAAGTCAGCATTGTGCCTTTTTATTAAACTCGGATGCAATTTCTGTGTCTCATCGTCAATAAGAACGTCCAAGGTATACACGAAACCAGTAGTAAAGCATCGGAATCTAAAACTGGACTCACAGGAGAGGATCAAATCATAGAAAGTGAGAGTGTCAGTCCTCTTTTCCTTAAGTCGGCATTGTGCCTTTTGTATTGAATTCGGATGCAATTTCTGTGTTTCATCGTCAATAAGAAGGTCCAAAGTATACAGGAAACCTGAAGTGAATCATCGGAATCTAAAACTGGACTCACAGGAGAGGTTCAAATCATAGAAAGTGTGAGTGTCAGTCCTCTTGTACTTAAGTCGGAATTGTGCCTTTTGTATTAAATTCGTATACAATTTCTGTGTTTCATCGTCAATAAGAAGGTCCAAGGGATACAGTAAACCTGAAGTGAAGCATCGGAATCTAAAACTGGACTCACAGGAGAGGTTCAAATCATAGAAAGGTAGGGTGTCTGTCCTCTTGTACTTAAGTCGGCATTGTGCATTTTGAAATTAATTCCGATGCAATTGCTGAGCTTCATCGTCAAAAAGAAGGTCCAACGAATACAGTAAACCTGAAGTAAAAAATCGGAATCTAAAACTGGACTCACAGGAGAGGTTGAAATTATAGAAAGTGAGAGTGTCAGTCCTCTTGTACTTAAGTCGGCATTATTCCTTTTGTATTATATTTGAATGCAATTTCTGTGTTTCATCGTCATTAAGAAGGTCCAAGGTATACAGTAAACCTGAAGTGAAGCATCGGAATCTAAAACTGGGCTCACAGGAGAGGTTCAAATCATAGAAAGTGAGAGTGTCTATCCTCTCGTACTTAAGTCGGCATTGTGCCTTTTGAATTTAATTCCGATGCAATTTCTGTGTTTCATCGTCAATAAGAACGTCCAAGGTGTACACGAAACCTGAAGTCAAGCATCGGAATCTAAAACTGGACTTACAGGAGAGGTTCAAATCATAGAAAGTGAGAGTGTCAGTCCTCTTGTACTTAAGTCGGCATTGTGCCTTTTGTATTAAATTCGGATGCAATTTCTGTGTTTCATCGACAATAATAAGGACCAAGGGATTCAGTAAACCTGAAGTGTATCATCGGAATCTAAAACTGGATCACAGAAGAGGTCAAATCATAGAAAGTTAGAGAGTTAGTCCTCTTGTACATATTGTCGGCATTGTGCCTTTTGAATTTAATTCGGATGCAATTTCTGTGTTTCATCGTCAATAAGAAGGTCCAAGGTATATAGTAGACCTGAAGTGAGGCATCGGAATCTAAAACTGGACTCACAGGAGAGGTTCAAATAATAAAAAGTGAGAGTGTCAGTCCTCTTGTACTTAAGTCGGCATTGTGAATTTTGTATTAAATTCGGATCCAATTTCTGTGTTTCATCGTCAATAAGAAGGTCCAAGGAATACAGTAAACCTGAAGTGAAGCATCGGAATCTAAAACTGGACTCACAGGAGAGGTTCAAATCATAGAAAGTGAGAGTGTCAGTCCTCTTGTACTTAAGTCGGCATTGTGCCTTTTGTATTAAATTCGGGTGCAATTTCTGTGTTTCATCGTCAATAGGAATTTCCAAGGTATACAGTAAACCTGAAGTGAAGCATCGGAATCTAAAACTGGACTCACAGGAGAGGTTCAAATCATAGAAATGTAGAGTGTCAGTCCTCTTGTACTTAAGACGGCACTGTGCCGTTTGTATTAAATTCGAATGCAATTTCTGTGTTTCATCGTCAATAAGAACGTCCAAGGTGTACACGAAACCTGAAGTCAAGCATCGGAATCTAAAACTGGACTCACAGGAGAGGTTCAAATCATAGAAAGTGAGAGTGTCAGTCCTCTTTTCCTTAAGTCGGCATTGTGCCTTTGGTATTAAATTCGGATGCAATGTCTTTGTTTCATGGTTAATGAGAAGGTCCAAGGGATACAGTAGACCTGAAGTGAAGCATCAGAATCTAAAACTGGACTCACAGGAGAGGTTCAAATCATAGAAAGTGAGAGTGTCAGTCCTCTTGTACTTAAGTCGGCATTGTGCCTTTTGTATGAAATTCGGATGCAATTTCTGTGTTTCATCGTCAATAAGAAGGTCCAAGGTATACAGTAAACCGAAAGTGAAGCATCGGAATCTAAAACTGGACTCACAGGACAGGTTCAAATCATAGAAAGTTAGAGTGTCAGTCCTCTTGTACTTAAGTCGGCAGTTTGCCTTTTGAATTTAATTCCGATGCAATTTCTGAGCTTCATCGTCAAAAAGAAGGTCCAACGGATACAGTAAACCTGAAGTAAAAAATCGGAATCTAAAACTGGACTCACAGGAGAGGTTCAAATCATAGTAAGTGAGAGTGTCAGTCCTCTTGTACTTAAGTCGGCATTGTGCCTTTTGTATTAAATTCGGATGCAATGTCTGTGTTTTATCGTCATTAAGAAGGTCCAAGGTATACAGTAAACCTGAAGTGAAGCATCGGAATCTAAAACTGGATTCACAGGGGAGGTTCAATTCATAGAAAGTGAAAGTGTCAGTCCTCTTGTACTTAAGTCGGCATTGTGCCATTTGTATTAAATTCGGATGCAATTGCTGTGTTTCATAGTCAATAAGAAGGTATAAGGTATACAGGAAACCAGAAGTGAAGCATCGGAATCTAAAACTGGGCTCACAGGAGAGGTTCAAATCATAGAAAGTGAGAGTGTCTAACCTCTCGTACTTAAGTCGGCATTATGCCTTTTGTATTAAATTCGGATGCGATTTCTGTGTTTCATCGGCAATAAGAGCGTCCAAGGGATACAGTAAACCTGAAGTGAAGCATCGGAATCTAAAACTGGACTCACAGGAGACGTTCAAATCATAGAAAGGTAGAGTGTCAGTCCTCTTGTACATAAGTCGACATTGTGCCTTTTGAATTTAATTTCGATGCAATTTCTGTGTTTCATCGTCAATAAGAACGTCCAAGGTGTACACGAAACCTGAAGTCAAGCATCGGAATCTGAAACTGGACTCACAGGAGGTGTTTAAATCATAGAAAGTGAGAGTGTCAGTCCTCTTGTACTTAAGTCGACATTGTGCCTTTTGTATTAAATTCGAATGCAATTTCTCTGTTTCATCGTCAATAAGAACGTCCAAGGTGTACACGAAACCTGATGTGAAGCATCGGAATCTAAAACTGGACTCACAGGAGAGGTTCAAATCATAGAAATTGAGAGTGTCAGTCCTCTTGTACTTAAGTGGGCATTGTGCCTTTTGTATTAAATTCGGATGCAATTTCTGTGTTTCACCGTCAATAAGGAAGTCCAAGGGATACAGTAAACCTGTAGTGAATCATTGGAATCTAAAACGGGACTCACAGAAGAGGTTCCAATCATAGAAATTTAGAGAGTCAGTCCTCTTGTACTTATGTCGGCATTGTGCCTTTTGAATTTAATTCAGATGCAATTTCTGTGTTTCATCGTCAATAAGAAGGTCCAAGGTATACAGTAAACCTGAAGTGAGGCATCGGAATCTAAAACTGGACTCACAGGAGAGGTTCAAATCATAGGAAGTGAGAGTGTCAGTCCTCTTGTACTTAAGACGGCATTGTGAATTTTGTGTTAAATTCGGATACAATTTCTGTGTTTCATCGTCAATAAGAAGGTCCAAGGTATACAGTAAACCTGAAGTGAAGCATCGGAATCTAAAACTGGACTAACAGGAGAGGTTCAAATCATAGAAAGTTAAAGTGTCAGTCCTCTGGTACTTAAGTCGGCATTATGCATTTTGTATTAAATTCGGATGCAATTTCTGTGTTTCATCGTCATTAAGAAGGTCCAAGGTATACAGTAAACCTGAAGTGAAGCATTGGAATCTAAAACTGGACTCACAGGGGCGGTTCAATTCATAGAGAGTGAAAGTGTCAGTCCTCTTGTACTTAAGTCGGCATTGTGCCTTTTGTATTAAATTCGGATGCAAATGCTGTGTTTCATCATCAATAAGAAGGTCCAAGGTATACAGCAAACCAGATGTGAAGCATTGGAATCCAAAACTGGGCTCACAGGAGAGGTTAAAATAATAGAAAGTGAGAGTGTCTATCCTCTCGTACTTAAGTCGGCATTATGCCTTTTGTATTAAATTCGGATGCGATTTCTGTGTTTCATCATCAATAAGAGGGTCCAAGGGATACAGTAAACCTGAAGTGAAGCATCGGAATCTAGAACTGGACTCACAGGAGGGGTTCAAATCATAGAAAGTAGAGTGTCAGTCCTCTTGTACTTAAGTTGGCATTGTGCCTTTTGTATTAAATTCGGATGCAAATTCTGTGTTTCATCGATGACAAGAGGGTTGAATGGATATAGTAAACCTGAAGTGAAGCATCGGAATCTGAAACTAGACTCACAGGAGTGCTTCAAATCATAGAAAGTGAGAGTGTCAGTCCTCTAGTACTTAAATCGGCATTGTGCCTTTTGTATCAAATTCGGATGCAATATCTGTGTTTCAGGATCAATAAGAAGGTCCAAGGTATACAGTAAACCTGAAGTGAAGCATCGGAATCTAAAACTGGGCTCACAGGTGATGTTCAAATCATAGAAAGTTAGAGTGTCAGTCCTCTTGTACTTAAGTCGGCATTGTGCCTTTTGAATTTATATCGGATGCAATTTCGTTGTTTCATCGTCAATAAGAAGGTCCGAGGTACACAGGAAACCTGAAGTGTAGCATCGGAATCTAAAACTGGACTCACTGGAGAGGTTCAAATCATAGAAAGTAAGAGTGTCAGTCCTCTTGTACTAAAGTCGGCATTGTGCCTTTTGAATTTAATTTCGATGCAATTTCTGAGCTTCATCGTCAAAAAGAAGGTCCAACGGATACAGTAAACCTGAAGTGAAAAATCGGAATCTAAAACTGGACTCACAGGAGGAGTTCAAATCATGGAAAGTGAGAGTGTCAGTCCTCTTGTACTTAAGTCGGCATTATGCATTTTGTATTAAATTCGGATGCAATTTCTGTGTTTCATCGTCATTAAGAAGGTCCAAGGTATACAGTAAACCTGAAGTGAAGCATCGGAATCTAAAACTGGACTCACAGGGGCGGTTCAATTCATAGTGAGTGAAAGTGTCAGTCCTCTTGTACTTAAGTCGGCATTGTGCCTTTTGTATTAAATTCGGATGCAATTGCTGTGTTTCATCGTCAATAAGAAGGTCCAAGGTATACAGCAAACCAGATGTGAAGCATTGGAATCCAAAACTGGGCTCACAGGAGAGGTTAAAATCATAGAAAGTGAGAGTGTCTATCCTCTCGTACTTAAGTCGGCATTATGCCTTTTGTATTAAATTCGGATGCGATTTCTGTGTTTCAATGTCAATAAGAGGGTCCAAGGGATACAGTAAACCTGAAGTGAAGCATCGGAATCTAGAACTGGACTCACAGGAGAGGTTCAAATCATAGAAAGGTAGAGTGTCAGTCCTCTTGTACTTAAGTTGGCAATGTGCCTTTTGTATTAAATTCGGAAGCAATTTCTGTGTTTCATCGATAACAAGAGGGTCCAAGGGATATAGTAAACCTGAAGTGAAGCATCGGAATCTAAAACTGGACTCACAGGAGAGGTACAAAACATAGAAAGGTAGAGTGTCAGTCCTATTGTACTTAAGTCGGCATTGTGCTTTTTGAATTTAATTCCGATGCAATTTCTGTGCTTCATCGTCAAAAAGAAGGTCCAACGGATACAGTAAACCTGAAGTGAAAAATCTGAATCTATGACTGGACTCACAGGAGAGGTTCAAACCATAGAAAGTGAGAGTGTCAGTCCTCTTGTACTTAAGTCGGCATTGTGACTTTTGTATTAAATACGGATGCAATTTCTGTGTTACCTCGTCAATATGAAGGTCCAAGGGATACAGTAAACCGGAAGTGAAGCATCGGAATCTAAAACTGGACTCACAGGAGAGGTTCAAATCATAGAAACTTAGAGTGTCAGTCCACTTGTGCATAAGTCGGCATTGTGCCTTTTGAATTTTTATTCCGATGCAATTACTGTGTTTCATCATCATTAAGAAGTTCCAAGGTATACAGTAAACCTGTAGTGAAGCATCGGAATCTAAAACTTGACCCACAGGAGAGTTTCAAATCATAGAATGTTAGAGTGACAGTCCTCTTGTACTTAAGTCGGCATTGTGCCTTTTGAATTAAATTGGAATGCAATTTCTGTGCTTCATCGTCAATAAGAAGGTCCAAGGGATACAGTAATCCTGAAGTGACGCATCGGAGACTAAAACTATACTCACTGGAGAGGTTCAAATCACAGAAAGTTAGAGTGTCAGTCCTCTTGTACTTAAGTCGGCATTGTGCCTTTTGTATTAAATTCGGATGCAATTTCTGTGTTTTATCGTCAATAAGAAGGTCCCAGGAATACAGGAAACCTGAAGTGAAGCATCGGAATCTGAAACTAGACTCACAGGAGTGCTTCAAATCATAGAAAGTGAGAGTGTCAGTCCTCTAGTACTTAAGTCGGCATTGTGCCTTTAGTATCAAATTGGGTTGCAATATCTGTGTTTCAGGATCAATAAGAAGGTCCAAGGTATACAGTGAACCTGAAGTGAAGCATCGGAATCTAAAACTGGGCTCACAGGAGAGGTTCAAATCATAGAAAGTTAGAGTGTCAGTCCTCTTGTACTTAAGTCGGCATTGTGCCTTTTGAATTTATATCGGATGCAATTTCTGTGTTTCATCGTCATTAAGAAGGTCCAAGGTATACAGGAAACCGGAAGTGAAGCATCGGAATCTAAAACTGGACTCACAGGAGAGGTTCAAATCATAGAAAGTGAGAGTGTCAGAGCTCTTGTACTTAAGTCGGCATTGTGCCTTTTGTATTAAATTAGGATGCAATGTCTGTGTTTCATCGTCAATAAGAAGGTCCAAGGGATACAGTAAACTCGAAGTGAGGCTTCGGAATCTAAAACTGGACTCACAGGAGAGGTTCAAATCATAGAAAGTTAGAGTGTTAGTCTTCTCGCACTTAAGTCGGCATTGTGCCTTTTGTATTAAATTCGGATGCAATTTCTGTTTTTCATCATCAATAAGAAGGTACAAGGGATACAGTAAACCTGAAGTGAAGCATCGGAATCTAAAACTGGACTCACCGGAGAGGTTCAAATCATAGAAAGTTAGAGTGTCAGTCCTCTTGTACTGAAGTCGACATTGTGCCTTTTGAATTAAATTCCGATATAATTTCTGTGTTTCATCGTCAATACGAAGGTCCAAGGTATACAGTAAACTTGAAGTGAAGCATCGGAATCCAAAACAGGACTTACAGGAGAGATTAAAATCATAGAGAGTTAGAGTGTCAGTCCTCTTGTACTTATGTCGGCATTGTGCCTTTTGTATTAAATTCGGATGCAATATCTATGTTTCATCATCAATAAGAAGGTCCAAGGTATACTGTAAACTTGAAGTGAAGCATCGTAATCTAAAACTGGACTCACAGGAGAGATTCAAATCATAGAAAGATAGAGTGTCAGTCCTGTCGTACTTAAGTCGCCATTGTGCCTTTTGTATAAAATTCGGATGCAATTTCTGTGTTTCATCATCAATAAGAAGGTCCAAGGGATACAGTAAACCAGACGTGAAGCATCGGAATCCAAAACTAGGCTCACAGGAGAGGTTCAAATCATAGAAAGTAAGAGTGTCAGTCCTCTTGTACTTAAGTCGGCATTGTGCCTTTTGAATTTTTATTCCGATGCAATTACTGTGTCTCATCGTCAATAAGAAGTTCCAAGGTATACAGCAAACCTGTAGTGAAGCATCGGAATCTAAAACTGGACTCACAGGAGAAATTCAAATCATAGAAAGGTAGAGTGTCAGTCCTCTAGTACTTAAGTCGCCATTGTCCCTTTTGTACTAAACTCGGATGCAATTACTGTGTTTCATCGTCAATAAGAAGGTCCAAGGTATACAGGAAACCTGAAGTCAAGCATCGGAATCTAAAACTGGACTCACAGGAGCGGTTCAAATGATAGAAACTGAGAGTGGCAGTCCTCTTGTACTTAAGTCGGCATTGTGCCTTTTGTATCAAATTCCGATGCAATTTCTGTGTTTCATCGTCAATAAGATGGTTCAAGGGATACAGTAAACCTGAAGTGAAGCATCGGAATCTAAACCTGGACCCACAGGAGAGGTTCAAATCATAGATAGTAAGAGTGTCAGTCCTCTAGTACTTAAGTCAGCATTGTGCCTTTTGAATTAAATTCGAATGCAATTTCTGTGCTTCATCGTCATTAAGAAGGTCCAAGGTATACAGTAAACCTGAAGTGAAGCATCGGAATCTGAAACTAGACTCACAGGAGTGCTTCAAATCATAGAAAGTGAGAGTGTCAGTCCTCTTGTACTTAAGTCGGCATTGTGCCTTTTGTATCAAATTCGGATGCAATATCTGTGTTTCAGGCTCAATAAGAAGGTCCAAGGGATACAGTAAACCTGAAGTGAAGCATCGGAATCTAAAACTGGGCTCACAGGAGAGGTTCAAATCATAGAAAGTTAGTGTGTCAGTCCTCTTGTACTTAAGTCGGCATTGTGCCTTTTGAATTTATATCGGATGCAATTTCTGTGTTTCATCGTCATTAAGAAGGTCCAAGGTATACAGGAAAAGGGAAGTGAAGCATCGGAATCTAAAACTGGACTCACAGGAGAGGTTCAAATCATAGAAAGTGAGAGTGTCAGACCTCTTGTACTTAAGTCGGCATTGTGCCTTTTGTATTAAATTAGGATGCAATTTCTGTGTTTCATCGTCAATAAGAAGGTCCAAGGGATACAGTAAACTCGAAGTGAGGCTTCGGAATCTAAAACTGGACTCACAGGAGAGGTTCAAATCATAGAAAGTTAGAGTGTTAGTCTTCTCGCACTTAAGTCGGCATTGTGCCTTTTGTATTAAATTCGGATGCAATTTCTGTTTTTCATCATCAATAAGAAGGTACAAGGGATACAGTAAACCTGAAGTGAAGCATCAGAATCTAAAACTGGACTCACCGGAGAGGTTCAAATCATAGAAAGTTAGAGTGTCAGTTCTCTTGTACTGAAGTCGACATTGTGCCTTTTGAATTTAATTCCGATATAATTTCTGTGTTTCATCGTCAATACGAAGGTCCAAGGTATACAGTAAACTTGAAGTGAAGCATCGGAATCCAAAACTGGTCTTACAGGAGACATTAAAATCATAGAGAGTTAGAGTGTCAGTCCTCTTGTACTTAAGTCGGCATTGTGCCTTTTGTATTAAATTCGGATGCAATATCTATGTTTCATCATCAATAAGAAGGTCCAAGGTATACTGTAAACTTGAAGTGAAGCATCGTAATCTAAAACTGGACTCACAGGAGAGATTCAAATCATAGGAAGATAGAGTGTCAGTCCTGTCGTACTTAAGTCGCCATTGTGCCTTTTGTATAAAATTCGGATGCAATTTCTGTGTTTCATCATCAATAAGAAGGTCCAAGGGATACAGTTAACCTGACGTGAAGCATCGGAATCCATAACTAGGCTCACAGGAGAGGTTCAAATCATAGAAAGTTAGAGTGTCAGTCCTCTTGTACTTAAGTCGGCATTGTGCCTTTTGAATTTTTATTCCGATGCAATTACTGTGTCTCATCGTCAATAAGAAGTTCCAAGGTATACAGCAAACCGGTAGTGAAGCATCGGAATCTAAAACTGGATTTACAGGAGAGATTCAAATCACAGAATGGTAGAGTGTCAGTCCTCTTGTACTTAAGTCGGCATTGTGCCTTTTGTATTAAATTCCGATGCAATTTCTGTGTTTCATCGTCAATAAGAAGGTTCAAGGGATACAGTAAACCTGAAGTGAACATCGGAATCTTAACCTGGACCCACAGGAGGGGTTCAAATCATAGAAAGTGAAAGTGTCGGTCCTCTTGTACTTAAGTCGGCATTGTGCCTTTTGTATTAATTTCGGATTCAATTTCCGTGTTTAATCGTCAATAAGAAGGTCCAAGGGATACAGTAAACCTGACGTGAAGCATCGGAATCTAAAACAGGACTCACAGGAGAGGTTCAAATCATAGAAAATTAGAGTGTCAGTCCTCTTGTACTTAAGTCGGCATTGTTCCTTTTGTACTAAACTCGGATGCAATTTCTGTGTTTCATCGTCAATAAGAAGGTCCAAGGTATACAGGAAACCTGAAGTGAAGCATCGGAATCTGAAACTGGACTCACAGGAGAGGTTCAAATCATAGAAACTGAGAGTGGCAGTCCTCTTGTACTTAAGTCGGCATTGTGCCTTTTGTATCAAATTCCGATGCAATTTCTGTGTTTCATCGTCAATAAGAAGGTTCAAGGGATACAGTAAACCTGAAGTGAAGCATTGGAATCTAAACCTGGACCCACAGGAGAGGTTCAAATCATAGAAATAAAGAGTGTCAGTCCTCTAGTACTTAAGTCGGCATTGTGCCTTTTGAATTAAATTCGAATGCAATTTCTGTGCTTCATCGTCAATAAGAAGGTCCAAGGTATACAGGAAACCTGAAGTGAAGCATCGGAATCTGAAACTAGACTCACAGGAGTGCTTCAAATCATAGAAAGTGAGAGTGTCAGTCCTCTTGTACTTAAGTCGGCATTGTGCCTTTTGTATCAAATTCGGATGCAATATTTGTGTTTCAGGATCAATAAGAAGGTCCAAGGGATACAGTAAACCTGAAGTGAAGCATCGGAAACTAAAACTGGGCTCGAAGGAGAGGTTCAAATCATAGAAAGTTAGAGTGTCAGTCCTCTTGTACTTAAGTCGGCATTGTGCCTTTTGAATTTATATCGGATGCAATTTCTGTGTTTCATCGTCATTAGGAAGGTCCAAGGTATACAGGAAACCGTAGAGAAGCATCGGAATCTAAAACTGGACTCACAGGAGAAGTTCAAATCATAGAAAATGAGAGTGTCAGACCACTTGTACTTAAGTCGGCATTGTGCCTTTTGTATTAAATTCGGATGCAATTTCTGTGTTACATCGTCAATAAGAAGGTCCAAGGGATACAGTAAACCCGAAGTGAGGCATCGGAATCTAAAACTGGACTCACAGGAGAGGTTCGAATCATAGAAAGTTGGAGTGTCAGTCTTCTCGTACTTAAGTCGGCATTGTGCGTTTTGTATTAAATTCGGATGCAGTTTCTGTGTTTCATCGTCAATAAGAAGGTCCAAGGTATACAGGAAACCGGAAGTGAAGCATCGGAATCTAAAACTGGACTCACTGGAGAGGTTCAAATCATAGAAAGTGAGAGTGTCAGTCCTCTTGTACTTAAGTCGGCATTGTGCCTTTTGTATTAAATTCGGATGCAATTTCTGTGTTTCATCGTCAATATGAAGGTCCAAGGGATACAGTAAACCTAAAGTGAAGCATCGGAATCTAAATCTGGACTCACAGGAGAGTTTAAAATCATAGGAAGTTAGAGTGTCTGTCTTCTTGTACTTAAGTCGGCATTGTGCCCTTTGTATTAAATTCGGATGTAATTTCTGTGTTTCATCATCAATAAGAAGGTACAAGGGATACAGTAAACCTGAACTGAAGCATCGGAATCTAAAACTGGACTCACCGGAGAGGTTCAAATCGTAGAAAGTTAGAGTGTCAGTCCTCCTGTACTTTAGTCGGCCTTGTTCCTTTTGAATTTAATTCCGATGCAATTTCTGTGTTTCATCGTCAATAAGATGGTCCAAGGGATACAGAAAACCTGAGGTGAAGGATCGGATTCTAAAACTGGCCTCACAGGAGAGGTTCAAATCATAGAAAGTTAGAGTGTCAGACCTCTTGTACTTAAGTCGGCATTGTGCCTTTTGTATTAAATTCGGATGCAGTTTCTGTGTTTCATCGTCAATAAGAAGGTCCAAGGGATACAGTAAACCTGAAGTGAATCATCGGATTCTAAATTTGGACTCACAGGACAGGTTCAAATCATAGAAAATTAGGGCTTCAGTCATCTTATACTTATGTCGGCATTGTGCCTTTTCAATTTCATTCCGATGCAATTTCTGTGCTTCGTCGTCAATAAGGAGGTCCATGATATGCAGTAAACCTGAAGTGTAGCATCGGAATCTGAAACTGGACTCAAAGGAGAGGTTCAAATCACAGATAGTTAGAGTATCAGTCCTAATTTACTGAAGTCAGCATTGTGCCTTTTGAATTTAATTCCGATGCAATTTCTGTGTTTCATCGTCAATAAGAAGGTCCAAGGTATACAGTAATCTTGAAGTGAAGCATCGGAATCCAAAACTGGACTCACTAGCGGGATTCAAATCATAGAAAGTTAGAGTGTCAGTCCTTTTGTACTTAAGTCGTCATTGTGCCTATTGTATTGAATTCGGATGCAATTTCTGTGTTTCATCGTCATTAAGAAGGTCCAAGGTATACAGGAAACCGTAGAGAAGCATCGGAATCTAAAACTGGACTCACAGGAGAAGTTCAAATCATAGAAAATGAGAGTGTCAGACCACTTGTACTTAAGTCGGCATTGTGCCTTTTGTATTAAATTCGGATGCAATTTCTGTGTTTCATCGTCAATAAGAAGGTCCAAGGGATACAGTAAACCCGAAGTGAGGCATCGGAATCTAAAACTGGACTCACAGGAGAGGTTCGAATCATAGAAAGTTGGAGTGTCAGTCTTCTCGTACTTAAGTCGGCATTGTGCGTTTTGTATTAAATTCGGATGCAATTTCTGTGTTTCATCGTCGATAAGAAGATCCAAGTTATACAGTGAACCAGAAGTGAATCATCGAATCCTAAAACTGGACTCACATAACAGGTTCCAATCATAGAAAATAAGAGCGTCAGTGATTTTGTACTAAAGTCGGCATTGTGCCTTTTCAAATTCATTCCGATGCAATTTCTGTGCTTCATCGTCAATAAAAAGGTCCATGGTATACAGTAAACCTGAAGTGTAGAATCGGAATCTAAAACTGCACTCAAAGGAGAGGTTCAAATCATAGAAAGTTAGAGTGTCTGTCCTTTTGTACTGAAGTCGGCATTGTGCCTTTTGAATTTAATTCCGATGCAATTTCTGTGTTTCATCGTCAATAAGAATGTCCAAGGTATGCAGTAAATTTGAAGTGAAGCATCGGAATCTAAAACTGGATTCACAGGAGAGATTCAAATCATAGAAAGTTAGAGTGTCAGTCCTTTTGTACTTAAGTCGTCGTTGTTCCTTTTGTATTAAATTCGGATGCAATTTTTGTGTTTCCTCGTCAATAAGAAGGTCCAAGGGATACAGTATACCGGAAGTGAAGCGTCGGAATCTGAAACTGGACACCCAGGAGAGGTTCACATCATAGAAAGTTAGAGTGTCAGTCCTCATGTACTTAAGTCGGCGTTGTGCATTTTGAACTTTTATTCCGGTGCAATTACTGTGTTTCATTGTCAATTAGAATTTCCAAGGTATACAGTAAACCTGTAGTGAAGCATCATAATCTAAAACTGGACTCACAGGAGAGTTTCAAATCATAGGAAGTTTGAGTGTCAGTCCTCTTGTACTTAAGTCGGCATTGTGCCGTTTGTATTAAATTCGAATGCAATTTCTGTGTTTTATCATCAATAAGAAGGTCCAAGGGATACAGTAAACCTGGAGTGAAGCATCGGAATCTAAAATTGGGCTAACAGGAGAGGTTCAAATCTTAGGAATTTAGAGTGTCAGTCCTCTTGTACTTAAGTCGGCATTGTGCCTTTTGAATTTTATTCGGATGCAATTTCTGTGTTTCATCGTCAATAAGAAGGTCCAAGGTATACAGGAAACCTGAAGTGAAGCATCGGAATCTAAAACTGGATTCACAGGAGAGGTTCAAATCATAGAAAGTTAGAGTGTCAGTCCTCTTGTACTTAAGTCGGCATTGTGCCTTTTGTATTGTATTCGGATGCAGTTTCTTTGTTTCATTGTCAATAAAAAGGTCCAAGGTATACAGGAAACCGGAAGTAAAGCATCGGAATCTAAAACTGGACTCACAGGAGAGGTTCAAATCATAGAAAGTGAGAGTGTCTGTCCTCTTGTACTAAAGTCGGCATTGTGCCTTTTGAATTTCATGCCGATGCTATTTCTGTGTTTCATCGTCAATAAGAAGGTCCAAGGTATACAGTTAACTTGATGTGAAGCATCGGTATATAAAACTGGACTCACAGGAGATATTCAAATCATAGAAATTTAGAGTGTCAGTCCTTTTTACTTAAGTCGTCATTGTGTCTTTTGTATTAAATTCGGATGAAATTTCTGTGTTTCATCATCAATAAGAAGGTCCAAGGGATACAGTAAACCTGAAGTGAAGTATCGGCATCTAAAACTGGGCAAACAGGAGAGATTCAAATCATAGAAAGTTAGAGTGTCAGTCCTCTTGTACTTAAGTCGGCATTGTGCCTTTTGAATTTAATTCGGATGCAATTTCTGTGTTTCATCGTCGATAAGAAGGTCCAAGGTATACAGGAAACCTGAAGTGAAGCATCGGAATCTAAAACTGGACTCACAGGAGAGGTTCAAATCATAGAAAGTGAGAGTGTCAGTCCTCTTGTACTTAAGTCGGCATTGTGTCTTTTGTATTAAATTCGGATGCAATTTCTGTGTTTCATCGTCAATAAGAAACTCCAAGAGATACAGTAAACCTGAAGTGAAGCATCGGAATCTAAAACTGGACTCACAGGACAGGTTCAAATCATAGAAAGTTAGGGTGTCAGTCCTCTTGTACCTAAGTCGGCATTGTGCCGTTTGTATTACATTCGGATGCAATTTCTGTGTTTCATCATCAATAAGAAGGTCCAAGGGATACAGTAAACCTGAAGTGAAGCATCGGAATCTAAAACTGGGCAAACAGAAGACATTCAAATCATAGAAAGTTAGAGTGTCAGTCCTCTTGTACTTAAGTCGGCATTGTGCCTTTTGTATTTAATTCGGATGCATTTTCTGTGTTTCATCGTCAATAAGAAGGTCCAAGGTATGCAGGAAACCTGAAGTGAAGCATCGGAATCTAAAACTGGACTCACAGGAGAGGTTCAAATCATAGAAAGTGAGAGTGTCTGTCCTCTTGTACTTAAGTCGGCATTGTGCCTTTTGTATTAAATTCGGATGCAGTTTCTGTGCTTCATCGTCAATAAGAAGGTCCAAGGTATACAGGAAACCGGAAGTGAAGCATCGGAATCTAAAACTGGACTCACTGGAGAGGTTCAAATCATAGAAAGTGAGAGTGTCAGTCCTCTTGTACTTAAGTCGGCATTGTGCCTTTTGTATTAAATTCGGATGCAATTTCTGTGTTTCATCGTCAATATGAAGGTCCAAGGGATACAGTAAACCTAAAGTGAAGCATCGGAATCTAAATCTGGACTCACAGGAGAGTTTAAAATCATAGCAAGTTAGAGTGTCTGTCTTCTTGTACTTAAGTCGGCATTGTGCCCTTTGTATTAAATTCGGATGTAATTTCTGTGTTTCATCATCAATAAGAAGGTACAAGGGATACAGTAAACCTGAACTGAAGCATCGGAATCTAAAACTGGACTCACCGGAGAGGTTCAAATCGTAGAAAGTTAGAGTGTCAGTCCTCCTGTACTTTAGTCGGCCTTGTTCCTTTTGAATTTAATTCCGATGCAATTTCTGTGTTTCATCGTCAATAAGATGGTCCAAGGGATACAGAAAACCTGAGGTGAAGGATCGGATTCTAAAACTGGCCTCACAGGAGAGGTTCAAATCATAGAAAGTTAGAGTGTCAGACCTCTTGTACTTAAGTCGGCATTGTGCCTTTTGTATTAAATTCGGATGCAGTTTCTGTGTTTCATCGTCAATAAGAAGGTCCAAGGAATACAGTAAACCTGAAGTGAATCATCGGATTCTAAATTTGGACTCACAGGACAGGTACAAATCATAGAAAATTAGGGCTTCAGTCATCTTATACTTATGTCGGCATTGTGCCTTTTCAATTTCATTCCGATGCAATTTCTGTGCTTCGTCGTCAATAAGGAGGTCCATGATATACAGTAAACCTGAAGTGTAGCATCGGAATCTGAAACTGGACTCAAAGGAGAGGTTCAAATCACAGATAGTTAGAGTATCAGTCCTAATTTACTGAAGTCAGCATTGTGCCTTTTGAATTTAATTCCGATGCAATTTCTGTGTTTCATCGTCAATAAGAAGGTCCAAGGTATACAGTAATCTTGAAGTGAAGAATCGGAATCCAAAACTGGACTCACTAGCGGGATTCAAATCATAGAAAGTTAGAGTGTCAGTCCTTTTGTACTTAAGTCGTCATTGTGCCTATTGTATTGAATTCGGATGCAATTTCTGTGTTTCATCGTCAATAAGAAGGTCCAATGGATACAGTAAACCTGAAGTGCAGCATCGGAATCTAAAACTGGACTCATAGTGGAGGTTTAAAACATACAAAGTTAGAGTGTCAGTCCTCTGCTACATATGTCGGAATTGTGCCTTTTGAAATTAGTTTAGAAGCTATTTCTGCGCTTCATCGTCAATACGAAGTCCAAGGTATACAGTAAACCTGAAGTGAAGCATCGGAATCTAAATATGGACTCACAGGAGAGGTTGAAATCATAGAAAAATAGAGTGTCAGTCCTCATGTACTTAAGTCAGCATTGTGCCTTTTGAATATAATTCCGATGGAATTTCTGTGTTTTATCGTCAATACGAAGGTAAAAGGGATACAGTAAACCTGAAGTGAAGCTTCGGAATCTAAAACTGGACTCACAGGAGAGGTTCAAATCATAGAAAGTGAGAGTGTCAGTCCTCTTGTACTTAAGTCGGCATTGTGCCTTTTGTATTAAATTCGGATGCAATTTCTGTGTTTCATCGTCAATAAGAGGGTCCAAGGGATACAATAAACCTGAAGTGAAGCATCGGAATCTAAAAGTGGGCTCACAGGAGAGGTTCAAATCGTAGAAAGTTAGAGTCTCAGTCCTCTTGTACTTAAGTCGGCATTGTGACTTTTGAATTTCATTTCGATGCAATATCTGTGTTTCATTGTCAATAAGAAGGTCCATGGGATACAGTAAACCTGAAGTAAAGCATCGGAATCTAAAACTGGACTCACAGGAGAGGTTCAAATCATAGAAAGTTAGAGTGTCAGTCCTCTTGTAGTTAAGTCGGCATTGTGCCTTTTTAAGTTAATTCCGATGCAATTTCTGTGTTTCATTGTCAATAAGAAGGTCCAAGGGATACAGTAAACCTTAAGTGATGCATCGGAATCAAAAACTTGACTCACAGGAGAGGTTCTAATCATAGATAGTGAGAGTGTCAGTCCTCTTGTACTGAAGTCGGCATTGTGCCTTTTGTATTAAATTCGGATGCAATTTCTGTGTATCATCGTCAATAAGAAGGTCCAAGGGATACAGTAAACATGAAGTGAAGCATCGGAATCTATAACTGGACTCACAGGAGAGGTTCAAATCATAGAAAGTGAGAGTGTCAGTCCTCTAGTACTTAAGTCGGCATTGTGCCTTTTGTATTAAATTCGGATGCAATTTCTGTGTTTCATCGTCGATATGAAGGTCCAAGGGATACAGTAAACCTGAAGTGAAGCATCGGAATCTAAAACAGGACTCACAGGAGAGGTTCAAATCATAGAAAGTAAGAGTGTCAGTCCTCTTGTACTTAAGTCATCATTGTGCCTTTTGTATTAAATTCGGATGCAATGTCGGTGTTTCATCGTCAATAAGAAGGTCCAAGGGATACAGGAAACCAGAAGTGAAGCATCGGAATCTAAAACTGGACTCACAGGAGGGGTTCAAATCATAGAAAGTTAAAGTGTCAGTCCTCTTGTACTTAAGCCGGAATGGTGCCTTTTGAATTATTATTCCGATTTAATTACTGTGTTTCATCGTCAATAAGAAGTTCCAAGGTATACAGTAAACCGGTAGTGAAGCATCGGACTCTAAAACTGGACTCACAGGAGAGTTTCAAATTATAGATAGTTAGAGTGTCAGTCCTCTTGTACTTAAGTCGGCATTGTGCCTTTTGTAATAAATTCGGATGCAATTTCTGTGTTTCATCATCAATAAGAAGGTCCAAGGGATACAGTAAACCTGAAGTGAAGCATCGGAATCTAAAACTGGACTCACAGGAGAGGTTCAAATCATAGAAAGTTGGAGTGTCAGTTATCTTGCACTTAAGTCGGCATTGTGCCTTTTGAATTTACTTGGGATGCAATTTCTGTGTTTCATCGTCAATAAAAAGGTCCTAGATATACAGAAAACCTGAAGTGAAGCGTCGGAATCTAAAACTGGGCTCACAGGTGAGGTTCAAATCATAGAAAGTTAGAGTGTCAGTCCTCTTGTACTTAAGTCGGAATTGTGCCTTTTGAATTTTTATTCCGATGCAATTACTGTGTTTCATCGTCAATAAGATGTTCCAAGGTATACAGTAAACCTGTAGTGAAGCATCGGAATCTAAAACTGGACTCACAGGAGAGTTTCAAATCATAGATAGTTGGAGTGTCAGTCCTCTTGTACCTAAGTCGGCATTGTTCCGTTTGTATTAAAATCTGATGCAATTTCTGTGTTTCATCATCAATAAGAGGGTACAAGGGATACAGTAAACCAGAAGTGAAGCATCGGAATCTAAAACTGGACTCACCGTAGAGGTTCAAATCATAGAAAGTTAGAGTGTCAGTCCTCTTGTACTTAAGTCGGCATTGCGCCATTTGTATTAAATTCGGATGCTATTTCTGTGTTCCATCGTCAATAAGAAGGTCTAAGATATACAGTAAACCTGAAGTGAGTTATCGGATTGTAAAACTGGTCTCACAGGAGAGGTGCAAATCATAGAAAATTAGAGCGTCAGTCATCTTGTACTTAAGTCGGCATTGTGCCTTTTCATTTTCATTCCGATGCAATTTCTGTGCTTCATCGTCAATAAGAAGGTCTATGGTATACAGTAAACCTGAAGTGTAGCATCGTAATCTAAAACTGGACTCAAAGGAGTGGTTCAAATCATAGAAAATTAGAGTGTCAGTCCTCTTGTACTAAAGTCGGCATTGTGCCTTTTGAATTTAATTCCGATGCAATTTCTGTGTTTCATCGTCAATAAGAAGGTCCAAGGTATACAGTAAACTTGAAGTGAAGCATCGGAATCTAAAACTGGACTGACAGGAGAGATTCGAATCATTGAAAGTTAGAGTGTCAGTCCTATCGTACTTAAGTCGTCATTGTGCCTTTTGTATTAAATTCGGAAGAAATTTCTGTGTTTCATCGTCAATAAGAAGGTCCAAGGGATACAGTAAACCTGAAGTGAAGCATCCGAATATAAAACTGGACTCGCAGGAGAGGTTCAAATCATAGAATGATAGAGTGTCCGTCCTCATCTACTTAAATCGGCATTGTGCCTTTTGAATTGAATTCCGATGCAATTACTGTGTTTCATCGTCAATAAGAAGGTCCAGGTATACAGTGAACCTGAAGTGAAGCATTGGAATCTAAAACTAGACTCACAGGCGAGGTTCAAATCATAGAAAGTTAGAGTGTTAGTCCTCATGTACTTAAGTCAGCATTGTGCATTTTGTATTAAATTGGGATACAATTTCTGTGCTTCATCGTCAATAAGAAGGTCCACGGGATACAGTACACCTGAAGTGAAGCAACGGAATCTAAAACTGGACTCTCACGAGAGGTTCAAATCATTGAATGTGAGAGTGCCAGTCCTCTTGTACTTAAGTCGGCGTTGTGCCTTTTGTATTAAATTCGGATCCAATTTCTGTGTTTCATCGTCAATAAGAAGGTCCAAGGGATACAGTAAACCTGAAGTGAAGTATCGGAATCTAAAACTGGACTCACAGGAGAGGTTCAAATCTTAGAAATTTAGAGTGTCACTCCTCTTGTAATTAAGTCGGCACTGTGCCTTTTGAATTTAATTCCGATATAATTTCTGTGTTTCATCGTCAATACGAAGGTAAAAGGGATACAGTAAACCTGAAGTTAAGCTTCCGAATCTAAAACTTGACTCACAGGAGAGGTTCAAATCATAGAAATTTAGAGCGTCAGTCCTCTTGTTGTTAAGACGGCATTGTGCCTTTTGAATTTAATTCCGATGCAATTTCTGTGTTTCACTGTCAATAAGAAGGTCCAAGGGATACAGTAAACCTGAATAGAAGCATCGTAATCTAAAACTGGACTCACAGTAGAGGTTCAAATCATAGAAAGTTAGAGTGTCTGCCCTCCTGTACTTAAGTCGGCATTGTGCCTTTTGTATTTAATACCGATGCAATTTCTGTGTTTCATCGTCAATAAGAATGTCCAAGGGATACAGTAAACCTGTAGTGAAGCATCGGAATCTAAAACATGACTCACAGGAGAGAATCAAATCATAGGAAGTTAGAATGTCAGTCCTCTTGTACTTAACTCGGCATTGTGCCTTTCGTATTAAATTCGGATGCTATTTCTGTGTTTCCTCGTCAAAAAGACGGTCCATGGGATACAGTATACCTGAAGTGAATCATCGGATTCTAAAACTGGACTCACTGGACAGGTTCAAATCATAGAAAATTAGAGCGTCAGTCATCTTGTACTTAAGTCGGCATTGTGCTTTTTCAATTTCATTCCGATGCAATATCTGTGCTTCATCGTCAATAAGAATTTCCATGGTATACAGTATACCTGAAGTGTAGCATTGGAATCTAAAACTGGACTCAAAGGAGACGTTCAAATCATAGAACGTTAGAGTGTCAGTCCACTTGTACTTAAGTCGGCATTGTGCCTTTTGAATTTAATTCCGATGCAATTTCTGTGCTTCATCGTCAACAAGAAGGTAAAAGGGATACAGTAAACGTGAAGTGAAGCATCGAAATCTAAAACTGGACTCACAGGAGTGGTTCAAATCATATAAAGTGTCAGTCCTCTTGTACTTAAGTAGGCATTGTGCCTTTTGAATTTAATTCCGATGCAATTTCCGTGCTTCATACGCAATAAGAAGGTCCAAGGGATACACTAAACCTGAAGTGAAGCATCGGAATCTAAAACTGGACTCACAGGAAAAGTTCAAATCATAGAAAGTTAGAGTGTCAGTCCTCTTGTATTTAAGTCGGCATTGTGCCTTTTGAATTAAATTCCGAAGCAATTACTGTGCTTCATCGTCAATAAGAAGGTCCAAGGCTTACAGTATACCTGAAGTGAAGCATCCGAATCTAAAACTGGACTCACAGGAGAGGTACAAATCACAGAAAAGTTAGAGTGTCAGTCCTCTTGTACTTATGTCGCCCATAAGCCTTTTGAATTTAATTCCGATGCAATTTCTGTGTTTCATCGTCAATAAGAAGATCTGAGGGATACAGTGAACCTGAAGTGATGCATCGGAATCTAAAACTGAACTCATAGGAGAGGTTCAAATCATAGAAAGTTAGAGTGTCAGTCCTCTTGTACTTAAGACGGCATTGTGCCTTTTGAATGTAATTCCGAAGCAATTTCTGTGTTTCATCGTCAATAAGAACGTAGAAGCGATTCAGTAAACCTAAAGTGAAGCAATGGAATCTAAAACTGGACTGACAGCAGACGTTCAAATCATAGAAAGTTAGATTGTCAGTCCTTCTGTGCTTAAGGCGGCATTGTGCCTTTTGAATTTAATTCCGATGCAATTTCTGTGTTTCATCGTCAATAAGAACGTCCAAGGGATACAGTAAACCTGAGGTGGAGAAGCGGAATCTAAAACTGGACTCACAGGAGAGGTTCAAATCATAGAAAGTTTTAGTGTCTGTCCTCTTGTAATTAAGTCGGCAATGTGCCTTTTGAATTTAATTCCGATGCAATTTCTTTGCTTCATCGTCAATAAGAAGGTAAAAGGGATACAGTAAACCTGAAGTGAAGCATCGGAATCTAAAACTGGACTCACAGAAGAGGTTCAAATCATAGATAGTTAGAGTGTCAGTCCTCTTGTACTTAAGTCGTCATTGTGCCTTATGTATTAAATTCGGATGCAATTTCTGTGTTTAATCGTCAATATGAAGGTCCAAGGGATACAGTAAACCTGAAGTGAAGCATCGGAATCAAAACTGGACTCACAGGAGAGGCTCAAATCATAGAAAGTTAGAGTGTCGGTCCTTTTATACTGAAGTCGTTATTGTGCCTTGTGTATTATATTCAGATGCAATTTCTGTCTTTTATCGTCAATAAGAAGGTCCAAGGTATATGGTGAACCTGAAGTGAAGCATCGGATTCCAAAACTGGACTCACAGGAGAGGTTCAAATCACAGAAAGTTAGAGTGTCAGTCCTCTTGTACTTAAGTCGGCATTGTGCCTTTTCAGTTTCATTCCGATACAATTTCTGTGCTTCATCGTCAATAAGAAGGTCCAAGGTATACAGTAAACCTGAAGTGAATCATCCGAAACTAAAACTGGAATCACAGGAGAGGGTCAAGTCATAGAAAGTTAGAGTGTCAGTCCTCTTGTACTTAAGTCGGCAATGTGCCTTTTGAATTTAATTCCGATGCAATTTCTTTGTTTCATCGTCAATAAGAAGGTCCAAGGTATACAGTGAACCTGAAGTGAAGCATCGGAATCTAATACTGGACTCACAGGAGAGGTTCAAATCATAGAAAGTTAGAGTGTCAGTCCGCTTGTACTTAAGTCAGCATTGTGCCTTTTGTAATAAATTCGGATGCAATTTCTGTGCTCCATTGTCAATAAGAAGGTCCAAGGGATACACTAGACCTGAGGTGAAGCATCGGAATGTAAAACTGTACTCACAGAAGAGGTTCAAATCATAGAAAGTGAGAGTGTCAGTGCTCTTGTACGTAAGTCGTTATTGTGCCTTTTGTATTGAATTCGGATGCAATTTCTGTGTTTCATCGTCAATAAGAAGGTCCAAGGGATACAGTAAAGCTGAAGTGAAGCATCGGAATCTAAAACTGGACTCAGAGGAGAGGTTCAAATCAAAAAAAGTTAGAGTGTCAGTCCTCGTGTAGTTAAGTCCTCATTGTGCCTTTAGAATTTAATTCCGATGCAATTTCTGTGTTTCATCGTCATAAAGAATGTCCCTGAGATACAGGAAACCTGAAGTGGGGCATCGGAATCAAAAACTGGTCTCACAGGAGAGGTTCAAATCATAGAAAGTTAGAGTGTCAGTCCTCATGTACTTAAGTCGGCATTGTGCCTTTCGAATTTAATTCCGAAGCAATTTCTGTGCTTCATCGTCAATAAGAAGGTCCCAGGGATACAGTAAACCTGAAGTGAAGCATCGGAATCTAAAACTGGACTCACAGGAGAGAATCAAATCATAGAATGTTAGTGTGTCAGTCCTCCCGTACTTAAGTCGGCATTGTGACTTTTGAATTTAATTCCGATGCAGTTTCTGTGCTTCATCGTCAATACGAAGTGTCCAAGGGATACAGTAAACCTGATGTGAAGCATCGGAATCTAAAACAGGACTCACAGGAGAGGTTCAAATCATAGAAGGTTAGAGTGTCAGTCCTCTTGTACTTAAGTCGGCATTGTGCCTTTTGAATTTAATTCCGATGCAATTTCTGTGTTTCATCGTCATAAAGAATGTCCCTGAGATACAGGAAACCTGAAGTGGGGCATCGGAATCTAAAACTGGACTCACAGGAGAGGTTCAAATCAAAGAAAGTTAGAGTGGCAGTCCGCTTGTACTTAAGTCAGCATTGTGCCTTTTGTATTAAATTCGGATGCAATTTCTGTGCTCCATCGTCATTAAGAAGGTCCAAGTTATACAGTAGACCTGAAGTGAAGCATCGGAATCTAAAACTGTACTCACAGAGGAGTTTCAAATCATACAAAGTGAGAGCGTCAGTCCTCTTGTACTTAAGTCGGCACTGTGCCTTTTGAATTTAATTCCGATGCAATATCTGTGCTTCATCGTCAATAAGAAGGTCCAAGGGATACAGTAAACCTGAAGTGAAGCATCGAAATCTACAACTGGACTCACAGGACAGGTTCAAATCATGGAAAGTTAGAGTGTCTGTCACCTAGTACTTAAGTCGTCATTGTGCCTTTTGAATTTAATTCCGATGCAATTTCTGCGTTCCCTCGTCAATACGAAGGTCCAAGGGATACAGTAAACCTGAAGTGAAGCTTCGGATTCTATAACTGGACTCACAGGTGATGTTCAAATCATAGAAAGTTAGAGTGTCCGTCCTCTTGTACTTAAGTCATCATCGTGCCTTTTGTATTAAATTCGGATGCAATTTCAGTGTTTAATCGTCAATAAGAAGGTCATAGGGATACAGTAAACCTGAAGTGAAGCATCGGAATCTAAAACTGGGCTCACAGGAGAGTTTCAAATCATAGAAAGTTAGAGTGTCAGGCCTCTTGTACTTGAGTCGGCATTGTGCCTTCTGAATTTAATTCCGATGCAATTTCTGTGTTTCATCGTCAATTAGAAGGTCCAAGGGATACAGTAAACCTGAGGTGTAGCATCGGAATCTAAAACTGGACTCACAGGAGAGGTTCAAAGCACAAAAAGTTAGAGTGTCAGTCCTCCTGTACTTAAGTCGGAATTGTGCATTTTGAATTTAATTCCGATGCAATTTCTGTGCTTCGTCGTCAATAAGAAGATATAAGGGATACAGTAAACCTGAAGTGAAGCATCAGAATCTAAAACTGGACTCACAGGAGAGGTTCAAATCATAGAAAGTTAGAGTGTCAGTCCTCTTGTACTTAAGTCGGCATTGTGCCTTTTGAATTTAATTCCGATGAATTTCTGTGTTTCATCGTCAATAAGAAGGTCATAGGGATACAGTAAACCTGTAGTGAAGCATCGGAATCTAAAACTGGACTCACAGGAGAGGTTCAAATCAAAGAAAGTAAGAGTGTCAGTCCTTCTGTACTTAAGTCGGCATTGTGACTTTTGAATTTAATTCCCATGCAATTTCTGTGTTTCATCGTTAATAAGAATGTCCAAGGGATACAGTAAACCTGAAGTGAAGCATCGGAATCTAAAACTGGACTCACAGGAGAGGTTCAAATCATAGACTGTTACAGTGTCAGTCCTCTTGTACTTAAGTCACCATTGTGCCTTTTGAAATTAATTCCGATGCAATTTCTGTGCTTCACCGTCAATAAGAAGGTCATAGGGATACAGTAAACCTGAAGTGACGCATCGGAATCTAAACCTGGACTCACACGAGGGTTTCAAATCATAGAAAGTAAGTGTGTCAGTCCTCTTGTGGTTAAGTCGGCATTGTGCTTTTTGAATTTAATTCCGATGCAATTTCTGTGCTTCATCGTCAATAAGAAGGTCCCTGAGATACAGTAATCGTGAAGTGAGGCGTCGGAATCTAAAACTAGTCTTACAGGAGAGGTTCAAATCATAGGAAGTTAGAGTGTCATTCCTCTTGTACTAAAGTCGGCATTGTGCCTTTTGAATTTAATTCCGATGCAATTTCTGTGTTTCATCGTCAATAAGAAGGTCCAAGGGATACAGTAAACCTGAAGTGAAGCATCGGAATCTAAAACTGGACTCACAGAAGAGCATCAAATCATAGAAAGTTAGAGTGTCAGTCCTCCTGTACTCAAGTCGGCGTTGTGCCATTTGAATTTAATTCCGATGCAATTTCTGTGCTTCATCGTCAATAAGAAGATAAAAGGAATACAGTAAAATTGAAGTGAAGCATCGGAATCTAAAACTGGACTCACAGGAGAGGTTCAAATCATAGAATGTTAGTGTCAGTCCTATTGTACTTAAGTCGGCATTGTGCTTTTTGAATTTAATTCCGATGCAATATCTGTGCTTCATCGTCAATAAGAAGGTCCAAGGGATACACTAAACCTGAAGTGAAGCATCGGAATCTAAAACTGGACTCACAGGAGAGGTTCAAATGATAGAAAGTTAGAGTGTCAGTCCGCATGTAGATAAGTCAGCATTGTGCCATTTGTATTAAATTCGGATGCAATTTCTGTGCTTCATCGTCAATAAGAAGGTCCAAGGGATACAGTAGACCAGAAGTGAAGCATCGGGATCTAAAACTGTACTCACAGAAGAGGTTCAAATCATAGAAAGTGAGAGTGTCTGTGCTCTTGTACTTAAGTCGTTATTGTGCCTTTTGTATTAAATTCGGAGGCAATTTCTGTGTTTCATCCTCAATAAGAAGGTCCAAGGGTTACAGTAAACCTGAAGTGAAGCATCGGAATCTAAAACGGGACTCAAAGGAGAGGTTCAAAACATAGAAAGTTAGAGTGTCTGATCCCTTGTACTTAAGTCGTCATTGTGCCTTTTGAATTTAATTCCGATGCAATTTCTGTGTTTCATCGTCAATTAGAAGGTCCAAGGGATACAGTAAACCTGAGGTGTAGCATCGAAATCTACAACTGGACTCACAGGACAGGTTCAAATCATGGAAAGTTAGAGTGTCTGTCCCCTAGTACTTAAGTCGTCACTGTGCCTTTTGAATTTAATTCCGATGCAATTTCTGTGTTCCCTCGTCAATACGAAGGTCCAAGGGATACAGTAAACCTGAAGTGAAGCTTCGGATTCTATAACTGGACTCACAGGTGATGTTCAAATCATAGAAAGTTAGAGTGTCCGTCCTCTTGTACTTAAGTCATCATCGTGCCTTTTGTATTAAATTCGGATGCAATTTCAGTGTTTAATCGTCAATAAGAAGGTCATAGGGATACAGTAAACCTGAAGTGAAGCATCGGAATCTAAAACGGGACTCAAAGGAGAGGTTCAAATCATAGAAAGTTAGAGTGTCAGGCCTCTTGTACTTGAGTCGGCATTGTGCCTTCTGAATTTAATTCCGATGCAATTTCTGTGTTTCATCGTCAATTAGAAGGTCCAAGGGATACAGTAAACCTGAGGTGTAGCATCGGAATCTAAAACTGGACTCACAGGAGAGGTTCAAAGCATAAAAAGTTAGAGTGTCAGTCCTCCTGTACTTAAGTCGGAATTGTGCATTTTGAATTTAATTCCGATGCAATTTCTGTGCTTCGTCGTCAATAAGAAGATAAAAGGTATACAGTAAACCTGAAGTGAAGCATCAGAATCTAAAACTGGACTCACAGGAGAGGTTCAAATCATAGAAAGTTAGAGTGTCAGTCCTCTTGTACTTAAGTCGGCATTGTGCCTTTTGAATTTAATTCCGATGAATTTCTGTGTTTCATCGTCAATAAGAAGGTCATAGGGATACAGTAAACCTGTAGTGAAGCATCGGAATCTAAAACTGGACTCACAGGAGAGGTTCAAATCAAAGAAAGTAAGAGTGTCAGTCCTTCTGTACTTAAGTCGGCATTGTGACTTTTGAATTTAATTCCCATGCAATTTCTGTGTTTCATCGTTAGTAAGAATGTCCAAGGGATACAGTAAACCTGAAGTGAAGCATCGGAATCTAAAACTGGACTCACAGGAGAGGTTCAAATCATAGACTGTTACAGTGTCAGTCCTCTTGTACTTAAGTCACCATTGTGCCTTTTGAAATTAATTCCGATGCAATTTCTGTGCTTCACCGTCAATAAGAAGGTCATAGGGATACAGTAAACCTGAAGTGACGCATCGGAATCTAAACCTGGACTCACAGGAGGGTTTCAAATCATAGAAAGTAAGTGTGTCAGTCCTCTTGTAGTTAAGTCGGCATTGTGCTTTTTGAATTTAATTCCGATGCAATTTCTGTGCTTCATCGTCAATAAGAAGGTCCCTGAGATACAGTAATCGTGAAGTGAGGCATCGGAATCTAAAACTAGTCTTACAGGAGAGGTTCAAATCATAGGAAGTTAGAGTGTCATTCCTCTTGTACTAAAGTCGGCATTGTGCCTTTTGAATTTAATTCCGATGCAATTTCTGTGTTTCATCGTCAATAAGAAGGTCCAAGGGATACAGTAAACCTGAAGTGAAGCATCGGAATCTAAAACTGGACTCACAGAAGAGCATCAAATCATAGAAAGTTAGAGTGTCAGTCCTCCTGTACTCAAGTCGGCGTTGTGCCATTTGAATTTAATTCCGATGCAATTTCTGTGCTTCATCGTCAATAAGAAGATAAAAGGAATACAGTAAAATTGAAGTGAAGCATCGGAATCTAAAACTGGACTCACAGGAGAGGTTCAAATCATAGAATGTTAGTGTCAGTCCTATTGTACTTAAGTCGGCATTGTGCTTTTTGAATTTAATTCCGATGCAATATCTGTGCTTCATCGTCAATAAGAAGGTCCAAGGGATACACTAAACCTGAAGTGAAGCATCGGAATCTAAAACTGGACTCACAGGAGAGGTTCAAATGATAGAAAGTTAGAGTGTCAGTCCGCATGTAGATAAGTCAGCATTGTGCCATTTGTATTAAATTCGGATGCAATTTCTGTGCTTTATCGTCAATAAGAAGGTCCAAGGGACACAGTAGACCAGAAGTGAAGCATCGGGATCTAAAACTGTACTCACAGAAGAGGTTCAAATCATAGAAAGTGAGAGTGTCTGTGCTCTTGTAGTTAAGTCGTTATTGTGCCTTTTGTATTAAATTCGGAGGCAATTTCTGTGTTTCATCCTCAATAAGAAGGTCCAAGGGTTACAGTAAACCTGAAGTGAAGCATCGGAATCTAAAACGGGACTCAAAGGAGAGGTTCAAAACATAGAAAGTTAGAGTGTCTGATCCCTTGTACTTAAGTCGTCATTGTGCCTTTTGAATTTAATTCCGATGCAATTTCTGTGTTCCATCGTCATTACGAAAGTCCAAGGGATACAGTAAACCTGAAGTGAAGCTTCGGATTCTATAACTGGACTCACAGGAGAGGTTCAAATTATAGAGAGTTAGAGTGTCAGTCCTTTTGTACTTAAGTCGTCATTGTGCCTTTTGTATTAAATTCGGATGCAATTTCTGTGTTTCATTGTCAATATGAAGGTCCAAGGAATACAGTAAACCTGAAGTGAAGCATCTGAATCTAAAACTGGACTCACAGGAGAGGTTCAAATCATAGAAAGTTAGAGTGTAAGTCCTCTTGTACTTAAGTCGGCATTGTGCCTTTTAAATTTAATTCCGATGAATATCTGTGTTTCATCTTCAATAAGAAGGTCATAGGGATACAGTAAACCTGTAGTGAAGCATCGGAATCTAAAACTGGACTCACAGGAGAGGTTCAAATCATAGAATGTTAGAGTGTAAGTCCTCTTGTAGTTAAGTCGGCATTGTGCCTTTTGAATTTAATTCCGATGCAATTTCTGTGCTTCATCGTCAATAAGAAGGTCCCTGAGATACAGTAATCCGGAAGTGAGGCATCGGAATCTAAAACTGGTCTCACAGGAGATGTTCAAATCATAGAAAGTTAGAGTGTCAGTCCTCTTGTACTTAAGTCGGCATTGTGCCTTTTGAATTCAATTCCGATGCAATTTCTGTGCTTCATCGTCAATAAGAAGATAAAAGGAATACAGTAAACCTGAAGTGAAGCATCTGAATCTAAAACTGGTCTCACAGGAGCGGTTCAAATCATAGAACGTTAGAGTGTCGGTTCTTTTGTACTTATGTCGTCAATATGCCTTTTGTATTAATTTCGGATGCAATGTCTGTGTTTCATCGTCAATTAGAAGGTCCAAGTATATGGTGAACCTGAAGTGAATCATCGGATTCTAAAACTGGACTCACAGGTAAGGTTCAAATGATAGAAAGTTAGAGTGTCAGTCCACATGTAGATAAGTCAGCATTGTGCCATTTGTATTAAATTCGGAGGCAATTTCTGTGTTTCATCCTCAATAAGAAGGTCCAAGGGATACAGTAAACCTGAAGTGAAGCATCGGAATCTAAAACGGGACTCAAAGGAGAGGTTCAAAACATAGAAAGTTAGAGTGTCTGATCCCTTGTACTTAAGTCGTCATTGTGCCTTTTGAATTTAATTCCGATGCAATTTCTGTGTTCCATCGTCATTACGAAAGTCCAAGGCATACAGTAAACCTGAAGTGAAGCTTTGGATTCTATAACTGGACTCACAGGAGAGGTTCAAATCATAGAAAGTTAGAGTGTCAGTCCTCTTGTACTTAAGTCGTCATTGTGCCTTTTGTATTAAATTCGGATGCAATTTCTGTGTTTCATTGTCAATATGAAGGTCCAAGGGATACAGTAAACCTGAAGTGAAGCATCTGAATCTAAAACTGGTCTCACAGGAGAGATTCAAATCATAGAAAGTTAGAGTGTCGGTTCTTTTGTACTTATGTCGTCAATATGCCTTTTGTATTAAATTCGGATGCAATTTCTGTGTTTCATCGTCAATAAGAAGGTCCAAGGTATATGGTGAACCTGAAGTGAATCATCGGATTCTAAAACTGGACTCACAGGTAGGTTCAAATGATAGAAAGTTAGAGTGTCAGTCCGCATGTAGATAAGTCAGCATTGTGCCATTTGTATTAAATTCGGATGCAATTTCTGTGCTTCATCGTCAATAAGAAGGTCCAAGGAATACAGTAGACCTGAAGTGAAGCATCGGGATCTAAAACTGTACTCACAGAAGAGGTTCAAATCATAGTAAGTGAGAGTGTCTGTGCTCTTGTACTTAAGTCGTTATTGTGCCTTTTGTATTAAATTCGGAGGCAATTTCTGTGTTTCATCCTCAATAAGAAGGTCCAAGGGATACAGTAAACCTGAAGTGAAGCGTCGGAATCTAAAACGGGACTCAAAGGAGAGGTTCAAAACATAGAAAATTAGAGTGTCTGTTCCCTTGTACTTATGTCGTCATTGTGCCTTTTGAATTTAATTCCGATGCAATTTCTGTGTGCCATCGTCATTACGAAAGTCCAAGGGATACAGTAAACCCGAAGTGAAGCTTCGGATTCTATAACTGGACTCACAGGAGAGGTTCAAATCATAGAAAGTTAGAAGTGTCAGTCCTCTTGTACTTAAGTCGTCATTGTGCCTTTTGTATTAAATTCGGATGCAATTTCTGTGTTTCATTGTCAATATGAAGGTCCAAGGGATACAGTGAACCTGAAGTAAAGCATCGGAATCTAAAACTGGACTCACAGGAAAGGTTCAAATGATAGAAAGTTAGAGTGTCAGTCTGCATGTAGATAAGTCAGCATTGTGCCATTTGTATTAAATTCGGATGCAATTTCTGTGCTTCATCGTCACTAAGAAGGTCCAAGGGATACAGTAGACCTGAAGTGAAGCATCGGGATCTAAAACTGTACTCACAAAAGAGGTTCAAATCATAGAAAGTGAGAGTGTCTGTGCTCTTGTACTTAAGTCGTTATTGTGCCTTTTGTATTAAATTCGGAGGCAATTTCTGTGTTTCATCCTCAATAAGAAGGTCCAAGGGATACAGTAAACCTGAAGTGAAGCATCGGAATCTAAAACATGATTCAAAGGAGAGGTTCAAAACATAGAAAATTAGAGTGTCTGTTCCCTTGTACTTAAGTCGTCATTGTGACTTTTGAATTTAATTCCGATGCAATTTCTGTGTGCCATCGTCATTACGAAAGTCCAAGGGATACAGTAAACCCGAAGTGAAGCTTCGGATTCTATAACTGGACTCACAGGAGAGGTTCAAATCATAGAAAGTTAGAGTGTCAGTCCTCTTGTACTTAAGTCGTCATTGTGCCTTTTGTATTAAATTCGGATGCAATTTCTGTGTTTCATTGTCAATATGAAGGTCCAAGGGATACAGTAAACGTGAAGTGAAGCATGTGAATCTAAAACTGGACTCACAGGAGAGGTTCAAATCGTAGAAAGTTAGAGTGTCAGTTCTCTTGTACTTAAGTCGGCATTGTGCCTTTTGAATTTAATTCCGATGAATTTCTGTGTTTCATCGTCAATAAGAAGGTCATAGGGATACAGTAAACCTGTAGTGAAGCATCGGAATCTAAAACTGGACTCACAGGAGAGGTTCAAATCATAGAAAGTAAGAGTGTCAGTCCTTCTGTACTTAAGTCGGCATTATGCCTTTTGAATTTAATTCCCATGCAATTTCTGTGTTTCATCGTTAATAAGAATGTCCAAGGGATACAGTAAACCTGAAGTGAAGCATCGGAATCTAAAACTGGACTCACAGGAGAGGTTCAAATCATAGACAGTTACAGTGTCAGTCCTCTTGTACTTAAGTCAGCATTGTGCCTTTGAAATTAATTCCGATGCAATTTCTGTGCTTCATCGTCAATAAGAAGGTCATAGGGATACAGTAAACCTGTAGTGAAGCATCGGAATCTAAAACTGGACTCACAGGAGAGGTTCAAATCATAGAAAGTAAGAGTTTCAGTCCTCCTGTACTCAAGTCGGCGTTGTGCCATTTGAATTTAATTCCGATGCAATTTCTGTGCTTCATCGTCAATAAGAAGATAAAAGGAAAACAGTAAAATTGAAGTGAAGCATCGGAATCTAAAACTGGACTCACAGGAGAAGTTCAAATCATAGAAAGTTAGTGTCAGTCCTCTTGCACTTAAGTCGGCATTGTGCTTTTTGAATTTAATTCCGATGCAATTTCTGTGCTTCATCGTCAATAAGAAGGTCCAAGGGATACACTAAACCCTTAGTGAAGCATCGGAATCTAAAACAGGACTCACAGGAGAGGTTCAAATCATAGAAAGTTAGAGTTTCGGTTCTTTTGTACTTATGTCGTCAATGTGCCTTTTGTATTAAATTCGGATGCAATTTCTGTGTTTCATCGTCAATAAGAAGGTCCAAGGTATATGGTGAACCTGAAGTGAATCATCGGATTCTAAAACTGGACTCACATGAGAGGTTCAAATCACAGAAATTTAGAGTGTCAGTCCTCTTGTACTTAAGTCGGCATTGTGCCATTTGTGTTTAATTCCGATGCAATTTCTATGCTTCATCGTCAATAAGAAGGTCCAAGGTATACAGTGAACCTGAAGTGAATCATCCGAAACTAAAACTGGAATCACAGGAGTGGTTCAAATCACAGAAAGTTAGAGTGTCAGTCCTCTTGTACTTAAGTCGGCATTGTGCCTTTTGAATTTCATTCCGATGCAATTTCTGTGTTTCATCGTCAATAAGGAGGTCCAAGGTATACAGTGAACCTGAAAAGAAGCATCGCAATCTAAAACTGGACTCACAGGAGAGGTTCTAATGATAGAAAGTTAGAGTGTCAGTCCGCATGTAGATAAGTCAGCATTGTGCCATTTGTATTAAATTCGGATGCAATTTCTGTGCTTCATCGTCAATAAGAAGGTCCAAGGGATACAGTAGACCTGAAGGGAAGCATCGGGATCTAAAACTGTACTCACAGAAGAGGTTCAAATCATAGAAAGTGAGAGTGTCCGTGCTCTTGTACTTAAGTCGTTATTGTGCCTTTTGTATTAAATTTGGAGGCAATTTCTGTGTTTCATTCTCAATAAGAAGGTCCAAGGGATACAGTAAACCTGAAGTGAAGCATCGTACTCTAAAACGGGACTCAAAGGAGAGGATCAAAACATAGAAAGTTAGAGTGTCTGTTCCCTTGTACTTAAGTCGTCATTGTGGCTTTTGAATTTATTTCCGATGCAATTTCTGTGTTCCATCGTCATTACGAAAGTCCAAGGGATACAGTAAACCCAAAGTGAAGCTTCGGATTCTATAACTGGACTCACAGGAGAGGTTCAAATTATAGAAAGTTAGAGTGTCAGTCCTCTTGTAGTTAAGTCGGCATTGTGCCTTTTGAATTTAATTCCGATGCAATTTCTGTGCTTCATCGTCAATAAGAAGGTCCCTGAGATACAGTAAACCAGAAGTGAGGCATCGGAATCTAAAACTGGTCTCACAGGAGATGTTCAAATCATAGAAAGTTAGAGTGTCAGTCCTCTTGTACTTAAGTCGGCATTGTGCCTTTTGAATTCAATTCTTATGCAATTTCTGTGTTTCATCGTCAATAAGAAGGTCCAAGGGATACAGTAAACGTGACGTGAAGCATCGGAATCGAAATCTGGACTCACAGGAGAGGTTCAAATCATAGAAAGTTAGAGTGTAAGTCCTCTTGTACTTAAGTCGGCATTGTGCCTTTTGAATTTAATTCCGATGATTTTCTGTGTTTCATCGTCAATATGAAGGTCATAGGGATACAGTAAACCTGTTGTGAAGCATCGGAATCTAAAACTGGACTCACATGAGAGGTTCAAATCATTGAAAGTTAGAGTGTAAGTCCTCTTGTACTTTAGTCGGCATTGAGCCTTTTGAATTTAATTCCGATGCAATTTCTGTGTTTCATCGTCAATAAGAAGGTACAAGGGATACAGTAAACCTGAAGTGAAGCATCGGAATCTAAAACTGGAATCACTGGAGAGGTTCAAATCATAGACAGTTAGAGTGCCAGTCCTCTTGTACTTAAGTCGGCATTGTGCCTTTTGAAATTAATTCCGATGCAATTTTAGTGTCTCATCGTCAATAAGAAAGTCCAAGGTATCCAGTGAACCTGAAGTGAAGTAACGGAATCCAAAACTTGACTCACAGGAGAGGTTCAAATCATAGAACGTTAGAGTGTCTGTCCTCTTGTACTTAAGTCGGCATTGTGCCTTTTGAATTTAATTCCGAAGCAATTTCTGTGCTTCATCGTCAATAAGAAGGTCAAAGGTATACAGTAAACCTGAAGTGAAGCATTCGAATCTAAAACTGGACTCACAGGAGAGGTTCAAATCGTAGAATGTTGGAGTGTCAGTCCTCCTGTACTTAAGTCGGCATTGTGCCATTTGAATCTAATTCCGATGCAATTTCTGTGTTTCATCGTCATTAAGAAAGTCCATGGTATACAGTGAACCTGAAGTGAAGCATCGGAATATAAATCACGACTCACAGGAGAGGTTCAAATCATAGAAAGTTAGAGTGTCAGACCTCTTGTACTTAAGTCAGCATTGTGCCCTTTGTATTAAATTCGGATGCAATGTCAGTGCTTCATCGTCAATAAGAAGGTCCAAGGGATATAATAAACCTGAAGTGAAGCATCAGAATCTAAAACTGGACTCACAGGAGAGGTTCAAATCATAGAAAGTTAGAGTGTCAGTCCTCTTGTACTTTAGTCGGCATTGTGCCTTTTGAATTTAATTCCGATGCAATTTCTGTGTTTCATCGTCAATAAGAAGGTCCAAGGGATGCAGTAAACCTGAAGTGAAGCATCGGAATCTAGTACTGGACTCACAGGAGAGGTTCAAATCATAGAAAGTTAGAGTGTCAGTCCTCTTGTACTTAAGTCGGCATTGTGCCTTTTGAATTTAATTCCGATGCAATTTCTGTGTTTCATCGTCAATAAGATGGTCCAAGGGATACAGTAAACCTGAAGTGAAGCATCGGAATCGAAGACTGGACTCACAGGAGAGGTTCAAATCATAGGATGTTAGAGTGTCAGTCCTTTTGTACTTAAGTCGTCATTGTGCCTTTTGTATTATATTCGGATGTAATTTCTGCGTTTCATCTACAATAAGAAGGTCCAAGAGATACAGTAAACCTGAAGTGAAGCATCGGAATCTAAAACTGGAATAACAGGAGAGGTTCAAATCATACAAAATTAGAGTGTCAGTCCTCTTGTACTTAAGTCGGCATTGTGCCTTTTGAGTTTAATTCTGATGCAATTTCTGTGTCTCATCGTCAATAAGAAGGTCCAAGGTATACAGTGAACGTGAAGTGAAGCATCGGAATCTAAAACTGGACTCACAGGAGAGGTTCAAATCACATAAAGTTAGAGTGTCTTTCCTCTTGTACTTAAGTCAGCATGTTGCCTTTTGTAGTGAATTCGGATGCAATGTCTGTGCTTCATCGTCAATAAGAAGGTCCAAGAGATACAGTAAACCTGAAGTGAAGCATCGGAATCAAAACTGGACTCACAGGAGAGGCTCAAATCATAGAAAGTTAGAGTGTCAATCTTCTCCTACTTAAGTCGGCATTGTGCCTTTTGTATTAAATTCGGATGCATTTTCTGTGCTTCATCGGCAATAAGAAGGTCATAGGGATACAGTAAACCTGAAGTGAAGCATCGGAATCTAAAACTCGACTCACAGGAGAGGTTCAAATCATAGAAAATTAGAGTGTCTGTCCTCTTTTACTTAAGTAGGCATTGTGGTTTTAAATTTAAGTCCGATGCAATTTCTATGCTTCATCGTCAAAAAGAGGGTCCAAGGGATACAGTAGACCTGAAGTGAAGCATTGGAATCTAAAACTGGACTCACAGGAGAGGTTGAATTCATAGGAAGTGAGAGTGTCAGTCCACTTGTACGTAAGTCGGAATTGTGCCTTTTGTATTTAATTCGGATGCAATTTCTGTGTTTCATCGTCAATAAGAAGGTCCAAGGGATGCAGTAAAGCTGAAGTGAAGCATCGGGATCTAAAACTGGACTCACAGGAGAGGTTCAAATCATAGAAAGTTAGAGTGTCAGTCCACTTGTACTTAAGTCGGCATTGAGCCTTTTGTATTAAATTCGGATGCAATTTCTGTGTTTCATCGTCAATTAGAAGGTCCAAGGTATATAGTGAACCTGAAGTGAAGCATCAGATTCTAAAACTGGACTCAAAGGAGTGGTTCAAATTACAGAAAGTTAGTGTGTCAGTCCTCTTGTACATATGTCGGCATTGCGCCTTTTGAATTTCATTCCGATGCAAATTCTGTGTTTCATCGTCAATACGAAGGTCCAAGGTATACAGTAAACCTGAAGTGAATCATCCGAAACTAAAACTGGAATCACAGGAGCGGTTCAAATCATAGAAAGTTAGAGTGTCAGTCCTCTTGTACTTAGGTCGGCATTGTGCCTTTTGAATTTCATTCCGATGCAATTTCTGTGCTTCATCGTCAATAAGAAGGTCCAAGGGATACAGTAAAGCTGAAGTGAAGCATCGGAATCTAAAACTAGTCTCACAGGAGAGGTTCAAATGACAGAAAGTTAGAGTGTCAGTCCGCATGTACTTCAGTCAGCATTGTGCCTTTTGTATTAAATTCGGATGCAATTTCTGTGTTTCATCGTCAATAAGAAGGTCCAAGGGATACAGTAAACCTGAAGTGATGCATCGGAATTAAAAACTGAACTCACAGGAGAGGTTCAAATCATAGAAAGGTAGAGTGTCTGTCCTCTTGTACTTAAGTCGGCACTGTGCCTTTTGAATTTAATTTCAATGCAATTTCTGTGCTTCATCGTCAATAAGAAGGTCCAAGGGATAAAGTAAACCTGGAGTGAAGCATCGGAATCTAAAACGAGACTCAAAGGAGAGGTTCAAATTATAGAAAGTTAGAGTGTCTGTCCCCTTGTACTTAAGTCACCACTGTGCCTTATGAATTTAATTCCGATGCAATTTCTGTGTTCCATCGTCAATACGAAGGTCCATGGGATACCGTAAACCTGAAGTGAAGCTTCGCATTATATAACTGGACTCACAGGAGAGGTTCAATACATAGAAAGTTAGAGTGTCAGTCCTCTTGTACTTAAGTCGTCATTGTGCCTTTTGTATTAAATTCGGATGCAATTTCTGTGCTTCATCGTCAATATGAAGGTCCAAGGGATACAGTAAACCTGAAGTGAAGCATCGGAATCTAAAACTGGACTCACAGGAGAGGTTCAAATCATCGAAAGTTAGAGTGTCAGACCTCTTGTACTTAAGTCGGCATTGTGCCTTTTGAATTTATTTCCGATGCAATATCTGTCCTTCATCGTCAATAAGAAGGTCCAAGGGATACAGTAAACCTGAAATGAAGCATCGGAATCAAAAACCGGACTCACAGGAGAGGTTCAAATCATAGAAAGTTTGAGTGTCAGTCCTCTTGTACTTAAGTCGGCATTGTGCCTTTTGAATTTGATTTTGATGCAATTTCTGCGCTTCATCGTCAATAAGAAGGTCATAGGGATTCAGTAAACCTGAAGTGAAGGTTCTGATTCTATAAGTGGACTCACAGGAGAGGTTCAAATCATAGAAAGTTAGTGTGTCAGTCCCCTTGTTGTTAAGTCGGCATTGTGCAATTTTAATTTAATTCCGATGCAATTTCTGTGCTTCATCGTCAATACGGAGGTCCCTGAGATACAGTAAACCTGAAGTGAGGCATCGGAATCTAAAACTGGTCTCATAGGAGAGGTTCAAATCATAGAAAGTTAGAGTGACAGTGCTTCTGTACTTAAGTCGGCATTGTGCCTTTTGAATTTATTTCCGATGCAATTTCTGTGTTTCATCGTCAATAAGAAGGTCCAAGGGATACCGTAAACCTGAAGTGAATCATCGGAATCTAAATCTGGTTTCACAGGAGACGTTCAAATCACAGAAAGTTAGAGTGTCAGTCCTCCTGTACTTAAGTCGGCATTGTGCCTTTTGAATTTAATTCCGATGCAATTTCTGTGCTTCATCAACAATAAGAAGGTCATAGGGATACAGTAAACCTGAAGTGAAGCTTCGGATTTTATAACTGGACTCACAGGCGAGGTTCAAATAATAGAAAGTTAGAGTGTGAGTCCTCTTTTACTTAAGTCGGCGTTGTGCCATTTGTATTGAGTTCGGATGCAATTTCCGTGTTTCATCGTCGATAAGAAGGTCCAAGGGATACAGTAAACCTGAAGTGAAACATCGGCATCTAAAACTCGACTCACAGGAGAGGTTGAAATCTTAGAAAGTTAGCGTGTCGGTCCTCTTTTACTTAAGTCGGCATTGTGCCTTTTAAATTTAATTCCGATGCAATTTCAATGCTTGATCGTCAACAAGAAGGTACAAGGGGTACAGTAAACCTGAAGTGAAGCATTGGAATTTAAAACTGGACTCACAGGAGAGGTTCAATTCATAGAACGTGAGAGTGTCAGTCCTCTTGTACCTAAGTCGGAATTGTGCCTTTTGTATTAAATTCGGATGCAATTTCTGTGTTTCATCGTCAATAAGAAGGTCCAAGGGAGACAGTAAAGCTGAAGTGACGCATCGGAATCTAAAACTGGACTCACAGGAGAGGTTCAAATCATAGAAAGTTAGAGTGTCAGTCCGCATGTACATCAGTCAGCATTGTGCCTTTTGTATTAAATTCGGATGCAATGTATGTGCTTTATCGGCAATAAGAAGGTCCAAGGGATACAGTAGACCTGAAGTGAAGCATCGGATTCTAAAACTGTACTCACAGAAGACGTTCAAATCACAGAAAGTGAGAGTGTCTGTGCTCTTGTATTTAAGTCGATATTGTGCCTATTGTATTAAATTCGGATGCAATTTCTGTGTTTCATCGTCAATAAGAAGGTCCAAGGGATACAGTAAACCGGAAGTGAAGCATCGGAATTTAAAACTGGACCCACAGGAGAGGTTCAAATCATAGAAAGTTAGAGTGTCAGTCCTCTGGTACTTAAGTCGGCACTGTGCCTTTTGAATTTAATTCCGATGCAATTTCTGTGCTTCATCGTCAATACCAAGGTCCAAGGGATACAGTAAACCTGAAGTGAAGCATCGGAATCTAAAACGGGACTCAAAGGAGAGGTTCAAATCATAGAAAGTTAGAGTGTCTGTCCCCTTGTACTTAGGTCGTCACTGTGCCTTTTGAATTTAATTCCGATGCATTTTCTGTGTTCCATCGTCAATACGAAGGTCCATGGGAAACAGTAAACCTGAAGTGAAACTTCGGATTCTATAACTGGACTCACATTAGAGGTTCCAATCATATCATGTTAGAGTGTCAGTCCTCTTGTACTTAAGTCGGCATTGCGCCTTTTGAATTTAATTCCGATGCAATTTCTGTGCTTCATCGTCAATAAGAAGGTCCCTGAGATACAATAAACCTGAAGTGAGGCATCGGAATCTAAAACTGGTCTCAAAGGAGAGGTTCAAATCATAGAAAGTTAGAGTGTCAGTCCTCCTGTACTTAAGTCGGCATTGTGCATTTTGAATTTAATTCCCATGAAATTTCTGTGTTTCATCGTCAATAACAAGGTCCAAGGTATACAGTAAACCTGAAGATAAGCATCGGAATCTAAAACTGGACTCACAGGAGAGGTTCAAATCATAGACAGTTAGAGTGTCAGTCCTCTTGTACTTAAGTCGGCATTGCGCCTTTTGAATTTTATTCCGATGCAATTTCTGTGCTTCATCGTCAATAAGAAGGTAAAAGGTATACAGTAAAACCTGAAGTGAAGCATCGGAATCTAAAACTGGACTCACAGGTGAGGTTCAAATCATAGAAAGTTAGAGTGTCAGTCCTCATGTACTTAAGTCGGCATTGTGCTTTTTGAATTTAATTCCGAAGCAATTTCTGTGCTTCATCGTCAATAAGAAGGTCCCAGGGATACAGTAAACCTGAAGTGAAGCATCGGAATCTAAAACTCGACTCACAGGAGCGGTTCACAGCATAGAAAGTTAGAGTGTCAGTCCTTTTGTACTTAAGTCGGCAATGTGCCTTTTAAATTTAATTACGATGCAATTTCTGCGTTTCATCGTCAATAAGATGGTCTAAGGGATACAGTAAACCTGAAGTGAAGCATCGGAATCTAAAACTGGACTCACAGGAGAGGTTCAAATCATAGAATGTTAGAGTGTCATTCCTCCTGTACTTAAGTCGGCATTGTGCCTTTTGAATTTAATTCCGATGCAATTTCTGTGTTTCATCGTCAACAAGAAGGTTCAAGGGATGCAGTAAACCTGAAGTGAAGCATCGGAATCTAAAACTGGACTCATAAGAGGGGTTCAAATCATAGAAAGTTAGAGTGTCAGTCCTCTTGTACTTAATTCGCTATTATGCCTTTTGAATTTAATTCCGAAGCAATTTCTGTGCTTCATCGTCAATAAGAAGGTCCAAGGGATACACTAAACCTGAAGTGAAGCATCGGAATCTAAAACTGTACTCACAGGAGAGGTTCAAATCATAGAAAGTTAGAGTGTCAGTCCTTTTGTACTTAAGTCGTCATTGTGCCTTTTGTATTAATTTCGGATGCAATATCTGTGTTTCATCGTCAACAAGAAGGTCCAAGGGATACAGTAAACCTGAAGTGAAGCATCAGAGTCTTAAACTGGACTTACAGGAGAGGTTCAAATAATAGAAATTTAGAGTGTCAGTTCTCTCCTACTTAAATCGGCATTGTGCCTTTTGAATTTAATTCCGAAGCCATTTCTGAGCTTCATCGTCAATAAGACGGTCCAAGCTATACAGTAAACCTGAAGCGAAGCATCCGAATCTAAAACGGGCCTCACAGGAGAGGTTCAAATCATAGAAAGTTAGAATGTCAGTCCTCTTGTGCCTTTTGAATTTAAATCCGATACAATTTCTGTGTTTTATCGTCAACAAGAAGGTCCAAGGTATACAGTGAACCTGAAGTGAAGCATCGTAATCTAAAACTGGACTTACAGGAGAGGTTCAAATCACATAAAGTTAGAGTGTCTTTCCTCTTGTACTTAAGTCAGCATGTTGCCTTTTTTTATTAAATTAGGATGCAATTTCTGTGTTTCATCGTCAATAAGAAGGTCCATGGAATAGAGTAAACCTGAAGTGAAGCATCGGAATCTAAAACTGGATTCACAGGGGAGGTTCAAATCATAGAAAGTTAGAGTGTCAGTCCTCTCCTACTTAAGTCGGCATTGTGCATTTTGAATTTAATTCCGAAGCCATGTCTGTGCTTCATCGTCAATAAGATGGTACAAGGTATACAGAAAACCTGAAGTGAAGCAGCCGAATCTAAAACTGGACTCACAGGGGAGGTTCAAATCATAGAAAGTTAGAGTGTCAGTCCTCTTCTACTTAAGTCGGCATTGTGCCTTTTGAATTTAATTCCGATGCAATTTCTGTGTTTCATCGTCAATAAGAAGGTCCAAGGTATACGGTGAACATGAAGTGAAGCATCGGAATATAAAACTGGACTCACAGGAGAGGTTCAAATCATAGAAAGTTAGAGTGTCAGACCTCTTGTACTTAAGTCGGCATTGTGCCTTTTGTATTAAATTCGGATGCAATTTCAGTGCTTCGTCGTCAATTAGTAGGTCCAAGGGATACAGTAAACCTGAAGTGAAGCATCGGAATCTAAAACTGGACTCACAGGAGTGGGTCAAATCATAGAAAGTTAGAGTGTCAGTCCTCTTGTACTTAAGTCGTCATTGTGCCTTTTGAAATTAATTCCGATGCAATTTCTGTGCTCCAACGTCAAAAAGAAGGTCCAAGGGATACAGTAAACCTGAAGTGAAGCAACAGAATCTTAAACTGGATTTACAGGAGAGGTTCAAATCAAAGAAAGTTAGAGTGTCAGTCCTCTTGTACTTAAGTCGGCATTGTGCCTTTTGAATTTAAATCCGATGCAATTTCTGTGTTTCATCGTCAATAAGTGGGTCCAAGGTATACAGTGAACCTGAAGTGAAGCATCGGAATCTAAAACTGGACATATAGGAGAGGTTCAAATCACATAAAGTTAGAGTGTCTTTCCTCTTGTACCTAAGTCAGCATGATGCCTTTTGTATTAAATTCGGATGCAATTTCAGTGCTTCATCGTCAATTAGTTGGTCCAAGGGATACAGTAAACCTGAAGTGAAGCATCGGAATCCAATACTGGACTCACAGGAGTGTGTCATATAATTGAAAGTTAGAGTGTCAGTCCTCTTGTACTTTAGGCGGCATTGTGCTTTTATTTAATTTAATTCCGCTGCAATTTCTGTGTTTCTTCGTCAATAAGAAGGTCCAAGGTATACAGTAAACCTGAAGTGAAGCATCGGAATCCAAAACTTGACTCACAGGAGAGGTACAAATCATAGAAAGTTACAGTGTTCGTCCTCTTTTACTTAGGTCGGCACTGTGCCATTTGAATTTAATTCCGATGCAATTTCTGTGTTTCATCGTCAATAAGGAGGTTAAAGGGATATAGTAAACCTGAAGTGATGCATCGGAATCTAAAACTGGACTTACAGGAGAGGTTCAAATCATAGAAAGTTAGAGTATCAGTCCACTTGTACTTAAGTCGGCATTGTGCCTTTTGTATTAAATTCTAATGCAATTTCTGTGTTTCATCGTCAACAAGAAGGTCCAAGGGATACAGTAAACCTGAAGTGCAGCATCGGAATCTAAAACTGGACTTACAGGAGAGTTTCATATCATAGAAAGTTAGAGTGTCAGTCCTCTTGTACTTAAGTCGTCACTGTGCCTTTTGAATTTAATTCCGATGCAATTTCTGTGCTCCATCGTCAAAATGAAGGTCCAAGGGATACATTAAACCTGAAGTGAAGCATCAGAATCTAAAACTGGACTTACAGGAGAGGTTCAAATCATAGAAAGTTAGAGTGTCAGTCTTCTTGTACTTAAGCCGGCATTGTGCCATTTGCATTAAATTCGGATTCAATATCTATATTTATTCGTCAAGAAGAAGGTCCAAGGGGTACAGTTAACCTGAAGTGAAGCATCGGAATCTAAAACTGGACTCACAGGAAAGGTTGAAATCATAGAAAGTTAGAGTGTCAGTCCACTCATACTTAAGTCGGCATTGTGCCTTTTGAATTTAATTCCGAAGCCATTTCTGTGCATCATCGTCAATAAGGCGGTCCAAAGTATACAGTAAACCTGGAGCGAAGCATCCGAATCTAAAACTGGCCTCACAGGAGAGGTTCAAATCATAGAGAGTTTGAGTGTCAGTCCTCTTGTACCTAAGTCGGCATTGTGCTTTTTGAATTTAAATCCGATGCAATTTCTGTGTTTCATCGTCAGTTAGAGTGTCCAAGGGATACAGTAAACCTGAAGTGAAGCATCGGAATACAATACTGGACTCACAGGAGTGGGTCATATCATTGAAAGTTAGAGTGTCAGTCCTCTTGTACTTTAGTCGGCATTGTGCTTTTTTTAATTTAATTCCGATGCAATTTCTGTGTTTCATCGTCAATTACAAGGTCCAAGGTATACAGTAAACCTGAAATGAAGCATCGGGATCTAAAACTTGACTCACAGGAGAGGTACAAATCATAGAAAGTTACAGTGTCCGTCCTCTTGTACTTAAGTCGGCACTGTGCCATTTCAATTTAATTCCGATGCAATTTCTGTGCTCCATCGTCAAAAAGAAGGTCCAAGGGATACATTAAACCTGAAGTGAAGCATCAGAATCTTAAACTGGTCTTACAGGAGAGGTTCAAATCATAGAAAGTTAGAGTGTCAGTCTTCTTGTACTTAAGTCGGCATTCTGCAATTTGCATTAAATTCGGATGCAATATCTGTATTTATTCGTCAATAAGAAGGTCCAAGGGGTACTGTAAACCTGAAGTGAAGCATCGGAATCTAAAACTGGACTCACAGGAGAGGTTCAAATCATATAAAGTTAGAGTGTCATTCCTCTTGTACTTAAGTCGTCATTGTGCCTTTTGAATTTAATGCCGATGCAATTTCTGTGCTTCATCGTCAAAAAGAAGGTCCAAGGGATACAGTAAACCTGCAGTGAAGCATCAGAATCTAAAACTGGACTTACAGGAGAGGTTCAATTCATAGAAAGTTAGAGAGGCAGTCCTCTTGTACTTACGCCGGCATTGTGCCTTTTGAATTTAATTCCGATGCAATTTCTTTGCTTCATTGTCAATAAGAACGGCCATGGTATACAGTAAACCTGAAGTATAGTATCGGAAACTGAAACTGGACTCACAGGAGAGTTTCAAATCAACGAAAGTTAGAGTGTCCGTCCTCTCGTACTGAAGTCGGCATTGTTACTTTTGAATTTAATTCCGATGCAATTCCTGTGCTTCACCGTCAATAAGTTGGTCCATGGTATACTGTAGACCTGAAGTGTAGCATCGGCATCTAAAACTGGACCCACAGGAAAGGTTCAAATCATAGAAAGTTAGAGTGTGAGTCCTCTTGTACCTAAGTCGGCATTGTGCCTCTTGTATTAAATTCGGATGCAATTTCTGTGTTTCATCGTCAACAAGAAGGTCCAAGGGATACAGTAAATCTGAAGTGAAGCATCGGATTCTAAAACTCGACTCACAGGAGAGGTTCAAATCATAGAAAGTTAGAGTGTCGGTCCTCTTTCACTTAAGTCGGCATTTTGCCTTTTAAATTTAATTCCGATGCAATTTCTATGCTTCATCGTCAAAAAGTAGGTCCTAGGGATACAGTTAACCTGACGTGAAGCATTGGAATCGAAAACTAGTCTCACAGGAGAGATTCAAATCATAGATAGTGAGAGTGTCAGTCCTCATGTACCTAAGTCGGAATTGTGAATTTTGTATTAAATTCGGATGCAATTTCTGCGTTTCATCGTCAATAAGAAGGTCCAAGGGATACAGTTAACCGGAAGTGAAGCATCGGAATCTAAAACTGGACTCACAGGAGAGGTTCAAATCATAGAAAGTTAGAGTATCAGTCCCCTTGTGCTTAAGTCGGCATTGTGCCTTTTGAATTTAATTCGGATGAATTTTCTGTGTTTCATCGTCAATAAGAAGGTCCAAGGGATACAGTAAACCTGAAGTGAAGCATTGGAATCTAAAACGGGACTCACAGGAGGGGTTCAAATCATAGGAAGTTAGAGTGTCAGTCGTCTTGTACTTAAGTCTGCATTGTGCCTTTTGTATTAATTTCGGATGCAATTTCTGTGTTTCTTCGTCAATAAGAAGGTCCAAGGTATACAGTAAACCTGAAGTGAAGCATCGGAATCAAAAACTTGACTCACAGGAGAGGTACAAATCATAGAAAGTTACAGTGTCCGTCCTCTTTTACTTAGGTCGGCACTGTGCCATTTGAATTTAATTCCGATGCAATTTCTGTGTTTTATCGTCAATAAGAAGGTTAAAGGGATACAGTAAACCTGAAGTGATGCATCGAAATCTAAAACTGGACTTACAGGAGAGGTTCAAATCATAGAAAGTTAGAGTATCAGTCCACTTGTACTTAAGTCGGCATTGTGCCTTTTGTATTAAATTCTAATGCAATTTCTGTGTTTCATCGTCAACAAGAAGCTCCAAGGGATACAGTAAACCTGAAGTGCAGCATCGGAATCTAAAACTGGACTCACAGGAGAGTTTCATATCATAGAAAGTTAGAGTGTCAGTCCTCTTGTACTTAAGTCGTCACTGTGCCTTTTGAATTTAATTCCGATGCAATTTCTGTGCTCCATCGTCAAAATGAAGGTCCAAGGGATACATTAAACCTGAAGTGAAGCATTAGAATCTAAAACTGGACTTACAGGAGAGGTTCAAATCATAGAAAGTTAGAGTGTCAGTCTTCTTGTACTTAAGCCGGCATTGTGCCATTTGCATTAAATTCGGATTCAATATCTATATTAATTCGTCAAGAAGAAGGTCCAAGGGGTACAGTTAACCTGAAGTGAAGCATCGGAATCTAAAACTGGACTCACAGGAAAGGTTGAAATCATAGAAAGTTAGAGTGTCAGTCCACTCCTACTTAAGTCGGCATTGTGCCTTTTGAATTTAATTCCGAAGCCATTTCTGTGCATCATCGACAATAAGACGGTCCAAAGTATACAGTAAACCTCGAGCGAAGCATCCGAATCTAAAACTGGCCTCACAGGAGAGGTTCAAATCATAGAAAGTTTGAGTGTCAGTCCTCTTGTACCTAAGTCGGCATTGTGCTTTTTGAATTTAAATCCGATGCAATTTCTGTGTTTCATCGTCAGTTAGAGTGTCCAAGGGATACAGTAAACCTGAAGTGAAGCATCGGAATCCAATACTGGACTCACAGGAGTGGGTCATATCATTGAAAGTTAGAGTGTCAGTCCTCTTCTACTTTAGTCGGCATTGTGCTTTTTTTAATTTAATTCCGATGCAATTTCTGTGTTTCATCGTCAATAAGAAGGTCCAAGGTATACAGTAAACCTGAAATGAAGCATCGGGATCTAAAACTGGACTCACAGGAGAGGTTCAAATCATATAAAGTTAGAGTGTCATTCCTCTTGTACTTAAGTCGTCATTGTGCGTTTTGAATTTAATGCCGATGCAATTTCTGTGCTTCATCGTCAAAAAGAAGGTCCAAGGGATACAGTAAACCTGAAGTGAAGCATCAGAATCTAAAACTGGACTTACAGGAGAGGTTCAATTCATAGAAAGTTAGAGAGGCAGTCCTCTTGTACTTACGCCGGCATTGTGCCTTTTGAATTTAATTCCGATGCAATTTCTTTGCTTCATTGTCAATAAGAACGTCCATGGTATACAGTAAACCTGAAGTATAGTATCAGAAACTGAAACTGGACTCACAGGAGAGTTTCAAATCAACGAAAGTTAGAGTGTCCGTCCTCTTGTACTTAAGTCGGCATTGTGCCTTTTGAATTTAATTCCGATGCAATTCCTGTGCTTCACCGTCAATAAGTTGGTCCATGGTATACAGTAGACCTGAAGTGTAGAATCGGCATCTAAAACTGGACCCACAGGAAAGGTTCAAATCATAGAAAGTTAGAGTGTGAGTCCTCTTGTACCTAAGTCGGCATTGTGCCTCTTGTATTAAATTCGGATGCAATTTCTGTGTTTCATCGTCAACAAGAAGGTCCAAGGGATACAGTAAATCTGAAGTGAAGCATCGGATTCTAAAACTCGACTCACAGGAGAGGTTCAAATGATAGAAAGTTAGAGTGTCGGTCCTCTTTCAGTTAAGTCGGCATTTTGCCTTTTAAATTTAATTCCGATGCAATTTCTATGCTTCATCGTCAAAAAGTAGGTCCTAGGGATACAGTAAACCTGAAGTGAAGCATTGGAATCGAAAACTGGACTCACAGGAGAGATTCAAATCATAGATAGTGAGAGTGTCAGGTCTCATGTACCTAAGTCGGAATTGTGCCTTTTGTATTAAATTCGGATGCAATTTCTGCGTTTCATCGTCAATAAGAAGGTCCAAGGGATACAGTTAACCGGAAGTGAAGCATCGGAATCTAAAACTGGACTCACAGGAGAGGATCAAATCATAGAAAGTTAGAGTATCAGTCCCCTTGTGCTTAAGTCGGCATGGTGCCTTTTGAATTTAATCCGGATGAATTTTCTGTGTTTCATCGTCAATAAGAAGGTCCAAGGGATACAGTAAACCTGAAGTGAAGCATTGGAATCTAAAACGGGACTCACAGGAGGGGTTCAAATCATAGGAACTTAGAGTGTCAGTCCTCTTGTACTTAAGTCTGCATTGTGCCTTTGGTATTAATTTCGGATGCAATTTCTGTGTTTCATCGTCAATAAGAAGGTCCAAGGGATACAGTAAACTTGAAGTGAAGCATCAGAATCTAAAACTGGACTCACAAGAGAGGTTCAAATCATATAAAGTTAGAGTTTCAGTCCCCTTGTACTTAAGTCGGCATTGTGCCTTTTGTATTAAATTCGGATGCAATTTCTGTGTTTCATTGTCAATAAGAAAGTCCAAGGTATACAGTAAACCTGAAGTAAAGCATCGGAAACTAAGACTGGACTCACAGGTGAGTTTCAAATCATAGAAAGTTAGAGTGTCAGTCCTCTTGTACTTAAGTCGTCATTGTGCCTTTTGAATTTAATGCCGATGCAATTTCTGTGCTCCATCGTCAAAAAGATGGTCCAAGGGATACAGTAAACCTGAAGTGAAGCATCAGAATCTTACAGGAGAGGTTGAAATCATAGAAAGTTAGAGTGTCAGTCTTCTTGTACTTAAGCCGGCATTGTGCCTTTTGCATTAAATTCGGATGCAATATCTGTATTTATTCGTCAATAAGAAGGTCCAAGGGGTACCGTTAACCTGAAGTGAAGCATCAAAATCTCAAACTGGACTCACAGGAGAGGTTGAAATCATAGAAAGTTAGAGTGTCAGTCCACTCCTACTTAAGTCGGCATTGTGATCTTTGAATTTAATTCCGAGGCCATTTCTGTGCATCATCGTCAATAAGACGGTCCAAGGTATACAGTAAACCTGGAGCGAAGCATCCGAATCTAAAACTGGCCTCACAGGAGAGGTTCAAATCATAGAAAGTTAGAGTGTCAGTCCTCTTGTATTTAAGTCGGCATTGTGCCTTTTCAATTTAAATCCGATGCAATTTCTGTGTTTCATCGTCAATAAGTAGGTCCAAGGTATACAGTGAACCTGAAGTGAAGCATCGGAATCTAAAACTGGACATACAGGAGAGGTTCAAATCACATTAAGTTAGAGTGTCTTTCGTCTTGTACCTAAGTCAGCATGATGCCTTTTGTATTAAATACGGATGCAATTTCAGTGCTTCATCGTCATTTAGTAGGTCCAAGGGATACAGTAAACCTGAAGTGAAGCATCGGAATACAATACTGGACTCACAGGAGTGGGTCATATCATAGAAAGTTAGAGTGTCAGTCCTCTTGTACTTTAATCGGCATTGTGCTTTTTTTAATTTCATTCCGATGCAATTTCTGTGTTTCATCGTCAATATGAAGGTCCAAGGTATACAATAAACCTTAAGTGAAGCATCGGAATCTAATACTTGACTCACAGGCGAGGTTCAAATCATTGAAAGTTACAGTGTCCGGCCTCTTGTACTTAAGTCGGCACTGTGCCATTTGAATTTAATTCCGATGCAATTTCTGTGCTCCATCGTCAAAACGAAGGTCCAAGGGATACATTAAACCTGAAGTGAAGCATCAGAATATAAAACTGGACTTACAGGAGAGGTTCAAATCATAGAAAGTTAGAGTGTCAGTCTTCTTGTACTTAAGCCGGGATTCTGCAATTTGCATTAAATTCGGATGCAATATCTGTATTTATTCGTCAATAAGAAGGTCCAAGGGGTACTGTAAACCTGAAGTGAAGCATCGGAATACAATACTGGACTCACAGGAGTGGGTCATATCATAGAAAGTTAGAGTGTCAGTCCTCTTGTACTTTAATCGGCATTGTGCTTTTTTTAATTTCATTCCGATGCAATTTCTGTGTTTCATCGTCAATATGAAGGTCCAAGGTATACAATAAACCTTAAGTGAAGCATCGGAATCTAATACTTGACTCACAGGCGAGGTTCAAATCATTGAAAGTTACAGTGTCCGTCCTCTTGTACTTAAGTCGGCACTGTGCCATTTGAATTTAATTCCGATGCAATTTCTGTGCTCCATCGACAAAACGAAGGTCCAAGGGATACATTAAACCTGAAGTGAAGCATCAGAATATAAAACTGGACTTACAGGAGAGGTTCAAATCATAGAAAGTTAGAGTGTCAGTCTTCTTGTACTTAAGCCGGCATTCTGCAATTTGCATTAAATTCGGATGCAATATCTGTATTTATTCGTCAATAAGAAGGTCCAAGGGGTACTGTAAACCTGAAGTGAAGCATCGGAATCTAAAACTGGACTCACAGGAGAGGTTCAAATCATACAAAATTAGAGTGTCATTCCTCTTGTACTTAAGTCGTCATTGTGCCTTTTGAATTTAATGCCGATGCAATTTCTGTGCTTCATCGTCAAAAAGAAGGTCCAAGGGATACAGTAAACCTGAAGTGAAGCATCAGAATCTAAAACTGGACTTACAGGAGGGGTTCAATTCATAGAAAGTTAGAGAGGCAGTCCTCTTGTACTTACGCCGGCATTGTGCCTTTTGAATTTAATTCCGATGCAATTTCTTTGCTTCATTGTCAATAAGAACGTCCATGGTATGCAGTAAACCTGAAGTATAGTATCGGAAACTGAAACTGGACTCACAGGAGAGTTTCAAATCAACGAAAGTTAGAGTGTCCGTCCTCTTGTACTTAAGTCGGCATTGTGCCTTTTGAATTTAATTCCGATGCAATTCCTGTGCTTTACCGTCAATAAGTTGGTCCATGGTATACAGTAGACCTGAAGTGTAGCATCGGCATCTAAAACTGGACCCACAGGAAAGGTTCAAATCATAGTAAGTTAGAGTGTGAGTCCTCTTGTACCTAAGTCGGCATTGTGCCTCTTGTATTAAATTCGGATGCAATTTCTGTGTTTCATCGTCAATAAGAAGGTCCAAGGGATACAGTTAACCGGAAGTGAAGCATCGGAATCTAAAACTGGACTCACAGGAGAGGTTCAAATCATAGAAAGTTAGAGTGTCAGTCCTCTTGTACTTAAGTCGTCATTGTGCCTTTTGAATTTAATGCCGATGCAATTTCTGTGCTCCATCGTCAAAAAGATGGTCCAAGGGATACAGTAAACCTGAAGTGAAGCATCAGAATCTTACAGGAGAGGTTGAAATCATAGAAAGTTAGAGTGTCAGTCTTCTTGTACTTAAGCCGGCATTGTGCCTTTTGCATTAAATTCGGATGCAATATCTGTATTTATTCGTCAATAAGAAGGTCCAAGGGATACCGTAAACCTGAAGTGAATCATCGGAATCTAAATCTGGTTTCACAGGAGACGTTCAAATCACAGAAAGTTAGAGTGTCAGTCCTCCTGTACTTAAGTCGGCATTGTGCCTTTTGAATTTAATTCCGATGCAATTTCTGTGCTGCATCAACAATAAGAAGGTCATAGGGATACAGTAAACCTGAAGTGAAGCTTCGGATTTTATAACTGGACTCACAGGCGAGGTTCAAATAATAGAAAGTTAGAGTGTGAGTCCTCTTTTACTTAAGTCGGCGTTGTGCCATTTGTATTGAGTTCGGATGCAATTTCCGTGTTTCATCGTCGATAAGAAGGTCCAAGGGATACAGTAAACCTGAAGTGAAACATCGGCATCTAAAACTCGACTCACAGGAGAGGTTGAAATCTTAGAAAGTTAGAGTGTCGGTCCTCTTTTACTTAAGTCGGCATTGTGCCTTTTAAATTTAATTCCGATGCAATTTCTATGCTTCATCGTCAACAAGAAGGTACAAGGGATACAGTAAACCAGAAGTGAAGCATTGGAATTTAAAACTGGACTCACAGGAGAGGTTCAATTCATAGAACGTGAGAGTGTCAGTCCTCTTGTACCTAAGTCGGAATTGTGCCTTTTGTATTAAATTCGGATGCAATTTCTGTGTTTCATCGTCAATAAGAAGGTCCAAGGGACACAGTAAAGCTGAAGTGACGCATCGGAATCTAAAACTGGACTCACAGGAGAGGTTCAAATCATAGAAAGTTAGAGTGTCAGTCCGCATGTACATCAGTCAGCATTGTGCCTTTTGTATTAAATTCGGATGCAATGTATGTGCTTTATCGGCAATAAGAAGGTCCAAGGGATACAGTAGACCTGAAGTGAAGCATCAGATTCTAAAACTGTACTCACAGAAGACGTTCAAATCACAGTAAGTGAGAGTGTCTGTGCTCTTGTATTTAAGTCGATATTGTGCCTATTGTATTAAATTCGGATGCAATTTCTGTGTTTCATCGTCAATAAGAAGGTCCAAGGGATACAGTAAACCGGAAGTGAAGCATCGGAATTTAAAACTGGACCCACAGGAGAGGTTCAAATCATAGAAAGTTAGAGTGTCAGTCCTCTGGTACTTAAGTCGGCACTGTGCCTTTTGAATTTAATTCCGATGCAATTTCTGTGCTTCATCGTCAATACCAAGGTCCAAGGGATACAGTAAACCTGAAGTGAAGCATCGGAATCTAAAACGGGACTCAAAGGAGAGGTTCAAATCATAGAAAGTTAGAGTGTCTGTCCCCTTGTACTTAGGTCGTCACTGTGCCTTTTGAATTTAATTCCGATGCATTTTCTGTGTTCCATCGTCAATACGAAGGTCCATGGGAAACAGTAAACCTGAAGTGAAACTTTGGATTCTATAACTGGACTCACATTAGAGGTTCCAATCATATCATGTTAGAGTGTCAGTCCTCTTGTACTTAAGTCGGCATTGCGCCTTTTGAATTTAATTCCGATGCAATTTCTGTGCTTCATCGTCAATAAGAAGGTCCCTGAGATACAATAAACCTGAAGTGAGGCATCGGAATCTAAAACTGGTCTCAAAGGAGAGGTTCAAATCATAGAAAGTTAGAGTGTCAGTCCTCCTGTACTTAAGTCGGCATTGTGCATTTTGAATTTAATTCCCATGAAATTTCTGTGTTTCATCGTCAATAACAAGGTCCAAGGTATACAGTAAACCTGAAGATAAGCATCGGAATCTAAAACTGGACTCACAGGAGAGGTTCAAATCATAGAAAGTTAGAGTGGCAGTCCTCTTGTACTTAAGTCGGCATTGCGCCTTTTGAATTTTATTCCGATGCAATTTCTGTGCTTCATCGTCAATAAGAAGGTAAAAGGTATACAGTAAAACCTGAAGTGAAGCATCGGAATCTAAAACTGGACTCACAGGTGAGGTTCAAATCATAGAAAGTTAGAGTGTCAGTCCTCATGTACTTAAGTCGGCATTGTGCTTTTTGAATTTAATTCCGAAGCAATTTCTGTGCTTCATCGTCAATAAGAAGGTCCCAGGGATACAGTAAACCTGAAGTGAAGCATCGGAATCTAAAACTCGACTCACAGGAGCGGTTCACAGCATAGAAAGTTAGAGTGTCAGTCCTTTTGTACTTAAGTCGGCAATGTGCCTTTTAAATTTAATTACGATGCAATTTCTGCGTTTCATCGTCAATAAGATGGTCTAAGGGATACAGTAAACCTGAAGTGAAGTATCGGAATCTAAAACTGGACTCACAGGAGAGGTTCAAATCATAGAATGTTAGAGTGTCATTCCTCCTGTACTTAAGTCGGCATTGTGCCTTTTGAATTTAATTCCGGTGCAATTTCTGTGTTTCATCGTCAACAAGAAGGTTCAAGGGATGCAGTAAACCTGAAGTGAAGCATCGGAATCTAAAACTGGACTCATAGGAGGGGTTCAAATCATAGAAAGTTAGAGTGTCAGTCCTCTTGTACTTAAGTCGCTATTATGCCTTTTGAATTTAATTCCGAAGCAATTTCTGTGCTTCATCGTCAATAAGAAGGTCCAAGGGATACACTAAACCTGAAGTGAAGCATCGGAATCTAAAACTGTACTCACAGGAGAGGTTCAAATCATAGAAAGTTAGAGTGTCAGTCCTTTTGTACTTAAGTCGTCATTGTGCCTTTTGTATTAATTTCGGATGCAATATCTGTGTTTCATCGTCAATAAGAAGGTCCAAGGGATACAGTAAACCTGAAGTGAAGCATCAGAGTCTTAAACTGGACTTACAGGAGAGGTTCAAATAATAGAATTTTAGAGTGTCAGTTCTCTCCTACTTAAATCGGCATTGTGCCTTTTGAATTTAATTCCGAAGCCATTTCTGAGCTTCATCGTCAATAAGACGGTCCAAGCTATACAGTAAACCTGAAGCGAAGCATCCGAATCTAAAACGGGCCTCACAGGAGAGGTTCAAATCATAGAAAGTTAGAATGTCAGTCCTCTTGTGCCTTTTGAATTTAAATCCGATACAATTTCTGTGTTTTATCGTCAACAAGAAGGTCCAAGGTATACAGTGAACCTGAAGTGAAGCATCGTAATCTAAAACTGGACTTACAGGAGAGGTTCAAATCACATAAAGTTAGAGTGTCTTTCCTCTTGTACTTAAGTCAGCATGTTGCCTTTTGTATTAAATTAGGATGCAATTTCTGTGTTTCATCGTCAATAAGAAGGTCCATGGAATAGAGTAAACCTGAAGTGAAGCATCGGAATCTAAAACTGGATTCACAGGGGAGGTTCAAATCATAGAAAGTTAGAGTGTCAGTCCTCTCCTTCTTAAGTCGGCATTGTGCATTTTGAATTTAATTCCGAAGCCATGTCTGTGCTTCATCGCCAATAAGATGGTACAAGGTATACAGAAAACCTGAAGTGAAGCAGCCGAATCTAAAACTGGACTCACAGGGGAGGTTCAAATCATAGAAAGTTAGAGTGTCAGTCCTCTTCTACTTAAGTCTTCATTGTGCCTTTTGAATTTAATTCCGATGCAATTTCTGTGTTTCATCGTCAATAAGAAGGTCCAAGGTATACGGTGAACATGAAGTGAAGCATCGGAATATAAAACTGGACTCACAGGAGAGGTTCAAATCATAGAAAGTTAGAGTGTCAGACCTCTTGTACTTAAGTCGGCATTGTGCCTTTTGTATTAAATTCGGATGCAATTTCAGTGCTTCGTCGTCAATTAGTAGGTCCAAGGGATACAGTAAACCTGAAGTGAAGCATCGGAATCTAAAACTGGACTCACAGGAGTGGGTCAAATCATAGAAAGTTAGAGTGTCAGTCCTCTTGTACTTAAGTCGTCATTGTGCCTTTTGAAATTAATTCCGATGCAATTTCTGTGCTCCAACGTCAAAAAGAAGGTCCAAGGGATACAGTAAACCTGAAGTGAAGCATCAGAATCTTAAACTGGATTTACAGGAGAGGTTCAAATCAAAGAAAGTTAGAGTGTCAGTCCTCTTGTACTTAAGTCGGCATTGTGCCTTTTGAATTTAAATCCGATGCAATTTCTGTGTTTCATCGTCAATAAGTGGGTCCAAGGTATACAGTGAACCTGAAGTGAAGCATCGGAATCTAAAACTGGACATATAGGAGAGGTTCAAATCACATAAAGTTAGAGTGTCTTTCCTCTTGTACCTAAGTCAGCATGATGCCTTTTGTATTAAATTCGGACGCAATTTCAGTGCTTCATCGTCAATTAGTTGGTCCAAGGGATACAGTAAACCTGAAGTGAAGCATCGGAATCCAATACTGGACTCACAGGAGTGTGTCATATAATTGAAAGTTAGAGTGTCAGTCCTCTTGTACTTTAGGCGGCATTGTGCTTTTATTTAATTTAATTCCGCTGCAATTTCTGTGTTTCTTCGTCAATAAGAAGGTCCAAGGTATACAGTAAACCTGAAGTGAAGCATCGGAATCCAAAACTTGACTCACAGGAGAGGTACAAATCATAGAAAGTTACAGTGTCCGTCCTCTTTTACTTAGGTCGGCACTGTGCCATTTGAATTTAATTCCGATGCAATTTCTGTGTTTCATCGTCAATAAGGAGGTTAAAGGGATATAGTAAACCTGAAGTGATGCATCGGAATCTAAAACTGGACTTACAGGAGAGGTTCAAATCATAGAAAGTTAGAGTATCAGTCCACTTGTACTTAAGTCGGCATTGTGCCTTTTGTATTAAATTCTAATGCAATTTCTGTGTTTCATCGTCAACAAGAAGGTCCAAGGGATACAGTAAACCTGAAGTGCAGCATCGGAATCTAAAACTGGACTTACAGGAGAGTTTCATATCATAGAAAGTTAGAGTGTCAGTCCTCTTGTACTTAAGTCGTCACTGTGCCTTTTGAATTTAATTCCGATGCAATTTCTGTGCTCCATCGTCAAAATGAAGGTCCAAGGGATACATTAAACCTGAAGTGAAGCATCAGAATCTAAAACTGGACTTACAGGAGAGGTTCAAATCATAGAAAGTTAGAGTGTCAGTCTTCTTGTACTTAAGCCGGCATTGTGCCATTTGCATTAAATTCGGATTCAATATCTATATTTATTCGTCAAGAAGAAAGTCCAAGGGGTACAGTTAACCTGAAGTGAAGCATCGGAATCTAAAACTGGACTCACAGGAAAGGTTGAAATCATAGAAAGTTAGAGTGTCAGTCCACTCATACTTAAGTCGGCATTGTGCCTTTTGAATTTAATTCCGAAGCCATTTCTGTGCATCATCGTCAATAAGGCGGTCCAAAGTATACAGTAAACCTGGAGCGAAGCATCCGAATCTAAAACTGGCCTCACAGGAGAGGTTCAAATCATAGAAAGTTTGAGTGTCAGTCCTCTTGTACCTAAGTCGGCATTGTGCTTTTTGAATTTAAATCCGATGCAATTTCTGTGTTTCATCGTCAGTTAGAGTGTCCAAGGGATACAGTAATCCTGAAGTGAAGCATCGGAATACAATACTGGACTCACAGGAGTGGGTCATATCATTGAAAGTTAGAGTGTCAGTCCTCTTGTACTTTAGTCGGCATTGTGCTTTTTTTAATTTAATTCCGATGCAATTTCTGTGTTTCATCGTCAATTACAAGGTCCAAGGTATACAGTAAACCTGAAATGAAGCATCGGGATCTAAAACTTGACTCACAGGAGAGGTACAAATCATAGAAAGTTACAGTGTCCGTCCTCTTGTACTTAAGTCGGCACTGTGCCATTTCAATTTAATTCCGATGCAATTTCTGTGCTCCATCGTCAAAAAGAAGGTCCAAGGGATACATTAAACCTGAAGTGAAGCATCAGAATCTTAAACTGGTCTTACAGGAGAGGTTCAAATCATAGAAAGTTAGAGTGTCAGTCTTCTTGTACTTAAGTCGGCATTCTGCAATTTGCATTAAATTCGGATGCAATATCTGTATTTATTCGTCAATAAGAAGGTCCAAGGGGTACTGTAAACCTGAAGTGAAGCATCGGAATCTAAAACTGGACTCACAGGAGAGGTTCAAATCATATAAAGTTAGAGTGTCATTCCTCTTGTACTTAAGTCGTCATTGTGCCTTTTGAATTTAATGCCGATGCAATTTCTGTGCTTCATCGTCAAAAAGAAGGTCCAAGGGATACAGTAAACCTGCAGTGAAGCATCAGAATCTAAAACTGGACTTACAGGAGAGGTTCAATTCATAGAAAGTTAGAGAGGCAGTCCTCTTGTACTTACGCCGGCATTGTGCCTTTTGAATTTAATTCCGATGCAATTTCTTTGCTTCATTGTCAATAAGAACGGCCATGGTATACAGTAAACCTGAAGTATAGTATCCGTAACTGAAACTGGACTCACAGGAGAGTTTCAAATCAACGAAAGTTAGAGTGTCCGTCCTCTCGTACTGAAGTCGGCATTGTTACTTTTGAATTTAATTCCGATGCAATTCCTGTGCTTCACCGTCAATAAGTTGGTCCATGGTATACTGTAGACCTGAAGTGTAGCATCGGCATCTAAAACTGGACCCACAGGAAAGGTTCAAATCATAGAAAGTTAGAGTGTGAGTCCTCTTGTACCTAAGTCGGCATTGTGCCTCTTGTATTAAATTCGGATGCAATTTCTGTGTTTCATCGTCAACAAGAAGGTCCAAGGGATACAGTAAATCTGAAGTGAAGCATCGGATTCTAAAACTCGACTCACAGGAGAGGTTCAAATCATAGAAAGTTAGAGTGTCGGTCCTCTTTCACTTAAGTCGGCATTTTGCCTTTTAAATTTAATTCCGATGCAATTTCTATGCTTCATCGTCAAAAAGTAGGTCCTAGGGATACAGTTAACCTGACGTGAAGCATTGGAATCGAAAACTAGTCTCACAGGAGAGATTCAAATCATAGATAGTGAGAGTGTCAGTCCTCATGTACCTAAGTCGGAATTGTGCCTTTTGTATTAAATTCGGATGCAATTTCTGCGTTTCATCGTCAATAAGAAGGTCCAAGGGATACAGTTAACCGGAAGTGAAGCATCGGAATCTAAAACTGGACTCACAGGAGAGGTTCAAATCATAGAAAGTTAGAGTATCAGTCCCCTTGTGCTTAAGTCGGCATTGTGCCTTTTGAATTTAATTCGGATGAATTTTCTGTGTTTCATCGTCAATAAGAAGGTCCAAGGGATACAGTAAACCTGAAGTGAAGCATTGGAATCTAAAACGGGACTCACAGGAGGGGTTCAAATCATAGGAAGTTAGAGTGTCAGTCGTCTTGTACTTAAGTCTGCATTGTGCCTTTTGTATTAATTTCGGATGCAATTTCTGTGTTTCTTCGTCAATAAGAAGGTCCAAGGTATACAGTAAACCTGAAGTGAAGCATCGGAATCCAAAACTTGACTCACAGGAGAGGTACAAATCATAGAAAGTTACAGTGTCCGTCCTCTTTTACTTAGGTCGGCACTGTGCCATTTGAATTTAATTCCGATGCAATTTCTGTGTTTCATCGTCAATAAGGAGGTTAAAGGGATATAGTAAACCTGAAGTGATGCATCGGAATCTAAAACTGGACTTACAGGAGAGGTTCAAATCATAGAAAGTTAGAGTATCAGTCCACTTGTACTTAAGTCGGCATTGTGCCTTTTGTATTAAATTCTAATGCAATTTCTGTGTTTCATCGTCAACAAGAAGGTCCAAGGGATACAGTAAACCTGAAGTGCAGCATCGGAATCTAAAACTGGACTTACAGGAGAGTTTCATATCATAGAAAGTTAGAGTGTCAGTCCTCTTGTACTTAAGTCGTCACTGTGCCTTTTGAATTTAATTCCGATGCAATTTCTGTGCTCCATCGTCAAAATGAAGGTCCAAGGGATACATTAAACCTGAAGTGAAGCATCAGAATCTAAAACTGGACTTACAGGAGAGGTTCAAATCATAGAAAGTTAGAGTGTCAGTCTTCTTGTACTTAAGCCGGCATTGTGCCATTTGCATTAAATTCGGATTCAATATCTATATTTATTCGTCAAGAAGAAAGTCCAAGGGGTACAGTTAACCTGAAGTGAAGCATCGGAATCTAAAACTGGACTCACAGGAAAGGTTGAAATCATAGAAAGTTAGAGTGTCAGTCCACTCATACTTAAGTCGGCATTGTGCCTTTTGAATTTAATTCCGAAGCCATTTCTGTGCATCATCGTCAATAAGGCGGTCCAAAGTATACAGTAAACCTGGAGCGAAGCATCCGAATCTAAAACTGGCCTCACAGGAGAGGTTCAAATCATAGAAAGTTTGAGTGTCAGTCCTCTTGTACCTAAGTCGGCATTGTGCTTTTTGAATTTAAATCCGATGCAATTTCTGTGTTTCATCGTCAGTTAGAGTGTCCAAGGGATACAGTAATCCTGAAGTGAAGCATCGGAATACAATACTGGACTCACAGGAGTGGGTCATATCATTGAAAGTTAGAGTGTCAGTCCTCTTGTACTTTAGTCGGCATTGTGCTTTTTTTAATTTAATTCCGATGCAATTTCTGTGTTTCATCGTCAATTACAAGGTCCAAGGTATACAGTAAACCTGAAATGAAGCATCGGGATCTAAAACTTGACTCACAGGAGAGGTACAAATCATAGAAAGTTACAGTGTCCGTCCTCTTGTACTTAAGTCGGCACTGTGCCATTTCAATTTAATTCCGATGCAATTTCTGTGCTCCATCGTCAAAAAGAAGGTCCAAGGGATACATTAAACCTGAAGTGAAGCATCAGAATCTTAAACTGGTCTTACAGGAGAGGTTCAAATCATAGAAAGTTAGAGTGTCAGTCTTCTTGTACTTAAGTCGGCATTCTGCAATTTGCATTAAATTCGGATGCAATATCTGTATTTATTCGTCAATAAGAAGGTCCAAGGGGTACTGTAAACCTGAAGTGAAGCATCGGAATCTAAAACTGGACTCACAGGAGAGGTTCAAATCATATAAAGTTAGAGTGTCATTCCTCTTGTACTTAAGTCGTCATTGTGCCTTTTGAATTTAATGCCGATGCAATTTCTGTGCTTCATCGTCAAAAAGAAGGTCCAAGGGATACAGTAAACCTGCAGTGAAGCATCAGAATCTAAAACTGGACTTACAGGAGAGGTTCAATTCATAGAAAGTTAGAGAGGCAGTCCTCTTGTACTTACGCCGGCATTGTGCCTTTTGAATTTAATTCCGATGCAATTTCTTTGCTTCATTGTCAATAAGAACGGCCATGGTATACAGTAAACCTGAAGTATAGTATCCGTAACTGAAACTGGACTCACAGGAGAGTTTCAAATCAACGAAAGTTAGAGTGTCCGTCCTCTCGTACTGAAGTCGGCATTGTTACTTTTGAATTTAATTCCGATGCAATTCCTGTGCTTCACCGTCAATAAGTTGGTCCATGGTATACTGTAGACCTGAAGTGTAGCATCGGCATCTAAAACTGGACCCACAGGAAAGGTTCAAATCATAGAAAGTTAGAGTGTGAGTCCTCTTGTACCTAAGTCGGCATTGTGCCTCTTGTATTAAATTCGGATGCAATTTCTGTGTTTCATCGTCAACAAGAAGGTCCAAGGGATACAGTAAATCTGAAGTGAAGCATCGGATTCTAAAACTCGACTCACAGGAGAGGTTCAAATCATAGAAAGTTAGAGTGTCGGCCCTCTTTCACTTAAGTCGGCATTTTGCCTTTTAAATTTAATTCCGATGCAATTTCTGTGCTTCATCGTCAAAAAGTAGGTCCTAGGGATACAGTTAACCTGACGTGAAGCATTGGAATCGAAAACTAGTCTCACAGGAGAGATTCAAATCATAGATAGTGAGAGTGTCAGTCCTCATGTACCTAAGTCGGAATTGTGCCTTTTGTATTAAATTCGGATGCAATTTCTGCGTTTCATCGTCAATAAGAAGGTCCAAGGGATACAGTTAACCGGAAGTGAAGCATCGGAATCTAAAACTGGACTCACAGGAGAGGTTCAAATCATAGAAAGTTAGAGTATCAGTCCCCTTGTGCTTAAGTCGGCATTGTGCCTTTTGAATTTAATTCGGATGAATTTTCTGTGTTTCATCGTCAATAAGAAGGTCCAAGGGATACAGTAAACCTGAAGTGAAGCATTGGAATCTAAAACGGGACTCACAGGAGGGGTTCAAATCATAGGAAGTTAGAGTGTCAGTCGTCTTGTACTTAAGTCTGCATTGTGCCTTTTGTATTAATTTCGGATGCAATTTCTGTGTTTCTTCGTCAATAAGAAGGTCCAAGGTATACAGTAAACCTGAAGTGAAGCATCGGAATCAAAAACTTGACTCACAGGAGAGGTACAAATCATAGAAAGTTACAGTGTCCGTCCTCTTTTACTTAGGTCGGCACTGTGCCATTTGAATTTAATTCCGATGCAATTTCTGTGTTTCATCGTCAATAAGAAGGTTAAAGGGATACAGTAAACCTGAAGTGATGCATCGAAATCTAAAACTGGACTTACAGGAGAGGTTCAAATCATAGAAAGTTAGAGTATCAGTCCACTTGTACTTAAGTCGGCATTGTGCCTTTTGTATTAAATTCTAATGCAATTTCTGTGTTTCATCGTCAACAAGAAGCTCCAAGGGATACAGTAAACCTGAAGTGCAGCATCGGAATCTAAAACTGGACTCACAGGAGAGTTTCATATCATAGAAAGTTAGAGTGTCAGTCCTCTTGTACTTAAGTCGTCACTGTGCCTTTTGAATTTAATTCCGATGCAATTTCTGTGCTCCATCTTCAAAATGAAGGTCCAAGGGATACATTAAACCTGAAGTGAAGCATTAGAATCTAAAACTGGACTTACAGGAGAGGTTCAAATCATAGAAAGTTAGAGTGTCAGTCTTCTTGTACTTAAGCCGGCATTGTGCCATTTGCATTAAATTCGGATTCAATATCTATATTAATTCGTCAAGAAGAAGGTCCAAGGGGTACAGTTAACCTGAAGTGAAGCATCGGAATCTAAAACTGGACTCACAGGAAAGGTTGAAATCATAGAAAGTTAGAGTGTCAGTCCACTCCTGCTTAAGTCGGCATTGTGCCTTTTGAATTTAATTCCGAAGCCATTTCTGTGCATCATCGACAATAAGACGGTCCAAAGTATACAGTAAACCTCGAGCGAAGCATCCGAATCTAAAACTGGCCTCACAGGAGAGGTTCAAATCATAGAAAGTTTGAGTGTCAGTCCTCTTGTACCTAAGTCGGCATTGTGCTTTTTGAATTTAAATCCGATGCAATTTCTGTGTTTCATCGTCAGTTAGAGTGTCCAAGGGATACAGTAAACCTGAAGTGAAGCATCGGAATCCAATACTGGACTCACAGGAGTGGGTCATATCATTGAAAGTTAGAGTGTCAGTCCTCTTCTACTTTAGTCGTCATTGTGCTTTTTTTAATTTAATTCCGATGCAATTTCTGTGTTTCATCGTCAATAAGAAGGTCCAAGGTATACAGTAAACCTGAAATGAAGAATCGGGATCTAAAACTTGACTCACAGGAGGGGTACAAATCATAGAAATTTACAGTGTCCGTCCTCTTGTACTTACGCCGGCATTGTGCCTTTTGAATTTAATTCCGATGCAATTTCTTTGCTTCATTGTCAATAAGAACGTCCATGGTATACAGTAAACCTGAAGTATAGTATCGGAAACTGAAACTGGACTCACAGGAGAGTTTCAAATCAACGAAAGTTAGAGTGTCCGTCCTCTTGTACTTAAGTCGGCATTGTGCCTTTTGAATTTAATTCCGATGCAATTCCTGTGCTTCACCGTCAATAAGTTGGTCCATGGTATACAGTAGACCTGAAGTGTAGAATCGGCATCTAAAACTGGACCCACAGGAAAGGTTCAAATCATAGAAAGTTAGAGTGTGAGTCCTCTTGTACCTAAGTCGGCATTGTGCCTCTTGTATTAAATTCGGATGCAATTTCTGTGTTTCATCGTCAACAAGAAGGTCCAAGGGATACAGTAAATCTGAAGTGAAGCATCGGATTCTAAAACTCGACTCACAGGAGAGGTTCAAATCATAGAAAGTTAGAGTGTCGGTCCTCTTTCAGTTAAGTCGGCATTTTGCCTTTTAAAGTTAATTCCGATGCAATTTCTATGCTTCATCGTCAAAAAGTAGGTCCTAGGGATACAGTAAACCTGAAGTGAAGCATTGGAATCGAAAACTGGACTCACAGGAGAGATTCAAATCATAGATAGTGAGAGTGTCAGGTCTCATGTACCTAAGTCGGAATTGTGCCTTTTGTATTAAATTCGGATGCAATTTCTGCGTTTCATCGTCAATAAGAAGGTCCAAGGGATACAGTTAACCGGAAGTGAAGCATCGGAATCTAAAACTGGACTCACAGGAGAGGATCAAATCATAGAAAGTTAGAGTATCAGTCCCCTTGTGCTTAAGTCGGCATGGTGCCTTTTGAATTTAATCCGGATGAATTTTCTGTGTTTCATCGTCAATAAGAAGGTCCAAGGGATACAGTAAACCTGAAGTGAAGCATTGGAATCTAAAACGGGACTCACAGGAGGGGTTCAAATCATAGGAACTTAGAGTGTCAGTCCTCTTGTACTTAAGTCTGCATTGTGCCTTTGGTATTAATTTCGGATGCAATTTCTGTGTTTCATCGTCAATAAGAAGGTCCAAGGGATACAGTAAACTTGAAGTGAAGCATCAGAATCTAAAACTGGACTCACAAGAGAGGTTCAAATCATATAAAGTTAGAGTTTCAGTCCCCTTGTACTTAAGTCGGCATTGTGCCTTTTGTATTAAATTCGGATGCAATTTCTGTGTTTCATTGTCAATAAGAAAGTCCAAGGTATACAGTAAACCTGAAGTAAAGCATCGGAAACTAAGACTGGACTCACAGGTGAGTTTCAAATCATAGAAAGTTAGAGTGTCAGTCCTCTTGTACTTAAGTCGTCATTGTGCCTTTTGAATTTAATGCCGATGCAATTTCTGTGCTCCATCGTCAAAAAGATGGTCCAAGGGATACAGTAAACCTGAAGTGAAGCATCAGAATCTTACAGGAGAGGTTGAAATCATAGAAAGTTAGAGTGTCAGTCTTCTTGTACTTAAGCCGGCATTGTGCCTTTTGCATTAAATTCGGATGCAATATCTGTATTTATTCGTCAATAAGAAGGTCCAAGGGGTACCGTTAACCTGAAGTGAAGCATCAAAATCTCAAACTGGACTCACAGGAGAGGTTGAAATCATAGAAAGTTAGAGTGTCAGTCCACTCCTACTTAAGTCGGCATTGTGATCTTTGAATTTAATTCCGAGGCCATTTCTGTGCATCATCGTCAATAAGACGGTCCAAGGTATACAGTAAACCTGGAGCGAAGCATCCGAATCTAAAACTGGCCTCACAGGAGAGGTTCAAATCATAGAAAGTTAGAGTGTCAGTCCTCTTGTATTTAAGTCGGCATTGTGCCTTTTCAATTTAAATCCGATGCAATTTCTGTGTTTCATCGTCAATAAGTAGGTCCAAGGTATACAGTGAACCTGAAGTGAAGCATCGGAATCTAAAACTGGACATACAGGAGAGGTTCAAATCACATTAAGTTAGAGTGTCTTTCGTCTTGTACCTAAGTCAGCATGATGCCTTTTGTATTAAATACGGATGCAATTTCAGTGCTTCATCGTCATTTAGTAGGTCCAAGGGATACAGTAAACCTGAAGTGAAGCATCGGAATACAATACTGGACTCACAGGAGTGGGTCATATCATAGAAAGTTAGAGTGTCAGTCCTCTTGTACTTTAATCGGCATTGTGCTTTTTTTAATTTCATTCCGATGCAATTTCTGTGTTTCATCGTCAATATGAAGGTCCAAGGTATACAATAAACCTTAAGTGAAGCATCGGAATCTAATACTTGACTCACAGGCGAGGTTCAAATCATTGAAAGTTACAGTGTCCGTCCTCTTGTACTTAAGTCGGCACTGTGCCATTTGAATTTAATTCCGATGCAATTTCTGTGCTCCATCGTCAAAACGAAGGTCCAAGGGATACATTAAACCTGAAGTGAAGCATCAGAATATAAAACTGGACTTACAGGAGAGGTTCAAATCATAGAAAGTTAGAGTGTCAGTCTTCTTGTACTTAAGCCGGCATTCTGCAATTTGCATTAAATTCGGATGCAATATCTGTATTTATTCGTCAATAAGAAGGTCCAAGGGGTACTGTAAACCTGAAGTGAAGCATCGGAATCTAAAACTGGACTCACAGGAGAGGTTCAAATCATACAAAATTAGAGTGTCATTCCTCTTGTACTTAAGTCGTCATTGTGCCTTTTGAATTTAATGCCGATGCAATTTCTGTGCTTCATCGTCAAAAAGAAGGTCCAAGGGATACAGTAAACCTGAAGTGAAGCATCAGAATCTAAAACTGGACTTACAGGAGAGGTTCAATTCATAGAAAGTTAGAGAGGCAGTCCTCTTGTACTTACGCCGGCATTGTGCCTTTTGAATTTAATTCCGATGCAATTCCTGTGCTTTACCGTCAATAAGTTGGTCCATGGTATACAGTAGACCTGAAGTGTAGCATCGGCATCTAAAACTGGACCCACAGGAAAGGTTCAAATCATAGTAAGTTAGAGTGTGAGTCCTCTTGTACCTAAGTCGGCATTGTGCCTCTTGTATTAAATTCGGATGCAATTTCTGTGTTTCATCGTCAATAAGAAGGTCCAAGGGATACAGTTAACCGGAAGTGAAGCATCGGAATCTAAAACTGGACTCACAGGAGAGGTTCAAATCATAGAAAGTTAGAGTGTCAGTCCTCTTGTACTTAAGTCGTCATTGTGCCTTTTGAATTTAATGCCGATGCAATTTCTGTGCTCCATCGTCAAAAAGATGGTCCAAGGGATACAGTAAACCTGAAGTGAAGCATCAGAATCTTACAGGAGAGGTTGAAATCATAGAAAGTTAGAGTGTCAGTCTTCTTGTACTTAAGCCGGCATTGTGCCTTTTGCATTAAATTCGGATGCAATATCTGTATTTATTCGTCAATAAGAAGGTCCAAGGGGTACCGTTAACCTGAAGTGAAGCATCGGAATCTCAAACTGGACTCACAGGAGAGGTTGAAATCATAGAAAGTTAGAGTGTCAGTCCACTCCAACTTAAGTCGGCATTGTGATCTTTGAATTTAATTCCGAAGCCATTTCTGTGCATCATCGTCAATAAGACGGTCCAAGGTATACAGTAAACCTGGAGCGAAGCATCCGAATCTAAACTGGCCTCACAGGAGAGGTTCAAATCATAGAAAGTTAGAGTGTCAGTCCTCTTGTATTTAAGTCGGCATTGTGCCTTTTGAATTTAAATCCGATGCAATTTCTGTGTTTCATCGTCAATAAGTAGGTCCAAGGTATACAGTGAACCTGAAGTGAAGCATCGGAATCTAAAACTGGACATACAGGAGAGGTTCAAATCACATTAAGTTAGAGTGTCTTTCGTCTTGTACCTAAGTCAGCATGATGCCTTTTGTATTAAATTCGGATGCAATTTCAGTGCTTCATCGTCATTTAGTAGGTCCAAGGGATACAGTAAACCTGAAGTGAAGCATCGGAATACAATACTGGACTCACAGGAGTGGGTCATATCATAGAAAGTTAGAGTGTCAGTCCTCTTGTACTTTAATCGGCATTGTGCTTTTTTTAATTTCATTCCGATGCAATTTCTGTGTTTCATCGTCAATAAGAAGGTCCAAGGTATACAATAAACCTTAAGTGAAGCATCGGAATCTAATACTTGACTCACAGGAGAGGTTCAAATCATAGAAAGTTACAGTGTCCGTCCTCTTGTACTTACGCCGGCATTGTTACGTTTGTATTAAATTCGGATGCAATATCTGTATTTCATCGTCAATAAGAAGGTCCAAATGATACAGTAAACCTGAAGTGAAGCATCGGAATCTAAAACTGGACCCACAGGAGAGGTTCAAATCTTAGAAAGTTAGAGTGTGAGTCCTCTTGTACTTCAGTCGGCATTGTGCCTCTTGTATTAAATTCGGATGCAATTTCTGTGTTTCATGGTCAATACGAAGGTCCAAGGGATACAGTAAACCTGAAGTGAAACATCGGAATCTAAAACTCGACTCACAGGAGAGGTTCAAATCATAGAAAGTTAGAGTGTCGGTCATCTTTTATTTAAGTCGGCATTTTGCCTTTTAAATTTAATTCCGATGCAATTTCTATGCTTCATCGTCAAAAAGAAGGTCCTAGGGATACAGTAAACCGGAAGTGAAGCATCGGAATCTAAAACTGGACTCACAGGAGAGGTTCAAATCATAGAAAGTTAGAGTATCAGTCCTCTTGTACTTAAGTCGGCATTGTGCCTTTTGAATTTAATTGGGATGAATTTTCTGTGTTTCATCGTCAATAAGAAGGTCCAAGGGATACAGTAAACCTGAAGTGAAGCAATGGAATCTAAAACTGGACTCACAGGAGAGGTTCAATCCATAGAAAGTGAGAGTGTCAGTCCTCATGTACCTAAGTCGGAATTGTGCCTTTTGTATTAAATTCGGATGCAATTTCTGTGTTTCATCGTCAATAAGACGGTCCAAGGGATACAGTAAACCGGAAGTGAAGCATCGGAATCTAAAACTGGACTCACAGGAGAGGTTCAAATCATAGAAAGTTAGAGTATCAGTCCTCTTGTACTTAAGTCGGCATTGTGCCTTTTGAATTTAATTGGGATGAATTTTCTGTGTTTCATCGTCAATAAGAAGGTCCAAGGGATACAGTAAACCTGAAGTGAAGCATCGGAATCTAAAACGGGACTCACAGGAGGGGTTCAAATCATAGGAAGTTAGAGTGTCAGTCCTCTTGTACTTATGTCTGCATTGTGCCTTTTGTATTAAATTCGGATGCAATTTCTGTGTTTCATCGTCAATAAGAAGGTCCAAGGTATACAGTAAACCTGAAGTGAAGCATCAGAATCTAAAACTGGACTCACAGGAGAGGTTTAAATCATAGAAAGTTAGAGTTTCAGTCCTCCTGTACTTAAGTCGGCATTGTGCCTTTTGTATTAAATTCGGATGCAATTTCTGTGTTTCATCATCAATAAGAAAGTCCAAGGTATACAGTAAACCTGAAGTGAAGCATCGGAATCTAAAACTGGACTCACAGAAAGGTTAAAATCATAGATAGTTTGAGTATCAGTCCTCTTGTACTTAAGTCGGCATTGTGCCTTTTGTATTAAATTCGGATGCAATTTCTGTGTTTCATCGTCAATAAGAAGGTCCAAGGTATACAGTAAACCTGAAGTGAAGCATCGGAATCTAAAACTGGACTCACAGGAGAGGTTCGGATCATAGGAAGTTAGAGTGTCAGTCCTCTTGTACTTAGGTCGGCATTGTGCCTTTTGAATTTAATTCCGCTGCAGTTTCTGTGCTTCATCGTCAATAAGAAGGTCCAAGGGATACAGTAAACCTGAAGTGAAGCATCGGAATCTAAAACTGGACTCACAGGAGAGGTTCAGATCACAGAAAGTTAGAGTGTCAGTCCCCTTGTACTTAAGTCGGCATTGTGCCTTTTGTATTAAATTCGGATGCAATTACTGTGTTTCATCGTCCACAAGAAGGTCCAAGGTATACAGTAAACCTGAAGTGAAGCATCGGAATCTAAAACTGGACTCACAGGAGAGGTTCAAATCATAGAAAGTTAGAGGTTCAGTCCTCTTGTACTTATGTCGGCATTGTGCCTTTTGTATTAAATTCGGATGCAATTTCTGTGTTCCATCGTCAATAAGAAGGTGCAAGGGATACAGTAAACCTGAAGTGAAGCATCGGAATCTAACACTGGACTCACAGGAGAGGTTTAAATCATAGAAAGTTAGAGTTTCAGTCCTCTTGTACTTAAGTCGGCATTGTGCCTTTTGTATTAAATTCGGATGCAATTTCTGTGTATCATCGTCAATAAGGAAGTCCAAGGTATACAGTAAACCTGAAGTGAAGCATCGGAATCTAAAAGTGGACTCACAGAGAGGTTAAAATCATAGATAGTTTGAGTATCAGTCCTCTTGTACTTAAGTCGGCATTGTGCCTTTTGTATTAAATTCGGATGAAAATTCTGTGTTTCATCGTCAATAAGAAGCTGCAAGGGATACAGTAAACCAGAAGTGAAGCTTCGGAATTGTAATATCTCCTTATATTCGATGAATTATTCAGATACAATTCTACTCTTGAATGGCGTTTACTAATTTTCTATCTTCATACTCGCAGAATCCATGCGAAAAGTAGTTCATACAATAGCTATGCCATGAGCGCATAAGTATTCTTTGTAGTAGTCTCTCTGGTGGTTGTTAGAAAAAAAAGAAAGGGGGCTTCCGAGATTGTCTTCGTGCCGATTAGCCTCTGCTTGGTTTGGAAGAACTGTAATCTGATTATTGAGATTTATTACAGAAGATAACCGATATGAACTGTACGATTAAATGGAACTATATATAGATGGCTTCTTCAAATAAAAGAACGAGAGGTAACTAATCTGAAGAGAGATTCGGTGCCCATACTAAAAGATTGCTGATACCAAGAAACGATTTCAACTATTGGACAACACCGAGTCTACAGAACAAGGCCAGAGAAATCTAATTTTTTTTCATCCTGTAGTTAAAATAGTTTGAAATCAATTTAGAAAGAACTTTTTTCCAGATAGTAGTTAGATTGTAGAACTGTATATTGTGTGATTTTCTTATCTGAGCAGTGAACTTTATACCATCTGTGAAGTAATTAGAAAGGTAAATGTGTCTACGACAGTAAATTTGAAACTGTATTTAGTGACTGGAACCTGATATTGACAGTTATTTAATGGTATTGACTAGAGCGGCATTTAAAATGTCATTGAATCAGCAACGAGACGTGCAACAGCCTTCAGCTGTTTGCACAGAAGCAGAGGCCACGGATAGTAATTCTGAGACTGTTGTGGCTAGCGGTAGCAATATAAATAATCCCGCTGGTTCAGAAAACATTCATACAACAGCTGATCAGACTGTTGTTGATACATTAGTTGTTATTATGCAACAGTTGTCTCTATTAGCCGAAGGCCAAGCGGAAGTGAAACGAGACTTATCCGTTATACAAAATGAATTCAAAAATCAACTAGCCGAAAATGAAACAGAATTACAAAATCAGTTAAGAGCAACCTTTACGGAATTAGATCAGAGATTAATACTTAGACACAGGAAATAAAGGAACAGGCAGAAAGGACCGAACAGAATCTTATTGCTCGAATTGAGCAGGTCCGCCAACAATGCCAAGAAAACAATAGTAAATTAAAAGCGGAACTAACCGAATATGTATCCGTCAAAATTGACACGATACAAAAACAAGTAGAACTGTTTCCTCAAGTAATACAAGCTCAAGAGGACATACAGTGTTCCGGAGCTTTGATACCAGAAGTAACAGAATCCCAAGATAATCTAAAGAAGCAATTTGACGAAGTGAAGGAAAAACAGGAGACAGTGGAACACAGAATGAATGTACTTGCGGGAAAGTTTTCAGAAATGACATTAGAGCGGCAAAATTCTCATTCGGAAACCATAGAAGATACTGTGAAAGTAGCTTTACAGTCCATTTCAGAGAGTTCCGAGGATAATTTTTTTAACAAAGAGTTAAAGGAAGTTCGAGAACAACTTGGCGAAGATTTCTCGCGTTGGAAAGAAAATATCGAAAGATCACTAAATCTCTCGCAGGAGGATTTAGAAACACCGAGAAGTAGGAAACAAAACTCTCAATCTGTGCGTGACATTCCGTCCACGTCAAGATCCGATGTAGACAGAACTGGAACGTCACAAGTAAGGTTCGATATAACGGATAGCCACAGGGAAAAGTACGAACAGGATGATTTTTGGAATCGTAGTAGCGTTGAGGAGAAGATGATTAAAGAGAGACAATTTCAAATCTTTAACCCTGACAAAAGGAATGTTCATCCTGTAGTCTTTATTCGAAGTTTCAGAGGTCTATTTCCACGATCTTGGACAGAATGGCAAAAGATTAATTTTGTATCTGGATATATACAAGGAACAGGAGAAATGTGGGCATCCGAACAAACATCTTCTTGTAAATGTTACAAAGAATTTGAGCAGGCTTTTCTAGCAAAATATTGGTCTGCTGGAATACAAGAAAGACTTAGGCAGGAAGTATTATATCCTGAGCCTTTCTCATTTTCTAGAGGATCTCTAAAGAGATATTTTGAGAAATACATTGATAAATCTTTGTATTGGGATGTACCGATTCCTTTGCCGGATATACTTAGAATACTCAAGTCTAGACTACCCACCAGTATAAGGAATCAGCTGTTGTATATAAATGATAAGGACATAGACTCATTTATGACTACGCTTGATCATATTGATATAATTGAGGAGGACAATAAAAGAGCAAGAGAAATGTCATATCAAAGAAGAGTAACAGAAGCGAATCCGAGCTGCAACTCGAATGGGAATTGCAGTAATAGTAGCAGCAACAATAATCATAACCAACTACACTCTCCGAGGAGACTTAGAAATGGACAAAATGCAAATAATAATTATTACCATAATGGAAACTTTGGTAATGGTGCAGCGAGGGACTATTTTAGAAACAGTAGGAATTTTAATCGATATGATCCAATGTATGGCAACATAGGACAGTTCTACCAACACCAGCAGAACAACAACAATAATTACACAAATCAAGCAAGACAATATAGACCGAATTCACCACAACAACCGATAATCACTGAAGTAGCTGAAGAGATAAATACCAATCGGACCAATAATCAGTCAAACTAAACATGACCGCATCGTGCCCCAGAGGAGCGGTCAGGGGATCTGTTAGGGGCGAAACAGTAAAATTACAATTGTTAAGATATAATGATGGTGAGCTGTTGACTGAAGAGTTAACAAAGGATTTAATAACTTGTCATAATGACAGATCGAGTGTTCCGGTATCGGAAGTATTTGTTGAAATAGAGGAAGTTCCAACGAATGTGATATTAGACACCGCCGCTTCCGCCAATGTCATCTCAGGCGCTCTTTTTCGGAGAATTATTAGGAAGAAGAAGGTACCAATTTTGCCAGTACAGAACGGCAAAATCATCGGAGCTGTTGGAGCACGCTCTCCCAATGTCAAAATACAAACACAATTAGAGATGAAAATGGGAAATGTAGCAATAAAATGCTCGTTCCTTGTAGTGGAGAAGTTATTAGTGGACTGTATTCTTGGTATTGGGAGTATGCAGGAGTACGATTGTCAGATAGATTTTTTGGAAGGAATAGTTAAATTTAGATTAAATGGAGAAGAGATAGCACTGGATTTAAATAGAAAGGAAACGGTGCATGAGAAATATTGTCGCGGTGCCATAATTCAATTAATTGACACTACAAACGGTCGTTGGAAGGAGCTTTTAAAGGATTTGATACAACAGGAGGACTTTAACCAAACAACAATGATAAAAGCTAGTGAATCAAATCAGCTTACCGGAGAACAAAGGCAGCAGCTTCATTATTTGTTAGAGGCATATGAAGAGATTTTTGATGAGAAACCAGGAATTATTAAAGGGTATATTTGTCACCTACAAGTGAAGCCACATCAGACTTACTGTTACACGCACTACCCGATCCCCTGGCGTTTAAAACAATCTGTTCAAAGGGAGATAAATAGAATGTTAGAATGGAACTTGATTGAGCCATCAACTAGTCCATATTGTTCTCCGCTCGTAGTCGTTCAAAAACCTGGAGGCAACGGACGTAAAGTATGAAGACCAGGATTTAAAATGGGAGGAAAAGATTCGACTCGCACTTGTCAATTTAACTAAAAAGGCAATACAACGGAAATTGACATATGATAAACGGATTCACCGGATTCACCGGATTCAGACGTTTCATCTTGGAGAAAAGGTTTTATTGAGGCGACACATCCATTCCTCGAAACTGATGAAGAACATAAAGAAATGGAATCTTATTTATACCGGACCATATGTTATTGTAAATATACCCAATCCTGGATCATACTTGTTGGCATATCCCGAATCGAAAAGAAGAAAGGGATTATTCCCGCATAATGATATTAAGAAATTTTTTGAAGGATCGTAGATCTGTGATACCAAATGTGGAGCAGAATTTAGAGTGGAATCTGACTATTAGTCAAATGTGTACATAAATATCAAGAAGTTAATGTTGTCTAGAGGTTAAGAGACAGTGAGATTATTCCTGTGATAGGTTAAGAGACAGTGAGATTACTCCTGTGATAGGTTAAGAGACAGTGTGATTACTCCTGTGATAGTTTAGCACAAAATTTTTAAGATAGGTAGAAGAATTTGTTAATTACTAGTGTTTGTAAGTGTGGACTATGAGCAGAAGCCACAGTGATATACAATGAAAGTGCATCTACATTTCCTCAAGACACGGCACTTATGTGAGAATTGCGTGTGAAACTTGAACAGTGTGGGATATGTAGGTAAATACGCTGTGTGTATGATGTGCGCTGTTCGCGCAAGAAAACAAATGAACTGTGAAATGAAGCAACAGTCGATAATGTCACTGTTGCAAACAATTGAAGAAACTCTCTCGTTGCGCGAGAGAAAATTATTATAATTTTGAGATTTTTCATTATGTCTTCTTGACCAGGAGAATTAATTTAAGAATTTTAACTAACATTTTAAGAATAGCAGTTTGTGTGTTTCATATTATGGACATAATTGTTGAAATATATTTCCATAAACGTTCATGAGAGGATGAAGAAGATTCTACGAGTGGATGATTTGTTAAATGAACATACGTCATCATTAGTGATATTTATTTGCAAGTGGATCTATAAATCAATTAATTATAAGAATAATGGATTTTTTTCAAATTATTCCTTTTGTGAAGTCAGTGTCATATGCCTATGTTTAAAATTTTTCATCAAGTGTAAACTTAAATTTTATCCTTAATTTCGTAATTGAAAGCAAACCTCGGACAGATTCAATGCTCTACTTCCACCTGCACTATAACAAAACGAAGATTAGATTAAAAATTTTTTTGAGAGGAATACATTCGATATGAGCTACAACAAAATTTAAATGCCCACAGTCTATTTGGCAATGTTTTGGACAATCAGCAGTTGTAAGGCAAAACCACTTTGGTATTGAGGACTACAAAAAAAAAAAAAAAAAAAAAAAAAAAAAAAAAAAAAAAAAAAATTCGTGATTGTCAGAACTGATGGATATTCCAGTCTAGTACAGATGGAAGAATATAAGAATCCACTCCGATTTTGAGTTCAACGATGAAATAGGGACTTCGTTGCCTTAATCCACTCTCTTCCAGGGATTTATTCAGTCAGAACTTTTTCTTATTCCACTTTAAACCTGTTTCATGTTCACGTCCCTGACCATCTGTTCCTGAGATCATCTTCCTGTTTCTACGGCACGTTACCAGCTTCTATCCTGTACCATAAGTCATCGCCCGTCCTCCGTGCCGCGTCCCCCAAACGCTGTACGTCGCCTACCCGGTGTCCGTACCCAGTGTTCGTGTTCCATCGACTTCACAACGAGATCGCCGGCTACATCGTCGAAAGAAGAATTTTGAAAATATTTTTTTGAGCAATATTGTAAAATTTTTTTTGGCTATGAGGCACTTTTCCTTCGATCTAATCTATAGAGCTTCTATATATTTCAAAATTACTGGATTTAGGCTTTCCTATCTTCTTTAATACCTGAGCTGGGGTCTATTCTTCCGGGTTTTCCAGGGTTTCCCTGTGAAGGCCAGTTTCCAAATGGGTAGACCTTTTTCGTAATTACACCAATCTACATCTTCCCTGGTTATGTACTCGGGATGCGGGTATACCCCGGTACATGTAAAAGCTACAGCTTAGGTATTCTCGTAACTTATTGTCTTAACATGTTACCCATACTCTCTACAGTAAAATTCTACTAATACAAAATATTCCTCTTTTGAATAAACAACCCAACAAATTTTTTCTGTTAGCTCACAAAGTGTATTACCATTAACTTTGCTCGCTGCGAGGGGCAATTGTAATATCTCTTAATATTCGATGAATTATTCAGATACAATTCTAACCATGAATGACGTTTACTAATTTTCTATCTTCATACTCGCAGAATCCATGCGAAAAGTAGTTCATACAATAGCTATGCCATGAGCGCATAAGTATTCTTTGTAGTACTCTCTCTGGTGGTTGTTAGAAAAAAAAGAAAGGGGGCTTCCGAGATTGTCTTCGTGCCGATTAGCCTGTGCTTGGTTTGGAAGAACTGTAATCTGATTATTGAGATTTATTACAGAAGATAACCGATATGAACTGTACGATTAAATGGAAATATATATAGATGGCTCCTTCAAGTAAATGGTGTGTATTTTAAATTTGAGAATTAATGATATTTATCGATATATTGCGTAGTTGTTAATCAGAAGGGACTTCCGAAAGAATGGATACGAACCTGCACTTAATAATCCAAGAGCTCCATTGCTTCTTCGGAAGGTTAAACTTCATCAAAGCCAAATATCCGCTTGATCTGAGGATTCCCGACTGATTATACGACGCTCCCAAAATTACGAGGCATTTTATTTGTGCAGATTAGCAGACTGCCGCAAAGCACGAGCCTGCAGAGAAGAAGAATCATCGCCTGATTTCATTCTAACAACTAAAATTTCAGAATCATTTTGAGTGACTGAGCTATGACTGTATTTCCTATCATGAATGATTGATTGCTCGAACGAATTGAGAGCTACATAATCACGTACATAGGAGAGGAAAAATTACAGAATCTAAAACTGGACTCACAGGAGAGGTTCAAATCATAGAAATTTAGAGTGTCCGTCCTCTTTTACTTAAGTCGGCATTGTGACTTTTGTATTAAATTCGGATGCAATTTGTGTGTTTCATCGTCAATAGGAAGGTCCAAGGTATACAGTAAACCTGAAGTGAAGCATCAGAATCTAAAACTGGACTCACAGGAGAGGTTCAAATCATAGAAAGTTAGAGTGTCAGTCCTCTTGTACTTTAGTCGGCATTGTGCCTTTTGAATTTAATTCCGATGCAATTTCTGTGTTTCACCGTCAATAAGAAGGTCCAAGGTATACAGTAAAGCTGAAGTGAAGCATCGGAATATAAAACGTGACTCACAGGAGAGGTTCAAATCATTGAAAGTTAGAGAGTCCGTCCTCTTGTACTAAAGTCTGCACTGTGCCATTTGAATTTAATTCCGATGCAATTTCTTTGTTTCATCGTCAATTAGAAGGTCCAAGGGATACAGTTAACCTGAAGTGAAGCATCGGAATCTTAAACTGGAGTTACAGGAGAGGTTCAAATCATAGAAAGTTAGAGTATCAGTCCTCTTGCTCTTAAGTCGGCATTGTGCCTTTTGAATTTAATTCCGATGCAATTTCTGTGGTTCATCGTCAATAAGAAGGTCCAAGGGATACTGTAAACTTGAAGTGAAGCATCGGAATCTAAAACTAGACTTACAGGAGAGGTTCAAATCATAGAAAGTTAGAGTGTCAGTCCTCTTGTACTTATGTCGGCATTGTGCCTTTTGTATTAAATTCGGATGCAATTACTGTGTTTCATCGGCAATAAGAAGGTCCAAGGGATACAGTAAACCTGAAGTGATGCATCGGAATCTAAAACTAGACTTACAGCAGAGGTTCAAATCACAGAAAGTTAGAGTGTCAGTCCTCTTGTACTTAAGTCGGCAATGTGCCTTTTGTATTAAATACGGATGCAATTTCTTTGTTTCATTGTCAATAAGAAGATCCAAGGGATACAGTACACCAGAAGTGAAGCATCGGAATCTAATACTGGACTCACAGGAGAGGTTCAAATCATAGAAAGTTAGAGTGTCAGTCCTCTTGTACTTAAGTCGTCATTGTGCCTTTTGAATTTAATGCCGACGCAATTTCTGTGATTAATCGTCAAAAAGAAGGTCCAAGGGATACAGTAACCCTGAAGTGAGGCATCAGAATCTAAAACTGGACTTACAGGAGAGGTTCAATTCATAGAAAGTTAGAGTGTCAGTCCTCTTGTACTTACGACGGCATTGTGCCTTGTGTATTAAATTCGGATGCAATATCTGTATTTCATCGTCAATAAGAAGGTCCAAGGGATACAGTAACCTGAAGTGAAGCCTCGGAATCTAAAACTGGACTCACAGGAGAGGTTCCATTCATAGACAGTTCGAGAGTCAGTCCTCTTGTACTTAATTCGCCATTGTGCCTTTTGAATTTCACTCCGATGCAATTTCTGTGGTTCATTGTCAATATAAACGTCCATGGTATGCAGTAAACCTGAAGTATAGTATCGGAAACTAAAACTGAACTCACAGGAGAGGTTCAAATCAACGAAAGTTAGATTGTCCGTCCTCTTGTACTTAAGTCGGCATTGTGCCTTTTGAATTTAATTCCGATGCAATTTCATGTTTTCATCGTCAATAAGAAGGTCCAATGTATACAGGAAACCTGAAGTGAAGCATCGGAATCTAAAACTGGACTCACAGGAGAGGTTCAAATCATAGAAAGTGAGAGTGTCAGTCCTCTTTTCCATAAGTCGGCATTGTGCCTTTTGTATTAAATTCGGATGCAATTTCTGTACTTCATCGTCAATAAGAAGGTCCAAGGGATACAGTAGACCTGAAGTGAAGAATCGGAATCTAAAACTGGACTCACAGGAGAGGTTCAAATCATTGAAAGTGAGAATGTCAGGCCTCTTGAACTTAAGTCGGCATTGGGCCTTTTGTGTTAAATTCGGATGCAATTTCTGTGTTTCATCGTCAGTAAGAAGGCCCAAGGGGTACAGTAGACCTGAAGTGAAGCATCGGAATCTAAAACTGGACTCACAGGGGAGGTTCAAATCATAGAAAGTTAGAGAGTCAGTCCTCTTGTACTTATGTTGGCATTGTGCCTTTTGAATTTAATTTGGATGCAATTTCATGTTTTCATCGTCAATAAGAAGGTCCAATGTATACAGGAAACCTGAAGTGAAGCATCGGAATCTAAAGCTGGACTCACAGGAGAGGTTCAAATCATAGAAAGTGAGAGTGTCAGTCCTCTTTTCCATAAGTCGGCATTGTGCCTTTTGTATTGAATTCGGATGCAATTTCTGTACTTCATCGTCAATAAGAAGGTCCAAGGGATACAGTAGACCTGAAGTGAAGAATCGGAATCTAAAACTGGACTCATAGGAGAGGTTCAAATCATAGAAAGTGAGAGTGTCAGTCCTCTTGTACTTAAGTCGGCAGTGTGCCTTTTGTATTAAATTCGGTTACAATTTCTGTGTTTCATCGTCAATAAGAAGGTCCAAGGGATACAGTAAACCTGAAGTGAAGCATCGGAATCTAAACCTGGACTCACAGGAGAGGTTCAAATCATAGAGAGTGAGAGTGTCAGTCCTCTTGTACTTAAGTCAGCATTGTGCCTTTGTATTAAATTCGGATGCAATTTCTGTGTTTCATCGTCAATAAGATGGTCCAAGGTATACAGTAAACCTGAAGTGAAGCATCGGAATCTAAAACTGGACTCACAGGGGAGGTTCAATTCATAGAATGTGAAAGTGTCAGTCCTCTTGTACATAAGTCGGCATTCTGCCTTTTGTATTAAATTCGGATGCAATTTCTGTGTTTCATCGGCAATAAGAAGGTCCAAAGGACACAGTAGACCTGAAGTGAAGCATCCGAATCAAAAACTGGACTCATAGGAGAGGTTCAAATCATAGAAAGTGAGAGTGTCAGTCCTCTTGTACTTAAGTCGGCATTGTGCCTTTTGTATTAAATTCGGATACAATTTCTGTGTTTCATCGTCAATAAGATGGTCCAAGGGATACAGTAAACCTGAAGTGAAGCATCGTAATCTAAAACTGTACTCACAGGAGAGGATCAAATCATAGGAAGTGAGAGTGTCAGTCCTCTTGTACTTAAGTCGGCTTTGTGCCTTTTGTATTAAATTCGGATGCAATTTCTGTGTTTCATCGTCAATACGAAGGTCCAAGGTATACAGTAAACCTGAAGTGAAGCATCGTAATCTAAAACTGGACTCATAGGGGAGGTTCAATTCATAGAAAGTGAAAGTGTCAGTCCTCTTGTACTTAAGTCAGCATTGTGCCTTTTGTATTAAATTCGGATGCAATTGCTGTGTTTCATCGTGAATAAGAATGTCCAAGGTATACAGGATACCAGAAGTGAAGCATTGGAATCTAAAACTGGGCTCACAGGAGAGGTTCAAATCATAGAAAGTGAGAGTGTCTATCCTTTCGTACTTGAGTCGGCATTATGCCTTTTGTATTAAATTCGGATGCGATTTCTGTGTTTCATCGTCAATAAGATGGTCCATGGGTTACAGTAAACCCTTTAGTGAAGCATCGGAAACTAAAACTGGACTCACAGAGGAGGTTCAAATCATAGAGAAATTGAGTGTCAGTCCTCTTGTACTTAAGTCGGCATTGTGCCTTTTGAATTTAATTCCGATGCAATTTCTGAGCTTAATCGTCAAAAAGAAGGTCCAACGGATACAGTAAACCTGAAGTGAATAATCGGAAACTAGAACTGGAGTCACAGGAGAGGTTCAAATCATAGAAGGTGAGATTGTCAGTCCTCTTGTACTTAAGTCGGCATTATGAATTTTTGTATTACATTCGGATGCAATTTCTGTGTTTCATCGTCAATAAGAAGGTGCAAGTGATACAGTAGACCTGAAGTGAGGCATCGGAATTTAAAACTTGACTCACAGGAGTTGTTCAAACCATAGAAATTGAGAGTGTCAGTCCTCTTGTACTTAAGTCAGCATTGTGCCTTTTTATTAAACTCGGATGCAATTTCTGTGTCTCATCGTCAATAAGAACGTCCAAGGTATACACGAAACCTGAAGTCAAGCATCGGAGTCAAAAACTCTACTCACAGGAGAGGTTCAAATCATAGAAAGTGAGAGTGTAAGTCCTCTTGTACTTAGGTCGGCCTTGTGCCTTTTGTATTAAATTCGGATGCAATTTCTGTGGTTCATCGGCAATAAGTAAGTCCAAGGGATACAGTAAACCTGAAGTGAATCATCGGGTTCTAAAACTGGACTCACAGGAGAGGTTCAAATAATAGAAAGTGAGAGTGTCAGTCCTCTTGTACTTAAGTTAGCATTGTGCCTTTTGTATTAAACGCGGATGCAATTTCTGTGTTTCATCGTCAATAAGAACGTCCAAGGTATACACAAAACCTGAAGTCAAGCAACAGAATCTAAAACTGCACTCACAGGAGAGGTTCAAATCATAGAAAGTGTGAGTGTCAGTCCTCTTGTACTTAAGTCGGCATTGTGCCTTTTGTAATAAACTCGTATACAATTTCTGTGTTTCATCGTCAATAAGAAGGTCCAAGGTATACAGTAAACCTGACGTGAAGCATCGGAATCTAAAACTGGACTCACAGGAGAGGTTCAAATCATAGAAAGAGAGAGTGTCAGTCCTCTTGTACTTAAGTCGGCATTGTGCCATTTGTTTTAAATTCGGATGCAATTACTGTGTTTCACTGACAATAAGAAGGTCCAAGGTATACAGTAAACCTGAAGTGAAGCATCGGAATCTAAAACTGGACTCACAGGAGACGTTCAAATCATAGAAAGTTAGAGTGTCAGTCCTCTTGTACTTAAGTCGGCATTGTGCCTTTTGAATTTAATTCCGATGCAATTTCTGTGATTCATCGTCAATAAGAACGTCCAAGGTATACACGAACCCTGAAGTCAAGCATCGGAATCTGAAACTGGACTCACAGGAGGTGTTCAAATCATAGAAAGTGAGAGTGTCAGTCCTGTTGCACTTAAGTTGGCTTCGTGCCTTGTGTATTAAATTCGGATGCAATTTCTGTGTTTCATCGTCAATTGGAACGTCCAAGGTGTACACTAAACCTGAAGTCAAGCATCGGAATCTAAAACTGGACTCACAGGAGAGGATCAAATCATAGAAAAATAGAGTGTCAGTCCTCTTGTACTTCAGTCGACATAGTGCCTTTTGAATTTAATTCCGATGCAATTTCTGAGCTTAATCGTCAAAAAGAAGGTCCAACGTATACAGTAAACCTGAAGTGAAAAATCGGAAACTAAAACTGGACTCACAGGAGAGGTTCAAATCATAGAAAGTGAGATTGTCAGTCCTCTTGTACTTAGGTCGGCATTATGCCTTTTGTATTACATTCGGATGCATTTTCTGTGTTTCATCGACAATAAGAAGGTGCAAGTGATACAGTAGACCTGAAGTGAAGCATCGGAATCTAAAACTTGACTCACAGGAGTTGTTCAAACCATAGCAATTGAGAGTGTCAGTCCTCTTGTACTTAAGTCAGCATTGTGCCTTTTTATTAAACTCGGATGCAATTTCTGTGTCTCATCGTCAATAAGAACGTCCAAGGTATACACGAAACCTGAAGTCAAGCATCCGAGACTGAAACTGGACTCACAGGAGAGGTTCAAATCATAGAAAGTGAGAGTGTCAGTCCTCTTGTACTTAAGTCAGCATTGTGCCTTTTGTATTAAACTCGGATGCAATTTCTGTGTTTCATCGACAATAAGAAAGTCCAACGGATACAGTAAACCTGAAGTGAATCATCGGAATCTAAAACTGGACTCACAGAAGAGGTTCAAATCATAGACAGTTAGAGAGTCAGTCCTCTTGTACTTATGTCGGCATTGTGCCTTTTGAATTTAATTCGGATACAATTTCTGTTTTTCATCGTCAATAAGAAGGTGCAAGGTATACAGGAAACCTGAAGTGAAGCATCGGAATCTAAAACTGGACTCACAGGAGAGGTTCAAATCATAGGAAGTGAGAGTGTCAGTCGTCTTGTACTTAAGTCGGCGTTGTGCCTTTTGTATTAAATTCGGATGCAATTTCTGTGTTTTTCCTTCGTCAATAAGAAGGTACAAAGTATACACGAAACCTGAAGTCAAGCATCGAAAACTAAAACTGGACTCACAGTAGGGGTTCAAATCATTGAAAGTGAGAGTGTCAGTCCTCTTGTACTTAAGTCGGCCTTGTGCCTTTTGTATTAAATTCGGATGCAATTTCTGTGTTTCATCAAGAATAAGATAGTCCAAGGGATACAGTAAACCTGAAGTGAATCATCGGAATCTAATACTGGACTCAGAGGAGAGGTTCAAATTAAAGAAAGTGAGAGTGTCAGTCCTCTTTTCCTTAAGTCGGCATTGTGCCTTTTGTATTAAATTCGGATGCAATTTCTATGTTTCATCGTCAATAAGAAGGTCCAAGGTATACAGGAAACCTGAAGTGAATCATCGGAATCTAAAACTGGACTCACAGGAGAGGTTCAAATCATAGAAAGTGTGAGTGTCAGTCCTCTTGTAATTAAGTCGGCATTGTGCCTTTTGTATTAAATTCGTATACAATTTCTGTGTTTGATCGTCAATAAGAAGGTCCAAGGTATACAGTAAACCTGAAGTAAAAAATCGGATTCTAAAACTGGACTCACAGGAGAGGTTCAAATCATAGAAAGAGAGAGTGTCAGTCCTCTTGTACTTAAGTCGGCATTGTGCCATTTGTATTAAATTCGGATGCAATTTCTGTGTTTCATTGACAAAAAGAAGGTCCAAGGTATACGGGAAACCTGAAGTGAAGCATCGGAATTAAAACTGGACTCACAGGAGAGGTTCAAATCATAGAAAGGTAGAGTGTCAGTCCTCTTGTTCTTAAGTCGGCATTGTGCATTTGTATTAAATTCGGATGCAATTTCTGTGTTTCATCGTCAATACGAAGGTCCAAGGTATACAGTAAACCTGAAGTGAAGCATCGTAATATAAAACTGGACTCACAGGGGAGGTTCAATTCTTAGAAAGTGAGAGTGTCAGTCCTCTTGTACTTAAGTCGCATTGTGAATTTTGTATTAAATTCGGATACAATTTCTGTGTTTCATCGTCAATAAGAAGGTCCAAGGGATACAGTAAACCTGAAGTGAAGCATCGGAATCTAAAACTGGACTCACAGGAAAAGTTCAAATCATAGAAAGTGAGAGTGTCAGTCCTGTTGTACTTAAGTCGGCATTGTGCCGTTTTATTAATTTCGGATGCAATTTCTGTGTTTCATCGTCAATAAGAAGGTCCAAGGTATACAGTAAACCTGAAGTGAAGCATCGGAATTCAAAACTGGACTCACAAACGAGGTTCAATTCATAGAAAGTGAAAGTGTCAGTCCTCTTGTACTTAAGTCGGCATTGTACCTTTTGTATTAAATTCGGATGTAACTGCTGTGTTTCATCGTCAATAAGAAGGTCCAAGGTATGCAGGAAACCAGAAGTGAAGCATCAGAATCTAAAACTGGGCTCACAGGAGAGGTTCAAATCATAGATAGTGAGAGTGTCTATCCTCTCGTACTTAAGTCGGCATTATGCCTTTTGTATAAAATTCGGATGCGATTTCTGTGTTTCATCGTCAATAAGAGGGTCCAAGGGATACAGTAAACCTGAAGTGAAGCATAGGAATCTAAAACTGGACTCACAGGAGAGGTTCAAATCATAGAAAGGTAGAGTGTCAGTCCTCTTGTACTTAAGTCGGCATTGTGCCATTTGAATTTGATTCCGATGCAATTTCTGTGCTTCATCGTCAAAAAGAATGTCCAACGGATACAGTAAACCTGAAGTAAAAAATCGGAATCTAAAACTGGACTCACAGGAGAGGTACAAATCATAGAAAGTGAGAGTGTCAGTCCTGTTGTACTTAAGTCGGCATTATGCCTTTTGTATTAAATTCGGATGCAATTTCTGTGATTCATCGTCATTAAGAAGGTCCAAGGTATACAGTAAACCTGAAGTGAAACATCGGAAACTAAAACTGGACTCATAGGGGAGGTTCAATTCATAGAAAGTGAAAGTGTCAGTCCTCTTGTACTTAAGACGGCATTGTGCCTTTTGAATTTAATTCCGATGCAATTTCTGTGTTTCATCGTCAATAAGAACGTCCAAGGTATACAAGAAACCTGAAGTCAAGCATCGGAATCCGAAACTGGACTCACAGGAGGTGTTCACATCAAAGAAAGTGAGAGTGTCAGTCCTGTTGTACTTAAGTTGGCATTGTGCCTTGTGTATTAAATTCGGATGCAATTTCTGTGTTTCATCGTCAATAAGAACGTCCAAGGTGGACACCAAACCTGAAGTCAAGCATCGGAATCTAAAACTGGACTCACAGGAGTGGTTCAAATCATAGAAAGTGAGAGTGTCAGTCCTCTTGTACTTAAGTCGGCATTGTGCCATTTGTATTAAATTCGGATGCAATTTCTGTGTTTCACTGACAAAAAGAAAGTCCAAGGTATACGGGAAACCTGAAGTGAAGCATCGGAATTAAAACTGGACTCACAGGAGAGGTTCAAATCATAGAAAGGTAGAGTGTCAGTCCTCTTGTTCTTAAGTCGGCATTTTGCATTTGTATTAAATTCGGATGCAATTTCTGTGTTTCATCGTCAATACGAAGGTCCAAGGTATACAGTAAACCTGAAGTGAAGCATCGTAATATAAAACTGGCCTCACAGGGGAGGTTCAATTCTTAGAAAGTGAGAGTGTCAGTCCTCTTGTACTTAAGTCGCATTGTGAATTTTGTATTAAATTCGGATACAATTTCTGTGTTTCATCGTCAATAAGAAGGTCCAAGGGATACAGTAAACCTGAAGTGAAGCATCGGAATCTAAAACTGGACTCACAGGAAAAGTTCAAATCATAGAAAGTGAGAGTGTCAGTCCTGTTGTACTTAAGTCGGCATTATGCCTTTTGTATTAAATTCCGATGCAATTTCTGTGATTCATCGTCATTAAGATGGTCCAAGGTATACAGTAAACCTGAAGTGAAGCATCGCAATCTAAAACTGGGCTCACAGGGGAGTTTCAATTCATAGAAAGTGAAAGTGTCAGTCCTCTTGTAATTAAGTCGGCATTGTGCTTTTAGTACTAAATTCGGATGCAATTCCTGTGTTTCATCGTCAATAACAAGGTCCATGGTATACAGGAAACCAGAAGTGAAGCATCGGAATCTAAAACTGGGCTCACAGGAGAGGTTCAAATCATAGAAAATGAGAGTGTCTATCCTCTCGTACTTAAGTCGGCATTATGCCTTTTGTATAAAATTCGGATGCGATTTCTGTGTTTCATCGTCAATAAGAGGGTCCAAGGGATACAGTAAACCTGAAGTGAAGCATAGGAATCTAAAACTGGACTCACAGGAGAGGTTCAATTCATAGAAAGTGAAAGTGTCAGTCCTCTTGTACTTAAGTCGGCATTGTGCCTTTTGAATTTAATTCCGATGCAATTTCTGTGTTTCATCGTCAATAAGAACGTCCAAGGTATACAAGAAACCTGAAGTCAAGCATCGGAATCCGAAACTGGACTCACAGGAGGTGTTCACATCAAAGAAAGTGAGAGTGTCAGTCCTGTTGTACTTAAGTTGGCATTGTGCCTTGTGTATTAAATTCGGATGCAATTTCTGTGTTTCATCGTCAATAAGAACGTCCAAGGTGGACACCAAACCTGAAGTGAAGCATCGGGATCTAAAACTGGACTCACAGGAGAGCTTCAAATCATAGAAAGTGTGTGTGTCACTCCTCTTGAACTTAAGTCGGCATTGTGCCTTTTGTATTAAATTCGGAGACAATTTCTGTGTTTCATCGTCAATAAGAAGGTCCAAGGGATACAGTAATCCTGAAGTGAAGCATCGGAATCTAAAACTGGACTCACAGGAGAGGTTCAAATCATAGAAAGTGTGAGTGTCAGTCCTCTTGTACTTAAGTTGGCATTGTGCCGTTTGTATTAAATTCGGATGCAATTTCTGTGTTTCATCTTCAATAAGGAGGTCCAAGATATACAGTAAACCTGAAGTGAAGCATCGGAATCTAAAACTGGACTCACAGGGGAGGCTCAATTCATAGAAAGTGAAAGTGTCAGGCCTCTTGTACTTAAGTCGGCATTGTGCCTTTTGTATTTAATTCGGATGCAATTGCTGTGTTTCATCGTCAATAAGAAAGTCCAAGGGATACAGTAAACCTGAAGTGAATCATCGGAAACTAAAACTGGACTCACAGAAGAGGTTCAAATCATAGAAAGTTAGAGAGTCAGTCCTCTTGTACTTATGTCGGCATTGAGCCTTTCGAATTTAATTCGGATGCAATTTCTGTGCTTCATCGTCAATAAGAAGGTCCAAGGTATACAGGAAAACTGAAGTGAAGCATCGGAATCTAAAACTGGACTCACAGGAGAGGTTGACATCATAGAAAGTGAGAGTGTCAGTACTCTTTTCTTTAAGTCGGCATTGTGCCTTTTGTATTAAATTCGGATACAATTTCTGTGTTTCATCGTCAATAAGAAGGTCCAAGGTATACAGTAAACCTGAAGTGAAGCACCGGAATCTCAAACTGGACTCACTGGGGAGGTTCAATTCATAGAAAGTGAAAGTGTCAGTCCTCTTGTACTTAAGTCGGCATTGTGCCTTTTGTATTAAATTCGGATGCAATTGCTGTGTTTCATCGTCAATAAGAAGGTCCGAGGTATACAGGAAACCAGAAGTGAAGCATCAGAATCTAAAACTGGGCTCACAGGAGAGGTTCAAATCATAGAAAGTGAGAGTGTCAGTCCTCTTGTACTTAAGTCGGCATTGTGCCTTTTGAATTTAATGCCGATGCAATTTATGAGCTTCATCGTCAAAAAGAAGGTCCAACGGATACAAAAAACCTGAAGTAAAAAATCGGAATCTAGAACTGGACTCACAGGAGAGGTTCAAATCATAGAAAGTGAGAGTGTCAGTCCTCTTGTACTTAAGTCGGCATTATGCCTTTTGTATTAAATTCGGATGCAATTTCTGTGTTTCATCGTCATTAAGAAGGTCCAAGGTATACAGTAAACCTGAAGTGAAGCATCGGAATCTAAAACTGGACCCACAGGGCAGGTTCAATTCATAGAGAGTGAAAGTGTCAGTCCTCTTGTACTTAAGTCGGCATTGTGCCTTTTGTATTAAATTCGGATGCAATTGCTGTGTTTAATCGTCAAAAAGAAGGTCCGAATTGTACAGGAAACCAGAAATGAAGCATCGAAATCTAAAACTGAGCTCACAGGAGAGGTTCAAATCATAGAAAGTGAGAGTGTCTATCCTCTCGTACTTAAGTCGGCATTACGCCTTTTGTATTAAATTCGGATGCGATTTCTGTGTTTCACCGACAATAAGAGGGTTCAAGGGATACAGTAAACCTGAAGTGAAGCATCGGAATATAAAACTGGACTCACAGGAGACGTTCAAATCATAGAAATGTAGAGTGTCAGTCCTCTTGTACTTAAGTCGGCATTGTGCCTTTTGAATTTAATTCCGATGCAATTTCTGTGTTTCATCGTCAATAAGAACGTCCAAGGTATACACGAAACCAGAAGTCAAGCATCGGAATCTGAAACTGGACTCACAGGACAGGTTCAAATCATAGAAAGTGAGAGTGTCTGTCCTCATGTACTTAAGTCGGCATTGTGCCTTTTGTATTAAATTCGGATGCAATTTCTGTGTTTCATCGTCAATAAGAACGTACAAGGTATACAGTAAACCTGAAGTGAAGCATCGGAATCTAAAACTGGACTCACAGGAGAGGTTCAATCAAAGATAGTGAGAGTGTCAGTCCTCTTGTACTTAAGTCGGCATTGTGCCTTTTGTATTAAATTCGGATGCAATTTCTGTGTTTCATCGTCATTACGAAGGTCCAAGGTATACAGTAAACCTGAAGTGAAGCATCGGAATCTAAAACTGGACTCACAGGGGAGGTTCAATTCATAGAAAGTGAAAGTGTCAGTCCTCTTGTACTTAAGTCGGCATTGTGGCTTTTGTATTAAATTCGGATGCAATTGCTGTGTTTAATCGTCAAAAAGAAGGTCCGAGGTGTACAGGAAACCAGAAATGAAGCATCGAAATCTAAAACTGGGCTCACAGGAGAGGTTCAAATCATAGAAAGTGAGAGTTTCTATCCTCTCGTACTTAAGTCGGCATTGTACCTTTTGTATTAAATTCGGATGTAACTGCTGTGTTTCATCGTCAATAAGAAGGTCCAAGGTATGCAGGAAACCAGAAGTGAAGCATCAGAATCTAAAACTGGGCTCACAGGAGAGGTTCAAATCATAGATAGTGAGAGTGTCTATCCTCTCGTACTTAAGTCGGCATTATGCCTTTTGTATAAAATTCGGATGCGATTTCTGTGTTTCATCGTCAATAAGAGGGTCCAAGGGATACAGTAAACCTGAAGTGAAGCATAGGAATCTAAAACTGGACTCACAGGAGAGGTTCAAATCATAGAAAGGTAGAGTGTCAGTCCTCTTGTACTTAAGTCGGCATTGTGCCATTTGAATTTGATTCCGATGCAATTTCTGTGCTTCATCGTCAAAAAGAATGTCCAACGGATACAGTAAACCTGAAGTAAAAAATCGGAATCTAAAACTGGACTCACAGGAGAGGTACAAATCATAGAAAGTGAGAGTGTCAGTCCTGTTGTACTTAAGTCGGCATTATGCCTTTTGTATTAAATTCGGATGCAATTTCTGTGATTCATCGTCATTAAGAAGGTCCAAGGTATACAGTAAACCTGAAGTGAAACATCGGAAACTAAAACTGGACTCATAGGGGAGGTTCAATTCATAGAAAGTGAAAGTGTCAGTCCTCTTGTACTTAAGTCGGCATTGTGCCTTTTGAATTTAATTCCGATGCAATTTCTGTGTTTCATCGTCAATAAGAACGTCCAAGGTATACAAGAAACCTGAAGTCAAGCATCGGAATCCGAAACTGGACTCACAGGAGGTGTTCAAATCAAAGAAAGTGAGAGTGTCAGTCCTGTTGTACTTAAGTTGGCATTGTGCCTTGTGTATTAAATTCGGATGCAATTTCTGTGTTTCATCGTCAATAAGAACGTCCAAGGTGTACACCAAACCTGAAGTCAAGCATCGGAATCTAAAACTGGACTCACAGGAGTGGTTCAAATCATAGAAAGTGAGAGTGTCAGTCCTCTTGTACTTAAGTCGGCATTGTGCCTTTTGTATTAAATTCGGATGCAATTTCTGTGTTTCATCGCCAATAAGAAAGTCCAAGGGACACAGTAAACCTGAAGTGAATCATCGGAATCTAAAACTGGACTCACAGAAGAGGTTCAAATCATAGAAAGTTAGAGAGTCAGTCCTCTTGTACTTATGTCGGCATTGTGCCTTTTGAATTTAATTCGGATGCAATTTTTGTGTTTCATCGTCAATAAGAAGGTCCAAGGTATACAGTAAACCTGGAGTGAGGCATCGGAATCTAAAACTGGATTCACAGGAGAGGTTCAAATCTTAGAAAGTGAGAGTGTCAGTCCTCTTGTACTTAAGTCGGCATTGTGAATTTTGTATTAAATTCGGATACAATTTCTGTGTTTCATCGTCAATAAGAAGGTCCAAGGGATACAGTAAACCTGAAGTGAAGCATCGGAATCTAAAACTGGACTCACAGGAGAGGTTCAAATCATAGAAAGTTAGAGTGTCAGTCCTCTTGTACTTAAGTCGGCATTGTGCCTTTTGTATTAAATTCGGATGCAATTTCTTTGTTTCATCGTCAATAAGAAGGTCCAAGGTATACAGTAAACCTGAAGTGAAGCAACGGAATCTAAAACTGGACTTACAGGGGAGGTTCAATTCATAGAAAGTGAAAGTGTCAGTCCTCTTGTACTTAAGTCGGCATTGTGCCTTTTGTATTAAATTCGGATGCAATTGCCGTGTTTCATCGTCAATAAGAAGGTCCAAGGTATACAGGAAACCAGAAGTGAAGCATCGGAATCTAAAACTGGGCTCACAGGAGAGGTTCAAATCATAGAAAGTGAGAGTGTCTATCCTCTCGTACTTATGTCGGCATTATGCCTGTTGTATTAAATTCGGGTGCGATTTCTGTGTTTCATCGTCAATATGAGGGTCCAAGGGATACAGTAAACCTGAAGTGAAGCATCGGGATCTAAAACTGGACTCACAGGAGAGCTTCAAATCATAGAAAGTGTGTGTGTCACTCCTCTTGAACTTAAGTCGGCATTGTGCCTTTTGTATTAAATACGGAGACAATTTCTGTGTTTCATCGTCAATAAGAAGGTCCAAGGGATACAGTAATCCTGAAGTGAAGCATCGGAATCCAAAACTGGACTCACAGGAGAGGTTCAAATCATAGAAAGTGTGAGTGTCAGTCCTCTTGTACTTAAGTTGGCATTGTGCCGTTTGTATTAAATTCGGATGCAATTTCTGTGTTTCATCTTCAATAAGGAGGTCCAAGATATACAGTAAACCTGAAGTGAAGCATCGGAATCTAAAACTGGACTCACAGGGGAGGCTCAATTCATAGAAAGTGAAAGTGTCAGGCCTCTTGTACTTAAGTCGGCATTGTGCCTTTTGTATTTAATTCGGATGCAATTGCTGTGTTTCATCGTCAATAAGAAAGTCCAAGGGATACAGTAAACCTGAAGTGAATCATCGGAAACTAAAACTGGACTCACAGAAGAGGTTCAAATCATAGAAAGTTAGAGAGTCAGTCCTCTTGTACTTATGTCGGCATTGAGCCTTTCGAATTTAATTCGGATGCAATTTCTGTGCTTCATCGTCAATAAGAAGGTCCAAGGTATACAGGAAAACTGAAGTGAAGCATCGGAATCTAAAACTGGACTCACAGGAGAGGTTGACATCATAGAAAGTGAGAGTGTCAGTACTCTTTTCTTTAAGTCGGCATTGTGCCTTTTGTATTAAATTCGGATACAATTTCTGTGTTTCATCGTCAATAAGAAGGTCCAAGGTATACAGTAAACCTGAAGTGAAGCACCGGAATCTCAAACTGGACTCACAGGGGAGGTTCAATTCATAGAAAGTGAAAGTGTCAGTCCTCTTGTACTTAAGTCGGCATTGTGCCTTTTGTATTAAATTCGGATGCAATTGCTGTGTTTCATCGTCAATAAGAAGGTCCGAGGTATACAAGAAACCAGAAGTTAAGCATCAGAATCTAAAACTGGGCTCACAGGAGAGGTTCAAATCATAGAAAGTGAGAGTGTCAGTCCTCTTGTACTTAAGTCGGCATTGTGCCTTTTGAATTTAATGCCGATGCAATTTATGAGCTTCATCGTCAAAAAGAAGGTCCAACGGATACAAAAAACCTGAAGTAAAAAATCGGAATCTAGAACTGGACTCACAGGAGAGGTTCAAATCATAGAAAGTGAGAGTGTCAGTCCTCTTGTACTTAAGTCGGCATTATGCCTTTTGTATTAAATTCGGATGCAATTTCTGTGTTTCATCGTCATTAAGAAGGTCCAAGGTATACAGTAAACCTGAAGTGAAGCATCGGAATCTAAAACTGGACCCACAGGGCAGGTTCAATTCATAGAGAGTGAAAGTGTCAGTCCTCTTGTACTTAAGTCGGCATTGTGCCTTTTGTATTAAATTCGGATGCAATTGCTGTGTTTAATCGTCAAAAAGAAGGTCCGAATTGTACAGGAAACCAGAAATGAAGCATCGAAATCTAAAACTGAGCTCACAGGAGAGGTTCAAATCATAGAAAGTGAGAGTGTCTATCCTCTCGTACTTAAGTCGGCATTACGCCTTTTGTATTAAATTCGGATGCGATTTCTGTGTTTCACCGACAATAAGAGGGTTCAAGGGATACAGTAAACCTGAAGTGAAGCATCGGAATATAAAACTGGACTCACAGGAGACGTTCAAATCATAGAAATGTAGAGTGTCAGTCCTCTTGTACTTAAGTCGGCATTGTGCCTTTTGAATTTAATTCCGATGCAATTTCTGTGTTTCATCGTCAATAAGAACGTCCAAGGTATACACGAAACCAGAAGTCAAGCATCGGAATCTGAAACTGGACTCACAGGACAGGTTCAAATCATAGAAAGTGAGAGTGTCTGTCCTCATGTACTTAAGTCGGCATTGTGCCTTTTGTATTAAATTCGGATGCAATTTCTGTGTTTCATCGTCAATAAGAACGTACAAGGTATACAGTAAACCTGAAGTGAAGCATCGGAATCTAAAACTGGACTCACAGGAGAGGTTCAATCAAAGATAGTGAGAGTGTCAGTCCTCTTGTACTTAAGTCGGCATTGTGCCTTTTGTATTAAATTCGGATGCAATTTCTGTGTTTCATCGTCATTACGAAGGTCCAAGGTATACAGTAAACCTGAAGTGAAGCATCGGAATCTAAAACTGGACTCACAGGGGAGGTTCAATTCATAGAAAGTGAAAGTGTCAGTCCTCTTGTACTTAAGTCGGCATTGTGCCTTTTGTATTAAATTCGGATGCAATTGCTGTGTTTAATCGTCAAAAAGAAGGTCCGAGGTGTACAGGAAACCAGAAATGAAGCATCGAAATCTAAAACTGGGCTCACAGGAGAGGTTCAAATCATAGAAAGTGAGAGTGTCTATCCTCTCGTACTTAAGTCGGCATTATGCCTTTTGTATTAAATTCGGATGCAATTTCTGTGTTTCATCGTCAATAAGAAGGTCCAAGGTATACAGTAAACCTGAAGTGAAGCATCGGAATCTAAAACTGGACTCACAGGGGAGGTTCAATTCATAGAAAGTGAAAGTGTCAGTCCTCTTGTACTTAAGTCGGCATTGTGCATTTTGTATTAAATTCGGATGCAATTGCTGTGTTTCATCGTCAATAAGAAGGTCCAAGGTGTACAGGAAACCAGAAATGAAGCATCGAAATCTAAAACTGGGCTAACAGGAGTGGTTCAAATCATAGAAAGTGAGAGTGTCTATCCTCTCGTACTTAAGTCGGCATTACGCCTTTTGTATTAAATTCGGATGCGATTTCTGTGTTTCATCGTCAATAAGCGGGTCCAAGGGATACAGTAAACCTGAAGTGAAGCAACGGAATCTATAACTGGACTCACAGGAGACGTTCAAATCATAGAAAGGTAGAGTGTCAGTCCTCTTGTACTTAAGTCGGCATTGTGCCTTTTGTATTAAATTCGGATGCAATTTCTGTGTTTCATCGTCAATAAGAAGGTCCAAGGGATACAGTAAACCTGAAGTGAATCATCGGAATCTAAAACTGGACTCACAGAAGAGGTTCAAATCATAGCAAGTTAGAGAGTCAGTCCTCTTGTACTTATGTCGGCATTGTGCCTTTTGAATTTAATTCGGATGCAATTACTGTGTTTCATCATCAATAAGAAAGTCCAAGGGATACAGTAAACCTGAAGTGAAGCAACGGAATCTAAAACTGGACTCACAGGAGAGGTTCAAATCATAGAAAGTGGGAGTGTCAGTCCTCTTGTACTTAAGTTGGCTTTGTGCCTTTTGTATTAAATTCGGATACAATTTCTGTGTTTCATCGATAACAAGAGGGTCCAAGGGATACAGAAAACCTGAAGTGAAGCATCGGAATCTAAAACTGGACTCATAGGAGAGGTTCAATTCATAGAAAGTGACAGTGTCAGTCCTCTTGTACTTAAGTCGGCATTGTGCTTATTGTATTAAATTCGGATGCAATTGCTGTGTTTCATCGTCAATAAGAAGGTCCATGGTATACAGGAAACCAGAAGTGAAGCATCGGAATCTAAAACTGGGCTCACAGGAGAGGTTCAAATCATAGAAAGTGAGAGTGTCAGTCCTGTTGTACTGAAGTTGGCATTGTGCCTTGTGTATTAAACTCGGATGCAATTTCAGTGTTTCATCGTCAATAAGAACGTCCAAGGTGTACACGAAACTTGAAGTCAAGCATCGGAATCTAAAACTGGACTCACAGGAGAGGTTCAAATCATAGAAAGTGAGAGTGTCAGTCCTCTTGTACTTAAGTCGGCATTGTGCCTTTTGTATTAAATTCGGATGCAATTTCCGTGTTTCATCGTCAATAAGAAAGTCCAAGGGATACAGTAAACCTGAAGTGAATCATCGGAATCTAAAACTGGACTCACAGAAGCGATTCAAATCATAGAAAGTTAGAGATTCAGTCCTCTTGTACTTATGTCGGAATTGTGCCTTTTGAATTTAATTCGGATGCAATTTTTGTGTTTCATCGTCAATAAGAAGGTCCAAGGTATACAGTAAACCTGGAGTGAGGCATCGGAATCTAAAACTGGACTCACAGGAGAGGTTCAAATCATAGAAAGTGAGAGTGTCAGTCCTCTTGTACTTATGTCGGCATTGTGAATTTTGTATTAAATTCGGATACAATTTCTGTGTTTCATCGTCAATAAGAAGGTCCAAGGGATACAGTAAACCTGAAGTGAAGTATCGGAATCTAAAACTGGACTCACAGGAGAGGTTCAAATCATAGAAAGTGAGAGTGTCAGTCCTCTTGTACTTAAGTCGGCTTTGTGCCTTTTGTATTAAATTCGGATGCAATTACTTTGTTTCATCGTCAATAAGAAGATCCAAGGTATACAGTAAACCTGAAGTGAAGCATCGCAATATAAAACTGGACTCACAGGAGAGGTGCAAATCAAAGAAACTGAGTGTGTCAGTCCTCTTTTCCTTAAGTCGGCATTGTGCCTTTTGTATTAAATTCGGATGCAATTTCTATGTTTCATCGTCAACAAGAAGGTCCAAGGTATACAGGAAACCTGAAGTGAATCATCGGAATCTAAAACTGGAGTCACAGGAGAGGTTCAAATCATAGAAAGTGTGAGTGTCAGTCCTCTTGTACTTAAGTCGGCATTGTGCCTTTTGTATTAAATTCGTATACAATATCTGTGTTTCATCGTCAATAAGATGGTCCAAGGTATACAGTAAACCTGAAGTGAAGCATCGGAATCTAAAAGTGGACTCACAGGAGAGGTTCAAATCATAGAAAGAGAGAGTGTCAGTCCTCTTGTACTTAAGTCGGCATTGTGCCGTTTGTATTAAATTCGGATGCAATTTCTGTGTTTCATCGTCAATAAGAAGGTCCAAGGTGTACAGTAAACCTGAAGTGAAGCATCGGAATCCAAAACTGGACTCACAGGGGAGGTTCAATTCATAGAAAGTGAAAGTGTCAGTCCTCTTGTACTTAAGTCGGCATTGTGCCTTTTGTATTAAATTCGGATGCAATTGCTGTGTTTCATCGTCAATAAGAAAGTCCAAGGGATACAGTAAACCTGAAGTGAATCATCGGAAACTAAAACTGGACTCACAGAATAAGTTCAAATCATAGAAAATTAGAGAGTCAGTCCTCTTGTACTTATGTCGGCATTGTGCCTTTCGAATTTAATTCGGATGCAATTTCTGTCAATAAGAAGGTCCAAGGTATACGGGAAACCTGAAGTGAAGCATCGGAATCTAAAACTGGACTCACAGGAGAGGTTCAAATCATAGAAAGGTAGAGTGTCAGTCCTCTTGTTCTTTAGTCGGCATTGTGCCTTTTGTATTAAATTCGGATACAATTTCTGTGTTTCATCGTCAATAAGAAGGTCCAGGGGATACAGTAGACCTGAAGTGAAGCATCAGAATCTAAAACTGGACTCACAGGAGAGGATCAATTCATAGAAAGTGAGAGTGTCAGTCCTCTTGTACTTAAGTCGGCATTGTGCCTTTTGTATTAAATTCGGATGCAATTGCTGTGTTTCATCGTCAATAAGAAGGTCCAAGGTATACAGGAAACCAGAAGTGAAGCATCAGAATCTAAAACTGGGCTCACAGGAGAGGTTCAAATCATAGAAAGTGAGAGTGTCTATCCTCTCGTACTTAAGTCGGCATTATGCCTTTTGTATTAAATTCGGATGCGATTTCTGTGTTTCATCGTCAATAAGAGGGTCCAAGGGATACAGTAAACCTGAAGTGATGCATCGGAATCTAAAACTAGACTCACAGGAGAGGTTCAAATCATAGAAAGGTAGAGTGTCAGTCCTCTTGTACTTAAGTCGGCATTGTGCCTTTTGAATTTAATTCCGATGCAAGTTCTGTGCTTCATCGTCAAAAAGAAGGTCCAACGGATACAGTAAACCTGAAGTAAAAAATCGGAATCTAAAACTGGACTCACAGGAGAGGTTCAAATCATAGAAAGTGAGAGTGTCAGTCCTGTTGTACTTAAGTCGGCATTATGCCTTTAGTATTAAATTCGGATGCAATTTCTGTGTTTCATCGTCATTAAGAAGGTCCAAGGTATACAGTAAACCTGAAGTGAAGCATCGGAATCTAAAACTGGACTCACAGGGGAGTTTCAATTCATAGAAAGTGAAAGTGTCAGTCCTCTTGTACTTAAGTCGGCATTATGCTTTTTGTATTAAATTCGGATGCAATTGCTGTGTTTCATCGTCAATAAGAAGGTCCATGGTATACAGGAAACCAGAAGTGAAGCATCGGAATCTAAAACTGGGCTCACAGGAGAGGTTCAAATCATAGAAAGTGAGAGTGTCTATCCTCTCGTGCTTATGTCGGCATTATCAAAAAAAATGGTTCAAATGGCTCTGAGCACTATGGGACTCAACTGCTGTGGTCATAAGTCCCCTAGAACTTAGAACTACTTAAACCTAAATAACCTAAGGACAGCACACAACACCCAGCCATCACGAGGCAGAGAAAATCCCTGACCCCGCCGGGAATCGAACCCGGGAACCCGGGCGCGGGAAGCGAGAACGCTACCGCACGACCACGAGATGCGGGCCCGGCATTATCCTTTTTGTATTAAATTCGAAAGCAATTTCTGTGTTTCATCGTCAATTAGAGGGTCCAAGGAATACAGTAAACCTGAAGTGAAGCATCGGAATCTAAAACTGGACTCACAGGAGACGTTCAAATCATAGAAAGGTAGAGTGTCAGTCCTCTTGTACTTAAGTCGGCATTGTGCCTTTTGAATTTAATTGCGATGCAATTTCTGTGTTTCATCGTCAATAAGAACGTCCAAAGTATACAAGAAACCTGAAGTCAAGCATCGGAATCTGAAACTGGACTCACAGGAGGTGTTCAAATCAAAGAAAGTGAGAGTGTCAGTCCTGTTGTACTTAAGTTGGCATTGTGCCTTGTGTATTAAATTCGGATGCAATTTCAGTGTTTCATCGTCAATAAGAACGTCCAAGGTGTACACCAAACCTGAAGTCAAGCATCGGAATCTAAAACTGGACTCACAGGAGAGGTTCAAATCATAGAAAGTGAGAGTGTCAGTCCTCTTGTACTTAAGTCGGCATTGTGAATTTTGTATTAAATTCGGATGCAATTGCCGTGTTTCATCGTCAATAAGAAGGTCCAAGGGATACAGTAAACCTGAAGTGAAGTATCGGAATCTAAAACTGGACTCACAGGAAAGGTTCAAATCATAGAAAGTGAGAGTGTCAGTCCTCTTGTACTTAAGTCGGCTTTGTGCCTTTTGTATTAAATTCGGATGCAATTACTTTGTTTCATCGTCAATAAGAAGATCCAAGGTATACAGTAAACCTGAAGTGAAGCATCGCAATATAAACCTGGACTCACAGGAGAGGTTCAAATCAAAGAAACTGAGTGTGTCAGTCCTCTTTTCCTTAAGTCGGCATTGTGCCTTTTGTATTAAATTCGGATGCAATTTCTATGTTTCATCGTCAACAAGAAGGTCCAAGGTATACAGGAAACCTGAAGTGAATCATCGGAATCTAAAACTGGAGTCACAGGAGAGGTTCAAATCATAGAAAGTGTGAGTGTCAGTCCTCTTGTACTTAAGTCGGCATTGTGCCTTTTGTATTAAATTCGTATACAATTTCTGTGTTTCATCGTCAATAAGAAGGTCCAAGGTATACAGTAAACCGGAAGTGAAGCATCGGAATCTAAAAGTGGACTCACAGGAGAGGTTCAAATCATAGAAAGAGAGAGTGTCAGTCCTCTTGTACTTAAGTCGGCATTGTGCCGTTTGTATTAAATTCGGATGCAATTTCTGTGTTTCATCGTCAATAAGAAGGTCCAAGGTATACAGTAAACCTGAAGTGAAGCATCGGAATCCAAAACTGGACTCACAGGGGAGGTTCAATTCATAGAAAGTGAAAGTGTCAGTCCTCTTGTACTTAAGTCGGCATTGTGCCTTTTGTATTAAATTCGGATGCAATTGCTGTGTTTCATCGTCAATAAGAAAGTCCAAGGGATACAGTAAACCTGAAGTGAATCATCGGAAACTAAAACTGGACTCACAGAATAAGTTCAAATCATAGAAAATTAGAGAGTCAGTCCTCTTGCACTTATGTCGGCATTGTGCCTTTCGAATTTAATTCGGATGCAATTTCTGTCAATATGAAGGTCCAAGGTATACGGGAAACCTGAAGTGAAGCATCGGAATCTAAAACTGGACTCACAGGAGAGGTTCAAATCATAGAAATGTAAAGTGTCAGTCCTCTTGTTCTTTAGTCGGCATTGTGCCTTTTGTATTAAATTCGGATGCAATATCTGTGTTTCATCATCAATAAGAAGGTCCAAGGCATACTGTAAACTTGAAGTGAAGCATCGTAATCTAAAACTGGACTCACACGAGAGATTCAAATCATAGAAAGTTAGAGTGTCAGTCCTCTAGTACTTAAGTCGCCATTGGGCCTTTTGTATTAAATTCGGATGCAATTTCTGTGTTTCATCATCAATAAGAAGGTCCAAGGGATACAGTAAACCTGACGTGAAGCATCGGAATCCAAAACTGGGCTCACAGGAGAGATTCAAATCATAGAAAGTTAGAGTGTCAGTCCTCTTGTACTTAAGTCGGCATTGTGCCTTTTGAAATTTTATTCCGATGCAATTACTGTGTTTCATCGTCAATAAGAAGTTCCAAGGTATACAACAAACCTGTGGTGAAGCATCGGATCCTAAAACTGGATTCACAGGAGAGATTCAAATCATAGAAAGGTAGAGTGTCAGTCCTCTTGTACTTAAGTCGGCATTGTGCCTTTTGTATTAAATTCCGATGCAATTTCTGTGTTTCATCGTCAATAAGAAGGTTCAAGGGATACAATAAACCTGAAGTAAAGCATCGGAATCTAAACCTGGACCCACAGGAGAGGTTCAAATCTTAGATAGTGAGAGTGTCAGTCCTCTTGTACTTAAGTCGGCATTGTGCCTTTTGGATTAAATTCGGATGCAATTTTTGTGTTTCATCGTCAATAAGAAGGTCCAAGGGATACAGTAAACCTGAAGTGAAGCATCGGAATCTAAAACTGGACTCACAGGAGAGGTTCAAATCATAGAAAGTTAGAGTGTCAGTCCTCTTGAACTTAGGTCGGCATTGTGCATTTTGTATTAAACTCGGATGCAATTTCTGTGTTTCATCGTCAATAAGAAGGTCCAAGGTATACAGGAAACTTGAAGTGAAGCATCGGAATCTGAAACTGGACTCACAGGAGAGGTTCTAATCATAGAAAATGAGAGTGTCAGTCCTCTTCTACTTAAGTCGGCATTGTGCCTTTTGTATCAAATTCGGATGCAATTTCTGTGTTTCAGGTTCAATAAGAAGGTCCAAGGGATACAGTAAACCTGAAGTGAAGCATCGGAATCTAAAACTGGGCTCACAGGAGAGGTTCAAATCATAGAAAGTTAGAGTGTCAGTCCTCTTGTACTTAAGTCGGCATTTTGCCTTTTGTATTAAAATCGGATGCAATTTCTGTGTTTCATCGTCAATAAGAAGGTCCAAGGTATACAGGAAACCGGAAGTGAAGCATCGGAATCTAAACCTGGACTCACAGGAGAGGTTCAAATATTAGAAAGTGAGAGAGTCAGTCCTCTTGTACTTAAGTCGGCATTGTGCCTTTTGTATTAAATTCGGATGCAATTTCTGTGTTTCATCGTCAATAAGAAGGTCCAAGGGATACAGTAAACCTGAAGTGAGGCATCGGAATGTAAAACTGGACTCATAGGAGAGGTTCAAATCGTAGAAAGTTAGAGTGTTAGTCCTCTTGTACTTTAGTCGGCCTTGTGCCTTTTGAATTTAATTCCGATGCAATTTCTGTGTTTCATCGTCAGTAAGATGGTCCAAGGGATACAGTAATCCTGAAGTGAGGCATCGGATTCTAAAACTGGACTTACAGGAGAGGTTCTAATCATAGAAAGTTAGAGTGTCAGTCCTCTTCTACTTAAATCGGCACATTGCCTTTTGTATTAAATTCGGATGCGATTTCTGTGTTTCATCGTCAATAAGAGGGTCCAAGGGATACATTAAACCTGAAGTGAAACATCGGAATCTAAAACTGGACTCACAGGAGAGGTTCAAATCATAGAAAGGTAGAGTGTCAGTCCTCTTGTACTTAAGTCGGCATTGTGCCTTTTGAATTTAATTCCGATGCAATTTCTGTGTTTCATCGTCAATAAGAACATCCAAGGTATACACGACACCTAAAGTCAAGAATCCGAATCTGAAACTGGACTCACAGGAGGTGTTCAAATCATAGAAAGTGAGAGTGTCAGCCCTCTTGTACTTAAGTCGGCATTGTGCCGTTTGTGTTAAATTCGGATGCAATTTCTGTGTTTCATCGTCAATAAGAACGTCCAAGGTGTACACGAAACGTAAAGTCAATCATCGGAATCTAAAACTGGACTCACAGGAGTGGTTCAAATCATAGAAAGTGCGAGTGTCAGTCCTCTTGTACTTAAGTCGGCATTGTGCCTTTTGTATTAAATTCGGATGCAATTTCTGTGTTTCATCGACAATAAGAAAGTCCAAGGGATACCGTAAACCAGAAGTGAATCATCGGAATCTAAAACTGGACTCACAGAAGAGGTTCAAATCATAGAAAGTTAGAGAGTCAGTCCTCATGTACTTATGTCGGCATTGTGCCTTTTGAATTTAATTCGGGTGCAATTACTGTGTTTCATCATAAATAAGAAAGTCCAAGGGATACAGTAAACCTTAAGTGAAGCAACGGAATCTAAAACTGGACTCACAGGAGAGGTTCAAATCATAGAAAGTGGGAGTGTCAGTCCTCTTGTACTTAAGTTGGCTTTGTGCCTTTTGTATTAAATTCGGATGCAATTTCTGTGTTTCATCGATAACAAGAGGGTCCAAGGGATACAGTAAACCTGAAGTGAAGCATCGGAATCTAAAACTGGACTCACAGGAGAGGTTCAAAACATAGAAAGAGAGACTGTCAGTCCTCTTGTACTTAAGTCGGCACTGTGCCTTTTGAATTTAATTCCGAAGCAATTTCTGTGCTTCATCGTCAAAAAGAAGGTCCAACGGATACAGTAAATCTGATGTGAAAAATCTGAATGTATGACTGGACTCACAGGAGAGGTTCAAACCATAGAATGTGAGAGTGTCAGTCCTCTTGTACTTAAGTCGGCATTGTGACTTTTGTATTAAATTCGGATGCAATTTCTGTGTTTCCTCGTCAATATGAAGGTCCAAGGGATACAGTAAACCGGAAGTGAAGCATCGGAATTGAAAACTGGACTCACAGGAGAGATTCAAATCATTGAAAGTTAGAGTGTCAGTCCACTTGTACTTAAGTCGGCATTGTGCCTTTTGAATTTTTATTCCGATGCAATTACTGTGTTTCATCATCATTAAGAGGTTCCAAGGTATACAGTAAACCTGTAGTGAAGCATCGGAATCTAAAACTGGACCCACAGGAGAGTTTCAAATCATAGAAAGTTAAAGTGACAGTCCTCTTGTACTTAAGTCGGCATTGTGCATTTTGTATTAAATTCCGATGCAATATCTGTGTTTCATCGTCAATAAGAAGGTTCAAGGGATACAGTAAGCCTGAAGTGAAGCATCGGAATCTAAACCTGGACCCACAGGAGAGGTTCAAATCATAGAAAGTCAGAGTGTCAGTCCTCTAGTACTTAAGTCGGCATTGTGCCTTTCGAATTAAATTCGGATGTAATTTCTGTGCTTCATCGTCAATAAGAAGGTCCAAGGGATACAGTAATCCTGAAGTGACGCATCGGAAACTAAAACTGGACTCACAGGAGAGGTTCAAATCATAGACAGTGGGAGTGTCAGTCCTCTTGTACTTATGTCGGCATTGTGCCTTTTGTATTAAATTCGGATGCAATTTCTGTGTATTATCGTCAATAAGAAGGTCCAAGGTATACAGGAAACCTGAAATGAAGCATCGGAATCTGAAACTGGACTCACAGGAGAGGTTCAAATCATAGAAAGTTAGCGTGTCAGTCCTCTTGTACTTAAGTCGGCATTGTGACTTTTGAATTTATTTCGGATGCAATTTCTTTGTTTCATCGTCAATAAGAGGGTCCAAGGTACACAGGAAACCTGAAGTGAAGCATCAGAATCTAAAACTGGACTCACAGGAGAGATTGAAATCATAGAAAGTTAGAGTGTCTGTCCTTTTGTACTTAAGTCGCCATTGTGCCTTTTGTATTAAATTCGGATGCAATTTCTGTGTTTCATCATCAATAAGAAGGTCCAAGGGATACAGTAAACCTGACGTGAAGCATCGGAATCCAAAACTGGGCTCACAGGAGAGATTCAAACCATAGAAAGTTAGAGTGTCAGTCCTCTTGTACTTAAGTCGGCATTGTGCCTTTTGAAATTTTATTCCGATGCAATTACTGTGTTTCATTGTCAATAAGAAGTTCCAAGGTATACAGCAAACCTGTGGTGAAGCATCGGAATCTAAAACTGGACTCACAGAAGAGATTCAAATCATAGAAAGGTAGAGTGTCAGTCCTCTTGTACTTAAGTCGGCATTGTGCCTTTTGTATTAAATTCCGATGCAATTTCTGTGTTTCATCGTCAATAAGAAGGATCAAGGGATACAGTAAACCTGAAGTGAAGCATCGGAATCTAAACCTGGACCCACACTAGAGGTTCAAATCTTAGAATGTGAGAGTGTCAGTCCTCTTGTACTTAAGTCGGCTTTGTGCCTTTTGGATTAATTTCGGATGCAATTTCTGTGTTTCATCGTCAATAAGAAGGTGCAAGGGATACAGGAAACCTGAAGTGAAGCATCGGAATCTAAAACTGGACTCACAGGAGAGGTTCAAATCATAGAGAGTTAGAGTGTCAGTCCTTTTGAACTTAGGTCGGCATTGTGCATTTTGTATTAAACTCGGATGCAATTTCTGTGTTTCATCGTCAATAAGAAGGTCCAAGGTATACAGAAAACCTGAAGTGAAGCATCGGAATCTGAAACTGGACTCACAGGAGCGGTTCAAATAATAGAAAGTGAGAGTGTCAGTCCTGTTCTACTTAAGTCGGCATTGTGCCGTTTGTATTAAATTCGGATGCAATTTCTGTGTTTCATCGTCAATAAGAACGTCCAAGGTGTACACGAAACGTAAAGTCAATCATCGGAATCTAAAACTGGACTCACAGGAGTGGTTCAAATCATAGAAAGTGCGAGTGTCAGTCCTCTTGTACTTAAGTCGGCATTGTGCCTTTTGTATTAAATTCGGATGCAATTTCTGTGTTTCATCGTCAATAAGAAAGTCCAAGGGATACAGTAAACCTGAAGTGAATCATCGGAATCTAAAACTGGACTCACAGAAGAGGTTCAAATCATAGAAAGTTAGAGAGTCAGTCCTCATGTACTTATGTCGGCATTGTGCCTTTTGAATTTAATTCGGCTGCAATTACTGTGTTTCATCATTAATAAGAAAGTCCAAGGGATACAGTAAACCTTACGTGAAGCAACGGAATCTGAAACTGGACTCACAGGAGAGGTTCAAATCATAGACAGTGGGAGGGTCAGTCCTCTTGTACTTAAGTTGGCTTTGTGCCTTTTGTATTAAATTCGGATGCAATTTCTGTGTTTCATCGATAACAAGAGGGTCCAAGGGATACAGTAAACCTGAAGTGAAGCATCGGAATCTAAAACTGGACTCACAGGAGAGGTTCAAAACATAGAAAGAGAGAGTGTCAGTCCTTTTGTACTTAAGTCGGCACTGTGCCTTTTGAATTTAATTCCGAAGCAATTTCTGTGCTTCATCGTCAAAAAGAAGGTCCAACGGATACAGTAAATCTGATGTGAAAAATCTGAATGTATGACTGGACTCACAGGAGAGGTTCAAACCATAGAAAGTGAGAGTGTCAGTCCTCTTGTACTTAAGTCGGCATTGTGACTTTTGTATTAAATTCGGATGCAATTTCTGTGTTTCCTCGTCAATATGAAGGTCCAAGGGATACAGTAAACCGGAAGTGAAGCATCGGAATTGAAAACTGGACTCACAGGAGAGATTCAAATCATTGAAAGTTAGAGTGTCAGTCCACTTGTACTTAAGTCGGCATTGTGCCTTTTGAATTTTTATTCCGATGCAATTATTGTGTTTCATCATCATTAAGAGGTTCCCAGGTAAACAGTAAACCTGTAGTGAAGCATCGGAATCTAAAACTGGACCCACAGGAGAGTTTCAAATCATAGAAAGTTAAAGTGACAGTCCTCTTGTACTTAAGTCGGCATTGTGCATTTTGTATTAAATTCCGATGCAATATCTGTGTTTCATCGTCAATAAGAAGGTTCAAGGGATACAGTAAGCCTGAAGTGAAGCATCGGAATCTAAACCTGGACCCACAGGAGAGGTTCAAATCGTAGAAAGTCAGAGTGTCAGTCCTCTAGTACTTAAGTCGGCATTGTGCCTTTCGAATTAAATTCGGATGTAATTTCTGTGCTTCATCGTCAATAGGAAGGTCCAAGGGATACAGTAATCCTGAAGTGACGCATCGGAAACTAAAACTGGACTCACTGGAGAGGTTGAAATCATAGAAAGTTAGAGTGTCAGTCCTCTTGTACTTATGTCGGCATTGTGCCTTTTGTATTAAATTCGGATGCAATTTCAGTGTATTATCGTCAATAAGAAGGTCCAAGGTATACAGGAAACCTGAAGTGAAGCATCGGAATCTGAAACTGGACTCACAGGAGAGGTTCAAATCATAGAAAGTTAGCGTGTCAGTCCTCTTGTACTTAAGTCGGCATTGTGACTTTTGAATTTATTTCGGATGCAATTTCTTTGTTTCATCGTCAATAAGAGGGTCCAAGGTACACAGGAAACCTGAAGTGAAGCATCAGAATCTAAAACTGGACTCACAGGAGAGATTGAAATCATAGAAAGTTAGAGTGTCAGTCCTTTTGTACTTAAGTCGGCATTGTGCCTTTTGTATTAAATTCGGATGCAATATCTGTGTCTCATCATCAATAAGAAGGACCAAGGCATACTGTAAACTTGAAGTGAAGCATCGTAATCTAAAACCGGACTCACAGGAGAGATTCAAATCATAGAAAGTTAGAGTGTCAGTCCTCTAGTACTTAAGTCGCCATTGTGCCTTTTGTATTAAATTCGGATGCAATTTCTGTGGTTCATCATCAATAAGAAGGTCCAAGGGATACAGTAAACCTGACGTGAAGCATCGGAATCCAAAACTGGGCTCACAGGAGAGATTCAAACCATAGAAAGTTAGTGTGTCAGTCCTCTTGTACTTAAGTCGGCATTGTGCCTTTTGAAATTTTATTCCGATGCAATTACTGTGTTTCATTGTCAATAAGAAGTTCCAAGGTATACAGCAAACCTGTGGTGAAGCATCGGAATCTAAAATTGGACTCACAGAAGAGATTCAAATCATAGAAAGGTAAAGTGTCAGTCCTCTTGTACTTAAGTCGGCATTGTGCCTTTTGTATTAAATTCCGATGCAATTTCTGTGTTTCATCGTCAATAAGAAGGATCAAGGGATACAGTAAACCTGAAGTGAAGCATCGGAATCTATACCTGGACCCACAGTAGAGGTTCAAATCTTAGAAAGTGAGAGTGTCAGTCCTCTTGTACTTAAGTCGGCATTGTGAATTTTGGATTAAATTCGGATGCAATTTCTGTGTTTCATCGTCAATAAGAAGGTGCAAGGGATACAGGAAACCTGAAGTGAAGCATCGGAATCTAAAACTGGACTCACAGGAGAGGTTCAAATCATAGAGAGTTAGAGTGTCAGTCCTTTTGAACTTAGGTCGGCATTGTGCATTTTGTATTAAACTCGGATGCAATTTCTGTGTTTCATCGTCAATAAGAAGGTCCAAGGTATACAGGAAACCTGAAGTGAAGCATCGGAATCTGAAACTGGACTCGCAGGAGAGGTTCAAATCATAGAAAGTGAGAGTGTCAGTCCTCTTCTACTTAAGTCGGCATTGTGCCTTTTGTATCAAATTCGGATGCAATTTCTGTGTTTCAGGTTCAATAAGAAGGTCCAAGGGATACAGTAAACCTGAAGTGAAGCATCGGAATCTAAAACTGGGCTCACAGGAGCGGTTCAAATCATAGAAAGTTAGAGTGTCAGTCCTCTTGTACTTGAGTCGGCATTGTGCCTTTTGAATTTATTTCGGATGTAATTTCTGTGATTCATCGTCAATAAGAAGGTCCAAGGTACACAGGAAACCTGAAGTGAAGCATTGGAATCTAAAACTGGACTCACAGAAGAGGTTCAATACATAGAAAGTGAGAGTGTCAGTCCTCTTGTACTTAAGCCGGCATTGTGCCTTATGTATTAAAATCGGATGCAATTTCTGTGTTTCATCGTCAATAAGAAGGTCCAAGGTATACAGGAAACCGGAAGTGAAGCATCGGAATCTAAACCTGGACTCCCAGGAGAGTTTCAAATCATAGAAAGTGAGAGTGTCAGTCCTCTTGTACTTAAGTCGGCATTTTGCCTTTTGTATTAAATTCGGATGCAATTTCTGTGTTTCATCGTCAATAAGAAGGTCCAAGGGATACAGTAAACCTGAAGTGAGGCATCGGAATCTAAAACTGGACTCACAGGATAGGTTCAAATCGTAGAAAGTTAGAGTGTCAGTCCTCTTGTACTTAAGTCGGCATTGTGCCTTTTGTATTAAATTCGGATGCAATTTCTGTGTTTCATCAACAATAAGAAGGTACAAGGGATACAGTAAACCTGAAGTGAAGCATCGGAATCTAAAACTGTACTCACCGGAGAGGTTCAAATCATAGAAATTTAGAGTGTCAGTCCTCGTGTACTTTAGTCGGCCTTGTGCCTTTTGAATTTAATTGCGATGCAATTTCTGTGTTTCATCGTCAATAAGATGGTCCAAGGGATACAGTAAACCTGAAGTGAAGCATCGGAATCTAAAACTGGGCTAACAGGAGAGGTTCAAATCATAGAAAGTTAGAGTGTCAGTCCTCTTGTACTTAAGTCGGCATTGTACCTTTTGTATTAAATTCGGATGTAATTTCTGTGTTTCATCGTCAATAAGAAGGTCCAAGGGATACAGTAAACCTGAAATGAATCATCGGATTCTAAAACTGGACTCACAGGACCGGTTCAAATCAATGAAAATTAGAGCGTCAGTCATCTTGTACTTAAGTCGGCATTGTGCCTTTTCAGTTTCATACCGATGCAATTTATGTGCTTCATCGTCATTAAGAAAGTCCATGGTATACAGTAAACCTGAAGTGTAGCATCGGAATCTAAAACTGGAGTCAAAGGAGAGGTTCAAATAATAGAAATTTAGAAAGTCAGTCCTCTTGAACTGAAGTCGGAATTGTGCCTTTTGAATTTAATTCCGATGCTATCTCTGTGTTTCATCGTCAATAAGAAGGTCCAAGGTATACAGTAAACTTGAAGTGAAGCATCGGTATCTAAAACTGGACTCACAGGAGAGATTCAAATCATCGAAAATTAGAGTGTCAGTCCTTTTGTACTTAAGTCGTCATTGTGTCTTTTGTATTAAATTCGGATGAAATTTCTGTGTTTCATCGTCAATAAGAAGGTCCAAGGAATACAGTGAACCTGAAGTGAAGCATCGGAATCTAAAACTAAACTCACAGGAGAGGTTCAAATCCTAGAAAGTTAGAGTGTCAGTCCTCTTCTACTTAAGTCGGCATTGTGCCTTTGGAATTGAATTCCGATGCAATTTCTGTGTTTCGTCGCAAATAAGAAGGTCCAAGGTATACAGTGAACCTGAAGTGAAGCATCGGAATCTAAAACGAGACTCACAGGAGAGGTTCAAATCATAGAAAGTTAGAGTGTCAGTCCTCTTGTACTTAAGTCGGCATTGTGCCTTTTGTATTATATTCGGATGCAGTTTCTTTGTTTCATTGTCAATAAAAAGGTCCAATGTATACAGGAAACCGGAGGTGAAGCATCGGAATCTAAAACTGGACTCATAGGAAAGGTTCAAATCATAGAAAGTGAGAGTGTCAGTCCTCTTGTACTTAAGTCGGCATTGTGCCTTTTGTATTAAATTCCGATTCAATTTCTGTGTTTCATCGTCAATAAGAAGGTCCAAGCGATACAGTAAACCTGAAGTGAATCATCGGATTCTAAAACTGGACTCACAGGACAAGTTCAAATCATAGACAATTACAGCGTCAGTCATCTTGTACTTAAGTCGGCATTGTCCCTTTTCGATATCATTCCGATGCAATTTCTGTGCTTCATCGTCAATAAGAAGGTTCATTGTATACAGTAAACCTGAAGTGTAGAATCGGAATCTATAACTGGACTCAAAGGAGAGGTTCAAATCATAGAAAGTTAGAGTGTCAGTCCTCTTGTACTGAAGTCGGCATTGTGCCTTTTCAATTTAATTCCGATGCACTTTCTGTGTTTCATCGTCAATAAGAAGGTCCAAGGTACACAGTAAACTTGAAGTGAAGCATCGGAATCTAAAACTAGTCTCGCAGGAGAGATTCAAATCATAGAAAGTTAGAGTGTAAGTCCTCTAGTACATAAGTCGGCATTGTGCCTTTCGTATTAAATTCGGATGCAATATCTGTGTTTCATCATCAATAAGATGGTCCAAGGGATACAGTAAACCTGAAGTGAAGCATCGGAATCTAAAACTGGCCTCACAGGAGAGATTCAAATCATGGAAATTTAGAGTGTCAGTCCTCTTGTACTTATGTCGGCATTGTGCCTTTTGAATTTAATTCGCATGCAATTTCTGTGTTTCATCGTCAATATGAAGGTCCTAGGTATACAGGAAACCTGAAGTGAAGCATCGGAATCTAAAACTGGACTCACAGGATAGGTTCAAATTATAGAAAGTGAGAGTGTCTGTCCTCATGTACTTAAGTCGGCATTGTGCCTTTTGTATTAAATTCGGATGCAATTTCTGTGTTTCATCGTCAATAAGAAGGTCCATGGTATACAGGAAACCGGAAGTGAAGCATCGGAATCTAAAACTGGACTCACAGGAAGGGTTCAAATCATAGAAAGTGAGAGTGTCAGTACTCTTGTACTTAAGTCAGCATTGTGCCTTTTGTATTAAATTCCGATTCAATTTCTGTGTTTCATCGTCAATAAGAAGGTCCAAGGGATACAGTAAACCTGAAGTGAGGCATCGGAATCTAAAACTGGACTCACAGGAGAGGTTCAAATCATAGAAAGTTAGAGTGTCAGTCTTCTTGTACTTAAGTCGGCATTGTGCCTTTTGTATTAAATTCGGATGCAATTTCTGTGTTTCATCGTCAATAAGATGGTCCAAGGTATACAGTAAACCTGAAGTGCAGCATCGGATTCTAAAACTGGACTTACAGGAGAGGTTCAAATCATAGAAAGTTAGAGTGTCAGTCCTCTTGTACTTAAGTCGGCATTGTGCCTTTTGTATTTAATTCGGATGCAATTTCTGTGTTTCATCGTCAATAAGAAGGTCCAAGGGATATAGTGAACAAGAAGTGAAGAATCGGAATCTAAAACTGGACTCCCAGGAGAGGTTCAAATCATAGAAAGTTAGAGTCTCAGTCCTCTTCTACTTAAGTCGGCATTGAGCCATTTGAATTGAATTCCGATGCAATTTCTGTGTTTCATCGGCAATACGAAGGTCCAAAGTATACAGTGAACCTGAAGTGAAGCATCGGAATCTAAAACTAGGCTCACAGGAGAGGTTCAAATCATAGGAAGTTAGAGTGACAGTCCTCTTGTACTTAGGTCGGCATTGTGACTTTTGTATTAAATTCGGATGCAATTTCTGAGTTTCATCATCAATAAGAAGGTCCAAGGGATACAGTAAACCTGAAGTGAAGCATCGGAATCTAAAACTGGGCTAACAGGAGAGGTTCAAATCATAGAAAGTTAGAGTGTCAGTCCTCTTGTACTTAAGTCGGCATTGTGCCCTTTGTATTAATTTCGGATGCAATATCTGTGATTCATCGTCAATAAGAAGGTCCAAGGGATACAGTAAACCTGAAGTGAAGCATCGGAATCCGAAACTGACTCACAGGAGAGGTTCAAATCATAGAAAGTTAGGGTGTCAGTCCTCTTGTACTTAAGTCGTCATTGTGCCGTTTTTATTAAATTCGGATGCAATTTCTATGTTTCATCATCAATAAGAAGGTCCAAGGGATACAGTAAACCTGAAGTGAAGCATCGAAATCTAAAACTGGGCTAACAGGAGAGGTTCAAATCATAGAAAGTTAGAGTGTCAGTCCTCTTGTACTTAAGTCGGCATTGTGCCTTTTGTATTAAATTCGAATGCAATTTCTGTGTTTCATCGTCAATAAGAAGGTTTAAGGGATACAGCAAACTGAGGTGAAGCATCGGAATCTAAACCTGGACCCACAGGAGAAGTTCTAGTCATAGAAAGTGAGAGTGTCAGTCCTCTTGTACTTAAGTCCGCATTGTGCCTTTTGTATTAAATTCGGATGCAATTTCTGTGTTTCATCGTCAATAAGAAGGTCCATGGTATACAGGAAACCGGAAGTGAAGCATCGGAATCTAAAACTGGACTCACAGGAAAGGTTCAAATCATAGAAAGTGAGAGTGTCAGTACTCTTGTACTTAAGTCGGCATTGTGCCTTTTGTATTAAATTCCGATTCAATTTCTGTGTTTCATCGTCAATAAGAAGGTCCAAGGGATACAGTAAACCTGAAGTGAGGCATCGGAATCTAAAACTGGACTCACATTAGAGGTTCAAATCATAGAAAGTTAGAGTGTCAGTCTTCTTGTACTTAAGTCGGCATTGTGCCTTTTGTATTAAATTCGGATGCAATTTCTGTGTTTCATCGTCAATAAGATGGTCCAAGGTATACAGTAAACCTGAAGTGAAGCATCGGATTCTAAAACTGGACTTACGGGAGAGGTTCAAATCATAGAAAGTTAGAGTGTCAGTCCTCTTGTACTTAAGTCGGCATTGTGCCTTTTGTATTTAATTCGGATGCAATTTCTGTGTTTCATCGTCAATAAGAAAGTCCAAGGGATATAGTGAACAAGAAGTGAAGAATCGGAATCTAAAACTGGACTCCCAGGAGAGGTTCAAATCATAGAAAGTTAGAGTCTCAGTCCTCTTCTACTTAAGTCGGCATTGTGCCATTTGAATTGAATTCCAATGCAATTTCTGTGTTTCATCGGCAATACGAAGGTCCAAAGTATACAGTGAACCTAAAGTGAAGCATCGGAATCTAAAACTAGGCTCACAGGAGAGGTTCAAATCATAGGAAGTTAGAGTGACAGTCCTCTTGTACTTAGGTCGGCATTGTGACTTTTGTATTAAATTCGGATGCAATTTCTGAGTTTCATCATCAATAAGAAGGTCCAAGGGATACAGTAAACCTGAAGTGAAGCATCGGAATCTAAAACTGGGCTAACAGGAGAGGTTCAAATCATAGAAAGTTAGAGTGTCAGTCCTCTTGTACTTAAGTCGGCATTGTGCCCTTTGTATTAATTTCGGATGCAATATCTGTGATTCATCGTCAATAAGAAGGTCCAAGGGATACAGTAAACCCGAAGTGAAGCATCGGAATCCGAAACTGACTCACAGGAGAGGTTCAAATCATAGAAAGTTAGGGTGTCAGTCCTCTTGTACTTAAGTCGTCATTGTGCCGTTTGTATTAAATTCGGATGCAATTTCTGAGTTTCATCATCAATAAGAAGGTCCAAGGGATACAGTAAACCTGAAGTGAAGCATCGAAATCTAAAACTGGGCTAACAGGAGAGGTTCAAATCATAGAAAGTTAGAGTGTCAGTCCTCTTGTACTTAAGTCGGCATTGTGCCTTTTGTATTAAATTCGAATGCAATTTCTGTGTTTCATCGTCAATAAGAAGGTTTAAGGGATACAGCAAACTGAGGTGAAGCATCGGAATCTAAACCTGGACCCACAGGAGAAGTTCTAGTCATAGAAAGTGAGAGTGTCAGTCCTCTTGTACTTAAGTCCGCATTGTGCCTTTTGTATTAAATTCGGATGCAATTTCTGTGTTTCATCGTCAATAAGAAGGTCCAAGGGATACAGTAAACCGGAAGTGAAGCGTCGGAATCTAAAACTGGACTCACAGGAGAGGTTCAAATCATAGAAAGTTAGGGTGTCAGTCCTCTTGTACTTAAGTCGGCATTGGGCCGTTTGTATTAAATTGGGATGCAACATCTGCGTTCCGTCATCAATAAGAAGGTCCAAGGGATACAGTAAACCTGAAGTGAAGCATCGGAATCTAAAACTGGGCTAACTGGAGAGGTTCAAATCATAGAAATTTAGAGTGTCAGTCCTCTTGTACTTAAGTCGGCATTGTGCCTTTTGAATTTAATTCGGATGCAATTTCTGTGTCTCATCGTCAATAAGAAGGTCCAAGGTATACAGGAAACATGAAAAGAAGCATCGGAATCTAAAACTGGACTCACAGGAGAGGTTCAAATCAAAGAAAGTGAGAGTGTCAGTCCTCTTGTACTTAAGTCGGCATTGTGCCTTTTGTATTATATTCGGATGCAGTTTCTTTGTTTCATTGTCAATAAAAAGGTCCAAGGTATACAGGAAACCGGAAGTGAAGCATCGGAATCTAAAACTTGACTCACAGGAGAGGTTCAAATCATTGAAAGATAGAGTGTCAGTCTTCTTGTACTTAAGTCGGCATTGTGCCCTTTGTATTAAATTAGCATGCAATTTCTGTGTTTCATCATCAATACGAAGGTACAAAGGATACAGTAAACCTGAAGTGAAGCGTCGGAATCTAAGACTGGACTCACCGGAGAGGTTCAAATCATAAAAAGTTAGAGTGTCAGTCCTTTTGTACTTTAGTCGGCCTTGTGCCTTTTGAATTTAATTGCGATGCAATTTCAGTGTTTCATCGTCAATAAGATGGTCCAAGGGATACAGTAAACCTGAAGTGAAGCATCGGATTCTACAACTGGACTTACAGGAGAGGTTCAAATCATAGAAAATTAGAGTGTCAGTCCTCTTGTACTTAAGTCGGCATTGTACCTTTTGTATTAAATTCGGATGTAATTTCTGTGTTTCATCGTCAATAAGAAGGTCCAAGGGATACAGTAAACCTGAAATGAATCATCGGATTCTAAAACTGGACTCACAGGTCCGGTTCAAATCATAGAAAATTAGAGCGTCAGTTATCTTGTACTTAAGTCGGCATTGTGCCTTTTCAATTTCATTCCGATGCAATTTCTGTGTTTCGTCGCAAATAAGAAGGTCCAAGGTATACAGTAAACCTGAAGTGAATCATCGGATTCTAAAACTGGACTCACAGGACAGGTTCAAATCATAGAAAATTAGAGCGTCAGTCATCTTGTGCCTTTTCAATTTCATTCCGATGCAATTTATGTGCTTCATCGTCATTAAGAAGGTCCATGGTATACAGTAAACCTGAAGTGTGGCATCGGAATCTAAAACTGGACTCAAAGGAGAGGTTCAAATCATAGAAATTTAGAAAGTCAGTCCTCTTGAACTGAAGTCGGAATTGTGCCTTTTGAATTTAATTCCGATGCTATTTCTGTGTTTCATCGTCAATAAGAAGGTCCAAGGTATACAGTAAACTTGAAGTGAAGCATCGGTATCTAAAACTGGACTCACAGGAAAGATTCAAGTCATAGAAAGTTAGAGTGTCAGTCCTTTTGTACTTAAGTCGTCATTGTGTCTTTTGTATTAAATTCGGATGAAATTTCTGTGTTTCATCGTCAATAAGAAGCTCCAAGGGATACAGTGAACCTGAAGTGAAGCATCGGAATCTAAAACTAAACTCACATAAGAGGTTCAAATCCTAGAAAGTTAGAGTGTCAGTCCTCTTCTACTTAAGTCGGCATTGTGCCTTTTGAATTGAATTCCGATGCAATTTCTGTGTTTCGTCGCAATAAGAAGGTCCAAGGTATACAGTGAACCTGAAGTGAAGCATCGGAATCTAAAACTAGACTCACAGGAGAGGTTCAAATCATAGAAAGTTAGAGTGTCAGTCCTCTTGTACTTAAGTCGGCATTGTGACATTTGTATTAAATTCGAATGCAATTTCTGTGTTTCCTCGTCAATAAGAAGGTCCAAGGGATACAGAAAACCTGAAGTGAAGCATCGGAATCTAAAACTGGACTCACCGGAGAGGTTCAAATCATAGAAATGTAGGGTGTCAGTCCTCTTGTACTTAAGTCAGCATTGTGCCGTTTGTATTAAATTCGGATGCAATTTCTGTGTTTCATCATCATTAAGAAGGTCCAAGGGATACAGTAAACCTGAAGTGAAGCATCGGAATCTAAAACTGGACTCACAGGAGAGGTTCAAATCATAGAAAGTTAGGGTGTCAGTCCTCTTGTACTTAAGTCGGCATTGTGCCTTTGAATTTAATTCGGATGCAATTTCTGTGTTTCATCGTCAACATGAAGGTCCAAGGGATACAGTAAACCTGAAGTGAGGCATCGGGATCTAAAAATAAACTCACAGGAGAGGTTCAAATCCTAGAAAGTTAGAGTGTCAGTCCTCTTCTACTTAAGTCGGCATTGTGCCTTTTGAATTGAATTCCGATGCAATTTCTGTGTTTCGTCGCAAATAAGAAGGTCCAAGGTATACAGTAAACCTGAAGTGAAGCATCGGAATCTAAAACTAGACTCACAGGAGAGGTTCAAATCATAGAAAGTTAGAGTGTCAGTCCTCTTGTACTTAAGTCGGCATTGTGCCTTTTGTATTGTATTCGGATGCAGTTTCTTTGTTTCATTGTTAATAAAAAGGTCCAATGTATACAGGAAACCGGAGGTGAAGCATCGGAATCTAAAACTGGACACACAGGAGAGGTTCAAATCATAGAAAGTGAGAGTATCTGTCCTCTTGTACTTAAGTCGGCATTGTGCCTTTTGTATTTAATTCGGATGCAATATCTGTGTTTCATCGTCAACATGAAGGTCCAAGGGATACAGTAAACCTGAAGTGAGGCATGGGAATCTAAAACTGGACTCACAGGAGAGGTTCAAATCATAGAAAGATAGAGTGTCAGTCTTCTTGTACTTAAGTCGGCATTGTGCCCTTTGTATTAAATTCGCATGCAATTTCTGTGTTTCATCATCAATAAGAAGGTCCAAGGGATACAGTAAACCTGAAGTGAAGCATCGGATTCTAAAACTGGACTTACAGGAGAGGTTGAAATCATAGAAAATTAGAGTGTCAGTCCTTTTGTACTTAAGTCGTCATTGTGTCTTTTGTATTAAATTCGGATGAAATTTCTGTGTTTCATCGTCAATAAGAAGCTCCAAGGGATACAGTGAACCTGAAGTGAAGCATCGGAATCTAAAACTAAACTCACATAAGAGGTTCGAATCCTAGAAAGTTAGAGTGTCAGTCCTCTTCTACTTAAGTCGGCATTGTGCCTTTTGAATTGAATTCCGATGCAATTTCTGTGTTTCGTCGCAATAAGAAGGTCCAAGGTATACAGTGAACCTGAAGTGAAGCATCGGAATCTAAAACTAGACTCACAGGAGAGGTTCAAATCATAGAAAGTTAGAGTGTCAGTCCTCTTGTACTTAAGTCGGCATTGTGACATTTGTATTAAATTCGAATGCAATTTCTGTGTTTCCTCGTCAATAAGAAGGTCCAAGGGATACAGTAAACCTGAAGTGAAGCATCGGAATCTAAAACTGGACTCACCGGAGAGGATCAAATCATAGAAATGTAGGGTGTCAGTCCTCTTGTACTTAAGTCAGCATTGCGCCGTTTGTATTAAATTCGGATGCAATTTCTGTGTTTCATCATCATTAAGAAGGTCCAAGGGATACAGTAAACCTGAAGTGAAGTATCGGAATCTAAAACTGGGCTAACAGGAGAGGTTCAAATCATAGAAAGTTAGAGTGTCAGTCCTCTTGTACTTAAGTCGGCATTGTGCCTTTTGTATTAAATTCGAATGCAATTTCTGTGTTTCATCGTCAATTAGAAGGTTCAAGGGATACAGCAAACTGAGGTGAAGAATCGGAATCTAAACCTGGACCCACAGGAGAAGTTCTAATCATAGAAAGTGAGAGTGTCAGTCCTCTTGGACTTAAGTCCGCATTGTGCCTTTTGTATTAAGTTCGGATGCAATTTCTGTGTTTCATCATCATTAAGAAGGTCCAAGGGATACAGTAAACCTGAAGTGAAGTATCGGAATCTAAAACTGGGCTAACAGGAGAGTTTCAAATCATAGAAAGTTAGGGTGTCAGTCCTCTTGTACTTAAGGCGGCATAGTGCCGTTTGTATTAAATTCGGATGCAATATCTGTGTTTCATCATCAATAAGAATGTCCAAGGGATACAGTAAACCTGAAGTGAAGCATCGGAATCTAAAACTGGGCTAACTGGAGAGGTTCAAATCATAGAAATTTAGAGTGTCAGTCCTCTTGTACTTAAGTCGGCATTGTGCCTTTTGAATTTAATTCTGATGCAATTTCTGTGTCTCATCGTCAATAAGAAGGTCCAAGGTATACAGGAAACCTGAAGTGAAGCATCAGAATCGAAAATTGGACTCACAAAGAGGTTCAAATCAAAGAAAGTGAGAGTGTCAGTCCTCTTGTACTTCAGTCGGCATTGTGCCTTTTGTATTATATTCGGATGCAGTTTCTTTGTTTCATTGTCAATAAAAAGGTCCAAGGTATACAGCAAACCGGAAGTGAAGCATCGGAATCTAAAACTGGACTCACAGGAGAGGTTCCAATCACAGAAAGTGAGAGTGTCTGTCCTCTTGTACTTAAGTCGGCATTGTGCCTTTTGTGTTTAATTCGGATGCAATTTCTGTGTTTCATCGTCAATATGAGGGTCCAAGGGATACAGTAAACCTGAAGTGAGGCATCGGAATCTAAAACTGGACTCACAGGAGAGGTTAAAATCATAGAAAGATAGAGTGTCAGTCTTCTTGTACTTAAGTCGGGATTGTGCCCTTTGTATTAAAGTCGCATGCAATTTGTGTGTTTCATCATCAATAAGAAGGTACAAGGGATACAGTAAACCTGAAGTGAAGCGTCGGAATCTAAAACTGGACCCACCGGAGAGGTTCAAATCATTGAAAGTTAGAGTGTCAGTCCTCTTGTACTTTAGTCGGCCTTGTGCCTTTTGAATTTAATTGCGATGCAATTTCTGTGTTTCATCGTCAATAAGTTGGGCCAAGGGATACAGTAAACCTGAAGTGAAGCATCGGATTCTAAAACTGGACTTACAGGAGAGGTTCAAATCATAGAAAATTAGAGTGTCAGTCCTCTTGTACTTAAGTCGGCATTGTACCTTTTGTATTAAATTCGGATGTAATTTCTGTGTTTCATCGTCAATAAGAAGGTCCAAGGGATACAGTTAACCTGAAGTGAATCATCGGATTCTAAAACTGGACTTAGAGGAGCGGTTCAAATCATAGAAAATTAGAGTGTCAGTCCTCTTGTACTTAAGTCGGTATTGTACCTTTTGTATTAAATTCGGAAGCAATTTCTGTGCTTCCTCGTCAATAAGAAGGTCCAAGGGATATAGTAAACCTGAAGTGAAGCATCGGAATCTAAAACTGGACTCACCGAAGAGGTTCAAATAATAGAAAGTTAGGGTGTCAGTCCTCTTGTACTTAAGTCGGCATTGTGCCGTTTGTATTAAATTCGGATGCAATTTCTGTGTTTCATCGTCAATAAGAAGGTCCAAGGGATACAGTAAACCTGAAGTAAAGCATCGGAATCTAAACCTGGACCCACAGGAGAAGTTCAAATCATAGAAAGTGAGAGCGTCAGTCCTCTTGTACTTAAGTCGGCATTGTGCCTTTTGTATTAAATTCGGATGCAATTCCTGTGTTTCATCGTCAATATGAACGTCCAAGGAATACACGAAACCTGAAGTCAAGAATCGGAATCTAAAACTGGACTCACAGGAGAGGTTCAAATCATAGAAAGTTAGAGGGTCAGTCCTCTTGTACTTAAGTCGGCATTGTGCTTATGTATTAAATTCGGACGCAATTTCTGTGTTTCATCGTCAATAAGAAGGTGCAATTGATATAGTAGATCTGAAGTGAAGCATCGGAATCTAAAACTTGACTCACAGGAGATGTTCAAATCATTCAAAGTGAGAGTGTCAGTCCTCTTGTACTTAAGTCGGCGTGGTGCCCATTGTATCAAATTCGGATGAAATTTCAGTGTTTCATCGTCAATAAGAACGTCCAAGGTAGACACAAAACCAGAAGTCAAGCATCGGAATCTAAAACTGAACTCACATGAGAGGTTCAAATCATAGAAAGCGAGAGTCTCAGTCCTCTTGTACTTAAGTCGGCATTGTGCTTTTGTATTAAATTCGGATGCAATTTCTGTGTTTCATCGTCAATATGAAAGTCCAAGGGATTCAGTAAACCTGTAGTGAATCATCGGAATCTAAAACTGGACTCACAGAAGAGATTCAAATCATAGAAAGTTAGAGAGTCAGTCCCTTTGTACTTAAGTCGGCATTGTGCCTTTTGAATTTAATTCCGATGCAATTTCTGTGTTTCATTGTCAATTAGAAGGTCCTAGGTATACAGGAAACCTGAAGTGAAGCATCGGAATCTAAAACTGGACCCACAGGAGAAGTTAAAATAATAGAAAGTGAGAGTGTCAGTCCACTTTTACTTAAGTCGGCATTGTACCTTTTGAATTTAATTCCGATGCAATTTCTGTGTTTCATCGTCAATAAGAAGGTCCAAGGTATACAGTGAACCTGAAGTGAAGCATCGGAATCTAAAACTAGACTGACAGGAGAGGTTCAAATCATAGAAAGTTAGAGTGTCTGTCCTCTTGTACTTAAGTCAGCATTGTGCCTTTTGTAATAAATTCGGATGCAATATCTGTGCTTCATCGTCAATAAGAAGGTGCACGTGATATAGTAGGCCTGAAATGAAGCATCGGAATCTAAAACTGGACTCACAGGGGAGGTTCAAATCATAGAAAGTGAGAGTGTCAGTCCTCTTGTACTTAAGTCGGCATTGTGCCTTTAGTATTAAATTCGGATGCAATTTCTGTGTTTCATCATCAATAAGAATGTCCAAAGGATACTGTAAACCTGATATGAATCATCGGAATCTAAAACTGGACTAACAAGAGAGGTTCAAATCATAGAAAGTTAGAGAGACAGTCCTCTTGTACTTAAGTCGGCATTGTGCCTTTTGACTTTAATTTGGATGCAAATTCCGTGTTTCATCGTCAATACGAAGGTCCAAGGTATACAGGAAACCAGAAGTGAAGCATCGGAATCTAAAACTGGACTCACAGGAGAGGTTGAATTCATAGAAAGTGAGAGTGTCAGTTCTCTGCTACTTAAGTAGGCATTGTGCCTTTTGAATTTAATTCCGAAGCAATTTCTGTGCTTCATCGTCAATAAGAAGGTCCAAGGTGTACACTAAACCTGAAGTGAAGCATCCGAATCTAAAACTAGACTCACAGGAGAGGTTCAAATCATAGAAAGTTAGAGTGTCAGTTCTCCTGTACTTAAGTAAGCATTGTGCCTTTTGAATTTAATTCCGATGCAATTTCTGTGTTTCATCGTCAATAAGAAGGTCCAAGGTACACACTGAACCTGAAGTGAAGCATCGGAATCTAATACTGGACTCACGGGAGAGGCTCAAATCACAGAAAGTTAGCGTGTCAGTCCCTTTGTACTTAAGTCGTCATTGTGCCTTTTGTATTAAATTCGGATGCAATTTCTGTGTTTCATTGTCAATACGAAAGTACAAGGAATACAGTAAATCTGAAGTGAAGCATCCGAATCTAAAACTGGGCTCACAGGAGAGGTACAAATCATAGAAAGTTAGAGAGTCAGTCCTCTAGTACTTAAATCGGCATTGTGCCTTTTGAATGTAATTCCGATGCAATGTCTGTGTTTCATCGTCAATAGGAAGGTCCAAGGTATACAGGAAACCTGAAGTGAAGCATCGGAATCTAAAACTGGACTCACAGGAGAGGTTAAAATCATAGAAATTGAGAGTATCAGTCCTCTTTTACTTAAGTCGGCATTGTGACTTTTGAATTTAATTCCGATGCAATTTCTGTGTTTAATCGACAATAAGAAGGTGCAAGTGATATAGTAGACCTGAAGTGAAGCATCGGAATCTAAAACTTGACTCACAGGGGATGTTCAAATCATAGAAATTGAGAGTGTCAGTCCTCTTGTACTTAAGTCGGCATTGTGCTTTTGTATTAAATTCGGATGCAATTTCTGTGTTTCATCGTCAATAAGAACGTCCAAGGTATACACGAAACCTGAAGTCAAGCATCGGAAACTAAAACTGGAATCAGAGGAGAGGTTCAAATCATAGAAAGTGAGAGTGTCAGTCCTCTTGTACTTGAATCGGCATTGTGCTTTTGTATTAAATTCGGATGCAATTACTGTTTTTCATCGTCAATATGAAAGTCCAAGGGATACAGTAAACATGAAGTGAATCATCGGAATCTAAAACTGGACTCACAGGAGAGGTTATTATCATAGAAAGTGAGAGTGTCAGTCCCCTTTTACTTATGTCGGCATTGTGCATTTTGAATTTAATTCCGATGCAATTTCTGTGTTTTATCGTCAATAAGAAGGTCCAGTGTATACAGTGAACCTGAAGTGAAGCATCGGAATCTAAAACTAGACTCACAGGAGAGGTTCAAATCATAGAAAGTTAGAGTGTCAGTCCACTTGTACTTAAGTCAGCATTGTGCATTTTGTATTGAATTCGGTTGCAATTTCTGTGTTTCATCGTCAATACGATGGTCCAAGCGATACAGTAAACATGAAGTGAAGCATCGGAATCTAAAACTGGACTCACAGTGGAGGTTGAAATCATAGAAAGTTAGAGTATCAGTTCTCTGCTACTTAAATGGCATTGTGCAATTTGATTTAAATTGCGAAGCAATTTCTGTGCTTCATCGTCAATAAGAAGGTCCAAGGTGTACAGTAAACCTGAAGTGAAGCATCCGAATCTAAAACTAGACTCACAGGAGAGGTTCAAATCATAGAAAGTTAGAGTGTCAGTCCTCTTGTACTTAAGTCTGCATTGTGCCTTTTGAATTTAATTCCGATGCAATTTCTGTGTTTCATCGTCAATAAGAAGGTCCAAGGTATACAGTGAACCTGAAGTGAAGTATCGGAATCTAAAACTGGACTCACAGGAGAGGTTCAAATCACAGTAAATTAGAGTGTCAGTCCCTTTCTACTTAAGTCTTCATTTTGCCTTTTTTATTAAATTCGGATGCAATTTCTGTGTTTCATCGTCAATAAGAAGTTCCAAGGGAAACAGTAAACCTGAAGTGAAGCATCGGAATCTAAAACTGGACTCACAGGAGAGGTTAAAATCAAAGAATGTTAGAGAGTCAGTCCCTTTGTACTTAAGTCGGCATTGTGCCTTTTGAATTTAATTCCGAAGCAATTTGTGTGCTTCTTCGTCAATAAGAAGGTCCAAGGTATACAGTAAACCCGAAGTGAAGCATCCGAAACTAAAACTGGGCTCACAGGAGAGGTACAAATTATAGAAAGTTAGAGCGTTAGTCCTCTTGTACTTAAGTCGGCATTGTGCCTTTTGAATTTCAATCCCATGCAATTTCTGTGTTTCATCGTCAATAAGAAGGTCCAAGGTATACAGTAAATCTGAAGTGAAGCATCGGTATCTAAAACTGGACTCACAGGAGAGGTTAAAATCATAGAAAGTGAGAGTGTCAGTCCTCTTTTACTTAAGCCGGCATTGTGCCTTTTGTATTTAATTCGGATGCAATTTCTGTGTTTCCTCGTCAATAAGAAGGTCCAAGGTATACAGGAAACCTGAAGTGAAGCATCGGAATCTAAAACTGGACTCACAGGAGAGGTTCAAATCATAGAGAGTGAGAGTGTCAGTCTCTTTTACTTAAGTCGGCATTGTGCCTTTTGTATTAAATTCGGTTGCAATTTCTGTGTTTCATCGTCAATCAGGAGGTCCAAAGTATACACGAAACCTGAAGTCATGCATCGGAATCTAAAACTGTTCTCACAGGAGTGGTTCAAATCATAGAAAGTGAGAGTGTCGGTCCTCTTGTACTTAAGTCGGCATTGTGCCCTTTGTATTAAATTCGGATGCAATTTCTGTGTTTCATCGTCAATAAGAAGGTCCAAGGGATACAGTTGACCTGAAGTGAAGCATCGGAATCTAAAACTGGACTCACAGGAGAGGTTCAAATCATAGACAGTGAGAGTGTCAGTCCTCTTGTACTTAAGGCGCCATTGTGCCTTTTGTATAAAATTCGAATGCAATTTCTGTGTTCCATCGTCAATAAGAAGTTCCAAGGTATACAGTGAACCTGAAGTGAAGCATCGGAATCTAAAACTGGACCCACTGGAGAGGTTCAAATCACAGAAAGTTAGAGTGTCAGTCCCTTTGTACTTAAGTTGACATTGTGACTTTTGTATTAAATTCAGATCTAATTTCTGTGTTTCATCGTCAATAAGAAGTTCCAAGGGATACAGTAAACCTAAAGTGAAGCATCGGAATCTAAAACAGGCCTCACAGTAGAGGTTCAAATCATAGAAAGTTAGAGTGTCGGCCCACTTGTACTTAAGTCGGCATTGTGCCTTTTGAACTAAATTCTGAAGCAATATCTGTGCTTCTTCGTCAATAAGAAGGTCCAAGGTATACAGTAAACCTGAAGTGAAGCATCCGAATCTAAAACTGGGCTCACAGGAGAGGTACAAATCATAGAAAGTTAGAGTGTCAGTCCTCTTGTACTTAAGTCGGCATTGTGCCCTTTGAATTTAATTCCGATGCTATTTCTGTGTTTCATCGTCATTAAGAAGGTCCAAGGTATACAGTAAACCTAAAGTGAAGCATCGGAATCTAAAACTGGACTCACAGGAGAGGTTCAAATCATAGAAAGTTAGAGTGTCTGTCCTCTTGTACTTAAGTCAGCATTGTGCCTTTTGTATGAAACACTGATGCAATAACTGTGTTTCATCGGCAATAAGAACGTCCAAGGTATACACGAAACCTGAAGTCAAGCATCAGAATCTAAAACTGGACTCACAGGAGAGGTTCAAATCATAGAAAGTGAGAGTGTCACCCCCTTCGGATGCAATTTCTGTGTTTCATCGACAATAAGAAAGTCCAAGAGATACAATAAACCTGAAGTGAATCATCGGAATCTAAAACTGGACTCACAGAAGAGGTTCAAATCATAGAAAGTTTGAGAGTCAGTCCTCTTGTACTTATGTCGGCATTGTGCTTTTGAATTTATTTCGGATGCAATTTCTGTGTTTCATCCTCAATAAGAAGGTCCAAGGTATACAGGAAACCTGAAGTGAAGCATCGGAATCTAATGCTGGACTCACAGGAGAGGTTAAAATCATAGAAAGTGAGAGTCTCAGTCCTCTTTTACTTAAGTCGGCATTGTGCCTTTTGTATTAAATTCGGATGCAATTTCTGTGTTTCGTCGTCAATAAGAACGTCCAAGGTATACAGGAAACCTGGAGTGAAGCATCGGAATCTAAAACTGGACTCACAGGAGAGGATCAAATCATAGAAAGTGAGAGTGTCAGTCCTCTTGTACTTAAGTCGTTATTGTGCCTTTTGTATTAAATTCGGTTGCAATTTCTGAGTTTCATCGTCAATAAGGAGGTCCATGGTATACAGGAAACCTGAAGTGAAGCATCGGAATCTAAAACTGGACTCACAGGAGAGGATCAAATCATAGATAGTGAGAGTGTCAGTCCTCTTGTACTTAAGTCGCCATTGTGCCTTTTGTATAAAATCCGAATGCAATTTCTGTGTTTCATCGTCAATAAGAAGATCCAAGGTACACAGTGGACCTGAAGTGAAGCATCGGAATCTAAAAGTGGACTCACTGGAGAGGTTCAAGTCACAGAAAGTTAGAGTGTCAGTCCTTTTGTACATAAGTCGTCATTGTGCCTTTTGTATTAAATTCGGATGCAATTTCTGTGTTTCATCGCAATAAGATTTTCCAAGGGATACGGTAAACCTGAAGTGAAGCATCGGAATCTAAAACTGTACTCACAGGAGAGGTTCAAATCATAGAAAGTTAGAGTGTCGGTCCTCTTGTACTTATGCCGGCATTGTGCCTTTTGAATTTAATTCCGAAGCAATATCTGTGCTTCTTACTCAATAAGAAGGTCCAAGGAATACAGTAAACCTGAGGCGAAGCATTCGAATCTAAAACTGGGCTTACAGGAGAGGTTCAAATCATAGAAAGTTAGAACGTCTGAACTCTTGTACTTAAGTCAGCATTGTGCCTTTTGTTTAAATTCGGATGCAATTTCTGTGCTTCATCGTCAGTAAGAAGGTGCAAGTGATACAGCAGGCCTGAAGTGAAGCATCGGAATCTAAAACTTGACTCACAGGAGTTGTTCAAATCATAGAAAGTGAGAGTGTCAGTCCTCTTGTACTTAACTCAGCATTGTGCCTTTTGTATTAAACTCGGATGCAATTTCTGTGTTTCATCGTCAATAAGAACGTCCAAGGTATACACGAAACCTGAAGTCAAGCATCGGAATGTAAAACTGGACTCACAGGAGAGGTTTAAATCATAGAAAGTGAGAGTGTCTGTCCTCTTGTACTGAAGTCGGCCTTGTGCGTTTTGTATTAAATTGGGATGCAATTTCTGTGTTTCATCGACAATAAGAAAGTCCAACGGATACAGTAAACCTGAAGTGATTCATCGGAATCTAAAACTGGACTCACAGAAGAGGTTCAAATCATTGAAAGTTAGAGAGTCAGTCCTGTTGTACTTATGTCATCATTGTGCCTTTTGAATTTAATTCGGATACAATTTCTGTGTTTCATCGTCAATAAAGAGGTGCAAGGTATACAGGAAACCTGAAGTGAAGCATTGGAATCTAAAACTGGACTCACAGGAGAGGTTCAAATCGTAGAAAGTGAGAGTGTCAGTCCTCTTGTACTTAAGTCGGCGTTGTGCCTTTTGTATTAAATTCGGATGCAATTGCTGTGTTTCATCGTCAATAAGAAAGTCCAAGGGATACAGTAAACCTGAAGTAAATCATCGGAATCTAAAACTGGACTCACAGAAGAGGTTCAAATCTTAGAAAGGTAGAGAGTCAGTCCTCTTGTACTTATGTCGGCATTGTGCCTTTTGTATAAAAATTCGGATGCAATTTCTGTGTTTCATCGTCAATAAGAAGGTCCAAGTGATACAGTAGACCTGAAGTGACGCATCGGAACCTAAAACTGGACTCATAGGAGAGGTTAAAATCATAGAAAGTGAGAGTGTCAGTCCTCTGGTACTTAAGTCGGCATTGTGCCTTTTGTATTAAATTCGGATACAATTTCTGTGTTTCATCGTCAATAAGAAGGTCCAAGGGATGCAGTAAACCTGAAGTGAAGCATCGGAATCTAAAACTGGACCCACAGGAGAGGTTCAAATCATAGAAAGTGAGAGTGTCAGTCCTCTTGTACTTAAGTCGGCATTGTGCCTTTTGTATTAAATTCGGATGCAATTTCTGTGTTTCATCGTCAATAAGAAGGTCCAAGGTATACAGTAAACCTGAAGTGAAGCATCGGATTCTAAAACTGGACTCACAGGGGAGGTTCAATTCATAGAAAGTGAAAGTGTCAGTCCTCTTGTACTTAAGTCGGCATTGTGCCTTTTGTATTAAATTCGGACGCAATTACTGTGGTTCATCGTCAATAAGAATGTCCAAGGTATACAGGAAACCAGAAGTGAAGCATCGGAATCTAAAACTGGGCTCACAGGAGAGGTTCAAATCATAGAAAGTGAGAGTGTCTATCCTTTCGTACTTAAGTCGGCATTATGCCTTTTGTATTAAATTCGGATGCGATTCCTGTGTTTCATCGTCAATAAGAGGGACCAAGGGATACAGTAAACATGAAGTGAAGCATCGGAAACTAAAACTGGACTCACAGGAGAGGTTCAAATCATAGAAAGATAGAGTGTCAGTCCTCTTGTACTTAAGTCGGCATTGTGCCTTTTGAATTTAATTCCGATGCAATTTCTGTGCTTCATCGTCAAAAAGAAGGCCCTACGGATACAGTAGACCTGAAGTGAAAAATCGGAAACTGAAGCTGCACTCACAGGAGAGGTTCAAATCATAGAAAGTGAGATTGTCAGTCCTCTTGTACTTAAGTCGGCATTATGCCTTTTGTATTACATTCGGGTGCAATTTCTGTGGTTCATCGTCAATAAGAAGGTGCAAGTGATACAGTAGACCTGAAGTGAAGCATCGGAATCTAAAACTTGACTCACAATAGTTGTTCAAATCATAGAAATTGAGAGTGTCAGTCCTCTTGTACTTCAGTCAGCATTGTGCCTTTTTATTAAACTCGGATGCAATTTCTGTGTCTCATCGTCAATAAGAACGTCCAAGGTATATACGAAACCTGACGTCAAGCATCGGAATCTAAAACTGGACTCACAGGAGAGGTTCAAATCATAGAAAGTGAGAGTGTTATTCCTCTTGTACTTAAGACGGCCTTGTGCCTTTTGTATTAAATTCGGTTGCAATTTCTGTGTTTCATCGACAATAGGATAATCCAAGGGATACAGTAAACCTGAAGTGAATCATCGGAATCTAAAACTGGACTCACAGGAGAGTTTCAAATCATAGAAAGTGAGAGTGTCAGTCCTTCTGTACTTAAGTCAGCATTGTGCCTTTTTATTAAACTCGGATGCACTTTCTGTGTCTCATCGTCAATAAGAGCGTCCAAGGTATACACGAAACCTGAAGTCAAGCATCGGAATCTAAAACTGCACTCACAGGAGAGGTTCAAATCATAGAAAGTGAGAGTGTCAGTCCTCTTGTACTTAAGTCGGCCTTGTGCCTTTTGTATTAAATTCTAATGCAATTTCTGTGTTTCATCGGCAATAAGAAAGTCCAAAGGATACAGTGAACCTGAAGTGAATCATCGGAATCTAAAACTGGACTCACAGAAGAGGTTCAAATCATAGAAAGTTAGAGAGTCAGTCCTCTTGTACTTATGTCGGCATTGTGCCTTTTGAATTTAATTCGGATACAATATCTGTGTTTCATCGTCAATAAGAAGGTGCAAGGTATACAGGAAACCTGAAGTGAAGCTTTGGAATCTAAAACTGGACTCACAGGAGAGGTTCAAATCATAGAAAGTGAGAGTGTCAGTCCTCTATTCCTTAAGTCGGCATTGTGCCTTTTGTATTAAATTCGTATGCAATTTCTGTGTTTCATCGTCAATAAGAAGGTCCAAGGTATACAGGAAATCTGAAGTGAAGCATCGGAATCTAAAACTGGACTCACAGGAGAGGTTCAAATCATAGAAAGTGAGAGTGTCAGTCCTCGTGTACTTATGTCGGCTTTGTGCCTTTTGTATTAAATTCGGATGCGATTTCTGCGTTTCATCGTCTATAAGAAGGTCCAAAGAATACACGAAACCTGAAGTCAAGCATCGGAAACTAAAACTAGACTCACAGGAGAGGTTCAAATCATTGAAATGAGAGTGTCAGTCCTCTTGAACTTAAGTCGGCATTGTGCCTTTTGTATTAAATTCGGATGCAATTTCTGTGTTTCATCGTCAATATGAAGGTCCAAGGGATACAGTACACCTGAAGTGAAGCATCAGAATCTAAAACTGGACTCACAGGAGAGGTTCAAATCATAGAAAGTGAGAGTGTCAGTCCTCTTGTACTTAAGTCGGCATTGTGCTTTTTGTATTAAATTTGGATACAATTTCTGTGATTCATTGTTAATAAGAAGCTCCAAGGGATACAGTAAACCTGAAGTGAAGCATCGGAATCTAAAACTGGACTCACAGGAGAGGTTCAAATGATAGAAAGTGAGAGTGTCAGTCCTCTTGTACTTAAGTCGGCATTGTGCCTTTTGTATTAAATTTGGATGCAATTTCTGTGTTTCATCGTCAATAAGATGGTCCAAGGTATACAGTAAACCTGAAGTGAAGCATCGGAATCTAAAACTGGACTCAATGGGGAGGTTCAATTCATAGAAAGTGAAAGTGTCAGTCCTCTTTTCCATAAGTCGGCATTGTGCCTTTTGTATTAAATTCGGATGCAATTTCTGTGTTTCATCGTCAATAAGAAGGTCCAAGGGATACAGTAGACCTGAAGTGAAGCATCGGAATCTAAAACTGGACTCATAGGAGAGGTTCAAATCATAGAAAGTGAGAGTGTCAGTCCTCTTGTACTTAAGTCGGCATTGTGCCTTTTGTATTAAATTCGGATGCAATTGCTGTGTTTCATCGTCAATAAGAAGGTCCAAGGTATACAGTAAACCTGAGGTGAGGCATCGGAATCTAAAACTGGACTAACAGGAGAGGTTCAAATCATAGAAAGTGAGAGTGTCAGTCCTCTTGTACTTAAGTTGGCATTGTGAATTTTGTATTAGCATCAGATACAATTTCTGTGTTTCATCGTCAATAAGAAGGTCCAAGGGATACAGTAAACCTGAAGTGAAGCATCGGAATCTAAAACTGGACTCACAGGAGAGGTTCAACTCATAGAAAGTGAGAGTGTCAGTCCTCTTGTTCGTAAGTCGGCATTGTGCCTTTTGTATTAAATTCGGATGCAGTTTCTGTGTTTCATCGTCAATAAGAAGGTCCAAGGTATACAGTAAACCTGAAGTGAAGCATCGGAATCTAAAACTGGATTCACAGGAGAGGTTCAAATCATAGAAAGGTAGAGTGTCAGTCCTCTTGTACGTAAGCCGGCATTGTGAGTTTTGAATTTAATTCCGATGCAATTTCTGAGCTTCATCGTCAAAAGGAAGGTCCAACGGATACAGTAAACCTGAAGTAAAAAATCGGAATCTAAAACTGGACTCACAGGAGCGGTTCAAATCATAGAAAGTGAGAGTGTCGGTCCTCTTGTACTTAAGTCGGCATTATGCCTTTTGTATTAAATTCGGATGCAATTTCTGTGTTTCATCGTCATTAAGAAGGTCCAAGGTATACAGTAAACCTGAAGTGAAGCATCGGAATCTAAAACTGGACTCACAGGGGAGGTTCAATTCATAGAATGTGAAAGTGTCAGTCTTCTTGTACTTAAGTCGGCATTGTGCCTTTTCAATTTTATTCCGATGCAATTTCTTTGTTTCATCGGCAATAAGAACGTCCAAGGTATACACGAAACCTGAAGTCAAGGATCGGAATCTGAAACTGGCCTCACAGGAGGTGTTCAAATCATAGAAAGTGAGAGTGTCAGTCCAGTTGTACTTAAGTTTTCATTGTGCATTTTGTATTAAATTCGGATGCAATTTCTGTGTTTCATCGTCAATAAGAACGTCCATGGTGTACACGAATCCTGAAGTCAAGCATCAGAAACTAAAACTGGACTCACAGGAGAGATTCAAATCATAGAAAGTGAGAGTGTCAGTCCTCTTGTACTTAAGTCGGCATTGTGCCTTTTGTATTGAATTCGGATGCAATTTCTGTGTTTCATCGTCAATAAGAAAGTCCAAGGGATACAGTAAACCTGAAGTGAATCATCCGAATCTAAAACTGGTCTCACAGAAGAGGTTCAAATCATAGAAAGTTAGAGAGTCAGTCCTCTTGTACTTATGTCGGCATTGTGAGTTTTGAATTTAATTCGGATGCAATTTCTGTGTTTCATCGTCAATAAGAAGGTCCAAGGTATACAGTAAACCTGAAGTGAGGCATCGGAATCTAAAACTGGACTAACACGAGAGGTTCAAATCATAGAAAGTGAGAGTGTCAGTCCTCTTGTACTTAAGTCGGCATTGTGACTTTTGTATTAGCATCAGATACAATTTCTGTGTTTCATCGTCAATAAGAAGGTCCAAGGGATACAGTAAACCTGAAGTGAAGCATCGGAATCTAAAACTGGTCTCACAGGAGAGGTTCAACTCATAGAAAGTGAGAGTGTCAGTCCTCTTGTTCGTAAGTCGGCATTGTGCCTTTTGTATTAAATTCGGATGCAATTTCTGTGTTTCATCGTCAATAAGAAGGTCCAAGGTATACAGTAAACCTGAAGTGAAGCATCGGAATCTAAAACTGGGCTCACAGGAGAGGTTCAAATCATAGAAAAGTAGAGTGTCAGTCCTCTTGTACTTAAGCCGGCATTGTGCCTTTTGAATTTAATTCCGATGCAATTTCTGAGCTTCATCGTCAAAAGGAAGGTCCAACGGATACAGTAAACCTGCAGTAAAAAATCGGAATCTAAAACTGGACTCACAGGAGCGGTTCAAATCATAGAAAGTGAGAGTGTCAGTCCTCTTGTACTTAAGTCGGCATTATGCCTTTTGTATTAAATTCGGATGCAATTTCTGTGTTTCATCGTCATTAAGTAGGTCCAAGGTATACAGTAAACCTGAAGTGAAGCATCGGAATCTAAAACTGGACTCACAGGGTAGGTTCAATTCATAGAAAGTGAAAGTGTCAGTCCTCTTGTACTTAAGTCGGCATTGTGCCTTTTGTATTAAATTCGGATGCAATTGCTGTGTTTCATCGTCAATATGAAGGTCCATGGTATACAGTAAACCTGAAGTGAAGCATCGGAACCTAAAACTGGACTCACAGGAGACGTTCAAATCATAGAAAGGTAGAGTGTCAGTCCTCTTGTACTTAAGTCGGCATTGTGCATTTTGAATTTAATTCCGATGCAATTTCTCTGTTTCATCGTCAATAAGAAGGTCCAAGGTATACAGGAAACCAGAAGTGAACCATCGGAATCTAAAACTGGGCTCACAGGAGAGGTTCAAATCATAGAAATTGAGAGTGTCTATCCTCTCGTACTTATGTCGGCATTATGCCTTTTGTATTACATTCGGATGCGAGTTCTGTGTTTCATCGTCAATATGAGGGTCCAAGGGATACAGTAAACCTGAAGTGAAGCATCGGAATCTAAAACTGGACTCACAGGAGAGGTTCAAATCATAGAAAGTGTGAGTGTCACTCCTCTTGTACTTAAGTCGGCATTGAGCCTTTTGTATTACATTCGGATAAAATTTCTGTGTTTCATCGTCAATAAGAAGGTCTAAGGGATACAGTAAACCTGAAGTGAAGCATCGGAAACTAAAACTGGACTCACAGGAGAGGTTCAAATCATAGCAAGTGAGAGTGTCAGTCCTCTTGTACTGAAGTCGGCATTGTGCCGTTTGTATTAAATTCTAATGCAATTTCTGTGTTTCATCGTCAATAAGGAGGTCTAAGGTATACAGTAAACCTGAAGTGAAGCATCGGAATCTAAAGCTGGACTCACAGGGGAGGTTCAATTCATAGAAAGTGAAAGTGTCAGTCCTCTTGTACTTAAGTCGGCATTGTGCCTTTTGTATTAAATTCTGATGCAATTGCTGTGTTTCATCGTCAACAAGAAAGTCCAATGGATACAGTAAACCTGAAGTGAATCATCGGAAACTAAAACTGGACTTAAAGAAGAGGTTCAAATCATAGAAAGTTAGAGAGTCAGTCCTCTTGTACTTGTGTCGGCATTGTGCCTTTTGAATTTAATTCGGATATAATTTCTGTGTTTCATCGCCAATAAGAAGGTGCAAGATATACAGGATACCTGAGGTGAAGCATCGGAATCTAAAACTGGACTCACAGGAGAGGTTCAAGTCATAGAAAGTGAGAGTGTCGGTCCTCTTTTCCTTAAGTCGGCATTGTGCCTTTTGTATTAAATTCGGATGCAATTTCTGTGTTTCATCGTCAATAAGAAGGTCCAAGGTAAACAGGAAACCTGCAGTGAAGCATCGGAATCTACAACTGGACTCACAGGAGAGGTTCAAATCATAGAAAGTGAGAGTGTCAGTCCTCTTGTACTTAAGTCGGCGTTGTGCCTTTTGTATTAAATTCGGATGCAATTTCTGTGTTTCATCGTCAATAAGAAGGTCCAAAGTATACACGAAACCTAAAGTCAAGCATCGGAAACTAAAACTGGACTCACAGGAGAGGTTCAAATCATTGAAAGTGAGAGAGTCAGTCCTCTTGAACTTCAGTCGGCATTGTGCCTTTTGTATTAAATTCGGATGCAATTTCTGTGTTTCATCGTCAATAAGAAGGTCCAAGGGATACAGTTAACCTGAAGTGAAGCATCGGAATCTAAAACTGGACTCACAGGAGAGGTTCAAATCATAGAAAGTGAGAGTGTCAGTCCTTTTGTACTTAAGTACTCATTGTGCCTTTTGTATTAAATTCGGTTGCAATTGCTGTGTTTCATCGTCAATAAGAAAGTCCAAGGGGTACAGTAAACCTGACGTGAATCATCGGAATCTAAAACTGGACTCACAGAAGAGGTTAAATCATAGAAAGTTAGAGAGTCAGTTCTCTTGTACTTATGTCGGCATTGTGCATTTTGAATTTAATTCGGATGCAATTTCTGTGTTTCATCGTCAATAAGATGGTCCAAGGTATACAGTAAACCTGAAGTGAAGCATCGGAATCTAAAACTGGACTCAATGGGGAGGTTCAATTCATAGAAAGTGAAAGTGTCAGTCCTCTTTTCCATAAGTCGGCATTGTGCCTCTTGTATTAAATTCGGATGCAATTTCTGTGTTTCATCGTCAATAAGAAGGTCCAAGGGATACAGTAGACCTGAAGTGAAGCATCGGAATCTAAAACTGGACTCATAGGAGAGGTTCAAATCATAGAAAGTGAGAGTGTCAGTCCTCTTGTACTTAAGTCGGCATTGTGCCTTTTGTATTAAATTCGGATGCAATTGCTGTGTTTCATCGTCAATAAGAAGGTCCAAGGTATACAGTAAACCTGAGGTGAGGCATCGGAATCTAAAACTGGACTAACAGGAGAGGTTCAAATCATAGAAAGTGAGAGTGTCAGTCCTCTTGTACTTAAGTCGGCATTGTGAATTTTGTATTAGCATCAGATACAATTTCTGTGTTTCATCGTCAATAAGAAGGTCCAAGGGATACAGTAAACCTGAAGTGAAGCATCGGAATCTAAAACTGGACTCACAGGAGAGGTTCAACTCATAGAAAGTGAGAGTGTCAGTCCTCTTGTTCGTAAGTCGGCATTGTGCCTTTTGTATTAAATTCGGATGCAATTTCTGTGTTTCATCGTCAATAAGAAGGTCCAAGGTATACAGTAAACCTGAAGTGAAGCATCGGAATCTAAAACTGGATTCACAGGAGAGGTTCAAATCATAGAAAGGTAGAGTGTCAGTCCTCTTGTACTTAAGCCGGCATTGTGCCTTTTGAATTTAATTCCGATGCAATTTCTGAGCTTCATCGTCAAAAGGAAGGTCCAACGGATACAGTAAACCTGAGGTAAAAAATCGGAATCTAAAACTGGACTCACAGGAGCGGTTCAAATCATAGAAAGTGAGAGTGTCAGTCCTCTTGTACTTAAGTCGGCATTATGCCTTTTGTATTAAATTCGGATGCAATTTCTGTGTTTCATCGTCATTAAGAAGGTCCAAGGTATACAGTAAACCTGAAGTGAAGCATCGGAATCTAAAACTGGACTCACAGGGGAGGTTCAATTCATAGAATGTGAAAGTGTCAGTCTTCTTGTACTTAAGTCGGCATTGTGCCTTTTCAGTTTTATTCCGATGCAATTTCTTTGTTTCATCGTCAATAAGAACGTCCAAGGTATACACGAAACCTGAAGTCAAGCATCGGAATCTGAAACTGGCCTCACAGGAGGTGTTCAAATCATAGAAAGTGAGAGTGTCAGTCCTGTTGTACTTAAGTTTTCATTGTGCATTTTGTATTAAATTCGGATGCAATTTCTGTGTTTCATCGTCAATAAGAACGTCCATGGTGTACACGAATCCTGAAGTCAAGCATCAGAAACTAAAACTGGACTCACAGGAGAGGTTCAAATCATAGAAAGTGAGAGTGTCAGTCCTCTTGTACTTAAGTCGGCATTGTGCCTTTTGTATTGAATTCGGATGCAATTTCTGTGTTTCATCGTCAATAAGAAAGTCCAAGGGATACAGTAAACCTGAAGTGAATCATCCGAATCTAAAACTGGTCTCACAGAAGAGGTTCAAATCATAGAAAGTTAGAGAGTCAGTCCTCTTGTACTTATGACGGCATTGTGAGTTTTGAATTTAATTCGGATGCAATTTCTGTGTTTCATCGTCAATAAGAAGGTCCAAGGTATACAGTAAACCTGAAGTGAGGCATCGGAATCTAAAACTGGACTAACAGGAGAGGTTCAAATCATAGAAAGTGAGAGTGTCAGTCCTCTTGTACTTAAGTCGGCATTGTGACTTTTGTATTAGCATCAGATACAATTTCTGTGTTTCATCGTCAATAAGAAGGTCCAAGGGATACAGTAAACCTGAAGTGAAGCATCGGAATCTAAAACTGGTCTCACAGGAGAGGTTCAACTCATAGAAAGTGAGAGTGTCAGTCCTCTTGTTCGTAAGTCGGCATTGTGCCTTTTGTATTAAATTCGGATGCAATTTCTGTGTTTCATCGTCAATAAGAAGGTCCAAGGTATACAGTAAACCTGAAGTGAAGCATCGGAATCTAAAACTGGACTCACAGGAGAGGTTCAAATCATAGAAAAGTAGAGTGTCAGTCCTCTTGTACTTAAGCCGGCATTGTGCCTTTTGAATTTAATTCCGATGCAATTTCTGAGCTTCATCGTCAAAAGGAAGGTCCAACGGATACAGTAAACCTGCAGTAAAAAATCGGAATCTAAAACTGGACTCACAGGAGCGGTTCAAATCATAGAAAGTGAGAGTGTCAGTCCTCTTGTACTTAAGTCGGCATTATGCCTTTTGTATTAAATTCGGATGCAATTTCTGTGTTTCATAGTCATTAAGAAGGTCCAAGGTATACAGTAAACCTGAAGTGAAGCATCGGAATCTAAAACTGGACTCACAGGGTAGGTTCAATTCATAGAAAGTGAAAGTGTCAGTCCTCTTGTACTTAAGTCGGCATTGTGCCTTTTGTATTAAATTCGGATGCAATTGCTGTGTTTCATCGTCAATATGAAGGTCCATGGTATACAGTAAACCTGAAGTGAAGCATCGGAACCTAAAACTGGACTCACAGGAGACGTTCAAATCATAGAAAGGTAGAGTGTCAGTCCTCTTGTACTTAAGTCGGCATTGTGCATTTTGAATTTAATTCCGATGCAATTTCTCTGTTTCATCGTCAATAAGAAGATCCAAGGTATACAGGAAACCAGAAGTGAACCATCGGAATCTAAAACTGGGCTCACAGGAGAGGTTCAAATCATAGAAATTGAGAGTGTCTATCCTCTCGTACTTATGTCGGCATTATGCCTTTTGTATTACATTCGGATGCGAGTTCTGTGTTTCATCGTCAATATGAGGGTCCAAGGGATACAGTAAACCTGAAGTGAAGCATCGGAATCTAAAACTGGACTCACAGGAGAGGTTCAAATCATAGAGAGTGTGAGTGTCACTCCTCTTGTACTTAAGTCGGCATTGTGCCTTTTGTATAACATTCGGATAAAATTTCTGTGTTTCATCGTCAATAAGAAGGTCCAAGGGATACAGTAAACCTGAAGTGAAGCATCGGAATCTAAAACTGGACTCACAGGAGAGGTTCAAATCATAGAAAGTGAGAGTGTCAGTCCTCTTGTACTGAAGTCGGCATTGTGCCGTTTGTATTAAATTCTAATGCAATTTCTGTGTTTCATCGTCAATAAGGAGGTCCAAGGTATACAGTAAACCTGAAGTGAAGCATCGGAATCTAAAGCTGGACTCACAGGGGAGGTTCAATTCATAGAAAGTGAAAGTGTCAGTCCTCTTGTACTTAAGTCGGCATTGTGCCTTTTGTATTAAATTCTGATGCAATTGCTGTGTTTCATCGTCAACAAGAAAGTCCAATGGATACAGTAAACCTGAAGTGAATCATCGGAAACTAAAACTGGACTTAAAGAAGAGGTTCAAATCATAGAAAGTTAGAGAGTCAGTCCTCTTGTACTTGTGTCGGCATTGTGCCTTTTGAATTTAATTCGGATATAATTTCTGTGTTTCATCGCCAATAAGAAGGTGCAAGATATACAGGATACCTGAGGTGAAGCATCGGAATCTAAAACTGGACTCACAGGAGAGGTTCAAGTCATAGAAAGTGAGAGTGTCGGTCCTCTTTTCCTTAAGTCGGCATTGTGCCTTTTGTATTAAATTCGGATGCAATTTCTGTGTTTCATCGTCAATAAGAAGGTCCAAGGTAAACAGGAAACCTGCAGTGAAGCATCGGAATCTACAACTGGACTCACAGGAGAGGTTCAAATCATAGAAAGTGAGAGTGTCAGTCCTCTTGTACTTAAGTCGGCGTTGTGCCTTTTGTATTAAATTCGGATGCAATTTCTGTGTTTCATCGTCAATAAGAAGGTCCAAAGTATACACGAAACCTAAAGTCAAGCATCGGAAACTAAAACTGGACTCACAGGAGAGGTTCAAATCATTGAAAGTGAGGGAGTCAGTCCTCTTGAACTTCAGTCGGCATTGTGCCTTTTGTATTAAATTCGGATGCAATTTCTGTGTTTCATCGTCAATAAGAAGGTCCAAGGGATACAGTTAACCTGAAGTGAAGCATCGGAATCTAAAACTGGACTCACAGGAGAGGTTCAAATCATAGAAAGTGAGAGTGTCAGTCCTCTTGTACTTAAGTACGCATTGTGCCTTTTGTATTAAATTCGGTTGCAATTGCTGTGTTTCATCGTCAATAAGAAAGTCCAAGGGGTACAGTAAACCTGACGTGAATCATCGGAATCTAAAACTGGACTCACAGAAGAGGTTAAATCATAGAAAGTTAGAGAGTCAGTTCTCTTGTACTTATGTCGGCATTGTGCCTTTTGAATTTAATTCGGATGCAATTTCTGTGTTTCATTGTCAATAAGATGGTCCAAGGTATACAGTAAACCTGAAGTGAAGCATCGGAATCTAAAACTGGACTCAATGGGGAGGTTCAATTCATAGAAAGTGAAAGTGTCAGTCCTCTTTTCCATAAGTCGGCATTGTGCCTCTTGTATTAAATTCGGATGCAATTTCTGTGTTTCATCGTCAATAAGAAGGTCCAAGGGATACAGTAGACCTGAAGTGAAGCATCGGAATCTAAAACTGGACTCATAGGGGAGGTTCAAATCATAGAAAGTGAGAGTGTCAGTCCTCTTGTACTTAAGTCGGCATTGTGCCTTTTGTATTAAATTCGGATGCAATTGCTGTGTTTCATCGTCAATAAGAAGGTCCAAGGTATACAGTAAACCTGAGGTGAGGCATCGGAATCTAAAACTGGACTAACAGGAGAGGTTCAAATCATAGAAAGTGAGAGTGTCAGTCCTCTTGTACTTAAGTCGGCATTGTGAATTTTGTATTAGCATCAGATACAATTTCTGTGTTTCATCGTCAATAAGAAGGTCCAAGGGATACAGTAAACCTGAAGTGAAGCATCGGAATCTAAAACTGGACTCACAGGAGAGGTTCAACTCATAGAAAGTGAGAGTGTCAGTCCTCTTGTTCGTAAGTCGGCATTGTGCCTTTTGTATTAAATTCGGATGCAATTTCTGTGTTTCATCGTCAATAAGAAGGTCCAAGGTATACAGTAAACCTGAAGTGAAGCATCGGAATCTAAAACTGGATTCACAGGAGAGGTTCAAATCATAGAAAGGTAGAGTGTCAGTCCTCTTGTACTTAAGCCGGCATTGTGCCTTTTGAATTTAATTCCGATGCAATTTCTGAGCTTCATCGTCAAAAGGAAGGTCCAACGGATACAGTAAACCTGAAGTAAAAAATCGGAATCTAAAACTGGACTCACAGGAGCGGTTCAAATCATAGAAAGTGAGAGTGTCAGTCCTCTTGTACTTAAGTCGGCATTATGCCTTTTGTATTAAATTCGGATGCAATTTCTGTGTTTCATCGTCATTAAGAAGGTCCAAGGTATACAGTAAACCTGAAGTGAAGCATCGGAATCTAAAACTGGACTCACAGGGGAGGTTCAATTCATAGAATGTGAAAGTGTCAGTCTTCTTGTACTTAAGTCGGCATTGTGCCTTTTCAGTTTTATTCCGATGCAATTTCTTTGTTTCATCGTCAATAAGAACGTCCAAGGTATACACGAAACCTGAAGTCAAGCATCGGAATCTGAAACTGGCCTCACAGGAGGTGTTCAAATCATAGAAAGTGAGAGTGTCAGTCCTGTTGTTCTTAAGTTTTCATTGTGCATTTTGTATTAAATTCGGATGCAATTTCTGTGTTTCATCGTCAATAAGAACGTCCATGGTGTACACGAATCCTGAAGTCAAGCATCAGAAACTAAAACTGGACTCACAGGAGAGGTTCAAATCATAGAAAGTGAGAGTGTCAGTCCTCTTGTACTTAAGTCGGCATTGTGCCTTTTGTATTGAATTCGGATGCAATTTCTGTGTTTCATCGTCAATAAGAAAGTCCAAGGGATACAGTAAACCTGAAGTGAATCATCCGAATCTAAAACTGGTCTCACAGAAGAGGTTCAAATCATAGAAAGTTAGAGAGTCAGTCCTCTTGTACTTATGACGGCATTGTGAGTTTTGAATTTAATTCGGATGCAATTTCTGTGTTTCATCGTCAATAAGAAGGTCCAAGGTATACAGTAAACCTGAAGTGAGGCATCGGAATCTAAAACTGGACTAACAGGAGAGGTTCAAATCATAGAAAGTGAGAGTGTCAGTCCTCTTGTACTTAAGTCGGCATTGTGACTTTTGTATTAGCATCAGATACAATTTCTGTGTTTCATCGTCAATAAGAAGGTCCAAGGGATACAGTAAACCTGAAGTGAAGCATCGGAATCTAAAACTGGTCTCACAGGAGAGGTTCAACTCATAGAAAGTGAGAGTGTCAGTCCTCTTGTTCGTAAGTCGGCATTGTGCCTTTTGTATTAAATTCGGATGCAATTTCTGTGTTTCATCGTCAATAAGAAGGTCCAAGGTATACAGTAAACCTGAAGTGAAGCATCGGAATCTAAAACTGGACTCACAGGAGAGGTTCAAATCATAGAAAAGTAGAGTGTCAGTCCTCTTGTACTTAAGCCGGCATTGTGCCTTTTGAATTTAATTCCGATGCAATTTCTGAGCTTCATCGTCAAAAGGAAGGTCCAACGGATACAGTAAACCTGCAGTAAAAAATCGGAATCTAAAACTGGACTCACAGGAGCGGTTCAAATCATAGAAAGTGAGAGTGTCAGTCCTCTTGTACTTAAGTCGGCATTATGCCTTTTGTATTAAATTCGGATGCAATTTCTGTGTTTCATAGTCATTAAGAAGGTCCAAGGTATACAGTAAACCTGAAGTGAAGCATCGGAATCTAAAACTGGACTCACAGGGTAGGTTCAATTCATAGAAAGTGAAAGTGTCAGTCCTCTTGTACTTAAGTCGGCATTGTGCCTTTTGTATTAAATTCGGATGCAATTGCTGTGTTTCATCGTCAATATGAAGGTCCATGGTATACAGTAAACCTGAAGTGAAGCATCGGAACCTAAAACTGGACTCACAGGAGACGTTCAAATCATAGAAAGGTAGAGTGTCAGTCCTCTTGTACTTAAGTCGGCATTGTGCATTTTGAATTTAATTCCGATGCAATTTCTCTGTTTCATCGTCAATAAGAAGATCCAAGGTATACAGGAAACCAGAAGTGAACCATCGGAATCTAAAACTGGGCTCACAGGAGAGGTTCAAATCATAGAAATTGAGAGTGTCTATCCTCTCGTACTTATGTCGGCATTATGCCTTTTGTATTACATTCGGATGCGAGTTCTGTGTTTCATCGTCAATATGAGGGTCCAAGGGATACAGTAAACCTGAAGTGAAGCATCGGAATCTAAAACTGGACTCACAGGAGAGGTTCAAATCATAGAGAGTGTGAGTGTCACTCCTCTTGTACTTAAGTCGGCATTGTGCCTTTTGTATAACATTCGGATAAAATTTCTGTGTTTCATCGTCAATAAGAAGGTCCAAGGGATACAGTAAACCTGAAGTGAAGCATCGGAATCTAAAACTGGACTCACAGGAGAGGTTCAAATCATAGAAAGTGAGAGTGTCAGTCCTCTTGTACTGAAGTCGGCATTGTGCCGTTTGTATTAAATTCTAATGCAATTTCTGTGTTTCATCGTCAATAAGGAGGTCCAAGGTATACAGTAAACCTGAAGTGAAGCATCGGAATCTAAAGCTGGACTCACAGGGGAGGTTCAATTCATAGAAAGTGAAAGTGTCAGTCCTCTTGTACTTAAGTCGGCATTGTGCCTTTTGTATTAAATTCTGATGCAATTGCTGTGTTTCATCGTCAACAAGAAAGTCCAATGGATACAGTAAACCTGAAGTGAATCATCGGAAACTAAAACTGGACTTAAAGAAGAGGTTCAAATCATAGAAAGTTAGAGAGTCAGTCCTCTTGTACTTGTGTCGGCATTGTGCCTTTTGAATTTAATTCGGATATAATTTCTGTGTTTCATCGCCAATAAGAAGGTGCAAGATATACAGGATACCTGAGGTGAAGCATCGGAATCTAAAACTGGACTCACAGGAGAGGTTCAAGTCATAGAAAGTGAGAGTGTCGGTCCTCTTTTCCTTAAGTCGGCATTGTGCCTTTTGTATTAAATTCGGATGCAATTTCTGTGTTTCATCGTCAATAAGAAGGTCCAAGGTAAACAGGAAACCTGCAGTGAAGCATCGGAATCTACAACTGGACTCACAGGAGAGGTTCAAATCATAGAAAGTGAGAGTGTCAGTCCTCTTGTACTTAAGTCGGCGTTGTGCCTTTTGTATTAAATTCGGATGCAATTTCTGTGTTTCATCGTCAATAAGAAGGTCCAAAGTATACACGAAACCTAAAGTCAAGCATCGGAAACTAAAACTGGACTCACAGGAGAGGTTCAAATCATTGAAAGTGAGAGAGTCAGTCCTCTTGAACTTCAGTCGGCATTGTGCCTTTTGTATTAAATTCGGATGCAATTTCTGTGTTTCATCGTCAATAAGAAGGTCCAAGGGATACAGTTAACCTGAAGTGAAGCATCGGAATCTAAAACTGGACTCACAGGAGAGGTTCAAATCATAGAAAGTGAGAGTGTCAGTCCTCTTGTACTTAAGTACGCATTGTGCCTTTTGTATTAAATTCGGTTGCAATTGCTGTGTTTCATCGTCAATAAGAAAGTCCAAGGGGTACAGTAAACCTGACGTGAATCATCGGAATCTAAAACTGGACTCACAGAAGAGGTTAAATCATAGAAAGTTAGAGAGTCAGTTCTCTTGTACTTATGTCGGCATTGTGCCTTTTGAATTTAATTCGGATGCAATTTCTGTGTTTCATTGTCAATAAGATGGTCCAAGGTATACAGTAAACCTGAAGTGAAGCATCGGAATCTAAAACTGGACTCAATGGGGAGGTTCAATTCATAGAAAGTGAAAGTGTCAGTCCTCTTTTCCATAAGTCGGCATTGTGCCTTTTGTATTAAATTCGGATGCAATTTCTGTGTTTCATCGTCAATAAGAAGGTCCAAGGGATACAGTAGACCTGAAGTGAAGCATCGGAATCTAAAACTGGACTCATAGGAGAGGTTCAAATCATAGAAAGTGAGAGTGTCAGTCCTCTTGTACTTAAGTCGGCATTGTGCCTTTTGTATTAAATTCGGATGCAATTGAGGTGTTTCATCGTCAATAAGAAGGTCCAAGGTATACAGTAAACCTGAGGTGAGGCATCGGAATCTAAAACTGGACTAACAGGAGAGGTTCAAATCATAGAAAGTGAGAGTGTCAGTCCTCTTGTACTTAAGTCGGCATTGTGAATTTTGTATTAGCATCAGATACAATTTCTGTGTTTCATCGTCAATAAGAAGGTCCAAGGGATACAGTAAACCTGAAGTGAAGCATCGGAATCTAAAACTGGACTCACAGGAGAGGTTCAACTCATAGAAAGTGAGAGTGTCAGTCCTCTTGTTCGTAAGTCGGCATTGTGCCTTTTGTATTAAATTCGGATGCAATTTCTGTGTTTCATCGTCAATAAGAAGGTCCAAGGTATACAGTAAACCTGAAGTGAAGCATCGGAATCTAAAACTGGATTCACAGGAGAGGTTCAAATCATAGAAAGGTAGAGTGTCAGTCCTCTTGTACTTAAGCCGGCATTGTGCCTTTTGAATTTAATTCCGATGCAATTTCTGAGCTTCATCGTCAAAAGGAAGGTCCAACGGATACAGTAAACCTGAAGTAAAAAATCGGAATCTAAAACTGGACTCACAGGAGCGGTTCAAATCATAGAAAGTGAGAGTGTCAGTCCTCTTGTACTTAAGTCGGCATTATGCCTTTTGTATTAAATTCGGATGCAATTTCTGTGTTTCATCGTCATTAAGAAGGTCCAAGGTATACAGTAAACCTGAAGTGAAGCATCGGAATCTAAAACTGGACTCACAGGGGAGGTTCAATTCATAGAATGTGAAAGTGTCAGTCTTCTTGTACTTAAGTCGGCATTGTGCCTTTTCAGTTTTATTCCGATGCAATTTCTTTGTTTCATCGTCAATAAGAACGTCCAAGGTATACACGAAACCTGAAGTCAAGCATCGGAATCTGAAACTGGCCTCACAGGAGGTGTTCAAATCATAGAAAGTGAGAGTGTCAGTCCTGTTGTACTTAAGTTTTCATTGTGCATTTTGTATTAAATTCGGATGCAATTTCTGTGTTTCATCGTCAATAAGAACGTCCATGGTGTACACGAATCCTGAAGTCAAGCATCAGAAACTAAAACTGGACTCACAGGAGAGGTTCAAATCACAGAAAGTGAGAGTGTCAGTCCTCTTGTACTTAAGTCGGCATTGTGCCTTTTGTATTGAATTCGGATGCAATTTCTGTGTTTCATCGTCAATAAGAAAGTCCAAGGGATACAGTAAACCTGAAGTGAGTCATCCGAATCTAAAACTGGTCTCACAGAAGAAGTTCAAATCATAGAAAGTTAGAGAGTCAGTCCTCTTGTACTTATGACGGCATTGTGAGTTTTGAATTTAATTCGGATGCAATTTCTGTGTTTCATCGTCAATAAGAAGGTCCAAGGTATACAGTAAACCTGAAGTGAGGCATCGGAATCTAAAACTGGACTAACAGGAGAGGTTCAAATCATAGAAAGTGAGAGTGTCAGTCCTCTTGTACTTAAGTCGGCATTGTGACTTTTGTATTAGCATCAGATACAATTTCTGTGTTTCATCGTCAATAAGAAGGTCCAAGGGATACAGTAAACCTGAAGTGAAGCATCGGAATCTAAAACTGGTCTCACAGGAGAGGTTCAACTCATAGAAAGTGAGAGTGTCAGTCCTCTTGTTCGTAAGTCGGCATTGTGCCTTTTGTATTAAATTCGGATGCAATTTCTGTGTTTCATCGTCAATAAGAAGGTCCAAGGTATACAGTAAACCTGAAGTGAAGCATCGGAATCTAAAACTGGACTCACAGGAGAGGTTCAAATCATAGAAAAGTAGAGTGTCAGTCCTCTTGTACTTAAGCCGGCATTGTGCCTTTTGAATTTAATTCCGATGCAATTTCTGAGCTTCATCGTCAAAAGGAAGGTCCAACGGATACAGTAAACCTGCAGTAAAAAATCGGAATCTAAAACTGGACTCACAGGAGCGGTTCAAATCATAGAAAGTGAGAGTGTCAGTCCTCTTGTACTTAAGTCGGCATTATGCCTTTTGTATTAAATTCGGATGCAATTTCTGTGTTTCATAGTCATTAAGAAGGTCCAAGGAATACAGTAAACCTGAAGTGAAGCATCGGAATCTAAAACTGGACTCACAGGGTAGGTTCAATTCATAGAAAGTGAAAGTGTCAGTCCTCTTGTACTTAAGTCGGCATTGTGCCTTTTGTATTAAATTCGGATGCAATTGCTGTGTTTCATCGTCAATATGAAGGTCCATGGTATACAGTAAACCTGAAGTGAAGCATCGGAACCTAAAACTGGACTCACAGGAGACGTTCAAATCATAGAAAGGTAGAGTGTCAGTCCTCTTGTACTTAAGTCGGCATTGTGCATTTTGAATTTAATTCCGATGCAATTTCTCTGTTTCATCGTCAATAAGAAGGTCCAAGGTATACAGGAAACCAGAAGTGAACCATCGGAATCTAAAACTGGGCTCACAGGAGAGGTTCAAATCATAGAAATTGAGAGTGTCTATCCTCTCGTACTTATGTCGGCATTATGCCTTTTGTATTACATTCGGATGCGAGTTCTGTGTTTCATCGTCAATATGAGGGTCCAAGGGATACAGTAAACCTGAAGTGAAGCATCGGAATCTAAAACTGGACTCACAGGAGAGGTTCAAATCATAGAGAGTGTGAGTGTCACTCCTCTTGTACTTAAGTCGGCATTGTGCCTTTTGTATTACATTCGGATAAAATTTCTGTGTTTCATCGTCAATAAGAAGGTCCAAGGGATACAGTAAACCTGAAGTGAAGCATCGGAATCTAAAACTGGACTCACAGGAGAGGTTCAAATCATAGAAAGTGATAGTGTCAGTCCTCTTGTACTGAAGTCGGCATTGTGCCGTTTGTATTAAATTCTAATGCAATTTCTGTGTTTCATCGTCAATAAGGAGGTCCAAGGTATACAGTAAACCTGAAGTGAAGCATCGGAATCTAAAGCTGGACTCACAGGGGAGGTTCAATTCATAGAAAGTGAAAGTGTCAGTCCTCTTGTACTTAAGTCGGCATTGTGCCTTTTGTATTAAATTCTGATGCAATTGCTGTGTTTCATCGTCAACAAGAAAGTCCAATGGATACAGTAAACCTGAAGTGAATCATCGGAAACTAAAACTGGACTTAAAGAAGAGGTTCAAATCATAGAAAGTTAGAGAGTCAGTCCTCTTGTACTTGTGTCGGCATTGTGCCTTTTGAATTTAATTCGGATATAATTTCTGTGTTTCATCGCCAATAAGAAGGTGCAAGATATACAGGATACCTGAGGTGAAGCATCGGAATCTAAAACTGGACTCACAGGAGAGGTTCAAGTCATAGAAAGTGAGAGTGTCGGTCCTCTTTTCCTTAAGTCGGCATTGTGCCTTTTGTATTAAATTCGGATGCAATTTCTGTGTTTCATCGTCAATAAGAAGGTCCACGGTAAACAGGAAACCTGCAGTGAAGCATCGGAAACTAAAACTGGACTCACAGGAGAGGTTCAAATCATTGAAAGTGAGAGAGTCAGTCCTCTTGAACTTCAGTCGGCATTGTGCCTTTTGTATTAAATTCGGATGCAATTTCTGTGTTTCATCGTCAATAAGAAGGTCCAAGGGATACAGTTAACCTGAAGTGAAGCATCGGAATCTAAAACTGGACTCACAGGAGAGGTTCAAATCATAGAAAGTGAGAGTGTCAGTCCTCTTGTACTTAAGTACGCATTGTGCCTTTTGTATTAAATTCGGTTGCAATTGCTGTGTTTCATCGTCAATAAGAAAGTCCAAGGGGTACAGTAAACCTGACGTGAATCATCGGAATCTAAAACTGGACTCACAGAAGAGGTTAAATCATAGAAAGTTAGAGAGTCAGTTCTCTTGTACTTATGTCGGCATTGTGCCTTTTGAATTTAATTCGGATGCAATTTCTGTGCTTCATCGTCAATAAGAAGGTCCAACGTATACAGGAAACCTGAAGTGAAGCATCGGAATCAAAAACTGGACTCACAGGAGAGGTTCAAATCATAGAAAGTGAGAGTGTCAGTCCTCTCTTCCATAAGTCGGCATTGTGCCTTTTGTATTAGATTCGGATGCAATATCTGTGTTTCATCGTCAATAAGAAGGTCCAAGGGATACAGTAGACCTGAAGTGAAGCATCGGAATCTAAAACTGGACTCATAGGAGAGGTTCAAATCATAGAAAGTGAGAGTGTCAGTCCTCTTGTACTAGTTCGGCATTGTGCCTCTTGTATTAAATTCGGATACAATTTCTGTGTTTCATTGTCAATAAGAAGGTCCAAGGGATACAGTAAACCTGAAGTGAAGCATCGGAATCTAAAACTGGACTCACAGGAGAGTTTCAAATCATAGAAAGTGAGAGTGTCAGACCTCTTGTACTTAAGTCGGCATTGTGCCTTTTGTATTAAATTCGGATGCAATTTCTGTGTTTCATCGTCAATAAGAAGGTCCAAGGTATACAGTAAACCTGAATTGAAGCATCGGAATCTAAAACTGGACTCACAGATGAGGTTCAATTCATAGAAAGTGAGAGTGTCAGTCCTCTTGTACTTAAGTCGGCGTTGTGCCTTTTGTATTAAATTCGGATTCAATTTCTGTGTTTCATCGTCAATAAGAAGGTCCAAAGTATACACGAAACCTAAAGTCAAGCATCGGAAACTAAAACTGGACTCACAGGAGAGGTTCAAATCATTGAAAGTGAGAGTGTCAGTCCTCTTGAACTTCAGTCGGCGTTGTGCCTTTCGTATTAAATTCGGATGCAATTTCTGTGTTTCATCGTCAATAAGAAGGTCCAAGGGATACTGTTAACCTGAAGTGAAGCATCGGAATCTAAAACTGGCCTCACAGGAGAGGTTCAAATCATACAAAGTGAGATTGTCAGTCCTCTTGTACTTAAGTAGGCATTTTGCCTTTTGTATTAAATTCGGTTGCAATTGCTGTGTTTCATCGTCAATATGAAAGTCCAAGGGGTACAGTAAACCTGACGTGAATCATCGGAATCTAAAACTGGACTCACAGAAGAGGTTCAAATCATAGAAAGTTAGAGAGTCAGTCCTCTTGTACTTATGTCGGCATTGTGCCTTTTGAATTTAATTCGGATGCAATTTCTGTGCTTCATCGTCAATAAGAAGGTCCAACGTATACAGGAAACCTGAAGTGAAGCATCGGAATCAAAAACTGGACTCACAGGAGAGGTTCAAATCATAGAAAGTGAGAGTGTCAGTCCTCTTTTCCATAAGTCGGCATTGTGCCTTTTGTATTAAATTCGGATGCAATATCTGTGTTTCATCGTCAATAAGAAGGTCCAAGGGATACAGTAGACCTGAAGTGAAGCATCGGAATCTAAAACTGGACTCATAGGAGAGGTTCAAATCATAGAAAGTGAGAGTGTCAGTCCTCTTGTACTAGTTCGGCATTGTGCCTCTTGTATTAAATTCGGATACAATTTCTGTGTTTCATTGTCAATAAGAAGGTCCAAGGGATACAGTAAACCTGAAGTGAAGCATCGGAATCTAAAACTCGACTCACAGGAGAGGTTCAAATCATAGAAAGTGAGAGTGTCCATCCTTTCGTACTTACGTCGGCATTATGCCTTTTGTATTAAATTCGGATGCGATTTCTGTGTTTCATCGTCAATAAGAGGGTCCAAGGGATACAGTAAACCTGAAGTGAAGCATCGGAAACTAAAACTGGACTCAAAGGAGAGGTTCAAATCATAGAAAGATATAGTGTCAGTCCTCTTGTACTTAAGTCGCCATTGTGCCTTTTGAATTTAATTCCGATGCAATTTCTGAGCTTCATCGTCAATCAGAAGGTCGAAGGGATACAGTAAACTTGAAGTGAAAAATCGGAAACTAGAACTGGACTCACAGGAGAGGTTCAAATCATAGAAAGTGAGATTGTCAGTCCTCTTGTACTTAAGTCGGCATTGTGCCTTTTGTATTAAATTCGGATACAATTTCCGTGTTTCATCGTCAATAAGAAGGTCCAAGGGATACAGTAAACCTGAAGTGAAGCATCGGAATCTAAAACTGGACTCACAGGAGAGGTTCAAATCATAGAAAGAGAGAGTGTCAGTCCTCTTGTACTTAAGTCGGCATTGTGCCTTTTGTATTAAATTCGGATGCAATTTCTGTGTTTCATCGTCAATAAGATGGTGCAAGGTATACAGTAAACCTGAACTGAAGCATCGGAATCTAAAACTGGACTCACAGGGGAGGTTCAATTCATAGAAAGTGAAAGTGTCAGTCCTCTTGTACTTAAGTCGGCATTGTGCCTTTTGTATTAAATTCGGATGCAATTGCTGTGTTTCATCGTCAATAAGAAAGTCCAAGGGATACAGTAAACCTGAAGTGAATCATCGGAATGAAAACTGGACTCACAGAAGAGGTTCAAATCATAGAAAGTTAGAGAGTCAGTCCTCTTGTACTTATGTCGGCATTGTGCCTTTTGAATTTAATTCGGATGCAATTTCTTGTTTTCATCGCCAATAAGAAGGTCCAATGTATACAGGAAACCTGAAGTGAAGCATCGGAATCTAAAACTGGACTCACAGGAGAGGTTCAAATCATAGAAAGTGAGAGTGTCAGTCCTCTTGTACTTAAGTCGGCATTGTGCCTTTTGTATTAAATTCGGATGCAATTGCTGTGTTTCATCGTCAATAAGAATGTCTAAGATATACAGGAAACCAGAAGTGAAGCATCGGAATCTAAAACTGGGCTCACAGGAGAGGTTCAAATCATAGAAAGTGAGAGTGTCTATCCTTTCGTACTTAAGTCGGCATTATGTCTTTTGTATTAAATTCGGATGCGATTTCTGTGTTTCATCGTCAATAAGAGGGTCCAAGGGATACAGTAAACCTGAAGTGAAGCATCGGAAATTAAAACTGGACTCACAGGAGCGGTTCAAATCATAGAAAGGTAGAGAGTCAGTCCTCTTGTACTTAAGTCGGCAATGTGCCTATTGAATTTAATTCCGATGCAATTTCTGAGCTTCATCGTCAAAAAGAAGGTCCAACGGATACAGTAAACCTGAAGTGAATCATCGGAATCTAAAACTGGACTCACAGAAAAGGTTCAAGTCACAGAAATTTAGAGAGTCAGTCCTCTTGTACTTATGTCGGCATTGTGAATTTTGTATTAAATTCGGATACAATTTCTGTGTTTCATCGTCAATAAGAAGGTCCAAGGGATACAGTAAACCTGAAGTGAAGCATCGGAATCTAAAACTGGACACACAGGAGAGGTTCAAATCATACAAAGAGAGAGTGTCAGTCCTCTTGTACTTAAGTCGGGATTGTGCCTTTTGTATTAAATTCGGATGCAATATCTGTGTTTCATCGTCAATAAGAAGGTCCAAGGTATACAGTAAACCTGAAGTGAAGCATCGGAATCCAAAACTGGACTCACAGGAGAGGTTCAAATCATAGAAAGAGAGAGTGTCAGTCCTCTCGTACTTAAGTCGGCATTGTGCCTTTTGTATTAAATTCGGATGCAATTTCTGTGTTTCATCGTCAATAAGATGGTCCAAGGTATACAGTGAACCTGAAGTGAAGCATCGGAACCTAAAACTGGACTCACAGGGGAGGTTCAATTCATGGAAAGTGAAAGTGTCAGTCCTCTTGTACTTAAGTCGGCATTGTGCCTTTTGTATTAAATTCGGATGCAATTGCTGTGTTTCATCGTCTATAATAAAGTCCAAGGGATACAGTAAACCTGAAGTGAATCATCGGAATGAAAACTGGACTCACAGAAGAGGTTCAAATCATAGAAAGTTAGAGAGTCAGTCCTCTCGTACTTATGTCGGCATTGTGCCTTTTGAATTTAATTCGGATGCAATTTCTTGTTTTCTTCGCCAATAAGAAGGTAAAATGTATACAGGAAACCTGAAGTGAAGCATCGGAATCTAAAACTGGACTCACAGGAGAGGTTCAAATCATCGAAAGTGAAAGTGTCAGTCCTCTTGTACTTAAGTCGGCATTGTGCCTATTGTATTAAATTCGGATGCAATTGCTGTGTTTCATCGTCAATAAGAATGTCTAAGGTATACAGGAAACCAGGAGTGAAGCATCGGAATCTAAAACTGGGCTCACAGGAGAGGTTCAAATCATAGAAAGTGAGAGTGTCTATCCTTTCGTACTTAAGTCGGCATTATGTCTTTTGTATTAAATTCGGATGCGATTTCTGTGTTTCATTGTCAATAAGAGGGTCCAAGGGATACAGTAAACCTGAAGTGAAGCATCGGAAATTAAAACTGGACTCACAGGAGCGGTTGAAATCATAGAAAGGTAGAGAGTCAGTCCTCTTGTACTTAAGTCGGCATTGTGCCTATTGAATTTAATTCCGATGCAATTTCTGAGCTTCATCGTCAAAAAGAAGGTCCAATGGATACAGTAAACCTGAAGTGAAGAATTGGAAACTAAAACTGGACTCACAGGAGAGGTTCAAATCATAGAAAGTGAGAGTGTCAGTCCTCTTGTTTTTAAGTCGGCATTGTGCATTTTGTATTAAATTCGGATGCAATTTCTGTGTTTCATCGTCAATAAGAAGGTCCAAGGGATACAGTAAACCTGAAGTGAAGCACGGAATCTAAAACTGGACTCACAGGAGAGGGTCAAATCATAGAAAGTGAGAGTGTCAGTCCTCTTGTACTTAAGTCGGCATTGTGCCGTTTGTATTAAATTCGAATGCAATTTCTGTGTTTCATCGTCAATAAGAAGGTCCAAGGTATACAGTAAACCTGAAGTGAAGCATCCGATCTGAAACAGGACTCAAAGCGCAGGTTCAATTCATAGAAAGTGAAAGTGTCAGTCCTCTTGTACTGAAGTCGGCATCGTGCCTTTCGTATTAAATTCGGATGCAATTGCTGTGTTTCATCGTCAATAAGAAAGTCCAAGGGATACAGTAAACCTGAAGTGAAGCATCGGAATCTAAAACTGGACTCACAGGAGAGGTTCAAATCATAGAAAGGTAGGGTGTCAGTCCTCTTGTACTTAGGTCGACATTGTGCCTTTTGAATTTAATTCCGATGCCATTTCTGAGCTTCAACGTCAAAACGAAGGTCCAACGAATACAGTAAACCTGAAGTCAAAAATCGGAATCTAAAACTGGACTCACAGGAGAGGTTCAAATCATAGAAAGTGAGAGTGTCAGTCCTCTTGTACTTAAGTCGGCATTATGCCTTTTGTATTAAATTCGGATGCAATTTCTGTGTTTCATCGTCATTAAGAGGGTCCAAGGTATACAGTAAACCTGAAGTGAAGCATCGGAATCTAAAACTGTACTCACAGGGGAGGTTAAATTCATAGAAAGTGAAAGTGTCAGTCCTCTTGTACTTAAGTCGGCATTGTGCCTTTTGTATTTAATTCGGATGCAACTGCGGTGTTTCATCGTCAATAAGAAGGTCCATGGTATACAGGAAACCAGAAGTTAAGCATCGGAATCTAAAACTGGGCTCACAGGAGAGGTTCAAATCATAGAAAGTGAGAGTGTCTATCCTCTCGTACTTAAGTCGGCATTATGCCTTTTGCATTAAATTCGGATGCGATTTCTGTGTTTCATCGTCAACAAAAGGGTCCAAAAGGTACAGTAAACCTGAAGTGAAGCATCGGAATCTAAAACTGGACTCACAGGTGACGTTCATATCATAGAAAGGTAGAGTGTCAGTCCTCTTGTACTTAAGTCGGCATTGTGCCTTTTGAATTTAACTCCGATGCAATTTCTGTGTTTCATCGTCAATAAGAACGTCCAAGGTATAGACGAAACCTGAAGACAAGCATCGGAATCTAAAACTGGACTCACAGGAGAGGTTCAAATCATAGAAAGTGAGAGTGTCAGTCCTCTTGTACTTAAGTCGGCATTGTGCCGTTTGTATTAAATTCGAATGCAATTTCTGTGTTTCGTCGTCAATAAGGAGGTCCAAGGTATACAGTAAACCTGAAGTGAAGCATCGGAATCTAAAGCTGGACTCACCGGGGATGTTCAATTCTTAGGAAGTGAAAGTGTCAGTCCTCATGTACTTAAGTCGGCATTGTGCCTTTTGTATTAAATTCGGATGCAATTGCTGTGTTTCATCGTCAATAAGAAAGTCCAAGGGATACAGTGAACCTGAAGTGAATCATCGGAAACTAAATCTGGACTCCCAGAAGAGGTTCAAATCAAAGAAAGTTAGATAGTCAGTCCTCTTGTACTTATGTCGGCATTGTGCCTTTCGAATTTAATTCGGATGCAATTTCTGTGTTTCATCGCCAATAAGAAGGTCTAAGGGATACAGGAAGCCTGAAGTGAAGCATCGGAATCTAAAACTGGACTCACAGGAGAGGTTCAAATCATAGAAAGTGAGAGTGTCAGTCCTCTTTTCCTTGAATCGGCATTGTGTCTTTAGTATTAAATTCGGATGCAATGTCTGTGTTTCATGGTCAATAAGAAGATCCAAGGGATACAGTAGACCTGAAATGAAGCATCAGAATCTAAAACTGGACTCACAGGAGAGGTTCAAATCATAGAAATTGAGAGTGTCAGTCCTCTTGTACTTAAGTCGGCATTGTGCCTTTTGTATTAAATTCGGATGCAATTTCTGTGTTTCATCGTCAATAAGAAGGTCCAAGGTAAACAGTAAACCGGAAGTGAAGCATCGGAATCTAAAACTGGTCTCACAGGAGAGGCTCAAAACATAGAAAGTAGGATTGACAGTCCTCTTGTTTTTAAGTCGGCATTGTGCCTTTTGTATTAAATTCGGATGCAATTGCTGTGTTTCATCGTCAATAAGAAGGTCCAAGGTATACAGGAAACCAGAAGTGAAGCATCAGAATCTAAAACTGGGCTCACAGGAGAGGTTCAAAACATAGAAAGTGAGAGTGTCTATCCTCTCGTACTTAAGTCGGCATTATGCCTTTTGTATTAAATTCGGATGCGATTTCTGTGTTTCATCGTCAATAAGAGGGTCCAAGGGATACAGTAAACCTGAAGTGAAGCATCGGAATCTAAAACTGGACTCACAGGAGAGGTTCAAATCATAGAAAGTTAGAGTGTCAGTACTCTTGTACTTAAGTCGGCATTGTGCCTTTTGAATTTAATTCCGATGCAATTTCTGAGCTTCATCGTCAAAAAGAAGGTCCAACGGATACAGTAAACCTGAAGTAAAAAATCGGAATCTAAAACTGGACTCACAGGAGAGGTTAAATTCATAGAAAGTGCAGTGTCAGTCCTCTTGTACTTAAGTCGGCATTGTGCCTTTTGTATTAAATTCGGATGCAACTGCGGTGTTTCATCGTTAATAAGAAGGTCCATGGTATACAGGAAACCAGAAGTTAAGCATCGGAATCTAAAACTGGGCTCACAGGAGAGGTTCAAATCATAGCAAGTGAGAGTGTCTATCCTCTCGTACTTAAGTCGGCATTATGCCTTTTGCATTAAATTCGGATGCGATTTCTGTGTTTCATCGTCAACAAAAGGGTCCAAAAGGTACAGTAAACCTGAAGTGAAGCATCGGAATCTAAAACTGGACTCACAGGTGACGTTCATATCATAGAAAGGTAGAGTGTCAGTCCTCTTGTACTTAAGTCGGCATTGTGCCTTTTGAATTTAACTCCGATGCAATTTCTGTGTTTCATCGTCAATAAGAACGTCCAAGGTATAGACGAAACCTGAAGACAAGCATCGGAATCTAAAACTGGACTCACAGGAGAGGTTCAAATCATAGAAAGTGAGGGTGTCAGTCCTCTAGTACTTAAGTCGGCATTGTGCCGTTTGTATTAAATTCGAATGCAATTTCTGTGTTTCATCGTCAATAAGGAGGTCCAAGGTATACAGTAAACCTGAAGTGAAGCATCGGAATCTAAAGCTGGACTCACCGGGGATGTTCAATTCTTAGGAAGTGAAAGTGTCAGTCCTCATGTACTTAAGTCGGCATTGTGCCTTTTGTATTAAATTCGGATGCAATTGCTGTGTTTCATCGTCAATAAGAAAGTCCAAGGGATACAGTGAACCTGAAGTGAATCATCGGAAACTAAATCTGGACTCACAGAAGAGGTTCAAATCAAAGAAAGTTAGAGAGTCAGTCCTCTTGTACTTATGTCGGCATTGTGCCTTTCGAATTTAATTCGGATGCAATTTCTGTGTTTTATCGTCAATAAGAAGGTCCAAGGGATACAGGAAACCTGAAGTGAAGCATCGGAATCTAAAACTGGACTCACAGGAGAGGGTCAAATCATAGAAAGTGAGAGTGTCAGTCCTCTTTTCCTTGAATCGGCATTGTGTCTTTAGTATTAAATTCGGATGCAATGTCTGTGTTTCATGGTCAATAAGAAGATCCAAGGGATACAGTAGACCTGAAATGAAGCATCAGAATCTAAAACTGGACTCACAGGAGAGGTTCAAATCATAGAAAGTGAGAGTGTCAGTCCTCTTGTACTTAAGTCGGCATTGTGACTTTTGTATTAAATACGGATGCAATTTCTGTGTTTCATCGTCAATAAGAAGGTCCAAGGTAAACAGTAAACCGGAAGTGAAGCACCGGAATCTAAAACTGGTCTCACAGGAGAGGCTCAAAACATAGAAAGTAGGATTGTCAGTCCTCTTGTTTTTATGTCGGCATTGTGCCTTTTGTATTAAATTCGGATGCAATTGCTGTGTTTCATCGTCAATAAGAAGGTCCAAGGTATACAGGAAACCAGAAGTGAAGCACCGGAATCTAAAACTGGTCTCACAGGAGAGGCTCAAAACATAGAAAGTAGGATTGTCAGTCCTCTTGTTTTTATGTCGGCATTGTGCCTTTTGTATTAAATTCGGATGCAATTGCTGTGTTTCATCGTCAATAAGAAGGTCCAAGGTATACAGGAAACCAGAAGTGAAGCATCAGAATCTAAAACTGGGCTCACAGGAGAGGTTCAAAACATAGAAAGTGAGAGTGTCTATCCTCTCGTACTTAAGTCGGCATTATGCCTTTTGTATTAAATTCGGATGCGATTTCTGTGTTTCATCGTCAATAAGAGGGTCCAAGGGATACAGTAAACCTGAAGTGAAGCATCGGAATCTAAAACTGGACTCACAGGAGAGGTTCAAATCATAGAAAGTTATAGTGTCAGTACTCTTGTACTTAAGTCGGCATTGTGCCTTTTGAATTTAATTCCGATGCAATTTCTGAGCTTCATCGTCAAAAAGAAGGTCCAACGGATACAGTAAACCTGAAGTAAAAAATCGGAATCTAAAACTGGACTCACAGGAGAGGTTCAAATCATAGAAAGTGAGATTGTCAGTCCTCTTGAACTTAAGTCGGCATTGTGGCTTTTGTATTAAATTCGGATGCAATTTCTGTGTTTCATCGTCATTAAGAAGGTCCAAGGTATACAGTAAACCTGAAGTGAAGCATCGGAATCTAAAACTGGACTCACAGGGGAGGTTCAATTCATAGAAAGTGAAAGTGTCAGTCCTCTTGTACTTAAGTCGGCATTGTGCCTTTTGTATTAAATTCGGATGCAATTGCTGTGTTTCATAGTCAATACGAAGGTCCAAGGTATACAGGAAACCAGAAGTGAAGCATCCGAATCTAAAACTGGGCTCACAGGAGAGGTTCAAATCATAGAAAGTGAGAGTGTCTATCCTCTCGTACTTAAGTCGGCATTATGCCTTTTGTATTAAATTCGGATGCGATTTCTGTCTTTCATCGTCAATAAGAGGGTCCTAGGGATACAGTAAACCTGAAGTGAAGCATCGGAATCTAAAACTGGACTCACATTAGACGTTAAAATCATAGAAAGGTAGACTGTCAGTCCTCTTGTACGTAAGTCGGCATTGTGCCTTTTGAATTTAATTCCGATGCAACTTCTGTGTTTCTCCGTCAATAAGAACGTCCAAGGTATACACGGAACCTGAAGTCAAGCATCGGAATCTGAAACTGGACTCACAGGAGGTGTTCAAATCATAGAAAGTGAGAGTCAGTCCGCTTGTACTTAAGTCGGCATTGTGCATTTTGTATTAAGTTCGGATGCAATTTCTGTGTTTCATCGTCAATAAGAACGTCCAAGGTGTACACGAAACCTGAAGTCAAGCATCGGAATCTAAAACTGCATTTACAGGAGAGGTTCAAATCATAGAAAGTGAGAGTGTCAGTCCTCTTGTACTTAAGTCGGCATTGTGCCTTTTGTATTAAATTCGGATGCAATTTCTGTGTTTCACCGTCAATAAGAAAGTCCAAGGGATACAGTAAACCTGAAGTGAATCATCGGAATCTAAAACTGGACTCACAGAAAAGGTTCTAGTCACAGAAATTTAGAGAGTCAGTCCTCTTGTACTTATGTCGGCATTGTGAATTTTGTATTAAATTCGGATACAATTTCTGTGTTTCATCGTCAATAAGAAGGTCCAAGGGATACAGTAAACCTGAAGTGAAGCATCGGAATCTAGAACTGGACTCACAGGAGACGTTCAAATCATAGAAAGTTAGAGAGTCAGTCCTCTTGTACTTAAGTCGGCATTGTGCCTTTTGAATTTAATTCGGATGCAATTTCCGTGTTTCATCGTCAATAAGAAGGTCCAAGGTATACAGGAAACCAGAAGTGAGGCATCGGAATCTAAAACTGGGCTCACAGGAGAGGTTCAAATCATAGAAAGTGAGAGTGTCTATCCTCTCGTACTTATGTAGGCATTATTAATTTTGTATTAAATTCGGATGCGATTTCTGTGTTTCATCTTCAATATGAGGGCCCAAGGGAAACAGTAAACCTGAAGTGAAGCATCGGAATCTAAATCTGCACACACAGGAGAGCTTCAAACCATAGAAAGTGAGAGTGTCAGTCCTCTTGTACTTAAGTCGGCATTGAGAATTTTGTATTAAATTCGGATGCAATTTCTGTGTTTCCTCGTCAATATGAAGGTCCAAAGGATACAGTAAACCGGAAGTGAAGCATCGGAATCTAAAACTGGAGTCACAGGAGAGGTTCAAATCATAGAAAATTAGAGTGTCAGTCCTCTTGTACTTAAGTCGGCATTGTACATTTTGTACTAAATTCGGATGCAATTTCTGTGTTTCCTCGTCAATAAGAAGGTCCAAGGGATATAGTAAACCTGAAGTGAAGCATCGGGATCTAAACCTGGACCCACAGGAGAGGTTGAAACCATAGAAAGTGAGAGCGTCAGTCCTCTTGTACTTAAGTCGGCATTGTGCCTTTTGTATTAAATTCGGATGCAATTTCTGTGTTTCATCGTCAATAAGAAACTGCAAGAGATACAGTAAACCTGAACTGAAGCATCGGAATCTAAAACTGGACTCACAGGACAGGTTCTAATCATAGAAAGTTAGGGTGTCAGTCCTCTTGTACTTAAGTCGGCATTGTGCCGTTTGTATTAAATTCGGATGCAATTTCTGTGTTTCATCATCAATAAGAAGGTCCAAGGGATACAGTAAACCTGAAGTGAATCATCGGATTCTAAAACTGGACTTAGAGGAGAGGTTCAAATCACAGAAAATTATAGTGTCAGTCCTCTTGTACTTAAGTCGGCATTGTACCTTTTGTACTGAATTCGGATGCAATTTCTGTGTTTCCTCGTCAATAAGAAGGTCCAAGGGATATAGTAAACCTGAAGTGAAGCATCGGAATCTAAAACTGGACTCACCGGAGAGGTTCAAATCATAGAAAGTTAGGGTGTCAGTCCTCTTGTACTTAAGTCGGCATTGTGCCGTTTGTATTAAATTCGGATGCAATTTCTGTGTTTCATCATCAATAAGAACGTCCAAGGGATACAGTAAACCTGAAGTGAAGTATCGGAATCTAACACTGGGCTAACAGGTGAGGTTCAAATCATAGAAAGTTAGAGTGTCAGTCCTCTTGAAGTTAAGTCGGCATTGTGCCTTTTGTATTAAATTCGGATGCAATTTCTGTATTTCATCGTCAATAAGAAGGCTCAAGGGATACAGTAAACCTGAAGTGAAGCATCGGAATGTAAACCTGGACCCACAGGAGAGGTTCAAACCATAGAAAGTGAGAGCGTCAGTCCTCTTGTACTTAAGTCGGCATTGTGCCTTTTGTATTAAATTCGGATGCAATTTCTGTGTCTCATAGTCAATAAGAAACTCCAAGATATACAGTAAACCTGAACTGAAGCATCGGAATCTAAAACTGGACTCACAGGACAGGTTCAAATCATAGAAAGTTAGGGTGTCAGTCCTCTAGTACTTAAGTCGGCATTGTGCCGTTTGTATTAAATTCGGATGCAATTTCTGTGTTTCATCATCAATAAGAAGGTCCAAGGGATACAGTACACCTGAAGTGAAGCATCGGAATCTAAAACTGGGCTAACAGAGGAGATTCAAATCATAGAAAGTTAGAGTGTCAGTCCTCTTGTACTTAAGTCGGCATTGTGCCTTTTGAATTTAATTCGGATGCAATTTCTGTGTGTCATCGTCAATAAGAAGGTCCAAGGTATACAGGAAACCTGAAGTGAAGCATCGGAATCTAAAACTGGACTCACAGGAGTGGTTCAAATCATAGAAAGTGAGAGTGTCAGTCCTCTTGTACTTAAGTCAGCATTGTGCCTTTTGTATTATATTCGGATGCAGTTTCTGTGTTTCATCGTCAATAAGAAGGTCCAAGGTATACAGGAAACCGGAAGTGAAGCATCTGAATCTAAAACTGGACTCACAGGAGAGGCTCAAATCATAGAAAGTGAGAGTGTCAGTCCTCTTGTACTTAAGTCGGCATTGTGCCTTTTGTATTAAATTCGGATGCAATTTCTGTCTTTCATCGTCAGTATGAAGGTCCAAGGGATACAGTAAACCTGAAGTGAATCATCGGAATCTAAAACTGGAGTCACAGGAGAGTTTCAAATCATTGGAAGTTAGAGTGTCAGTCGTCTTGTACTTAAGTCGGCATTGTGCCTTTTGTATTAAATTCGGATGCAATTTCTGTGTTTCATCGTCAATAAGAAGGTCCAAGGGATACAGTAAACCTGAAGTGAAGCATCGGAATCTAAAACTGGGCTAACAGGAGAGATTCAAATCATAGAAAGTTAGAGTGTCAGTCCTCTTGTACTTAAGTCGGCATTGTGCCTTTTGAATTTAATTCGGATGCCATTTCTGTGTTTTATCGTCAATAAGAAGGTCCAAGGTATACAGGAAACCTGACGTGAAGCATCGGAATCTGAAACTGGACTCACAGGAGAGGTTCAAATCATAGAAAGTGAGAGTGTCAGTCCTCTAGTACTTATGTCGGCATTGTGAATTTTGAATTAAATTCGAATGCAATTTCTGTGCTTCATCGTCAATAAGAAGGTCCAAGGGATACAGTAATCCTGAAGTGACGCATCGGAAACTAAAACTGGACTCACTGGAGAGGTTCAAATCATAGAAAGTTAGAGTGTCAGTCCTCTTGTACTTAAGTCGGCATTGTGCCTTTTGTATTAAATTCGGATGCAATTTCTGTGTTTTATCGTCAATAAGAAGGTCCAAGGTATACAGGAAACCTGAAGTGAAGCATCGGAATGTGAAACTAGACTCACAGGAGAGCTTCAAATCATAGAAAGTTAGAGTGTCAGTCCTCTTGTACTTTAGTCGGCATTGTGCCTTTTGTATTAAATTCGGATACAATTTCTGTGTTTCATCGTCAATAAGAAGGTCCAAGGGATACAGTAAACCTGAAGTGAAGCATCGGAATCTAAAACTGGACTCACAGGAGAGGTTCAAATCATAGAAAGAGAGAGTGTCAGTCCTCTTGTACTTAAGTCGGCATTGTGCCTTTTGTATTAAATTCGGATGCAATTTCTGTGTTTCATCGTCAATAAGATTGTCCAAGGTATACAGTAAAACTGAAGTGAAGCATCGGAATCTAAAACTGGACTCACAAGAGAGGTTGAATCAAACAAAGTTAGAGTGTCAGTCCTCTTGTACTTAAGTCGGCAGTGTGCCTTTTGTATTAAATTCGGATGCAATTTCTGTGTTTTATCGTCAATAAGAAGGTCCAAGGTATACAGGAAACCTGAAGTGAAGCATCGGAATGTGAAACTAGACTCACAGGAGAGCTTCAAATCATAGAAAGTGAAAGTGTCAGTCCTCTTGTACTTAAGTCGGCATTGTGCCTTTTGTATTAAATTCGGATGCAATTGCTGTGTTTCATCGTCAATAAGAAAGTCCAAGGGATACAGTAAACCTGAAGTGAATCATCGGAATGAAAACTGGACTCACAGAAGAGGTTCAAATCATAGAAAGTTAGAGAGTCAGTCCTCTTGTACTTATGTCGGCATTGTGCCTTTTGAATTTAATTCGGATGCAATTTCTTGTTTTCATCGCCAATAAGAAGGTCGAATGTATACAGGAAACCTGAAGTGAAGCATGGGAATCTAAAACTGGACTCACAGGAGAGGTTCAAATCATAGAAAGGTAGAGAGTCAGTCCTCTTGTACTTAAGTCGGCATTGTGCCTATTGAATTTAATTCCGATGCAATTTCTGAGCTTCATCGTCAAAAAGAAGGTCCAACGGATACAGTAAACCTGAAGTGAAGAATCGGAAACTAAAACTGGACTCACAGGAGAGGTTCAAATCATAGAAAGTGAGAGTGTCAGTCCTCTTGTTTTTAAGTCGGCATTGTGCATTTTGTATTAAATTCGGATGCAATTTCTGTGTTTCATCGTCAATAAGAAGGTCCAAGGTATACAGGAAACCTGAAGTGAATCATCGGAATCTAAAACTGGACTCACAGGAGAGGTTCAAACCATAGAAAGAGTGAGTGTCAGTCCTCTTGTACTTAAGTCGGAATTGTGCCATTTGTATTAAATTCGTATACAATTTCTGTGTTTCATCGTCAATAAGAAGGTCCAAGGGATACAGTAAACCTGAAGTGAAGCATCGGAATCTAAAACTGGACTCACAGGAGAGGTTCAAATCATAGAAAGGTAGGGTGTCAGTCCTCTTGTACTTAGGTCGGCATTGTGCCTTTTGAATTTAATTCCGATGCCATTTCTGAGCCCCAACGTCAAAAAGAAGGTCCAACAAATACAGTAAACCTGAAGTAAAAAATCGGAATCTAAAACTGGACTCACAGGAGAGGTTAAAATCATAGAAAGTGAGAGTGTCAGTCCTCTTGTACTTAAGTCAGCATTGTGCCTTTTGTATTATATTCGGATGCAGTTTCTGTGTTTCATCGTCAATAAGAAGGTCCAAGGTATACAGGAAACCGGAAGTGAAGCATCTGAATCTAAAACTGGACTCACAGGAGAGGTTCAAATCATAGAAAGTGAGAGTGTCAGTCCTCTTGTACTTAAGTCGGCATTGTGCCTTTTGTATTAAATTCGGATGCAATTTCTGTCTTTCATCGTCAGTATGAAGGTCCAAGGGATACAGTAAACCTGAAGTGAATCATCGGAATCTAAAACTGGACTCACAGGAGAGTTTCAAATCATTGGAAGTTAGAGTGTCAGTCCTCTTGTACTTAAGTCGGCATTGTGCCTTTTGTATTAAATTCGGATGCAATTTCTGTGTTTCATCGTCAATAAGAAGGTCCAAGGGATACAGTAAACCTGAAGTGAAGCATCGGAACCTAAAACTTGCCCGCAGGAGAGTTTCAAATCATAGAATGTTAGAGTGTCAGTCCTCTTGTACTTAAGTCGGCATTGTGCCTTTTGTTTTAAATTCCGATGCAATTTCTGTGTTTCATCGTCAATAAGAAGGTTCAAGGGATACAGTAAACCTGAAGTGAAGCATCGGAATGTAAACCTGGACCCACAGGAGAGGTTCAAATCATAGAAAGTGAGAGTGTCAGTCCTCTAGTACTTATGTCGGCATTGTGAATTTTGAATTAAATTCGAATGCAATTTCTGTGCTTCATCGTCAATAAGAAGGTCCAAGGGATACAGTAATCCTGAAGTGACGCATCGGAAACTAAAACTGGACTCACTGGAGAGGTTCAAATCATAGAAAGTTAGAGTGTCAGTCCTCTTGTACTTAAGTCGGCATTGTGCCATTTGTATTAAATTCGGATGCAATTTCTGTGTTTTATCGTCAATAAGAAGGTCCAAGGTATACAGGAAACCTGAAGTGAAGCATCGGAATGTGAAACTAGACTCACAGGAGAGCTTCAAATCATAGAAAGTTAGAGTGTCAGTCCTCTTGTACTTTAGTCGGCATTGTGCCTTTTGTATTAAATTCGGATACAATTTCTGTGTTTCATCGTCAATAAGAAGGTCCAAGGGATACAGTAAACCTGAAGTGAAGCATCGGAATCTAAAACTGGACTCACAGGAGAGGTTCAAATCATAGAAAGAGAGAGTGTCAGTCCTCTTGTACTTAAGTCGGCATTGTGCCTTTTGTATTAAATCCGGATGCAATTTCTGTGTTTCATCGTCAATAAGATTGTCCAAGGTATACAGTAAAACTGAAGTGAAGCATCGGAATCTAAAACTGGACTCACAAGAGAGGTTGAATCAAACAAAGTTAGAGTGTCAGTCCTCTTGTACTTAAGTCGGCAGTGTGCCTTTTGTATTAAATTCGGATGCAATTTCTGTGTTTTATCGTCAATAAGAAGGTCCAAGGTATACAGGAAACCTGAAGTGAAGCATCGGAATGTGAAACTAGACTCACAGGAGAGCTTCAAATCATAGAAAGTGAAAGTGTCAGTCCTCTTGTACTTAAGTCGGCATTGTGCCTTTTGTATTAAATTCGGATGCAATTGCTGTGTTTCATCGTCAATAAGAAAGTCCAAGGGATACAGTAAACCTGAAGTGAATCATCGGAATGAAAACTGGACTCACAGAAGAGGTTCAAATCATAGAAAGTTAGAGAGTCAGTCCTCTTGTACTTATGTCGGCATTGTGCCTTTTGAATTTAATTCGGATGCAATTTCTTGTTTTCATCGCCAATAAGAAGGTCGAATGTATACAGGAAACCTGAAGTGAAGCATGGGAATCTAAAACTGGACTCACAGGAGAGGTTCAAATCATAGAAAGGTAGAGAGTCAGTCCTCTTGTACTTAAGTCGGCATTGTGCCTATTGAATTTAATTCCGATGCAATTTCTGAGCTTCATCGTCAAAAAGAAGGTCCAACGGATACAGTAAACCTGAAGTGATGAATCGGAAACTAAAACTGGACTCACAGGAGAGGTTCAAATCATAGAAAGTGAGAGTGTCAGTCCTCTTGTTTTTAAGTCGGCATTGTGCATTTTGTATTAAATTCGGATGCAATTTCTGTGTTTCATCGTCAATAAGAAGGTCCAAGGTATACAGGAAACCTGAAGTGAATCATCGGAATCTAAAACTGGACTCACAGGAGAGGTTCAAACCATAGAAAGTGTGAGTGTCAGTCCTCTTGTACTTAAGTCGGAATTGTGCCATTTGTATTAAATTCGTATACAATTTCTGTGTTTCATCGTCAATAAGAAGGTCCAAGGGATACAGTAAACCTGAAGTGAAGCATCGGAATCTAAAACTGGACTCACAGGAGAGGTTCAAATCATAGAAAGTGAGAGTGTCAGTCCTCTTGTACTTAAGTCGGCATTGTGCCGTTTGTATTACATTCGGATGCAATTTCTGTGTTTCATCGTCAATAAGAAGGTCCAAGGTATACAGTAAACCTGCAGTGAAGCATCCGATCAAAAACAGGACTCAAAGCGCAGGTTCAATTCATAGTAAGTGAAAGTGTCAGTCCTCTTGTACTTAAGTCGGCATCGTGCCATTCGTATTAAATTCGGATGCAATTGCTGTGTTTCATCGTCAATAAGAAAGTCCAAGGGATACAGTAAACCTGAAGTGAATCATCGGAATCTAAAACTGGACTCACAGGAGAGGTTCAAATCATAGAAAGGTAGGGTGTCAGTCCTCTTGTACTTAGGTCGGCATTGTGCCTTTTGAATTTAATTCCGATGCCTTTTCTGACCCCCAACGTCAAAAAGAAGGTCCAACAAATACAGTAAACCTGAAGTAAAAAATCGGAATCTAAAACTGGACTCACAGGAGAGGTTCAAATCATAGAAAGTGAGAGTGTCAGTCCTCTTGTACTTAAGTCAGCATTGTGCCTTTTGTATTATATTCGGATGCAGTTTCTGTGTTTCATCGTCAATAAGAAGGTCCAAGGTATACAGGAAACCGGAAGTGAAGCATCTGAATCTAAAACTGGACTCACAGGAGAGGTTCAAATCATAGAAAGTGAGAGTGTCAGTCCTCTTGTACTTAAGTCGGCATTGTGCCTTTTGTATTAAATTCGGATGCAATTTCTGTCTTTCATCGTCAGTATGAAGGTCCAAGGGATACAGTAAACCTGAAGTGAATCATCGGAATCTAAAACTGGACTCACAGGAGAGTTTCAAATCATTGGAAGTTAGAGTGTCAGTCCTCTTGTACTTAAGTCGGCATTGTGCCTTTTGTATTAAATTCGGATGCAATTTCTGTGTTTCATCGTCAATAAGAAGGTCCAAGGGATACAGTAAACCTGAAGTGAAGCATCGGAACCTAAAACTTGCCCGCAGGAGAGTTTCAAATCATAGAATGTTAGAGTGTCAGTCCTCTTGTACTTAAGTCGGCATTGTGCCTTTTGTTTTAAATTCCGATGCAATTTCTGTGTTTCATCGTCAATAAGAAGGTTCAAGGGATACAGTAAACCTGAAGTGAAGCATCGGAATGTAAACCCGGACCCACAGGAGAGGTTCAAATCATAGAAAGTGAGAGTGTCAGTCCTCTAGTACTTATGTCGGCATTGTGAATTTTGAATTAAATTCGAATGCAATTTCTGTGCTTCATCGTCAATAAGAAGGTCCAAGGGATACAGTAATCCTGAAGTGACGCATCGGAAACTAAAACTGGACTCACTGGAGAGGTTCAAATCATAGAAAGTTAGAGTGTCAGTCCTCTTGTACTTAAGTCGGCATTGTGCCTTTTGTATTAAATTCGGATGCAATTTCTGTGTTTTATCGTCAATAAGAAGGTCCAAGGTATACAGGAAACCTGAAGTGAAGCATCGGAATGTGAAACTAGACTCACAGGAGAGCTTCAAATCATAGAAAGTTAGAGTGTCAGTCCTCTTGTACTTTAGTCGGCATTGTGCCTTTTGTATTAAATTCGGATACAATTTCTGTGTTTCATCGTCAATAAGAAGGTCCAAGGGATACAGTAAACCTGAAGTGAAGCATCGGAATCTAAAACTGGACTCACAGGAGAGGTTCAAATCATAGAAAGAGAGAGTGTCAGTCCTCTTGTACTTAAGTCGGCATTGTGCCTTTTGTATTAAATTCGGATGCAATTTCTGTGTTTCATCGTCAATAAGATTGACCAAGGTATACAGTAAAAGTGAAGTGAAGCATCGGAATCTAAAACTGGACTCACAAGAGAGGTTGAATCAAACAAAGTTAGAGTGTCAGTCCTCTTGTACTTAAGTCGGCAGTGTGCCTTTTGTATTAAATTCGGATGCAATTTCTGTGTTTTATCGTCAATAAGAAGGTCCAAGGTATACAGGAAACCTGAAGTGAAGCATCGGAATGTGAAACTAGACTCACAGGAGAGCTTCAAATCATAGAAAGTGAAAGTGTCAGTCCTCTTGTACTTAAGTCGGCATTGTGCCTTTTGTATTAAATTCGGATGCAATTGCTGTGTTTCATCGTCAATAAGAAAGTCCAAGGGATACAGTAAACCTGAAGTGAATCATCGGAATGAAAACTGGACTCACAGAAGAGGTTCAAATCATAGAAAGTTAGAGAGTCAGTCCTCTTGTACTTATGTCGGCATTGTGCCTTTTGAATTTAATTCGGATGCAATTTCTTGTTTTCATCGCCAATAAGAAGGTCGAATGTATACAGGAAACCTGAAGTGAAGCATGGGAATCTAAAACTGGACTCACAGGAGAGGTTCAAATCATAGAAAGGTAGAGAGTCAGTCCTCTTGTACTTAAGTCGGCATTGTGCCTATTGAATTTAATTCCGATGCAATTTCTGAGCTTCATCGTCAAAAAGAAGGTCCAACGGATACAGTAAACCTGAAGTGAAGAATCGGAAACTAAAACTGGACTCACAGGAGAGGTTCAAATCATAGAAAGTGAGAGTGTCAGTCCTCTTGTTTTTAAGTCGGCATTGTGCATTTTGTATTAAATTCGGATGCAATTTCTGTGTTTCATCGTCAATAAGAAGGTCCAAGGTATACAGGAAACCTGAAGTGAATCATCGGAATCTAAAACTGGACTCACAGGAGAGGTTCAAACCATAGAAAGTGTGAGTGTCAGTCCTCTTGTACTTAAGTCGGAATTGTGCCATTTGTATTAAATTCGTATACAATTTCTGTGTTTCATCGTCAATAAGAAGGTCCAAGGGATACAGTAAACCTGAAGTGAAGCATCGGAATCTAAAACTGGACTCACAGGAGAGGCTCAAATCATAGAAAGTGAGAGTGTCAGTCCTCTTGTACTTAAGTCGGCATTGTGCCGTTTGTATTACATTCGGATGCAATTTCTGTGTTTCATCGTCAATAAGAAGGTCCAAGGTATACAGTAAACCTGAAGTGAAGCATCCGATCAGAAACAGGACTCAAAGCGCAGGTTGAATTCATAGTAAGTGAAAGTGTCAGTCCTCTTGTACTTAAGTCGGCATCGTGCCATTCGTATTAAATTCGGATGCAATTGCTGTGTTTCATCGTCAATAAGAAAGTCCAAGGGATACAGTAAACCTGAAGTGAATCATCGGAATCTAAAACTGGACTCACAGGAGAGGTTCAAATCATAGAAAGGTAGGGTGTCAGTCCTCTTGTACTTAGGTCGGCATTGTGCCTTTTGAATTTAATTCCGATGCCATTTCTGAGCCCCAACGTCAAAAAGAAGGTCCAACAAATACAGTAAACCTGAAGTAAAAAATCGGAATCTAAAACTGGACTCACAGGAGAGGTTCAAATCATAGAAAGTGAGAGTGTCAGTCCTCTTGTACTTAAGTCGTCATTATGCCTTTTGTATTACATTCGGATGCAATTTCTGTGTTTCATCGTCATTAAGAGGGTCCAAGGTATACAGTATACCTAAAGTGAAGCATCGGAATTTAAAACTGTACTGACAGGGGAGGTTCAATTCATAGAAAGTGAAAGTGTCAGTCCACTTGTACTTAAGTCGGCATTGTGCCTTTTGTATTAAATTCGGATGCAACTGCGGTGTTTCATCGTCAATAAGAAGGTCCATGGTATACAGGAAACCAGAAGTTAAGCATCGGAATCTAAAACTGGGCTCACAGGAGAGGTTCGAATCATAGAAAGTGAGAGTGTCTATCCTCTCGTACTTAAGTCGGCATTATGCCTTTTGCATTAAATTCGGATGCGATTTCTGTGTTTCATCGTCAACAAGAGGGTCCAAAAGGTACAGTAAACCTGAAGTGAAGCATCGGAATCTAAAACTGGACTCATTGGTGACGTTCATATCATAGAAAGGTAGAGTGTCAGTCCTCTTGTACTTAAGTCATCATTGTGCCTTTTGAATTTAACTCCGATGCAATATCTGTGTTTCATCGTCAATAAGAACGTCCAAGGTATAGACGAAACCTGAAGTCAAGCATCGGAATCTGAAACTGGACTCACAGGAGGTGTTCAAATCATAGATAGTGAGAGTGTCAGTCCTGTTGTACTTAAGTTGACATTGTGCCTTATGTATTAAATTCGGATGCAATTTCTGTGTTTCATCGTCGTTAAAAACGTCCACGGTGTACACGAAACCTGAAGTCAAGCATCGGAAACTAAAACTGGACTCACAGGAGAGGTTCAAATCATAGAAAGTGAGAGTGTCAGTCCTCTTGTACTTAAGTCGGCATTGTGCCTTTTGTATTAAATTCGGATGCAATTTCTGTGTTTCATCGTCAATAAGAAAGTCCAAGGGATACAGTAAACCTGAATTGAATCATCGGAATCTAAAACTGGACTCACAGAAGAGGTTCAAATCATAGAAAGTTTGAGAGTCAGGCCTCTTCTACTTATGTCGGCATTGTGCCTTTTGAATTTAATTCGGATGCAATTTCGGTGTTTCATCGTCAATAAGAAGGTCCAAGGTATACAGTAGACCTTCAGTGAGGCATCGGAATCTAAAACTGGACTCACAGGAGAGGTTCAAATCATAGAAAGTGAGAGTGTCAGTCATCTTGTACTTAAGTCGGCATTGTGAGTTTTGTATTAAATTCGGATACAATTTCTGTGTTTCATCGTCAATAAGAAGGTCCAAGGGACACAGTAAACCTGAAGTGAAGCATCGGTATCTAAAACTGGACTCACAGGAGAGGTTCAAGTCATAGAAAGTGAGAGTGTCAGTCCTCTTGTACTTAAGTTGGCATTGTGCCTTTTGTATTAAATTCGGATGCAATTTCTGTGTTTCATCGTCAATAAGAATTTCCAAGGTATACAGTAAACCTGAAGTAAAGCATCGGAATCTAAAACTGGACCCACAGGGGAGGTTCAATTCATAGAAAGTGAAAGTGTCAGTCCTCTTGTACTTAAGTCGGCATTGTGCCTTTTGTATTAAATTCGGATGCAATTGCTGTGTTTCATCGTCAATAAGAAGGTCCAAGGTATACAGGAAACCAGAAGCGAAGCATCGGAATCTAAAACTTGACTCACAGGAGAGGTTCAAATCATAGAATGTGTGAGTGTCACTCCTCTTGTACTTAAGTCGGCATTGTGCCTTTTGTATTAAATTCGGATACAATTTCTGTGTTTCATTTTCAACAAGAAGGTCCAAGGGATACAGTAAACCTGAAGTGAAGCATCGGAATCTAAAACTGGACTCACAGGAGAGGTTCAAATCATAGAAAGTGAGAGTGTCAGTCCTCTTGTACTTAAGTCGGCATTGTGCCGTTTGTATTAAATTCGAATGCAATTTCTGTGTTTCATCGTCAATAAGGAGGTCCAAGTTATACAGTAAACCTGAAGTGAAGCATCGGAATCTAAAGCTGGACTCACAGGGGAGGTTCAATTATTAGGAAGTGAAAGTGTCAGTCCTCATGTACTTAAGTCGGCATTGTGCCTTTTGTATTAAATTCGGATGCAATTGCTGTGTTTCATCGTCAATAAGAAAGTCCAAGGGATACAGTGAACCTGAAGTGAATCATCGGAAACTAAATCTGGACTCACAGAAGAGGTTCAAATCAAAGAAAGTTAGAGAGTCAGTCCTCTTGTACTTATGTCGGCATTGTGCCTTTCGAATTTAATTCAGATGCAATTTCTGTGTTTCATCGTCAATAAGAAGGTCCAAGGGATACAGGAAACCTGAAGTGAAGCATCGGAATCTAAAACTGGACTCACAGGAGAGGTTCAAATCATAGAAAGTGAGAATGTCAGTCCTCTTTTCCTTAAGTCGTCATTGTGTCTTTAGTATTATATTCGGATGCAATGTCTGTGTTTCATGGTCAATAAGAAGATCCAAGGGATACAGTAGACCTGAAATGAAGCATCAGAATCTAAAACTGGACTCACAGGAGAGGTTCAAATCGTAGAAAGTGAGAGTGTCAGTCCTCTTGTACTTAAGTCGGCATTGTGTGTTTTGTATTAAATTCGGATGCAATTTCTGTGTTTCATCGTCAATAAGAAGGTCCAAGGTATACAGTAAACCGGAAGTGAAGCATCGGAATCTAAAACTGGACTCACAGGAGAGGTTCAAATCATAGAAAGTAGGATTGTCAGTCCTCTTGTTTTTAAGTCGGCATTGTGCCTTTTGTATTAAATTCGGATGCAATTGCTGTGTTTCATCGTCAATAAGAAGGTCCAAGGTATACAGGAAACCAGAAGTGAAGCATCAGAATCTAAAACTGGGCTCACAGGAGAGGTTCAAAACATAGAAAGTGAGAGTGTCTATCCTCTCGTACTTAAGTCGGCATTATGCCTTTTGTATTAAATTCGGATGCGATTTCTGTGTTTCATCGTCAATAAGAGGGTCCAAGGGATACAGTAAACCTGAAGTGAAGCATCGGAATCTAAAACTGGACTCACAGGAGAGGTTCAAATCATAGAAAGTTAGAGTGTCAGTACTCTTGTACTTAAGTCGGCATTGTGCCTTTTGAATTTAATTCCGATGCAATTTCTGAGCTTCATCGTCAAAAAGAAGGTCCAACGGATACAGTAAACCTGAAGTAAAAAATCGGAATCTGAAACTGGACTCACAGGAGAGGTTCAAATCATAGAAAGTGAGAGTGTCAGTCCTCTTGTACTTAAGTCGGCATTGTGGCTTTTGTATTAAATTCGGATGCAATTTCTGTGTTTCATCGTCATTAAGAAGGTCCAAGGTATACAGTAAACCTGAAGTGAAGCATCGGAATCTAAAACTGGACTCACAGGGGAGGTTCAATTCATAGAAAGTGAAAGTGTCAGTCCTCTTGTACTTAAGTCGGCATTGTGCCTTTTGTATTAAATTCGGATGCAATTGCTGTGTTTCATAGTCAATACGAAGGTCCAAGGTATTCAGAAAACCAGAAGTGAAGCATCGGAATCTAAAACTGGGCTCACAGGAGTGGTTCAAATCATAGAAAGTGAGAGTGTCTATCCTCTCGTACTTAAGTCGGCATTATGCCTTTTGTATTAAATTCGGATGCGATCTCTGTGTTTCATCGTCAATAAGAGGGTCCAAGGGATAAGGTAAACCTGAAGTGAAGCATCGGAATCTAAAACTGGACTCACATTAGACGTTAAAATCATAGAAAGGTAGAGTGTCAGTCCTCTTGTACGTAAATAGGCATTGTGCCTTTTGAATTTAATTCCGATGCAACTTCTGTGTTTCTTCGTCAATAAGAACGTCCAAGGTATTCACGGAACCTGAAGTCAAGCATCGGAATCTGAAACTGGACTCACAGGAGGTGTTCAAATCATAGAAAGTGAGAGTCAGTCCGCTTGTACTTAAGTCGGCATTGTGCCTTTTGTATTAAATTCGGATGCAATTTCTGTGTTTCATCGTCAAAAAGAACGTCCAAGGTGTACACGAAACCTGAAGTCAAGCATCGGAATCTAAAACTGCACTCACAGGAGAGGTTCAAATCATAGAAAGTGAGAGTGTCAGTCCTCTTGTACTTAAGTCGGCATTGTGCCTTTTGTATTAAATTCGGATGCAATTTCTGTGTTTCACCGTCAATACGAAAGTCCAAGGGATACAGTAAACCTGAAGTGAATCATCGGAATCTAAAACTGGACTCACAGAAAAGGTTCAAATCACAGAAATTTAGAGAGTCAGTCCTCTTGTACTTATGTCGGCATTGTGAATTTTGTATTAAATTCGGATACAATTTCTGTGTTTCATCGTCAATAAGAAGGTCCAAGGGATACAGTAAACCTGAAGTGAAGCATCGGAATCTAAAACTGGACACACAGGAGAGGTTCAAATCATACAAAGAGAGAGTGTCAGTCCTCTTGTACTTAAGTCGGCATTGTGCCTTTTGTATTAAATTCGGATGCAATTTCTGTGATTCATCGTCAATAAGAAGGTCCAAGGTATACAGTAAACCTGAAGTGAAGCATCGGAATTTAAAACTGGAATCACAGGAGAGGTTCAAATCATAGAAAGTTAGAGAGTCAGTCCTCTTGTACTTAAGTCGGCATTGTGCCTTTTAAATTTAATTCGCATGCAATTTCCGTGTTTCATCGTCAATAAGAAGGTCCAAGGTATACAGGAAACCAGAAGTGAGGCATCGGAATCTAAAACTGGGCTCACAGGAGAGGTTCAAATCATAGAAAGTGAGAGTATCTATCCTCTCGTACTTATGTCGGCATTTTGCCTTTTGTATTAAATTCGGATGCGATTTCTGTGTTTCATCTTCAATATGAGGGTCCAAGGGATACAGTAAACCTGAAGTGAAGCATCGGAATCTAAAACTGGACTCACAGGAGAGGTTCAAATCATAGAATGGTAGAGTATCAGTCCTCTTGTACTTATGTCGGCATTGTGCATTTTGTATCAAATTCGGATGCAATTTCTGTGTTTCATCGTCAATACGAGCGTCCAAGGTGTACACGAAACCTAATGTCAATCATCGGATTCTAAAACTGGACTCACAGGAGAGGTTCAAATCATAGAAAGTGCGAGTGTCAGTCCTTTTGTACTTAAGTTGGCATTGTGCATTTTGTATTAAATTCGGATGCAATATCTGTGTTTCATCGATAACAAGAGGGTCCAAGGGATATAGTAAACCTGAAGTGAAGCATCGGAATCTAAATCTGCACTCACAGGAGAGCTTCAAACCATAGAATGTGAGAGTGTCAGTATTCTTGTACTTAAGTCGGCATTGTGACTTTTGTATTAAATTCGGATGCAATTTCTGTGTTTCCTCGTCAATATGAAGGTCCAAGGGATACAGTAAACCGGAAGTGAAGCATCGGAATCTAAAACTGGACTCACAGGAGAGGTTCAAATCATAGAAAGTAGGATTGTCAGTCCTCTTGTTTTTAAGTCGGCATTGTGCCTTTTGTATTAAATTCGGATGCAATTGCTGTGTTTCATCGTCAATAAGAAGGTCCAAGGTATACAGGAAAACAGAAGTGAAGCATCAGAATCTAAAACTGGGCTCACAGGAGAGGTTCAAAACATAGAAAGTGAGAGTGTCTATCCTCTCGTACTTAAGTCGGCATTATGCCTTTTGTATTAAATTCGGATGCGAATTCTGTGTTTCATCGTCAATAAGAGGGTCCAAGGGATACAGTAAACCTGAAGTGAAGCATCAGAATCTAAAACTGGACTCACAGGAGAGGTTCAAATCATAGAAAGTTAGAGTGTCAGTACTCTTGTACTTAAGTCGGCATTGTGCCTTTTGAATTTAATTCCGATGCAATTTCTGAGCTTCATCGTCAAAAAGAAGGTCCAACGGATACAGTAAACCTGAAGTAAAAAATCGGAATCTGAAACTGGACTCACAGGAGAGGTTCAAATCATAGAAAGTGAGAGTGTCAGTCCTCTTGTACTTAAGTCGGCATTGTGGCTTTTGTATTAAATTCGGATGCAATTTCTGTGTTTCATCGTCATTAAGAAGGTCCAAGGTATACAGTAAACCTGAAGTGAAGCATCGGAATCTAAAACTGGACTCACAGGGGAGGTTCAATTCATAGAAAGTGAAAGTGTCAGTCCTCTTGTACTTAAGTCGGCATTGTGCCTTTTGTATTAAATTCGGATGCAATTGCTGTGTTTCATAGTCAATACGAAGGTCCAAGGTATTCAGAAAACCAGAAGTGAAGCATCGGAATCTAAAACTGGGCTCACAGGAGTGGTTCAAATCATAGAAAGTGAGAGTGTCTATCCTCTCGTACTTAAGTCGGCATTATGCCTTTTGTATTAAATTCGGATGCGATCTCTGTGTTTCATCGTCAATAAGAGGGTCCAAGGGATAAGGTAAACCTGAAGTGAAGCATCGGAATCTAAAACTGGACTCACATTAGACGTTAAAATCATAGAAAGGTAGAGTGTCAGTCCTCTTGTACGTAAATAGGCATTGTGCCTTTTGAATTTAATTCCGATGCAACTTCTGTGTTTCTTCGTCAATAAGAACGTCCAAGGTATTCACGGAACCTGAAGTCAAGCATCGGAATCTGAAACTGGACTCACAGGAGGTGTTCAAATCATAGAAAGTGAGAGTCAGTCCGCTTGTACTTAAGTCGGCATTGTGCCTTTTGTATTAAATTCGGATGCAATTTGTGTGTTTCATCGTCAAAAAGAACGTCCAAGGTGTACACGAAACCTGAAGTCAAGCATCGGAATCTAAAACTGCACTCACAGGAGAGGTTCAAATCATAGAAAGTGAGATTGTCAGTCCTCTTGTACTTAAGTCGGCAATGTGCCTTTTGTATTAAATTCGGATGCAATTTCTGTGTTTCACCGTCAATACGAAAGTCCAAGGGATACAGTAAACCTGAAGTGAATCATCGGAATCTAAAACTGGACTCACAGAAAAGGTTCAAATCACAGAAATTTAGAGAGTCAGTCCTCTTGTACTTATGTCGGCATTGTGAATTTTGTATTAAATTCGGATACAATTTCTGTGTTTCATCGTCAATAAGAATGTCCAAGGGATACAGTAAACCTGAAGTGAAGCATCGGAATCTAAAACTGGACACACAGGAGAGGTTCAAATCATACAAAGAGAGAGTGTCAGTCCTCTTGTACTTAAGTCGGCATTGTGCCTTTTGTATTAAATTCGGATGCAATTTCTGTGATTCATCGTCAATAAGAAGGTCCAAGGTATACAGTAAACCTGAAGTGAAGCATCGGAATTTAAAACTGGAATCACAGGAGAGGTTCAAATCATAGAAAGTTAGAGAGTCAGTCCTCTTGTACTTAAGTCGGCATTGTGCCTTTTAAATTTAATTCGCATGCAATTTCCGTGTTTCATCGTCATTAAGAAGGTCCAAGGTATACAGAAAACCAGAAGTGAGGCATCGGAATCTAAAACTGGGCTCACAGGAGAGGTTCAAATCATAGAAAGTGAGAGTATCTATCCTCTCGTACTTAAGTCGGCATTTTGCCTTTTGTATTAAATTCGGATGCGATTTCTGTGTTTCATCTTCAATATGAGGGTCCAAGGGATACAGTAAACCTGAAGTGAAGCATCGGAGTCTAAAACTGGACTCACAGGAGAGGTTCAAATCATAGAAAGGTAGAGTATCAGTCCTCTTGTACTTATGTCGGCATTGTGCATTTTGTATCAAATTCGGATGCAATTTCTGTGTTTCATCGTCAATACGAGCGTCCAAGGTGTACACGAAACCTAATGTCAATCATCGGATTCTAAAACTGGACTCACAGGAGAGGTTCAAATCATAGAAAGTGCGAGTGTCAGTCCTTTTGTACATAAGTTGGCATTGTGCATTTTGTATTAATTTCGGATGCAATATCTGTGTTTCATCGATAACAAGAGGGTCCAAGGGATATAGTAAACCTGAAGTGAAGCATCGGAATCTAAATCTGCACTCACAGGAGAGCTTCAAACCATAGAAAGTGAGAGTGTCAGTATTCTTGTACTTAAGTCGGCATTGTGACTTTTGTATTAAATTCGGATGCAATTTCTGTGTTTCCTCGTCAATATGAAGGTCCAAGGGATACAGTAAACCGGAAGTGAAGCATCGGAATCTAAAACTGGAGTCACAGGAGAGGTTCAAATCATAGAAAGTTAGAGTGTCAGTCCACTTGTACTTAAGTCGGCATTGTGCCTTTTGAATTTTTATTCCGATGCAATTACTGTGTTTCATCATCATTAAGAAGTTCCAAGGTATACAGTAAACCTGTAGTGAAGCATCGGAACCTAAAACTTGACCCACAGGAGAGTTTCAAATCATAGAATATTAGAGTGTCAGTCCTCTTGTACTTAAGTCGGCATTGTGCCATTTGTATTAAATTCGGATGCAATTTCTGTGTTTTATCGTCAATAAGAAGGTCCAAGGTATACAGGAAACCTGAAGTGATGCATCGGAATGTGAAACTAGACTCACAGGAGTGCTTCAAATCATAGAAAGTGAGAGTGTCAGTATTCTTGTACTTAAGTCGGCATTGTGCCTTTTGTATCAAATTCGGATGCAATATCTGTGTTTCAGGATCAATAAGAAGATCCAAGGTATACAGTAAACCTGAAGTGAAGCATCGGAATCTAAAACTGGGATCACAGGAGAGGTTCAAATCATAGAATGTAAGAGTGTCAGTCCTCTTGTACTTACGTCGGCATTGTGCCTTTTGAATTTAATTCCGATGCAATTTCTGTGTTTCATCGTCCATAAGAATTTTCCAAGGTATACAGTAAACTTGAAGTGAAGCATCGGAATCCAAAACTGCACTTACAGGAGAGATTGAAATCATAGAGTGTTAGAGTGTCAGTCATCTTGTACTTAAGTCACCATTGTGCCTTTTGTATTAAATTCGGATGCAATTTCTGTGTTTCATCATCAATAAGAAGGTCCAAGGGATACAGTAAACCTGACGTGAAGCATCGGAATCAAAAACTGGGCTCACAAGAGAGGTTCAAATCATAGAAAGTTAGAATGTCAGTCCTCTTGTACCTAAGTTGGCATTGTGCCTTTTGAATTTTTATTCCGTTGCAATTACTGTGTTTCATCGTCAATGAGAAGTTCCAAGGTATACAGCAAACCTGTAGTGAAGCATCGGAATCTAAAACTGGACTCACAGGAGAGGTTCAAATCATAGAAAGGTAGAGAGTCAGTCCTCTTGTACTTAAGTCGGCATTGTGCCTTTTGTATTAAATTCCGATGCAATTTCTATGTTTCATCGTCAATAAGAAGGTCCAAGGGATACAGTAAACCTGAAGTGAAGCATCGGAATCTAAAACTGGACTCACAAGAGAGGTTCACATCATAGAAAGTTAGAGTGTCAGTCCTCTTGTACTTAAGTCGGCATTGTCACTTTTGTACTAAACTCGGATGCAATTTCTGTGTTTCATCGTCAATAAGAAGGTCCAAGGTATACAGGAAACCTGAAGTGAAGCATCGAAATCTGAAACTGGACTCACAGGAGAGGTTCAAATCATAGAAAGTGAGAGTGGCAGTCCTCTTGTACTTAAGTAGGCATTGTGCCTTTTGTATCAAATTCCGATGCAATTTCTGTGTTTCATCGTCAATAAGAAGGTTCAAGGGATACAGTAAACCTGAAGTGAAGCATCGGAATCTAAACCAGGACCCACAGGAGAGGTTGAAATCATAGAAAGTTAGAGTGTCAGTCCTCTTGTACTTAAGTCGGCATTGTCCCTTTTATACTAAACTCGGATGCAATTTCTGTGTTTCATCGTCAATAAGAAGGTCCAAGGTATACAGGAAACCTGAAGTGAAGCATCGGAATCTGAAACTGGACTCACAGGAGAGGTTCAAATCATAGAAAGTGAGAGTGGCAGTCCTCTTGTACTTAAGTCGGCATTGTGCCTTTTGTATCAAATTCCGATGCAATTTCTGTGTTTCATCGTCAATAAGATGGTCCAAGGTATACAGGAAACCGGAAATGAAGCATCGGAATCTAAAACTGGACTCACAGGAGAGGTTCAAATCATAGAAAGTGAGAGTGTCAGTCCTCTTGTACTTAAGTCGGCATTGTGCCTTTTGTATTAAATTCGGATGCAATTTCTGTGTTTCATTGTCAATAAGAAGGTCCAAGGGATACAGTAAACCTGAAGTGAGGCATCGGAATCTAAAACTGGACTCACAGGAGAGGTTCAAATCATAGAAAGTTAGAGTGTCAGTCTTCTCGTACTAAAGTCGGCATTGTGCCTTTTGTATTAAATTCGGATGCAATTTCTGTGTTTCATCATCAATATGACAGTACAAGGGATACAGTAAACCTGAAGTGAAGCATCGGAATCTAAAACTGGACTCACCGGAGAGGTTCAAATCATAGAAATTTAGGGTGTCAGTCCTCTTGTACTGAAGTCGGCATTGTGCCTTTTGAATTTAAATCCGATATAATTTCTGTGTTTCATCGTCAATAAGAAGGTCCAAGGTATACAGTAAACTTAAAGTGAAGCATCGGAATCCAAAACTGGACTTACAGGAGAGATTGAAATCATAGAGTGTTAGAGTGTCAGTCCTCTTGTACTTAAGTCGGCATTGTGCCTTTTGAATTTTTATTCCGATGCAATTACTGTGTTTCATCATCAATAAGAAGTTCCAAGGTATACTGCAAACCTGTAGTGAAACATCGGAATCTAAAACTGGACTCACAGGAGAGATTCAAATCTTAGAAAGGTAGAGTGTCAGTCCTCTTGTACTTAAGTGGGCATTGTGCCTTTTGTATTAAATTCCGATGCAATTTCTGTGTTTCATCGTCAATAAGAAGGTTCAAGGGATACAGTAAACCTGAAGTGAAGCATCGGAATCTAAACCTGGACGCACAGGAGAGGTTCAAATCATAGAAAGTTAAAGTGTCAGCCCTCTTGTACTTAAGTCGGCATTGTGCCTTTTCTATTAAAGTCGGATGCAATTTCTGTGTTTCATCGTCAGTAAGAAGGTCCAAGGGATACAGTAAACCTGAAGTGAAGCATCGGAAACTAAATCTGGACTCACAGGAGAGGTTCAAATCATAGAAAGTTAGAGTGTCAGTTCTCTTGTACTTAAGTCGGCATTGTTCCTTTTGTACTAAACTCGGATGCAATTTCTGTGTTTCATCGTCAATAAGAAGGTCCAAGGTATACAGGAAACCTGAAAAGAAGCATCGGAATCTGAAACTGGACTCACAGGAGAGGTTCAAATCATAGAAAGTGTGAGTGGCAGTATTCTTGTGCTTAAGTCGGCATTGTGCCTTTTGTATCAAATTCGGATGCAATTTCTGTGTTTCAGTTTCAATAAGAAGGTCCAAGGGAAACAGTAAACCTGAAGTGAAGCATCGGAATCTAAAACTGGGCTCACAGGAGAGGTTCAAATCATAGAAAGTTAGAGTGTCTGTCCTCTTGTACTTAAGTCGGCATTGTGCCATTTGTATTAAATTCGGATGCAATTTCTGTGTTTTATCGTCAATAAGAATGTCCAAGGTATACAGGAAACCTGAAGTGATGCATCGGAATGTGAAACTAGACTCACAGGAGTGCTTCAAATCATAGAAAGTGAGAGTGTCAGTATTCTTGTACTTAAGTCGGCATTGTGCCTTTTGTATCAAATTCGGATGCAATATCTGTGTTTCAGGATCAATAAGAAGATCCAAGGTATACAGTAAACCTGAAGTGAAGCATCGGAATCTAAAACTGGGATCACAGGAGAGGTTCAAATCAAAGAAAGTTAGAGTGTCAGTCATCTTGTTCTTAAGTCGGCATTGTGCCTTTTGAATTTATATCGGATGCAATTTCTTTGTTTCATCGTCAATAAGAAGGTCCAAGGTACACGGGAAACCTGAAGTGAAGCATCGGAATCTAAAACTGGACTCACAGGAGAGGTTCAAATCATAGAAAGTAAGAGTGTCAGTCCTCTTGTACTTACGTCGGCATTGTGCCTTTTGAATTTAATTCCGATGCAATTTCTGTGTTTCATCGTCCATAAGAATTTTCCAAGGTATACAGTAAACTTGAAGTGAAGCATCGGAATCCAAAACTGCACTTACAGGAGAGATTGAAATCATAGGGTGTTAGAGTGTCAGTCATCTTGTACTTAAGTCACCATTGTGCCTTTTGTATTAAATTCGGATGCAATTTCTGTGTTTCATCATCAATAAGAAGGTCCAAGGGATACAGTAAACCTGACGTGAAGCATCGGAATCAAAAACTGGGCTCACAAGAGAGGTTCAAATCATAGAAAGTTAGAATGTCAGTCCTCTTGTACCTAAGTTGGCATTGTGCCTTTTGAATTTTTATTCCGTTGCAATTACTGTGTTTCATCGTCAATGAGAAGTTCCGAGGTATACAGCAAACCTGTAGTGAAGCATCGGAATCTAAAACTGGACTCACAGGAGAGGTTCAAATCATAGAAAGGTAGAGAGTCAGTCCTCTTGTACTCAAGTCGGCATTGTGCCTTTTGTATTAAATTCCGATGCAATTTCTATGTTTCATCGTCAATAAGAAGGTCCAAGGGATACAGTAAACCTGAAGTGAAGCATCGGAATCTAAAACTGGACTGACAAGAGAGGTTCACATCATAGAAAGTTAGAGTGTCAGTCCTCTTGTACTTAAGTCGGCATTGTCCCTTTTGTACTAAACTCGGATGCAATTTCTGTGTTTCATCGTCAATAAGAAGGTCCAAGGTATACAGGAAACCTGAAGTGAAGCATCGGAATCTGAAACTGGACTCACAGGAGAGGTTCAAATCATAGAAAGTGAGAGTGGCAGTCCTCTTGTACTTAAGTAGGCATTGTGCCTTTTGTATCAAATTCCGATGCAATTTCTGTGTTTCATCGTCAATAAGAAGGTTCAAGGGATACAGTAAACCTGAAGTGAAGCATCGGAATCTAAACCAGGACCCACAGGAGAGGTTGAAATCATAGAAAGTTAGAGTGTCAGTCCTCTTGTACTTAAGTCGGCATTGTCCCTTTTATACTAAACTCGGATGCAATTTCTGTGTTTCATCGTCAATAAGAAGGTCCAAGGTATACAGGAAACCTGAAGTGAAGCATCGGAATCTGAAACTGGACTCACAGGAGAGGTTCAAATCATAGAAAGTGAGAGTGGCAGTCCTCTTGTACTTAAGTCGGCATTGTGCCTTTTGTATCAAATTCCGATGCAATTTCTGTGTTTCATCGTCAATAAGATGGTCCAAGGTATTCAGGAAACCGGAAATGAAGCATCGGAATCTAAAACTGGACTCACAGGAGAGGTTCAAATCATAGAAAGTGAGAGTGTCAGTCCTCTTGTACTTAAGTCGGCATTGTGCCTTTTGTATTAAATTCGGATGCAATTTCTGTGTTTCATTGTCAATAAGAAGGTCCAAGGGATACAGTAAACCTGAAGTGAGGCATCGGAATCTAAAACTGGACTCACAGGAGAGGTTCAAATCATAGAAAGTTAGAGTGTCAGTCTTCTCGTACTAAAGTCGGCATTGTGCCTTTTGTATTAAATTCGGATGCAATTTCTGTGTTTCATCATCAATAAGACAGTACAAGGGATACAGTAAACCTGAAGTGAAGCATCGGAATCTAAAACTGGACTCACCGGAGAGGTTCAAATCATAGAAATTTAGGGTGTCAGTCCTCTTGTACTGAAGTCGGCATTGTGCCTTTTGAATTTAAATACGATATAATTTCTGTGTTTCATCGTCAATAAGAAGGTCCAAGGTATACAGTAAACTTAAAGTGAAGCATCGGAATTCAAAACTGGACTTACAGGAGAGATTGAAATCATAGAGTGTTAGAGTGTCAGTCCTCTTGTACTTAAGTCGGCATTGTGCCTTTTGAATTTTTATTCCGATGCAATTACTGTGTTTCATCATCAATAAGAAGTTCCAAGGTATACTGCAAACCTGTAGTGAAACATCGGAATCTAAAACTGGACTCACAGGAGAGATTCAAATCTTAGAAAGGTAGAGTGTCAGTCCTCTTGTACTTAAGTCGGCATTGTGCCTTTTGTATTAAATTCCGATGCAATTTCTGTGTTTCATCGTCAATAAGAAGGTTCAAGGGATACAGTAAACCTGAAGTGAAGCATCGGAATCTAAACCTGGACGCACAGGAGAGGTTCAAATCATAGAAAGTTAAAGTGTCAGCCCTCTTGTACTTAAGTCGGCATTGTGCCTTTTGTATTAAATTCGGATGCAATTTCTGTGTTTCATCGTCAGTAAGAAGGTCCAAGGGATACAGTAAACCTGAAGTGAAGCATCGGAAACTAAATCTGGACTCACAGGAGAGGTTCAAATCATAGAAAGTTAGAGTGTCAGTTCTCTTGTACTTAAGTCGGCATTGTTCCTTTTGTACTAAACTCGGATGCAATTTCTGTGTCTCATCGTCAATAAGAAGGTCCAAGGTATACAGGAAACCTGAAAAGAAGCATCGGAATCTGAAACTGGACTCACAGGAGAGGTTCAAATCATAGAAAGTGTGAGTGGCAGTATTCTTGTGCTTAAGTCGGCATTGTGCCTTTTGTATCAAATTCGGATGCAATTTCTGTGTTTCAGTTTCAATAAGAAGGTCCAAGGGAAACAGTAAACCTGAAGTGAAGCATCGGAATCTAAAACTGGGCTCACAGGAGAGGTTCAAATCATAGAAAGTTAGAGTGTCAGTCCTCTTGTACTTAAGTCGGCATTGTGCCTTTTGAATTTATTTCGGATGCAATTTCTGTGTATCATCGTCAATAAGAAGGTCCAACGTACACAGGAAACCTGAAGTGAAGCATTTGAATCTAAAACTGGACTCACAGAAGAGGTCCAAATCATAGAAAGTGAGAGTGTCAGTCCTCTTGTACTTAAGCCGGCATTGTGCCTTTTGTATTAAAATCGGATGCAATTTCTGTGTTTCATCGTCAATAAGAAGGTCCAAGGTATACAGGAAACCGGATGTGAAGCATCGGAATCTAAAACTAGACTCACAGCCGAGGTTCAAATCATAGAAAGTGAGAGTGTCAGTCCTCTTGTACTTAAGTCGGCATTGTGCCTTTTGTATTAAATTCGGATGCAATTTCTGTGTTTGGCCGTCAATAAGAAGGTCCAAGGTATACAGGAAACTTAAAGTGAAGCATCGGAATCCAAAACTGGACTTACAGGAGAGATTGAAATCATAGAGTGTTAGAGTGTCAGTCCTCTTGTACTTAAGTCGGCATTGTGCCTTTTGAATTTTTATTCCGATGCAATTACTGTGTTCCATCATCAATAAGAAGTTCCAAGGTATACTGCAAACCTGTAGTGAAACATCGGAATCTAAAACTGGACTCACAGGAGAGATTCAAATCTTAGAAAGGTAGAGTGTCAGTCCTCTTGTACTTAAGTGGGCATTGTGCCTTTTGTATTAAATTCCGATGCAATTTCTGTGTTTCATCGTCAATATGAAGGTTCAAGGGATACAGTAAACCTGAAGTGAAGCATCGGAATCTAGACCTGGACGCACAGGAGAGGTTCAAATCATAGAAAGTGAAAGTGTCAGCCCTCTTGTACTTAAGTCGGCATTGTGCCTTTTGTATTAAATGCGGATGCAATTTCTGTGTTTCATCGTCAATAAGAAGGTCCAAGGGATACAGTAAACCTGAAGTGAAGCATCGGAAACTAAATCTGGACTCACAGGAGAGGTTCAAATCATAGAAAGTTAGAGTGTCAGTCCTCTTGTACTTGAGTCGGCATTGTTCCTTTTGTACTAAACTCGGATGCAATTTCTGTGTTTCATCGTCAATAAGAAGGTCCAAGGTATACAGGAAACCTGAAAAGAAGCATCGGAATCTGAAAGTGGACTCACAGGACAGGTTCAAATCATAGAAAGTGTGAGTGGCAGTATTCTTGTGCTTAAGTCGGCATTGTGCCTTTTGTATCAAATTCGGATGCAATTTCTGTGTTTCAGTTTCAATAAGAAGGTCCAAGGGAAACAGTAAACCTGAAGTGAAGCATCGGAATCTAAAACTGGGCTCACAGGAGAGGTTCAAATCATAGAATGTTAGAGTGTCAGTCCTCTAGTACTTAAGTCGGCATTGTGCCTTTTGAATTTATTTCGGATGCAATTTCTGTGTATCATCGTCAATAAGAAGGTCCAACGTACACAGGAAACCTGAAGTGAAGCATTTGAATCTAAAACTGGACTCACAGAAGAGGTCCAAATCATAGAAAGTGAGAGTGTCAGTCCTCTTGTACTTAAGCCGGCATTGTGCCTTTTGTATTAAAATCGGGTGCAATTTCTGTGTTTCATCGTCAATAAGAAGGTCCAAGGTATACAGGAAACCGGATGCGAAGCATCGGAATCTAAAACTAGACTCACAGGAGAGGATCATATCATAGAAAGTGAGAGTGTCAGTCCTCTTGTACTGAAGTCGGCATTGTGCCTTTTGATTTTAATTCCGATATAATTTCTGTGTTTCATCGTCAATAAGAAGGTCCAAGGTATACAGTAAACTTAAAGCGAAGCATCGGAATCCAAAACTGGACTTACAGGAGAGATTGAAATCATAGAGTGTTAGAGTGTCAGTCCTCTTGTACTTAAGTCGGCATTGTTCCTTTTGTACTAAACTCGGATGCAATTACTGTGTTTCATCGTCAATAACAAGGTCCAAGGTGTACAGGAAACCTGAAAAGAACCATCGGAATCTGAAACTGGACTCACAGGAGAGGTTCAAATCATAGAAAGTGAGAGTGGCAGTCCTCTTGTGCTTAAGTCGGCATTGTGCCTTTTGTATCAAATTCGGATGCATTTTCTGTGTTTCAGGTTCAATAAGAAGGTCCAAGGGATACAGTAAACCTGAAGTGAAGCATCGGAATCTAAAACTGGGCTCACAGGAGAGGTTCAAATTATAGAAAGTTAGAGTGTCAGTCCTCTTGTACTTAAGTCGGCATTGTGCCTTTTGAATTTATTTCGGATACAATTTCTGTGTTTCATCGTCAATAAGAAGGTCCAACGTACACAGGAAACCTGAAGTGAAGCATTTGAATCTAAAACAGGACTCACAGAAGAGGTTCAAAACATAGAAAGTGAGAGTGTCAGTCCTCTTGTACTTAAGCCGGCATTGTGCCTTTTGTATTAAAATCGGATGCAATTTCTGTGTTTCATCGTCAATAAGAAGGTCCAAGGTATACAGGAAACCGGAAGTGAAGCATCGGAATCTAAAACTGGACTCACAGGAGAGGTTCAAATCATAGAAAGTGAAAGTGTCAGCCCTCTTGTACTTAAGTCGGCATTGTGCCTTTTCTATTAAATTCGGATGCAATTTCTGTGTTTCATCGTCAATAAGAAGGTCCAAGGGATACAGTAAACCTGAAGTGAAGCATCGGAATCTAAATCTGGGCTCACAGGAGAGGTTCAAATCATAGAAAGTTAGAGTGTCAGTCTTCTTGTACTTAAGTCGGCATTGTGCCTTTTGTATTAAATTCGAATGCAATTTCTGTGTTTCATCATCAATAAGAAGGTACAAGGGATACAGTAAACCTGAAGTGAAGCATCGGAATCTAAAACTGTACTCACCGGAGAGGTTCAAATCATAGAAAGTTAGAGTGTCAGTCCTCTTGTACTTTTGTCGGCCTTGTGCCTTTTGAATTTAATTCCGATGCAATTTCTGTGTTTCATCGTCAATAAGATGGTCCAAGGGGACAGTAATCCTGAAGTGAGGCATCGGATTCTAAAACTGGACTTTCAGGAGAGGTTCTAATCATAGAAAGTTAGAGTGTCAGTCCTCTAGTACTGAAGTCGGCATTGTGCCTTTTCGATATCATTCCGATGCAATTTCTGTGCTTCATCGTCAATAAGAAGGTTCATGGTACACAGTAAACCTGAAGTGTAGCATCGGAATCTAAAACTGGACTCAAAGGAGAGGTTCAAATCATAGAAAGTTAGAGTGTCAGTCCTCTTGTACTTAAGTCGGCATTGTGCCTTTTGTATTAAATTCGGATGCAATTTCTGTGTTTCAGTTTCAATAAGAAGGTCCAAGGGAAACAGTAAACCTGAAGTGAAGCATCGGAATCTAAAACTGGGCTCACAGGAGAGGTTCAAATCATAGAAAGTTAGAGTGTCAGTCCTCTTGTACTTAGGTCGGCATTGTGTCTTTTGAATTTATTTCGGATGCAATTTCTGTGTATCATCGTCAATAAGAAGGTCCAACGTACACAGGAAACCTGAAGTGAAGCATTTGAATCTAAAACTGGACTCACAGAAGAGGTCCAAATCATAGAAAGTGAGAGTGTCAGTCCTCTTGTACTTAAGCCGGCATTGTGCCTTTTGTATTAAAATCGGATGCAATTTCTGTGTTTCATCGTCAATAAGAAGGTCCAAGGTATACAGGAAACCGGATGTGAAGCATCGGAATCTAAAACTAGACTCACAGGAGAGGTTCAAATCATAGAAAGTGAGCGTGTCAGTCCTCTTGTACTTAAGTCGGCATTGTGCCTTTTGTATTAAATTCGGATGCAATTTCTGTGTTTGGCCGTCAATAAGAAGGTCCAAGGTATACAGGAAACCGGAAGTGAAGCATCGGAATCTAAAACTGTACTCACAGGAGAGGTTCAAATCTTAGAAAGTGAGAGTGTCAGTCCTCTTGTACTTAAGTCGGCATTGTGCCTTTTGTATCAAATTCGGATGCAATATCTGTGTTTCAGGATCAATAACAAGGTCCAAGGGATACAGTAAACCTGAAGTGGAGCATCAGAATCTAAAACTGGGCTCACAGGAGAGGTTCAAATCATAGAAAGTTAGAGTGCCAGTCCTCTTGTACTTAAGTCGGCATTGTGCCTTTTGAATTTATATCGGATGCAATTTCATTGTTTCATCGTCAATAAGAAGGTCCAAGGCACACAGGAAACCTGAAGTGAAGCATCGGAATCTTAAACTGGACTCACAGGAGAGGTTCAAATCATAGAAAGTAGGAGTGTCAGTCCTCTTGTACTTAAGTCGGCATTGTGCCTTTTGTATTAAAATCGGATGCAATTTCTGTGTTTCATCGTCATTAAGATGGTCCAAGGTATACAGGAAAATTGGAAGTGAAGCATCGGAATCTAAAACTGGACTCACAGGAGAGGTTCAAATCATAGAAAGTGAGAGTGTAAGTCCTCTTGTACTGAAGTCGGCATTGTGCCTTTTGAATTTAAATCCGATATAATTTCTGTGTTTCATCGTCAATAAGAAGGTCCAAGGTATACAGTAAACTTAAAGTGAAGCATCGGAATCCAAAACTGGACTTACAGGAGAGATTGAAATCATAGAGTGTTAGAGTGTCAGTCCTCTTGTACTTAAGTCGGCATTGTGCCTTTTGAATTTTTATTCCGATGCAATTACTGTGTTTCATCATCAATAAGATGTTCCAAGGTATACTGCAAACCTGTAGTGAAACATCGGAATCTAAAACTGGACTCACAGGAGAGATTCAAATCTTAGAAAGGTAGAGTGTCAGTCCTCTTGTACTTAAGTGGGCATTGTGCCTTTTGTATTAAATTCCGATGCAATTTCTGTGTTTCATCGTCAATATGAAGGTTCAAGGGATACAGTAGACCTGAAGTGAAGCATCGGAATCTAAACCTGGACGCACAGGAGAGGATCAAATCATAGAAAGTGAAAGTGTCAGCCCTCTTGTACTTAAGTCGGCATTGTGCCTTTTGTATTAAATTCGGATGCAATTTCTGTGTTTCATCGTCAATAAGAAGGTCCAAGGGATACAGTAAACCTGAAGTGAAGCATCGGAAACTAAATCTGGATTCACAGGAGAGGTTCAAATCATAGAAAGTTAGAGTGTCAGTCCTCTTGTACTTGAGTCGGCATTGTTCCTTTTGTACTAAACTCGGATGCAATTTCTGTGTTTCATCGTCAATAAGAAGGTCCAAGGTATACAGGAAACCTGAAAAGAAGCATCGGAATCTGAAAGTGGACTCACAGGAGAGGTTCAAATCATAGAAAGTGTGAGTGGCAGTATTCTTGTGCTTAAGTCGGCATTGTGCCTTTTGTATCAAATTCGGATGCAATTTCTGTGTTTCAGTTTCAATAAGAAGGTCCAAGGGAAACAGTAAACCTGAAGTGAAGCATCGGAATCTAAAAGTGGGCTCACAGGAGAGGTTCAAATCATAGAATGTTAGAGTGTCAGTCCTCTAGTACTTAAGTCGGCATTGTGCCTTTTGAATTTATTTCGGATGCAATTTCTGTGTATCATCGTCAATAAGAAGGTCCAACGTACACAGGAAACCTGAAGTGAAGCATTTGAATCTAAAACTGGACTCACAGAAGAGGTCCAAATCATAGAAAGTGAGAGTGTCAGTCCTCTTGTACTTAAGCCGGCATTGAGCCTTTTGTATTAAAATCGGGTGCAATTTCTGTGTTTCATCGTCAATAAGAAGGTCCAAGGTATACAGGAAACCGGATGCGAAGCATCGGAATCTAAAACTAGACTCACAGGAGAGGTTCAAATCATAGAAAGTGAGAGTGTCAGTCCTCTTGTACTTAAGTCGGCATTGCGCCTTTTGTATTAAATTCGGATGCAATTTCTGTGTTTGGTCGTCAATAAGAAGGTCCAAGGTATACAGGAAACCGGAAGTGAAGCATCGGAATCTAAAACTGGACTCACAGGAGAGGTTCAAATCATAGAAAGTGAGAGTGTCAGTCCTCTTGTACTTAAGTCGGCATTGTGCCTTTTGTATTAAATTCGGATGCAATTTCTGTGTTTCATCGTCAATAAGAAGGTCCAAGGGATACAGTAAACCTGAAGTGAGGCATCGGAATCTAAAACTGGACTCACAGGAGAGGTTCAAATCATAGAAAGTTAGAGTGTCAGTCTACGCGTACTTAAGTCGGCATTGTGCCTTTTGTATTAAATTCGGATGCAATTTCTGTGTTTCATCATCAATAAGAAGGTACAAGGGATACAGTAAACCTGAAGTGAAGCATCGGAATCTAAAACTGGACTCACCGGAGAGGTTCAAATCATAGAAAGTTAGAGTGTCAGTCCTCTTGTACTGAAGTCGGCATTGTGACTTTTGATTTTAATTCCGATATAATTTCTGTGTTTCATCGTCAATAAGAAGGTCCAAGGTATACAGTAAACTTAAAGCGAAGCATCGGAATCCAAAACTGGACTTACAGGAGAGATTGAAATCATAGAGTGTTAGAGTGTCAGTCCTCTTGTACTTAAGTCGGCATTGTTCCTTTTGTACTAAACTCGGATGCAATTACTGTGTTTCATCGTCAATAACAAGGTCCAAGGTGTACAGGAAACCTGAAAAGAAGCATCGGAATCTGAAACTGGACTCACAGGAGAGTTTCAAATCATAGAAAGTGAGAGTGGCAGTCCTCTTGTGCTTAAGTCGGCATTGTGCCTTTTGTATCAAATTCGGGTGCAATTTCTGTGTTTCAGGTTCAATAAGAAGGTCCAAGGGATACAGTAAACCTGAAGTGAAGCATCGGAATCTAAAACTGGGCTCACAGGAGAGGTTCAAATCATAGAAAGTTAGAGTGTCAGTCCTCTTGTACTTAAGTCGGCATTGTGCCTTTTGAATTTATTTCGGATACAATTTCTGTGTTTCATCGTCAATAAGAAGGTCCAACGTACACAGGAAACCTGAAGTGAAGCATTTGAATCTAAAACAGGACTCACAGAAGAGGTTCAAAACATAGGAAGTGAGAGTGTCAGTCCTCTTGTACTTAAGCCGGCATCGTGCCTTTTGTATTAAAATCGGATGCAATTTCTGTGTTTCATCGTCAATAAGAAGGTCCAAGGTATACAGGAAACCGGAAGTGAAGCATCGGAATCTAAAACTGGACTCACAGGAGAGGTTCAAATCATAGAAAGTGAAAGTGTCAGCCTTCTTGTACTTAAGTCGGCATTGTGCCTTTTGTATTAAATTCGGATGCAATTTCTGTGTTTCATCGTCAATAAGAAGGTCCAAGGGATACAGTAAACCTGAAGTGAAGCATCGGAATCTAAATCTGGGCTCACAGGAGAGGTTCAAATCATAGAAAGTTAGAGTGTCAGTCTTCTTGTACTTAAGTCGGCATTGTGCCTTTTGTATTAAATTCGAATGCAATTTCTGTGTTTCATCATCAATAAGAAGGTACAAGGGATACAGTAAACCTGAAGTGAAGCATCGGAATCTAAAACTGTACTCACCGGAGAGGTTCAAATCATAGAAAGTTAGAGTGTCAGTCCTCTTGTACTTTAGTCGGCCTTGTGCCTTTTGCATTTAATTCCGATGCAATTTCTGTGTTTCATCGTCAATAAGATGGTCCAAGGGGACAGTAATCCTGAAGTGAGGCATCGGATTCTAAAACTGGACTTTCAGGAGAGGTTCTAATCATAGAAAGTTAGAGTGTCAGTCCTCTAGTACTGAAGTCGGCATTGTGCCTTTTCGATATCATTCCGATGCAATTTCTGTGCTTCATCGTCAATAAGAAGGTTCATGGTACACAGTAAACCTGAAGTGTAGCATCGGAATCTAAAACTGGACTCAAAGGAGAGGTTCAAATCATAGAAAGTTAGAGTGTCAGTCCTCTTGTACTTATGTCGGCATTGTGCCTTTTGAATTTAATTCGGATGCAATTTCTGTGTTTCATCGTCAATATGAAGGTCCTAGGTATACAGTAAATCTGAAGTGACGCATCGGAATCTAAAACTGGACTCACAGGAGAGGTACAAGTAATAGAAAGTGAGAGGGTCAGTCCTCTTGTACTTAAGTCGGCATTGTGACTTTTGTATTAAAATCCGATGCAATTTCTGTGTTTCATCGTCAATAAGGAGATCCAAGGGATACAGTAAACCTGAAGTAAGGCATCGGAATCTAAAACTGGACTCACAGGAGAGGTTCAAATCATAGAAAGTTAGAGTGTCAGTCTTCTTGTACTTAAGTCGGCATTGTGCCTTTAGTATGAAATTCGGATGCAATTTCTGTGTTTCATCATCAATAAGAACTCACAAGGGATACAGTAAACCTGAGCTGAAGCATCGGATTCTAAAACAGGACTCACCGGATAGGTTCAAATCATAGAAAGTTAGAGTGTCAGTCCTCTCGTACTTTAGTCGGCCTTGTGCCTTTTGAATTTAATACCGATGCAATTTCTGTGTTTCATCGTCAATAAGATGGTCCAAGGGATACAGTAAACCTGAAGTGAAGCATCGGATTCTAAAACTGGACTTACAGTAGAGGTTCAAATCATAGAAAGTTAGAGTGTCAGTCTTCTTGTACTTAACTCGGCATTGTGCCTTATGTATTAAATTCGGATGCAATTTCTGTGTTTCATCGTCAGTAAGATGGTCCAAGGGATACAGTAAACCTGAAGTGAAGCATCGGAATCTAAAACTGGACTCAAAGGAGAAGTGCAAATCGTAGAAATTTGGAGTGTCAGCAATCCTGTACTTAAGTCGGCATTGTGCCTTTTGGTTTAAATTCGGATGCAATTTCTGTGTTTCATCGTCAATAAGAAGGTCCAAGGTATACAGTAAATTTGAAGTGAAGCATCGGAATCTAAAACTGGACTCACAGGAGAGATTCAAATCATAGAAAGTTTGAGTGTCAGTCCTTTTGTACTTATGTCGTCATTGTCCCTTTTGTATTAAATTCGGATGCAATATTTGTGTTTCATCGTCAATAAGAAGGTCCAAGGGATATGGTGAACAAGAAGTGAAGCATCGGAATCTAAAACTGGACTCCCAGGAGATGTTCAAATGATAGAAAGTTAGAGTCTCAGTCCTCTTCTACTTAAGTCGGCATTGTGCCTTTTGAATTGAATTCCGATGCAAATTCTGTGTTTCATCGGCAATACGAAGGTCCAAGGTATACAGGAAATCTGAAGTGAAGCATCGGAATTTAAAACTGGACACACAGGAGAGGTTCAAATCATAGAAAGTGAGAGTGTCAGTCCTCTTGTACTTAAGTCGGCATTGTGCCTTTTGTATTATATTCGGATGCAGTTTCTTTGTTTCATTGTCCATAAAAGGGTCCAAGGTATACAGGAAACCGGAAGAGAAGCATCGGAATCTAAAACTGGACTCACAGGAGAGGTTCAAATCATAGAAAGTGAGAGTGTCTGTCCTCTTGTACTTAAGTCGGCATTGTGCCTTTTGTATTAAATTCGCATGCAATATCTGTGATTCATCGTCAATAAGAAGGTCAAAGGGATACAGTAAACCTAAAGTGAAGCATCGGAATCTAAAACTGGACTCACAGGAGAGGTTCAAATCATAGAAAGTTAGGGTGTCAGTCCTCTTGTACTTAAGTCGTCATTGTGCCGTTTGTATTAAATACAGATGCAATATCTGTGTTTCATCATCAATAGGAAGGTCCAAGGGATACAGTAAACCTGAAGTGAAGCATCGGAATCTAAAACTGGGCTAACAGGAGAGGTTCAAATCATAGAAAGTCAGAGTGTCAGTCCTCTTGTACTTAAGTCGGCATTGTGCCTTTTGTATTAAATTTGAATGCAATTTCTGTGTTTCATCGTCAATAAGAAGGTCAAAGGGATACAGTAAACCTGAAGTGAAGCATCGGAATCCAAAACTGGACTCACAGGAGAGGTTCAAATCATAGAAAGTTAGGGTGTCAGTCCTCTTGAACTGAAGTCGGAATTGTGCTTTTTGAATTTAATGCCGATGCTATTTCTGTGTTTCGTCGCAAATAAGAAGGTCTAAGGTATACAGTGAACCTGAAGTGAAGCATCGGAATCAAAAACTAGACTCACAGGAGAGGTTCAAATCATAGAAAGTTAGAGGTTCAGTCCTCTTGTACTTAAGTCGGCATTGTGATATTTGTATTAAATTCGGATGCAATTTCTGTGTTTCATCGTCAATAAGAAGGTCAAAGGGATACAGTAAACCTGAAGTGAAGCATCGGAATGCAAAACTGGACTCACAGGAGAGGTTCAAATCCTAGAAAGTTAGAGTGTCAGTCCTCTTGAACTGAAGTCGGAATTGTGCCTTTTGAACTTAATACCGATGCTATTTCTGTGTTTCATCGTCAATAAGAAGGTCCAAGGGATACAGTAAACCTGAAGTGAAGCATCGGAATCTAAAACTGGACTCACAGGAGAGGTTCAAATCATAGAAAGTTAGGGTGTCAGTCCTCTTGTACTTAAGTCGGCATTGTGCCTTTTGTATTAAATTTGAATGCAATTTCTGTGTTTCATCGTCAATAAGAAGGTCAAAGGGATACAGTAAACCTGAAGTGAAGCATCGGAATCCAAAACTGGACTCACAGGAGAGGTTCAAATCATAGAAAGTTAGGGTGTCAGTCCTCTTGAACTGAAGTCGGAATTGTGCTTTTTGAATTTAATGCCAATGCTATTTCTGTGTTTCGTCGCAAATAAGAAGGTCTAAGGTATACAGTGAACCTGAAGTGAAGCATCGGAATCAAAAACTAGACTCACAGGAGAGGTTCAAATCATAGAAAGTTAGAGGTTCAGTCCTCTTGTACTTAAGTCGGCATTGTGCCTTTTGTATTAAATTCGCATGCAATATCTGTGATTCATCGTCAATAAGAAGGTCAAAGGGATACAGTAAACCTAAAGTGAAGCATCGGAATCTAAAACTGGACTCACAGGAGAGGTTCAAATCATAGAAAGTTAGGGTGTCAGTCCTCTTGTACTTAAGTCGTCATTGTGCCGTTTGTATTAAATACGGATGCAATATCCGTGTTTCATCATCAATAGGAAGGTCCAAGGGATACAGTAAACCTGAAGTGAAGCATCGGAATCTAAAACTGGGCTAACAGGAGAGGTTCAAATCATAGAAAGTCAGAGTGTCAGTCCTCTTGTACTTAAGTCGGCATTGTGCCTTTTGTATTAAATTTGAATGCAATTTCTGTGTTTCATCGTCAATAAGAAGGTCAAAGGGATACAGTAAACCTGAAGTGAAGCATCGGAATCCAAAACTGGACTCACAGGAGAGGTTCAAATCATAGAAAGTTAGGGTGTCAGTCCTCTTGAACTGAAGTCGGAATTGTGCTTTTTGAATTTAATGCCGATGCTATTTCTGTGTTTCGTCGCAAATAAGAAGGTCTAAGGTATACAGTGAACCTGAAGTGAAGCATCGGAATCAAAAACTAGACTCACAGGAGAGGTTCAAATCATAGAAAGTTAGAGGTTCAGTCCTCTTGTACTTAAGTCGGCATTGTGACATTTGTATTAAATTCGGATGCAATTTCTGTGTTTCATCGTCAATAAGAAGGTCAAAGGGATACAGTAAACCTGAAGTGAGGCATCGGAATCCAAAACTGGACTCACAGGAGAGGTTCAAATCATAGAAAGTTAGGGTGTCAGTCCTCTTGTACTTAAGTCGTCATTGTGCCGTTTGTATTAAATTCGGATGCACATTCTGAGTTTCATCCTCAATAAGAAGGTCCAAGGGATACAGTAAACCTGAAGTGAAGCATCGGAATCTAAAACTGGACTCACAGGAGAGGTTAAAATCATAGAAAGTGAGAGTGTCAGTTATCTTGTTCTTAAGTCGGCATTGTGCCTTTTGTATTATATTCGGATGCAGTTTCTTTGTTTCATTGTCAATAAAAACGTCCAAGGTATACAGGAAACCGGAAGTGAAGCATCGGAATCTAAAACTGGACTCACAGGAGAGGTTCAAATCATAGAAAGTGAGAGTGTCTGTCCTCTTGTACTTAAGTCGGCATTGTGCCTTTTGTATTAAATTCGGATGCAATTTCTGTGTTTCATCGTCAATAAGAAGGTCAAAGGGATACAGTAAACCTGAAGTGAAGCATCGGAATCTAAAACTGGACTCACAGGAGAGGTTCAAATCATAGAAAGTGAAAGTGTCAGCCTTCTTGTACTTAAGTCGGCATTGTGCCTTTTGTATTAAATTCGGATGCAATTTCTGTGTTTCATCGTCAATAAGAAGGTCCAAGGGATACAGTAAACCTGAAGTGAAGCATCGGAATCTAAATCTGTGCTCACAGGAGAGGTTCAAATCATAGAAAGTTAGAGTGTCAGTCTTCTTGTACTTAAGTCGGCATTGTGCCTTTTGTATTAAATTCGAATGCAATTTCTGTGTTTCATCATCAATAAGAAGGTACAAGGGATACAGTAAACCTGAAGTGAAGCATCGGAATCTAAAACTGTACTCACCGGAGAGGTTCAAATCATAGAAAGTTAGAGTGTCAGTCCTCTTGTACTTTAGTCGGCCTTGTGCCTTTTGAATTTAATTCCGATGCAATTTCTGTGTTTCATCGTCAATAAGATGGTCTAAGGGGACAGTAATCCTGAAGTGAGGCATCGGATTCTAAAACTGGACTTTCAGGAGAGGTTCTAATCATAGAAAGTTAGAGTGTCAGTCCTCTAGTACTGAAGTCGGCATTGTGCCTTTTCGATATCATTCCGATGCAATTTCTGTGCTTCATCGTCAATAAGAAGGCTCATGGTACACAGTAAACCTGAAGTGTAGCATCGGAATCTAAAACTGGACTCAAAGGAGAGGTTCAAATCATAGAAAGTTAGAGTGTCAGTCCTCTTGTACTTATGTCGGCATTGTGCCTTTTGAATTTAATTCGGATGCAATTTCTGTGTTTCATCGTCAATATGAAGGTCCTAGGTATACAGTAAATCTGAAGTGACGCATCGGAATCTAAAACTGGACTCACAGGAGAGGTACAAATAATAGAAAGTGAGAGGGTCAGTCCTCTTGTACTTAAGTCGGCATTGTGCCTTTTGTATTAAAATCCGATGCAATTTCTGTGTTTCATCGTCAATAAGGAGATCCAAGGGATACAGTAAACCTGAAGTAAGGCATCGGAATCTAAAACTGGACTCACAGGAGAGGTTCAAATCATAGAAAGTTAGAGTGTCAGTCTTCTTCTACTTAAGTCGGCATTGTGCCTTTAGTATGAAATTCGGATGCAATTTCTGTGTTTCATCATCAATAAGAACTCACAAGGGATACAGTAAACCTGAGCTGAAGCATCGGATTCAAAAACAGGACTCACCGGATAGGTTCAAATCATAGAAAGTTAGAGTGTCAGTCCTCTTGTACTTTAGTCGGCCTTGTGCCTTTTGAATTTAATACCGATGCAATTTCTGTGTTTCATCGTCAATAAGATGGTCCAAGGGATACAGTAAACCTGAAGTGAAGCATCGGATTCTAAAACTGGACTTACAGTAGAGGTTCAAATCATAGAAAGTTAGAGTGTCAGTCTTCTTGTACTTAACTCGGCATTGTGCCTTATGTATTAAATTCGGATGCAATTTCTGTGTTTCATCGTCAGTAAGATGGTCCAAGGGATACAGTAAACCTGAAGTGAAGCATCGGAATCTAAAACTGGACTCAAAGGAGAAGTGCAAATCGTAGAAATTTGGAGTGTCAGCAATCCTGTACTTAAGTCGGCATTGTGCCTTTTGGTTTAAATTCGGATGCAATTTCTGTGTTTCATCGTCAATAAGAAGGTCCAAGGTATACAGTAAATTTGAAGTGAAGCATCGGAATCTAAAACTGGACTCACAGGAGAGATTCAAATCATAGAAAGTTTGAGTGTCAGTCCTTTTGTACTTATGTCGTCATTGTCCCTTTTGTATTAAATTCGGATGCAATATTTGTGTTTCATCGTCAATAAGAAGGTCCAAGGGATATGGTGAACAAGAAGTGAAGCATCGGAATCTAAAACTGGACTCCCAGGAGATGTTCAAATGATAGAAAGTTAGAGTCTCAGTCCTCTTCTACTTAAGTCGGCATTGTGCCTTTTGAATTGAATTCCGATGCAAATTCTGTGTTTCATCGGCAATACGAAGGTCCAAGGTATACAGGAAATCTGAAGTGAAGCATCGGAATTTAAAACTGGACACACAGGAGAGGTTCAAATCATAGAAAGTGAGAGTGTCAGTCCCCTTGTACTTAAGTCGGCATTGTGCCTTTTGTATTATATTCGGATGCAGTTTCTTTGTTTCATTGTCCATAAAAGGGTCCAAGGTATACAGGAAACCGGAAGAGAAGCATCGGAATCTAAAACTGGACTCACAGGAGAGGTTCAAAACATAGAAAGTGAGAGTGTCTGTCCTCTTGTACTTAAGTCGGCATTGTGCCTTTTGTATTAAATTCGCATGCAATATCTGTGATTCATCGTCAATAAGAAGGTCAAAGGGATACAGTAAACCTAAAGTGAAGCATCGGAATCTAAAACTGGACTCACAGGAGAGGTTCAAATCATAGAAAGTTAGGGTGTCAGTCCTCTTGTACTTAAGTCGTCATTGTGCCGTTTGTATTAAATACAGATGCAATATCTGTGTTTCATCATCATTAGGAAGGTCCAAGGGATACAGTAAACCTGAAGTGAAGCATCGGAATCTAAAACTGGTCTAACAGGAGAGGTTCAAATCATAGAAAGTCAGAGTGTCAGTCCTCTTGTACTTAAGTCGGCATTGTGCCTTTTGTATTAAATTTGAATGCAATTTCTGTGTTTCATCGTCAATAAGAAGGTCAAAGGGATACAGTAAACCTGAAGTGAAGCATCGGAATCCAAAACTGGACTCACAGGAGAGGTTCAAATCATAGAATGTTAGGGTGTCAGTCCTCTTGAACTGAAGTCGGAATTGTGCTTTTTGAATTTAATGCCGATGCTATTTCTGTGTTTCGTCGCAAATAAGAAGGTCTAAGGTATACAGTGAACCTGAAGTGAAGCATCGGAATCAAAAACTAGACTCACAGGAGAGGTTCAAATCATAGAAAGTTAGAGGTTCAGTCCTCTTGTACTTAAGTCGGCATTGTGACATTTGTATTAAATTCGGATGCAATTTCTGTGTTTCATCGTCAATAAGAAGGTCAAAGGGATACAGTAAACCTGAAGTGAAGCATCGGAATGCAAAACTGGACTCACAGGAGAGGTTCAAATCCTAGAAAGTTAGAGTGTCAGTCCTCTTGAACTGAAGTCGGAATTGTGCCTTTTGAACTTAATACCGATGCTATTTCTGTGTTTCATCGTCAATAAGAAGGTCCAAGGGATACAGTAAACCTGAAGTGAAGCATCGGAATCTAAAACTGGACTCACAGGAGAGGTTCAAATCATAGAAAGTTAGGGTGTCAGTCCTCTTGTACTTAAGTCGGCATTGTGCCTTTTGTATTAAATTTGAATGCAATTTCTGTGTTTCATCGTCAATAAGAAGGTCAAAGGGATACAGTAAACCTGAAGTGAAGCATCGGAATCCAAAACTGGACTCACAGGAGAGGTTCAAATCATAGAAAGTTAGGGTGTCAGTCCGCTTGAACTGAAGTCGGAATTGTGCTTTTTGAATTTAATGCCGATGCTATTTCTGTGTTTCGTCGCAAATAAGAAGGTCTAAGGTATACAGTGAACCTGAAGTGAAGCATCGGAATCAAAAACTAGACTCACAGGAGAGGTTCAAATCATAGAAAGTTAGAGGTTCAGTCCTCTTGTACTTAAGTCGGCAAATTGCCTTTTGTATTAAATTCGCATGCAATATCTGTGATTCATCGTCAATAAGAAGGTCAAAGGGATACAGTAAACCTAAAGTGAAGCATCGGAATCTAAAACTGGACTCACAGGAGAGGTTCAAATCATAGAAAGTTAGGGTGTCAGTCCTCTTGTACTTAAGTCGTCATTGTGCCGTTTGTAATAAATACGGATGCAATATCCGTGTTTCATCATCAATAGGAAGGTCCAAGGGATACAGTAAACCTGAAGTGAAGCATCGGAATCTAAAACTGGGCTAACAGGAGAGGTTCAAATCATAGAAAGTCAGAGTGTCAGTCCTCTTGTACTTAAGTCGGCATTGTGCCTTTTGTATTAAATTTGAATGCAATTTCTGTGTTTCATCGTCAATAAGAAGGTCAAAGGGATACAGTAAACCTGAAGTGAAGCATCGGAATCCAAAACTGGACTCACAGGAGAGGTTCAAATCATAGAAAGTTAGGGTGTCAGTCCTCTTGAACTGAAGTCGGAATTGTGTTTTTTGAATTTAATGCCGATGCTATTTCTGTGTTTCGTCGCAAATAAGAAGGTCTAAGGTATACAGTGAACCTGAAGTGAAGCATCGGAATCAAAAACTAGACTCACAGGAGAGGTTCAAATCATAGAAAGTTAGAGGTTCAGTCCTCTTGTACTTAAGTCGGCATTGTGACATTTGTATTAAATTCGGATGCAATTTCTGTGTTTCATCGTCAATAAGAAGGTCAAAGGGATACAGTAAACCTGAAGTGAGGCATCGGAATCCAAAACTGGACTCACAGGAGAGGTTCAAATCATAGAAAGTTAGGGTGTCAGTCCTCTTGTACTTAAGTCGTCATTGTGAATTTTGTATTAAATTCGGATGCACATTCTGAGTTTCATCATCAATAAGAAGGTCCAAGGGATACAGTAAACCTGAAGTGAAGCATCGGAATCTAAAACTGGACTCACAGGAGAGGTTAAAATCATAGAAAGTGAGAGTGTCAGTTATCTTGTACTTAAGTCGGCATTGTGCCTTTTGTATTATATTCGGATGCAGTTTCTTTGTTTCATTGTCAATAAAAAGGTCCAAGGTATACAGGAAACCGGAAGTGAAGCATCGGAATCTAAAACTGGACTCACAGGAGAGGTTCAAATCATAGAAAGTGAGAGTGTCTGTCCTCTTGTACTTAAGTCGGCATTGTGCCTTTTGTATTAAATTCGGATGCAATTTCTGTGTTTCATCGTCAATAAGAAGGTTAAAGGGATACAGTAAACCTGAAGTGAAGCATCGGAATCCAAAACTGGACTCTTAGGAGAGGTTCAAATCCTAGAAAGTTAGAGTGTCAGTCCTCTTGAACTGAAGTCGGAAATGTGCCTTTTGAACTTAATACCGATGCTATTTCTGTGTTTCATCGTCAATATGAAGGTCCAAGGTATACAGTAAACTTTAAGTGAAGCATCGGTATCTAAAACTGGACTCACAGGAGATATTCAAATCATGGAAAGTTAGTGTGTCAGTCCTTTTGTACTTAAGTCGGCATTGTGCCTTTTGTATTATATTCGGATGCAGTTTCTTTGTTTCATTGTCCATAAAAGGGTCCAAGGTATACAGGAAACCGGAAGAGAAGCATCGGAATCTAAAACTGGACTCACAGGAGAGGTTCAAATCATAGAAAGTGAGAGTGTCTGTCCTCTTGTACTTAAGTCGGCATTGTGCCTTTTGTATTAAATTCGCATGCAATATCTGTGATTCATCGTCAATAAGAAGGTCAAAGGGATACAGTAAACCTAAAGTGAAGCATCGGAATCTAAAACTAGACTCACAGGAGAGGTTCAAATCATAGAAAGTTAGGGTGTCAGTCCTCTTGTACTTAAGTCGTCATTGTGCCGTTTGTATTAAATACAGATGCAATATCTGTGTTTCATCATCAATAGGAAGGTCCAAGGGATACAGTAATCCTGAAGTGAAGCATCGGAATCTAAAACTGGGCTAACAGGAGAGGTTCAAATCATAGAAAGTCAGAGTGTCAGTCCTCTTGTACTTAAGTCGGCATTGTGCCTTTTGTATTAAATTTGAATGCAATTTCTGTGTTTCATCGTCAATAAGAAGGTCAAAGGGATACAGTAAACCTGAAGTGAAGCATCGGAATCCAAAACTGGACTCACAGGAGAGGTTCAAATCATAGAAAGTTAGGGTGTCAGTCCTCTTGAACTGAAGTCGGAATTGTGCTTTTTGAATTTAATGCCGATGCTATTTCTGTGTTTCGTCGCAAATAAGAAGGTCTAAGGTATACAGTGAACCTGAAGTGAAGCATCGGAATCAAAAACTAGACTCACAGGAGAGGTTCAAATCATAGAAAGTTAGAGGTTCAGTCCACTTGTACTTAAGTCGGCATTGTGACATTTGTATTAAATTCGGATGCAATTTCTGTGTTTCATCGTCAATAAGAAGGTCAAAGGGATACAGTAAACCTGAAGTGAAGCATCGGAATGCAAAACTGGACTCACAGGAGAGGTTCAAATCCTAGAAAGTTAGAGTGTCAGTCCTCTTGAACTGAAGTCGGAATTGTGCCTTTTGAACTTAATACCGATGCTATTTCTGTGTTTCATCGTCAATAAGAAGGTCCAAGGGATACAGTAAACCTGAAGTGAAGCATCGGAATCTAAAACTGGACTCACAGGAGAGGTTCAAATCATAGAAAGTTAGGGTGTCAGTCCTCTTGTACTTAAGTCGGCATTGTGCCTTTTGTATTAAATTTGAATGCAATTTCTGTGTTTCATCGTCAATAAGAAGGTCAAAGGGATACAGTAAACCTGAAGTGAAGCATCGGAATCCAAAACTGGACTCACAGGAGAGGTTCAAATCATAGAAAGTTAGGGTGTCAGTCCTCTTGAACTGAAGTCGGAATTGTGCTTTTTGAATTTAATGCCGATGCTATTTCTGTGTTTCGTCGCAAATAAGAAGGTCTAAGGTATACAGTGAACCTGAAGTGAAGCATCGGAATCAAAAACTAGACTCACAGGAGAGGTTCAAATCATAGAAAGTTAGAGGTTCAGTCCTCTTGTACTTAAGTCGGCATTGTGCCTTTTGTATTAAATTCGCATGCAATATCTGCGATTCATCGTCAATAAGAAGGTCAAAGGGATACAGTAAACCTAAAGTGAAGCATCGGAATCTAAAACTGGACTCACAGGAGAGGTTCAAATCATAGAAAGTTAGGGTGTCAGTCCTCTTGTACTTAAGTCGTCATTGTGCCGTTTGTATTAAATACGGATGCAATATCCGTGTTTCATCATCAATAGGAAGGTCCAAGGGATACAGTAAACCTGAAGTGAAGCATCGGAATCTAAAACTGGGCTAACAGGAGAGGTTCAAATCATAGAAAGTCAGAGTGTCAGTCCTCTTGTACTTAAGTCGGCATTGTGCCTTTTGTATTAAATTTGAATGCAATTTCTGTGTTTCATCGTCAATAAGAAGGTCAAAGGGATACAGTAAACCTGAAGTGAAGCATCGGAATCCAAAACTGGACTCACAGGAGAGGTTCAAATCATAGAAAGTTAGGGTGTCAGTCCTCTTGAACTGAAGTCGGAATTGTGCTTTTTGAATTTAATGCCGATGCTATTTCTGTGTTTCGTCGCAAATAAGAAGGTCTAAGGTATACAGTGAACCTGATGTGAAGCATCGGAATCAAAAACTAGACTCACAGGAGAGGTTCAAATCATAGAAAGTTAGAGGTTCAGTCCTCTTGTACTTAAGTCGGCATTGTGACATTTGTATTAAATTCGGATGCAATTTCTGTGTTTCATCGTCAATAAGAAGGTCAAAGGGATACAGTAAACCTGAAGTGAGGCATCGGAATCCAAAACTGGACTCACAGGAGAGGTTCAAATCATAGAAAGTTAGGGTGTCAGTCCTCTTGTACTTAAGTCGTCATTGTGCCGTTTGTATTAAATTCGGATGCACATTCTGAGTTTCATCATCAATAAGAAGGTCCAAGGGATACAGTAAACCTGAAGTGAAGCATCGGAATCTAAAACTGGACTCACAGGAGAGGTTAAAATCATAGAAAGTGAGAGTGTCAGTTATCTTGTACTTAAGTCGGCATTGTGCCTTTTGTATTATATTCGGATGCAGTTTCTTTGTTTCATTGTCAATAAAAAGGTCCAAGGTATACAGGAAACCGGAAGTGAAGCATCGGAATCTAAAACTGGACTCACAGGAGAGGTTCAAATCATAGAAAGTGAGAGTGTCTGTCCTCTTGTACTTAAGTCGGCATTGTGCCTTTTGTATTAAATTCGGATGCAATTTCTGTGTTTCATCATCAATAAGAAGGGCAAAGGGATACAGTAAACCTGAAGTGAAGCATCGGAATCCAAAACTGGACTCTTAGGAGAGGTTCAAATCCTAGAAAGTTAGAGTGTCAGTCCTCTTGAACTGAAGTCGGAAATGTGCCTTTTGAACTTAATACCGATGCTATTTCTGTGTTTCATCGTCAATATGAAGGTCCAAGGTATACAGTAAACTTTAAGTGAAGCATCGGTATCTAAAACTGGACTCACAGGAGATATTCAAATCATGGAAAGTTAGTGTGTCAGTCCTTTTGTACTTAAGTCGTCATTGTGTCTTTTGTATTAAATTCGGATGAAATTTCTGTGTTTCCTCGTCAATAAGAAGGTTCAAGGGATACAGTAAACTGAGGTGAAGCATCGGAATCTACACCTTGACCCACAGGAGAAGTTCGAATCATAGAAAGTGAGTGTGTCAGTCCTCTTGTACTTAAGTCGGCATTATGCCCTTTGTATTAATTTCGGATGCAATATCTGTGATTCATCGTCAATAAGAAGGTCAAAGGGATACAGTAAACCTGAAGTGAAGCATCTGAATCCACACTGGACTCACAGGAGAGGTTCAAATCATGGAATCTTAGGGTGTCAGTCCTCTTGTACTTAAGTCGGCATTGTGCCGTTTGTATTAAATTCGGATGCAATTTCTGTGTTTCATCATCAATAAGAATGTCCAAGGGATACAGTAAACCTGAAGTGAAGCATCGGAATCTAAAACTGGGCTAACAGGAGAGGTTCAAATCATAGAAATTTAAAGTGTCAGTCCTCTTTTACTTATGTCGGCATTGTGCCTTTTGAATTTAATTCGGATGCAATTTCTGTGTTTCATCGTCAATAAGAAGGTCCAAGGGATACAGTAAACCTGAAGTGAAGCATCGGAATCTAAAACTGGAGTCACAGGAGAGGTTCAAATCATAGAAAATTTGAATGTCAGTCCTCTTGTACTTAAGTCGGCATTGTGCCTTTTGTATTAAATTCGGATGCAATTTCTGTGTTTCATCGTCAATAAGAAGGTCCAAGGGATACAGTAAACCTGAAGTGAATCATCGGATTCTAAAACTGGACTCACAGGACAGGTTAAAATCATAGAAAATTAGAGCGTCAGTCATCTTGTACTTAAGTCGGCATGGTGCCTTTTCAATTTCATTCCGATGCAATTTATGTGCTTCATCGTCAATAAGAAGGTCCATGACATACAGTAAACCTGAAGTGTAGCATCGGAATCTAAAACTGGACTCAAAGGAGAGGTTCAAAACATAGAAATTTAGAAAGTCAGTCCTCTTGAACTGAAGTCGGAATTGTGCTTTTTGAATTTAATGCCGATGCTATTTCTGTGTTTCGTCGCAAATAAGAAGGTCTAAGGTATACAGTGAACCTGAAGTGAAGCATCGGAATCAAAAACTAGACTCACAGGAGAGGTTCAAATCATAGAAAGTTAGAGGTTCAGTCCTCTTGTACTTAAGTCGGCATTGTGACATTTGTATTAAATTCGGATGCAATTTCTGTGTTTCCTCGTCAATAAGACGGTCCAAGGGATACAGTAAACCTGAAGTGAAGCATCGGAACCTATAACTGGACCCACAGGAGAGGTTCAAATCATAGTAAGTGGGAGTGTCAGTCCTCTTGTACTTAAGTCGGCATTGTGCCCTTTGTATTAATTTCGGATGCAATATTTGTGATTCATCGTCAATAAGAAGGTCAAAGGGATACAGTAAACCTGAAGTGAGGCATCGGAATCCAAAACTGGACTCACAGGAGAGGTTCAAATCATAGAAAGTTAGGGTGTCAGTCCTCTTGTACTTAAGTCGTCATTGTGCCGTTTGTATTAAATTCGGATGCACATTCTGAGTTTCATCATCAATAAGAAGGTCCAAGGGATACAGTAAACCTGAAGTGAAGCATCGGAATCTAAAACTGGACTCACAGGAGAGGTTAAAATCATAGAAAGTGAGAGTGTCAGTCCTCTTGTACTTAAGTCGGCATTGTGCCTTTTGTATTATATTCGGATGCAGTTTCTTTGTTTCATTGTCAATAAAAAGGTCCAAGGTATACAGGAAACCGGAAGTGAAGCATCGGAATCTAAATCTGGACTCACAGGAGAGGTTCAAATCGTAAAAAGTGAGAGTGCCAGTCCTCTTGTACTTAACTCGGCATTGTGCCTTTTGAATTTAATTCGGATGCAATTTCTGTGTTTCATCGTAAATAAGAAGGTCCAAGGTATACAGGAAACCTGAAGTGAAACATCGGAATCTAAAACTGGACTCACAGGAGGGGTTCAAATCATAGAAAGTGAGAGTGTCAGTCCTCTTGTACTTAAGTCGGCAATGTGCCTTTTGTATTAAATTCGGATTTAGTTTCCGTGTTTCATCGTCAATAAGAAGGTCCAAGGTATACAGGAAACCGAAAGTGAAGCATCGGAATCTAAAACTGGACTCACTGGAGAGGTTCAAATCACAGAAAGTGAGAGCGTCAGTCCTCTTGTATTTAAGTCGGCATTGTGCCTTTTGTATTAAATTCGGATGCAATTTCTGTGTTTCATCGTCAATATGAAGGTCCATGGGATACAGTAAACCTAAAGTGAAGCATCGGAATCTAAAACTGGACTCACAGGAGAGTTTAAAATCATAGAAAGTTAGAGTGTCAGTCTTCTTGTACTTATGTCGGCATTGTGCCTTTTCAATTTCATTCCGATGCAATTTCTGTGCTTCGTCGTCAATAAGGAGGTCCATGATATACAGTAAACCTGAAGTGTAGCATCGGAATCTGAAACTGGACTCAAAGGAGAGGTTCAAATCATAGAAAGTTAGAGTGTCAGTCCTCTTGCACTGAAGTCAGCATTGTGCCTTTTGAATTTAATTCCGATGCAATTTCTGTGTTTCATCGTCAATAAGAAGGTCCAATGGATGCAGTAAACCTGAAGTGAAGCATCGGAATCTAAAACTGGACTCACAGTGGAGGTTCAAATCATACAAATTTAGAGTGTCAGTCCTCTGCTACATATGTCGGCATTGTGCCTTTTGAATTTACTTTAGAAGCAATTTCTGTGCTTCATCGTCAATACGAAGGTCCAAGGTATACAGTAAAACTGAAGTGAAGCATCGGAATCTAAAACTGGACTCACAAGAGAGGTTGAATCATACAAAGTTAGAGTGTCAGTCCTCATGTACTTAAGTCAGCATTGTGCCTTTTGAATATAATTCCGATGGAATTTCTGTGTTTTATCGTCAATACGAAGGTAAAAGGGATACAGTAAAGCTGAAGTGAAGTATCGGAATCTAAAACTGGACTCACAGGAGAGGTTCAAGTCATAGATAGTGAGAGTGTCTGTCCTCTTGTACTTAAGTCGGCATTGTGCCTTTTGTATTAAATTCGGATGCAATTACTGTGTTTCATCGCCAATAAGAGGGTCCAAGGGATACAATAAACCTGAAGTGAAGCATCGGAATCTAATAGTGGGCTCACAGGAGAGGTTCAAATCGTAGCAAGTTAGAGTCTCAGTCCTCTTCTACTTAAGTCGGCATTGTGACTTTTGAATGTAATTCCGATGCAATATCTGTGTTTCATCGTCAATAAGAAGGTCCATGGGTACAGTAAACCTGAAGTGAAGCATCGGAATCTAAAACTGGACTCACAGGAGAGGTTCAAATCATAGAAAGTTAGAGCGTCAGTCCTCTTGTAGTTAAGTCGGCATTGTGCCTTTTTAAGTTAATTCCGATGCAATTTCTGTGTTTCATTGTCAATAAGAAGGTCCAAGGGATAAAGTAAACCTGAAGTGATGCATCGGAATCTAAAACTTGACTAACAGGTGAGGTTCAAATCATAGAAAGTTAGAGTGTCAGTCCTCCTGTAATTAAGTTGGCATTGTGCCTTTTCTATTTAATTCCGATACAATTTCTGTGTTTCATCGTCAATAAAAATGTCCAAGGGATACAGTAAACCTGAAGTGAAGCATCGGAATCTAAAACTGGACTCACAGGAGAGGTTCAAATCATAGAAAGTGAGAGTGTCAGTCCTCATGTACTGAAGTCGGCATTGTGCCTTTTGTAATAAATTCGGATGCAATTTCCTTGTTTCATCGTCAATAAGAAGGTCCAAGGGATACAGTAAACATGAAGTGAAGCATCGGATCAAAAACTGGACACGCAGGAGAGGTTCAAATCATAGAAAGTGAGAGTGTCAGTCCTCTTGTACTTAAGTCGGCATTGTGCCTTTAGTATTAAATTCGGATGCAATTTCTGGGTTTCATCGCCAATAAGAGGGTCCAAGGGATACAATAAACCTGAAGTGAAGAATAGGAATCTAAAACTGGACTCACAGGAGAGTTTCAAATTATAGATAGTTAGAGTGTCAGTCCTCTTGTATTTAAGTCGGCATTGTGCCTTTTGTATTAAATTCGGGTGCAATTTCTGTGTTTCATCATCAATAAGAAGGTCCAAGGGATACAGTAAAGCTGAAGTGAAGCATCGGAATCTAAAACTGGACTCACAGGAGAGGTTCAAATCATAGAAATTGAGAGTGTCAGTCCTCTTGCACTTAAGTCGGCATTGTGCCTTTTTTATTAAATTCGGATGCAATTTCTGTGTTTCATCGTCAAGAATAAGGTCCAAGGTATACAGTAAACCTGAAGTGAAAAATTGGAATCTAAAATTGGACTCACAGGAGAGGTTCATATCATTGAAAGTAAGAGTGTCAGTCCTCTAGTACTTAAGTCGGCATTGTGCTTTTTGTATTAAATTCGGATGCAATTTCTGTGTTTCATCGTCAATAAGAAGGTCCAAGTTATACAGTAAACCTGAAGTGAAGCATCGGAATCTAAAACTCGACTCACATGAGAGGTTCAAATCATAGAAAGTTAGAGTGTCAGTCCACTTGTACTTATGTCGGCATTGTGCCTTTTGAATTTAATTCCGATGCAATTTCTGTGTTTCATCGTCAATAAGAAGGTCCAAGGTATACAGTAAACCTGAAATGAAGCATCGGAATCTAAAAGTGGACTCACAGGAGAGGTTCAAATCACAGAAAGTTAGAGTGTCAGGAATTCTGTACTTATGTCGGCATTGTGTCTTTTGTATTAAATTCGGATGCAATTTCTGTGTTTCATCGTCAAAAAGAGGGTCCAAAGGATACAGTAAACCTGAAGTGAAGCATCTGAATCTAAAACTGGACTCACAGGAAAGGTTCAAATTATAGAAAAGTAGAGTGTCAGTCCTCTTGTACTTAAGTCGGTATTGTGCCTTTTGAATTTAATTCCGATGCAATTTCTGTGCTTCACTGTCAAAAAGAAGGTCCAAGGGATACAGTAAACCTGAAAAGAAAAATCGGAATCTAAAACTGGACTCACAGGACAGGTTCAAATCATAGAAAGTTAGAGGATCAGTCCTGTTGTACTTAAGTCGGCATTGTGCCACTTGTATTAAATTCGGATGCAATTTCTGTGTTTCATCGTCAATAAGATGGTCCAAGGGATACAGTAAACCTGAAGTGAAGCATCGGAATCTAAAACTGGACTCAAAGGAGAAGTGCAAATCGTAGAAAGTTGGAGTGTCAGCAATCCTGTACTTAAGTCGGCATTGTGCCTTTTGGTTTAAATTCGGATGCAATTTCTGTGTTTCATCGTCAATAAGAAGGTCCAAGGGATACAGTAAACCTGAAGTGAAGCATCGGAATCTAAAACTGGACTCACAGGAGAGGTTCAAATCATAGAAAGTGAGAGTGTCAGTCCTCTTGTACTTAAGTCGGCATTGTGCTTTTGTATTAAATTCGGATGCAATTTCTGTGTTTCATCGTCAATAATATGGTCCAAGGGATCCAGTAAACCTGAAGGGAAGCATCCGAATCTAAAACTGGACTCACAGGACAGGTTAAAATCATAGAAAATTAGAGCGTCAGTCATCTTGTACTTAAGTCGGCATTGTGCCTTTTCAATTTCATTCCGATGCAATTTATGTGCTTCATCGTCAATAAGAAGGTCCATGGCATACAGTAAACCTGAAGTGTAGCATCGGAATCTAAAACTGGACTCAAAGGAGAGGTTCAAAACATAGAAATTTAGAAAGTCAGTCCTCTTGAACTGAAGTCGGAATTGTGCCTTTTGAATTTAATGCCGATGCTATTTCTGTGTTTCATCGTCAATAAGAAGGTCCTAGGTATACAGTAAACCTTAAGTGAAGCATCGGTATCTAAAACTGGACTCACAGGAGATATTCAAATCATGGAAAGTTAGTGTGTCAGTCCTTTTGTACTTAAGTCGTCATTGTGTCCTTTGTATTAAATTCGGATGAAATTTCTGTGTTTCCTCGTCAATAAGAAGGTCCAAGGGATACAGTGAACCTGAAGTGAAGCATCGGAATCTAAAACTGGACTCACAGGAGAGGTTCAAATCGTAGAAATTTAGAGTGTCAGTCCTCTTGTACTTAAGTGTGCATTGTGCCTTTTGTATTAAATTCGGATGCAATTTCTGTATTTCATCGTCAATAAGAAGGTTCAAGGGATACAGTAAACCTGAAGTGAAGCATCGGAATCTAAACCTGGACCCACAGGAGAGGTTCAAATCGTAAAAAGTGAGAGTGTCAGTCCTCTTGTACTTAAGTCGGCATTGTGCCTTTTGTATTAAATTCGGATGGAATTTCTGCGTTTCATCGTCAATAAGAAACTCCAAGAGATACAGTAAACCTGAAGTGAAGCATCGGAATCTAAAACTGGACTCACAGGACAGGTTCAAATCATAGAAAGTTAGGGTGTCAGTCCTCTTGTACTTAAGTCACCATTGTGGCCTTTGTATTAAATTCGGATGCAACTTCTGTGTTTCATCATCAATAAGAAGGTCCAAGGGATACAGTAAACCTGAAGTGAAGCATCGGAATCTAAAACTGGGCAAACAGGAGAGATTCAAATCATAGAAAGTTAGAGTGCCAGTCCTCTTGTACTTAACTCGGCATTGTGCCTTTTGAATTTAATTCGGATGCAATTTCTGTGTTTCATCGTAAATAAGAAGGTCCAAGGTATACAGGAAACCTGAAGTGAAACATCGGAATCTAAAACTGGACTCACAGGAGGGGTTCAAATCATAGAAAGTGAGAGTGTCAGTCCTCTTGTACTTAAGTCGGCAATGTGCCTTTTGTATTAAATTCGGATTTAGTTTCCGTGTTTCATCGTCAATAAGAAGGTCCAAGGTATACAGGAAACCGAAAGTGAAGCATCGGAATCTAAAACTGGACTCACTGGAGAGGTTCAAATCACAGAAAGTGAGAGCGTCAGTCCTCTTGTATTTAAGTCGGCATTGTGCCTTTTGTATTAAATTCGGATGCAATTTCTGTGTTTCATCGTCAATATGAAGGTCCATGGGATACTGTAAACCTAAAGTGAAGCATCGGAATCTAAAACTGGACTCACAGGAGAGTTTAAAATCATAGAAAGTTAGAGTGTCAGTCTTCTTGTACTTATGTCGGCATTGTGCCTTTTCAATTTCATTCCGATGCAATTTCTGTGCTTCGTCGTCAATAAGGAGGTCCATGATATACAGTAAACCTGAAGTGTAGCATCGGAATCTAAAACTGGACTCACAGTGGAGGTTCAAATCATACAAATTTAGAGTGTCAGTCCTCTGCTACATATGTCGGCATTGTGCCTTTTGAATTTAATTTAGAAGCAATTTCTGTGCTTCATCGTCAATACGAAGGTCCAAGGTATACAGTAAAACTGAAGTGAAGCATCGGAATCTAAAACTGGACTCACAAGAGAGGTTGAATCAAACAAAGTTAGAGTGTCAGTCCTCATGTACTTAAGTCAGCATTGTGCCTTTTGAATATAATTCCGATGGAATTTCTGTGTTTTATCGTCAATACGAAGGTAAAAGGGATACAGTAAAGCTGAAGTGAAGTATCGGAATCTAAAACTGGACTCACAGGAGAGGTTGAAGTCATAGATAGTGAGAGTGTCTGTAATCTTGTACTTAAGTCGGCATTGTGCCTTTTGTATTAAATTCGGATGCAATTACTGTGTTTCATCGTCAATAAGAGGGTCCAAGGGATACAATAAACCTGAAGTGAAGCATCGGAATCTAAAAGTGGGCTCACAGGAGAGGTTCAAATCGTAGCAAGTTAGAGTCTCAGTCCTCTTCTACTTAAGTCGGCATTGTGACTTTTGAATGTAATTCCGATGCAATATCTGTGGTTCATCGTCAATAAGAAGGTCCATGGGATACAGTAAACCTGAAGTGAAGCATCGGAATCTAAAACTGGACTCACAGGAGAGGTTCAAATCATAGAAAGTTAGAGCGTCAGTCCTCTTGTAGTTAAGTCGGCATTGTGCCTTTTTAAGTTAATTCCGATGCAATTTCTGTGTTTCATTGTCAATAAGAAGGTCCAAGGGATACAGTAAACCTGAAGTGATGCATCGGAATCTAAAACTTGACTAACAGGTGAGGTTCAAATCATAGGAAGTTAGAGTGTCAGTCCTCCTGTAATTAAGTTGGCATTGTGCCTTTTGTATTTAATTCCGATACAGTTTCTGTGTTTCATCGTCAATAAAAATGTCCAAGGGATACAGTGAACCTGAAGTGAAGCATCGGAATCTAAAACTGGACTCACAGGAGAGGTTCAAATCATAGAAAGTGAGAGTGTCAGTCCTCTTGTACTGAAGTCGGCATTGTGCCTTTTGTATTAAATTCGGATGCAATTTCCTTGTTTCATCGTCAATAAGAAGGTCCAAGGGATACAGTAAACATGAAGTGAAGCATCGGATCAAAAACTGGACACGCAGGAGAGGTTCAAATCATAGAAAGTGAGAGTGTCAGTCCTCTTGTACTTAAGTCGGCATTGTGCCTTTAGTATTAAATTCGGATGCAATTTCTGGGTTTCATCGCCAATAAGAGGGTCCAAGGGATACAATAAACCTGAAGTGAAGCATAGGAATCTAAAACTGGACTCACAGGAGAGGTTCAAATCATAGAAAGTTAGAGTGTCAGTCCTCTTGTACTTAAGTCGGAATTGTGCCTTTTGAATTATTATTCCGATGCAATTACTGTGATTCATCGTCAATAATAAGTTCCAAGGTATACAATAAACCTGTAGTGAAGCATCGGAATCTAAAACTGGACTCACAGGAGAGTTTCAAATTATAGATAGTTAGAGTGTCAGTCCTCTTGTACTTAAGTCGGCATTGTGCCTTTTGTATTAAATTCGGGTGCAATTTCTGTGTTTCATCATCAATAAGAAGGTCCAAGGGATACAGTAAAGCTGAAGTGAAGCATTGGAATCTAAAACTGGACTCACAGGAGAGGTTCAAATCATAGAAAGTTGGAGTGTCAGTTCTCTTGCACTTAAGTCGGCATTGTGCCTTTTGAATTTATTTCGGATGCAATTTCTGTGATTCATCGTCAATAAGAAGGTCCTAGATATACAGGAAACCTGAAGTGAAGCGCGGAATCTAAAACTGGGCTCACAGGAGAGGTTCAAAACTTAGAAAGTGAGAGTATCAGTCCTCTTGTACTTAAGTCGGCTTTATGACTTTTGTATTAAATTCGGATGCAATTTCTGTGTTTTCTAGTCAATAAGATGGTCCAAGGTATACAGTAAACCAGAAGTGAAGCATCGGAATATAAAACTGGACTCACAGGAGAGGTTCAAATCATAGAAAGTTAGGGTGTCAGTCCTCTTGTACTTAAGTCGGCATTGTGCCTTTTGTATTAAATTCCGATGCAATTTCTGTGTTCCATCATCAATAAGAAGGTCCAAGGGATACAGTAAACCTCAAGTGAAGCATCGGAATCTAAAACTGGGCAAACAGGAGAGATTCAAATCATAGAATGTTAGAGTGTCAGTCCTCTTGTACTTAAGTCGGCATTGTGCCTTTTGTATTAAAGTCGGATGCAATTTCTGTGTTTCATCGTCGATAAGAGGGTCCACCCCACAGGAGAGGTTCAAATCATAGAAAGTGAGAGTGTCAGTCCTCTTGTACTTAAGTCTGCATTGTGCCTTTTGAATTTAATTCGGATGCAATTTCTGTGTTTCATCGTCAATAAGACGGTCCAGGCTATACAGAAAACCTGAAGTGAAGTGTCGGAATCTAAAACTGGACTCACAGGTGAGGTTCAAATCATAGAAAGTGAGAGTGTCAGTCCTCTTGCACTTAAGTCGGCATTGTGCCTTTTTTATTAAATTCGGATGCAATTTCTGTGTTTCATCGTCAAGAATAAGGTCCAAGGTATACAGTAAACCTGAAGTGAAAAATTGGAATCTAAAATTGGACTCACAGGAGAGGTTCAAATCATTGAAAGTAAGAGTGTCAGTCCTCTAGTACTTAAGTCGGCATTGTGCTTTTTGTATTAAATTCGGATGCAATTTCTGTGTTTCATCGCCAATAAGAAGGTCCAAGTTATACAGTAAACCTGAAGTGAAGCATCGGAATCTAAAACTCGACTCACATGAGAGGTTCAAATCATAGAAAGTTAGAGTGTCAGTCCACTTGTACTTATGTCGGCATTGTGCCTTTTGAATTTAATTCCGATGCAATTTCTGTGTTTCATCGTCAATAAGAAGGTCCAAGGTATACAGTAAACCTGAAATGAAGCATCGGAATCTAAAAGTGGACTCACAGGAGAGGTTCAAATCACAGAAAGTTAGAGTGTCAGTCCTCTTGTACTTATGTCGGCATTGTGCCTTTTGTATTAAATTCGGATGCAATTTCTGTGTTTCATCGTCAATAAGAGGGTCCAAAGGATACAGTGAACCTGAAGTGAAGCATCGGAAACTAAAACTGGACTCACAGGAGAGGTTCAAATTATAGAAAAGTAGAGTGTCAGTCCTCTTGTACTTAAATCGGTATTGTGAATTTTGAATGTAATTCCAATGCAATTTCTTTGCTTCACCGTCCAAAAGAAGGTCCAAGGGATACAGTAAACCTGAAGTGAAAAATCGGAATCTAAAACTGGACTCACAGGACAGGTTCAAATCATAGAAAGTTAGAGTGTCAGTCCTGTTGTACTTAAGTCGGTATTGTGCCACTTGTATTAAATTCGGATGCAATTTCTGTGTTTCATCGTCAATAAGATGGTCCAAGGGATACAGTAAACCTGAAGTGAATCATCGGAATCTAAAACTGGACTCACAGGAGAGGTTCAAATCATAGAAAGTTAGAGTGTCAGGCATATTGTACTTAAGTCGGCATTGTGCCTTTTGAATCTCACTCCGCTGCAATTTCTGTGCTTCATCGTCAATAAGAAAGTCCATGGTAAACAGTAAACCTGAAGTGTAGCATCGGAATCTAAAACTGGACTCACAGGAGAGGTTCAAATCATAGAAAGTGAGAGTGTCAGTCCTCTTGTACTTAAGTCGGCTTTGTGCCTATTGTATTAAATTCGGATGCAATTTCCGTTTTTCATCACCAATAAGAAGGTCCAAGGGATACAGTAAACCTGAAGTGAAGTATCGGAATCTAAAACTAGACCCACAGGAGAGGTTCAAATTATAGAAAAGAACAGTGTCAGTCCCCTTGTTCTTAAATCGGTATTGTGAATTTTGAATTTAATTCCGATGCAATTTCTGAGCTTCACCGTCCAAAAGAATGTCCAAGGGATACAGTAAACCTGAAGTGAAAAATCGGAATCTAAAACTGGACTCACAGGACAGGTTCAAATCATAGAAAGTTAGAGTGTCAGTCCTGTTGTACTTAAGTCGGCATTGTGCCACTTGTATTAAATTCGGATGCAATTTCTGTGTTTCTTCGTCAATAAGATGGTCCAAGGGATACAGTAAACCTGAAGTGAAGCATCGGAATCTAAAACTGGACTCTCAGGAGAGGTTCAAATCATAGAAAATAAGAGTGTCAGTCCTCTTGTACTTAAGTCGGCATTGTGAATTTTGTATTTAATTCGGATGCAATTTCTGTGTTTCTTCGTCAATAATATGGTCCAAGGGATACAGTAAACCTGAGGTGAAGCATCCGAATCTAAAACTGGACTCACGGGAGAGGTTCAAATCATAGAAAGTTAGCGTGTCAGTCCTCTTGTACCTAAGTTGGCATTGTGCTTTTTGTATTAAATTCGGATCCAATTTCTGTGTTCCATCGTCAATAAGAAGGTCCAAGGTATACAGTAAACCTGAAGTGAAGCTTCGGAATCTAGAACTGGACTCACAGGTATGGTTCAAATCATAGAGTGTCAGTCCTCTTGTACTTAAGTCGGTGTTGTGCCTCTTGTATTAAATTCGGATTCAATTTCTGTGTTTCATCGTCAATAAGAAGGTCCAAGAGATACAGTAATCCTGAAGTGAGGCATCGGAATCTAAAAATGGACTCACAGGAGAGGTTCAAATCATAGAAAGTTACAGTGTCAGTCCTGTTGTACTTAAGTCGGCATTGAGTTTTTTGAATTTAATTCCGATGCAATTTCTGTGTTTCATCGTCAATACGAAGGTCCAAGGTATATAGGAAACCTGAAGTGAAGCATCGGAATCTAAAACTGAACTCACAGGAGAAGATCAAATCATAGAAAGTTAGGGTGCCAGTCCTCTTGTACTTAAGTCGGCATTGTGCCTTTTGAATTTAATTCGGATGCAATTTCTGTGTTTCATCGTCAATAAGAAGTTCCAAGGGATACAGTAAACCTGAAGTGATGCATCGGAATCTTAAACTGGACTCACAGGAGAGGTTCAAATCACAGAAAGTTAGAGTGCCAGTCCTCTTTTACTTAAGTCGGCATTGTGACTTTTGGATTTACTTCCGATGCAATTTCTGTGTTTCATCGTCAAGAAGAAGGTCCAAGGTAAACAGTAAACCTGAAGTGAAATATCGCAATCTAAAATTGGACTCACAGGAGAGGTTCATATCATTGAAAGTTAGAGTGTCAGTCCACTTGTATTTAAGTCGGCATTGTGACTTTTGTATTAAATTCGGATGCAAATTCTGTGTTTCATAATCATTAAGAATGTCCAAGGGATACAGTAAACCTGAAGTGAAGCATCGGAATCTAAAACTGGACTCACAGGAGAGGTTCAAATTCTAGAAAGTGAGAGTGTCAGTCCTCTTGTACTTAAGTCTGCATTGTGCCTATTGTATTAAATTCGGATGCAATTTCTGTTTTTCATCACCAATAAGAAGGTCCAAGGGATACAGTAAACCTGAAGTGAATCATCGGAATCAAAAACGGGACTCACAGGAGAGGTTCAAATCATAGAAAGTTAGAGTGTCAGTCATCTTGTACTTAAGTCGGCATTGTGCCTTTTGAATCTCACTCCGCTGCAATTTCTGTGCTTCATCGTCAATAAGAAAGTCCATGGTAAACAGTATACCTGAAGTGTAGCATCGGAATCTAAAACTGGACTCACAGGAGCGGTTCAAATCATAGAAAGTGAGAGTGTCAGTCCTCTTGTACTTAAGTCGGCTTTGTGCCTATTGTATTAAATTCGGATGCAATTTCTGTTTTTCATCACCAATAAGAAGGTCCAAGGGATACAGTAAACCTGAAGTGAAGCATCGGAATCTAAAACTGGACTCACAGGAGAGGTTCAAATCATAGAAAGTTAGAGTGTCAGTCCTCTTGTACTTAAGTCGGCATTGTCCCTTTTGTACTAAACTCGGATGCAATTTCTGTGTTTCATCGTCAATAAGAAGGTCCAAGGTATACAGGAAACCTGAAGTGAAGCATCGGAATCTGAAACTTGACTCACAGGAGAGGTTCAAATCATAGAAAGTGAGAGTGGCAGTCCTCTTGTACTTAAGTCGGCATTGTGCATTTTGTATCAAATTCCGATGCAATTTCTGTGTTTCATCGTCAACAAGAAGGTTCAAGGGATACAGTAAACCTGAAGTGAAGCATCGGAATCTAAAACTAGACTTACAGGAGAGGTTCAAATTATAGAAAAAAAGAGTGTCAGTCCTCTTGTACTTAAATCGGTATTGTGAATTTTGAATTTAATTCCGATGCAATTTCTGTGCTTCACCGTCCAAAAGAAGGTCCAAGGGATACAGTAAACCTGAAGTGAAAAATCGGAATCTAAAACTGGACTCACAGGACAGGTTCAAATCATAGAAAGTTAGAGTGTCAGTCCTGTTGTACTTAAGTCGGCATTGTGCCTTTTGTATTTAATTCGGATGCAATTTCCGTGTTTCATCGTCAATAATATGGTCCAAGGGATGCAGTAAACCTGAAGTGAAGCATCCGAATCTAAAACTGGACTCACGGGAGAGGTTCAAATCATAGAAAGTTAGTGTGTCAGTCCTCTTGTACCTAAGTCGGCATTGTGCCTTTTGTATTAAATTCGGATCCAATTTCTGTGTTCCGTCGTCAATAAGGAGGTCCAAGGTATACAGTAAACCTGAAGTGAAGCATCGGAATCTAGAACTGGACTCACAGGTGTGGTTCAAATCATAGAGAGTCAGTCCTCTTGTACTTAAGTCGGTATTGTGCCTCCTGTATTAAATTCGGATTTAATTTCTGTGTTTCATCGTCAATAAGAAGGTCCAAGAGATACAGTAAACCTGAAGTGAGGCATCGGAATCTAAAAATGGACTCACAGGAGAGGTTAAAATCATAGAAAGTTAGAGTGTCAGCAATCTTGTACTGAAGTCGGCATTGTGCCTTTTGTATTAAATTCAGATGCAGTTTCTGTTTTATCGTCAGTAAGAAGGTCCAAGGTATACAGTAAACCTGAAGGGAAGCATCGGAATATAAAACTGGACTCACAGGAGAGGTTCAAATCATAGAAAGTGAGAGTTTCAGTCCTCTTGTACTTAAGTCTGCATTGTGCCTTTTGAATTTAATTCGGATGCAATTTCTGTGTTTCATCGTCAATAAGAAGGACGAGGGTATCCAGAAAACCTGAAGTGAAGCGCCGGAATCTAAAACTGGACTTACAGGAGAGGTTCAAATCATAGAAAGTGAGAGTGTCAGTCCTCTTGTACTTAAGTCGGCATTGTGCCTTTTTTATTAAATTCGGATGCAACTTCTGTGTTTCATCGTCAATAAGAAGGTCCATGGTATACAGTAAACCTGAAGTGTAGCATCGGAATCTAAAACTGGACTCACAGGAGAGGTTCAAATCATAGAAAAATAGAGTGTCCGTCCTCTTGTACATAAGTCGGCATTGTGCCTTTTGAATTTAATTCCGATGCAATTTCTGTGTTTCATCGTCAATAAGAAGGTCCAAGGTATACAGGAAACCTGAAGTGAAGCATCGGAATCTAAAACTGAACTCACAGGTGAGGATCAAATCATAGAAAGTTAGGGTGCCAGTCCTCTTGTACTTAAGTCGGCATTGTGCCTTTTGAATTTAATTTGGATGCAATTTCTGTGTTTCATCGTCAATAAGAAGTTCCAAGGGATACAGTAAACCTGAAGTGAAGCATCGGAAACTAAAACTGGACTCACAGGAGAGGTTCAAATCACAGAAAGTTAGAGTGTCAGTCCTCTTGTACTTAAGTCGGCATTGTGCTTTTGAATTTAATTCCGATGCAATTTCCGTGCTTCATCGACAGAAAGTAGGTCCAAGGGGTACAGTAAACATGAAGTGAAGCATCGGAATCTAAAACTGGACTAAAAGGAGAGGTTCAAATCATAGAAAGTTAGAGTGCCAGTCCTCTTGTACATAAGTCGGCATTGTGACTTTTGGATTTACTTCCGATGCAATTTCTGTGTTTCATCGTCAAGAAGAAGGTCCAAGGTATACTGTAAACCTGAAGTGAAATATCGCAATCTAAAATTGGACTCACAGGAGAGGTTCATATCATTGAAAGTTAGAGTGTCAGTCCTCTTGTATTTAAGTCGGCATTGTGACTTTTGTATTAAATTCCGATGCAATTTCTGTGTTTCATCGTCAATAAGAAGGTCCAAGGGATACAGTAAACCTGAAGTGAAGCATCGGAATCTAAAACTGGACTCACAGAAGAGCATCAAATCATAGAAAGTTAGAGTGTCAGTCCTCCTGTACTCAAGTCGGCGTTGTGCCATTTGAATTTAATTCCGATGCAATTTCTGTGCTTCATCGTCAATAAGAAGATAAAAGGAATACAGTAAAATTGAAGTGAAGCATCGGAATCTAAAACTGGACTCACAGGAGAGGTTCAAATCATAAAAAGTGAGAATGTCAGTCCTCTTGTACTTTAGTCGGCATTGTGCCTTTTGTATTAAATTCGGATGCAATTTCTGTGTTTCATCGTCAATAAGAGCGTCCAAAGGATACAGTAAACCTGAAGTGGAGCATCGGAATCTAAAACTAGACTCACAGGAGAGGTTCAAATTATAGAAAAGTAGAGTGTCAGTCCTCTTGTACTTAAATCGGTATTGTGAATTTTGAATTTAATTCCGATGCAATTTCTGTGCTTCACCGTCCAAAAGAAGGTCCAAGGGATACAGTAAACCTGAAGTGAAAAATCGGAATCTAAAACTGGACTCACAGGACAGGTTCAAATCATAGAAAGTTAGAGTGTCAGTCCTGTTGTACTTAAGTCGGCATTGTGCCACTTGTATTAAATTCGGATGCAATTTCTGTGTTTCATCGTCAATAAGATGGTCCAAGGGATACAGTAAACCTGAAGTGAAGCATCGGAATCTAAAACTGGACTCACAGGAGAGGTTCAAATCATAGAAAGTGAGAGTGTCAGTCCTCTTGTACTTAAGTCGGCATTGTGCCTTTTGTATTTAATTCGGATGCAATTTCTGTGTTTCATCGTCAATAATATGGTCCAAGGGATACAGTAAACCTGAAGTGAAGCATCCGAATCTAAAACTGGACTCACGGGAGAGGTTCAAATCATAGAAATTTAGTGTGTCAGTCCTCTTGTACCTAAGTCGGCATTGTGCCTTTTGTATTAAAGTCGGATCCAATTTCTGTGTTCCATCGTCAATAAGGAGGTCCAAGGTATACAGTAAACCTGAAGTGAAGCATCGGAATCTAGAACTGGACTCACATGTGTGGTTCAAATCATTGAGAGTCAGTCCTCTTGTACTTAAGTCGGTATTGTGCCTCTTGTATTAAATTCGGATTCAATTTCTGTGTTTCATCGTCAATAAGAAGGTCCAAGAGATACAGTAAACCTGAAGTGAGGCATCGGAATCTAAAAATGGACTCACAGGAGAGGTTCAAATCATAGAAAGTTAGAGTGTCAGCAATCTTGTACTGAAGTCGGCATTGTGCCTTTTGTATTAAATTCAGATGCAGTTTCTGTTTTATCGTCAGTAAGAAGGTCCAAGGTATACAGTAAACCTGAAGGGAAGCATCGGAATATAAGACTGGACTCACAGGAGAGGTTCAAATCATAGAAAGTGAGAGTTTCAGTCCTCTTGTACTTAAGTCTGCATTGTGCCTTTTGAATTTAATTCGGATGCAATTTCTGTGTTTCATCGTCAATAAGAAGGACGAGGGTATGCAGAAAACCTGAAGTGAAGCGCCGGAATCTAAAACTGGACTCACAGGAGAGGTTCAAATCATAGAAAGTGAGAGTGTCAGTCCTCTTGTACTTAAGTCGGCATTGTGCCTCTTCTATTATATTCGAATGCAATTTCTGTGTTTCATCGTCAATAAGAAGGTCCAAGGGATACAGTAAACCTGAAGTGAGGCATCGGAATGTAAAACCGGATTCACAGGAGAAGTTCAAATTATAGAAAGTTAGAGTGTCAGTCCTCCTGTACTTAAGTCGGCATTGTGCCTTTTGTATTAAATGCGGATGCGATTTCTGTGTTTCATCGTCAGTAGAAGGTCCATGGTATACAGTAAACCTGAAGGGAAGCATTGGAATTTAAAACTGGACTCACAGGAGAGGTTCAAACCGTAGAAAGTGAGAGTGTCAGTCCTCTTGTACTTAAGTCGTCATTGTGCTTCTTGTATTAAATTCGGATGCAATTTCTGTGTTTCATCGACAATAAGAAGTTCCAAGGTATACAGGAAACCTGAAGTGAAGCATCGGAATCTAAAACTGGACTCACAGGATAGGTTCAAATCATAGAAAATGAGAGTGTTAGTCCTCTTGTACTTAAGTCGGTATTGTGCCTTTTGAATCTCACTCCGATGCAATTTCTGTGCTTCATCGTCAATAAGAAGGTCCATGGTAAACAGTAAACCTGAAGTGTAGCATCGGAATCTAAAACTGGACTCACAGGAGAGGTTCAAATCATTGAAAGTTAGAGTGTCCGTCCTCTTGTACTTAAGTCGGCATTGTGCCTTCTGAATTTAATTCCGATGCAATTTCTGTGTTTCATCGTCAATAAGATGGTCCAAGATATACGGGAAACCTGAAGTGGAGAATCGGAATCTAAAACTGGACTCACAGGAGAGGTTCAAATTATAGAATGTGAGAGTGTAAGCCCTCTTGTACTTAAGACGGCATTGTGCCTTTTGCATTAATTTCGGATCCAATTTATGTGTTTCCTCGTCAGTAAGAAGGCCCAAGGTATACAGTAAACCTGAAGGGAAGCGTCGGAATCTAAAACTGGACTCACAGGAGAGGTTCAAATCATAGGAAGTGAGTGTGTCGGTCCTCTTGTACTTAAGTCGGCATTGTGCCTTTTGTATTAAATTCGGATGCAATATCTGTGTTTCATCGTCAATAAGAAGGTCCAAGGTATACAGTAAACCTGAAGGGAAGCATCGGCATCTAAAACTGGACTCATAGGAGAGGTTCAAATCATAGAAAGTTAGAGTGTCAGTCCTCTTTTACTTAAGTCGAAATTGTGCCTTTTGTATTACATTCGGATGCAATTTCTGTGTTTCATCGTCAATAAGAAGGTCCAAATGATACAGTAAACCTGAAGTTAAGCATCGGATTCTAAAACTGGACCACAGGAGAGGTTCAAATCATAGAAAATTAGAGTGTTAGTCATCTTGTACTTAAGTCGGCATTGTGCCTTTTGGATTTCATTCCCATGCAATTTCTGTGCTTCATCGTCAATAAGAAGGTCCATGGTATACAGTAAACCTGAAGTGTAGCATCGGAATCTAAAACTGGACTCACAGAAGAGGTTCAAATCATAGAAAGTGAGTGTGTCGGTCCTCTTGCACTTAAGTCGGCATTGTGCCTTTTGTATTAAATTCGGATGCAATTTCTGTGTTTCATCGTCAATAAGTAGGTCCAAGGGATACACTAAACCTGAAGTGATGCATCGGAATCTAAAATTGGACTCACAGGAGAGGTTCAAATCATAGAAGGTTAGAGTGTCAGTCCTCTTGTACTTAAGTCGGCATTGTGCCTTTTGTATTAATTTCGGATGCAATTTCTGTGTTTCATCGTCAATAAGAAGGTCCAAGGTATACAGTAAACCTGAAGGGAAGCGTCGGAATCTAAATCTGGACTCACAGGAGAGGTTCAAACAATAGGAAGTGAGTGTATCGGTCCTCTTGTACTTAAGTCGGCATTGTGCCTTTTGTCTTAAATTCGGATGCAACTTCTGTGTTTCATCGTCAATAAGAAGGTCCATGGTATACAGTAAACCTGAAGTGTAGCATCGGAATCTAAAACTGGACTCACAGGAGAGGTTCAAATCATAGAAAAATAGAGTGTCCGTCCTCTTGTACATAAGTCGGCATTGTGCCTTTTGAATTTAATTCCGATGCAATTTCTGTATTTCATCGTCAATAAGAAGGTCCAAGGTATACAGGAAACCTGAAGTGAAGCATCGGAATCTAAAACTGAACTCACAGGAGAGGATCAAATCATAGAAAGTTAGGGTGCCAGTCCTCTTGTACTTAAGTCGGCATTGTGCCTTTTGAATTTAATTTGGATGCAATTTCTGTGTTTCATCGTCAATAAGAAGTTCCAAGGGATACAGTAAACCTGAAGTGAAGCATCGGAAACTAAAACTGGACTCACAGGAGAGGTTCAAATCACAGAAAGTTAGAGTGTCAGTCCTCTTGTACTTAAGTCGGCATTGTGCCTTTTGAATTTAATTCCGATGCAATTTTCGTGCTTCATCGACAGAAAGTAGGTCCAAGGGGTACAGTAAACATGAAGTGAAGCATCGGAATCTAAAACTGGACTAACAGGAGAGGTTCAAATCATAGAAAGTTAGAGTGCCAGTCCTCTTGTACATAAGTCGGCACTGTGACTTTTGGATTTACTTCCGATGCAATTTCTGTGTTTCATCGTCAAGAAGAAGGTCCAAGGTATACTGTAAACCTGAAGTGAAATATCGCAATCTAAAATTGGACTCACAGGAGAGGTTCATATCATTGAAAGTTAGAGTGTCAGTCCTCTTGTATTTAAGTCGGCATTGTGACCTTTGTATTAAATTCGGATGCAATTTCTGTGTTTCATTATCATTAAGAATGTCCAAGGGATACAGTAAACCTGAAGTGAAGCATCGGAATCTAAAACTGGACTCACAGGAGAGGTTCAAATCATAGAAAGTGAGAGTGTCAGTCCTCTTGTACTTAAGTAGCCTTGTGCTTTTTGTATTATATTCGGATGCAATTTCCGTTTTTCATCACCAATAAGAAGGTCCAAGGGATACAGTAAACCTGAAGTGTAGCATCGGAATCTAAAACTGGACTCACAGGAGAGGTTTAAATCATAGAAAGTCAGAGTGTCAGTCCTCTTGTACTTAAGTCGGCTTTGTGCCTATTGTATTAAATTTGGATGCAATTTCTGTTTTTCATCACCAATAAGAAGGTCCAAGGGATACAGTAAACCTGAAGTGAATCATCGGAATCCAAACTGGACTCACAGGAGAGGTTCAAATCATAGAAAGTTAGAGAGTCAGTCTTCTTGTACTTAAGTCGGCATTGTGCCTTTGGAATTTAATTCGGATGCAATTTCTGTGTTTCATCGTCAATAAGAGGGTCCAAGGTATACAGGAATCCTGAAATGAAGCATCGGAATCGAAAACTGGACTCACAGGAGAGGTTCAAATCATAAAAAGTGAGAGTGTCAGTCCTCTTGTACTTTAGTCGGCATTGTGCCTTTTGTATTAAATTCGGATGCAATTTCTGTGTTTCATCGTCAATAAGAGGGTCCAAAGGATACAGTAAACCTGAAGTGGAGCATCGGAATCTAAAACTAGACTCACAGGAGAGGTTCAAATTATAGAAAAGTAGAGTGTCAGTCCTCTTGTACTTAAATCGGTATTGTGAATTTTGAATTTAATTCCGATGCAATTTCTGTGCTTCACCGTCCAAAAGAAGGTCCAAGGGATACGGTAAACCTGAAGTGAAAAATCGGAATCTAAAACTGGACTCACAGGACAGGTTCAAATCATAGAAAGTTAGAGTGTCAGTCCTGTTGTACTTAAGTCGGCATTGTGCCACTTGTATTAAATTCGGATGCAATTTCTGTGTTTCATCGTCAATAAGATGGTCCAAGGGATACAGTAAACCTGAAGTGAAGCATCGGAATCTAAAACTGGACTCACAGGAGAGGTTCAAATCATAGAAAGTGAGAGTGTCAGTCCTCTTGTACTTAAATCGGCATTGTGCCTTTTGTATTTAATTCGGATGCAATTTCTGTGTTTCATCGTCAATAATATGGTCCAAGGGATACAGTAAACCTGAAGTGAAGCATCCGAATCTAAAACTGGACTCACGGGAGAGGTTCAAATCATAGAAATTTAGTGTGTCAGTCCTCTTGTACCTAAGTCGGCATTGTGCCTTTTGTATTAAAGTCGGATCCAATTTCTGTGTTCCATCGTCAATAAGGAGGTCCAAGGTATACAGTAAACCTGAAGTGAAGCATCGGAATCTAGAACTGGACTCACATGTGTGGTTCAAATCATTGGGAGTCAGTCCTCTTGTACTTAAGTCGGTATTGTGCCTCTTGTATTAAATTCGGATTCAATTTCTGTGTTTCATCGTCAATAAGAAGGTCCAAGAGATACAGTAAACCTGAAGTGAGGCATCGGAATCTAAAAATGGACTCACAGGAGAGGTTCAAATCATAGAAAGTTAGAGTGTCAGCAATCTTGTACTGAAGTCGGCATTGTGCCCTTTGTATTAAATTCAGATGCAGTTTCTGTTTTATCGTCAGTAAGAAGGTCCAAGGTATACAGTAAACCTGAAGTGAGGCATCGGAATGTAAAACCGGATTCACAGGAGAAGTTCAAATTATAGAAAGTTAGAGTGTCAGTCCTCCTGTACTTAAGTCGGCATTGTGCCTTTTGAATTTAATTCGGATGCAATTTCTGTGTTTCATCGTCAATAAGAAGGACGAGGGTATGCAGAAAACCTGAAGTGAAGCGCCGGAATCTAAAACTGGACTCACAGGAGAGGTTCAAATCATAGAAAGTGAGAGTGTCAGTCCTCTTGTACTTAAGTCGGCATTGTGCCTCTTCTATTATATTCGAATGCAATTTCTGTGTTTCATCGTCAATAAGAAGGTCCAAGGGATACAGTAAACCTGAAGTGAGGCATCGGAATGTAAAACCGGATTCACAGGAGATGTTCAAATTATAGAAAGTTAGAGTGTCAGTCCTCCTGTACTTAAGTCGGCATTGTGCCTTTTGTATTAAATGCGGATGCGATTTCTGTGTTTCATCGTCAGTAGAAGGTCCATGGTATACAGTAAACCTGAAGGGAAGCGTCGGAATCTAAAACTGGACTCACAGGAGAGGTTCAAATCATAGGAAGTGAGTGTGTCGGTCCTCTTGTACTTAAGTCGGCATTGTGCCTTTTGTATTAAATTCGGATGCAATATCTGTGTTTCATCGTCAATAAGAAGGTCCAAGGTATACAGTAAACCTGAAGGGAAGCATCGGCATCTAAAACTGGACTCATAGGAGAGGTTCAAATCATAGAAAGTTAGAGTGCCAGTCCTCTTTTACTTAAGTCGAAATTGTGCCTTTTGTATTACATTCGGATGCAATTTCTGTGTTTCATCGTCAATAAGAAGGTCCAAATGATACAGTAAACCTGAAGTTAAGCATCGGATTCTAAAACTGGACCACAGGAGAGGTTCAAATCATAGAAAATTAGAGTGTTAGTCATCTTGTACTTAAGTCGGCATTGTGCCTTTTGGATTTCATTCCCATGCAATTTCTGTGCTTCATCGTCAATAAGAAGGTCCATGGTATACAGTAAACCTGAAGTGTAGCATCGGAATCTAAAACTGGACTCACAGAAGAGGTTCAAATCATAGAAAGTGAGTGTGTCGGTCCTCTTGTACTTAAGTCGGCATTGTGCCTTTTGTATTAAATTCGGATGCAATTTCTGTGTTTCATCGTCAATAAGTAGGTCCAAGGGATACACTAAACCTGAAGTGATGCATCGGAATCTAAAATTGGACTCACAGGAGAGGTTCAAATCATAGAAGGTTAGAGTGTCAGTCCTCTTGTACTTAAGTCGGCATTGTGCCTTTTGTATTAATTTCGGATGCAATTTCTGTGTTTCATCGTCAATAAGAAGGTCCAAGGTATACAGTAAACCTGAAGGGAAGCGTCGGAATCTAAATCTGGACTCACAGGAGAGGTTCAAACCATAGGAAGTGAGTGTATCGGTCCTCTTGTACTTAAGTCGGCATTGTGCCTTTTGTCTTAAATTCGGATGCAATATCTGTGTTTCATCGTCAATAAGAAGGTCCAAGGTATACAGTAAACCTGAAGGGAAGCATCGGCATCTAAAACTGGACTCATAGGAGAGGTTCAAATCATAGAAAGTTAGAGTGTCAGTCCTCTTTTACTTAAGTCGAAGTTGTGCCTCTTGTATTACATTCGGATGCAATTTCTGTGTTTCATCGTCAATAAGAAGGTCCAAATGATACAGTAAACCTGAAGTTAAGCATCGGATTCTAAAACTGGACTCACAGGAGAGGTTCAAATCTTAGAAAATTAGAGTGTTAGTCATCTTGTACTTAAGTCGGCATTGTGCCTTTTGGATTTCATTCCGATGCAATTTCTGTGCTTCATCGTCAATAAGAAGGTCCACGGTATACAGTAAACCTGAGGTGTAGCATCGGAATTTAAAACTGGACTCACAGAAGAGGTTCAAATCATAGAAAGTGAGTGTGTCGGTCCTCTTGTACTTAAGTCAGCATTGTGCCTTTTGTATTAAATTCGGATGCAATTTCGGTGTTTCATGGTCAATAAGAAGGTATAAGGTATACAGTAAACCTGAAGGGAAGCATCGGAATCTAAAACTGGACTCACAGGAGAGGTTCAAATCATAGAAAGTTTGAGTGTCAGTCCTCTTTTACATAATTCGGCATTGTGCCTTTTGCATTAAATTCGGATGCAATTTCTATGTTTCATAGTCAATAAGAATGTCCAAGTAATACAGTAAACCTGAAGTGAAGCTTCGGAATCTAAAACTGGACTCACAGGAGAGGTTCAAATCATAGAAAGTTAGTGTGTCAGTCCTCTTGTACTTACGTCGGCATTGTGCCTTTTGCATTAAATTCGGATCCAATTTCCGTGTTTCATCGTCAATAAGAGGCTCCAAGTTATACATTATACCTGAAGTGAAGCATCGGATTGTAAAACTGGACTCACAGGAGAGGTTCAAATCATAGAAAGGGAGAGTGTCAGTCTTTCTGTACTTAAGTCGGCATTGTGCCTTTTGTATTAAATTCGGATGCAATTTCTGTGTTTCATCGTCAATATGAAGGTCCAAGGTATACAGTAAACCTGAAGGGAAGCATCGAAATCTAAAACTGGACTCACAGGAGATATCCAAATCATTGAAAGTTAGAGTGTCAGTCCTCTTGTAATTAGGTCGGCATTGTGCCTTTTGAATTTACTTCCGATGCAATTTCTGTGTTTCATCGTCAAGAAGAAGGTCCAAGGTATACAGTAAACCTGAAGTGAAGCATCGGAATCTAAAACTGGACACACTGGAGAGATTCAAATCATAGAAAGTTAGAGTGTCAGTCCTCTTGTAATTAAGTCGGCATTGTGCCTTTTGTATTGAATTCGGTTGCAATTTCTGTGTTTCATCGTCAATAAAAAGGTCCAAGGGATACACTAAACCTGAAGTGATGCATCGGAATCTAAAACTGGACTCACAGGAGAGGTTCAAATCATAGAAGGTTAGAGTGTCAGTCCTCTTGTACTTAAGTCGGCATTGTGCCTTTTGTATTAATTTCGGATGCAATTTCTGTGTTTCATCGTCAATAAGAAGGTCAAGGGATACAGTAAACCTCAAGTGAAGCGTCGGAATCTAAAACTGGACTCCCAGGAGGGGTTCAAATCATAGAATGTGAGAGTGTCAGTCCTCTTGTACTTAAGTCGGCATTGTGCCTTTTGTATTAAATTCGGATGCAATATCTGTGTTTCATCGTCAATAAGAAGGTCCAAGCAATACAGTAAACCTGAAGTGAAGCATCGGAATCTAAAACTTTACTCACAGGAGAGGTTCAAATCATAGAAAGCTAGAGGGTCAGTCCTCTTGTACTTAAGTCGGCATTGTGCCTTTTGCGTTAAATTCGGATCCAATTTCTGTGTTTCATCGTCAATAAGAAGGTCCAAGGTATACAGTAAACCTGAAGTGAAGCGTTGGAATCTAAAACTGGACACACAGGAGAGGTTCAAATCATAGAAAGTTAGAGTGTCAGTCCTCTTGTACTTAAGTCGGCATTGTGCCTCTTGTATTAAATTCGGATGCAATTTCTGTGTTTCATCGTCAATAAGAAGGTCCAAGGGATACAGTAAACCTGACGTGAGGCATCGGAATCTGACACTGGACTCACAGGAGAGGTTCAAATCATAGAAAGTTAGAGTGTCACTCCACTTGTACTTAAGTCGGCATTGTGCCTTTTGCATTAAATTCGGATCCAATTTCTGTGTTTCATCGTCAATGAGAAGGTCCAAGGTATACAGTAAACCTGACGTGAAGCATCGGAATCTAAAACTGGACTCACAGGAGAGGTTCAAATCATAGAAAGTTAGAGTGTCAGTCCTCTTGTACTGAAGTCGGCATTGTGCCTCTTGTATTAAATTCGGATGCAATTTCTGTGTTTCATCGTCAATAAGAAGGTCCAAGGGATACAGTAAACCTGAAGTGATGCATCGGAATCTAAAACTGGACTCACAGGAGTGGTTCAAATCATAGAAGGTTAGAGTGTCAGTCCTCTTGTACTTAATTCGGCATTGTGCCTTTTGTATTAATTTAGGATGCAATTTCTGTGTTTCATCGTCAATAAGAATGGTTAAGGGATACAGTAAAACTCAAGTGAAGCGTCGGAATCAAAAACTGGACTCACAGGAGAGGTTCAAATCATAGAATGTGAGAGTGTCAGTCCTCTTGTCCTTAAGTCGGCAATGTGCCTTTTGTATTAAATTCGGATGCAATATCGGTGTTTCATCCTCAATAAGAAGGTCCAAGGGATACAGTAAACCTGAAGTGAAGCATCGGAATCTAAAACTGGACTCACAGGAGAGGTTCAAATCATAGAAAGTTAGAGTGTCAGTCCTCGTGTACTTAAGTCGGCATGGTGCCTTTTGTATTAAATTCGGATGCAATTTCTGTGTTTCATCGACAGTAAGAAGGTACATGGTATACAGTAAACCTGAAGGGAAGCATTGGAATCTAAAAGTGGACTCACAGGAGAGGTTCAAACCATAGACAGTGAGAGGGTCAGTCCTCTTGTATTTAATTCGACATTGTGCCTCTTGTATTTAATTCGGATGCAATTTTTGTGTTTCATCCTCAATAAGAAGGTCCAAGGGATACAGTAAACCTGAAGTGAAGCATCGGAATCTAAAACTGGACTCACAGGAGATGTTCAAATCATAGAAAGTTAGAGTGTCAGTCCTCTTGTACTTAAGTCGGCATTGTGCCTCTTGTATTAAATACGGATGCAATTTCTGTGTTTCATCGTCAATAAGAAGGTCCAAGGGATACAGTAAACCTGACGTGAGGCATCGGAATCTAATTCCGGACTCACAGGAGAGGTTCAAATTATAGAAAGTTAGAGTGTCAGTCCTCGTGTACTTAAGTCGGCATGGTGCCTTTTGTATTAATTTCGGATGCAATTTCTGTGTTTCATCGTCAATAAGAAGGTCCAAGGGATACAGTAAACCTCAAGTGAAGCGTCGGAATCTAAAATTGGACACCCAGGAGGGTTTCAAATCATAGAATGTGAGAGTGTCAGTCCTCTTGTACTTAAGTCGGCATTGTGCCTTTTGTATTAAATTCGGATGCAATATCTGTGTTTCATCGTCAATAAGAAGGTCCAAGCAATACAGTAAACCTGAAGTGAAGCATCGGAAACTAAAACTTTACTCACAGGAGAGGTTCAAATCATAGAAAGCTAGAGGGTCAGTCCTCTTGTACTTAAGTCGGCATTGTGCCTTTTGCGTTAAATTCGGATCCAATTTCTGTGTTTCATCGTCAATAACAAGGTCCAAGGTATACAGTAAACCTGAAGTGAAGCGTTGGAATCTAAAACTGGACACACAGGAGAGGTTCAAATCATAGAAAGTTAGAGTGTCAGTCCTCTTGTACTTAAGTCGGCATTGTGCTTCTTGTATTAAATTCGGATGCAATTTCTGTGTTTCATCGTCAATAAGAAGGTCCAAGGGATACAGTAAACCTGACGTGAGGCATCGGAATCTGACACTGGACTCACAGGAGAGGTTCAAATCATAGAAAGTTAGAGTGTCAGTCCACTTGTACTTAAGTCGGCATTGTGCCTTTTGCATTAAATTCGGATCCAATTTCTGTGTTTCATCGTCAATGAAAAGGTCCAAGGTATACAGTAAACCTGACGTGAAGCATCGGAATCTAAAACTGGACTCACAGGAGAGGTTCAAATCATAGAAAGTTAGAGTGTCAGTCCTCTTGTACTTAAGTCGGCATTGTGCCTCTTGTATTAAATTCGGATGCAATTTCTGCGTTTCATCGTCAATAAGAAGGTCCAAGGGATACAGTAAACCTGAAGTGATGCATCGGAATCTAAAACTGGACTCACAGGAGTGGTTCAAATCATAGAAGGTTAGAGTGTCAGTCCTCTTGTACTTAAGTCGGCATTGTGCCTTTTGTATTAATTTAGGATGCAATTTCTGTGTTTCATCGTCAATAAGAATGGTTAAGGGATACAGTAAACCTCAAGTGAAGCGTCGGAATCAAAAACTGGACTCACAGGAGAGGTTCAAATCATAGAATGTGAGAGTGTCAGTCCTCTTGTCCTTAAGTCGGCAATGTGCCTTTTGTATTAAATTCGGATGCAATATCGGTGTTTCATCCTCAATAAGAAGGTCCAAGGGATACAGTAATCCTGAAGTGAAGCATCGGAATCTAAAACTGGACTCACAGGAGAGGTTCAAATCATAGAAAGTTAGGGTGTCATTTCTCTTGTACTTAAGTCGGCATTGTGCCTCTTGTATTAAATACGGATGCAATTTCTGTGTTTCATCGTCAATAAGAAGGTCCATGGTATACAGTAAACCTGAAGGGAAGCATTGGAATCTAAAAGTGGACTCACAGGAGAGGTTCAAACCATAGACAGTGAGAGGGTCAGTCCTCTTGTATTTAATTCGACATTGTGCCTCTTGTATTTAATTCGGATGTAATTTCTGTGTTTCATCGTCAGTAAGAAGGTCAAAGGTATACAGTAAACCTGAAGGGATGCATCGGATTCTAAAACTGGACTCACAGGAGAGGTTTAACTCATAGAAAGTGAGAGTGTCAGTCTTCTTGTACTTACGTCGGCATTGTGCCTTTTGTATTAAATTCGGATGCAATTTCTTTCCTCGTCAATAAGAAGGTCCAAGGTATACAGTAAACCTGAAGGGAAGCATCGAAATCTAAATCTGGACTCACAGGAGAGATTCAAATCATTGAAAGTTAGAGTGTCAGTCCTCTTGTATTTAATTCGACATTGTGCCTCTTGTATTTAATTCGGATGCAATTTCTGTGTTTCATCGTCAGTAAGAAGGTCCAAGGTTTACAGTAAACCTGAAGTGAAGCATCGGATTCTAAAACTGGACTCACAGGAGAGGTTCAAATCATAGATAGTTAGAGTGTCAGTCATCTTGTACTTAAGTCGGTATTGTGCCTTTTGAATCTCACTCCGATGCAATTTCTGTGCTTCATCGTCAATAAGAAGGTCCATGGTAAACAGTAAACCTGAAGTGTAGCATCGGAATCTAAAACTGGACTCACAGGAGAGGTTCAAATCATTGAAAGTTAGAGTGTCCGTCCTCTTGTACTTAAGTCGGCATTGTGCCTTCTGAATTTAATTCCGATGCAATTTCTGTGTTTCATCGTCAATAAGATGGTCCAAGATATACGGGAAACCTGAAGTGGAGAATCGGAATCTAAAACTGGACTCACAGGAGAGGTTCAAATAATAGAATGTGAGAGTGTAAGCCCTCTTGTACTTAAGACGGCATTGTGCCTTTTGCATTAATTTCGGATCCAATTTATGTGTTTCCTCGTCAGTAAGAAGGTCCAAGGTATACAGTAAACCTGAAGGGAAGCGTCGGAATCTAAAACTGGACTCACAGGAGAGGTTCAAATCATAGGAAGTGAGTGTGTCGGTCCTCTTGTACTTAAGTCGGCATTGTGCCTTTTGTATTAAATTCGGATGCAATATCTGTGTTTCATCGTCAATAAGAAGGTCCAAGGTATACAGTAAACCTGAAGGGAAGCATCGGCATCTAAAACTGGACTCATAGGAGAGGTTCAAATCATAGAAAGTTAGAGTGTTAGTCATCTTGTACTTAAGTCGGCATTGTGCCTTTTAGATTTCATTCCCATGCAATTTCTGTGCTTCATCGTCAATAAGAAGGTCCATGGTATACAGTAAACCTGAAGTGTAGCATCGGAATCTAAAACTGGACTCACAGAAGAGGTTCAAATCATAGAAAGTGAGTGTGTCGGTCCTCTTGTACTTAAGTCGGCATTGTGCCTTTTGTATTAAATTCGGATGCAATTTCTGTGTTTCATCGTCAATAAGTAGGTCCAAGGGATACACTAAACCTGAAGTGATGCATCGGAATCTAAAATTGGACTCACAGGAGAGGTTCAAATCATAGAAGGTTAGAGTGTCAGTCCTCTTGTACTTAAGTCGGCATTGTGCCTTTTGTATTATTTTCGGATGCAATTTCTGTGTTTCATCGTCAATAAGAAGGTCCAAGGTATACAGTAAACCTGAAGGGAAGCGTCGGATCCTAAATCTGGACTCACAGGAGAGGTTCAAACCATAGGAAGTGAGTGTATCGGTCCTCTTGTACTTAAGTCGGCATTGTGCCTTTTGTCTTAAATTCGGATGCAATATCTGTGTTTCATCGTCAATAAGAAGGTCCAAGGTATACAGTAAACCTGAAGGGAAGCATCGGCATCTAAAACTGGACTCATAGGAGAGGTTCAAATCATAGAAAGTTAGAGTGTCAGTCCTCTTTTACTTAAGTCGAAATTGTGCCTCTTGTATTACATTCGGATGCAATTTCTGTGTTTCATCGTCAATAAGAAGGTCCAAATGATACAGTAAACCTGAAGTTAAGCATCGGATTCTAAAACTGGACTCACAGGAGAGGTTCAAATCTTAGAAAATTAGAGTGTTAGTCATCTTGTACTTAAGTCGGCATTGTGCCTTTTGGATTTCATTCCGATGCAATTTCTGTGCTTCATCGTCAATAAGAAGGTCCACGGTATACAGTAAACCTGAAGTGTAGCGTCGGAATCTAAAACTGGACTCACAGAAGAGGTTCAAATCATAGAAAGTGAGTGTGTCGGTCCTCTTGTACTTAAGTCGGCATTGTGCCTTTTGTATTAAATTCGGATGCAATTTCGGTGTTTCATGGTCAATAAGAAGGTATAAGGTATACAGTAAACCTGAAGGGAAGCATCGGAATCTAAAACTGGACTCACAGGAGAGGTTCAAATCATAGAAAGTTTCAGTGTCGGTCCTCTTTTACATAATTCGGCATTGTGCCTTTTGCATTAAATTCGGATGCAATTTCTATGTTTCATAGTCAATAAGAATGTCCAAGTAATACAGTAAACCTGAAGTGAAGCTTCGGAATCTAAAACTGGACTCACAGGAGAGGTTCAAATCATAGAAAGTTAGTGTGTCAGTCCTCTTGTACTTACGTCGGCATTGTGCCTTTTGCATTAAATTCGGATCCAATTTCCGTGTTTCATCGTCAATAAGAGGCTCCAAGGTATTCATTATACCTGAAGTGAAGCATCGGAATCTAAAACTGGACTCACAGGAGAGGTTCAAATCATAGAAAAGGAGAGTGTCAGTCTTTCTGTACTTAAGTCGGCATTGTGCCTTTTGTATTAAATTCGGATGCAATTTCTGTGTTTCATCGTCAATATGAAGGTCCAGGGTATACAGTAAAATTGAAGGGAAGCATCGAAATCTAAAACTGGACTCACAGGAGATATCCAAATCATTGAAAGTTAGAGTGTCAGTCCTCTTGTAATTAGGTCGGCATTGTGCCTTTTGAATTTACTTCCGATGCAATTTCTGTGTTTCATCGTCAAGAAGAAGGTCCAAGGTATACAGTAAACCTGAAGTGAAGCATCGGAATCTAAAACTGGACACACTGGAGAGATTCAAATCATAGAAAGTTAGAGTGTCAGTCCTCTTGTAATTAAGTCTGCATTGTGCCTTTTGTATTGAATTCGGTTGCAATTTCTGTGTTTCATCGTCAATAAGAAGGTCCAAGGGATACACTAAACCTGAAGTGATGCATCGGAATCTAAAACTGGACTCACAGGAGAGGTTCAAATCATAGAAGGTTAGAGTGTCAGTCCTCTTTTACATAATTCGGCATTGTGCCTTTTGCATTAAATTCGGATCCAATTTCCGTGTTTCATCGTCAATAAGAGGCTCCAAGGTATACATTATACCTGAAGTGAAGCATCGGAATCTAAAACTGGACTCATAGGAGAGGTTCAAATCATAGAAAGTTAGAGTGTCAGTCCTCTTTTACTTAAGTCGAAATTGTGCCTCTTGTATTACATTCGGATGCAATTTCTGTGTTTCATCGTCAATAAGAAGGTCCAAATGATACAGTAAACCTGAAGTTAAGCATCGGATTCTAAAACTGGACTCACAGGAGAGGTTCAAATCTTAGAAAATTAGAGTGTTAGTCATCTTGTACTTAAGTCGGCATTGTGCCTTTTGGATTTCATTCCGATGCAATTTCTGTGCTTCATCGTCAATAAGAAGGTCCACGGTATACAGTAAACCTGAAGTGTAGCGTCGGAATGTAAAACTGGACTCACAGAAGAGGTTCAAATCATAGAAAGTGAGTGTGTCGGTCCTCTTGTACTTAAGTCGGCATTGTGACTTTTGTATTAAATTCGGATGCAATTTCGGTGTTTCATGGTCAATAAGAAGGTATAAGGTATACAGTAAACCTGAAGGGAAGCATCGGAATCTAAAACTGGACTCACAGGAGAGGTTCAAATCATAGAAAGCTAGAGGGTCAGTCCTCTTGTACTTAAGTCGGCATTGTGCCTTTTGCGTTAAATTCGGATCCAATTTCTGTGTTTCATCGTCAATAAGAAGGTCCACGGTATACAGTAAACCTGAAGTGAAGCGTTGGAATCTAAAACTGGACACACAGGAGAGGTTCAAATCATAGAAAGTTAGAGTGTCAGTCCTCTTGTACTTAAGTCGGCATTGTGCCTCTTGTATTAAATTCGGATGCAATTTCTGTGTTTCATCGTCAATAAGAAGGTCCAAGGGATACAGTAAACCTGACGTGAGGCATCGGAATCTGACACTGGACTCACAGGAGAGGTTCAAATCATAGAAAGTTAGAGTGTCAGTACACTTGTACTTAAGTCGGCATTGTGCCTTTTGCATTAAATTCGGATCCAATTTCTGTGTTTCATCGTCAATGTGAATGTCCAAGGTATACAGTAAACCTGACGTGAAGCATCGGAATCTAAAACTGGACTCACAGGAGAGGTTCAAATCATAGAAAGTTAGAGTGTCAGTCCTCTTGTACTTAAGTCGGCATTGTGCCTCTTGTATTAAATTCGGATGCAATTTCTGTGTTTCATCGTCAATAAGAAGGTCCAAGGGATACATTAAACCTGAAGTGATGCATCGGAATCTAAAACTGGACTCACAGGAGTGGTTCAAATCATAGGAGGTTAGAGTGTCAGTCCTCTTGTACTTAAGTCTTCATTGTGCCTTTTGTATTAATTTAGGATGCAATTTCTGTGTTACATCGTCAATAAGAATGGTTAAGGGATACAGTAAACCTCAAGTGAAGCGTCGGAATCAAAAACTGGACTCACAGGAGATGTTCAAATCATAGAATGTGAGAGTGTCAGTCCTCTTGTCCTTAAGTCGGCAATGTGGCTTTTGTATTAAATTCGGATGCAATATCGGTGTTTCATCCTCAATAAGAAGGTCCAAGGGATACAGTAAACCTGAAGTGAAGCATCGGAATCTAAAACTGGACTCACAGGAGAGGTTCAAATCATTGAAAGTTAGAGTGTCAGTCCTCTTGTACTTAAGTCGGCATTGTGCCTCTTGTATTAAATACGGATGCAATTTCTGTGTTTCATCGTCAATAAGAAGGTCCAAGGGATACAGTAAACCTGACGTGAGGCATCGGAATCTAAATCCGGACTCACAGGAGAGGTTCAAATTATAGAAAGTTAGAGTGTCAGTCCTCGTGTACTTAAGTCGGCATGGTGCCTTTTGTATTAAATTCGGATGCAATTTCTGTGTTTCATCGTCAGTAAGAAGGTCCATGGTATACAGTAAACCTGAAGGGAAGCATTGGAATCTAAAAGTGGACTCACAGGAGAGGTTCAAACCATAGACAGTGAGAGGGTCAGTCCTCTTGTATTTAATTCGACATTGTGCCTCTTGTATTTAATTCGGATGCAATTTCTGTGTTTCATCCTCAATAAGAAGGTCCAAGGGATACAGTAAACCTGAAGTGAAGCATCGGAATCTAAAACTGGACCCACAGGAGAGGTTCAAATCATAGAAAGTTAGAGTGTCAGTCCTCTTGTACTTAAGTCGGCATTGTGCCTCTTGTATTAAATACGGATGCAATTTCTGTGTTTCATCGTCAATAAGAAGGTCCAAGGGATACAGTAAACCTGACGTGAGGCATCGGAATCTAAATCCGGACTCACAGGAGAGGTTCAAATTATAGAAAGTTAGAGTGTCAGTCCTCGTGTACTTAAGTCGGCATGGTGCCTTTTGTATTAATTTCGGATGCAATTTCTGTGTTTCATCGTCAATAAGAAGGTCCAAGGGATACAGTAAACCTCAAGTGAAGCGTCGGAATCTAAAACTGGACTCCCAGGAATGGTTCAAATCATAGAATGTGAGAGTGTCAGTCCTCTTGTACTTAAGTCGGCATTGTGCCTTTTGTATTAAATTCGGATGCAATATCTGTGTTTCATCGTCAATAAGAAGGTCCAAGCAATACAGTAAACCTGAAGTGAAGCATCGGAATCTAAAACTTTACTCACAGGAGAGGTTCAAATCATAGAAAGCTAGAGGGTCAGTCCTCTTGTACTTAAGTCGGCATTGTGCCTTTTGCGTTAAATTCGGATCCAATTTCTGTGTTTCATCGTCAATAAGAAGGTCCAAGGTATACAGTAAACCTGAAGTGAAGCGTTGGAATCTAAAACTGGACACACAGGAGAGGTTCAAATCATAGAAAGTTAGAGTGTCAGTCCTCTTGTACTTAAGTCGGCATTGTGCCTCTTGTATTAAATTCGGATGCAATTTCTGTGTTTCATCGTCAATAAGAAGGTCCAAGGGATACAGTAAACCTGACGTGAGGCATCGGAATCTGACACTGGACTCACAGGAGAGGTTCAAATCATAGAAAGTTAGAGTGTCAGTCCACTTGTACTTAAGTCGGCATTGTGCCTTTTGCATTAAATTCGGATCCAATTTCTGTGTTTCATCGTCAATGAGAAGGTCCAATGTATACAGTAAACCTGACGTGAAGCATCGGAATCTAAAACTGGACTCACAGGAGAGGTTCAAATCATAGAAAGTTAGAGTGTCAGTCCTCTTGTACTTAAGTCGGCATTGTACCTCTTGTATTAAATTCGGATGCAATTTCTGTGTTTCATCGTCAATAAGAAGGTCCAAGGGATACAGTAAACCTGAAGTGATGCATCGGAATCTAAAACTGGACTCACAGGAGTGGTTCAAATCATAGAAGGTTAGAGTGTCAGTCCTCTTGTACTTAAGTCGGCATTGTGCCTTTTGTATTAATTTAGGATGCAATTTCTGTGTTTCATCGTCAATAAGAATGGTTAAGGGATACAGTAAACCTCAAGTGAAGCGTCGGAATCAAAAACTGGACTCACAGGAGAGGTTCAAATCATAGAATGTGAGAGTGTCAGTCCTCTTGTCCTTAAGTCGGCAATGTGCCTTTTGTATTAAATTCGGATGCAATATCGGTGTTTCATCCTCAATAAGAAGGTCCAAGGTATACAGTAAACCTGAAGTGAAGCATCGGAATCTAAAACTGGACTCACAGGAGAGGTTCAAATCATAGAAAGTTAGGGTGTCATTCCTCTTGTACTTAAGTCGGCATTGTGCCTCTTGTATTAAATACGGATGCAATTTCTGTGTTTCATCGTCAATAAGAAGGTCCAAGGGATACAGTAAACCTGACGTGATGCATCGGAATCTAAATCCGGACTCACAGGAGAGGTTCAAATTATAGAAAGTTAGAGTGTCAGTCCTCATGTACCTAAGTCGGCATGGTGCCTTTTGTATTAAATTCGGATGCAATATCTGTGTTTCATCGTCAGTAAGAAGGTCCATGGTATACAGTAAACCTGAAGGGACGCATTGGAATCTAAAAGTGGACTCACAGGAGAGGTTCAAACCATAGACAGTGAGAGGGTCAGTCTTCTTGTACTTACGTCGGCATTGTGCCTTTTGTATTAAATTCAGATGCAATTTCTTTCCTCGTCAGTAAGAAGGTCCAAGGTATACAGTAAACCTGAAGGGAAGCATCGAAATCTAAAACTGGACTCACAGGAGAGATTCAAATCATTGAAAGTTAGAGTGTCAGTCCTCTTGTATTTAATTCGACATTGTGCCTCTTGTATTTAATTCGGATGCAATTTCTGTGTTTCATCGTCAGTAAGAAGGTCCAAGGTATACAGTAAACCTGACGTGAAGCATCGGAATCTAAAACTGGACTCACAGGAGAGGTTCAAATCATAGAAAGTTAGAGTGTCAGTCCTCTTGTACTTAAGTCGGCATTGTGCCTCTTGTATTAAATTCGGATGCAATTTCTGTGTTTCATCGTCAATAAGAAGGTCCAAGGGATACAGTAAACCTGAAGTGATGCATCGGAATCTAAAACTGGACTCACAGGAGTTGGCCAAATCATAGAAGGTTAGAGTGTCAGTCCTCTTGTACTTAAGTCGGCATTGTGCCTTTAGTATTAAATTCGGATGCAATTTCTGTGTTTCATCGTCAATAAGAAGGTCCAAGGGATACAGTAAACCTGAAGTGATGCATCGGAATCTAAATCAGGACTCACAGGAGAGGATCAAATCATAGAAGGTAGAGTGTCAGTCCACTTGTACTTAAGCCGGCATTTGGACTTTTGAATTTTTATTCCGATGCAATTACTGTGTTTCATCGTCAATTAGAACTTCCAAGGTATACAGTAAACCTTTAGTGAAGCATCGGAATCTAAAACTGGACTCACAGGAGAGGTTCAAATCATAGAAAGTTAGAGTGTCGGTCCTCTTGTAATTAAGTCTGCATTGTGACTTTTGTATTAAATTCGGATGCAAATTCTGTGTTTCATCGTCAGTAAGAAGGTCCAAGGTATACAGTAAACCTGAAGTGAAGCTTCGGAATCTAGAACTGGACTCACAGGAGAGGTTCAAATCATAGAAAGTTAGAGTGTCAGTCCTCTTGTACTTAAGTCGGCATTGTGCCTTTTGTATTAAATTCTGATGCAATTTCTGTGTTTCATCGTCAGAAAGAAGGTCCAAGGTATACAGTAAACCTGAAGGGATGCATCGGAATCTAAAACTGGACTCCCAGGAGAGGTTCAAATCATAGAAAGTGAGAGTGTCAGTCTTCTTGCACTTAAGTCGGCATTGTGCCTTTTGTATTAAATTCGGATGCAACATCTTTGTTTCCTCGTCAATAAGAAGGTCCAAGGTATACAGTAAACCTGAAGGGAAGCATCGAAATCTAAAACTTGACTCACAGGAGAGGTTCAAATCATAGAAGGTTAGAGTGTCAGTCCTCTTGTACTTAAGTCGGCATTGTGCGTTTTGTATTAAATTCAGATGCAATTTCTGTGTTTCTTCGTCAATAAGATGGTCCAAGGGATACAGTAAACCGGTAGTAAAGCATCGGAATCTAAAACTGGACTCACAGGAGAGGTTCAAGTCATAGAAGGTAGAGTGTCAGTCTTCTAGTACTTAAGTCGGCATTGTGCCTTTTGAATTTTTATTCCGATGCAATTACTGTGTTTCATCCTCAATAAGAGGTTCCAAGGTATACAGTAAACCTGTAGTGAAGCATCGGAATCTAAAACTGGACTCACAGGAGAGGTTCAAATCATAGAAGGTTAGAGTGTCAGTCCTCTTGTACTTAAGTCGGCATTGTGCGTTTTGTATTAAATTCAGATGCAATTTCTGTGTTTCTTCGTCAATAAGATGGTCCAAGGGATACAGTAAACCGGTAGTAAAGCATCGGAATCTAAAACTGGACTCACAGGAGAGGTTCAAGTCATAGAAGGTAGAGTGTCAGTCTTCTAGTACTTAAGTCGGCATTGTGCCTTTTGAATTTTTATTCCGATGCAATTACTGTGTTTCATCCTCAATAAGAGGTTCCAAGGCATACAGTAAACCAGTAGTGAAGCATCGGAATCTAAAACTGGACTCACAGGAGAGGTTCAAATCATAGAAAGTTAGAGAGTCAGTCCATTTGTACTTAAGTCGGCATTATGCCTTTTGAATTTAATTCCGATGCAATTTCTGTGCTTCACCGTTAAAAAGAAGATCCAAGGGATACAGTAAACCTGAAGTGAAAAATCGGAATCTAAAACTGGACTCACAGGAGAGGTTCTAATCATTGAAAGTTAGTGTGTCAGTCCTCTTGTACTTATGTCGGCATTGTGCCTTTAGTATTTAATTCCGATGCAATTTCTGTATTTCATCGTCAATAAGAAGGTCCAAGGGATACAGTAAACCTGAAGTGATGCATCGGAATCTAAATCAGGACTCACAGGAGAGGATCAAATCATAGAAGGTAGAGTGTCAGTCCACTTGTACTTAAGTCGGCATTTTGCCATTTGAATTTTTATTCCGATGCAATTACTGTGTTTCATCGTCAATTAGACGTTCCAAGGTACACAGTAAACCTGTAGTAAAGCATCGGAATCTAAAACTGGACTCACAGGAGATTTTCAAATCATAGAAGGTTAGAGTGTCGGTCCTCTTGTAATTAAGTCGGCATTGAGCCTTTTGTGTTAAATTCGGATGCAAATTCTGTGTTTCATCGTCAATAAGAAAGTCCAAGGTATACAGTAAACCTGAAGTGAAGTATCGGGATCTAAAACTGGACTCACAGGAGAGGTTCAAATCATAGAAGGTTACAGTGTCAGTCCTCTTGTACTTAAGTCGGCATTGTGCGTTTTGTATTAAATTCAGATGCAATTTCTGTGTTTCATCATCAATAAGAATGTCCAAGGGATACAGTAAACCTCAAGTGAAGCGTCGGAATCTAAAACTGGACTCACAGGAGAGGTTCAAATCATAGAAAGTGAGAGTGTCTGTCCTCTTGTACTTAAGTCGGCGTTGTACCTTTTGTATTAAATTCGGATGCAATTTCTGTTTTTCATCATCAATAAGAAGGTCCAAGGAATACAGTAAACCTGAAGTGAATCACTGGAATCTAAAACTGGACTCACAGGAAAGGTTCAAATCATAGACAGTTAGAGAGTCAGTCCTCTTGTACTTATGTCTGCATTGTGCCTTTTGAATTTAATTCGGATGCAATATCTGTGTCTCATCGTCATTAAGAAGGTCCAAGGTATACAGTAAACCTGAAGTGAAGCATCGGAATCTGAAACTGAACTCACAGGAGTGGTTCAAATCATAGAAAGTTAGAGTGTCAGTCCTCTTGTACTTAAGTCGGCATTGTGCCTTTTGAATTTAATTCCCATGCAATTTCTGTGTTTCATCGTCGATGAGAAGGTCCAAGGTATACAGGAAACCTGAAGTGAAGCATCGGAACCTTAAACTGTACTCACAGGAGAATTTCAAATCATAGAAACTGAGAGTGTCAATCCTCTAGTACTTATGTCGGCATTGTGCCTCTTGTATTAAATTCGGATGCAATTTCTGTGTTTCATCGTCAATAAGAAGGTCCAAGGGATACAGTAAACCTGAAGTGAGGCATCGGAATCTAAAACTGGACTCACAGGAGAGGTTCAAATTATAGAAAGTTAGAGTGTCAGTCTTCTAATACTTAAGTCGGCATTGTGCCGTTTGTATTAAATTCGGATGCAATTTCTGTGTTTCATCGTCTGTAAGAAGGTCCATGGTATACAGTAAAACTGAAGGGAAGCATTGGAATCTAAAACTGGACTCGCAGGAGAGGTTCAAATCATAGAAAGTGAGAGTGGCAGTCCTCTTGTACTTCAGTCGGCATTGTGCCTTTTGTATTAAATTCGGATGCAATTTCTGTGTTTCATCGTCAGTATGAAGGTCCAAGGTATACAGTAAACCTAAAGGGATGCATCGGAATCTAAAACTGGACTCACAGGAGAGATTCAAATCATTGAAAGTTAGAGTGTTAGTTCTCTTGTACTTATGTCGGCATTGTGCCTTTTGAATTTCATTCCGATGCAATTTCTGTGCTTCACCGTTAAAAAGAAGGTCCAAGGGATACAGTAAACCTGAAGTGAAAAATCGGAATCTAAAACTGGACTCACCGGACAGGTTCTAATCATTGAAAGTTAGAGTGTCAGTCCTCTTGTACTTAAGTCGGCATTGTGCCTTTTGTATTAAATTCGGATGCAATTTCTGTGTTTCATCGTCAATAAGAAGGTCCTAGGAATACAGTAAACCTGAAGTGAAGCATCGGAATCTAAATCTGGACTCACAGGAGAGGTTCAAATCGTAGAAGGTAGAGTGTCAGTCCTCTTGTACTTAAGTCGGCATTGTGCCTTTTGAATTTTTATTCCGATGCAATTACTGTGTTTCTTCGTCAGTAAGAAGTTCCAAGTTATACAGTAAACCTGTAGTGAAGCATCGGAATCTAAAAGTGGACTCACAGGAGAGGTTCAAATCCTAGAAGGTTAGAGTGTCAGTCCTCTTGTACTTAAGTGCGCATTGTGCCTTTTGTATTAAATTCGGATGCAATTTCTGTGTTTCATCGTCAATTAGAATGTCCAAGGGATACAGTAAACCTCAAGTGAAGCATCGGAATATAAAACTGGACTCAAACGAGAGGTTCAAATCATAGAAAGTAAGAATGTCAGTCCTCTTGTACCTAAGTCGGCATTGTGCCTTTTGTATTAAATTCAGATTCAATTTCTGTGTTTCATCGTCAGTAAGAAGATCCAAGGTATACAGTAAACCTGAAGGGAAGCATCGGAATCTAAAACTGGACTCTCAGGACAGGTTCAAATCATAGAAAGCGAGAATGTCAGTCCTCTTGTACTTAAGTCGGCATTGTGCCTTTAGTATTAAATTCGGATGCAATTCCTGTGTTTCGTCGTCAATAAGTAGGTCCAAGGTATACAGGAAACCTGAAGTGAAGCACCGGAATCTAAAAGTGGACTCACAGGAGAGGTTCAAATCATAGAAAGTGAGAGTGTCTGTCCTCTATTACGTAAGTCAGCATTGTGCCTTTTGTATTAAATTCGGATGCAATTTCCGGGTTTCTTCATCAATAAGAAGGTCCAAGGGATACAGTAAACCTGAAGTGAAGCATCGGATTCTAAAACTGGACTCACAGGAGAGGTTCAAATCATAGAAAGTTAGAGTGTACGTCCTCTTGTACTTAAGTCGGCATTGTGCCTTTTGCATTAAATTTGGATCCAATTTCTGTGTTTCATCGTCAATAAGAAGGTCCAAGGTATACAGTAAACCTGAAGTGAAGCATCGGAATATAAAACTGGACTCACAGAAGAGGTTCAAATCATAGAAAGTTATAGTCTCAGTCCTCTTGTACTTAAGTCGGCGTTGTGCTTTTTGTATTAAATTCGGATGCAATTTCTGTGTTTCATCGTCAATAAGAAGGTCCAAGGTATACAGGAAACCTGAAGTGAAGCATCGGAATCTAAAACTGGACACACAGAAGCGGTTCAAATCATAGAAAGTTAGAGTGTCAGTCCTCTTGTACTTAAGTCGGCATTGTGCTTTTTGTATTAAATTCGGATGCAATTTCTGTGTTTCATCGTCAATAAGAAGGTCCAAGGAATACAGTAAACCTGAAGTGAATCATCGGAATCTGAAACTGGACTCACAGGAGAGGTTCAAATCATAGAAAGTTAGAGAGTCAGTCCTCTTGTACTTCGGTCGGCATTGTGCCTTTTGAATTTAATTCGGATGCAATGTCTGTGTTTCATCGTCAATAAGAAGATCCAAGGTATATAGGAAATCTGAAGTGAAGCATCGGAATCTAAAACTGGACTCACAGGAGAGGTTCAATTCATAGAAAGTTTGAGTGTCAGTCCTCTTGTACATAAGTCGGCATTGTGCCTCTTGTATTAAATTCGGATGCAACTTCTGTGTTTCATCGTCAATAAGAAGGTCCAAGGGATACAGTAAACCTGAAGTGAGGCATCGGAATCTAAAACTGGACTCACAGGAGAGGTTCAAATTATAGGAAGTTAGAGTGTCAGTCCTCTTGTACTTAAGTCGGCATTGTGCCATTTGTATTAAATTCGGATGCAATTTCTGTGTTTCATCGTCAGTAAGAAGGTCCATGGTATACAGTAAAACTGAAGGGAAGCATTGGAATCTAAAACTGGACTCACAGGAGAGGTTGAAATCATAGAAAGTGAGAGTGTAAGTCCTCTTGTACTTAAGTCGGCATTGTGCCTTTTGTATTAAATTTGGATGCAATTTCTGTGTTTCATCGTCAGTATGTAGGTCTAAGGTATACAGTAAACCTAAAGGGATGCATCGGAATCTAAAACTGGACTCACAGGAGAGATTCAAATCATTGAAAGTTAGAGTGTCAGTGCTCTTGTACTTAAGTCGGCATTGTGCTTTTGAATTTAATTCCGATGCAATTTCTGTGTTTCATCGTCAATAAGAAGGTCCAAGGTATACAGTAAACCTGAAGTGAAGCATCGGAATCTAAAACTGGACTCACAGGAGTGGTTCAAATTGTAGAAAGGTAGAGTGTCAGTCCTCTTGTACCTAAGTCGGCATTGTGCCATTTGAATTTCATTCCGATGCAATTTCTGTGCTTCACCGTTAAAAAGAAGGTCCAAGGGATACAGTAAACCTGAAGTGAAAAATCGGAATCTAAAACTGGACTCACAGGAGAGGTTCTAATCATTGAACGTTAGAGTGTCAGTCCTATTGTACTTAAGTCGGCATTGTGCCTTTTGTATTAAATTAGGATGCAATTTCTGTGTTTCAACGTCAGTGAGAAGGTCCTAGGGATACAGTAAACCTGAAGTGAAAAATCGGAATCTAAATCTGGACTCACAGGAGAGGTTCAAATCGTAGAAGGTAGAGTGTCAGTCCTCTTGTACTGAAGTCGGCATTGTGCCTTTTGCATTAAATTCGGATCCAATTTCTGTGTTTCTTCGTCAATAAGAAGGTCCAAGGTATACAGTAAACCTGAAGTGAAGCATCGGAATATAAAACTGGACACAAAGGAGAGGTTCAAATCATAGAAAGTTAGAATGTCAGTCCTCTTGTACTTAAGTCGGCATTGTGCCTTTTGTATTAAATTCAGATGCAATTTCTGTGTTTCATCGTCAGTAAGAAGGTCCAAGGTATACAGTAAACCTGAAGGGAAGCATCGGAATCTAAAACTGAACTCACAGGACAGGTTCAAATCATAGAAAGTGAGAATGTCAGTCCTCTTGTACTTAAGTCGGCATTGTGCCTTTTGTATTAAATTCGGATGCAATTTCTGTGTTTCTTCATCAATAAGAAGGTCCAAGGGAAACAGTAATCCTAAAGTGAATCATAGGAATCTAAAACTGGACTCACAGGAGAGGTACAAATCATAGAAAGTTAGAGTGTCTGTCCTCTTGCACTTGAGTTGGCATTGTGCCTATTGTATTACATTCGGATGCTATTTCTGTGTTTCATCGTCAATAAGAAGGTCCAAGGGATACAGAAAACCTGAAGTGAAGCATCGGATTCTAAAACTGGACTCACAGGAGAGGTTCAAATCATAGAAAGTTTGAGTGTCAGTCATCTTGTACTTAAGTCGGTATTGTGCCTTTTGAATTTCACTTCGATGCAATTTCTGTGCTTCATCGTCAATAAGAAGGTCCATGGTATTACAGTAAACCTGAAGTGTAGCATCGGAATCTAAAACTGGACTCACATGAGAGGTTCAAATCATAGAAAGTTAGAGTGTCCGTCCTCTTTAACTTAAGTCGTCATTGCGCCTTCTCAATTTAATTCCGATGCAATGTCTGTGTTTCATCGTCAATAAGAAGGTCCAAGGTATACAGGAAACCTGAAGTGAAGCATCGGAAACTAAAACTGGACCCACAGGAGAGGTTCAAATCATAGAAAGTGAGAGTGTCAGTCCTCTTGTACTTAAGTCGGCATTGTGCCTTTTGCATTAATTTCGGATCCAATTTCTGTGTTTCATCGTCAGTAATAAGGTCCAAGGTATACAGTTAACTTGAAGGGAAGCATCGGAATCTAAAACTGGACTCACTGGAGAGGTTCAAATCATAGAAAGTTAGAGTGTCAGTCCTCTTGTACTGAAGTCGGCATTGTGCCTTGTGTATTACATTCGGATGCAATTTTTGTGTTTCATCGTCAATAAGAAGGTCCAAGGGATACAGTAAACCTGAAGTGAAGCATCGGATTCTAAAACTGGACTCACAGGACAGGTTCAAATCATAGAAAGTTAGAGTGTACGTCCACTTGTACTTAAGTCGGCATTGTGCCTTTTACATTAAATTCGGATCCAATTTCTGTGTTTCATCGTCAATAAGAAGGTCCAAGGTATACAGTAAACCTGAAGTGAAGCAGCGGAATATAAAACTGGACTCACAGAAGAGGTTCAAATCATAGAAATTTAGAGTGTCAGTCCTCTTGTACTTAAGTCGGCATTGTGCTTTTTGTATTACATTCGGATGCAATTTCTGTGTTTCATCGCCAATAATAAGGTCCAAGGTACACAGGAAACCTGAAGTGAAGCATCGGAATCTAAAACTGGACTCACGGGAGGGGTTCAAATCATAGAAAGTTAGAAAGTCAGTCCTCTTGTACTTCAGTCGGCATTGTGCCTTTTTAATTTAATTCGGATGCAATTTCTGTGTTCCATCGTCAAGAAAAAGGTCCAAGGTATATACTAAACCTGAAATGAAGCATCGGAATCGAAAACTGGACTCACCGGAGAGATTCCAATCATAGAAAGTTAGAGTGTCAGTCCTCTTGTACTTAAGTCGGCATTGTGCCTTTTGAATTTCATTCCGATGCAATTTCTGTGCTTCGCCGTTAAAAAGAAGGTCCATGGGATACAGTAAACCTGAAGTGAAAAATCGGAATCTAAAACTGGACTCACAGAAGAGGTTCTAATCATTTAAAGTTAGAGTGTCAGTCCTCTTCTACTTAAGTCGGCATTGTGCCTGTTGTATTAAATTCGGATGCAATTTCTGTGTTTCATCGTCAATAAGAAGGTCCAAGGGATACAGCAAACCTGAAGTGAAGCATCGGATTCTAAAACTAGACTTACAGGAGAGGTTCAAATCATAGAAAGTTAGAGTGTCTGTCCTCTTGTACTTAAGTGGCATTGTGACCTTTGTATTAAATTCAGATGCAATTTCTGTGTTTCATCGTCAATAAGAAGGTCCAAGGTATACAGTAAACCTGGTGGGAAGCGTCGGAACCTAAAACTGGACTCATAAAGGAGGTTCAAATCATAGAAAGTGAGAGTGTTTGTCCTCTTGTACTTAGGTCGGCATTGTGCCTTTTGTATTAAATTCGGATGCAATTTCTGTGTTTCATCGTCAATAAGACGATCCAAGGTATATAGGAAATCTGAAGTGAAGCATCGGAATCTAAAACTGGACTCACAGGAGAGGTTCAAATCATAGAATGTGAGAGTGTCAGTCCTCTTGTACTTAAGTCGGCATTGTGCCTTTTGTATTAAATTCGGATGCAATTTCTGTGTTTCATCGTCAATAAGAAGGTCCAAGGTATACACGAAACCTGAAGTGAAGCATCGGAATCTAAAACTGGACTCAGAGGAGAGGTTCAAATCATCGAAAGTTATAGTGTCAGTCCTCTTGTACTTAAGGCGGCATTGTGACTTTTGAATTTACTGCCGATGCATTTTCTGTGTTTCATCGTCAAGAAGAAGGTCCAAGGTATACAGTAAACCTGAAGTGAAGCATCGGAATCTAAATCTGGACTCACCGGAGAGATTCAAATCATAGAAGGTTAGAGTGTCAGTCCTCTTGTACTTAAGTCGGAATTGTGCCTTTTGATTTAATTCCGATGCAATATCTGTATTTCATCGTCAAAAAGAATGTCCAAGGTATACAGTAAACCTGAAGTGAAGCATCGTAATCTAAAACTTGACTCACAGGAGAGGTTCAATTATAGAAAGGTAGAGTATCAGTCCTCTTGTACTTAAGTCGGCATTGTGCCTTTTGCATTAATTTCGGATCCAATTTCTGTGTTTCATCGACAGTAAGAAGGTCCAAGGTATACAGTAAACCTCAAGGGACGCATCGGAATCTAAAACTGGACTCACAGAAGAGGTTCAACTCATAGAAAGTTAGAGTGTCAGTCCTCTTGTACTTAAGTGGCATTGTGACTTTTGTTTTAAATTCTGACGCAATTTCTGTGTTTCATAGTCAATAAGAAGGTCCAAGGTATACAGTAAACCTGAAGGGAAGCATCTGAATCTAAAACTGGACTCATAGGAGAGGTTCAAATCATAGAAAGTTAGAGTGCAGTCCTCTTGTACTTATGTCGGCATTATGCCTTTTGTATTACATTTGGATGCAATTTCTGTGTCTCATCGTCAATAAGGAGGTCCACGGGATACAGTAAACCTGAAGAGAAGGATCGGATTCAAAAACTGGACTCACAGGAGTGGTTCAAATCATAGAGAATGAGAGGGTTAATCATCTTGTACTTAAGTCGTCATTGTGCCTTTTGAATTTCATTCCGATGCAATTTCTGTGTTTCATCGTCAATAAGAAGGTCCAAGGTATACAGTACACCTGAAGGGAAGCATCGAAATCTAAAACTGGACTCACACGAGACATTCAAATCATTGAAAGTTAGAGTGTCAGTCCTCTTGTACTTAAGTCGGCATTGTGCCTTTTGAATTTACTTCCGATGCAATTTCTGTGATCCATCGTCAAGAAGAAGGTCCAAGGTATACAGTAAACCTGAAGTGAAGCATCGGAATCTAAAACTGGACTCACCGGAGAGATTCCAATCACAGAAAGTTAGAGTGTCAGTCCTCTTGTACTTAAGTCGGTATTGTGCCTTTTGAATTTAATTCCGATGCAATTTCTGTGTTTCATCGGCATAAAGAATGTCCAAGGTAAGCAGTAAACCTGAAGTGAAGAATCGTAATCTAAAACTGAACTCACAGGATAGGTTCAAATTATAGAAAGGTAGAGTGTCAGTCCTCTTGTACTTAAGTCGGCATTGTGCCTTTTGAATTTCATTCCGATGCAATTTCTGTGCTTCACCGTTAAAAAGAAGGTCCATGGGATACAGTGAACCTGAAGTGAAAAATCGGAATCTAAAACTGGACTCACAGAAGAGGTTCTAATCATTTAAAGTTAGAGTGTCAGTCCTCTTGTACTTAAGTCGGCATTGTGCCTGTTGTATTAAATTCGGATGCAATTTCTGTGTTTCAACGTCAATAAGAAGGTCCAAGGGATACAGCAAACCTGAAGTGAAGCATCGGATTCTAAAACTAGACTTACAGGAGAGGTTCAAATCATAGAATGTCAGTCCTTTTGTACTTAAGTCGGCATTGTGCCTTTTGTATTAAATTAGGATGCAATTTCTGTGTTTCATCGTCAATACGAAGGTCTAAGGTATACAGTAAACCTGAAGGGAAGCATCGGAATCTAAAACTGGACCCACAGGAGAGGTTCAAATCATAGAAAGTTAGAGTGTCAGTCCTGTTGTACTTAAGTGGGCATTGTGCCTTTTGTATTAAATTCAGATGCAATTTCTGTGTTTCATCGTCAATAAGAAGGTCCAAGGTATACAGTAAACCTGATGGGAAGCATCGGAACCTAAAACTGGACTCACAAAAGAGGTTCAAATCATAGAAAGTGAGAGTGTTTGTCCCCTTGTACTTAGGTCGGCATTGTGCCTTTTGTATTAAATTCGGATGCAATTTCTGTGTTTCATCATCAATAAGAAGGTCCAAGGAATACAGTAAACCTGAAGTGAATCATCGGAATCTAAACTGGACTCACAGGAGGGGTTCAAATCACAGAAAGTTAGAGAGTCAGTCCTCTTGTACTTCAGTCGGCATTGTGCCTTTTGAATTTAATTCAGATGCAACGTCTGTGTTTCATCGTCAAAAAGAAGATCCAAGGTATATAGGAAATCTGAAGTGAAGCATAGGAATCTAAAACTGGACTCACAGGAGAGGTTCAAATCATAGAATGAGAGAGTGTCAGTCCTCTTGTACTTATGTCGGCATTGTGCCTTTTGTATTAAATTCGGATGCAATTTCTGTGTTTCATCGTCAATAAGAAGGTCCAAGGTATACAGTAAACCTCAAGGGACACATCGGAATTTAAAACTGGACTCACAGAAGAGGTTCAAATCATAGAATGTGAGTGTGTCGGTCCTCTTGTACGTAAGTCGGCATTGTGCCTTTTGCATTAATTTCGGATCCAATTTCTGTGTTTCATCGTCAGTAAGAAGGTCCAAGGTATACAGTAAACCTCAAGGGACGCATCGGAATCTAAAACTGGACTCACAGAAGAGGTTCAAATCATAGAATGTGAGTGTGTCGGTCCTCTTGTACTTAAGTCGGCACTGTGCCTTTTGTATTAAATTCGGATGCAATTTCTGTGTTTCATCGTAAACAAGAAGGTATAAGGTATACAGTAAACCTGAAGGGAAGCATCTGAATCTAAAACTGGACTCACACGAGAGGTTCAAATCATAGAAAATTTAAGTGTCAGTCCTCTTCTACTTAATTCGGCATTGTGCCTTTTGTATTAAATTCGGATGCAATTTCTGTGTTTCATCGTAAATAAGAAGGTATAAGGTATACAGTAAACCTGAAGGGAAGCATCTGAATCTAAAACTGGACTCACAGGAGAGGTTCAAATCATAGAAAATTTAAGTGTCAGTCCTCTTCTACTTAATTCGGCATTGTGCCTTTTGTATTAAATTCGGATGCAATTTCTGTGTCTCATCGTCAATAAGGAGGTCCACGGGATACAGTAAACCTGAAGTGAAGGATCGGATTCAAAAACTGGACTCACAGGAGTGGTTCAAATCATAGAGAATTAGAGTGTTAATCATCTTGTACTTAAGTCGTCATTGTGCCTTTTGAGTTTCATTCCGATGCAATATCTGTGTTTCATCGTCAATAAGAAGGTCCAAGGTATACAGTACACCTGAAGGGAAGCATCGAAATCTATACTGGACTCACACGAGACATTCAAATCATTGAAAGTTAGAGTGTCAGTCCTCTTGTACTTAAGTCGGCATTGTGCCTTTTGAATTTACTTCCAATGCAATTTCTGTGATCCATCGTCAAGAAGAAGGTCCAAGGTATACAGTAAACCTGAAGTGAAGCATCGGAATCTAAAACTGGACTCACCGGAGAGATTCCAATCACAGAAAGTTAGAGTGTCAGTCCTCTTGTACTTAAGTCGGTATTGTGCCTTTTGAATTTAATTCCGATGCAATATCTGTGTTTCATCGGCATAAAGAATGTCCAAGGTACGCAGTAAACCTGAAGTGAAGAATCGTAATCTAAAACTGAACTCACAGGACAGGTTCAAAGTATAGAAAGGTAGAGTGTCAGTCCTCTTGTACTTAAGTCGGCATTGTGCCTTTTGAATTTCATTCCGATGCAATTTCTGTGCTTCACCGTTAAAAACAAGGTCCATGGGATACAGTAAACCTGAAGTGAAAAATCGGAATCTATAACTGGACTCACAGAAGAGGTTCAAATCATAGAAAGTTAGAGTGTCAGTCCTCTTGTACTTAAGTGGGCATTGTGCCTTTTGTATTACATTCAGATGCAATTTCTGTGTTTCATCGTCAATAAGGAGGTCCAAGGTATACAGTAAACCTAATGGGGAGCATCGGAACCTAAAACTGGACTCATAAAAGAGGTTCAAATCATAGAAAGTTAGAGTGTAAGTCCTCTTGTACTTAGGTCGGCATTGTGCCTTTTGTATTGAAATCCGATGCAATTTCTGTGTTTCCACGGCCATAAGGAGCTCCACGGGATACAGTAAACCTGAAGTGTAGGATCGGATTCAAAAACTGGACTCACAGGAGAGGTTCATATCATAGAGAATTAGAGTGTTAGTCATCTTGTACTTAAGTCGGCATTGTGCCTTTTGAATTTAATTCCGATGCAATTTCTGTGCTTCATCGTCAATAAGAAGGTCCATGGTATACAGTAAACCTGAAGTGTAGCATCGGAATCTAAAACTGGACTCACAGGAGAGGTTGAAATCATAGAAAGTTAGAGTGTCCGTCCTCTTGTGCTGAAGTCGGCATTGTGCCTTTAGCATTAAATTCGGATCCAATTTCTGTGTTTCATCGTCAGTAAGAAGGTCCAAGGTATATAGTAAACCTCAAGGGACGCATCGGAATCTAAAACTGGACTCACAGAAGAGGTTCAAATCATAGAATGGGTGTGTGTCGGTCCTCTTGTACTTAAGTCGGCATTGTGCCTTTTGAATTAAATTCGGATGCAATTTCTGTGTTTCATCGTAAATAAGAAGGTATAAGGTATACAGTAAACCTGAAGGGAAGCATCTGAATCTAAAACTGGACTCACAGGAGAGGTTCAAATCATAGAATGTTTAAGTGTCAGTCCTCTTCTACTTAATTCGGCATTGTGAATTTTGTATTAAATTCGGATGCAATTTCTGTGTTTCATCGTAAATAAGAAGGTATAAGGTATACAGTAAACCTGAAGGGAAGCATCTGAATCCAAAACTGGACTCACAGGAGTGGTTCAAATCATAGAGAATTAGAGTGTTAGTCATCTTGTACTTAAGTCGTCATTGTGCCTTTTGAATTTTATTCCGATGCAATTTCTGTGTTTCATCGTCAATAAGAAGGTCCAATGTATACAGTACACCTGAAGGGAAACATCGAAATCTAAAACAGGACTCACACGAGACATTCAAATCATTGAAAGTTAGAGTGTCAGTCTGCTTGTACTTAAGTCTTCATTGTGCCTTTTGAATTTACTTCCGATGCAATTTCTCTGATCCATCGTCAGGAAGAAGGTCCAAGGTATACAGCAAACCTGAAGTGAAGCATCGGAATCTAAAACTGGACTCACCGGAGAGATTCCAATCATAGAAAGTTAGAGTGTCTGTCCTCTTGTAATTAAGTCGGTATTGTGCCTTTTGAATTTAATTCCGATGCAATTTCTGTGTTTCATCGTCATAAAGAATGTCCAAGGTATGCAGTAAACCTGAAGTGAAGAATCGTAATCTAAAACTGAACTCACAGGATAGGTTCAAATTATAGAAAGGTAGAGTGTCAGTCCTCTTGTACTTAAGTCGGCATTGTGCCTTTTGAATTTCATTCCGATGCAATTTCTGTGCTTCACCGTTAAAAAGAAGGTCCATGGGATACAGTAAACCTGAAGTGAAAAATCGGAATCTAAAACTAGACCCACAGAAGAGGTTCTAATCATTTCAAGTTAGAGTGTCAGTCCTCTTGTACTTAAGTGGGCATTGTGCCTTTTGTATTAAATTCAGATGCAATTTCTGTGTTTCATCGTAAATACGAAGGTCCAAGGTATACAGTAAACCTGAAGGGAAGCATCGGAATCTAAAACTGGACCCACAGGAGAGCTTTAAATCATAGAAAGTTAGAGTGTCAGTCCTCTTGTACTTAAGTGGGCATTGTGCCTTTTGTATTAAATTCAGATGCAATTTCTGTGTTTCATCGTCAATAAGAAGGTCCAAGGTATACAGTAAACCTGATGGGAAGCATCGGAACCTAAAACTGGACTCATAAAAGAGGTTCAAGTCATAGAAAGTTAGAGTTTCAGTCCTCTTGTACTTAGGTCGGCATTGTGCCTTTTGTATTGTATTCGGATGCAATTTCTGTGTTTCATCGTCAATAAGGAGGTCCACGGGATACAGTAAACCTGAAGTGTAGGATCGGATTCAAAAACTGGACTCACAGGATTGGTTCATATCACAGAGAATTAGAGTGTTAGTCATCTTGTACTTAAGTCGGCATTGTGCCTTTTGAATTTAATTCCGATGCAATTTCTGTGCTTCATCGTCAATAAGAAGATCCATGGTATACAGTAAACCTGAAGTGTTGCATCGGAATCTAAAACTGGACTCACAGGAGAGGTTGAAATCATAGAACGTTAGAGTGTCCGTCCTCTTGTGCTTAAGTCGGCATTGTGCCGTTAGCATTAAATTCGTATCCAATTTCTGTGTTTCATCGTCAATAAGAAGGTACAAGGTATACAGTAAACCTGAAGTGAAGCATCGGAATCTAAAACTGGACTCACAGGAGAGGTACAAATCATAGAAAGTTAGAGTGTCAGTCCTCTTCTACTTAAGTCGGCATTGTGCCTTATGTATTAAATTCGGATGCAATTTCTGTGTTTCATCGTCAATATGAAGGTCCAACGGATACAGTAAACCTGTGGTGAAGCATCGGAATCTAAAACTGGACTCACAGGAGAGGTTCAAATCAAAGATAGTTAGAGTGTCACTCCTCTTGTACTTAAGTCGGCACTGTGTCTTTTTAATACAATTCCGATGCAATTTCTGTGCTTCATCGTCAATAAGAAGGTCCAAGGTATACAGTAAACCTGAAGTGTAGCATCGGAATCTAAAACTGTACTCATAGGAGAGGTTTAAATCAAAGAAAGTTAGAGTGTCAGTCCTCTTGTACTTATGTCGGCATTATGCCTTTTGTATTACATTCGGATGCAATTTCTGCGTCTCATCGTCAATAAGGAGGTCCACGGGATACAGTAAACCTGAAGTGAAGGATCGGATACAAAAACTGGTCTCACAGGAGTGGTTCAAATCATAGGGAATTAGAGTGTTAGTCATCTTGTACGTAAGTCGTCATTAAGCCTTTTGAATTTCATTCCGATGCAATTTCTGTGTTTCATCGTCAATAAGAAGGTGCAAGGTATACAGTACACCTGAAGGGAGGCATCGAAATCTAAAACTGGACTCACACGAGACATTCAAATCATTGAAAGTTAGAGTATCAGTCCTCTTGTACCTAAGTCAGCATTGTGCCTTTAGTATTAAATTCTGATGCAATTTCTGTGTTTCATCGTCAATAAGAAGGTCCAACGGATACAGTAAACCTGAATTGATGCATCGGATTCAAAAACTGGACTCACAGGAGAGGTTCAAATCATTACATAAGTCGGCACTGTGTCTTTTTAATACAATTCCGATTCAATTTCTGTGCTTCATCGTCAATAAGAAGGTCCAAGGTATACAATAAAACTGAAGTGAAACATCAGAAACTAAAACTGGACTCACAGGAGAGTTTCAAATCTTATTAAGTTAGAGTGTCAGTCCTCTTGTACTTAAGTCGTCTTTGTGCCTTTTGGATTTAATTCCGTTGGAATTCCTTTGTTTCATCGTCAATACGAAGGGCCAAGGGATAAAGTAAACCTGAAGTGAAGCTTCGGAATCTAAAACTGGACTCACAGGAGAGGTTCAAATCATAGAAATATAGAGTGTCAGTCCTCTTGTACTTAAGTCGTCTTTGTGCCTTTTGGATTTAATTCCGATGGAATTCCTGTGTTTCATCGTCAATACGAAGGTCCAAGGGATACAGTATACCTGAAGTGAAACTTCGGAATCTAAAACAGGACTCAGAGGAGAGGTTCAAATCATCGAAAGTTATAGTGTCAGTCCTCTTGTACTTAAGGCGGCATTGTGACTTTTGAATTTACTTCCGATGCATTTTCTGTGTTTCATCGTCAAGAAGAAGGTCCAAGGTATACAGTAAACCTGAAGTGAAGCATCGGAATCTAAATCTGGTTTCACCGGAGAGATTCAAATCATAGAAAGTTAGAGTGTCAGTCCTCTTGTACTTAAGTCGGAATTGTGCCTTTTGATTTTAATTCCGATGCAATATCTGTATTTCATCGTCAAAAAGAATGTCCAAGGTATACAGTAAAGCTGAAGTGAAGCATCGTAATTTAAAACTTGACTCACAGGAGAGGTTCAATTATAGAAAGGTAGAGTATCAGTCCTCTTGTACTTAAGTCGGCATTGTGCCTTTTGCATTAATTTCGGATCCAATTTCTGTGTTTCATCGTCAGTAAGAAGGTCCAAGGTATATAGTAAACCTCAAGGGACGCAACGTAATCTAAAACTGAACTCACAGGATAGGTTCAAATTATAGAAAGGTAGAGTGTCAGTCCTCTTGTACTTAAGTCGGCATTGTGCCTTTTGAATTACATTCCGATGCAATTTCTGTGCTTCACCGTTAAAAAGAAGGTCCATGGGACACAGTAAACCTGAAGTGAAAAATCGGAATCTAAAACTGGACTCACAGAAGAGGTTCTAATCATTTCAAGTTAGAGTGTCAGTCCTCTTGTACTTAAGTGGGCATTGTGCCTTTTGTATTAAATTCAGATGCAATTTCTGTGTTTCATCGTCAATAAGAAGGTCCAAGGTATACAGTAAACCTGATGGGAAGCATCGGAATCTAAAACTGGACTCTCAGGAGAGGTTCAAATCATAGAGTGTCAGTCCTCTTGTACTTCAGTCGGCATTGTGCCTTTTGTATTAAATTCGGATGCAATTTCTGTGTTTCATCGTAAATACGAAGGTCCAAGGTATACAGTAAACCTGAAGGGAAGCATCGGAATCTAAAACTGGACCCACAGGAGAGGTTTAAATCATAGAAAGTTAGAGTGTCAGTCCTCTTGTACTTAAGTGGGCATTGTGCCTTTTGTATTAAATTCAGATTCAATTTCTGTGTTTAATCGTCAATAAGAAGGTCCAAGGTATACAGTAAACCTGATGGGAAGCATCGGAACCTAAAACTGGTCTCATAAAAGAGGTTCAAGTCATAGAAAGTAAGAGTTTCAGTCCTCTTGTACTTAGGTCGGCATTGTGCCTTTTGTATTATATTCGGATGCAATTTCTGTGTTTCATCGTCAATAAGGAGGTCCACGGGATACAGTAAACCTGAATTGTAGGATCGGATTCAAAAACTAGACTCACAGGATTGGTTCATATCATAGAGAATTAGAGTGTTAGTCATCTTGTACTTAAGTCGGCATTGTGCCTTTTAAATTTAATTCCGATGCAATTTCTGTGCTTCATCGTCAATAAGAAGATCCATGGTATACAGTAAACCTGAAGTGTAGCATCGGAATCTAAAACTGGACTCACAGGAGAGGTTGAAATCATAGAACGTTAGAGTGTCCGTCCTCTTGTGCTTAAGTCGGCATTGTGCCGTTAGCATTACATTCGGATCCAATTTCTGTGTTTCATCGTCAATAAGAAGGTACAAGGTATACAGTAAACCTGAAGTGAAGCATCGGAATCTAAAACTGGACTCACAGGAGAGGTACAAATCATAGAAAGTTAAAGTGTCAGTCCTCTTGTACTTATGTCGACATTGTGCCTTTTGTATTCAATTCGGATGCAATTTCTGTGTTTCATCGTCAGTAAGCAGGGCCAAGGTATACAGTAAACCTGAAGGGATGCAGCTGAATCGAAAACTGGACTCACAGGAGAGGTTCAAATCATAGAAAGTGAGAGTGTCAGTCGTCTTGTACTTAAGTCGGCATTGTGCCTTTTGTATTAAATTTGGATGCAATTTCTGTGTTTCATCGTCAACAAGAAGGTCCAAGGTATACAGTAAACTTGAAGTGAAGCATCGGAATCTAAAACTGGACTCAACGTGGAGGTTCAAATCATAGAAAGTTAGAGTGACAGTCCTCTTGTACCTAAGTCGGCATTGTGCCTTTTGAATTCAATTCCGATGCAATTTCTGTGTTTCATCGTCAATAAGAAGGTCCAACGGATACAGTAAACCTGAAGTGATGCATCGGATTCTAAAACTGGACTCACAGGAGAGGTTCAAATCATTACATAAGTCGGCACTGTGTCTTTTTAATACAATTCCGATTCAATTTCTGTGCTTCATCGTCAATAAGAAGGACCAAGGTATACAATAAACCAGAAGTGAAACATCAGAATCTAAAACTGGACTCACAGGAGAGGCTCATATCATAGAAAGTTAGAGTGTCAGTCCTCTTGTACTTAAGTCGTCTTTGTGCCTTTTGAATTTAAATCCGATGGAATTCCTGTGTTTCATCGTCAATACGAAGGTCCAAGGGATACAGTAAACCTGAAGTGAAGCTTCGGAATCTAAAACAGGACTCACAGGAGAGGTTCATATCATAGAAAGTTAGAGTGTCAGTACTCTTGTACTTAAGTCGGCATTGTGCATTTTGAATTTAATTCCGATACGATTTCTGTGCTTCATCGTCGATAAGAACGTCCCTGGGATAAAGTAAACCTGAAGTGAAGCATCGGAATCTAAAACTGGACTCACAGGAGAGGTACAAATCATAGAAAGATTGAGTGCCAGTCCTCCTGTACTTAAATCGGCATTGTGCCTTTTGAATTTAATTCCGATGCTATTTCTGTGTTTCATCGTCAATTAGAATGTCCAAGGGATACAGTAAACCTGAAGTGAAGCATCGGAATCTAAAACTGGACTCACAGGAGAGGTTCAAATCAAAGAAAGTTAGAGTGTCAGTCCTCGTGTACTTAAGTCGGCGGTGTGCCTTTTGAATTTAATTCCGATTCAATTTCTGTGTTTCATCGTCAATATGAAGGTCCAAGGGATACAGTAAACCTGAAGTGAAGCGTCGGTATCTAAAACTGGTCTCACAGGAGAGCTTCAAATCATAGAATGTTAGAGTGTCAGTCCTCCTGTTCTTAGGTCGGCATTGTGCCTTTTGAATTTAATTTCGATGCAATTTCTGTGCTTCATCGTCAATATGAAGGTAAAAGGGAATCAGTAAACCTGAAGTGAAGCATCGGAATCTAAAACTGGACTCATAGGAGAGGTTCAAATCATACAAAGTTAGAGTGTCAGTCCTCTTGTACTTAAGTCGGCATTGTGACTTTTCAATTTAATTCCGATGCAATTTCTGTGCTTCATCGTCAATAAGAAGGTCCAAGGGATACACTAAACCTGAAGTGAAGCATCGGAAACTAAAACTGGACTTACAGGAGATGTTTAAACCATAGAAAGTTAGAGTGTCAGTCCTTTTGTACTTTAGTCGTCATTGTGCCTTTTGTATTAAATTCGGATGCAATTTCTATGTTTCATCGTCAATAAGAAGTTCCAAGGGATACACTAAACCTGAAGTGAAGCATCGGAATCTAAAACTGGAATCACAGGAGACGTTCAAATCATAGAAATTTAGAGTTTCACTCCTCTTGTACTTATGTCGGCACTGTGCCTTTTGAATTTAATTCCGATGCAATTTCTGTGCTTCATCGTGAATAAGAAGGTCCAAGGGATATAGTAAACCTGAAGTGAAGCATCGGATTCTAAACCTGGACTCACAGGAGAGGATCAAATCATAGAAAGTTAGAGTGACAGTCCTCTTTTACTTAAGTCGGCATTGTGCCTTTTGAATTTAATTGCGAAGCAATTTCTGTGCTTCATCGTCAATAAGAAGGTCAAAGGGATACAGTAAACCTGAAGTGAAGCATCGGAATCCAAAACTGGACTCACAGGAGAGGTTCAAATCATTGAAAGTTAGAGTATCAGTCCTCTTGTACTTAAGTCGGCATTGTGCCTTTTGAATTTAATTTCGATGCAATGTCTGTGCTTCTTCGTCAATAAGAAGGTCCAAGGGATACAGTAAACCTGAAGTGAAGCATCCGAATCTAAAACTGGACTCACAGGAGAGGTTCAAATCATAGAAAGTTAGAGTGTCAGTCCTCTTGTACTTAAGTCGGCATTGTGCCTTTCGAATTTAATTCCGATGCAATTTCAGTGTTTCATAGTCAATAAGAAGGTCCAAGGGATACAGTAAAACTGAAGTGAAGCATCGGAATCTAAAACTGGACTCACAGGAGAGCTTCAAATCATAGAATGTTAGAGTGTCAGTCCTCCTGTGCTTAGGTCGGCATTGTGCCTTTTGAATTTAATTTCGATGCAATTTCTGGGCTTCATCGTCAATATGAAGGTAAAAAGGATACAGTAAACCTGAAGTGAAGCATCGGAATCTAAAACTGGACTCACAGGAGAGGTTCATATCATAGAAAGTTAGAGTGTCAGACCTCTTGTATTTAAGTCGGCATTGTGCCTTTTGAATTTAATTCCGAAGCAATTTCTGGGCTTCATCGACAATAAGAAGGTCCACGGTATACAGTAAACCTGAAGTGAAACATCCGAATCTAAAACTGGACTCACAGGAGAGGTACAAATCATAGAAAGATAGAGTGTCAGTCCTCTTGTACTTAAGTCGGCATTGTTCCTTTTGAATTTAATTCCGATGCAATTTCTGTGTTTCATCGTCAATAAGAAGGTCCAAGGTATACAGTGAACCTGTTGTGAAGCATCGGAATCTAAAACTGGACTCACAGGAAAGGTTCAAATCAAACAAAGTGAGAGTGTCAGTCCTCTTGTACTTAAGTCGGCATTGTGCCTTTTGTATTAAATTCGGATGCAATTTCTGTGTTTCATCGTCAATAAGAAGGTCCAAGGTATACAGGAAACATGAAGTGAAGCATCGGAATCTAAAACTGGACCCACAGGAGAGGTTCAAATCATAGAAAGTGAGAGTGTCAGTCCACTTGTACATAAGTCGATATTGTGTCCTTTGTATTAAATTCGGATGCAATTTCTGTAATTCATCGTCAACAAGAAGGTCCAAGGGATACAGTAAACCTGAAGTGAATCACTGAAATCTAAAACTGGACTGACAGGAGAGGTTCAAATCATAGACAGTTAGAGAGTCAGCCCTCTTGTACTTAAGTCGGCATTGTGCCTTTTGAATTTAATTCGGATGCAATATCTGTGTTTCATCGTCAATAAGAGGGTCCAAGGTATACAGGAAACCTGAAGTGAAGCATCGGAATCTAAAACTGGACTAACAGGAGAGGTTCAAATCATTGAAAGTGAGAGTGCCAGCCCTCTTGTACTTAAGTCGGAACTGTGCCTTTTGTATTAAGTTCGGATGCAATTTCTGTGTTTCATCGTCAATGAAAAGGTCCAAGGTATACAGGAAACCTGAAGTGAAGCATCGGAATCTTAAACTGTACTCACAGGAGAGTTTCAAATCATAGAAACTGAGAGTGTCAATCCTCTTGTACTTAGGTCGGCATTGTGCCTTTTGTATCAAATTCGGATGCAATTTCTGTGTTTCATCATCAGTAAGAAGGTCGAAGGTATATAGTAAACCTGAAGTGAAGCATCGGAATCTAAAACTGGACTGACAGGATTGGTTCAAATTGTAGAAAGGTAGAGTGTCAGTCCTCTTGTACTTAAGTCGGCATTGTGCCTTTTGAATTTCATTATGATGCAATTTCTGTGCTTCACCGTTAAAAAGAAGGTCCAAGGGAGACAGTAAACCTGAAGTGAAAAATCGGAATCAAAAACTGGACTCACAGGAGAGGTTCTAATCATTGAATGTTAGAGTGTCAGTCCTCTTGTACTTAAGTCAAAATTGTGCCTTTTGTATTAAATTCGGATGCAATTTCTGTGTTTCATCGTCAATACGAAGGTCCTAGGGATACAGTAAACCTGAAGTGAAGCATCGCAATCTAAAACTGGACTCACAGGAGAGGTTCAAATCGTAAAAGGTAGAGTGTCAGTCCTCTTGTACTTAAGTCGGCATTGTGCCTTTTGAATTTAATTCCGATTCAATTTCTGTGTTTCATCGTCAATAAGAAGGTCCAAGGTATACAGTGAACCTGTTGTGAAGCATCGGAATCTAAAACTGGACTCACAGGTGAGGTTCAAATCAAACAAAATGAGAGTGTCAGTCCTCTCGTACTTAAGTCGGCATTGTGCCTTTTGTATTAAATTCGGATGCAATTTCTGTGTTTCATCGTCAATAAGAAGGTCCAAGGTATACAGAAAACATGAAGTGAAGCATCGGAATCTAAAACTGGACCCACAGGAGAGGTTCAAATCATAGAACGTGAGAATGTCAGTCCACTTGTACATAAGTCGATATTGTGTCCTTTGTATCAAATTCGGAAGCAATTTCTGTAATTCATCGTGAATAAGAAGGTCCAAGGGATACAGTAAACCTGAAGTGAATCACTGGAATCTAAAACTGGACTCACAGGAGAGGTTCAAATCATAGACAGTTAAGGAGTCAGCCCTCTTGTACTTAAGTCGGCATTGTGCCTTTTGAATTTAATTCGGATGCAATATCTGTGTTTCATCGTCAATAAGAAGGTCCAAGGTACACGGGAAACCTGAAGTGAACCATCGGAATCTAAAACTGGACTCACAGGAGAGGTTCAAATCATTGAAAGTGAGAGTGTCAGCCCTCTTGTACTCAAGTCGGCACTGTGCCTTTTGTATTAAGTTCGGATGCAATTTCTGTGTTTCATCGTCAGTGAAAAGGTCCAAGGTATACAGGAAACCTGAAGTGAAGCATCGGAATCTTAAACTGTACTCACAGGAGAGTTTCAAATCATAGAAACTGAGAGTGTCAATCCTCTTGTACTTAAGTCGCGCATTGTGCCTTTTGCATTACATTCGGATCCAATTTCTGTGTTTCATCGTCAATAAGAAGGTCCAAGGTATACAGTAAACCTGAAGTGATGCATCGGAATCTAAAACTGGACTCACAGGAGAGGTTCAATTCATAGAAAGTTAGAGTGTCAGTCCTCTTGTACTTAAGTCGGCATTGTGCCTCTTGTATTAAATTCGGATGCGATTTCTGTGTTTCATCGTCAATAAGATGGTCCAAGGGATACAGTAAACCTGAAGTGAGGCATCGGAATCTAAAACTGGACTCACACAGGAGAGGTTCAAATTATAGAAAGTTAGATTGTCAGTCCTCTTGTACTTAAGTCGGCATTGTGCCTTTTGTATTAAATTCGGATGCAATTTCTGTGTTTCATCGCCTGTACGAAGGTCCATGGTATACAGTAAAACTGAAGGGAAGCATTGGAATCTAAAACTGGACTCACAGGAGAGGTTCAAATCATAGAAAGTGAGAGTGTCAGTCCTCTTGTTCTTAAGTCGGCATTGTGCCTTTTGTATTAAATTCGGATGCAATTTCTGTGTTTCATCATCAATAAGGAGGTCGACGGTATATAGTAAACATGAAGGGATGCATCGGAATCTAAAACTGGACTCACAGGACAGATTCAAATCATTGAAAGTTAGAGTGTCAGTCCTCTTGTACTTAAGTCGGCATTGTGCTTTTGAATTTAATTCCGATGCAATTTCTGTGTTTCATCGTCAATAAGAAGGTCCAAGGTATACAGTAAACCTGAAGTGAAGCATCGGAATCTAAAACTGGACTCACAGGAGTGGTTCAAATTGTAGAAATGTAGAGTGTCAGTCCTCTTGTACTTAAGTCGGCATTGTGCCTTTTGAATTTCATTCCGATGCAATATCTGTGCTTCACCGTTAAAAAGAAGGTCCAAGGGAGACGGTAAACCTGAAGTGAAAAATCGGAATCAAAAACTGGACTCACAGGAGAGGTTCTAATCATTGAAAGTTAGAGTGTCAGTCCTCTTGTACTTAAGTCAAAATTGTGCCTTTTGTATTAAATTCGGATGCAATTTCTGTATTTCATCGTCAATAAGAAGGTCCTAGGGATACAGTAAATCTGAAGTGAAGCATCGGAATCTAAAACTGGACTCACAGGAGAGGTTCAAATCGTAGAAGGTAGAGTGTCAGTCGTCTTGTACTTAAGTCGGCATTGTGCCTTTTGAATTTTTATTCCAATGCAATTACTGTGTTTCTTCGTCAGTAAGAAGTTCCACGGTATACAGTGAACCTGTATTGCAGCATCGGAATCTAAAACTGGACTCACAGGAGAGGTTCAAATCCTAGAAGGTTAGAGTGTCAGTCCTCTTGTACATAAGTGCGCATTGTGCCTTTTGTATTAAATTCGGATGCAATTTCTGTGTTTCATTGTCAATAAGAATGTCCAAGGGATACAGTAAACCTCAAATGAAGCGTCGGAATCTAAAACTGGACTCACAGGAGAGGTTCAATTCATAGAAAGTTAGAGTGTCTGTCCTCTTGTATTTAAGTCGGCATTTCTTTTGCATTAAATTCGGATCCAATTTCTGTGTTTCATCGTCAATAAGAAGATCCAAGGTATACAGTAAATCTGAAGTGAAGCATCGGAATATAAAACTGGACTCAAAGGAGAGTTTCAATTCATAGAAATTTAGAGTGTCAGTCCTCTTGCACTTAAGTCGGCATTGTGCCATTTGTATTAAATTCGGATGCAATTTCTGTGTTACATCGTCAGTAAGAAGGTCCAAGGTATACAGTAAACCTGAAGGGAAGCATCGGAATCTAAAACTGGACTCACAGGACAGGTTCAAATCATAGGAAGTGAGAATGTCAGTCCTCTTGTACTTAAGTCGGCATTGTGCCTTTTGTATTAAATTCGGATGCAATTTCTGTGTTTCATCGTCAATAAGAAGGTCCAATGTATACAGGATACCTGAAGCGGAGCTTCGGTATCTAAAAGTGGACTCACAGGTGAGGTTCAAATCATAGAAAGTGAGAGTGTCTGTCCTCATGTACATAAGTCGGCATTGTGCCTTTTGTATTATATTCGGATGCAATTTCTGTGTTTCTTCATCAATAAGAAGGTCCAAGGGATACAGTAAACCTGAAGTGAATCATAGGAATCTAAAACTGGACTCTCAGGAGTGGTTCAAATCATAGAAAGTTAGAGAGTCAGTCCTCTTGCACTTAAGTCGGAATTGTGCCTTTTCAATTTAATTCGGATGCAATATCTGTGTTTCATCGTCAATAAGAAGGTCCAAGGTATACAGGAAACCTGAAGTGAAGCATCGGAATCTAAAACTGGACTCACAGGAGAGGTTCAAATCATAGAAAGTGAGAGTGTCAGTCCTCTTGTACTTAAGTCGGCATTGTGCTTTTTGTATTAAATTCGGATGAAATTTCTGCGTTTCATCGTCAATAAGAAGGTCCAAGGTATACAGTAAACCTGAAGGGAAGCATCGAATTCTAAAACTGGACTCGCAGAAGAGGTTCAAATCATAGAAAGTTAGAGTGTCAGGCCTCTTGTACTTAAGTTGGCATTGTGCCTTTTGTATTACATTCGGATGCTATTTCTGTGTTTCATCGTCAATAATAAGGTCCAAGGGATACAGTAAACCTGAAGTGAAGCATCGGATTCTGAAACTGGACTCACAGGAGAGGTTTAAATCATAGAAAGTTTGAGTGTCAGTCATCTTGTACGTAAGTCGCCATTGTGCCTTTTGCATTAAATTCGGATACAATTTCTGTGTTTCATCGTCAATAAGAAGGTCCAAAGTATACAGTAAACCTCAAGTGAAGCATCGGAATATAAAACTGGACCCAAAGGAGAGGTTCAAATCATAGAAAGTTAGAGTGTCAGTCCTCTTGTACTTAAGTCGGCATTGTGCCTCTTGTATTAAATTCGGATGCAATTTCTGCGTTTCATCGTCAATAAGAAGGTCCAAGGGATACAGTAAACCTGAAGTGATGCATCGGAATCTAAAACTGGACTCACAGGAGAGGTTCAAATCATAGAAAATTAGAGTGTCAGTCCTCTTGTACTTAAGTCGGCATTGTGAATCTTGTATTAAATTCGGATGCAATTTCTGCGTTTCATCGTCAATAAGAAGGTCCAAGGGATACAGTAAACCTGAAGTGAGGCATCGGAATCTAAAACTGGACTCGCAGGAGAGGTTCAAATTACAGAAAGTTAGAGTGTCAGTCCTCTTGTACTTAAGTCGGCATTGTGCCTTTTGTATTAAATTCGGATGCAATTTCTGTGTTTCATCGTCAGTAAGACGGTCGAAGGTATACAGTAAACCTGAAGGGATGCATCGGAATCTAAAACTGGACTCACAGGAGAGATTTATATCTTTGAAAGTTAGAGTGTAAGTCCTCTTGTACTTAAGCCGGTATTGTGCTTTTCAATTTAATTCCGATGCAATTTCTGTGTTTCATCTTCAATAAGAAGGTTCAAGGTATACAGTAAACCTGAAGTGAAGCATCGGAATCTGAAACTGGACTCACAGGAGTGGTTCAAATTGTAGAAAGGTAGAGTGACAGCCCTCTTGTACTTAAGACGGCATTGTGCCTTTTGAATTTCATTCTGATGCAATTTCTGTGCTTCACCGTTAAAAAGAAGGTCCAAGGGATACAGTAAACCTGAAGTGAAAAATTCGGTATCTAAAACTGGATTCACAGGAGAGGTTCTAATCATTGAAAGTTAGAGTGTCAGTCCTCTTGTACTTAAGTCGGCATTGTGCCTTTTGTATTAAATTCGGATGCAATTTCTGTGTTTCATCGTCAATACGAAGGTCCTAGGGATACAGTAAATCTGAAGTGAAGCATCGGAATATAAAGCTGGACTCACAGGAGAGGTTCAAATCCTAGAAGATTAGAGTGTCAGTCCTCTTGTACTTAAGTGCGCATTGTGCCTTTTGTATTGAATTCGGATGTAATTTCTGTGTTTCATCGTCAATTAGAATGTCCAAGGGATACAGTAAACCTCAAGTGAAGCATCGGAATCTAAAACTGGACTCACAGGAGAGGTTCAATTCACACAAAGTTAGAGTATCAGTCCTCTTGTACTTAAGTCGGCATTGTGCCTGTTGCATTAAATTCGGATACAATTTCTGTGTTTCATCGTCAATAAGAAGGTACAAGGTATACAGTAAACCTCAAGTGAAGCATCGGAATTGAAAACTGGACCCAAAGGAGAGGTTCAAATCATAGAAATTTAGAGTGTCAGTAACCTTGTACTTAAGTAGGCATTGTGCCTTTTGTATTACATTCGGATGCAATTTCTGTGTTTCATCGTCAGTAAGAAGGTTCAAGGTATACAGTAAACCTGAAGGGAAGCAACGGAATCTAAAACTGGACTCACAGGACAGGTTCAAATCATAGAAAGTGAGAATGTCAGTCCACTTGTACTTAAGTCGGCATTGTGCCTTTCGTATTAAATTCAGATGCAATTTCAGTGTTTCATCGTCAATAAGAAGGTCCAAGGTATACAGGAAACCTGATGTGAAGCATCGGAATCTAAAAGTGGATTCACAGGTGATGTTCAAATCATAGAAAGTGAGAGTGTCTGTCTTCTTGTACTTAAGTCGGCATTGTACCTTTTGTATTAAATTCGGATGCAATTTCTGTGTTTCTTCATCAATAGGGAGGTCCAAGGGATACAATAAACCTGAAGTGAATCATAGGAATCTAAAACTGGACTCACAGGAGTGGTTCAATCAATAGAAAGTTAGAGAGTCAGTTCTCTTGTACTTAAGTCGGCATTGTGCCTTTTCAATATAATTTGGATTCAATATCTGTGTTTGATCGTCAATAAGAAGGTCCAAGGTATACAGGAAACCTGAAGTGAGGCATCGGAATGTAAAACTGGACTCACAGGAGAGGTTCAAATCATAGAAAGTGAGAGTGTCAGTCCTCTTGTACTTAAGTCGGCATTGTGCTTTTTGTATTAAATTCGGATGCAATTTCTGTGTTTCATCGTCAACAAGGAGGTCTAAGGTATACAGTAAACCTGAAGGGAAGCATCGAAATCTAAAACTGGACTCACAGGAGAGGTTCAAATCATAGAAAGTTAGAGTGTCAGTCCTCTTGTACTTAAGTCGGCACTGTGCCTTTTGTATTAAATTCGGATGCAATTTCTGTGTTTCACCGTCAATGAGAAGGTCCAAGGTATACAGGAAACCTGAAGTGAAGCATCGGAATCTTAAACTGTACTCACAGGAGAGTTTGAAATCATAGAAACTGAGAGTGTCAATCCTTTTGTACTTAAGTCAGCATTGTGCCTTTTGCATTAAATTCGGATCCAATTTCTGTGTTCCATCGTCAATAAGAAGGTCCAAGGTATATAGTAAACCTGAAGTGATGCATCGGAATCTAAAACTGGACTCACAGGAGAGGTTCAAATCATAGAAAGTTAGAGTGTCAGTCCTCTTGTACATAAGTCGGCATTGTGCCTCATGTATTAAATTCGGATGCAGTTTCTGAGTTTCATCGTCAATAAGAAGGTCCAAGGGATACAGTAAACCTGAAGTGAGGCATCGATATCTAAAACTGGACTCACAGGAGAGGTTCAAATTGTAGAAAGTTAGAGTGTCAGTCCTCTCGTACTTAAGTCGGCATTGTGCCTTTTGTATTAAATTCGAATGCAATTTCATTGTTTCATCGTCAGTAAGAAGGTCGAAGGTATACAGAAACCTGAAGGGATGCATCGGAATCTAAAACTGGACTCACAGGAGAGATTTATTTCATTGAAAGTTAGAGTGTCAGTCCTCTTGTAGTTAAGTCGGCATTGTGCTTTTGAATTTAATTCCGATGCAATTTCTGTGTTTCATCGTCAATAAGAAGGTCCAAGGTATACAGTAAACCTCAAGTGAAGCGTCGGAATCTAAAACTGGACTCACAGGAGAGGTTCAATTCATAGAAAGTTAGAGTGTCAGTCCTCTTGTTCTTAAGTCGGCATTGTGCTTTTGCATTAAATCGGATCCTATTTCTGTGTTTCATCGTCAATAAGAAGGTCCAAGGTATACAGTAAACCTGAAGTGAAGCATTGGAATCTAAAACTGGACTCATAGGAGTGGTTCAAATTGTAGAAAGGTAGAGTGTCAGTACTCTTGTACTTAAGTCGTCATTGTGCGTTTTGAATTTTTATTCCGATGCAATTACTGTGTTTCTTCGTCAGTAAGAAGTTCCAAGGTATACAGTAAACCTGTAGTGAAGCATCGGAATCCAAAACTGGACTCACAGGAGAGGTTCAAATCCTAGAAGGTTAAAGTGTCAGTCCTCTTGTACTTAAGTGCGCATTGTGCCTTTTGTACTAAATTCGGATGCAATTTCTGTGTTTCATCGCCAATAAGAATGTCCAAGGGATACAGTAAACCTCAAGTGAAGCGTCGGAATCTAAAACTGGACTCACAGGAGAGGTTCAATTCATAGAAAGTTAGAGTGTCAGTCCTCTTGTTCTTAAGTCGGCATTGTGCTTTTGCATTAAATCGGATCCTATTTCTGTGTTTCATCGTCAATAAGAAGGTCCAAGGTATACAGTAAACCTGAAGTGAAGCATCGGAATATAAAACTGGACTCAAAGGAGAGGTTCAAATCATAGAAAGTTAGAGTGTCAGTCCTCTAGTACTTAAGTCGGCATTGTGCTTTTTGTATTGAATTCGGATGCAATTTCTGTGTTTCATCGTCAATAAGAAGGTCCAAGGTATACAGTAAACCTGAAGGGAAGCATCGAAATCTAAAACTAGACTCACAGGAGAGGTTCAAATCATAGAAAGTTAGAGTGTCAGTCCTCTTGTACGTAAGTCGGCACTGTGCCTTTTGTATTAAATTCGGATGAAATTTCTGTGTTTCATCGTCAATGAGAAGTCCAAGGTACACAGGAAACCTGAAGTGAAGCATCGGAATCTTAAACTGTACTCACAGGAGAGTTTCAAATCATAGAAACTGAGAGTGTCAATCCTCTTGTACTTAAGTCGGCATTGTGCCTTTTGCATTAAATTCGGATCCAATTTCTGTGTTTCATCGTCAATAAGGAGGTCCAAGGTATACAGTAAACCTGAAGTGATGCATCGGAATCTAAAACTGGACTCACAGGAGAGGTTCAAATCATAGAAAGTTAGAGTGTCAGTCCTCTTGTACTTAAGTCGGCATTGTGCCTTTTGTATTAAATTCGGATGCAATTTCTGTTTTTCAAAGTCAGTACGAAGGTCGAAGGTATACAGTAAACCTGAAGGGTTGAATCAGTATCCAAAACTGGACTCACACGAGAGATTTATTTCATTGAAAGTTAGAGTGTCAGTCCTCTTGTAGTTAAGTCGGCATTGTGCTTTTGAATTTAATTCCGATGCAATTTCTGTGTTTCATCGTCAGTAAGAAGGTCGAAGGTATACAGAAACCTGAAGGGATGCATCGGAATCTAAAACTGGACTCACAGGAGAGATTTATTTCATTGAAAGTTAGAGTGTCAGTCCTCTTGTAGTTAAGTCGGCATTGTGCTTTTGAATTTAATTCCGATGCAATTTCTGTGTTTCATCGTCAATAAGAAGGTCCAAGGTATACAGTAAACCTCAAGTGAAGCGTCGGAATCTAAAACTGGACTCACAGGAGAGGTTCAATTCATAGAAAGTTAGAGTGTCAGTCCTCTTGTAGTTAAGTCGGCATTGTGCTTTTGAATTTAAATCCGATGCAATATCTGTGATTCATCGTCAATAAGAAGGTCCAAGGTATACAGTAAACCTGAAGTGAAGCATCGGAATCTAAAACTGGACTCACAGGAGTGGTTCAAATTGTAGAAAGGTAGAGTGTCAGTCCTCTTGTACTTAAGTCGGCATTGTGCCTTTTGAATTTCATTCCGATGCAATTTCTGTGCTTCACCGTTAAAAAGAAGGTCCAAGGGATACAGTAAACCTGAAGTGCAAAATCGGAATCCAAAACTGGACTCGCAGGAGAGGTTCTAATCATTGAAAGTTAGAGTGTCAGTCCTCTTGTACTTATGTCGGCATTGTGCCTTTTGTATTAAATTTGGACGCAATTTCTGTATTTAATCGTCAATACGAAGGTCCTAGGGATACAGTAAATCTGAAGTGAAGCATCGGAATCTAAAACTGGACTCACAGGAAAGGTTCAAATCGTAGAAGGTTAGAGTGTAAGTCCTCTTGTACTTAAGTGCGCATTGTGCCTTTTGTATTAAATTCGGATGCAATTTCTGTGTTTCATCGTCAATAAGAATGTCCAAGGGATACAGTAAACTCCAAGTGAAGCGTCGGAATCTAAAACTGGACTCACAGGAGAGGTTCAATTCATAGAAAGTTAGAGTGTCAGTCCTCTTGTACTTAAGTCGGCATTGTGCCTTTTGCATTATATTCGGATCCAATTTCTGTGTTTCATCGTCAATAAGAAGGTCCAAGATATACAGTAAACCTGAAGTGAAGCATCGGAATATAAAACTGGACTCAAAGGAGAGGTTCAAATCATAGAAAGTTAGAGTGTCAGTCCTCTTGTACTTAAGTCGGCATTGAGCCTTTTGTATTAAATTCGGATGCCATTTCTGTGTTTCATCGTCAGTAAGAAGGTCCAAGGTATACAGTAAACCTGAAGGGCAGCATCGGAATCTAAAACTGGACTCACAGGTGAGGTTCAAATTATAGAAAGTGAGAGTGTCTGTCCTCTTGTACTTAAGTCGGCATTGTGCCTTTTGTATTAAATTCGGATGCAACTTCTGTGTTTCTTCATCAATAAGAAGGTCCAAGGGATACAGTAAACCTTATGTGAATCATAGGATACTAAAACTGGTCTCACAGGAATGGTTCAAATCATAAAAAGTTAGAGAGTCAGTTCTCTTGAACTTAAGTCGGCTTTGTGCCTTTTCAATTTAATTCGGATGCAATATCTGTGTTTCATCGTCAATAAGAAGGTCCAAGGCATACAGGAAACCTGAAGTGTAGGATCGGTATCTAAAACTGGACTCACAGGAGAGGTTCAAATCATAGAAAGTTAGAGTGTCCGTCCTCTTGTACGTAAGTCGGCATTGCGCCTTTTGAATTTCACTTCAATGCAATTTCTGTGCTTCATCGTCAATAAGAAGGTCCATGGTATACAGTAAACCTGAAGTGTAGGATCGGAATCTAAAACTGAACTCACAGGAGATGTTCAAATCATAGAAAGTTAGAGTGTCCGTTCTCTTGTACCTAAGTCGGCATTGCGCCTTCTGAATTTAATTACGATGCAATTTCTGTGTTTCATCGTCAATATGAAGGTCCAAGGTATACAGGAAACCTGAAGTGAAGTATCGGAAACTAAAACTGGACCCACAGGAGAGGTTCAAATCATAGAAAGTGAGAGTGTCAGTCCTCTTGTACTTAAGTCGGCATTGTGCCTTTTGCATTAATTTCGGATCCAATTTCTGTGTTTCATCGTCAGTAAGAAGGTCCAAGGTATACAGTAAACCTGAAGGGAAGCATCGGATTCTAAAACTGGACTCACAGGTGAGGTTCAAATCATAGAAATTTAGAGTGTCAGTCCTCTTGTACTTAAGTCGGCATTGTGCCTTTTGTAATAAATTCGGATGCAATTTTTGTGTTTCATCGTCAATAAGAAGGTCCAAGGTATACAGTAAACCTGTATGGAAGCATGGGAACCTAAAACTGGAATCATAGGAGAGGTTCAAATCATAGAAAGTTAGAGTGTCAGTCCTCTTGTACTTAAGTCGGCATTGTGCCTTTTGTATTAAATTCGGATGCAATTTTTGTGTTTCATCGTCAATAAGAAGGTCCAAGGTATACAGTAAACCTGAAGGGAAGCATGGGAATCTAAAACTGGAATCATAGGAGAGGTTCAAATCATAGAAATTTAGAGTGTCAGTCCTCCTGTACTTAAGTCGGCATTGTGCCTTTTGTATTACATTCGGATGCAACTTCTGTGTTTCATCGTCAATAAGAAGGTCCAAGGGATACAGTAAACCTGAAGTGAAGCATCGGATTCTAAAACTGGACTCACAGGAGAGGTTCAAATCATAGAAAATTAGAGTGTTAGTCATCTTGTACCTAAGTCAGCATTGTGCCTTTTGAATTTCATTCCGATGGAATTTCTGTGCTTCATCGTCAATAAGAAGGGCCATGGTATACAATAAACCTGAAGTGTAGCATCGGAATCTAAAACTGGACTCACAGGAGAGGTTCAAATCATAGAAAGTGAGAGTGGATGTCCTCTTGTACTTAGGTCGGCATTGTGCCTTTTGTATTAAATTCGGATGCAATTTCTGTGTTTCATCATCAATAAGAAGGTCCAAGGGATACAGTAAACCTGAAGTGAATCATCGGAATCTAAAACTGGACTCACAGGAGAGGTTCAAATCATAGAAAGTTAGAGAGCCAGTCCCCTTGTACTTCAGTCGGCATTGTGCCTTTTGAATTTAATTCGGATGAAATTTCTGTGTTTCATCGTCAATAAGAACCTCCAAGGTATACAGGAAACCTGAAGTGACGCATCGGAATCTAAACCTGGACGCAGAGGATAGGTTCAAATCATCGAAAGTGAGAGTGTCAGTCCTCCTGTACTTAAGTCGGCATTGTGCCTTTTGTATTAAATTCGGATGCAATTTCTGTGTTTCATCGTCAATAAGAAGGTCCAAGGTATATAGGAAACCTGAAGTGAATCATCGGAATCTAAAACTTGACTCACAGGACAGGTTCAAATCGTAGAAAGTGAGAGTGTCATTCCTCTTGTACTTAAGTCTGCATTGTGCCTTTTGTATTAAATTCGGATGCAATTTCTGTGTTCAGTCGTCAAAAAAAAGGTCTAAGGTATACAGTAAACCTGAAGGGAAGCATCGGAATCTAAAACTGGACTCACAGGAGAGGTTCAAATCATAGAAAGTTAGAGTGACAGTGTTCTTTTACTTAAGTCGGCATTGCGCCTTTTGTATTAAATTCGGATGCAATTTCTGTGTTTCATAGTCAATAAGAAGGTCCAAGGGATACAGTAAACCTGAAGGGAAGCATCGGAATCTAAAACTGGGCTCATAGGAGATGTTCAAATCATAGAAAAATAGAGTGTCCGTCCTCTTGTACATAAGTCGACATTGTGCCTTTTGAATTTAATTCGGATGCAATTTCTGTGTTTCATCGTCAATAAGAAGGTCCAAGGTATACAGGAAACCTGAAGTGAAGCATCGGAATCTAAAACTGTACTCACAGAAGAGTGTCAAATCATAGAAAGTGGGAGTGTCAGTCCTCTTGTACTTATGTCGGCATTGTGCCTTTTGTATTAAATTCGGACGCAATTTCTGTATTTAATCGTCAATACGAAGGTCCTAGGGATACAGTAAATCTGAAGTGAAGCATCGGAATCTAAAACTGGACTCACAGGAAAGGTTCAAATCGTAGAAGGTTAGAGTGTAAGTCCTCTTGTACTTAAGTGCGCATTGTGCCTTTTGTATTAAATTCGGATGCAATTTCTGTGTTTCATCGTCAATAAGAATGTCCAAGGGATACAGTAAACCCCAAGTGAAGCGTCGGAATCTAAAACTGAACTCACAGGAGAGGTTCAATTCATAGAAAGTTAGAGTGTCAGTCCTCTTGTACTTAAGTCGGCATTGTGCCTTTTGCATTATATTCGGATCCAATTTCTGTGTTTCATCGTCAATAAGAAGGTCCAAGATATACAGTAAACCTGAAGTGAAGATTCGGAATATAAAACTGGACTCAAAGGAGAGGTTCAAATCATAGAAAGTTAGAGTGTCAGTCCTCTTGTACTTAAGTCGGCATTGAGCCTTTTGTATTAAATTCGGATGCCATTTCTGTGTTTCATCGTCAGTAAGAAGGTCCAAGGTATACAGTAAACCTGAAGGGCAGCATCGGAATCTAAAACTGGACTCACAGGACAGGTTGAAATCATAGAAAGTGAGAATGTCAGACTCTTTTGTACTTAAGTCGGCATTGTGCCTTTTGTATTAAATTCGGATGCAATTTCTGTGTTTCTTCGTCATTAAGAATGTCCAAGGTATACAGGAAACCTGAAGTGAAGCATCGGAATCTAAAAGTGGACTCACAGGTGAGGTTCAAATTATAGAAAGTGAGAGTGTCTGTCCTCTTGTACTTAAGTCGGCATTGTGCCTTTTGTATTAAATTCGGATGCAACTTCTGTGTTTCTTCATCAATAAGAAGGTCCAAGGGATACAGTAAACCTGATGTGAATCATAGGATACTAAAACTGGTCTCACAGGAATGGTTCAAATCATAAAAAGGTAGAGAGTCAGTTCTCTTGAACTTAAGTCGGCTTTGTGCCTTTTCAATTTAATTCGGATGCAATATCTGTGTTTCATCGTCAATAAGAAGGTCCAAGGCATACAGGAAACCTGAAGTGTAGGATCGGTATCTAAAACTGGACTCACAGGAGAGGTTCAAATCATAGAAAGTTAGAGTGTCCGTCCTCTTGTACGTAAGTCGGCATTGCGCCTTTTGAATTTCACTTCAATGCAATTTCTGTGCTTCATCGTCAATAAGAAGGTCCATGGTATACAGTAAACCTGAAGTGTAGGATCGGAATCTAAAACTGAACTCACAGGAGAGGTTCAAATCATAGAAAGTTAGAGTGTCCGTTCTCTTGTACCTAAATCGGCATTGCGCCTTCTGAATTTAATTACGATGCAATTTCTGTGTTTCATCGTTAATATGAAGGTCCAAGGTATACAGGAAACCTGAAGTGAAGTATCGGAAACTAAAACTGGACCCACAGGAGAGGTTCAAATCATAGAAAGTGAGAGTGTCAGTCCTCTTGTACTTAAGTCAGCATTGTGCCTTTTGCATTAATTTCGGATCCAATTTCTGTGTTTCATCGTCAGTAAGAAGGTCCAAGGTATACAGTAAACCTGAAGGGAAGCATCGGATTCTAAAACTGGACTCACAGGTGAGGTTCAAATCATAGAAATTTAGAGTGTCAGTCCTCTTGTACTTAAGTCGGCATTGTGCCTTTTGTAATAAATTCGGATGCAATTTTTGTGTTTCATCGTCAATAAGAAGGTCCAAGGTATACTGTAAACCTGTATGGAAGCATGGGAATCTAAAACTGGAATCATAGGAGAGGTTCAAATCATAGAAAGTTAGAGTGTCAGTCCTCTTGTACTTAAGTCGGCATTGTGCCTTTTGTATTAAATTCGGATGCAATTTTTGTGTTTCATCGTCAATAAGAAGGTCCAAGGTATACAGTAAACCTGAAGGGAAGCATGGGAATCTAAAACTGGAATCATAGGAGAGGTTCAAATCATAGAAAGTTAGAGTGTCAGTCCTCCTGTACTTAAGTCGGCATTGTGCCTTTTGTATTACATTCGGATGCAACTTCTGTGTTTCATCGTCAATAAGAAGGTCCAAGGGATACAGTAAACCTGAAGTGAAGCATCGGATTCTAAAACTGGACTCACAGGAGAGGTTCAAATCATAGAAAATTAGAGTGTTAGTCATCTTGTACCTAAGTCAGCATTGTGCCTTTTGAATTTCATTCCGATGGAATTTCTGTGCTTCATCGTCAATAAGAAGGGCCATGGTATACAATAAACCTGAAGTGTAGCATCGGAATCTAAAACTGGACTCACAGGAGAGGTTCAAATCATAGAAAGTGAGAGTGGATGTCCTCTTGTACTTAGGTCGGCATTGTGCCTTTTGTATTAAATTCGGATGCAATTTCTGTGTTTCATCATCAATATGAAGTTCCAAGGTATACAGTAAACCTGAAGTGTATCATCGGAATCTAAAACTGGACTCACAGGAGAGGTTCAAATCATAGAAAGTTAGAGAGCCAGTCCCCTTGTACTTCTGTCGGCATTGTGCCTTTTGAATTTAATTCGGATTAAATTTCTGTGTTTCATCGTCAATAAGAACCTCCAAGGTATACAGGAAACCTGAAGTGACGCATCGGAATCTAAACCTGGACGCAGAGGATAGGTTCAAATCATCGAAAGTGAGAGTGTCAGTCCTCCTGTACTTAAGTCGGCATTGTGCCTTTTGTATTAAATTCGGATGCAATTTCTGTGTTTCATCGTCAATAAGAAGGTCCAAGGTATATAGGAAACCTGAAGTGAAGCATCGGAATCTAAAACTGTACTCACAGAAGAGTTTCAAATCATAGAAAGTGGGAGTGTCAGTCCTCTTGTACTTAAGTCGGCATTGTGCGTTTTGTATTAAATTCGGATGCAATATCTGTGTTTCATCGCCTGTAAGAAGGTCCATGGTATACAGTAAAACTGAAGGGAAGTATTGGAATTTAAAACTGGACTCACAGGACAGGTTCAAATCATAGAAAGTGAGAGTGTCATTCCTCTTGTACTTAAGTCTGCATTGTGCCTTTTGTATTAAATTCGGATGCAATTTCTGTGTTCAGTCGTCAAAAAAAAGGTCCAAGGTATACAGTAAACCTGAAGGGAAGCATCGGAATCTAAAACTGGACTCACAGGAGAGGTTCAAATCATAGAAAGTTAGAGTGACAGTGTTCTTTTACTTAAGTCGGCATTGCGCCTTTTGTATTAAATTCGGATGCAATTTCTGTGTTTCATCGTCAGTAAGAAGGTCCAAGGTATACAGTAAACCTGAAGGGAAGCATCGGATTCTAAAACTGGACTCACAGGTGAGGTTCAAATCATAGAAATTTAGAGTGTCAGTCCTCTTGTACTTAAGTCGGCATTGTGCCTTTTGTAATAAATTCGGATGCAATTTTTGTGTTTCATCGTCAATAAGAAGGTCCAAGGTATACAGTAAACCTGTATGGAAGCATGGGAACCTAAAACTGGAATCATAGGAGAGGTTCAAATCATAGAAAGTTAGAGTGTCAGTCCTCTTGTACTTAAGTCGGCATTGTGCCTTTTGTATTAAATTCGGATGCAATTTTTGTGTTTCATCGTCAATAAGAAGGTCCAAGGTATACAGTAAACCTGAAGGGAAGCATGGGAATCTAAAACTGGAATCATAGGAGAGGTTCAAATCATAGAAATTTAGAGTGTCAGTCCTCCTGTACTTAAGTCGGCATTGTGCCTTTTGTATTACATTCGGATGCAACTTCTGTGTTTCATCGTCAATAAGAAGGTCCAAGGGATACAGTAAACCTGAAGTGAAGCATCGGATTCTAAAACTGGACTCACAGGAGAGGTTCAAATCATAGAAAATTAGAGTGTTAGTCATCTTGTACCTAAGTCAGCATTGTGCCTTTTGAATTTCATTCCGATGGAATTTCTGTGCTTCATCGTCAATAAGAAGGGCCATGGTATACAATAAACCTGAAGTGTAGCATCGGAATCTAAAACTGGACTCACAGGAGAGGTTCAAATCATAGAAAGTGAGAGTGGATGTCCTCTTGTACTTAGGTCGGCATTGTGCCTTTTGTATTAAATTCGGATGCAATTTCTGTGTTTCATCATCAATAAGAAGGTCCAAGGGATACAGTAAACCTGAAGTGAATCATCGGAATCTAAAACTGGACTCACAGGAGAGGTTCAAATCGTAGAAAGTTAGAGAGCCAGTCCCCTTGTACTTCAGTCGGCATTGTGCCTTTTGAATTTAATTCGGATGAAATTTCTGTGTTTCATCGTCAATAAGAACCTCCAAGGTATACAGGAAACCTGAAGTGACGCATCGGAATCTAAACCTGGACGCAGAGGATAGGTTCAAATCATCGAAAGTGAGAGTGTCAGTCCTCCTGTACTTAAGTCGGCATTGTGCCTTTTGTATTAAATTCGGATGCAATTTCTGTGTTTCATCGTCAATAAGAAGGTCCAAGGTATATAGGAAACCTGAAGTGAATCATCGGAATCTAAAACTTGACTCACAGGACAGGTTCAAATCGTAGAAAGTGAGAGTGTCATTCCTCTTGTACTTAAGTCTGCATTGTGCCTTTTGTATTAAATTCGGATGCAATTTCTGTGTTCAGTCGTCAAAAAAAAGGTCTAAGGTATACAGTAAACCTGAAGGGAAGCATCGGAATCTAAAACTGGACTCACAGGAGAGGTTCAAATCATAGAAAGTTAGAGTGACAGTGTTCTTTTACTTAAGTCGGCATTGCGGATTTTGTATTAAATTCGGATGCAATTTCTGTGTTTCATAGTCAATAAGAAGGTCCAAGGGATACAGTAAACCTGAAGGGAAGCATCGGAATCTAAAACTGGGCTCATAGGAGATGTTCAAATCATAGAAAAATAGAGTGTCCGTCCTCTTGTACATAAGTCGGCATTGAGCCTTTTGTATTAAATTCGGATGCAATTTCTGTGTTCAGTCGTCAAAAAAAAGGTCCAAGGTATACAGTAAACCTGAAGGGAAGCATCGGAATCTAAAACTGTACTCACAGAAGAGTTTCAAATCATAGAATGTGGGAGTGTCAGTCCTCTTGTACTTATGTCGGCATTGTGCCTTTTGTATTAAATTCGGACGCAATTTCTGTATTTAATCGTCAATACGAAGGTCCTAGGGATACAGTAAATCTGAAGTGAAGCATCGGAATCTAAAACTGGACTCACAGGAAAGGTTCAAATCGTAGAAGGTTAGAGTGTAAGTCCTCTTGTACTTAAGTGCGCATTGTGCCTTTTGTATTAAATTCGGATGCAATTTCTGTGTTTCATCGTCAATAAGAATGTCCAAGGGATACAGTAAACCCCAAGTGAAGCGTCGGAATCTAAAACTGAACTCACAGGAGAGGTTCAATTCATAGAAAGTTAGAGTGTCAGTCCTCTTGTACTTAAGTCGGCATTGTGCCTTTTGCATTATATTCGGATCCAATTTCTGTGTTTCATCGTCAATAAGAAGGTCCAAGATATACAGTAAACCTGAAGTGAAGATTCGGAATATAAAACTGGACTCAAAGGAGAGGTTCAAATCATAGAAAGTTAGAGTGTCAGTCCTCTTGTACTTAAGTCGGCATTGAGCCTTTTGTATTAAATTCGGATGCCATTTCTGTGTTTCATCGTCAGTAAAAAGGTCCAAGGTATACAGTAAACCTGAAGGGCAGCATCGGAATCTAAAACTGGACTCACAGGACAGGTTGAAATCATAGAAAGTGAGAATGTCAGACTCTTTTGTACTTAAGTCGGCATTGTGCCTTTTGTATTAAATTCGGATGCAATTTCTGTGTTTCTTCGTCATTAAGAATGTCCAAGGTATACAGGAAACCTGAAGTGAAGCATCGGAATCTAAAAGTGGACTCACAGGTGAGGTTCAAATTATAGAAAGTGAGAGTGTCTGTCCTCTTGTACTTAAGTCGGCATTGTGCCTTTTGTATTAAATTCGGATGCAACTTCTGTGTTTCTTCATCAATAAGAAGGTCCAAGGGATACAGTAAACCTGATGTGAATCATAGGATACTAAAACTGGTCTCACAGGAATGGTTCAAATCATAAAAAGGTAGAGAGTCAGTTCTCTTGAACTTAAGTCGGCTTTGTGCCTTTTCAATTTAATTCGGATGCAATATCTGTGTTTCATCGTCAATAAGAAGGTCCAAGGCATACAGGAAACCTGAAGTGTAGGATCGGTATCTAAAACTGGACTCACAGGAGAGGTTCAAATCATAGAAAGTTAGAGTGTCCGTCCTCTTGTACGTAAGTCGGCATTGCGCCTTTTGAATTTCACTTCAATGCAATTTCTGTGCTTCATCGTCAATAAGAAGGTCCATGGTATACAGTAAACCTGAAGTGTAGGATCGGAATCTAAAACTGAACTCACAGGAGAGGTTCAAATCATAGAAAGTTAGAGTGTCCGTTCTCTTGTACCTAAATCGGCATTGCGCCTTCTGAATTTAATTACGATGCAATTTCTGTGTTTCATCGTTAATATGAAGGTCCAAGGTATACAGGAAACCTGAAGTGAAGTATCGGAAACTAAAACTGGACCCACAGGAGAGGTTCAAATCATAGAAAGTGAGAGTGTCAGTCCTCTTGTACTTAAGTCGGCATTGTGCCTTTTGCATTAATTTCGGATCCAATTTCTGTGTTTCATCGTCAGTAAGAAGGTCCAAGGTATACAGTAAACCTGAAGGGAAGCATCGGATTCTAAAACTGGACTCACAGGTGAGGTTCAAATCATAGAAATTTAGAGTGTCAGTCCTCTTGTACTTAAGTCGGCATTGTGCCTTTTGTAATAAATTCGGATGCAATTTTTGTGTTTCATCGTCAATAAGAAGGTCCAAGGTATACTGTAAACCTGTATGGAAGCATGGGAATCTAAAACTGGAATCATAGGAGAGGTTCAAATCATAGAAAGTTAGAGTGTCAGTCCTCTTGTACTTAAGTCGGCATTGTGCCTTTTGTATTAAATTCGGATGCAATTTTTGTGTTTCATCGTCAATAAGAAGGTCCAAGGTATACAGTAAACCTGAAGGGAAGCATGGGAATCTAAAACTGGAATCATAGGAGAGGTTCAAATCATAGAAAGTTAGAGTGTCAGTCCTCCTGTACTTAAGTCGGCATTGTGCCTTTTGTATTACATTCGGATGCAACTTCTGTGTTTCATCGTCAATAAGAAGGTCCAAGGGATACAGTAAACCTGAAGTGAAGCATCGGATTCTAAAACTGGACTCACAGGAGAGGTTCAAATCATAGAAAATTAGAGTGTTAGTCATCTTGTACCTAAGTCAGCATTGTGCCTTTTGAATTTCATTCCGATGGAATTTCTGTGCTTCATCGTCAATAAGAAGGGCCATGGTATACAATAAACCTGAAGTGTAGCTTCGGAATCTAAAACTGGACTCACAGGAGAGGTTCAAATCATAGAAAGTGAGAGTGGATGTCCTCTTGTACTTAGGTCGGCATTGTGCCTTTTGTATTAAATTCGGATGCAATTTCTGTGTTTCATCATCAATAAGAAGTTCCAAGGTATACAGTAAACCTGAAGTGTATCATCGGAATCTAAAACTGGACTCACAGGAGAGGTTCAAATCATAGAAAGTTAGAGAGCCAGTCCCCTTGTACTTCTGTCGGCATTGTGCCTTTTGAATTTAATTCGGATGAAATTTCTGTGTTTCATCGTCAATAAGAACCTCCAAGGTATACAGGAAACCTGAAGTGACGCATCGGAATCTAAACCTGGACGCAGAGGATAGGTTCAAATCATCGAAAGTGAGAGTGTCAGTCCTCCTGTACTTAAGTCGGCATTGTGCCTTTTGTATTAAATTCGGATGCAATTTCTGTGTTTCATCGTCAATAAGAAGGTCCAAGGTATATAGGAAACCTGAAGTGAAGCATCGGAATCTAAAACTGTACTCACAGAAGAGTTTCAAATCATAGAAAGTGGGAGTGTCAGTCCTCTTGTACTTAAGTCGGCATTGTGCGTTTTGTATTAAATTCGGATGCAATATCTGTGTTTCATCGCCTGTAAGAAGGTCCATGGTATACAGTAAAACTGAAGGGAAGTATTGGAATTTAAAACTGGACTCACAGGACAGGTTCAAATCATAGAAAGTGAGAGTGTCATTCCTCTTGTACTTAAGTCTGCATTGTGCCTTTTGTATTAAATTCGGATGCAATTTCTGTGTTCAGTCGTCAAAAAAAAGGTCCAAGGTATACAGTAAACCTGAAGGGAAGCATCGGAATCTAAAACTGGACTCACAGGAGAGGTTCAAATCATAGAAAGTTAGAGTGACAGTGTTCTTTTACTTAAGTCGGCATTGCGCCTTTTGTATTAAATTCGGATGCAATTTCTGTGTTTCATAGTCAATAAGAAGGTCCAAGGGATACAGTAAACCTGAAGGGAAGCATCGGAATCTAAAACTGGACTCATAGGAGATGTTCAAATCATAGAAAAATAGAGTGTCCGTCCTCTTGTACATAAGTCGACATTGTGCCTTTTGAATTTAATTCCGATGCAATTTCTGTGTTTCATCGTCAATAAGAAGGTCCAAGGTATACAGGAAACCTGAAGTGAAGCATCGGAATCTAACACTGTACTCACAGAAGAGTTTCAAATCATAGAAAGTGGGAGTGTCAGTCCTCTTGTACTTAAGTCGGCATTGTGCGTTTTGTATTAAATTCGGATGCAATATCTGTGTTTCATCGCCTGTAAGAAGGTCCATGGTATACAGTAAAACTGAAGGGAAGTATTGGAATTTAAAACTGGACTCACAGGAGAGGTTCAAATCATAGAAAGTGAGAGTGTCAGTCCTCTTGTACTTAAGTCGGCATTGTGCCTTTTGTATTATATTCGGATGCAATTTCTGTGTTTCATCGTCAATAAGAAGGTCGAAAATATACAGTAAACCTGAAGGGATGCATCAGAATCTAAAACTGGACTCACAGGAGAGATTTATTTCATTGAAAGTTAGAGTGTCAGTCCTCTTGTAGTTAAGTCGGCATTGTGCTTTTGAATTTAAATCCGATGCAATATATGTGATTCATCGTCAATAAGAAGGTCCAAGGTATACAGTAAACCTGAAGTGAAGCATCGGAATCTAAAACTGGACTCACAGGAGTGGATCAAATTGTAGAAAGGTAGAGTGTCAGTCCTCTTGTACTTAAGTCGGCATTGTGCCTTTTGTATTACATTCGGATGCTATTTCTGTGTTTCATCGTCAATAAGAAGGTCCAAGGGATACAGTAAACCTGAAGTGAAGCATCGGATTCTAAAACTGGACCCACAGGAGAGGTTCAAATGATAGAAAGTTAGAGTGTCAGTCATCTTGTACTTAAGTCGGCATTGTGCCTTTTGAAGTTCACTTCAATGCAATTTCTGTGCTTCATCGTCAATAAGAATGTCCATGGAATACAGTAAACCTGAAGTGTAGGATCGGAATCTAAAACTGGACTCACAGGAGAGGTTCAAATCATAGAAAGTTAGAGTGTCCGTCCTCTTGCACGTAAGTCGGCATTGCGCCTTCTGAATTTAATTACGATGCAATTTCTGTGTTTCATCGTCAATAAGAAGGTCCAAGGTATACAGGAAACCTGAAGTGAAGCATCGGAAACTAAAACTGGACCCACAGGAGAGGTTCAAATCATAGAAAGTGAGAGTGTCAGTCCTCTTGTACTTAAGTCGGCATTGTGCCTTTTGCATTAATTTCGGATCCAATTTCTGTGTTTCATCGTCAGTAAGAAGGTCCAAGGTATACAGTAAACCTGAAGGGAAGCATCGGAATCTAAAACTGGACTCACAGGAGAGGTTCAAATCATAGAAATTTAGAGTGTCAGTCCTCTTGTACTCAAGTCGGCATTGTGCCTCTTGTAATAAATTGGGATGCAATTTTTGTGTTTCATCGTCAATAAGAAGGTCCAAGGTATACAGTAAACCTGTATGTGAAGCATGGGAATCTAAAACTGGAATCATAGGAGAGGTTCAAATCATAGAAAGTTAGAGTGTCAGTCCTCTTTTACTTAAGTCGGCATTGTGCCTTTTGTATTAAATTCGGATGCAATTTTTGTGTTTCATCGTCAATAAGAAGGTCCAAGGTATACAGTAAACCTGAAGGGAAGCATGGGAATCTAGAACTGGAATCATAGGAGAGGTTCAAATCATAGAAAGTTAGCGTGTCAGTCCTCTTGTACTTAAGTCGGCATTGTGCTTTTTGTATTACATTCGGATGCAACTTCTGTGTTTCATCGTCAGTAAGAAGGTCCAAGGGATACAGTAAACCTGAAGTGAAGCATCGGATTCTAAAACTGGACTCACAGGAGAGGTTCAAATCATAGAAAGTTAGAGAGCCAGTCCCCTTGTACTTCAGTCAGCATTGTGCCTTTTGAATTTAATTCGGATGAAATTTCTGTGTTTCATCGTCAATAAGAACCTCCAAGGTATACAGGAAACCTGAAGTGACGCATCGGAATCTAAACCTGGACGCAGAGGATAGGTTCAAATCATCGAAAGTGAGAGTGTCAGTCCTCCTGTACTTAAGTCGGCATTGTGCCTTTTGTATTAAATTCGGATGCAATTTCTGTGTTTCATCGTCAATAAGAAGGTCCAAGGTATATAGGAAACCTGAAGTGAATCATCGGAATCTAAAACTTGACTCACAGGACAGGTTCAAATCGTAGAAAGTGAGAGTGTCATTCCTCTTGTACTTAAGTCTGCATTGTGCCTTTTGTATTAAATTCGGATGCAATTTCTGTGTTCAGTCGTCAAAAAAAAGGTCTAAGGTATACAGTAAACCTGAAGGGAAGCATCGGAATCTAAAACTGGACTCACAGGAGAGGTTCTAATCATAGAAAGTTAGAGTGACAGTGTTCTTTTACTTAAGTCGGCATTGCGCCTTTTGTATTAAATTCGGATGCAATTTCTGTGTTTCATAGTCAATAAGAAGGTCCAAGGGATACAGTAAACCTGAAGGGAAGCATCGGAATCTAAAACTGGGCTCATAGGAGATGTTCAAATCATAGAAAAATAGAGTGTCCGTCCTCTTGTACATAAGTCGACATTGTGCCTTTTGAATTTAATTCGGATGCAATTTCTGTGTTTCATCGTCAATAAGAAGGTCCAAGGTATACAGGAAACCTGAAGTGAAGCATCGGAATCTAAAACTGTACTCACAGAAGAGTTTCAAATCATAGAAAGTGGGAGTGTCAGTCCTCTTGTACTTATGTCGGCATTGTGCCTTTTGTATTAAATTCGGACGCAATTTCTGTATTTAATCGTCAATACGAAGGTCCTAGGGATACAGTAAATCTGAAGTGAAGCATCGGAATCTAAAACTGGACTCACAGGAAAGGTTCAAATCGTAGAAGGTTAGAGTGTAAGTCCTCTTGTACTTAAGTGCGCATTGTGCCTTTTGTATTACATTCGGATGCAATTTCTGTGTTTCATCGTCAATAAGAATGTCCAAGGGATACAGTAAACCCCAAGTGAAGCGTCGGAATCTAAAACTGAACTCACAGGAGAGGTTCAATTCATAGAAAGTTAGAGTGTCAGTCCTCTTGTACTTAAGTCGGCATTGTGCCTTTTGCATTATATTCGGATCCAATTTCTGTGTTTCATCGTCAATAAGAAGGTCCAAGATATACAGTAAACCTGAAGTGAAGATTCGGAATATAAAACTGGACTCAAAGGAGAGGTTCAAATCATAGAAAGTTAGAGTGTCAGTCCTCTTGTACTTAAGTCGGCATTGAGCCTTTTGTATTAAATTCGGATGCCATTTCTGTGTTTCATCGTCAGTAAGAAGGTCCAAGGTATACAGTAAACATGAAGGGCAGCATCGGAATCTAAAACTGGACTCACAGGACAGGTTGAAATCATAGAAAGTGAGAATGTCAGACTCTTTTGTACTTAAGTCGGCATTGTGCCTTTTGTATTAAATTCGGATGCAATTTCTGTGTTTCTTCGTCATTAAGAATGTCCAAGGTATACAGGAAACCTGAAGTGAAGCATCGGAATCTAAAAGTGGACTCACAGGTGAGGTTCAAATTATAGAAAGTGAGAGTGTCTGTCCTCTTGTACTTAAGTCGGCATTGTGCCTTTTGTATTAAATTCGGATGCAACTTCTGTGTTTCTTCATCAATAAGAAGGTCCAAGGGATACAGTAAACCTGATGTGAATCATAGGATACTAAAACTGGTCTCACAGGAATGGTTCAAATCATAAAAAGGTAGAGAGTCAGTTCTCTTGAACTTAAGTCGGCTTTGTGCCTTTTCAATTTAATTCGGATGCAATATCTGTGTTTCATCGTCAATAAGAAGGTCCAAGGCATACAGGAAACCTGAAGTGTAGGATCGGTATCTAAAACTGGACTCACAGGAGAGGTTCAAATCATAGAAAGTTAGAGTGTCCGTCCTCTTGTACGTAAGTCGGCATTGCGCCTTTTGAATTTCACTTCAATGCAATTTCTGTGCTTCATCGTCAATAAGAAGGTCCATGGTATACAGTAAACCTGAAGTGTAGGATCGGAATCTAAAACTGAACTCACAGGAGAGGTTCAAATCATAGAAAGTTAGAGTGTCCGTTCTCTTGTACCTAAGTCGGCATTGCGCCTTCTGAATTTAATTACGATGCAATTTCTGTGTTTCATCGTTAATATGAAGGTCCAAGGTATACAGGAAACCTGAAGTGAAGTATCGGAAACTAAAACTGGACCCACAGGAGAGGTTCAAATCATAGAAAGTGAGAGTGTCAGTCCTCTTGTACTTAAGTCGGCATTGTGCCTTTTGCATTAATTTCGGATCCAATTTCTGTGTTTCATCGTCAGTAAGAAGGTCCAAGGTATACAGTAAACCTGAAGGGAAGCATCGGATTCTAAAACTGGACTCACAGGTGAGGTTCAAATCATAGAAATTTAGAGTGTCAGTCCTCTTGTACTTAAGTCGGCATTGTGCCTTTTGTAATAAATTCGGATGCAATTTTTGTGTTTCATCGTCAATAAGAAGGTCCAAGGTATACTGTAAACCTGTATGGAAGCATGGGAATCTAAAACTGGAATCATAGGAGAGGTTCAAATCATAGAAAGTTAGAGTGTCAGTCCTCTTGTACTTAAGTCGGCATTGTGCCTTTTGTATTAAATTCGGATGCAATTTTTGTGTTTCATCGTCAATAAGAAGGTCCAAGGTATACAGTAAACCTGAAGGGAAGCATGGGAATCTAAAACTGGAATCATAGGAGAGGTTCAAATCATAGAAAGTTAGAGTGTCAGTCCTCCTGTACTTAAGTCGGCATTGTGCCTTTTGTATTACATTCGGATGCAACTTCTGTGTTTCATCGTCAATAAGAAGGTCCAAGGGATACAGTAAACCTGAAGTGAAGCATCGGATTCTAAAACTGGACTCACAGGAGAGGTTCAAATCATAGAAAATTAGAGTGTTAGTCATCTTGTACCTAAGTCAGCATTGTGCCTTTTGAATTTCATTCCGATGGAATTTCTGTGCTTCATCGTCAATAAGAAGGGCCATGGTATACAATAAACCTGAAGTGTAGCATCGGAATCTAAAACTGGACTCACAGGAGAGGTTCAAATCATAGAAAGTGAGAGTGGATGTCCTCTTGTACTTAGGTCGGCATTGTGCCTTTTGTATTAAATTCGGATGCAATTTCTGTGTTTCATCATCAATAAGAAGGTCCAAGGTATACAGTAAACCTGAAGTGTATCATCGGAATCTAAAACTGGACTCACAGGAGAGGTTCAAATCATAGAAAGTTAGAGAGCCAGTCCCCTTGTTCTTCTGTCGGCATTGTGCCTTTTGAATTTAATTCGGATGAAATTTCTGTGTTTCATCGTCAATAAGAACCTCCAAGGTATACAGGAAACCTGAAGTGACGCATCGGAATCTAAACCTGGACGCAGAGGATAGGTTCAAATCATCGAAAGTGAGAGTGTCAGTCCTCCTGTACTTAAGTCGGCATTGTGCCTTTTGTATTAAATTCGGATGCAATTTCTGTGTTTCATCGCCTGTAAGAAGGTCCATGGTATACAGTAAAACTGAAGGGAAGTATTGGAATTTAAAACTGGACTCACAGGACAGGTTCAAATCATAGAAAGTGAGAGTGTCATTCCTCTTGTACTTAAGTCTGCATTGTGCCTTTTGTATTAAATTCGGATGCAATTTCTGTGTTCAGTCGTCAAAAAAAAGGTCCAAGGTATACAGTAAACCTGAAGGGAAGCATCGGAATCTAAAACTGGACTCACAGGAGAGGTTCAAATCATAGAAAGTTAGAGTGACAGTGTTCTTTTACTTAAGTCGGCATTGCGCCTTTTGTATTAAATTCGGATGCAATTTCTGTGTTTCATAGTCAATAAGAAGGTCCAAGGGATACAGTAAACCTGAAGGGAAGCATCGGAATCTAAAACTGGACTCATAGGAGATGTTCAAATCATAGAAAAATAGAGTGTCCGTCCTCTTGTACATAAGTCGACATTGTGCCTTTTGAATTTAATTCCGATGCAATTTCTGTGTTTCATCGTCAATAAGAAGGTCCAAGGTATACAGGAAACCTGAAGTGAAGCATCGGAATCTAACACTGTACTCACAGAAGAGTTTCAAATCATAGAAAGTGGGAGTGTCAGTCCTCTTGTACTTAAGTCGGCATTGTGCGTTTTGTATTAAATTCGGATGCAATATCTGTGTTTCATCGCCTGTAAGAAGGTCCATGGTATACAGTAAAACTGAAGGGAAGTATTGGAATTTAAAACTGGACTCACAGGAGAGGTTCAAATCATAGAAAGTGAGAGTGTCAGTCCTCTTGTACTTAAGTCGGCATTGTGCCTTTTGTATTATATTCGGATGCAATTTCTGTGTTTCATCGTCAATAAGAAGGTCGAAAATATACAGTAAACCTGAAGGGATGCATCAGAATCTAAAACTGGACTCACAGGAGAGATTTATTTCATTGAAAGTTAGAGTGTCAGTCCTCTTGTAGTTAAGTCGGCATTGTGGTTTTGAATTTAAATCCGATGCAATATATGTGATTCATCGTCAATAAGAAGGTCCAAGGTATACAGTAAACCTGAAGTGAAGCATCGGAATCTAAAACTGGACTCACAAGAGTGGATCAAATTGTAGAAAGGTAGAGTGTCAGTCCTCTTGTACTTAAGTCGGCATTGTGCCTTTTGTATTACATTCGGATGCTATTTCTGTGTTTCATCGTCAATAAGAAGGTCCAAGGGATACAGTAAACCTGAAGTGAAGCATCGGATTCTAAAACTGGACCCACAGGAGAGGTTCAAATGATAGAAAGTTAGAGTGTCAGTCATCTTGTACTTAAGTCGGCATTGTGCCTTTTGAAGTTCACTTCAATGCAATTTCTGTGCTTCATCGTCAATAAGAATGTCCATGGTATACAGTAAACCTGAAGTGTGGGATCGGAATCTAAAACTGGACTCACAGGAGAGGTTCAAATCATAGAAAGTTAGAGTGTCCGTCCTCTTGCACGTAAGTCGGCATTGCGCCTTCTGAATTTAATTACGATGCAATTTCTGTGTTTCATCGTCAATAAGAAGGTCCAAGGTATACAGGAAACCTGAAGTGAAGCATCGGAAACTAAAACTGGACCCACAGGAGAGGTTCAAATCATAGAAAGTGAGAGTGTCAGTCCTCTTGTACTTAAGTCGGCATTGTGCCTTTTGCATTAATTTCGGATCCAATTTCTGTGTTTCATCGTCAGTAAGAAGGTCCAAGGTATACAGTAAACCTGAAGGGAAGCATCGGAATCTAAAACTGGACTCACAGGAGAGGTTCAAATCATAGAAATTTAGAGTGTCAGTCCTCTTGTACTCAAGTCGGCATTGTGCCTCTTGTAATAAATTGGGATGCAATTTTTGTGTTTCATCGTCAATAAGAAGGTCCAAGGTATACAGTAAACCTGTATGGAAGCATGGGAATCTAAAACTGGAATCATAGGAGAGGTTCAAATCATAGAAAGTTAGAGTGTCAGTCCTCTTTTACTTAAGTCGGCATTGTGCCTTTTGTATTAAATTCGGATGCAATTTTTGTGTTTCATCGTCAATAAGAAGGTCCAAGGTATACAGTAAACCTGAAGGGAAGCATGGGAATCTAAAACTGGAATCATAGGAGAGGTTCAAATCATAGAAAGTTAGCGTGTCAGTCCTCTTGTACTTAAGTCGGCATTGTGCTTTTTGTATTACATTCGGATGCAACTTCTGTGTTTCATCGTCAATAAGAAGGTCCAAGGGATACAGTAAACCTGAAGTGAAGCATCGGATTCTAAAACTGGACTCACAGGAGAGGTTCAAATCATAGAAAATTAGAGTGTTAGTCATCTTGTACCTAAGTCAGCATTGTGCCTTTTGAATTTCATTCTGATGCAATTTCTGTGCTTTATCGTCAATAAGAAGGTCCATGGTATACAATAAACCTGAAGTGTAGCATCGGAATCTAAAACTGGACTCACAGGAGAGGTTCAAATCATAGAAAGTGAGAGTGGATGTCCTCTTGTACTTAGGTCGGCATTGTGCCTTTTGTATTAAATTCGGATGCAATTTCTGTGTTTCATCATCAATAAGAAGGTCCAAGGGATACAGTAAACCTGAAGTGAATCATCGGAATCTAAAACTGGACTCACAGGAGAGGTTCAAATCATAGAAATTTAGAGAGTCAGTCCCCTTGTACTTCAGTCGGCATTGTGCCTTTTGAATTTAATTCGGATGAAATTTCTGTGTTTCATCGTCAATAAGAACCTCCAAGGTATACAGCAAACCTGAAGGGACGCATCGGAATCTAAACCTGGACGCAGAGGATAGGTTCAAATCATCGAAAGTGAGAGTGTCAGTCCTCCTGTACTTAAGTCGGCATTGTGCCTTTTGTATTAAATTCGGATGCAATTTCTGTGTTTCATCGTCAATAAGAAGGTCCAAGGTATATAGGAAACCTGAAGTGAATCATCGGAATCTAAAACTTGACTCACAGGACAGGTTCAAATCATAGAAAGTGGGAGTGTCATTCCTCTTGTACTTAAGTCGGCATTGTGCCTTTTGTATTAAATTCGGATGCAATTTCTGTGTTAAGTCGTCAAAAAAAAGGTCCAAGGTATACAGTAAACCTGAAGGGAAGCATCGGAATCTAAAACTGGACTCACAGGAGAGGTTCAAATCATAGAAAATTAGAGTGACAGTGTTCTTTTACTTAAGTCGGCATTGCGCCTTTTGTATTAAATTCGGATGCAATTTCTGTGTTTCATAGTCAATAAGAAGGTCCAAGGGATACAGTAAACCTGAAATGAAGAATCGGAATCTAAAACTGGACTCATAGGAGATGTTCAAATCATAGAAAAGTAGAGTGTCCGTCCTCTTGTACATAAGTCGACATTGTGCCTTTTGAATTTAATTCCGATGCAATTTCTGTGTTTCATCGTCAATAAGAAGGTCCAAGGTATACAGGATACCTGAAGTGAAGCATCGAAATCTAAAACTGTACTCACAGAAGAGTTTCAAATCATAGAAAGTGGGAGTGTCAGTCCTCTTGTACTTAAGTCGGCATTGTGCGTTTTGTATTAAATTCGGATGCAATTTCTGTGTTTCATCGCCTGTAAGAAGGTCCATGGTATACAGTAAAACTGAAGGGAAGTATTGGAATTTAAAACTGGACTCACAGGAGAGGTTCAAATCATAGAAAGTGAGAGTGTCAGTCCTCTTGTACTTAAGTCGGCATTGTGCCTCTTGTAATAAATTCGGATGCAATTTTTGTGTTTCATCGTCAATAAGAAGGTCCAAGGTATACAGTAAACCTGTATGGAAGCATGGGAATCTAAAACTGGAATCATAGGAGAGGTTCAAATCATAGAAAGTTAGAGTGTCAGTCCTCTTTTACTTAAGTCGGCATTGTGCCTTTTGTATTAAATTCGGATGCAATTTTTGTGTTTCATCGTCAATAAGAAGGTCCAAGGTATACAGTAAACCTGAAGGGAAGCATGGGAATCTAAAACTGGAATCATAGGAGAGGTTCAAATCATAGAAAGTTAGAGTGTCAGTCCTCTTGTACTTAAGTCGGCATTGTGCCTTTTGTATTACATTCGGATGCAACTTCTGTGTTTCATCGTCAATAAGAAGGTCCAAGGGATACAGTAAACCTGAAGTGAAGCATCGGATTCTAAAACTGGACTCACAGGAGAGGTTCAAATCATAGAAAATTAGAGTGTTAGTCATCTTGTACCTAAGTCAGCATTGTGCCTTTTGAATTTCATTCCGATGCAATTTCTGTGCTTCATCGTCAATAAGAAGGTCCATGGTATACAATAAAACTGAAGTGTAGCATCGGAATCTAAAACTGGACTCACAGGAGAGGTTCAAATCATAGAAAGTGAGAGTGGATGTCCTCTTGTACTTAGGTCGGCATTGAGCCTTTTGTACTAAATTCGGATGGAATTTCTGTGTTTCATCATCAATAAGAAGGTCCAAGGGATACAGTAAACCTGAAGTGAATCATCGGAATCTAAAACTGGAATCACAGGAGAGGTTCAAATCATAGAAAGTTAGAGAGTCAGTCCCCTTGTACTTCAGTCGGCATTGTGCCTTTTGAATTTAATTCGGATGAAATTTCTGTGTTTCATCGTCAATAAGAAGGTCCAAGGTATACAGGAAACCTGAAGTGAAGCATCAGAATCTAAACCTGGACGCAGAGGATAGGTTCAAATCATCGAAAGTGAGAGTGTCAGTCCTCCTGTACTTAAGTCGGCATTGTGCCTTTTGTATTAAATTCGGATGCAATTTCTGTGTTTCATCGTCAATAAGAAGGTCCAAGGTATTTAGGAAACCTGAAGTGAATCATCGGAATCTAAAACTGGACTCACAGGACAGGTTCAGATCATAGAAAGTGGGAGTGTCATTCCTCTTGTACTTAAGTCGGCATTGTGCCTTTTGTATTCAATTCGAATGCAAATTCTGTGTTTCATCGTCAATAAGAAGGTCCAAGGGATACAGTAAACCTGAAGTGAAGCATTGGATTCTAAAACTGGACTCACAGGAGAGGTTCAAATCATAGAAAGTTAGAGTGTCCGTCATCTTTTACTTAAGTCGGCATCGTGCCTTTTGAATTTCACTTCTATGCAATTTCTGTGCTTCATCGTCAATCAGAAGGTCCATGGTATACAGTAAACCTGAAGTGTAGCATCGGTATCTAAAACTGGACTCACAGAAGAGGTTCAAATCCTAGAAAGTCAGTATGTCCGTCCTCTTGTATTTAAGTCGGCATTGTGCCTTTTGTATTAAATCGGATGCAATTTCTGTGTTCAATCGTCAAAAAAAAAGGTCCAAGGTATACAGTAAACCTGAAGGGAAGCATCGGAATCTAAAACTGGACTCACAGGAGAGGTTCAAATCATAGAAAGTTAGAGTGACAGTGTTCTTTTACTTAAATCGGCATTGCGCCTTTTGTATTAAATTCGGATGCAATTTCTGTGTTTCATAGTCAATAAGAAGGTCCAAGGGATACAGTAAACCTGAAGGGAAGCATCGGAATCTAAAACTGGACTCATAGGAGATGTTCAAATCATAGAAAAATAGAGTGTCCGTCCTCTTGTACATAAGTCGACATTGTGCCTTTTGAATTTAATTCCGATGCAATTTCTGTGTTTCATCGTCAATAAGAAGGTCCAAGGTATACAGGAAACCTGAAGTGAAGCATCGGAATCTAAAACTGTACTCACAGAAGAGTTTCAAATCATAGAAAGTGGGAGTGTCAGTCCTCTTGTACTTAAGTCGGCATTGTGCGTTTTGTATTAAATTCGGATGCAATTTCTGTGTTTCATCGCCTGTAAGAAGGTCCATGGTATACAGTAAAACTGAAGGGAAGTATTGGAATTTAAAACTGGACTCACAGGAGAGGTTCAAATCATAGAAAGTGAGAGTGTCAGTCCTCTTGTACTTATGTCGGCATTGTGCCTTTTGTATTATATTCGGATGCAATTTCTGTGTTTCATCGTCGGTACGAAGGTCGAAAATAAACAGTAAACCTGAAGGGATTAATCAGAATCTAAAACTGGACTCACAGGAGAGATTTATTTCATTGAAAGTTAGAGTGTCAGTCCTCTTGTAGTTAAGTCGGCATTGTGCTTTTGAATTTAAATCCGATGCAATATATGTGATTCGTCGTCAATAAGAAGGTCCAAGGTATACAGTAAACCTGAAGTGAAGCATCGGAATCTAAAACTGGACTCACAGGAGTAGATCAAATTGTAGAAAGGTAGAGTGTCAGTCCTCTTGTACTTAAGTCGGCATTGTGCGTTTTAAATTTCTTTCCGATGCAATTTCTGTGCTTCACCGTTAAAAAGGAGGTCCAAGGGATACAGTAAACCTGAAGTGAAAAATCGGAATCCAATACTGGACTCAGAGGAGAGGTTCTAATCATTGAAAGTTAGAGTGTCAGTCCTCTTGTACTTAAGTCGGCATTGAGCCTTTTGTATTAAATTCGGATGCAATTTCTGTGTTTCATCGTCAATACGAAGGTCCTAGGGATACAGTAAACCTGAAGTGAAGCATCGGAATCTAAAACTGGACTCACAGGAAAGGTTCAAATCGTAGAAGGTAGAGTGTCAGTACTCTTGTACTTAAGTCGGTATTGTGCCTTCTGAATTTTTATTCCGATGCAATAACTGTGTTTCTTCGTCAGTAAGAAGTTCCAAGGTATACAATAAACCTGTAGTGAAGCATCGGAATCTAAAACTGGACTCACAGGAGAGGTTCAAATCCTAAAAGGTTAGAGTGTCAGTCCTCTTGTACTTAAGTGAGCATTGTGCCTTTTGTATTAAATTCGGATGCAATTTCTGTGTTTCATCGTCAATAAGAATGTCCAAGGGATACAGTAAACCTCAAGTGAAACGTCGGAATCTAAAACTGGACTCACAGGAGAGGTTCTATTCATAGAAAGTTAGAGCGTCAGTCCTCTTGTACTTAGGTCGGCATTGTGCCTTTTGCATTAAATTCGGATCCAATTTCTGTGTTTCATCGTCAATAAGAAGGTCCAAGGTATACAGTAAACCTGAAGTGAAGCATCGGAATATAAAACTGGACTCAAAGGAGAGGTTCAAATCATAGAAAGTTAGAGTGTCAGTCCTCTTGTACTTAAGTCGGCATTGAGCCTTTTGTATTAAATTCGGATGCAATTTCTGTGTTTCATCGTCAGTAAGAAGGTCCAAGGTATACAGCAAACCTGAAGGGAAGCATCGGAATCTAAAACTGGTTTCACAGGACAGGTTCAAATCATAGAAAGTGAGAATGTCAGTTCCTTTTGTACTTAAGTCGGCATTGTGCCTTTTGTATTAAATTCGGATGCAATTTCTGTGTTTCTTCATCAATAAGTAGGTCCAAGGGATACAGTAAACCTGAAGTGAATCATAGGATACTAAAACTGGACTCACAGGAGTGGTTCAAATCATAAAAAGTTGGAGAGTCTGTCCTCTTGTACTTAAGTCGGCTTTGTACCATTTCAATTTAATTCGGATGCAATATCTGTGTTTCATCGACAATAAGAAGGTCCAAGGTATACAGGAATCCTGAAGTGAAGCATCGGAATCTAAATCTGGACGCAGAGGATAGGATCAAATCATCGAAAGTGAGAGTGTCAGTCCTCCTGTGCTTAAGTCGGCATTGTGCCTTTTGTATTAAATTCGGATGCAATTTCTGTGTTTCATCGTCAATAAGAAGGTCAAAGGTATATAGGAAACCTGAAGTGAATCATCGGAATCTAAAACTGGACTCACAGGACAGGTTCAAATCATAGAAAGTGAGAGTGTCATTCCTCTTGTACTTAAGTCGGCATTGTGCCTTTTGTATTAAATCCGAATGCAAATTCGGTGTTTCATCGTCAATAAGAAGGTCCAAGGGATACAGCAAACCTGAAGTGAAGCATCGGATTCTAAAACTGGACTCTCAGGAGAGGTTCAAATCATAGAAAGTTAGAGTGTCCGTCATCTTGTACTTAAGTCGGCATTGTGCCTTTTGAATTTCACTTCGATGCAATTTCTGTGCTTCATCGTCAATAAGAAGGTCCATGGTATACAGTAAACCTGAAGTGTAGCATCGGAATCTAAAACTGGACTCACAGGAGAGGTTCAACTCATAGAAAGTTAGAGTGTCCGTCCTCTTGTACTTAAGTCGGCATTGCGCCTTCTGAATTTAATTCCGATGCAATTTCTGTGTTTCATCGACAATAAGAAGGTCCAAGGTATACAGGAAACCTGAAGTGAAGCATCGGAAACTAAAACTGGACCCACAGGAGAGGTTCAAATCATAGAAAGTGAGAGTGTCAGTCCTCTTGTACTTAAGTCGGCATTGTGCCTTTTGCATTAATTTCGGATCCAATTTCTGTGTTTCATCGTCAGTAAGAAGGTCCAAGGTATACAGTAAACCTGAAGGGAAGCATCGGAATCCAAAACTGGACTCACAGGAGAGGTTCAAATCATAGAAAGTTAGAGTGTCAGTCCTCTTGTACTTAAGTCGGCATTGTGCCTTTTGTATTACATTCAGATGCAATTTCTGTGTTTCATCGTCAATAAGAAGGTCCAACGGATACAGTAAACCTGAAGTGAAGCATCGGATTCTAAAACTGGACTCACAGGAGAGGTTCAAATCATAGAAAATTAGAGTGTTAGTCATCTTGTACTGAAGTCAGCATTGTGCCTCTTGAATTTCTTTCCGATGCAATTTCTGTGCTTCATCGTCAATAAGAAGGTCCATGGTATACAATAAACCTGAAGTGTAGCATCGGAATCAAAACTGGACTCACAGGAGAGGTTCAAATCATAGAAAGTGAGAGTGGATGTCCTCTTGTACTTAGGTCGGCATTGTGCCTTTTGTATTAAATTCGGATGCAATTTCTGTGTTTCATCATCAATAAGACGGTCCAAGGGATACAGTAAACCTGAAGTGAATCATCGGAATCTAAAACTGGACTCACAAGAGAGGTTCAAATCATAGAAAGTTTGAGAGTCAGTCCCCTTGTACTTCAGTCGGCATTGTGCCTTTTGAATTTAATTCGGAATCAATTTCTGTGTTTCATCGTCAATAAGAAGGTCCAAGGTATACAGGAAACCTGAAGTGAAGCATCGGAATCTAAACCTGGACTCAGAGGAGGGGTTCAATTCATCGAAAGTGAGAGTGTCAGTCCTCTTGTACTTAAGTCGGCATTGTGCCTTTTGTGTTAAATTCGGATGCAATTTCTGTGTTTCATCGTCAATAAGAAGGTCCAAGGTATATAGGAAACCTGAAGTGAATCATCGGAATCTAAAACTGGACTCACAGGAGAGGTTCAAATCATAGAAAGTGAGAGTGTCATTCCTCTTGTACTTAAGTCAGCATTGTGCCTTTTGTATTAAATTCGAATGCAAATTCTGCGTTTCATCGTCAATAAGAAGGTCCAAGGAATCCACGAAACCTGAAGTCAAGCATCGGAATCTGAAACTGGACTCACAGGAGAGGTTCAAATCATAGAAAGTTAGAGTGTCAGTCCTCTTGTACTTAAGTCGGCATTGTGCCTTTTGAATTTCACTCCGATGCAATTTCTGTGCTTCATCGTCAATAAGAAGGTCCATGGTATTCAGTAAGCCTGAAGTGTAGCATCGGAATCTAAAACTGGACTCACAGGAGAGGTTCAATTCATAGAAAGTTAGAGTGTCCGTCCTCTTGTACATAAGTCGGCATTGTGCCTTCTGAATTAAATTCCGATGCAATTTCTGTGATTCATCGTCAATATGAAGGTCCAAGGTGTACAGGAAACCTGAAGTGAAGCACCGGAATCTAAGACTGGACTCACAGGAGAGGTTCAAATCATAGAATCATAGAAAGTGAGAGTGTCAGTCGTCTTGCACTTATGTCGGCATTGTGCCTTTTGCATTAATGTCGGATCCAATTTCTGTGTTTCATCGTTAGTAAGAAGGTCCAAGGTATACAGTACACCTGAAGGGACGCATCGGAATCTAAAACTGGACTAACAGAAGAGGTTCAAATCATAGAAAGTGAGTGTGTCCGTCCTCTTGTACTTAAGTCGGCATTGTGCCTTTTGTATTACATTCGGATGCAATTTCCGTGTTCAATCGTCAATAAAAAGGTCCAAGGTATACAGTAAACCTGAGGGGAAGCATCGGAATCTAAACCTGGACTCACAGGAGAGGTTCAAATCTTAGAAAGTTAAAGTGACAGTCCTCCTTTACTTAAGTCGGCATTGCGCCGTTTGTATTAAATTCGGATGCAATATCTGTGTTTCATAGTCAATATGAAGGGCCAAGGGATACAGTAAACCTGAAGGGAAGCATAGGAATCTAAAACTGGAATCATAGGAGAGGTTCAAATCATAGAAAGTTAGAGTGTCAGTCCTCTTGTACTTAAGTCGGCATTGTGCCTTTTGTATTACATTCGGGTTGAATTTCTGTGTTTTATCGTCAATGAGGAGGTCCAAGGGATACAGTAAACCTGAAGTGAAGGATCGGATTCAAAAACTGGACTCACAGGAGAGGTTGAAATCATAGAAAATTAGAGTGATAGTCAACTTGTACTTAAGTCGGCATTGTGCCTTTTGAATTTCATTCCAATGCAATTTCTGTGCTTCATCGTCAATAAGAAGATCCATGCTATACAGTAAACCTGAAGTGTAGCATGGGAATCTAAAACTGGACTCACAGGAGAGGTTCAAATCATAGAAAAATAGAGTGTCCGTCCTCTTGTACATAAGTCGGCATTGTGCCTTTTGAATTTAATTCCGATGCTATTTCTTTGTTTCATCGTCAATAAGAAGGTCCAAGGTATACAGGAAACCTGAAGTGAAGCATCGGAATCTAAAACTGTACTCACAGAACAGTTTCAAATCATAGAAAGTGGGAGTGTCAGTCCTCTTGTACTTAAGTCGGCATTGTGCCTTTTGCATTAATTTCGGATCCAATTTCTGTGTTTCATCGTCAGTAAGAAGGTCCAAGGTATACAGTAAACCTGAAGGGAAGCATCGGAATCTAAAACTGGACTCACAGGAGAGGTTCAAATCATAGAAAGTTAGAGTGTCAGTCCTCTTGTACTTAAGTCGGCATTGTGCCTTTTGTATTAAATTCGGATGCAATTATTGTGTTTCGTCGTCAATAAGAAGGTCCAAGGTATTCAGTAAACCTGAAGGGAAGCATGGGAATCTAAAACTGGAATCATAGGAGAGGTTCATATCATAGAAAGTTAGAGTGTCAGTCCTCTTGTACTTAAGTCGGCATTGTGCCTTTTGTATTACATTCGGATGCAATTTCTGTGTTTCATCGTCAATAAGAAGGTCCAAGGGATACAGTAAACCTGAAGTGAAGCATCGGATTCTAAAACTGGACTCACAGGAGAGGTTCAAATCATAGAAAATTAGAGTGTTAGTCATCTTGTACTTAAGTCAGCATTGTGCCTTTTGAATTTCATTCCGATGCATTTTCTGTGCTTCATCGTCAATAAGAAGGTCCATGGTATACAATAAACCTGAAGTGTAGCATCGGAATTTAAAACTGGACTCACAGCAGAGGTTCAAATCATAGAAAGTGAGAGTGGATGTCCTCTTGTACTTAGGTCGGCATTGTGCCTTTTGTATTAAATTCGGATGCAATTTCTGTGTTTCATCATCAATAAGAAGGTCCAAGGGATACAGTAAAGCTGAAGTGCATCTTCCGAATCTAAAACTAGACTCACAGGAGAGGTTCAAATCATAGAAAGTTAGAGAGTCAGTCCCCTTGTACCTCAGTCGGCATTGTGCCTTTTGAATTTAATTCGGATGCAATTTCTGTGTTTCATCGTCAATAAGAAGGTCCAAGGTATACAGGAAACCAGAAGTGAAGCATCGGAATCTACACCTGGACGCAGAGGAGAGGTGCAAATCATCGAAAGTGAGAGTGTCAGTCCCCCTGTACTTAAGTCGGCATTGTGCCTTTTGTATTAAATTCGGATGCAATTTCTGTGTTTCATCGTCAATAAGAAGGTCAAAGGTATATTGGAAACCTGAAGTGAATCTTCGGAATCTAAAACTGGACTCACAGGAGAGGTTCAAATCATAGAAAGTGAGAGTGTCATTCCTCTTGTACTAAAGTCGGCATTGTGCCTTTTGTATTAAATTCGAATGCAAATTCTGTGTTTCATCGTCAATAAGAAGGTCCAAGGGATACAGTAAACCTGAAGTGAAGCATTGGATTCTAAAACTGGACTCACAGGAGAGGTTCAAATCATAGAAAGTTAAAGTGTCCGTCATCTTGTACTTAAGTCGGCATTGTGCCTTTTGAATTTCACTTCGATGCAATTTCTGTGCTTCATCGTCAATAAGAAGGTACATGGTATACAGTAAACCTGAAGTGTAGCATCGGAATCTAAAACTGGACTCACAGGAGAGGTCAAATCATAGAAAGTTAGAGTGTCCGTCCTCTTGTACTTAAGTCGGCATTGCGCCTTCTGAATTTAATTCCAATGCAATTTCTGTGTTTCATCGTCAATAAGAAGGTCCAAGGTATACAAGAAACCTGAAGTGAAGCATCGGAAACTAAAACTGGACCCACAGGAGAGGTTCAAATCATAGAAGGTGAGAGTGTCAGACCTCTTGTACTTAAGTCGGCATTGTGCCTTTTGCATTAATTTCGGATCCAATTTCTGTGTTTCATCGTCAGTAAGAAGGTCCAAGGTATACAGTAAACCTGAAGGGAAGCGTCGGAATCTAAAACTGGACTCACAGGAGAGGTTCAAATCATAGAAAGTGAGAGTGGATGTCCTCTTGTACTTAGGTCGGCATTGTGCCTTTTGTATTAAATTCGGATGCAATTTCTGTGTTTCATCATCAATAAGACGGTCCAAGGGATACAGTAAACCTGAAGTGAATCATCGGAATCTAAAACTGGACTCACAGGAGAGGTTCAAATCATAGAAAGTTACAGACTCAGTCCCCTTGTACTTCAGTCGGCATTGTGCATTTTGAATTTAATTCGGATGCAATATCTGTGTTTCATCGTCAATAAGAAGGTCCAAGGTATACAGGAAACCTGAAGTGAAGCATCGGAATCTAAACCCGGACTCAGAGGAGAGGTTCTATTCATCGAAAGTGAGAGTGTCAGTCGTCCTGTACTTAAGTCATCATTGTGCCTTTTGTATTAAATTCGGATGCAATTTCTGTGTTTCATCGTCAATAAGAAGGTCCAAGGTATATAGGAAACCTGAAGTGAATCATCGGAATCTAAAACTGGACTCACAGGAGAGGTTCAAATCCTAGAAAGTGAGAGTGTCATTCCTCTTGTACTTAAGTCGGCATTGTGCCTTTTGTATTAAATTCGAATGCAAATTCTGTGTTTCATCGTCAATAAGAAGGTCCAAGGTATACACGAAACCTGAAGTCAAGCATCGGAATCTAAAACTGGACTCAAGGGAAAGGTTCAAATCATAGCAAGTTAGAGTGTCAGTCCTCTTGTACTTAAGTCGGCATTGTGAATTTTGTATTACATTCTGATGCAATTTCTGTGTTTCATCGTCAATAAGAAGGTCGAAGGGATACAGAAAACCTGAAGTGAAGCATCGGATTCTAAAAGTGGACTCAAATTAGCGGTTCAAATCATAGAAAGTTAGAGTGTCAGTCATCTTGTACATAAGTCGGCATTGTGCCTTTTGAATTTCACTCCGATGCAATTTCTGTGCTTCATCGTCAATAATAAGGTCCATGGTATTCAGTAAGCCTGAAGTGTGGCATCGGAAACTAAAACTGGACTCACAGGAGAGGTTCAATTCATAGAAAGTTAGAGTGTCCGTCCTCTTGTACTTAAGTCGGCATTGTGCCTTCTGAATTAAATTCCGATGCAATTTCAGTGATTCATCGTCAATAAGAAGGTCCAAGGTGTACAGAAAACCTGAAGTGAAGCACCGGAATGTAAGACTGCACTCACAAAAGAGGTTCAAATCATAGAATCATAGAAAGTGAGAGTGTCAGTCCTCTTGTACTTATGTCGGCATTGTGCCTTTTGCATTAATTTCGGATCCAATTTCTGTGTTTCATCGTCAGTAAGAAGGTGCAAGGTATACAGTAAACCTGAAGGGAAGCATCGGAATCTGAAACTGGACTCACAGAAAAGATTCAAAAAATAGAAAGTAAGTGTGTCCGTCCTCTTGTACTTAAGTCGGCATTGTGCCTTTTGTATTAAATTCGGATGCAATTTCTGTGTTCGATCGTCAATAAAAAGGTCCAAGGTATACAGTAAACCTGAAGGGAAGCATCGGAATCTAAAACTGGACTCACAGGAGAGGTTCAAATCATAGAAAGTTAGAGTGACAGTCCTCTTTTACTTAAGTCGGCATTGCGCCTTTTGTATTAAATTCGGATGCAATTTCTGTGTTTCATAGTCAATAAGAAGGTCCAAGGTATACAGTAAACCTGAAGGGAAGCATCGGAATCTAAAACTGGACTCATAGGAGAGGTTCAAATCATAGAAAGTTAGAGTGTCAGTCCTCTTGTACTTAAGTCGGCATTGTGCCTTTTGTATTATATTCGGATGGAATTTCTGTGTTTCATCGTCAATAAGGTGGTCCAAGGGATACAGTAAACCTGAAATGAAGGATCGGATTCAAAAACTGGACTCACAGGAGAGGTTGAAATCATAGAAAATTAGAGTGATAGTCATCTTGTACTTAAGTCGCCATTGTGCCTTTTGAATTTCACTCCGATGCAATTTCTGTGCTTCATCGTCAATAAGAAGATCCATGGTATACAGTAAACCTGAAGTGTAGCATCGGAATGTAAAACTGGACTCACAGGAGATGTTCATATCATAGAAAAATAGAGTGTCCGTCCTCTTGTACATGAGTCGGCATTGTGCCTTTTGAATTTAATTCCGATGCAATTTCTGTGTTTCATCGTCAATAAGAAGGTCCAAGGTATACAGTAAACCTAAAGTGAAGCATCGGAATCTAAAACTGGACTCACAGGAGCGGTTTAAATCATAGAAAGTTCGAGTGTCAGTCCTCTTGTACTTAAGTCGGAATTGTGCCTTTTGTATTAAATTCAGATGCAATTTCTGTGTTTCATCGTCAGTAAGAAGGTCCAAGGTATACAGTAAACCTGAGGGGATGAAGCGGAATCTAAAACTGGTATCACAGGAGAGGTTCAAATCATAGAAAGTGAGAGTGTCAGTCCTCTTGCACTTAAGTCGCATTGTGCCTTTTGTAGTAAGTTCGGATGCAATTTCTGTGTCTCATCGTCAATAAGAAGGTCCAAGGTATACAGTAAATCTGAAGGGAAGCATCGAAATCTAAAACTGGACTCACAGGAGAGATTCAAATCATTGGAAGTTAGAGTGTCAGTCCTCTTGTACTTAAGTCGGCATTGTGTGTTTTGATCTTACTTCCGATGCAATTTCTGTGTTTCATCGTCAAGAAGAAGGTCCAAGGTATACAGTAAGCCTGAAGAGAAGCATCAGAATCTAAAACTGGACTCACAGGAGAGGTTCAAATCATAGAAAGTTAAAGTGTCAGTCCTCTTGTACTTAAGTCGCATTGTGCCTTTGGTATTAAATTTGGATGCAATTTCTGCGTTTCATCGTCAATAAGAAGGTCCAAGGTATACAGTTAATCTGAAGGGAAGCATCGAAATCTAAAACTGGACTCACAGGGGAGATTCAAATCATTGGAAGTTAGAGTGTCAGTCCTCTTGTACTTAATTCGGCATTGTGACTTTTGAATTTACTTCCGATGCAATTTCTGTGTTTCATCGTCAAGAAGAAGGTCCAAGGTATACAGTAAACCTGAAGTGAAGCATCGGAATCTAAATCTGGACTCACCGGAGAGATTCAAATCATAGAAAGATAGAGTGTCAGTCCTCTTGTACTTAAGTCCGAATTGTGCCTTTCGAATATAAATCCGATGCAATTTCTGTGTTCCATCGTCAAAAAGAATGTCCAAGGTATACAGTAAACCTGAAGTGAAGCATCGTAACCTAAAACTGGACTCACAGGAGAGGTTCAAATTATAGTAAGGTAGAGTATCAGTCCTCTTGTACTTAAGTCGGCATCGTGCCTTTTGAATTTCATTCCGATGCAATTTCTCTGCTTCACCGTTAAAAAGAAGGTGCAAGGGATACAGTAAACCTGAAGTGAAAAATCTGAATCTAGAACTGGACTCACAGGAGAGGTTCTAATCATTTAAAGTTAGAGTGTCAGTCCTCTTGTACTTAAGTCGGCATCGTGTCTGTTGTATTAAATTCGGATGCAATGTCAGTGTTTCATCGTCAATAAGAAGGTCCAAGGGATACAGTAAACCTCATGGGAAGCATCGGAAACTAAAACTGGACTCATAAAAGAGGTTCAAATCTTAGAAAGTTAGAGTGTCAGTCCTCTTGTACTTAAGTCGGCATTGTGCCTTTTGTATTACATTCGGATGCAATTTATGTGTTTCATCGTCAATAAGGAGGTCCACGGTATACAGTAAACCTAAAGTGAACGATCGGATTCAAAATCTGGACTCACAGGAGAGGTTCAATTCATAGAAAGTTAGAGTGTCCGTCCTCTTGTACTTTAGTCGGCATTGTGCCTCCTGAATTTAATTCCGATGCAATTTCTGTGATTCATCGTCAATAAGAAGGTCCAAGGTATACAGGAAACCTGAAGTGAAGCATCGGAATCTAAATCTGGACTCACAGGAGAGGTTCAAATCTGAAAGAGAGTGTGTCAGTCCTCTTGTACTTAAGTCGGCATTGTGACTTTTGTATTAAATTCGGATGCAATTTCCGTGTTTCCTTGCCAATAAGAAGGTCCAAGGGATACAGTAAACCTGAAGTGAGGCATCGGAATCTCAAACAGGACTCACAGGAGTGTTTCAAATCATAGAAAGTTAGAGTGTCAGTCTTCTTGTACTTAAGTCGGCATTGTGCCTTTTGAATTTAATTCCGATGCAATTTCTGTGCTTCATCGTCAATAAGAAGATCCATGGTATACAGTAAACCCGAAGTGTAGCATCGGATACTAAAACTTGACTCACAGGAGAGGTTCAAACCATAGAAAGTTAGAGTGTCCGTCCTCTTGTACTTAAGTCGGCATTGTGGCTTTAGCATTAAATTCGGATCCAATTTCTGTGTTTCATCGTCAATAAGAAGGTCCAAGGTATACAGTAAACCTGAAGTGAAGCATCGGAATCTAAAACTGGACTCACAGGAGGGGTTCAAATCATAGAAAGTTAGAGTGTCAGTCCTCTTGTACTTAAGTCGTCATTCTGCCTTCTGTATTAAATTCGGATGCAATTTCTGTGTTTTATTCGACAGTAAGAAGGTCCAAGGTATACAGTAAACCTGAAGGGATGCAGCTGAATCTAAAACTGGACTCACTGGAGAGGTTCAAATCATAGAAAGTGAGAGTGGCAGTCCTCTTGTACTTAAGTCGGCATTGTGCCTTTTGTATTAAATTCGGATGCAATTTCTGTGTTTCATCGTCAATAAGAAGGTCCAAGGTATACAGAAAACCTGAAGTGCAGCATCGGAATCTTAAGCTGGACTCACCGGAGAGATTCAAATCATAGACAGTTAGAGTGTCAGTCCTCTTGTACTTAAGTCGGCATTGTGCCTTTTGAATTTAATTTCGATGCAATTTCTGTGTTTCATCGTCAATAAGAATGTCCAAGGTATGCAGTAGACCTGAAGTGTAGCATCGGAATATAAAACTGGACTCACAGGAGAGGTTCAAATTATAGAAAGGTAGAGTATCCGTCCTCTTGTAGTGAAGTCGGCATTGTGACATTTGTATTAAATTCGGATGCAATTTCTGTGTTTCATCGTCAATAACAATGTCCAAGGGATACAGTAAACCGCTAGTGAAGCATCGGAATCTAAAACTGGACTCACAGGAGAGGTTCAAATCATAGAAAGTGAGAGTGTCAGTCCTCTTGTACTTAAGTCGGCATTGTGACTTTTGTATTAAATTCGGATGCAATTTCCGTGTTTCATCGCCAATAAGAAGGTCCAAGGGATACAGTAAACCTGATGTGAGGCATCGGAATCTAATACTGGCCTCACAGGAGAGGTTCAAATCATAGACAGTTAGAGTGTCAGTATTCTTGTACTTATGTCGGCATTGTGCCATTTGTATTAAATACGGATGCAGTTTCAGTGTTTCATCATTAATAACAAGGTACAAGGGATACAGTACACCTGAAGTGAAGCATCGGAATCTAAAACTGGACTCACAGGTGAGGTTCAAATCATAGACAGTTAGAGTGTCAGTCCTCTTGTACTTAAGTCGGCACTGTGCCTTTTGAATTTAATTCCGATGTAATTTCTGTGTTTCATCGTCAATAAGAAGGTCCAAGGTATACAGAAAACCTGAAGTGCAGCATCGGAATCTTAAGCTGGACTCACCGGAGAGATTCAAATCATAGAAAGTTAGAGTGTCAGTCCTCTTGTCCTTAAGTCGGCATTGTGCCTTTTGAATTTAATTCCGATGCAATTTCTGTGTTTCATCGTCAATAAGAATGTCCAAGGTATACAGTAGACCTGAAGTGTAGCATCGGAATATAAAACTGGGCTCACAGGAGAGGTTCAAATTATAGAAGGGTAGAGTGTCCGTCCTCTTGTACTGAAGTCGGCATTGTGACATTTGTATTAAATTCGGATGCAATTTCTGTGTTTCATCGTCAATAAGAATGTCCAAGGGATACAGTAAACCGCTAGTGAACCATCGGAATCTGAAACTGGACTCACAGGAGAGGTTCAAATCATAGAAAGTGAGAGTGTCAGTCCTCTTGTACTTAAGTCGGCATTGTGACTTTTGTATTAAATTCGGATGCAATTTCCGTGTTTCATCGCCAATAAGAAGGTCCAAGGGATACAGTAAACCTGAAGTGAGGCATCGGAATCTAATACTGGCCTCACAGGAGAGGTTCAAATCATAGACAGTTAGAGTGTCAGTATTCTTGTACTTATGTCGGCATTGTGCCATTTGTATTAAATACGGATGCAGTTTCAGTGTTTCATCATTAATAACAAGGTACAAGGGATACAGTACACCTGAAGTGAAGCATCGGAATCTAAAACTGGACTCACAGGTGAGGTTCAAATCATAGACAGTTAGAGTGTCAGACCTCTTGTACTTAAGTCGGCACTGTGCCTTTTGAATTTAATTCCGATGCAATTTCTGTGTTTCATCGTCAATAAGAAGGTCCAAGGGATCCAGCAAACCTGAAGTGTAGCATCGGATTCTAAAACTAGACTTACAGGAGAGGTTCAAATCATAGAGTGCCAGTCCTCTTGTACTTAAGTCGGCATTGTGCCTTTTGTATTAAATTCGGATACAATTTCTGCGTTTCATCGTCAATAAGATGGTTCAAGGGATACAGTAAACATGGAGTGATACATCGGATTCTTAAACTGGACTCACAGGAGAGGTTCAAATCATAGAAAATTAGTGCGTCTGTCATCTTGTACTTAAGTCGGCATTGTGCCTTTTCAATTTCATTCCGATCCAATTTCTGTGCTTCATCGTCATTAAGAAGGTCCATGGTATACAGTAAACCTGAAGTGTAGCATCGGAATCTAAAACTGGACTCACAGGAGAGGTTCAAATCATAGGAAGTTAGAGTGTCAGTCCTCTTGTACTTAAGTCGGAATTGTGCCTTTTGTGTTAAATTCAGATGCAATTTCTGTGTTTCATCGTCAGTAAGAAGGTCCAAGGTATACAGTAAACCTGAGGGGATGAAGCGGAATCTAAAACTGGTATCACAGGAGAGGTTCAAATCATAGAAAGTGAGAGTGTCAGTCCTCTTGCACTTAAGTCGCATTGTGCCTTTTGTAGTAAGTTAGGATGCTATTTCTGTGTCTCATCGTCAATAAGAAGGTCCAAGGTATACAGTAAATCTGAAGGGAAGCATCGAAATCTAAAACTGGACTCACAGGAGAGATTCAAATCATTGGAAGTTAGAGTGTCAGTCCTCTTGAACTTAAGTCGGCATTGTGTGTTTTGATCTTACTTCCGATGCAATTTCTGTGTTTCATCGTCAAGAAGAAGGTCCAAGGTATACAGTAAGCCTGAAGAGAAGCATCAGAATCTAAAACTGGACTCACAGGAGAGGTTCAAATCATAGAAAGTTAAAGTGTCAGTCCTCTTGTACTTAAGTCGCATTGTGCCTTTGGTATTAAATTTGGATGCAATTTCTGCGTTTCATCGTCAATAAGAAGGTCCAAGGTATACAGTTAATCTGAAGGGAAGCATCGAAATCTAAAACTGGACTCACAGGGGAGATTCAAATCATTGGAAGTTAGAGTGTCAGTCCTCTTGTACTTAATTCGGCATTGTGACTTTTGAATTTACTTCCGATGCAATTTCTGTGTTTCATCGTCAAGAAGAAGGTCCAAGGTATACAGTAAACCTGAAGTGAAGCATCGGAATCTAAATCTGGACTCACCGGAGAGATTCAAATCATAGAAAGATAGAGTGTCAGTCCTCTTGTACTTAAGTCGGAATTGTGCCTTTCGAATATAAATCCGATGCAATTTCTGTGATTCATCGTCAATAAGAAGGTCCAAGGTATACAGGAAACCTGAAGTGAAGCATCGGAATCTAAATCTGGACTCACAGGAGAGGTTCAAATCTGAAAGAGAGTGTGTCAGTCCTCTTGTACTTAAGTCGGCATTGTGACTTTTGTATTAAATTCGGATGCAATTTCCGTGTTTCCTTGCCAATAAGAAGGTCCAAGGGATACAGTAAACCTGAAGTGAGGCATCGGAATCTCAAACAGGACTCACAGGAGTGTTTCAAATCATAGAAAGTTAGAGTGTCAGTCTTCTTGTACTTAAGTCGGCATTGTGCCTTTTGAATTTAATTCCGATGCAATTTCTGTGCTTCATCGTCAATAAGAAGATCCATGGTATACAGTAAACCTGAAGTGTAGCATCGGATACTAAAACTTGACTCACAGGAGAGGTTCAAACCATAGAAAGTTAGAGTGTCCGTCCTCTTGTACTTAAGTCGGCATTGTGGCTTTAGCATTAAATTCGGATCCAATTTCTGTGTTTCATCGTCAATAAGAAGGTCCAAGGTATACAGTAAACCTGAAGTGAAGCATCGGAATCTAAAACTGGACTCACAGGAGGGGTTCAAATCATAGAAAGTTAGAGTGTCAGTCCACTTGTACTTAAGTCGTCATTCTGCCTTCTGTATTAAATTCGGATGCAATTTCTGTGTTTCATCGACAGTACGAAGGTCCAAGGTATACAGTAAACCTGAAGGGATGCAGCTGAATCTAAAACTGGACTCACTGGAGAGGTTCAAATCATAGAAAGTGAGAGTGGCAGTCCTCTTGTACTTAAGTCGGCATTGTGCCTTTTGTATTAAATTCGGATGCAATTTCTGTGTTTCATCGTCAATAAGAAGGTCCAAGGTATACAGAAAACCTGAAGTGCAGCATCGGAATCTTAAGCTGGACTCACCGGAGAGATTCAAATCATAGACAGTTAGAGTGTCAGTCCTCTTGTACTTAAGTCGGCATTGTGCCTTTTGAATTTAATTTCGATGCAATTTCTGTGTTTCATCGTCAATAAGAATGTCCAAGGTATGCAGTAGACCCGTAGTGTAGCATCGGAATATAAAACTGGACTCACAGGAGAGGTTCAAATTATAGAAAGGTAGAGTATCCGTCCTCTTGTAGTGAAGTCGGCATTGTGACATTTGTATTAAATTCGGATGCAATTTCTGTGTTTCATCGTCAATAAGAATGTCCAAGGGATACAGTAAACCGCTAGTGAACCATCGGAATCTAAAACTGGACTCACAGGAGAGGTTCAAATCATAGAAAGTGAGAGTGTCAGTCCTCTTGTACTTAAGTCGGCATTGTGACTTTTGTATTAAATTCGGATGCAATTTCCGTGTTTCATCGCCAATAAGAAGGTCCAAGGGATACAGTAAACCTGATGTGAGGCATCGGAATCTAATACTGGCCTCACAGGAGAGGTTCAAATCATAGACAGTTAGAGTGTCAGTATTCTTGTACTTATGTCGGCATTGTGCCATTTGTATTAAATACGGATGCAGTTTCAGTGTTTCATCATTAATAACAAGGTACAAGGGATACAGTACACCTGAAGTGAAGCATCGGAATCTAAAACTGGACTCACAGGTGAGGTTCAAATCGTAGACAGTTAGAGTGTCAGTCCTCTTGTACTTAAGTCGGCACTGTGCCTTTTGAATTTAATTCCGATGTAATTTCTGTGTTTCATCGTCAATAAGAAGGTCCAAGGTATACAGAAAACCTGAAGTGCAGCATCGGAATCTTAAGCTGGACTCACCGGAGAGATTCAAATCATAGAAAGTTAGAGTGTCAGTCCTCTTGTCCTTAAGTCGGCATTGTGCCTTTTGAATTTAATTCCGATGCAATTTCTGTGTTTCATCGTCAATAAGAATGTCCAAGGTATACAGTAGACCTGAAGTGTAGCATCGGAATATAAAACTGGGCTCACAGGAGAGGTTCAAATTATAGAAGGGTAGAGTGTCCGTCCTCTTGTACTGAAGTCGGCATTGTGACATTTGTATTAAATTCGGATGCAATTTCTGTGTTTCATCGTCAATAAGAATGTCCAAGGGATACAGTAAACCGCTAGTGAACCATCGGAATCTAAAACTGGACTCACAGGAGAGGTTCAAATCATAGAAAGTGAGAGTGTCAGTCCTCTTGTACTTAAGTCGGCATTGTGACTTTTGTATTAAATTCGGATGCAATTTCCGTGTTTCATCGCCAATAAGAAGGTCCAAGGGATACAGTAAACCTGAAGTGAGGCATCGGAATCTAATACTGGCCTCACAGGAGAGGTTCAAATCATAGACAGTTAGAGTGTCAGTATTCTTGTACTTATGTCGGCATTGTGCCATTTGTATTAAATACGGATGCAGTTTCAGTGTTTCATCATTAAAAACAAGGTACAAGGGATACAGTACACCTGAAGTGAAGCATCGGAATCTAAAACTGGACTCACAGGTGAGGTTCAAATCATAGACAGTTAGAGTGTCAGTATTCTTGTACTTATGTCGGCATTGTGCCATTTGTATTAAATACGGATGCAGTTTCAGTGTTTCATCATTAATAACAAGGTACAAGGGATACAGTACACCTGAAGTGAAGCATCGGAATCTAAAACTGGACTCACAGGTGAGGTTCAAATCATAGACAGTTAGAGTGTCAGTCCTCTTGTACTTAAGTCGGCACTGTGCCTTTTGAATTTAATTCCGATGCAATTTCTGTGTTTCATCGTCAATAAGAAGGTCCAACGGATCCAGCAAACCTGAAGTGTAGCATCGGATTCTAAAACTAGACTTACAGGAGAGGTTCAAATCATAGAGTGCCAGTCCTCTTGTACCTAAGTCGGCATTGTGCCTTTTGTATTAAATTCGGATACAATTTCTGCGTTTCATCGTCAATAAGATGGTTCAAGGGATACAGTAAACATGGAGTGATACATGGGATTCTTAAACTGGACTCACAGGAGAGGTTCAAATCATAGAAAATTAGTGCGTCTGTCATCTTGTAGTTAAGTCGGCATTGTGCCTTTACAATTTCATTCCGATCCAATTTCTGTGCTTCATCGTCATTAAGAAGGTCCATGGTATACAGTAAACCTGAAGTGTAGCATCGGAATCTAAAACTGGACTCACAGGAGAGGTTCAAATCATAGGAAGTTAGAGTGTCAGTCCTCTTGTACTTAAGTCGGCATTGTGCCTTTTGTATTAAATTCGGATGCAATCTCTGTGTTTCATCGTCAATAAGAAGGTCCAAGGTAGACAGTAAACCTGAAGGGAAGCATCGAAATCTAAAACTGGACTCACAGGAGAGATTCAAATCATTGTATGTTAGAGTGTCAGTCCTCTTGTACTTAAGTCGGTATTATGCCTTTTAATTTACTTCCGATGCGATCTCTGTGTTTCATCGTCAAGAAGAAGGTCCAAGGTATACAGTAAACCTGAAGTGAAGCATCGGAATCTAAAGCTGGACTCACCGGAGAGATTCAAATCATAGAAAGTTAGAGTGTCAGTCCTCTTGTACTTAAGTCGGCATTGTGCATTTGAATTTCATTCCGATGCAATTTCTGTCCTTCACCGTTAAACAGAAGGTCCAAGGGATACAGTAAACCTGATGTGAAAAATCGGAATCTAAAACTGGTCTCACATTAGAGGTTCTTATCATTGAAAGTTAGAGTGTCAGTCCTCTTGTAATTAAGTCGGCATTGTGCCTGTTGTATTAAATTCCGATTCAATTTCCGTGTGTCATCGTCAATAAGAAGGTCCAAGGGATACAGTAAACCTGAAGTGAAGCATCGGAATTTAAAACTGGACTCACTGGAGAGGTTCAAATCATAGAAGGTAGAGTGTCAGTCCTCTTGTACTTAAGTCGGCATTGTGCCTTTTGAATTTTTATTAAGATGCAATTACTGTTTTTCATCGTCAATAAGAAGTTCCAAGGTATACAGTAAACCTGCAGTGAAGCATCGGAAACTAAAACTGGACTCACAGGAGAGGTTCAAATTATTGAAGGTTAGAGTGTCAGTCCTCTTTTACTGAAGTCGGCATTGTGCCATTTGTTTTAAATTCGGATGCAATTTCTGTGTTTCATCGTCAATAAGAATATCCAAGGGATACAGTAAACCTCAAGTGAAGCATCGGAATATAAAACTGGACTCACAGGAGAGGTTCAAATCGTAGAAAGTGAGAGTGTCAGTCCTCTTGTACCTTAGTCGGCTTTGTGCCTTTTGTATTTAATTCGGATGCAATTGCCGTGTTTCATCGTCAATAGGAAGGACCAAGGGATGCAGTAAACGTGAAGTGAGGCATCGGAATCTAAAACTGGACTCACAGGAGAGGTTCAAATCATAAAATGTTAGAGTGTCAGTCTACTTGTACTTAAGTCGGCATTGTGCCATTTGTATTAAATACGGATGCAGTTTCTGTGTTTCATCATCAATAAGAAGGTACAAGGGATACAGTAAACCTGAAATGAAGCATCGGAATCTAAAACTGGACTCACAGGAGAGGTTCAAATCATAGAAAGTTAGAGTGTCAGTCCTCTTGTACTTAAGTCGGCATTGTGCCTTTTCAATTTCATTCCGATGCAATTTCTGTGCTTCATCGTCAATAAGAAGGTCCAAGGGATACAGTAAACATGAAGTGATACATCGGATTCTAAAACTGGACTCACAGTGGAGGTTCAAATCATAGAAAGTTAGAGTGTCAGTCCTCTTGTGCTTAAGTCGGCATTGTGCCTTTTGAGTTCAATTCCGATGCAGTTTCTGTGTTTCATCGTCAATAAGAAGGTCCAAGGTATACAGTGAACCTGAAGTGAGGCATCGGAATCTAAAACTGAACTCACAGGAGAAGTTCAAATCATTGAAAGTTAGAGTGTCAGTCCTCTTGTACTTAAGTCGGCATTGTGGCTTTTGAATTTTTATTAAGATGCAATTACTGTTTTTCATCGTCAATTAGAATTTCCAAGGAATACAGTAAACCTGCAGTGAAGCATCGGAATCTAAAACTGGACTCACCGGAGAGGTTCAAATCATAGAAGGTTAGAGTGTCAGTCCTCTTGTACTGAAGTCGGCATTGTGCCATTTGTATTACATTCGGATGCAATTTCTGTGTTTCATCGTCAATAAGAATATCCAAGGGATACAGTAAACCTCAAGTGAAGCATCGGAATCTAAAACTGGACTCACAGGAGAGGTTCAAATCGTAGAAGGTGAGAGTGTCAGTCCTCTTGTACTTAAGTCGGCTTTGTGCCTTTTGTATTTAATTCGGATGCAATTGCCGTGTTTCATCGTCAATAGGAAGGACCAAGGGATGCAGTAAACGTGAAGTGAGGCATCGGAATCTAAAACTGGACTCACAGGAGAGGTTCAAATCATAAAATGTTAGAGTGTCAGTCTTCTTGTACTTAAGTCGGCATTGTGCCATTTGTATTAAATACGGATGCAGTTTATGTGTTTCATCATCAATAAGAAGGTACAAGGGATACAGTAAACCTGAAATGAAGCATCGGAATCTAAAACTGGACTCACAGGAGAGGTTCAAATCATAGAAAGTTAGAGTGTCAGTCCTCTTGTACTTAAGTCGGCATTGTGCCTTTTGTATTTAATTCGGATGCAATTTCTGTGTTTCATCGTCAATAAGAAGGTCTAAGGTATACAGTAAACCTGATGGGAAGCATCGGAACCCAATACTGGACTCATAGGAGCGGTTCAAATCATAGAAAGTTAGAGTGTCTGTCCTCTTGTACTTATGTCGGCATTGTGCCTTTTGTATTACATTCGGATGCAATGTCTGTGTTTCATCGTCAATAAGGAGGTCCACGGGATACAGTAAACCTGAAGTGCAGGATCGTACTCAAAAACTGGACTCACAGGAGAGGTTCAAATCGTAGAAAATTAGAGTGTTAGTCATATTGTACTTAAGTCGGCATTGTGCCTTTTGAATTTCATTCCGATGCAATTTCTGTGCTTCATCGTCAATAAGAAGATCCATGGTATACAGTAAACCTGAAGTGTAGCATCGGAATCTAAAAGTGGGCTCACAGGAGAGGTTCAAATCATAGAAAGTTAGAGTGTCAGTCCTCTTGTACTTAAGTCGGCATTGGGCCTTTTGTATTAAATTCAGATGCAATCTCTGTGTTTCATCGTCAGTAAGGAGGTCCAAGGTATACAGTAAACCTGAAGGGATGCAGCGGAATCTAAAACTGGACTCACAGGAGAGGTTCACATCATAGAAAGTGAGAGTGTCAGTCCTCTTGTGCTTAAGTCGGCATTGCGCCTTTTGTATTAAATTCGGATGCAATTTCTGTGTTTCATCGTCAATAAGAAGGTCCAAGGTATACAGTAAACCTGAGGGGAAGCATCGAAATCTAAAACTGGACTCACAGGAGAGATTCAAATCATTGTATGTTAGAGTGTCAGTCCTCTTGAACTTAAGTCGGCATTGTGCCTTTTAATCTACTTCCGATGCAATCTCTGTGTTTCATCGTCAAGGAGAAGGTCCAAGGTAAACAGTAAACCTGAAGTGAAGCAATGGAATCTAAAGCTGGACTCACCGGAGAGATTCAAATCATAGAAAGTTAGAGTGTCAGTCCTCTTGTATTTAAGTCGGCATTGTGCCTTTTGAATTCATTCCGATGCAATTTCTGTGCTTCACCGTTAAACAGAAGGTCCAAGGGCTACAGTAAACCTGATGTGAAAAATCGGAATCTAAAACTGGTCTCACAGGACAGGTTCTTATCATTGAAAGTTAGAGTGTCAGTCCTCTTGTACTTAAGTCGGCATTGTGCCTGTTGTATTAAATTCCGATTCAATTTCCGTGTGTCATCGTCAAAAAGAAGGTCCAAGGGATACAGTAAACCTGATGTGAAGCATCGGAATTTAAAACTGGACTCACAGGAGAGGTTCAAATCATAGAAGGTAGAGTGTCAGTCCTCTTGTACTTAAGTCGGCATTGTGCCTTTTGAATTATTATTAAGATGCAATTACTGTTTTCCATCGTCAATAAGAAGTTCCAAGGTATTCAGTATACACGCAGTGAAGCATCGGAATCTAAAACTGGACTCAAAGGAGAGGTTCAAATCATAGAAGGTTAGAGTGTCAGTCCTCTTGTACTTAAGTCGGCATTGTGCCTTTTGTATTAAATTCGGATGCAATTTCCGTGTTTCATCGTCAATAGGAAGGACCAAGGGATGCAGTAAACGTGAAGTGAGGCATCGGAATCTAAAACTGGACTCACAGGAGAGGTTCAAATAATAGAAAGTTAGAGTGTCAGTCCTCTTGTACTTAAGTCGGCATTGTGTCATTTGTATTAAATACGGATGCAGTTTCTGTGTTTCATCATCAATAAGAAGGTACAAGGGATACAGTAAACCTGAAATGAAGCATCGGAATCTAAAACTGGACTCACAGGAAAGGTTCAAATCATAGAAAGTTAGATTGTCAGTCCTCTTGTACTTAAGTCGGCATTGTGCCTTTTGAATTTCACTCCGATGCAATTTCTGTGCTTCATCGTCAATAAGAAGATCCAAGGGATACAGTAAACATGAAGTGATACATCGGATTCTAAAACTGGACTCACAGGAGGGGTACAAATCATAGAAAATTAGAGCGTCAGTCATCTTGTACTTAAGTCGGCATTGTGCCTTTTCAATTTCATTCCGATGCAATTTCTGTACTTCATCGTCAATAAGAAGGTCCATGGTATACAGTAAACCTGAAGTGTAGCATCGGAATCTAAAACTGGACTCACAGGAGAAGTTAATATCATAGAAAGTTAGAGTGTCAGTCCTCTTGTACTTATGTCGGCATTGTGCCTTTTGAGTTTAATTCCGATGCAAATTCTGTGTTTCATCGTCAATAAGAAGGTCCAAGGTATACAGTAAACTTGAAGTGAAGCATCGGAATCTAAAACTGGACTCACAGTGGAGGTTCAAATCATAGAAAGTTAGAGTGTCAGTCCTCTTGTACTTAAGTCGGCATTGTGCCTTTGAATTCAATTCCGATGCAGTTTCTGTGTTTCATCGTCAATAAGAAGGTCCAAGGTATACAGTGAACCTGAAGTGAAGCATCGGAATCTAAAACTGAACTCACAGGAGTGGTTCTAATCATTGAAAGTTAGAGTGTCAGTCCACTTAAACTGAAGTCGGCATTGTGCCTTTTGAATTTAATTCAGATGCAATTTCTGTGCTTCTTCGTCAATAAGAAGGTCCAAGGGATACAGTAAACCTGAAGTGAAGCATCCGAATCTAAAACTGGACTCACAGGAGAGATTCAAATCATAGAAAGTTAGAGTGTCAGTCCTCTTGTAGTTAACTCGGCATTGTGCCTTTTGAATTTAATTCCGATGCAATTTCTGTTCTTCATCGTTGATAAGAATGTCCCTGGGATACAGTAAACCTGAAGTGAAGCATCGGAATCTAAAACTGGACTCGGAGGAGAGGTTCATATCATAGAATGTTAGAGTGTCAGTCCTCTTGTACTTAAGTCGGCATTGTGCTATTTAAATTTAATTCCGATGCAATTTCAGTGTTTCATTGTCAGTAAGAAGATCCAAGGGATATAGTAAACCTGAAGTGAAGCATCGGATTCTAAAACTGTACTCACAGGAGAGGTTCAAATCATAGAATGTTAGAGTGTCAGTCCTCCTGTGCTTAAGTCGGCATTGTGCCTTTTGAATTTAATTTCGATGCAATTTCTGTGCTTCATCGTCAATAAGAAGGTAAAAGGGGTACAGTAAACCTGAAGAGAAGCATCGGAATCTAAAACTGGACTCACAGGAGAGGTTCAAATCATAGAAAGTTAGAGTGTCAGTCCTCTACTACTTAAGTCGGCATTGGGCCTTTTGAATTTAATTCCGATGCAATTTCTGTGTTTCATCGTCAATAAGAAGGTCCAAGGTATACAGGGAACCTGAAGTGAAGCATCGGAATCTAAAACTGGACTCACAGGAGAGGTTCAAATCACAGAGAGGTAGAGTGTCTGTCCTCTTTTACTTAAGTCGGCATTGTGCCTTTTGAATTTAATTCGGATGCAATTTCTGTGTTTCATTGTCAATAAGAAGGTCCAAGGTATACAGGAAACCTGAAGTGAAGCATCGAAACCTAAAACTGGAATCACAGGAGATGTTCAAATCATAGAAAGTGAGAGTGTCAGTCCTCTTGTACTTAAGTCGGCATTGTGCCTTTTGTATTAAAATCGGATGCAATTTCTGTGTTTCATCATCAATAAGAAGGTCCAAGGGATACAGTAAACCTGAAGTGAAGAATCGGAATCGAAAACTGCGCTCACAGAAGAGGTTCAAATCATAGAAAGTGAGGGTGTCAGTCCTCTTGTACTTAAGTCGGCATTGTGCATCTTGAATTTATTTCCGATGCAATTTCTGTGCTTCAGCGTCAATAAGAAGGTCCAAGGTATACAGTAAACCTGAAGTGAAGCATCTGAGTCTAAAACTGGACTCACAGGAGAGGTTCAAATCATAGAAAGTTAGAGTGTGAGTCCTCTTGTACTTAAGTCGGCATTGTGCCTTTTGAATTTGATTCCGATGCAATTTCAGTGTTTCATTGTCAACAAGAAAGTCCAAGGGATACAGTAACTCTCATGTGAAGCATCAGAATCTAAAACTGGACTGACAGGAGAAGTTCAAATCATAGAAAGTTAGAGTGTCAGTCCTCCTGTACTTATATCGGCATTGTGCCTTTTGAATTTAATTCCGATGCAATTTCTGTGTTTCATCGTCAATTACAATGTCAAGGGATACAGTAAACCTGAAGTGATGCATCGGAATCTAAAACTGGACTCACAGGAGAGGTTCAAATCATAGAAAGTTAGAGTGTCAGTCCTCTTGTACTTAAGTCGGCATTGTGCCTTTTGAATTTATTTCCGATGCAAATTCTGTGATTCAGTGTCAATAAGAAGGTCCAAGGGATACAGTAAACCTGAAGTGAGGCATGTTCACCTAAAACTGGACTCACAGGAGAAGTTCAAATCATATAAAGTGAGAGTGTCAGTCCTCTTGTACTTAAGTCGGCATTGTGCCTTTTGTATTAAATTCGGATGCATGTTCTGTGTTTCATCGTCAATAAGAATGTCCAAGGTATACAGGAAACCTGATATGAAGCATCGGAATCTTAAACTGGACTCACAGGTAAGGCTCAAATCATAGAAAGTGAGAGTGTCATTCCTCTTGTACTTAAGTCGGCATTGTGCCTTTTGTAATCAATTCAGATGCAATTTCTGTGTTTCATCATCAATAAGAATGTCCATGGGATACAGTAAACCTGAAGTGAATCATTGGAATCTAAAACTGGGCTCACAGGAGAGGTTCAATTCATAGAAAGTGAGAGTGTCAGTCTTCTTGTACTTATGTCGGCATTGTGCCTTTTGTATTAATTTCGGATGCAATATCTGTGTTTCATCGTCAATTTGAATTTCCAAGGTATACGGGAAACCGGAAGTGAAGCATCGGAACCTAAAACTGGACCCACGGGAGAGGTTGAAATCCTCTTGTACTTAAGTCGGCATTGTGCCTTTTGAATTTAATTCGGAAGCAATTTCTGTGCTTCATCGTCAATAAGAAAGTCCAAGGTATACAGTAAACCTGAAGTGAAGCATCCGAATCTAAAACTGGACTCACAGGAGAGGTTCAAATCATAGAAAGTGAGAGTGTCAGTCCTCTTGTACTTGAGTCGGCATTGTGCCTTTTGTATTAAATTCGGATGCAATTTCTGTGTTTCATCGTCAATAAGAAGGCCCATGGTAAACAGTGAACCTGAAGTGAAGCATCGGAATCTAAAACTGGACTCAGAGGAGAGGTTCAAATCATAGAAAGTGAGATTGTCAGTCCTCTTGTACTTGAGTCGGCATTGTGCCTTTTGTATTAAATTCGGATGCAATTTCTGTGTTTCATCATCTATAAGAAGGTCCAAGGGATACAGTAAACCTAAAGTGAATCATCGGAATCTAAACTAGGACTCACAGGAGACGTTCAAATCATAGAAAGTTAGAGAGTCAGTCCTCTTGTACTTAAGTCGGCATTGTGCCTTTTGAATTTAATTTGGATGCAATTTCTGTGTTTCTTCGTCAATAAGAAGGTCCAAGGTATACAGGAAACATGAAGTGAAGCATCGGAATCTAAAACTGGACCCACAGGAGAGGTTCAAATCATAGAAAGTGAGAGTGTCTGTCCACTTGTACTTAAGTCGGCATTGTGCCCTTTGTATTAAATTCGGATCTAATTTCTGTGTTTCACCGTCAATGAGAAGGTCCAAGGTATACAGTAAACCTGAAGTGAAGCATCCGAATCTAAAACTGGACTAACAGGATAGTTTCATAACATAGAAAGTGAGAGTGTCAGTCCTCTTGTACTTAAGTCGGCATTGTGCATATTGTATTATATTCGGATGCTATTTCTGTGTTTCATCGTCAATAAGAAGGTCCAAGGTATGGAGGAAACCTGATATGAAGCATCGGAATCTTAAACTGGACTCACAGGTGAGGCTCAAATCATAGAAAGTGAGAGTGTCAGTCCTCTTGTACCTGAGTCGGCATTGTGCCTTTTGAATTAAATTCGGATGCAATTTCTGTGTTTCATCATCAATAGGAATGTCCAAGGGATACAGTAAACCTGAAGTGAATCATCGGAATCTAAAACTGGACTCACAGGAGAGGTTCAAATCATAGAAAGTTAGAGAGTCAGTCCTCTTGTACTTAAGTCGGCATTGTGCCTTCATGAAATTAATTCGAATGCAATTTCTGTGTTTCATCGTCAATAAGAAGGTCCAAGGTATACAGTAAACCTGAAGTGAAGCGTCGGAATCTAAAACTGGACTCACAGTGGAGGTTCAAATCAAAGAAAATTAGACTGTCAGTCCTCTGCTACTGAAGTCGGCATTGTGCCTTTTGAATTTAATTGCGAAGCAATTTCTGTGCTTCATCGTCAATAAGAAGTTCCAAGGTATACAGTAAACCTGAAGTGAAGCATCCGAATCTAAAACTGGACTCACAGGAGAGGTTCATATAATAGAAAGTTAAAGTGTCAGTCCTCTTGTACTTAAGTCGGCATTGTGCCTTTTGAATTTATTTCCGATGCAATTTCTGTGTTTCTTCGTCAATAAGAAGGTAAAACGAAACAGGAAACATGAAGTGAAGCTTCGGAATCTAAGACTGGACCCACAGGAGAGGTTCAAATCATAGAAAGTGAGAGTGTCAGTCCACTTGTACTTAAGTCGGCATTGTGCCCTTTGTTTTAAATTCGGATGCAATTTCTGTGTTTCACCGTCAATAAGAAGGTCCAAGGTATACGGTAAACCTGACGTGAAGCATCGGAATCTAAAACTGGACTCACAGGAGAGGTTCAAATCATAGAAAGTTAAAGTGTCTGACCTCTTGTACTTAAGTCAGCTTTGTGCCTTTTGTATTAAATTCGGATCCAACATCTGTGCTTCATCGTCAATAAGAAGGTTCAATGGATACAGTAGACCTGAAGTGAAGCATCGGAATCTAAAACTGGACACACAGGAGAGGTTCAAATCATAGAAAGTGAGAGTGTCAGTCCTCTTGTACTTAAGTCGGCATTGTACATTTTGTATTATATTCGGATGCGATTTCTGTGTTTCATCGTCAATAACAAGGTCCAAGGTATAGAGGAAACCTGATAGGAAGCATCGGAATCTTAAACTGGACTCACAGAAGAGGCTCAAATCATAGAAAGTGAGAGTGTCAGTCCTCTTGTACTTGAGTCGGCATTGTGCCTTTGTATTAAATTCGGATGCAATTTCTGTGTTTCATCATCAATACGAATGTCCAAGGGATACAGTAAACCTGAAGTGAATCATCGGAATCTAAAACTGGACTCACAGGAGAGGTTCAAATCATAGAAAGTTAGAGAGTCAGTCCTCTTGTACTTAAGTCGGCATTGTGCCTTTTGAAATTAATTCGGATGCACTTTCTGTGTTTCATCGTCAATAAGAAGGTCCAAGGTATACAGGAAACTTGAAGTGAAGCATCGGAATCTAAAACTAGACCCACAGGAGAGGTTGAATTCATAGAAAGTGAGAGTGTCAGTCCTCTTGTACTTAAGTCGGCATTGTGCCTTTTGTATTAAATTCGGATGCAAGTTCTGTGTTTCATCAGCGACAAGAAGGTCCAAGGGGTACAATAAACCTGAAGTGAAACATCGGAATTTAAAACTGGGCTCACAGGAGTGGTTCAAATCATAAAAAGTGAGAGTGTCAGTCCTCTTGTACTTAAGTCGGCATTGTGCCTTTTTTATTAAATTTGGATGCAATTTCTCTGTTTCACCGTCAATAAGAAGGTCGAGGGTATACAGTAGACCTAAAGTGAAGCATCGGAATCTAAAACTGGACTCTCAGGAGTGGTTCATATCATAGAAAGTAAGAGTGTCAGTCCTCTTGTACTTAAGTCGGCATTGTGCCTTTTGTATTGAATTCGGATGCAATTTCTGTGTTTCATCGTCAATAAGAAGGTCCAAGGCATACAGTAAACCCGAGGTGAAGCATCGGAATCTAAAACTGGACTCACGGGAGAGGTTAAAATCATAGAAAGATAGAGTGTCACTCCACTTGTACTTATGTAGGCATTGTGCCTTTTGAATTTAATTCCGAGGCAAATTCTGTGTTTCATCGTCAATAAGAAAGTCCAAGGTATACAGTAAACTAGAAGTGAAGCATCGGAATCTAAAACTGGACTCACAGGAGAGATTCAAATCATAGAACGTTAGAGTGTCAGTCCTTTTGTACTTAACTCGTCATTGTGCTTCTTGTAATAAATTCGGATGCAATTTCTGTGTTTCATCGTCAATAAGAAGGTCCAAGGGAAACAGTAAACCTGAAGTGAAGCATCGGAATCTAAAACTGGACTCACAGCAGAGGTTGAAATCATAGAAAGTTAGAGTGTCAGTAATCTGCTACTTAAGTCGGCATTGTGCCTTTTGAATTTAATTCCGAAGCAATTTCTATGCTTCATCGTCAATAAGAAGGTCCAAGGTATACAGTGAACCTGAAGTGAAGCATCCGAATCTAAAACTGGACTCACAAGAGAGGTTCAAATCATAGTAAGTAGAGTGTCAGTCCGCTTGTACTTGAGTCGGCGTTGTGCCTTTTGAATTTAATTCCGATGCAATTTCTGTGTTTTATCGTCAATAAGAAGGTCCAAGGTATACAGTGAACCTGAAGTGAAGCATCGGAATCTAAAACTGGTCTCACAGGAGAGTTTCATATCACAGATAATTAGAGTGTCAGTCCTTTTGTACTTAAGTCGTCATTGTGCCTTTTGTATTGAATTCGGATGCAATTTCTGTGTTTCATCGTCAATAACAAGATCCAAGGGTTACAGTAAACCTGAAGTGAAGCATCGGAATCTAAAACTGGACTCACAGGAGAGGTTCAAATCATTGAAAGTTGGAGTGTCAGTCCTCTTGTACTTATGTCGGCATTGTTCCTTTTGAATTTAATTCCGAAGCAATTTCTGTGCTTCATCGTCAATAAGAAAGTCCAAGGTATACAGTAAACCTGAAGTGAAGCATCCGAATCTAAAACTGGACTCACAGGAGAGGTTCAAATCATAGAAAGTGAGAGTGTCAGTCCTCTTGTACTAGAGCCGGCATTGTGCCTTTTGTATTAAATTCGGATGCAATTTCTGTGTTTCACCGTCAATAAGAAGGTCCAAGGTATACAGTAAACCTGAAGTGAAGCATCCGAATCTAAAACTGGACTAACAGGATAGTTTCATAACATAGAAAGTTAGAGTGTCAGTCCTTTTGTACTTAAGTCAGCTTTGTGCCTTTTGTATTAAATTCGGATCCAACATCTGTGCTTCATCGTCAACAAGAAGGGTCAAGGGATACAGTAGAACTGAAGTGAAGCATCGGAATCTAAAACTGGACACACAGGAGATATTCAAATCATAGAAAGTTAGAGAGTCAGTCCTCTTGTACTTAAGTCGGCATTGTGCCTTTTGAATTTAATTCCGATGCAATTTCTGTGTTTCATCGTCAATAAGAAGGTTCAAGGGATACAGTAGACCTGAAGTGAAGCATCGTAATCTAAAACTGGACACACAGGAGAGGTTCAAATCATAGAAAGTGAGAGTGTCAGTCCTCTTGTACTTAAGTCGGCATTGTGCATTTTGTATTAAATTCGGATGCAATTTCTGTGTTTCATCGTCAATAAGAAGGTCCAAAGTATGGAGGAAACCTGATATGAAGCATCGGAATCTTAAACTGGACTCACAGGTGAGGCTCAAATCATAGAAAGTGAGAGTGTCAGTCCTCTTGTACCTGAGTCGGCATCGTGCCTTTTGTATTAAATTCGGATGCAATTTCTGTGTTTCATCATCAATAAGAATGTCCAAGGGATACAGTAAACCTGAAGTGAATCATCGGAATCTAAAACTGGACTCACAGGAGAGGTTCAAATCATTGAAAGTTAGAGAGTCAGTCCTCTTGTACTTAAGTCGGCATTGTGCCTTCTTGAAATTAATTCGAATGCAATTTCTGTGTTTCATCGTCAATAAGAAGGTCCAAGGTATACAGTAAACCTGAAGTGAAGCATCGGAATCTAAAACTGGACTCACAGTGGAGGTTCAAATCAAAGAAAATTAGACTGTCAGTCCTCTGCTACTGAAGTCGGCATTGTGCCTTTTGAATTTAATTCCGAAGCAATTTCTGTGCTTCATCGTCAATAAGAAGTTCCAAGGTATACAGTAAACCTGAAGTGAAGCATCCGAATCTAAAACTGGACTCACATGAGAGGTTCATATAATAGAAAGTTAAAGTGTCAGTCCTCTTGTACTTATGTCGGCATTGTGCCTTTTGAATTTAATTCCGATGCAATTTCTGTGTTTCTTCGTCAATAAGAAGGTCCAACGTATACAGGAAACATGAAGTGAAGCTTCGGAATCTAAGACTGGACCCACAGGAGAGGTTCAAATCATAGAAAGTGAGAGTGTCAGTCCACTTGTACTTAAGTCGGTATTGTGTCCTTTGTATTAAATTCGGATGCAATTTCTGTGTTTCATCGTCAGTAAGAAGGTCCAAGGGATACAGTTAACCTGAAGTGAATCATCGGAATCTAAAACTGGACTCACAGGAGAGGTTCAAATCATAGAAAGTTAGAGAGTCAGTCCTCTTGTACTTATGTCGGCATTGTGCGTTTTGAAATTAATTCGGATGCAATTTCTGTGTTTCCTCGTCAATAAGAAGGTCCAAGGTATACAGGAAACTTGAAGTGAAACATCGGAATCTAAAACTAGACTCACAGGAGAGGTTGAATTCATAGAAAGTGGGAGTGTCAGTCCTCTTGTACTTAAGTCGGCATTGTGCCTTTTGTATTAAATTCGGATGCAAGTTCTGTGTTTCATCAGCGACAAGAAGGTCCAAGGGACAGAGTAAACCTGAAGTGAAGCATCGGAATCTAACACTGGGCTCACAGGAGTGGTTCAAATCATTGAAAGTGAGAGTGTCAGTCCTCTTGTACTTAAGTCGGCATTGTGCCTTTTTTATTAAATTTGGATGCAATTTTTCTGTTTCACCGTCAATAAGAAGGTCGAGGGTATACAGTAGACCTAAAGTGAAGCATTGGAATCTAAAACTGGACTCTCAGGAGAGGTTCAAATCATAGAAAGTAAGAGTGTCAGTCCTCTTGTACTTAAGTCGGCATTGTGCCTTTTTTATTGAATTCGGATGCAATTTCTGTGTTTCATCGTCAATAAGAAGGTCCAAGGCATACAGTAAACCCGAGGTGAAGCATCGGAATCTAAAACTTGACTCACAGGAGAGGTTAAAATCATAGAAAGATAGAGTGTCACTCAACTTGTACTTATGTAGGCATTGTGCCTTTTGAATTTAATTCCGAGGCAAATTCTGTGTTTCATCGTCAATAAGAAAGTCCTAGGTATACAGTAAACTAGAAGTGAAGCATTGGAATCTAAAACTGGACTCACAGGAGAGATTCAAATCATAGAACGTTAGAGTGTCAGTCCTTTTGTACTTAACTCGTCATTGTGCTTCTTGTAATAAATTCGGATGCAATTTCTGTGTTTCATCGTCAATAAGAAGGTCCAAGGGAAACAGTAAACCTGAAGTGAAGCATCGGAATCTAAAACTGGACTCACAGGAGAGGTTCAAATCATAGAAAGTTAGAGTGTCAGTAATCTGCTACTTAAGTCGGCATTGTGCCTTTTGAATTTAATTCCGAAGCAATTTCTATGCTTCATCGTCAATAAGAAGGTCCAAGGTATACAGTGAACCTGAAGTGAAGCATCCGAATCTAAAACTGGACTCACAAGAGAGGTTCAAATCATAGTAAGTATAGTGTCAGTCCGATTGTACTTGAGTCGGCTTTGTGCCTTTTGAATTTAATTCCGATGCAATTTCTGTGTTTTGTCGTCAATAAGAAGGTCCAAGGTATACTGTGAACCTGAAGTGAAGCATCGGAATCTAAAACTGGTCTCACAGGAGAGTTTCATATCACAGAAAATTAGAGTGTCAGTCCTTTTGTACTTAAGTCGTCATTGTGCCTTTTGTATCAAATTCGGATGCAATTTCTGTGTTTCATCGTCAATAACAAGATCCAAGGGTTACAGTAAACCTGAAGTGAAGCATCCGAATCTAAACCTGTATTCACAGGAGGGGTTCAAATCATAGAAAGTTAGAGAGTCAGTCCTCTTCTACTTAAGTCGGCATTGTGCCTTTTGAATTTAATTCAGATGAAATTTCTGTGTTTCATCGTCAATAAGAATGTCCAAGGTTTACAGGAAACCTGATGTGAAGCATCGTAATCTAAAACTGGACTCACATGAGACGTTCAAATCATAGATAGTGAGAGTGTCTGTCCTCTTGTATTTAAGTCGGCATTGTGCCTTTTAATTAAATTCGGATGCAATTTCTGTGTTTCATCGTCAATAAGAATTTCCAAGGGATACAGTAATCCTGAAGTGAGGCATCGGAATCTAAAACTGGACACACAGTGGAGGTTCAAATCATAGAAAGTTAGAGTGTCAGTCCTCGACTACTTAGGTCGGCATTGGGCCTTTTCAATTTAATTCCGATGCAAGTTCTGTGTTTCATCGTCAATAAGAAGGTCCAAGGTATACAGTGAACCTGAAGTGAAGCATCGGAATCTAAAACTGGACTCACAGGAGAGGTTCAAATCATAGAAAGTGAGAGTGTCAGTCCTCTTGTACTTAAGTCGGCATTGTGCCTTTTGTATTAAATTCGGATACAATTTCTGTGTTTCTTTCGTCTATAAGACGGACCAAGAAATACAGTAAACCTAAGCTGAAGCATCGGAATTAAAACTGGACTCACAGTGGAGGTTCAAATCATAGAAAGTTAGAGGGTCAGTCCTCTGCTACTTAAGTCGGCATTGTGCCTTTTGAATTTAATTCCGAAGCAATTTCTGGGCTTCATCGTCAATAAGAAGTTCCAAGGTATACAGTAAACATGAAGTGAAGCATCCGAATCTAAAACTGGACTAACAGGAGAGGTTCATATCATAGAAAGTTAGAGTGTCAGTCCTCTTGTACTTAAGTCGGCATCGTGCATTTTGAATTTAATTCCGATGCAGTTTCTGTGTTTCATCGTCAATAAGTTGTCCAAGGTATACAGTGAACCTGAAGCGAAGCATCGCATTCTAAAACTGGACTCACAGGAGAGGTTGAATTCATAGAAAGTGAGAGTGTCAGTCCTCTTGTACTTAAGTCGGCATTGTGCCTTTTGTATTGAATTCGGATGCAATTTCTGTGTTTCATCGTCAATAAGAAGGTCCAAGGCATACACTAATCCCGAAGTGAAGCATCGGAATCTAAAACTGGACTCACAGGAGAGGTTCAAATCATAGAAAGTTAGAGTATCACTCCACTTGTACTTAAGTCGGCATTGTGCCTTTTGAATTTAATTCCGAGGCATATTCTGTGTTTCATCGTCAATAAGAAGGTCCAAGGGAAACATTAAACCTGAAGTGAAGCATCGGAATCTAAAACTGGACTCACAGGAGAGGTTCAAATCATAGAAAGTTATAGTGTCAGTCCTCTGCTACTTAACTCGGCATTGCGCATTTTGAATTTAATTCCGACACAATTTCTGAGCTTCTTCGTCAATAAGAAGGTCCAAGGTATACAGTGAACCTGAAGTTAAGCATCCGAATCTAAAACTGGACTCACAAGAGAGGTTCAAATCATAGAAATTTAGAGTGTCAGTCCGCTTGTACTTAAGTCGGCATTGTGCCTTTTGAATTTAATTCCGTAGCAATTTCTGTGTTTCATCGTCAATAAGAAGGTCCAAGGTATTCAGTAAACCTGAAGTGAAGCTTCCGAATCTAAAACTGGACTCACAGGAGAGGTTCACATCATAGAAAGTTAGAGTGTCAGTCCTCTTGAACTTAAGTCGGTATTGTGGCTTTTGAATTTAATTCCGATGCAATTTCTGTGTTTCATCGTCAATAAGAAAGTCCAAGGTATACAGTGAACCTGAAGTGAAGCATCGGAATCTAAAATTGGACTCACAGGAGGGGTTCAAATCACAGAAAGTGAGAGTGTCAGTCCACTTGTACTGATGTCGGCATTGTGCCTTTTGTATTAAATTCGGATGCAAATTCTGTGTTTCATTGTCAATTAGAAGTTCCAAGGGATACAGGATACCTGATATGAAGCTTCGGAATCTAAAAGTGGACTCACAGGTGACGTTCAAATCATAGAAAGTGAGAGTGTCGGTCCTCTTGTACTTAAGTGTGCAATTTGCCTTCTGTATTAAATTCGGATGCAATTTCTGTGTTTCATCATCAATTAGAATGTCCAAGGGATACAGTAAACCTGAAATGAATCATCGGAATCTAAAACTGGACTAACAGGAGAGGTTCAAATCATAGAAAGTTAGAGAGTCAGCCCCTTGTACTTAAGTCGGCATTGTGCCTTTTCAATTTAATTCGGATGCAATTTCTGTGTTTCATCGTCAATAAGAAGGTCCAAGGTATACAGGAAACCTGAAGTGTAGCATCGGAATCTAAAACTGGACTCACTGGAGAGGTTGAATTCATAGAAAGTGAGAGTGTCAGTCCTCTTGAACTTAAGTCGGCATTGTGCCTTTTGTATGAAATTTGGATGCAAGTTCTGTGTTTCATCATCAATAAGAAGGACCATGGGATACAGTGAACCTGAAGTGAAGCATCGGAATCTAAAACTGGGCTCACAGGAGAGGTTCAAATCACAGAAAGTTAGAGTGTCAGTCCTCTTGTACTTATGTCGGCATTGTGCCTTTTGAATTTAATTCGGATGAAATATGTGTGTTTCATAGTCAATAAGATGGTCCAAGGGATACAGTAAACCTGAAGTGAAGCATCGGAATCTAAACCTGAACTCACAGTGAGGTTCAAATCATAGAAAGTTAGAGTGTCAGTTCTCTGCTACTTAAGTCGGCATTGTGCCTTTTGAATTTAATTCCGAAGCAATTTCTGTGCTTCATCGTCAATAAGAAGGTCCAAGGTGTACAGTAAACCTGAAGTGAAGCATCCGAAACTAAAGCTAGACTCACAGGAGAGGTTGAAAACATAGAAAGTTTGAGTGTATGTCCTCTTGTACTTAAGTCGGCATTGTGCCTTTTGAATTTAATTCCGATGCAAATTCTGTGTGTCATCGTCAATAAGAAGGTCCAAGGTATACAGTGAACCTGAAGTGAAGCATCAGAATCTGAAACTGGATTCACAGGAGAGGTTCAAATCACAGAAAGTTTGCGTGTCAGTCCCTTTGTACTTAAGTCGTCATTGTGCCTTTTGTATTAAATTCGGATGCAATTTCTGTGCTTCATCGTCAATAAGAAGTTTCAAGGGATACAGTAAACTTGAAGTGAAGCATCGGAATCTAAAACTGGACTCACAGGAGAGGTTCAAATCAAAGAAAGTTAGAGTGTCGGTCCTCTGCGACTTAAGTCGGCATTGTGCCTTATGAATTTAATTCCAAAACAATTTCTGTGCTTCATCGTCAATAAGAACGTCCAAGGTATACAGTGAATCTGAAGTGAAGCATCCGAATCTAAAACTGGACTCACAAGAGAGGTTCAAATCATAGAAAGTTAGAGTGTCAGTCCACTTGTACTTGGTCGGCATTGTGCCTTTTAAATTTAATTCCGATGCAATTTCTGTGTTTCATCGTCAATAAGAAGGTCCAAGGTATACAGTGAACCTGAAGGGAGGCATCGGAATCTAAATCTGGGCTCACAGGAGAGGTTCAAATCACAGAAAGTTAGAGTGTCAGTCCTCTTGTACTTATGTCGGCATTGTGCATTTTGAATTTACTTCGGATGAAATTTCTGTATTTCATCGTGAATAAGATGGTCCAAGGGATACAGTAAACCTGAAGTGAAGCATCGGAATCTAAACCTGGACTCACAGTGAGGTTCAAATCATAGAAAGTTAGAGTGTCAGTCCTCTTGTACTTAAGTCTGCAATTTGCCTTCTGTATTAAATTAGGATACAATTTCTGTGTTTCAGCATCAATAAGAATGTCCAAGGGATACAGTGAACCTGAAGTGAAGCATCAGAATCTGAAACTGGACTCATAGGAGAGGTTCAAATCACAGAAAGTTTGCGTGTCATTCCCTTTGTACTTAAGTCGTCATTGTGCCTTTTGTATTTAATTCGGATACAATTTCTGTGTTTCATCGTCAATAAGAAGGTCCAAGGTATACAGGAAACCTGAAGTGAAGCATCGGAACCTAAAACTGGACCCACTGGAGAGGTTGAATTCATAGAAAGTGAGAGTGTCAGTCTTCTTGTACTTATGTCGGCATTGTGCCTTTTGTATTAAATTTGGATGCAAGTTCTGTGTTTCATCATCAATAAGAAGGTCCAAGGGATACAGTGAACCTGAAGTGAAGCATCGGAATCTAAATCTGGGCTCACAGGAGAGGTTCAAATCACAGAAAGTTAGAGTGTCAGTCCTCTTGCACTTATGTCGGCATTGTGCATTTTGAATTTAATTCGGATGAAATTTCTGTATTTCATCGTCAATAAGATGGTCCAAGGGATACAGTAAACCTGAAGTGAAGCTTCGGAATCTAAACCTGGACTCACAGTGAGGTTCAAATCATAGAAAGTTAGAGTGTCAGTTCTGTGCTACTTAAGTCGGCATTGTGCCTTATGAATTTAATTCCGAAGCTATTTCTGTGCTTCATCGTCAATAAGAAGGTCCAAGGTGTACAGTAAACCTGAAGTGAAGCATCCGAATCTAAAACTAGACTCACAGGAGAGGTTCAAATCATTGAAAGTTTGAGTGTCAGTCCTCTTGTACTGAAGTCGGCATTGTGCCTTTTGAATTTAATTCCGATGCAATTTCTGTGTTTCATCGTAAATAAGAAGGTCCAAGGTATTCAGTAAACCTGAAGTGAAGCATCCGAATCTAAAACTGGACTCACAGGAGAGGTTCAAATCATAGAAAGTTAGAGTGCCAGTCCTCTTGAACTTAAGTCGGCATTGTGGCTTTTGAATTTAATTCCGATGCAATTTCTGTGTTTCATCGTCAATAAGAAAGTCCAAGGTATACAGTGAACATGAAGTGAAGCATCGGAATCTAAAACTGGAATCACAGGAGAGGTTCAAATCGCAGAAAGTTAGAGTGTCAGTAGTTTTGTACTTAAGTCGTCATTGTGCCTTTTGTATTAAATTCGGATGTAATTTCTGTGTTTCATCGTCAATAAGAAGTTCCAAGGGATACAGGAAACCTGATATGAAGCATCGGAATCTAAAACTGGACTCACAGGTGATGTTCAAATCATAGTAAGTGAGAGTGTCAGTCCTCTTGTACTTAAGTCTGCAATTTGCCTTCTGTATTAAATTCGGATACAATTTCTGTGTTTCATCATCAATAAGAATGTCCAAGGGATACAGTGAACCTGAAGTGAAGCATCAGAATCTGAAACTGGACTCATAGGAGAGGTTCAAATCACAGAAAGTTTGCGTGTCAGTCCCTTTGTACTTAAGTCGTCATTGTGCCTTTTGTATTTAATTCGGATACAATTTCTGTGTTTCATCGTCAATAAGAAGGTCCAAGGTATACAGGAAACCTGAAGTGAAGCATCGGAACCTAAAACTGGACTCACTGGAGAGGTTGAATTCATAGAAAGTGAGAGTGTCAGTCCTCTTGTACTTATGTCGGCATTGTGCTTTTTGTATTAAATTTGGATGCAAGTTCTGTGTTTCATCATCAATAAGAAGGTCCAAGGGATACAGTGAACCTGAAGTGAAACATCGGAATCTAAATCTGGGCTCACAGGAGAGGTTCAAATCACAGAAAGTTAGAGTGTCAGTCCTCTTGTACTTATGTCGGCATTGTGCATTTTGAATTTAATTCGGATGAAATTTCTTAATTTCATCGTCAATAAGATGATCCAAGGGATACAGTAAACCTGAAGTGAAGCATCGGAATCTAAACCTGGACTCACAGTGAGGTTCAAATCATAGAAAGTTAGAGTGTCAGTTCTGTGCTACTTAAGTCGGCATTGTGCCTTATGAATTTAATTCCGAAGCAATTTCTGTGCTTCATCGTCAATAAGAAGCTCCAAGGTGTACAGTAAACCTGAAGTGAAGCAATTCGAATCTAAAACTAGACTCACAGGAGAGGTTCAAATCATTGAGAGTTTGAGTGTCAGTCCTCTTGTACTTAAGTCGGCATTGTGCCTTTTGAATTTAATTCCGATGCAATTTCTGTGTTTCATCGTCAATAAGAAGGTCCAAGGTATTCAGTAAACCTGAAGTGAAGCATCCGAATCTAAAACTGGACTCACAGGAGAGGTTCAAATCATAGAAAGTTAGAGTGCCAGTCCTCTTGAACTTAAGTCGGCATTGTGGCTTTTGAATTTAATTCCGATGCAATCTCCGTGTTTCATCGTCAACAAGAAAGTCCAAGGTATACAGTGAACCTGAAGTGAAGCATCGGAATCTAAAACTGGACTCACAGGAGAGGTTCAAATCGCAGAAAGTTAGAGTGTCAGTAGTTTTGTACTTAAGTCGTCATTGTGCCTTTTGTATTAAATTCGGATGTAATTTCTGTGTTTCATCGTCAATAAGAAGTTCCAAGTTATACAGAAAACCTGATATGAAGCATCGGAATCTAAAACTGGACTCACAGGTGATGTTCAAATCATAGTAAATGAGAGTGTCAGTCCTCTTGTACTTAAGTCTGCAATTTGCCTTCTGTATTAAATTCGGATACAATTTCTGTGTTTCATCTTCAATAAGAATGTCCAAGGGATACAGTGAACCTGAAGTGAAGCATCAGAATCTGAAACTGGACTCATAGGAGAGGTTCAAATCACAGAAAATTTGCGTGTCAGTCCCTTTGTACTTAAGTCGTCATTGTGCCTTTTGTATTTAATTCGGATACAATTTCTGTGTTTCATCGTCAATAAGAAGGTCCAAGGTATACAGGAAACCTGAAGTGAAGCATCGGAACCTAGAACTGGACTCACTGGAAAGGTTGAATTCATAGAAAGTGAGAGTGTCAGTCCTCTTGTACTTATGTCGGCATTGTGCGTTTTGTATTAAATTTGGATGCAAGTTCTGTGTTTCATCATCAATAAGAAGGTCCAAGGGATACAGTGAACCTGAAGTGAAGCATCGGAATCTAAAACTGGGCTCACAGGAGAGGTTCAAATCACAGAAAGTTAGAGTGTCAGTCCACTTGTACTTATGTCGGCATTGTGCATTTTGAATTTAATTCGGATGAAATTTCTGTGTTTCATCGTCAATAAGAAGGTCCAAGGTGTACAGTAAACCTGAAGTGAAGCTTCCGAATCTAAAACTAGACTCACAGTAGAGGTTCAAATCATTGAAAGTTTGAGTGTCAGTCCTCTTGTACTTAAGTCGGCATTGTGCCTTTTGAATTTAATTCCGATGCAATTTCTGTGTTTCATCGTCAATAAGAAAGTCCAAGGTATACAGTGAACCTGAAGTGAAGCATCAGAATCTGAAACTGGACTCACAGGAGAGGTTAAAAACACAGAAAGTTTGCGTGTCAGTCCCTTTGTACTTAAGTCGTCATTGTGCATTTTGTATTAAATCCGGATGCAATTTCTGTGTTTCATCGCCAATAAGACGTTCCAAGGGATACAGTAAACCTCAAGTGAAGCATCGGAATCTAAAACTGGACTCACGGGAGAGGTTCAAATCAAAGAAAGTGAGAGTGTCAGTCCTCTTTTACTTAAGTCGGCATTGTGCCTTTTGAATTTAATTCCGATGCAATTTCTGTGCTTCATCGTCAATAAGAAGGTCCAAGGAATACAGTAAACCTGAAGTGAAGCATCCGAATCTAAAACTGGGCTCACAAAAGAGGTACAAATCATAGAAAGTTAGAGAGTCAGATCTCTAGTACTTAAGTCGTCATTGTGCCTTTTGAATTTAATTCCGAAGCAATTTCTGTGTTTCATCGTCAACATGAACGTAGAAGGTATACACGAAACCTGAAGGCAAGCATCGGAATCTAAAACTGGACTCACAGGAGAGGTTCAAATCATAGAAAGTGAGAGTGTCAGTCCTCTTCGACTTAAGTCGACATTGTCCTTTTGTATTAAATTCGGATGCATTTTCTGTGGTTCATCGTCAATAAGAAAGTCCAAGGGATACAGTAAACCTGAAGTGAATCATCGGAATCTAAAACTGGACTCACAGAAGAGGTTCAAATCATAGAAAGTTAGAGAGTCAGTCCTCTTGTACTTAAGTCGGCATTGTGCCTTTTGAATTTAATTCCATTGCAATTTCTGTGTTTCATCGTCAATAAGAAGGTCCTAGGTATACAGGTAACCTGAAGTGAAGCATCGGAATCTAAAACTGAACTCACAGGAGAGGTTAAAATCATAGAAAGTGAGAGTATCAGTCCTCTTTTACTTAAGTCGGCATTGTGCCTTTTGAGTTTAATTCCGATGCAATTTCTGTGTTTCATCGTCAATAAGATGGTCCCAGGTATACAATGAACCTGAAGTGAAGCATCGGAATCTAAAACTGGACACACAGTGGAGGTTCAAATCACAGAAAGTTAAAGTGTCAGTTCTCTACTACTTAAACGGCATTGTGCCTTTTGAATTTAATTCCGAAGCTATTTCTGTGCTTCTTCGTCAATAAGAAGATCCAAGGTATACAGTAAACCTGAAGTGAAGCATCCAAATCCAAAACTGGGCTCACAACAGAGGTACAAATCATAGAAAGTTAGAGAGTCGGTCCTCTAGTACTGAAGTCGGCATTGTGGCTTTTGAATTTAATTCCGATGCAATTTCTGTGTTTCATCGTCAATAAGAAGGTCCAAGGGATTTAGGAAACCTGAAGTGAAGCATTGGAATCTAAAACTGGACTCACAGGAGACGTTAAAATAATAGAAAGTGACAGTGTCAGTCCTCTTTTACTTAAGTCGGCACTGTGCCTTTTGAATTTTATTCCGATGCAATTTCTGTGCTTTATCGTCAAAAAGAAGGCACAACGGATAAGGTAAATCTGATGTGAAAAATCTTAATCTATGACTGGACTCACAGGAGAGGTTCAAACCATAGAAAGTGAGAGTGTCAGTCCTCTTGTACTTAAGTCGGCATTGTGACTTTTGTATTAAATTCGGATGCAATTTCTGTGTTTCATCGTCAATAAGAAGGTCCAAGGTATACAGGAAACCTGAAGTGAAGCATCGGAATCTGAAACTGGACTCACAGGAGTGCTTCAAATCATAGAAAGTGAGAGTGTCAGTCCTCTTGTACTTAAGTCGGCATTGTGCCTTTTGTATTAAAATCGGATGCAATTTCTGTGTTTCATCGTCATTAAGAAGGTCCAAGGTATACAGGACACCGGAAGTGAAATATCGGAATCTAAAACTGGACTCACAGGAGAGGTTCAAATCATAGAAATTGAGTGTGTCACTCCTCTTGTACTTAAATCGGCATTGTGCTTTTGTATTAAATTCGGATGCAATTTCTGTGTTTCATCGTCAATAAGAAGGTCCAAGGGATACAGCAATCCTGAAGTGAAGCATCGAAATCTAAAACTGGACTCACAGGAGAGGTTCAAATCATAGAAAGTTAGAGTGTCAGTCTTCTAGTACTTAAGTCGGCATTGTGCCTTTTGTATTAAATTCGGATGCAATTTCTGTGTTTCATCATCAATAAGAAGGTACAAGGGATACAGTAAACCTGAAGTGAAGCATCGGAATCTAAAACTGGACTCACAGGAGAGGTTCAAATCATAGAGAGTTAGAGTGTCAGTCCTCTTGTACTGAAGTCGGCATTGGCCTTTTGAATTTAATTCCGATGCAATATCTGTGTTTCATCGTCAATAAGAAGGTCCAAGGTATACAGTACACTTGAAGTGAAGCATCGGAATCCAAAACTGGACTTACAGGAGAGATTGAAATCATAGAAAGTTAGAGTGTCAGTCCTCTCGTACTTAAGTCGGCATTGTGCCTTTTGTATTAAATTCCGATGCAATTTCTGTGTTTCATCGTCAATAAGAAGGTTCAAGGGATACAGTAAACCTGAAGTGAAGCATCGGAATCTAAACCTGGACCCACAGGAGAGGTTCAAATCTTAGAAAGTGAGAGTGTCAGTCCTCTTGTACTTATGTCGGCATTGTGCCTTTTGAATTTAATTCGGATGCAATTACTGTGTTTCATCGTCAATAAGAAAGTCCAAGGGATACTGTAAACCTGAAGTGAAGCAACGGAATGTAAAACTGGACTCACAGGAGAGGTTCAAATCATAGAAAGTGGGAGTGTCAGTCCCCTTGTACTTAAGTCGGCATTGTGACTTTTGTATTAAATTCGGATGCAATTTCTGTGTTTCATCGATAACAAGAGGGTACAAGGGATACAGTAAACCTGAAGTGAAGCATCGGAATCTAAAACTGGACTCACCGGAGAGGTTCAAAACATTGATTGGTAGAGTGTCAGTCCTCTTGTACTTAAGTCGGCACTGTGCCTTTTGAATTTAATTCCGATGCAATTTCTGTGCTTCACCGTCAAAAAGAAGGTCCAACGGATACAGTAAATCTGATGTGAAAAATGTGAATCTATGACTGGACTCACAGGAGAGGTTCAAACCATAGACAGTGAGAGTGTCAGTCCTCTTGTACTTAAGTCGGCATTGTGACTTTTGTATTAAATTCGGATGCAATTTCTGTGTTTTATCGTCAATAAGAAGGTCCAAGGTATACAGGAAACCTGAAGTGAAGCATCGGAATCTGAAACTGGACTCCCAGGAGTGCTTCAAATCATAGAAAGTGAGAGTGTCAGTCCTCTTGTACTTAAGTCGGCATTGTGCCTTTTGTATTAAAATCGGATGCAATTTCTGTGTTTCATCGTCATTAAGAAGGTCCAAGGTATACAGGAAACCGGAAGTGAAGCATCGGAATCTAAAACTGGACTCACAAAAGAGGTTCAAATCATAGAAATTGAGAGTGTCACTCCTCTCGTACTTAATTCGGCATTGTGCCTTTTGTATTAAATTCGGATGCAATTTCTGTGTTTCATCGTCAATAAGAAGGTCCAAGGGATACAGTAATCCTGAAGTGAAGCATCGGAATCTAAAACTGGACTCACAGGAGAGGTTCAAATCATAGAAAATTAGAGTGTCAGTCCTCTTGTACTGAAGACGGCATTGTGCCTTTTGAATTTAATTCCGATGCAATTTCTGTGTTTCATCGTCAATAAGAAGGTGTCAAGGTATACAGTAAACTTGAAGTGAAGCATCGGAATCCAAAACTGGACTTACAGGAGAGATTGAAATCATAGAAAGTTAGAGTGTCAGTCCTCTTGTACTTAAGTCGGCATTGTGCCTTTTGTATTAAATTCCGATGCAATTTCTGTGTTTCATCGTCAATAAGAAGGTTCAAGGGATACAGTAAACCTGAAGTGAAGCATCGGAATCTAAACCTGGACCCACAGGAGAGGTTCAAATCTTAGAAAGTGAGAGTGTCAGTCCTCTTGTACTTAAGTCGGCATTGTGCCTTTTGGATTAAATTCGGATGCAATTTCTGTGTTTCATCGTCAATAAGAAGGTCCAAGGGATACAGTAAACCTGAAGTGAAGCATCGGAATCTAAAACTGGACTCACAGGAGAGGTTCAAATCATAGAAAGTGAGAGTGTCAGTCCTCTTCTACTTAAGTCGGCATTGCGCCTTTTGTATTAAATTCGGATGCAATTTCTGTGTTTCATCGTCAATAAGAAGGTCCAAGGGATACAGCAAACCTGAAGTGAAGCATCGGAATCTAAAACTGGACTCAAAGGAGAGGTTCAAATCATAGAAAGTTAGAGTGTCAGTCCTCCTGTACTGAAGTCGGCATTGTGCCTTTTGTATTCAATTCGGATGCAATTTCTGTGTTTCCTCGTCAATAAGAAGGTCCAAGGGATACAGTAAACCAGAAGTGAAGCGTCGGAATCAAAAACTGGACTCACAGGAGAGGTTCAATCATAGAAAGTTAGACTGTCAGTCCTTATGTACTTAAGTCGGCATTGTGCTTTTTGAACATTTATTCCGATGCAATTACTGTGTTTCATTGTCAATTAGAAGTTCCAAGGTATACAGTAAACCTGTAGTGAAGCATCGGAATCTAAAACTGGACTCACAGGAGAGTTCCAAATCATAGGAAGTTAGAGTGTCACTCCTCTTGTACTTAAGTAGGCATTGTGCCTTTTTATTAAATTCGGATGCAATTTCTGTGTTTCATCGTCAATAAGAAGGTTCAAGGGATACAGTAAACCTGAAGTGAAGCATCGGAATCTAAATCTGGACCCACAGGAGAGGTTCAAATCATAGAAAGTGAGAGTGTCAGTCCTCTTGTACTTAAGTCGGCATTGTGCCCTTTGTATTAATTTAGAATGCAATATCTGTGATTCATCGTCAATAAGAAGGTCCAAGGGATACAGTAAACCTGAAGTGAAGCATCGGAATCCAAAACTGGACTCACAGGAGAGGTTCAAATCATAGAAAGTTAGGGTGTCAGTCCTCTTGTACTTAAGTCGGCATTGTGCCTTTTGAATTTAATTCCGATGCAATTTCTGTGTTTCATCGTCAATAAGAAGGTCCAAGGTATTCAGTAAACCTGAAGTGAAGCATCCGAATCTAAAACTGGACTCACAGGAGAGGTTCAAATCATAGAAAGTTAGAGTGCCAGTCCTCTTGAACTTAAGTCGGCATTGTGGCTTTTGAATTTAATTCCGATGCAATCTCCGTGTTTCATCGTCAACAAGAAAGTCCAAGGTATACAGTGAACCTGAAGTGAAGCATCGGAATCTAAAACTGGACTCACAGGAGAGGTTCAAATCGCAGAAAGTTAGAGTGTCAGTAGTTTTGTACTTAAGTCGTCATTGTGCCTTTTGTATTAAATTCGGATGTAATTTCTGTGTTTCATCGTCAATAAGAAGTTCCAAGTTATACAGAAAACCTGATATGAAGCATCGGAATCTAAAACTGGACTCACAGGTGATGTTCAAATCATAGTAAATGAGAGTGTCAGTCCTCTTGTACTTAAGTCTGCAATTTGCCTTCTGTATTAAATTCGGATACAATTTCTGTGTTTCATCATCAATAAGAATGTCCAAGGGATACAGTGAACCTGAAGTGAAGCATCAGAATCTGAAACTGGACTCATAGGAGAGGTTCAAATCACAGAAAATTTGCGTGTCAGTCCCTTTGTACTTAAGTCGTCATTGTGCCTTTTGTATTTAATTCGGATACAATTTCTGTGTTTCATCGTCAATAAGAAGGTCCAAGGTATACAGGAAACCTGAAGTGAAGCATCGGAACCTAGAACTGGACTCACTGGAAAGGTTGAATTCATAGAAAGTGAGAGTGTCAGTCCTCTTGTACTTATGTCGGCATTGTGCGTTTTGTATTAAATTTGGATGCAAGTTCTGTGTTTCATCATCAATAAGAAGGTCCAAGGGATACAGTGAACCTGAAGTGAAGCATCGGAATCTAAAACTGGGCTCACAGGAGAGGTTCAAATCACAGAAAGTTAGAGTGTCAGTCCACTTGTACTTATGTCGGCATTGTGCATTTTGAATTTAATTCGGATGAAATTTCTGTGTTTCATCGTCAATAAGAAGGTCCAAGGTGTACAGTAAACCTGAAGTGAAGCATCCGAATCTAAAACTAGACACACAGTAGAGGTTCAAATCATTGAAAGTTTGAGTGTCAGTCCTCTTGTACTTAAGTCGGCATTGTGCCTTTTGAATTTAATTCGGATGCAATTACTGTGTTTCATCGTCAATAAGAAGGTCCAAGGGATACTGTAAACCTGAAGTGAAGCAACGGAATGTAAAACTGGACTCACAGGAGAGGTTCAAATCATAGAAAGTGGGAGTGTCAGTCCCCTTGTACTTAAGTCGGCATTGTGACTTTTGTATTAAATTCGGATGCAATTTCTGTGTTTCATCGATAACAAGAGGGTACAAGGGATACAGTAAACCTGAAGTGAAGCATCGGAATCTAAAACTGGACTCACGGGAGAGGTTCAAATCAAAGAAAGTGAGAGTGTCAGTCCTCTTTTACTTAAGTCGGCATTGTGCCTTTTGAATTTAATTCCGATGCAATTTCTGTGCTTCATCGTCAATAAGAAGGTCCAAGGAATACAGTAAACCTGAAGTGAAGCATCCGAATCTAAAACTGGGCTCACAAAAGAGGTACAAATCATAGAAAGTTAGAGAGTCAGATCTCTAGTACTTAAGTCGTCATTGTGCCGTTTGAATTTAATTCCGAAGCAATTTCTGTGTTTCATCGTCAACATGAACGTAGAAGGTATACACGGAACCTGAAGGCAAGCATCGGAATCTAAAACTGGACTCACAGGAGAGGTTCAAATCATAGAAAGTGAGAGTGTCAGTCCTCTTCGACTTAAGTCGACATTGTCCTTTTGTATTAAATTCGGATGCATTTTCTGTGGTTCATCGTCAATAAGAAAGTCCAAGGGATACAGTAAACCTGAAGTGAATCATCGGAATCTAAAACTGGACTCACAGAAGAGGTTCAAATCATAGAAAGTTAGAGAGTCAGTCCTCTTGTACTTAAGTCGGCATTGTGCCTTTTGAATTTAATTCCATTGCAATTTCTGTGTTTCATCGTCAATAAGAAGGTCCTAGGTATACAGGTAACCTGAAGTGAAGCATCGGAATCTAAAACTGAACTCACAGGAGAGGTTAAAATCATAGAAAGTGAGAGTATCAGTCCTCTTTTACTTAAGTCGGCATTGTGCCTTTTGAGTTTAATTCCGATGCAATTTCTGTGTTTCATCGTCAATAAGAAGGTCCCAGGTATACAATGAACCTGAAGTGAAGCATCGGAATCTAAAACTGGACACACAGTGGAGGTTCAAATCACAGAAAGTTAAAGTGTCAGTTCTCTACTACTTAAACGGCATTGTGCTTTTTGAATTTAATTCCGAAGCTATTTCTGTGCTTCTTCGTCAATAAGAAGTTCCAAGGTATACAGTAAACCTGAAGTGAAGCATCCAAATCCAAAACTGGGCTCACAACAGAGGTACAAATCATAGAAAGTTAGAGAGTCGGTCCTCTAGTACTGAAGTCGGCATTGTGGCTTTTGAATTTTATTCCGATGCAATTTCTGTGCTTTATCGTCAAAAAGAAGGCACAACGGATAAGGTAAATCTGATGTGAAAAATCTTAATCTATGACTGGACTCACAGGAGAGGTTCAAACCATAGAAAGTGAGAGTGTCAGTCCTCTTGTACTTAAGTCGGCATTGTGACTTTTGTATTAAATTCGGATGCAATTTCTGTGTTTTATCGTCAATAAGAAGGTCCAAGGTATACAGGAAACCTGAAGTGAAGCATTGGAATCTGAAACTGGACTCACAGGAGTGCTTCAAATCATAGAAAGTGAGAGTGTCAGTCCTCTTGTACTTAAGTCGGCATTGTGCCTTTTGTATTAAAATCGGATGCAATTTCTGTGTTTCATCGTCATTAAGAAGGTCCAAGGTATACAGGACACCGGAAGTGAAGCATCGGAATCTAAAACTGGACTCACAGGAGAGGTTCAAATCATAGAAATTGAGTGTGTCACTCCTCTTGTACTTAATTCGGCATTGTGCTTTTGTATTAAATTCGGATGCAATTTCTGTGTTTCATCGTCAATAAGAAGGTCCAAGGGATACAGTAATCCTGAAGTGAAGCATCGAAATCTAAAACTGGACTCACAGGAGAGGTTCAAATCATAGAAAGTTAGAGTGTCAGTCTTCTAGTACTTAAGTCGGCATTGTGCCTTTTGTATTAAATTCGGATGCAATTTCTGTGTTTCATCATCAATAAGAAGGTACAAGGGATACAGTAAACCTGAAGTGAAGCATCGGAATCTAAAACTGGACTCACAGGAGAGGTTCAAATCATAGAGAGTTAGAGTGTCAGTCCTCTTGTACTGAAGTCGGCATTGGCCTTTTGAATTTAATTCCGATGCAATATCTGTGTTTCATCGTCAATAAGAAGGTCCAAGGTATACAGTACACTTGAAGTGAAGCATCGGAATCCAAAACTGGACTTACAGGAGAGATTGAAATCATAGAAAGTTAGAGTGTCAGTCCTCTTGTACTTAAGTCGGCATTGTGCCTTTTGTATTAAATTCCGATGCAATTTCTGTGTTTCATCGTCAATAAGAAGGTTCAAGGGATACAGTAAACCTGAAGTGAAGCATCGGAATCTAAACCTGGACCCACAGGAGAGGTTCAAATCTTAGAAAGTGAGAGTGTCAGTCCTCTTGTACTTATGTCGGCATTGTGCCTTTTGAATTTAATTCGGATGCAATTACTGTGTTTCATCGTCAATAAGAAGGTCCAAGGGATACTGTAAACCTGAAGTGAAGCAACGGAATGTAAAACTGGACTCACAGGAGAGGTTCAAATCATAGAAAGTGGGAGTGTCAGTCCCCTTGTACTTAAGTCGGCATTGTGACTTTTGTATTAAATTCGGATGCAATTTCTGTGTTTCATCGATAACAAGAGGGTACAAGGGATACAGTAAACCTGAAGTGAAGCATCGGATTCTAAAACTGGACTCACGGGAGAGGTTCAAATCAAAGAAAGTGAGAGTGTCAGTCCTCTTTTACTTAAGTCGGCATTGTGCCTTTTGAATTTAATTCCGATGCAATTTCTGTGCTTCATCGTCAATAAGAAGGTCCAAGGAATACAGTAACCCTGAAGTGAAGCATCCGAATCTAAAACTGGGCTCACAAAAGAGGTACAAATCATAGAAAGTTAGAGAGTCAGATCTCTAGTACTTAAGTCGTCATTGTGCCTTTTGAATTTAATTCCGAAGCAATTTCTGTGTTTCATCGTCAACATGAACGTAGAAGGTATACACGAAACCTGAAGGCAAGCATCGGAATCTAAAACTGGACTCACAGGAGAGGTTCAAATCATAGAAAGTGAGAGTGTCAGTCCTCTTCGACTTAAGTCGACATTGTCCTTTTGTATTAAATTCGGATGCATTTTCTGTGGTTCATCGTCAATAAGAAAGTCCAAGGGATACAGTAAACCTGAAGTGAATCATCGGAATCTAAAACTGGACTCACAGAAGAGGTTCAAATCATAGAAAGTTAGAGAGTCAGTCCTCTTGTACTTAAGTCGGCATTGTGCCTTTTGAATTTAATTCCATTGCAATTTCTGTGTTTCATCGTCAATAAGAAGGTCCTAGGTATACAGGTAACCTGAAGTGAAGCATCGGAATCTAAAACTGAACTCACAGGAGAGGTTAAAATCATAGAAAGTGAGAGTATCAGTCCTCTTTTACTTAAGTCGGCATTGTGCCTTTTGAGTTTAATTCCGATGCAATTTCTGTGTTTCATCGTCAATAAGAAGGTCCCAGGTATACAATGAACCTGAAGTGAAGCATCGGAATCTAAAACTGGACACACAGTGGAGGTTCAAATCACAGAAAGTTAAAGTGTCAGTTCTCTACTACTTAAACGGCATTGTGCCTTTTGAATTTAATTCCGAAGCTATTTCTGTGCTTCTTCGTCAATAAGAAGATCCAAGGTATACAGTAAACCTGAAGTGAAGCATCCAAATCCAAAACTGGGCTCACAACAGAGGTACAAATCATAGAAAGTTAGAGAGTCGGTCCTCTAGTACTGAAGTCGGCATTGTGGCTTTTGAATTTAATTCCGATGCAATTTCTGTGTTTCATCGTCAATAAGAAGGTCCAAGGGATTTAGGAAACCTGAAGTGAAGCATTGGAATCTAAAACTGGACTCACAGGAGACGTTAAAATAATAGAAAGTGACAGTGTCAGTCCTCTTTTACTTAAGTCGGCACTGTGCCTTTTGAATTTTATTCCGATGCAATTTCTGTGCTTTATCGTCAAAAAGAAGGCACAACGGATAAGGTAAATCTGATGTGAAAAATCTTAATCTATGACTGGACTCACAGGAGAGGTTCAAACCATAGAAAGTGAGAGTGTCAGTCCTCTTGTACTTAAGTCGGCATTGTGACTTTTGTATTAAATTCGGATGCAATTTCTGTGTTTTATCGTCAATAAGAAGGTCCAAGGTATACAGGAAACCTGAAGTGAAGCATCGGAATCTGAAACTGGACTCACAGGAGTGCTTCAAATCATAGAAAGTGAGAGTGTCAGTCCTCTTGTACTTAAGTCGGCATTGTGCCTTTTGTATTAAAATCGGATGCAATTTCTGTGTTTCATCGTCATTAAGAAGGTCCAAGGTATACAGGACACCGGAAGTGAAGCATCGGAATCTAAAACTGGACTCACAGGAGAGGTTCAAATCATAGAAATTGAGTGTGTCACTCCTCTTGTACTTAAATCGGCATTGTGCTTTTGTATTAAATTCGGATGCAATTTCTGTGTTTCATCGTCAATAAGAAGGTCCAAGGGATACAGTATTCCTGAAGTGAAGCATCGAAATCTAAAACTGGACTCACAGGAGAGGTTCAAATCATAGAAAGTTAGAGTGTCAGTCTTCTAGTACTTAAGTCGGCATTGTGCCTTTTGTATTAAATTCGGATGCAATTTCTGTGTTTCATCATCAATAAGAAGGTACAAGGGATACAGTAAACCTGAAGTGAAGCATCGGAATCTAAAACTGGACTCACAGGAGAGGTTCAAATCATAGAGAGTTAGAGTGTCAGTCCTCTTGTACTGAAGTCGGCATTGGCCTTTTGAATTTAATTCCGATGCAATATCTGTGTTTCATCGTCAATAAGAAGGTCCAAGGTATACAGTACACTTGAAGTGAAGCATCGGAATCCAAAACTGGACTTACAGGAGAGATTGAAATCATAGAAAGTTAGAGTGTCAGTCCTCTTGTACTTAAGTCGGCATTGTGCCTTTTGTATTAAATTCCGATGCAATTTCTGTGTTTCATCGTCAATAAGAAGGTTCAAGGGATACAGTAAACCTGAAGTGAAGCAACGGAATCTAAACCTGGACCCACAGGAGAGGTTCAAATCTTAGAAAGTGAGAGTGTCAGTCCTCTTGTACTTATGTCGGCATTGTGCCTTTTGAATTTAATTCGGATGCAATTACTGTGTTTCATCGTCAATAAGAAGGTCCAAGGGATACTGTAAACCTGAAGTGAAGCAACGGAATGTAAAACTGGACTCACAGGAGAGGTTCAAATCATAGAAAGTGGGAGTGTCAGTCCCCTTGTACTTAAGTCGGCATTGTGACTTTTGTATTAAATTCGGATGCAATTTCTGTGTTTCATCGATAACAAGAGGGTACAAGGGATACAGTAAACCTGAAGTGAAGCATCGGAATCTAAAACTGGACTCACAGGAGAGGTTCAAAACATTGATTGGTAGAGTGTCAGTCCCCTTGTACTTAAGTCGGCACTGTGCCTTTTGAATTTAATTCCGATGCAATTTCTGTGCTTCACCGTCAAAAAGAAGGTCCAACGGATACAGTAAATCTGATGTGAAAAATGTGAATCTATGACTGGACTCACAGGAGAGGTTCAAACCATAGACAGTGAGAGTGTCAGTCCTCTTGTACTTAAGTCGGCATTGTGACTTTTGTATTAAATTCGGATGCAATTTCTGTGTTTTATCGTCAATAAGAAGGTCCAAGGTATACAGGAAACCTGAAGTGAAGCATCGGAATCTGAAACTGGACTCCCAGGAGTGCTTCAAATCATAGAAAGTGAGAGTGTCAGTCCTCTTGTACTTAAGTCGGCATTGTGCCTTTTGTATTAAAATCGGATGCAATTTCTGTGTTTCATCGTCATTAAGAAGGTCCAAGGTATACAGGAAACCGGAAGTGAAGCATCGGAATCTAAAACTGGACTCACAAAAGAGGTTCAAATCATAGAAATTGAGAGTGTCACTCCTCTCGTACTTAATTCGGCATTGTGCCTTTTGTATTAAATTCGGATGCAATTTCTGTGTTTCATCGTCAATAAGAAGGTCCAAGGGATACAGTAATCCTGAAGTGAAGCATCGGAATCTAAAACTGGACTCACAGGAGAGGTTCAAATCATAGAAAGTTAGAGTGTCAGTCCTCTTGTACTGAAGACGGCATTGTGCCTTTTGAATTTAATTCCGATGCAATTTCTGTGTTTCATCGTCAATAAGAAGGTGTCAAGGTATACAGTAAACTTGAAGTGAAGCATCGGAATCCAAAACTGGACTTACAGGAGAGATTGAAATCATAGAAAGTTAGAGTGTCAGTCCTCTTGTACTTAAGTCGGCATTGTGCCTTTTGTATGAAATTCCGATGCAATTTCTGTGTTTCATCGTCAGTAAGAAGGTTCAAGGGATACAGTAAACCTGAAGTGAAGCGTCGGAATCTAAACCTGGACCCACAGGAGAGGTTCAAATCTTAGAAAGTGAGAGTGTCAGTCCTCTTGTACTTAAGTCGGCATTGTGCCTTTTGGATTAAATTCGGATGCAATTTCTGTGTTTCATCGTCAATAAGAAGGTCCAAGGGATACAGTAAACCTGAAGTGAAGCATCGGAATCTAAAACTGGACTCACAGGAGAGGTTCAAATCATAGAAAGTTAGAGTGTCAGTCCTCTTGAACTTAGGTCGGCATTGTGCCTTTTGTATTAAACTCGGATGCAATTTCTGTGTTTCATCGTCAATAAGAAGGTCCAAGGTATACAGGAAACCTGAAGTAAAGCATCGGAATCTGAAACTGGACTCACAGGAGAGGTTCAAATCATAGAAAGTGAGAGTGTCAGTCCTCTTCTACTTAAGTCGGCATTGCGCCTTTTGTATTAAATTCGGATGCAATTTCTGTGTTTCATCGTCAATAAGAAGGTCCAAGGGATACAGCAAACCTGAAGTGAAGCATCGGAATCTAAAACTGGACTCAAAGGAGAGGTTCAAATCATAGAAAGTTAGAGTGTCAGTCCTCCTGTACTGAAGTCGGCATTGTGCCTTTTGTATTCAATTCGGATGCAATTTCTGTGTTTCTTCGTCAATAAGAAGGTCCAAGGGATACAGTAAACCAGAAGTGAAGCGTCGGAATCAAAAACTGGACTCACAGGAGAGGTTCAATCATAGAAAGTTAGACTGTCAGTCCTTATGTACTTAAGTCGGCATTGTGCTTTTTGAACTTTTATTCCGATGCAATTACTGTGTTTCATTGTCAATTAGAAGTTCCAAGGTATACAGTAAACCTGTAGTGAAGCATCGGAATCTAAAACTGGACTCACAGGAGAGTTCCAAATCATAGGAAGTTAGAGTGTCACTCCTCTTGTACTTAAGTAGGCATTGTGCCTTTTTATTAAATTCGGACGCAATTTCTGTGTTTCATCGTCAATAAGAAGGTTCAAGGGATACAGTAAACCTGAAGTGAAGCATCGGAATCTAAATCTGGACCCACAGGAGAGGTTCAAATCATAGAAAGTGAGAGTGTCAGTCCTCTTGTACTTAAGTCGGCATTGTGCCCTTTGTATTAATTTAGAATGCAATATCTGTGATTCATCGTCAATAAGAAGGTCCAAGGGATACAGTAAACCTGAAGTGAAGCATCGGAATCCAAAACTGGACTCACAGGAGAGGTTCAAATCATAGAAAGTTAGGGTGTCAGTCCTCTTGTACATAAGTCGTCATTGTGCCGTTTGTATTAAATTCGGATGCAACTTCTGAGTTTCATCATCAATAAGAAGGTCCAAGGGATACAGTAAACCTGAGGTGAAGCATCGGAATCTAAAACTGGGCTAACAGGAGAGGTTCAAATCATAGAAAGTTAGAGTGTCAGTCCTCTTGTACTTAAGTCGGCATTGTGCCTTTTGTATCAAATTCGAATGCAATTTCTGTGTTTCATCGTCAATAAGAAGGTTCACGGGATACAGTTAACTGAGGTGAAGCATCGGAATCTAAACCTGGACCCACAGGAGAAGTTCTAATCATAGAAAGTGAGAGTGTCAGTCCTCTTGTACTTAAGTCCGCATTGTGCCTTTTGTATTAAATTCGGATGCAATTTCTGTGTTTCGTCGTCAATAAGAAGGTCCAAGGGATACAGTAAACCTGAAGTGAAGCATCGGAATCTAAAACTGGGCTAACAGGAGAGGTTCAAATCATAGAAATTCAGAGTGTCAGTCCTCTTGTACTTAAGTCGGCATTGTGCCTTTTGAATTTAATTCGGATGCAATTTCTGTGTCTCATCGTCAATAAGAAGGTCCAAGGTATACAGGAAACCTGAAGTGAAGCATCGGAATCTAAAACTGGACTCACAGGAGAGGTTCAAATCATAATAAGTGAGAGTGTCAGTCCTCTTGTACTTAAGTCGGCATTGTGCCTTTTGTATTATATTCGGATGCAGTTTCTTTGTTTCATTGTCAATAAAAAGGTCCAAGGTATACAGGAAACCGGAAGTGAAGCATCGGAATCTAAAACTGGACTCACAGGAGAGGTTCAAATCATGGAAAGTGAGAGTGTCTGTCCTGTTGTACTTAAGTCGGCATTGTGCCTTTTGTACTAAATTCGGATGCAATTTCTGTGTTTCATCGTCAATATGAAGGTCCAAGGGATACAGTAAACCTGAAGTGAGGCATCGGAATCTAAAACTGGACTCACAGGAGAGGTTCAAATCATAGAAAGATAGAGTGTCAGTCTTCTTGTACTTAAGTCGGCATTGTGCCCTTTGCATTAAATTCGCATGCAATTTCTGTGTTTCATCATCAATAAGAAGGTACAAGGGATACAGTAAACCTGAAGTGAAGCGTCGGAATCTAAAACTGGACTCACCGGAGAGGTTCAAACCATAGAATGTTAGAGTGTCAGTCCTCTTGTACTTTAGTCGGCCTTGTGCCTTTTGAATTTAATTGCGATGCAATTTCTGTGTTTCATCGTCAATAAGATGGTCCAAGGGGTACAGTAAACCTGAAGTGAAGCATCGGATTCTAAAACTGGACTCAAAGGAGAGGTTCAAATCATAGAAAGTTAGAGTGTCAGTCCTCCTGTACTGAAGTCGGCATTGTGCCTTTTGTATTCAATTCGGATGAAATTTCTGTGTTTCCTCGTCAATAAGAAGGTCCAAGGGATACTGTAAACCAGACGTGAAGCGTCGGAATCAAAAACTGGACTCAAACGAGAGGTTCAAATCATAGGAAGTTAGAGTGACAGTCCTCTTGTACTTAAGTCGGCATTGTGACTTTTGTATTAAATTCGGATGCAATTTCTGTGTTTCCTCGTCAATAAGAAGGTCCAAGGGATACAGTAAACCGGAAGTGAAGCGTCGGAATCAAAAACTGGACTCACAGCAGAGGTTCAAATCATAGTAAGTTAGAGTGTCAGTCCTAATGTACTTAAGTCGGCATTGTGCTTTTTGAACTTTTATTCCGATGCAATTACTGCGTTTCTTTGTCAATTAGAAGTTCCAAGGTATACAGTTAACCTGTAGTGAAGCATCGGAATCTAAAACTGGACTCACAGGAGAGTTTCAAATCATAGGAAGTTAGAGTGTCAGTCCTCTTGTACTTAAGTCGGCATTGTGCCTTTTGTATTAAATTCGGATGCAATTTCTGTGTTTCATCGTCAATAAGAAGGTTCAAGGGATACAGTAAACTTGAAGTGAAGCATCGGAATCTAAACCTGGACCCACAGGAGAGGTTCAAATCATAGAAAGTGAGAGTGTCAGTCCTCTTGTACTTAAGTCGGCATTGTGCCCTTTGTATTAATTTCGAATGCAATATCTGTGATTCATCGTCAATAAGAAGGTCCAAGGCATACAGTAAACCTGAAGTGAAACATCGGCATCCAAAACTGGACTCACAGGAGAGGTTCAAATCATTGAAAGTTTGGGTGTAAGTCCTCTTGTACTTAAGTCGTCATTGTGCCGTTTGTAATAAATTCGGATGCAACTTCTGAGTTTCATCAACAATAGGGAGGTCCAAGGGATACAGTAAACCTGAAGTGAAGCATCGGAATCTAAACCTGGGCTAACAGGAGAGGTTCAAATCATAGAAAGTTAGAGTGTCAGTCCTCTTGTACTTAAGTCGGCATTGTGCCTTTTGTATTAAATTCGAATGCAATTTCTGTGTTTCATCGTCAATAAGAAGGTTCAAGGGATACAGTTAACTGAGGTGAAGCTTCGGAATCTAAACCTGGACCCACAGGAGAAGTTCTAATCATAGAAAGTGAGAGTGTCAGTCCTCTTGTACTTAAGTCCGCATTGTGCCTTTTGTATTAAATTCGGATGCAATTTCTGTGTTTCATCGTCAATAAGAAGGTCCAAGGGATACAGTAAACCAGATGTGAAGCATCGGAATCTAAAACTGGACTCACAGGAGAGGTTCAAATCATAGAAAGTTAGGGTGTCAGTCCTCTTGTACTTAAGTCGTCATTGTGCCGTTTGTATTAAATTCGGATGTAATTCCTGTGTTTCATCATCGATAAGAAGGTCCAAGGGATACAGTTAACCTGAAGTGAAGCATCGGAATCTAAAACTGGGCTAACAGGAGAGGTTCAAATCATAGAAATTTAGAGTGTCAGTCCTCTTGTACTTAAGTCGGCATTGTGCCTTTTGAATTTAATTCGGATGCAATTTCTGTGGCTCATCGTCAATAAGAAGGTCCAAGGTATACAGGAAACCTGAAGTGAAGCATCGGAATCTAAAACTGGACTCACAGGAGAGATTCAAATCATAGAAAGTGAGAGTGTCAGTCCTCTTGTACTTAAGTCGGCATTGTGCCTTTTGTATTATATTCGGATGCAGTTTCTTTGTTTCAGTGTCAATAAAAAGGTCCAAGGTATACAGGAAACCGGAAGTGAAGCATCGGAATCTAAAACTGGACTCACAGGAGATGTTCAAATCATAGAAAGATAGAGAGTCAGTCTTCGTGTACTTAAGTCGGCATTGTGCCCTTTGTATTAAATTTGCATGCAATTTCTGTGTTTCTTCATCAATAAGAAGGTACAAGGGATACAGTAAACTTGAAGTGAAGCATCGGAATCTAAAACTGGACTCACCGGAGAGGTTCAAATCATAGAAAGTTAGAGTGTCAGTCCTCTTGTACTTTAGTCGGCCTTGTGCCTTTTGAATTTAATTGCGATGCAATTTCTGTGTTTCATCGTCAATAAGATGGTCCAAGGGATACAGTAAACCTGAAGTGAAGCATCGGAATCTAAAACTGGACTCACAGGAGAGGTTCAAATCATAGAAAATTAGAGTGTCCGTCCTCTTGTAGTTAAGTCGGCATTGTGCCTTTTTAAGTTAATTCCGATGCAATTTCTGTGTTTCATTGTCAATAAGAAGGTCCAAGGGATACAGTAAACCTGAAGTGAAGCATCGGAATCTAAAACTAGACTCACAGGAGAGGTTCAAATCATAGGAAGTTAGTGTGACAGTCCTATTGTACTTAAGTCGGCATTGTGACTTTTGTATTAAATTCGGATTCAATTTCTGTGTTTCCTCGTCAATAAGAAGGTCCAAGGGATACAGTAAACCGTAAGTGAAGCGTCGGAATCAAAAGCTGGACTCACAGGAGAGGTTCAAATCATAGAAAGTTAGAGTGTCAGTCCTTATGTACTTAAGTCGGCATTGTGCTTTTTGAACTTTTATTCCGATGCAATTACTGTGTTTCATTGTCAAATAGAAGTTCCAAGGTATACAGTAAACCTGTAGTGAAGCATCGGAATCCAAAAACTGGACTCACAGGAGAGTTTCAAATCATAGGAAGTTAGAGTGTCAGTCCTCTTGTACTTAAGTCGGCATTGTGCCTTTTGTATTAAATTCGGATGCAATTTCTGTGTTTCATCGTCAATAAGAAGGTTCAAGGGATACAGCAAACCTGAAGTGAAGCATCGGAATCCAAACCTTGACCCACAGGAGAGGTTCAAATCATAGAAAGTGAGAGTGTCAGTCCTCTTGTACTTAAGTCGGCAGTGTGCCCTTTGTATTAATTTCGAATGCAATATCTGTGATTCATCGTCAATAAGAAGGTCCAAGGGATACAGTAAACCTGAAGTGAAGCATCGGAATCCAAAACTGGACTCACAGGAGAGGTTCAAATCATAGAAAGTTAGGGTGTCAGTCCTCTTGTACTTAAGTCGTCATTGTGCCGTTTGTATTATATTCGGATGCAATTTCTGAGTTTCATCATCAATAAGAAGGTCCAAGGGATACAGTAAACCTGAAGTGAAGCATCGGAATCTAAAACTGGGCTAACAGGAGAGGTTCAAATCATAGAAAGTTAGAGTGTCAGTCCTCTTGTACTTAAGTCGGCATTGTGCCATTTGTATTAAATTCGAATGCAATTTCTGTGTTTCATCGTCAATAAGAAGGTTCAAGGATACAGTTAACTGAGGTGAAGCATCGGAATCTAAACCTGGACCCACAGGAGAAGTTCTAATCATAGAGAGTGTCAGTCCTCTTGTACTTAAGTCCGCTTTGTGCCTTTTGTATTAAATTCGGATGCAATTTCTGTGTTTCATCGTCAATAAGAAGGTCCAAGGGATACAGTAAACCTGAAGTGAAGCATCGGAATCTAAAACTGGACTCACAGGAGAGGTTCAAATCATAGAAAGTTAGAGTGTCAGTCCTCTTGTACTTAAGTCGGCATTGTTGCCTTTGTATTAAATTCGCATGCAATTTCAGTGTTTCATCATCAATTAGAAGGTACAAGGGATACAGTAAACTTGAAGTGAAGCGTCGGAATCTAAAACTGGACTCACAGGAGAGGTTCAAATCATAGAAAGTTAGAGTGTCAGTCCTCTTGTACTTTTTGTCGGCCTTGTGCCTTTTGAATTTAATTCCGATGCTATTTCTGTGTTTCATCGTCAATAAGACGGTCCAAGGTATACAGGAAACCGGAAGTGAAGCATCTGAATCTAAAACTGGACTCACCGGAGAGGTTCAAATCATAGAAAGTTAGAGTGTCAGTCCTCCTGTACTTTAGTCGGCCTTGTTCCTTTCGAATTTAATTCCGATGCAATTTCTGTGTTTCATCGTCAAAAGATGCTCCAAGGGATACAGTAAACCTGAAGTGAAACTTCGGAATCTAAAACTGGACTCACAGGAGAGGTTCAAATCGTAGAAAGTTAGAGTGTCAGTCCTCTTCAACTTAAGTCGGCATTGTGCCTTTTCAATTTCATTCCGATGCAATTTATGTGCTTCATCGTCAATAAGAAGGTCCATGGTATACAGTAAACCTGAATTGTAGCATCGGAATCTAAAACTGGACTCAAAGGAGAGGTTCAAATAATAGAAATTTAGAAAGTCAGTCCTCTTGAACTGAAGTCGGAATTGTGTTTTTTGAATTTAATTCCGATGCTATTTCTGTGTTTCATCGTCAATACGAAGGTCCAAGGTATACAGTAAACTTGAAGTGAAGCTTCGGTATCTAAAACTGGACTCACAGGAGAGATTCAAATCATAGAAAGTTAGAGTGTCAGTCCTTTTGTACTTAAGATGTCATTGTGTCTTTTGTATTAAATTCGGATGAAATTTCTGTGTTTCATCGTCAATAAGAAGGTCCAAGGGATACAGTGAACCTGAAGTGAAGCATCGGAATCTAAAACTAAACTCACAGGAGATATTCAAATCCTAGAAAGTTAGAGTGTCAGTCCTCTTCTACTTAAGTCGGCATTGTGCCTATTGAATTGAATTCCGATGCAATTTCTGTGTTTCATCGTCAATAAGCCGGTCCAAGGTATACAGGAAACCGGAAGTGAAGCATCTGAATCTAAAACTGGACTCACAGGAGCGGTTCATATCATAGACAGTTAGAGTGTCAGTCCTCTTGTACTTAAGTCGGCATTGTGCCTTTTGTATTAAGATCGGATGCAATTTCTGTGTTTCATCGTCAGTATGAAGGTCCAAGGGATACAGTAAACCTGAAGTGAATTATCGGAATCTAAAACTGGACTCACAGGAGAGTTTCGAATCATAGAAAGTTAGAGTGTCAGTCTTCTTGTACTTAAGTCGGCATTGTGCCCTTTGTATTAAATTCGGATGTAATTTCTGTGTTTCATCATCAATAAGAAGGTACAAGGGATACAGTAAACCTGAACTGAAGCATCGGAATCTAAAACTGGACTCACCGGAGAGGTTCAAATCATAGGAAGTTAGAGTGTCAGTCCTCCTGTACTTTAGTCGACCTTGTTCCTTTCGAATTTAATTCCGATGCAATTTCTGTGTTTCATCGTCAATAAGATGGTCCAAGGGATACAGTAAACCTGAAGTGAAGCTTCGGAATCTAAAACTGGACTCACAGGACAGGTTCAAATCATAGAAAGTTAGAGTGTCAGTCCTCTTGTACTTAGGTCGGCATTGTGCCTTTTGTATTAAACTCGGATGCAATTTCTGTGTTTCATCGTCAATACGAGGGTCCAAGGGATACAATAAACCTGAAGTGAAGCATCGGAATCTAAAACTGGACTCACAGGAGAGGTTCAAATCGTAGAAAGTTAGAGTGTCAGTCCTCTTGTACTTAAGTCGGCATTGTGACTTTTGAATTTAATTCCGATGCAATTTCTGAGCTTCATCGTCTAAAAGAAGGTCCAACGGATACAGTAAACCTGAAGTAAAAAATCGGAATCTAAAACTGGACTCCCAGGAGAGGTTCAAAGCATAGAAAGTTAGAGTGTCAGTCCTCTTGTACTTAAGTCAGCATTGTGATTTTTGAATTTAATTCCGATGCAATTTCTGTGTTTCATCGTCAATAAGAAGGTCCAAGGGATACAGTAAACCTGAAGTGAAGCATCGGAATCTAAAACAGGACTCACAGGAGAGGTTCAAATCATAGAAAGTGAGAGTGTCAGTCCTCTTGTACTTAAGTCGGCATTGTGACTTTTGTATTAAATTCGGATGCAATTTCTGTGTTTTCTCGTCAATAAGAAGGTCCAAGGGTTACAGTAAACCAGAAGTGAAGCATCGGAATCTAAAACTGGACTCACAGGAGAGGTTCAAATCATAGAAAGTTAGAGTGTCAGTCTTCTTGTACTTAAGTCGGAATTGTGCCTTTTGAATTTTTATTCCGATGCAATTACTGTGTTTCATCGTCAATAAGAAGTTCCAAGGTATACAGTAAACCAGTAGTGAAGCATCGGAATCTAAAACTGGACTCACAGGAGAGTTTCAAATCATAGATAGTTAGAGTGTCAGTCCTCTTGTACTTAAGTCGGCATTGTGCCTTTTGAATTTAATTCGGATGCAATTTCTGTGTTTCATTGTCAATAAAAAGGCCATAGGTATACAGGAAACCTGAATCGAAGCATCAGAATCTAAAACTGGACTCACAGGAGAGGTTCAAATCATATAAAGCGAGAGTGTCAGTCCTCCTGTACTTAAGTCGGCATTGTGCCTTTTGTATTAAATTCGGCTGCAATTTCTGTGTTTCATGGACAATAAGAAGATACAAGGGATACAGTAAACCTGAAGTGAAGCATCGGAATGTAAAACTGGACTCACAGGAGAGGTTGAATTCATAGAAAGTGAGAGTGTCAGTCCTCTTGTACTTAAGTCGTCATTGCGCATTTTGTATTAAATTCGGATGCAAGTTCTGTCTTTCATCATCAATAAGAAGGTCCAAGGGATACAGTAAAGCTGAAGTGAAGCATCGGAATCTAAAACTGGGCTCACTGGAGAGGTTCAAATCATAGAAAGTGAGAGTGTCAGTCCACTTGTACTTAAGTCGGCATTGTGCCTTTTGTATTAAGTTCGGATGCAATCTCTGTGTTTCGTCGCCAATAAGAAGGTCCAAGGTATACAGGAAACCTGAAGTGAAGCATCGGAATCTAACACTGGACTCACAGGAGAGGTTCAAATCATAGAAAGTGAGAGTGTCAGTCCTCTTGTACTGATGTCGGCATTGTGCCTTTTGAATTAAATTCGGATGCAATTTCTCTGTTTCATCGTCAATTAGAAAATCCAAGGTATACAGGAAACCGGGGTGAGGCATCGGAATCTAAAACTGGACTCACAGGAGAGGTTCAAATCATAGAAAGTGGGAGTGTCAGTCCTCTTGTACTTAAGTCGGCATTGTGCCTTTTGTATTAAATTCGGATGCAATCTCTCTGTTTCGTCGTCAATAAGAAGGTCCAAGGTATACAGGAAACCTGAAGTGAAGCATCGGAATCTAACACTGGACTCACAGGAGAGGTTCAAATCATAGAAAGTGAGAGTGTCAGTCCTCTTGTACTGATGTCGGCATTGTGCCTTTTGAATTAAATTCGGATGCAATTTCTCTGTTTCATCGTCAATTAGAAATTCCAAGGTATACAGGAAACCGTGGTGAGGCATCGGAATCTAAAACTGGACTCACAGGAGAGGTTCAAATCATAGAAAGTGAGAGTGTCAGTCCTCTTGTAATTAAGTCGGCATTGTGCCTTTTGTATTAAATTGGGATGCAATTTATGTGTTTCACCGTCAATAAGAAAGTCCAAGGGATACAGTACACCTAAAGTGAAGCATCGGAATCTAAAACTGGACTCACAGGACAGGTTCGAATTATAGAAAGTAAGAGTGTCAGTCCTCTTGTACTTAAGTCGGCATTGTGCCTTTTGTATTGAATTCGGATGTAATTTCTGTATTTCATCGTCAATAAGAAGGTCCAAGGCATACAGTAATCCCGAAGTGAAGCATCGGAATCTAAAACTGGACTCACAGGGGAGGTTCAAACCATAGAAAGTTAGAGTATCACTCCAGTTGAACTTAAGTCGGCATTGTGCCTTTTGAATTTAATTCCGAGGCAAATTCTATGTTTCATCGTCAATAAGAAGGTCCAAGGTATACAGTAAACTTGAAGTGAAGCATCGGAATCTAAAAGTGGACTCACAGGAGAGATTCAAATCATAGAAACTTAGAGTGTCAGTCCTTTTGTACTTAAGTCGTCATTGTGCCTTTTGTAATAAATTCGAATGCAATTTCTGTGTTTCATCGTCAATAAGAAGGTCCAAGGGAAACATTAAACCTGAAGTGAAGCATCGCAATCTAAAACTGGACTCACAGGAGAGGTTCAAATCATAGAAAGTTAGAGTGTCAGTCCTCTGCTACTTAAGTCGGCATTGTGCCTTTTGAATTTAATTCCGAAACAATTTCTGTGCTTCATCGTCAATAAGAAGGTCCAAGGTATGCAGTGAACCTAAAGTGAAGCATCCGAATCTAAAACTGGACTCACAAGGGAGGTTCAAATCATAGAAAGTTAGAATGTCAGTCCTCTTGTACTTAAGTCGGCATTGTGACATTTGTATTAAATTCGGATGCAATTTCTGTGTTTCCTCGTCAATAAGGAGGTCCAAGGGATACAGTAAACCTGAAGTGAAGCATCGGAATCTAAAACTGGACTCACCGGAGAGGTTCAAATCAAAGAAAGTTAGAGTGTCAGTCCTCCTGGACTTAAGTCGGCCTTGTTCCTTTCGAATTTAATTCCGATGCAATTTCTGTGTTTCATCGTCAATGAGATGGTCCAAGGGACACAGTAAACCTGAAGTGAAGCTTCGGAATCTAAAATTGGACTCACAGGAGAGGTTCAAATCATAGAAAGTTAGAGTGTCAGTCCTCTTGTACTTAAGTCGGCATTGTGCCTTTTTAAGTTAATTCCGATGCAATTTCTGTGTTTCATTGTCAATAAGAAGGTCCAAGTGATACAGTGAACCTGAAGTGATGCATCGGAATCCAAAACTTGACTCACAGGAGAGGTTCAAATCATAGAAAGTTAGAGTGTCAGTCCTCCTGTACTTAAGTTGGCATTGTGCCTTTTGTATTTAATTCCGATGCAATTTCTGTGTTTCATCGTCAATAAAAATGTCCAAGGGATATAGTAAACCTGAAGTGAAGCATCGGAATCTAAAACTGGACTCACAGGAGAGGTTCAAATCATAGAAAGTTAGAGTGTCAGTCCTCCTGTACTTAAGTTGGCATTGTGCCTTTTGTATTTAATTCCGATGCAATTTCTGTGTTTCATCGTCAATAAAAATGTCCAAGGGATATAGTAAACCTGAAGTGAAGCATCGGAATCTAAAACTGGACTCACAGGAGAGGTTCAAATCATATAAAGCGAGAGTGTCAGTCCTCTTGTACTTAAGTCGGCATTGTGCCTTTTGTATTAAATTCGGATGCAATTTCTGTGTTTCATCATCAATAAGAAGGTACAAGGGATACAGTAAACCGGAAGTGAAGCGTCGGAATTTAAAACTGGACTCACCGGAGAGGTTCAAATCACAGAAAGTTAGAGTGTCAGTCCTCCTGTACTTTAGTCGGCCTTGTTCCTTTTGAATTTAATTCCGATGCAATTTCTGTGTTTCATCGTCAATAAGATGGTCCAAGGGATACAGTAAACCTGAAGTGAAGCATCGGATTCTAAAACTGGACTTACAGGAGAGGTTCAAATCATAGAAAGTTAGAGTGTCAGTCCTCTTGTACTTAAGTCGGCATTGTGCATTTTGTATTAAATTCGGACGCAATTTCTGTGTTTCATCGTCAATAAGAAGGTCCAAGGGATACAGTAAGCCTGAAGTGAATCATCGGATTCTAAAACTGGACTCACAGGACAGGTTCAAATCATAGAAAATTAGAGCGTCAGTCATCTTGTACTTATGTCGGCATTGTGCCTTTTCAATTTCATTCCGATGCAATTTCTGTGCTTCGTCGTCAATAAGGAGGTCCATGATATACAGTAAACCTGAAGTGTAGCATCGGAATCTGAAACTGGACTCAAAGGAGAGGTTCAAATCATAGAAAGTTAGAGTATTAGTCCTCTTGTACTGAAGTCAGCATTGTGATTTTTGAATTTAATTCCGATGCAATTTCTGTGTTTCATCGTCAATAAGAAGGTCCAAGGTATACAGTAATCTTGAAGTGAAGCATCGGAATCCGAAACTGGACTCACAGGAGCGATTCAAATCATAGAAAGTTAGAGTGTCTGTCCTTTTGTACTTAAGTCGTCACTGTGCCTATTGTATTGAATTCGGATGCAATTTCTGTGTTTCATCGACAATAAGAAGGTCCAATGGATACTGTAAACCTGAAGTGAAGCATCGGAATCTAAAACTGGACTCCCAGTGGAGGTTCAAATCATACACAGTTAGAGTGTCAGTCCTCTGCTACATAAGTCGGTATTGTGCCTTTTGAATTTAATTTAGAAGCAATATCTGTGCTTCATCGTCAATAAGAAGGTCCAAGGTATACAGTAAACCTGAAGTCAAAAATCGGAATCTAAAACTGGACTCACAGGAGAGGTTCAAATCTTAGAAAGTTAGAGTGTCAGTCCTCATGTACTTAAGTCAGCATTGTGCCCTTTGAATATAATTCCGATGGAATTTCTGTGTTTCATCGTCAATACGAAGGTAAAAGGGATACAGTAAACCTGAAGTGAAGCTTCGGAATCTAAAACTGGACTCCCAGGAGAGGTTCAAAGCATAGAAAGTTAGAGTGTCAGTCTTCTTGTACTTAAGTCGGCATTGTGACATTTGAATTTAATTCCGATGCAATTTCTGTGTTTCATCGTCAATAAGAAGGTCCATGGGATACAGTAAACCTGAAGTGGAGAATCGGTATCTAAAACTGGACTCACAGGAGAGGTTCAAATCATAGAAAGTTAGAGTGTCAGTCCTCTTGTACTTAAGTCGGCATTGTGACATTTGAATTTAATTCCGATGCAATTTCTGTGTTTCATCGTCAATAAGAAGGTCCATGGGATACGGTAAACCTGAAGTGAAGAATCGGAATCTAGAACTGGACTCACAGGAGAGGTTCAAATCATAGTAAGTGAGATTGTCAGTCCTCTTGTACTTAAGACGGCATTGTGCCTTTTGTATTAAATTTGGATGCTATTTCTGTGTTTCATCGTCAATAAGAAGGTCCAAGGTATAAAGTAAACCTGAAGTGAAGCATCGGAATCTAAAACTGGACTCACAGGAGAGGTTCAAATCATAGAAAGTGAGAGTGTCAGTCCTCTTGTACTTAAGTCGGCATTGTGCCTTTTGTATTAAATTCGGATGCAATTTCTGTGTTTCATCGTCAATAAGAAGGTCCAAGGGATACAGTAAACCTGAAGTGAAGCATCGGAATCTAAAACAGGACTCACAGGAGAGGTTCAAATCATAGAAAGTAAGAGTGTCAGTCCTCTTGTACTTAAGTCGGCATTGTGCCTTTTGTATTAAATTCTTATGCAATGTCGGTGTTTCATCGTCAATAAGAAGGTCCAAGGGATACAGTAAACCAGAAGTGAAGCATCGGAATCTAAAACTGGACTCACAGGAGAGGTTCAAATCATAGAAAGTTAGAGTGTCAAACCTCTCGTACGTAAGTCGGAATTGTGCATTTAGAATTACTATTCCGATACAATTACTGTGTTTCATCGTCAACAAGAAGTTCCAAGGTATACAGTAAACCTGTAGTGAAGCATCGGAATCTAAAACTGGACTCACAGGAGAGTTTCAAATCATAGATCGTTAGAGTGTCAGTCCTCTTGTACTTAAGTCGGCATTGTGCCTTTTGAATTTAATACGGATGCAATTTCTGTGTTTCATTGTCAATAAGAAGGTCCTAGGTATACAGAAAACCTGAAGTGAAGCATCAGAATCTAAAACTGGACTCACAGGAGAGGTTCAAATCATATATAGCGAGAGTGTCAGTCCTCTTGTACGTAAGTCGGCATTGTGCCTTTTGTATTAAATTCGGATGCAATTTCTGTGTTTCATCATCAATAAGAAGGTACAAGGGATACAGTAATCCTGAAGTGAACAATCGGAATCTAAAACTGGACTCACCGGAGAGGTTCAAATCATAGAAAGTTTGTGTCAGTCCTCTTGTACTTAAGTCGGCATTGTGCCTTTTCTTTTAAATTCAGATGCTATTTCTGTGTTCCATCGTCAATAAGATGGTCCAAGAAATACAGTAAACCTGAAGTGAGTTATCGGATTCTAAAACTGGACTCACAGGAGAGGTAGAATTCATAGAAAGTGAGTGTGTCAGTCCTCTTGTACTTAAGTCGTCCTAGTGCCGTTTGTATTAAATTCGGATGCAAGTTCTGTGTTTCATCATCAATAAGAAGGTCCAAGGGATACAGGAAACCTGAAGTGAAGCATCGGAATCTAAAACTGGACTCACAGGAGAGGTTGAATTCATAGAAAGTGAGAGTGTCAGTCCTCTTGTACTTAAGTCGTCATTGTGCATTTTGTATTAATTTCGGATGCACGTTCTGTGTTTCATCATCAATAAGAAGGTCCAAGGGATACAGTAAAGCTGAAGTGAAGCATCGGAATCAAAAACCGGGCTCACTGGAGAGGTTCAAATCATAGAAAGTTAGAGTGTCAGTCCTCTTGTACTTAAGTCGGCATTGTGCCTTTTGAATTTAATTCGGATGAAATTTCTGTGTTTCGTCGTCAATAAGAAGGTCCAAGGTACACAGGAAACCTGAAGGGAAGCATTGGAATCTAACACTGGACTCACAGGAGAGGTTCAAATCATAGAAAGTGAGAGTGTCAGTCCTCTTGTACTGATGTCGGCATTGTGCCTTTTGAATTAAATTCGGATGCAATTTCTGTGTTTCATCGTCAATTAGAATTTCCAAGGTATACAGGAAACCGGAAGTGAGGCATCGGAATCTAAAACTGGACTCACAGGAGAGGTTCAAATCATAGAAAGTGAGAGTGACAATCCTCTTGTACTTAAGTCGGCATTGTGCCTTTTGTATTAAATTCGGATGCAATCTCTGTGTTTCGTCGTCAATAAGAAGGTCCAAGGTATACAGGAAACCTGAAGTGAAGCATCGGAATCTAACACTGGACTCACAGGAGAGGTTCAAATCATAGAAAGTGAGAGTGTCAGTCCTCTTGTACTGATGTCGGCATTGTGCCTTTTCAATTAAATTCGGATGCAATTTCTGTGTTTCTACGTCAATTAGAATTTCCAAGGTATACAGGAAACCGGAAGTGAGGCATCCGAATCTAAAACTGGACTCACAGGAGAGGTTCAAATCATAGAAAGTGAGAGTGTCAGTCCTCTTGTACTTAAGTCGGCAATGTGCCTTTTGTATTAAATTCGGATGCAATTTATGTGTTTCACCGTCAATAAGAAAGTCCAAGGGATACAGTACACCTAAAGTGAAGCATCGGAATCTAAAACTGGACTCACAGGACAGGTTCGAATCATAGAAAGTAAGAGTGTCAGTCCTCTTGTACTTAAGTCGACATTGTGCCTTTGGAATTGAATTCGGATGCAATTTCTGTATTTCATCGTCAATAAGAAGGTCCAAGGCATACAGTTATCCCGAAGTGAAGCATCGGAATCTAAAACTGGACTCACAGGGGAGGTTCAAATCATAGAAAGTTAGAGTATCACTCCACTTGAACTTAAGTCGGCATTGTGCCTTTTGAATTTAATTCCGAGGCAAATTCTGTGGTTCATTGTCAATAAGAAGGTCCAAGGTATACAGTAAACTTGAAGTGAAGCATCGGAATCTAAAAGTGGACTCAAAGGAGAGATTCAAATCATAGAAAGTTAGAGTGTCAGTCCTTTTGTACTTAAGTCGTCATTGTGGCTTTTGTAATAAATTCGAATGCAATTTCTGTGGTTCATCGTCAATAAGAAGGTCCAAGGGAAACATTAAACCTGAAGTGAAGCATCGCAATCTAAAACTGGACTCACAGGAGAGGTTCAAATCATAGAAAGTTAGAGTGTCAGTCCTCTGCTACTTAAGTCGGCACTGTGCCTTTTGAATTTAATTCCGAAACAATTTCTGTGCTTCATCGTCAATAAGAAGGTCCAAGGTATACAGTGAACCTAAAGTGAAGCATCCGAATCTAAAACTGGACTCACAAGAGAGGTTCAAATCATAGAAAGTTAGAATGTCAGTACTCTTGTACTTAAGTCGGCATTGTGACATTTGTATTAAATTCGGATGCAATTTCTGTGTTTCATCATCAATAAGAAGGTCCAAGGGATACAGTAAACCTGAAGTGAAGTATCGGAATCTAAAACTGGGCTAACAGGAGAGGTTCAAATCATAGAAAGTTAGAGTGTCAGTCCTCTTGAACTTAAGACGGCATTGTGCCTTTTGTACTAAATTCGGATGCAATTTCTGTATTTCATCGTCAATAAGAAGGTTCAAGGGATACAGTAAACCTGAAGTGTGGCATCGGAATCTAAACCTGGACCCACAGGAGAGGTTCAAATCATAGAAAGTGAGAGCGTCAGTCCTCTTGTACTTACGTCGGCATTGTGCGTCTTGTATTAAATTCGGATGCAGTTTCTGTGTTTCATCGTCAATAAGAAGGTCAAAGGTATACAGGAAACCGGAAGTGTAGCATCTGAATCTAAAACTGGACTCACGGGAGAGGTTCAAATCATAGAAAGTGAGAGTGTCAGTCCACTTGTACTTAAGTCGGCATTGTGCCTTTTGTATTAAATTCGGATGCAATTTCTGTGTTTCATCGTCAGTATGAAGGTCCAAGGGATACACTAAACCTGAAGTGAATCATCGGAATCTAAAACTGGACTCACAGGAGAGTTTCAAATCATAGAAAGTTAGAGTGTCAGTCTTCTTGTACTTAAGTCGGCATTGTGCCCTTTGTATTAAATTCGGATGTAATTTCTGTGTTTCATCATCAACAAGAAGGTACAAGGGATACAGTTAACCTGAACTGAAGCATCGGAATCTAAAACTGGACTCACCGGAGAGGTTCAAATCATAGAAAGTTAGAGTGTCAGTCCTCCTGTACATAAGTCGGCCTTGTTCCTTTCGAATTTAATTCCGATGCAATTTCTGTGTTTCATCGTCAATGAGATGGTCCAAGGGATACAGTAAACCTGATGTGAAGCTTCGGAATCTAAAACTGGACTCACAGGAGAGGTTCAAATCATAGAAAGTTAGAGTGTCAGTCCTCTTGTACTTAAGTCGGCATTGTGCCTTTTGTATTAAATTCGGATGCAATTTCTGTGTTTCATCGTCAATAAGAGGGTAGAAGGGATACAATAAACCTGAAGTGAAGCATCGGAATCTAAAACTGGACTCACAGGAGAGGTTCAAATCGTAGAAAGTTAGAGTGTCAGTCCTCTTGTACTTAAGTCGGCATTGTGACTTTTGAATTTAATTCCGATGCAATATCTGTGAATCATCGTCAATAAGAAGGTCCATGGGATACAGTAAACCTGAAGTGAAACATCGGAATCTAAAACTGGACTCACAGGAGAGGTTCAAATCATAGAAAGTTAGAGTGTCAGTCCTCTCGTAGTTAATTCGGCATTGTGCCTTTTTAAGTTAATTCCGATGTAATTTCTGTGGTTCATTGTCAATAAGAAGGTCCAAGTGATACAGTAAACCTGAAGTGAAGCATCGGAATCCAAAACTTGACTCACAGGAGAGGTTCAAATCATAGAATGTTAGAGTGTCAGTCCTCCTGTACTTAAGTGGGCATTGTGCCTTTTTATTTAATTCCGATGCAATTTCTGTGTTTCATCGTCAATAAAAATGTCCAAGGGATACAGTAAACCTGAAGTGAAGCATCGGAATCTAAAACTGGACTCACAGGAGAGGTTCAAATCATAGGAAGTTAGAGTGTCAGTCCTCTTGTACTTAAGTCGGCATTGTGACTTTTGTATTAAATTCGGATGCAATTTCTGTGTTTTCTCGTCAATAAGAAGGTCCAAGGGATACAGTAAACCAGAAGTGAAGCATCGGAATCTAAAACCGGACTCACAGGAGAGGTTCTAATCATAGGAAGTTAGAGTGTCAGTCCTCTTGTACTTAAGTCGGAATTGTGCATTTTGAGTTTTTATTCCGATGCAATTACTGTGTTTCATCGTCAATAAGAAGTTCCAAGGTATACAGTAAACCTGTAGTGAAGCATCGGAATCTAAAACTGGACTCACAGGAGAGGTTCAAGTCATATAAAGAGAGAGTGTCAGTCCTCTTGTACTTAAGTCGGCATTGTGCCTTTTGTATTAAATTCGGATACAATTTCTGTGTTTCATCATCAATAAGAAGGTACAAGGGATACAGTAAACCGGAAGTGAAGCATCGGAACTTAAAACTGGACTCACCGGAGAGGTTCAAATCATAGAAAGTTAGAGTGTCAGTCCTCCTGTACTTTAGTCGGCCTTGTTCCTTTTGAATTTAATTCCGATGCTATTTCTGTGTTTCATCGCCAATAAGATGGTCCAAGGGATACAGTAAACCTGAAGTGAAGCATCGGATTCTAAAACTGGACTTACAGGAGAGGTTCAAATCATAGAAAGTTAGAGTGTCAGTCCTCTTGTACTTAAGTCTTCATAGTGCCTTTTGAATTTAATTCCGATGCAATTTCAGTGTTTCATCGTCAAGAAGAAGGCCCAAGATATACAATAATCTTCAAGTGAAGCATCGGAATCCAAAACTGGACTCACAGGAGGGATTCAAATCATAGAAAGTTAGAGTGTCTGTCCTTTTGTACTTAAGTCGTCACTGTGCCTATTGTATTGAATTCGGATGCAATTTCTGTGTTTCATCGACAATAAGAAGGACCAATGGATACTGTAAACCTGAAGTGAAGCATCGGAATCTAAAACTGGACTCACAGTAGAGGTTAAAATCATACAAAGTTAGAGTGTCAGTCCTCTGCTACATAAGTCGGCATTGTGCCTTTTGAATTTAATTTAGAAGCAATATCTGTGCTTCATCGTCAATACGAAGGTCCAAGGTATACAGTAAACCTGAGTGAAGCATCGGAATCTAAAACTGGACTCACAGTAGAGGTTAAAATCATACAAAGTTAGAGTGTCAGTCCTCTGCTACAGAAGTCGGCATTGTGCCTTTTGAATTTAATTTAGAAGCAATATCTGTGCTTCATCGTCAATACGAAGGTCCAAGGGATACAGTAAACCTGAAGTGAAGCTTCAGAATCTAAAACTGGACTCCCAGGAGAGGTTCAAAGCATAGAAAATTAGAGTATCAGTCCTCTTGTACTTAAGTCGGCATTGTGCCTTTTCTATTAAATTCCGATGCAATTTCTGTGTTTCATCGTCATTAAGAAGGTCCAAGGGATACAGTAAACCTGAAGTGAAGCATCGGAATCTAAAACAGGACTCACAGGAGAGCTTCAAATCATAGAAAATAAGAGTGTCAGTCCTCTTGTACTTAAGTCGGCATTGTGCCTTTTGTATTAAATTCGGATGCAATGTCGGTGTTTCATCGTCAATAAGAAGGTCCAAGGGATACAGTAAACCAGAAGTGAAGCATCGGAATCTAAAACTGGACTCACAGGAGAGGTTCAAATCATAGAAAGTTAGAGTGTCAGTCCTCTCGTACTTAAGTCGGAATTGTGCTTTTAGAATTATTATTCCGATGCAATTACTGTGTTTCATCGTCAATAAGAAGTTCCAAGGTATACAGTAAACCTGTAGTGAAGCATCGGAATCTAAAACTGGACTCACAGGAGAGTTTCAAATCATAGATAGTTAGAGTGTCAGTCCTCTTGTACTTAAGTCGGCATTGTGCCTTTGGTATTAAATTCGGATGCAATTTCTGTGTTTCATCATCAATAAGAAGGTCCAAGGGATACAGTAAACCTGAAGTGAAGCATCGGAATCTAAAACTGGACTCACAGGAGAGGTTCAAATCATAGAAAGTTGGAGTGTCAGTCCTCTTGCACTTAAGTCGGCATTGTGCCTTTTGAATTTACTTCGGATGCAATTTCTGTGTTTCACTGTCAATAAGAAGGTCCTAGATACACAGGAAACCTGAAGTGAAGCATCGGAATCTAAAACTGGGCTTGCAAGAGAGGTTCAAATCATAGAAAGTGAGAGTGTCAGTCCTCTTGTACTTAAGTTGGCATTGTGACTTTTGTATTAAATTTGGATGCAATTTCTGTGTTCTCTCGTCAATAAGAAGGTCCAAGGGTTACAGTAAACCAGAAGTGAAGCATCGGAATCTAAAACTGGACTCACAGGGGAGGTTCAAATCATAGAAAGTTAGAGTATCACTCCACTTGTACTTAAGTCGGCATTGTGCCATTAGAATTTAATTCCGAAGCAAATTCTGTGCTTCATCGTCAATAAGAAGGTCCAAGGTATACAGTAAACTTGAAGTGAAGCATCGGAATCTAAAAGTGGACTCACAGGAGAGATTCAAATCACAGAAAGTTAGAGTGTCAGTCCTTTTGTACATAAGTCGTCATTGTGCCTTTTGTAATAAATTCGAATGCAATTTCTGTGTTTCATCGTCAATAAGAAGGTCCAAGGGAATCATTAAACCTGAAGTGAAGCATCGCAATCTAAAACTGGACTCACAGGAGAGGTTCAAATCATAGAAAGTTAGAGTGTCAGTCCTCTGCTACTTAAGTCGGCATCGTGCCTTTTGAATTTAATTCCGAAACAATTTCTGTGCTTCATCGTCAATAAGAAGGTCCAAGGTATACAGTGAACCTAAAGTGAAGCATCCGAATCCAAAACTGGACTCACAAGAGAGGTTCAAATCATAGAAAGTTAGAATGTCAGTCCTCTTGTACTTAAGTCGGCATTGTGCCGTTTGTATTACATTCGGATGCAAATTCTGTGTTTCATCATCAATAAGAATGTCCAAGGGATACAGTAAACCTGAAGTGAAGTATCGGAATCTAAAACTGGGCTAACAGGAGAGGTTCAAATCATAGAAAGTTAGAGTGTCAGTCCTCTTGAACTTAAGACGGCATTGTGCCTTTTGTATTAAATTCGGATGCAATTTCTGTATTTCATCGTCAATAAGAAGGTTCAAGGGATACAGTAAACCTGAAGTTTGGCATCGGAATCTAAACCTGGACATACAGGAGAGGTTCAAATCATAGAAAGTGAGAGCGTCAGTCCTCTTGTACTTACGTCGGCATTGTGCGTTTTGTATTAAATTCGGATGCAGTTTCTGTGTTTCATCGTCAATAAGAAGGTCCAAGGTATACAGGAAACCGGAAGTGAAGCATCTGAATCTAAAACTGGACTCACAGGAGAGGTTCAAATCATAGAAAGTGAGAGTGTCAGTCCACTTGTACTTAAGTCGGCATTGTGCCTTTTGTATTAAATTCGGATGCAATTTCTGTGTTTCATCGTCAGTATGAAGGTCCAAGGGATACACTAAACCTGAAGTGAATAATCGGAATCTAAAACTGGACTCACAGGAGAGTTTCAAATCATAGAAAGTTAGAGTGTCAGTCTTCTTGTACTTAAGTCGGCATTGTGCCCTTTGTATTAAATTCGGATGTAATTTCTGTGTTTCATCATCAATAAGAAGGTACAAGGGATACAGTGAACCTGAACTGAAGCATCGGAATCTAAAACTGGACTCACCGGAGAGGTTCAAATCATAGAAAGTTAGAGTGTCAGTCCTCCTGTACTTAAGTCGGCCTTGTTCCTTTCGAATTTAATTCCGATGCAATTTCTGTGTTTCATCGTTAATGAGATGGTCCAAGAGATACAGTAAACCTGAAGTGAAGCTTCGAAATCTAAAACTGGACTCACAGGAGAGGTTCAAATCATAGGAAGTTAGAGTGTCAGTCCTCTTGTACTTAAGTCGGCATTGTGCCTTTTGTATTGAATTCGGATGCAATTTCTGTGTTTCATCGTCAATCAGAGGGTCCAAGGGATACAATAACCTGAAGTGAAGCATCGGAATCTAAAACTGGACTCACAGGAGAGGTTCAAATCGTAGAAAGTTAGAGTGTCAGTCCTCTTGTACTTAAGTCGGCATTGTGACTTTTGAATTTAATTCCGATGCAATTTCTGTGTTTCATTGTCAATAAGAAGGATCATGGGATACAGTAAACCTGAAATGAAACATCGGAATCTGAAACTGGACTCACAGGAGAGGTTCAAATCATAGAAAGTTAGAGTGTCAGTCCTCTTGTAGTTAAGTCGGCATTGTGCCTTTTTAAGTTAATTCCGATGCAATTTCTGTGTTTCATTGTCAATAAGAGGGTCCAAGTGATACAGTAAACCTGAAGTGATGCATCGGAATCCAAAACTTGACTCACAGGAGAGGTTCAAATCATAGAAAGTTAGAGTGTCAGTCCTCCTGTACTTAAGTTCTCATTGTGCCTTTTGTATTTAATTCCGATGCAATTTCTGTGTTTCATCATCAATAAAAATGTCCAAGGGATACAGTAAACCTGAAGTGAAGCATCGGAATCTAAAACTGGACTCAGAGGAGAGGTTCAAATCATAGAAGGTGAGAGTGTCAGTCCTCTTGTACTTAAGTCGGCATTGTGCCTTTTGTATTAAATTCGGATGCTATTTCTGTGTTTCATCGTCAATAGGAAGGTCCAAGGGATACAGTAAACCTGAAGTGAAGCTTCGGAATCTAAAACTGGAATCACAGGAGAGGTTCAAATCATAGAAAGTGAGAGTGTCAGTCCTCTTGTACTTAAGTCGGCATTGTGCCTTTTGTATTAAATTCGGATGTAATTTCTGTGTTTCATCGTCAATAAGAAGGTCCAAGGGATACAGTAAACCTGAAGTGAAGCATCGGAATCTAAAACAGGACTCACAGGACACGTTCAAATCATAGAAAGTAAGAGTGTCAGTCCTCTTGTACTTAAGTCGGCATTGTGCCTTTTGTATTAAATTCGGATGCAATGTCGGTGTTTCATTGTTAATCAGAAGGTCCAAGGGATACAGTAAACCAGAAGTGAAGCATCGGAATCTAAAACTGGACTCACAGGAGAGTTTCAAATCATAGGTAGATAGAGTGTCAGTCCTCTTGTACTTAAGTCGGCATTGTGCCTATTGTATTAAATTCGGATGCAATTTCTGTGTTTCATTATCAATAAGAAGGTCCAAGGGATACAGGAAACCTGAAGTGAAGCATCAGAATCTAAAATTGGACTCACAGGAGAGGTTCAAATCATATAAAGCGAGAGTGTCAGTCCTCTTGTACTTAAGTCGGCATTGTGCCTTTTGTATTAAATTCGGATGCAATTTCTGTGTTTCATCATCAATAAGAAGGTACAACGGATACAGTAAACATGAAGTGAAGCATCGGAATCTAAAACTGGACTCACCGGAGAGGTTCAAATCATACAAAGTTAGAGTGTCAGTCCTCCTGTACTTTAGTCGGCCTTGTTCCTTTTGAATTTAATTCCGATGCAATTTCTGTGTTTCATCGTCACTAAGAAGGTCCAAGGGATACAGTAAACCTGATGTGAATCATCGGATTCTAAAACTGGACTCACAGGACAGGTTCAAATCATAGAAAATTAGAGCGTCATTCATCTTGTACTTATGTCGGCATTGTGCCTTTTGTATTTCATTCCGATGCAATTTCCGTGCTTCGTCGTCAATAAGGAGGTCCATGATATACAGTAAACCTGAAGTGTAGCATCGGAATCTGAAACTGAACTCACAGTGGAGGTTCAAATCATACAAAGTTAGAGTGTCAGTCCTCTGCTACATAAGTCGGCATTGTGCCTTTTGCATTTAATTTAGAAGCAATGTCTGTGCTTCATCGTCAATACGAAGGTCCAAGGTATACAGTAAACCTGAAGTGAAGCATCGGAATCTAAAACTTGACTCACAGGAGAGGTTCAAATCATAGAAAGTTAGAGTGTCAGTCCTCTTGTAGTTAAGTCGGCGTTGTGCCTTTTTAATTTAATTCCGATGCAATTTCTGTGTTTCATTGTCAATAAGAAGGTCCAAGGGATACAGTTAACCTGAAGGGATGCATCGGAATCCAAAACTTGACTCACAGGAGAGGTTCAAATCATAGAAAATTAGAGTGTCAGTCCTCCTGTACTTAAGTTGGCATTGTGCCTTTTGTACTTAATTCCAATGCAATTTTCTGTTTCATCGTCAATAAAAATGTCCAAGGGATACAGTAAACCTGAAGTGAAGGATCGGAACCTAAAACTGGACTCACAGGAGAGGTTCAAATCATAGAAAGTGAGAGTGTCAGTCCTCTTGTACATAAGTCGGCATTGTGCCTTTTGTATTAAATTCGGATGCAATTTCTGTGTTTCATCGTCAATAAGAAGGTCCAAGGGCAACAGTAAACCAGAAGTTAAGCATCGGAATCTAAAACAGGACTCACAGGAGAAGTTCAAATCATAGAAAGTAAGAGTGTCACCCCTCTTGCACTTAAGTCGGCATTGTGCCTTTTGTATTAAATTCGGATGCAATGTCGGTGTTTCATCGTCAATAAAAATGTCCAAGGGATACAGTAAACATGAAGTGAAGCATCGGAATCTAAAACTGGACTCACAGGAGAGGTTCAAATCATAGAAAGTGAGAGTGTCAGTCCTCTTGTACATAAGTCGGCATTGTGCCTTTTGTATTAAATTCGGATGCAATTTCTGTGTTTCATCGTCAATAAGAAGGTCCAAGGCAACAGTAAACCTGAAGTTAAGCATCGGAATCTAAAACAGGACTCACAGGAGAAGTTCAAATCATAGAAAGTAAGAGTGTCACCCCTCTTGCACTTAAGTCGGCATTGTGCCTTTTGTATTAAATTCGGATGCAATGTCGGTGTTTCATCGTCAATAAGAAGGTCCTAGAGATACAGGAAGCCTGAAGTGAAGCATCGGAATCTAAAACTGGGCTCACAAGAGAGGTTCAAATCATAGAAAAGGAGAGTGTCAGTCCTCTTGTACTTAAGTCGGCATTGTGACTTTTGTACTAAATTCGGATGCAATTTCTGTGTTTTCTCGTCAATAAGAAGGTACAAGGGTTAGAGTAAGCTAGAAGTGAAGCATCGGAATCTAAAACTGGACACACAGGAGAGGTTCAAATCATAGAAAGTTAGAGTGTCAGTCCTCTTGTACTTAAGTCGGAATTGTGCCTTTTGAATTTTTATTCCGATGCAATTACTGTGTTTCATCGTCAATAATAAGTTCCAAGGTATACAGTAAACCTGTAGTGAATCATCGCAATCTAAAACTGGACTCACAGGAGAGTTTCAAATCAAAAATAGTTAGAGTGTCAGTCGTCTTGTACTTAAGTCGGCATTGTGCCTTTTGAATTTAATTCGGATGCAATTTCTGTGTTTCATTGTCAATAAGAAGGTCCTAGGTATACAGGAAACCTGAAGTGAAGCATCCGAATCTAAAAGTAGACTCCCAGGAGAGGTTCAAATCATAGAAAGTTTGAGTGTCAGTCCTCTTGTACTTAAGTCGGCATTGTGCCTTTTGAATTTAGTTCCGAAGCAATATCTGTGCTTCTTCGTCAATACGAAGGTCCAAGGAATACAGTAAACCTGAAGTGAAGCATCCGAATCTAAAACTGGGCTCACAAAAGAGGTACAAATCATAGAAAGTTAGAGAGTCAGTCCTCTAGTACTTAAGTCGGCATTGTGCCTTTTGAATTTAATTCCGATGCAATTTCTGTGTTTCATCGTCAGTAAGAAGGTTCAAGGTATACAGGAAACCTGAAAGGAAGCATCGGAATCTAAAACTGGACTCACAGGAGAGGTTCAAATCATAGAAAGTGAGAGTGTCAGTCCCCATTTACTTAAGTCGGCATTGTGCCTTTTGAATTTAATTCCGATGCAATTTCTGTGTTTCATCGTCAATAAGAAGGTGCAAGTGATATAGTAGACCTGAAGTGAAGCATCGGAATCTAAAACTTGACTCACAGGAGATGTTCAAATCATAGAAAGTGAGAGGGTCAGTCCTCTTGTACTTAAGTCGGCATTGTGCCTTTTGTATTATATTCGGATGCAATTTCTGTGTTTCATCGTCAACATGAACGTCCAAGGTATACACGAAACCTGAAGGCAAGCATCAGAATCTAAAACTGGAGTCACAGGAGAGGTTCAAATCATAGAAAGTGAGAGTCTCAGTCCTCTTCTACTTAAGTCGACATTGTGCTTTTGTATTAAATTCGGATGCAATTTCTGTGTATCATCGTCAATAAGAAAGTCCAAGGGATACAGTAAACCTGAAGTGAATCATCGGAATCTAAGACTGGACTCACAGAAGAGGTTCAAATCATAGAAAGTTAGAGAGTCAGTCCTCTTGTACTTAAGTCGGTATTGTGCCTTTTGAATTTAATTCCATTGCAATTTCTGTGTTTCATCGCCACTAGAAGGTCCTAGGTATACAGGAAACCTGAAGTGAAGCATCGGAATCTAAAACAGGACTCACAGGAGAGGTTAAAATCATAGAAAGTGAGAGTGTCAGTCCTCTTTTACTTATGTCGGCATTGTGCCTTTTGAATTTAATTCCGATGCAATTTCTGTGTTTCATCGTCAATAAGAAGGTCCAAGGTATACAGTGAACCTGAAGTGAAGCATCGGAATCTGAAACTGGAGTCACAGTGGAGGTTCAAATCATAGAAAGTTAGAGTGTCAGTTCTCTGCTACTTAAACGGCATTGTGCCTTTTGAATTTAATTCCGAAGCAATTTCTGTGTTTCATCGTCAATAAGAAGGTCCAAGGTATACAGTAAACCTGAAGTGAAGCATCCGAATCTAAAACTAGACTCACAGGAGAGGTTCAAATCATAGAAAGTTAGAGTGTCAGTCCTCTTCTACTTAAGTCGGCATTGTGCCTTTTGAATTTAATTATGATGCAATTTCTGTGTTTCATCGTCAATAAGAAGGTCCAAGGTATACAGTGAACCTGAGGTGAAGCATCGGAATCTAAAACTGGACTCACAGAGATGTTCAAATCACAGAAAGTTAGAGTGTCAGTCCCATTGTACTTAAGTCGTCATTTTGCCTTTTGTATTAAATTCGGATGCAATTTCGGTGTTTCATCGTCAATAAGAAGTTCCAAGGGATACAGTAAACCTGAAGTGAAGCATCGGAATTTAAAACTGGGATCACAGGAGAGGTTAAAATCAAAGAAATTTAGAGTGTCGGTCCTCTTGTACCTAAGTCGGTATTGTGCCTTTTGAATTTAATTCCGAAGCAATTTCTGTGCTTCTTCGTCAATATGAAGGTCCAAGGTATACAGTAAACCTGAAGTAAAGCATCCGAATCTAAAACTGGGCTCATAAAAGAGGACAAATCATAGAAAGTTAGAGAGTCGGTCCTCCAGTACTTAAGTCGGCATTGTGCCTTATGAATTTAATTCCGATGCAATTTCATTGTTTCATCGTCAATAAGAAGGTCCAAGGTATACAGGAAACCTGAAGTGAAGCATCGGAACTAAAACTGGACCCAAAAGAGAGGTTAAAATCATAGAATGTGAGAGTGTCAGTCCTCTTTTACTTAAGTCGGCATTGTGCCTTTTGAATGTAATTCCGATGCAATTTCTGTGTTTCATCATCAATAAGAAGGTGCAAGTGATATAGTAGACCTGAAGTGAAGCAGCGGAATCTAAAACTTGACTCACAGGAGATGTTCAAATCATAGAAAGTGAGAGTGTCCGTTCTCTTGTACTTAAGTCGGCATTTTGCCTTTTGTATTAAATTCGGATGCAATTCCTGTGTTTCATCGTCAATATGAACGTCCAAGGAATACACGAAACCTGAAGTGAAGCATCGGAATGTAAAACTGGACTCACAGGAGTGGTTAAAATCATAGAAAGTGAGAGGGTCAGTCCTCTTGTACTTAGGTCGGCATTGTGCTTTTGAATTAAATTCGGATGCAATTTCTGTGTATCATCGTCAATAAGATAGTCCAAGGGATACATATAAAATAAATAAAATAAAATAAAATATTAATTATTTTTATCTGTATGATTGGCTCTCCTATGAGTCGTCAGGTTTTGATTATTCGGTATCAGACGCTTGACAATGGCTTTTTCGTAAAGGCAATGTTACTCGTACTTGACCGTGAAATAAAACTGAAATAATCGGACTTCGTAATTAAATCGTTTCCAAAGACTGCTGCGGTAGGTGCGGACTCATAAACTAAATCTCAATATTACAATAATTTGCCAGCCATGCCAAAACGTCGTACAGAGGTGATTGTCTACTAAACAAAAAATTACACAGTTAGTTAAATCAGATATATTCAATGAATAAGCCTACAGTTCATAATCCTACTTACTTTTATAAATATAAATTCTGTACAGAATCGAGTGCCTAGTATGGTTGCAACTCGCAGTAATTTTCTATATCATGAAATATGGCGGTGTGCCAGACAATAAACTAAAATACGTGCTTCTCGCACCACTTCAACCAGGGCTCTTTTTTTTTTTTAATAAAACATACGAGTAACGTAAATGTACTTTTGTTTTATCAGCGACACAGCGCTGCAGTTGTGTGCCATAGGCTTTATTTATTTGTCACTGATTATTTATTTAATTAATATCTCGCGTTTCCGAGGAAACTCACGCTCGGCATGCAAATGTGCCTTTATATTGCCCCCTGAATTGCGAGGCGAAAGGACACACCTGCAGGCGAGCAATTCACCTAAAGGCACAAGAAAATCTAAGTTATCTACAACTATTTACATGACTTACATTATACTGTATATTATATACAAAATTTGAATGACGCGCGTGCGCCGAAAAAGTTCTTATGTTGGCAAAACAGAGTGCGCGCATGCGCAGAAGCGTCTGTGTAACTACGGCACTGCCGTTATTTCGTAAATTTAGATCACGCGGCACAGTATTGCAGTTCATATTGTTCGTGTACGCGCGCATTTCTTAGTCGTTGCACAAAGAAAATATTCCACCAAGATTACATATGAAGACTACATTCTATGACAGGTAACTTAGTTTTAAAATTACAATATTTGTTATAATACAATACAACTTTAGATTGTTGAATGTTCTTAGTTACATAGCATTGCAATGAAATGCTTCAACGAAAAATGTTCTGTTGTTTCAGGTGCGTTGACCTATACACATGGTGTCGTTATCACAGTTCATATTCATCTGCTGCACAATAATTTTTTACAGGTTAGTATCGTCGTGGTAAAGTTTTTTGATCACAGTAACATCGTTGTGTAACAACGTGATTAATACATAAGCGTGTCCATTTCCTATTTCCATTATAGTCGTTGTGATGCAGTTCGTTGTGACAAAAAGCATTGTTTATTACAGATCAGACGTGACCCGTCGAGTAATTGGTCCACGTGCAGTTGGTTTTTTTTTTTTTTTATTCCGTGGAAGCTTGGTTGCAGAACCTCGGACGGCACATAGCTGGCGTCGATCCTTGGACAGTCCAGGTAAGAGTGTCCGTCACATTTCGAGAACATTTCATTCCCTGAAGTTCCAACCAAAACTCTTCCACCCGTCGTGTTGTTTTCTGGACAGGCACTTTGTGTCCATTTAATCCAGTTAACATCTTGAAGTTGGGTACTGTAGTAATGTCACTAGACGATGCACGAATTATTCACTTCACATTTTCAGTTTTTTGCTGAATATAGCTCACCTAAATGTTCGTAGTTATTAATCGAGGAAATCGTTCATCGCGTTTACATAGGTACGATGCATAATGAATGGCATTAACCGTTTCCTTCACATAGGTTTCTGCGTAGTTGCAGAGTTAGTAATGTTCGTTAATGTCCGTGAACAGAGGTTCACTATGCAATGTCTTTTTGGCACTCGTTTTGTTCAAATTTTTACATGATACATCAGTTAAAAAAATAAGTAATTATACATACACACGTCACATATTTTCTTAGCATAAACATAATACAGTTGCACATAAACATGTTTACATCATCATTACATAGCTATAGGTTATTACATTGTGTCACATTTGATTACATGAATTGCATCCTCTTTAGCGGTTTTGCTGGGATATTATCGATGTTTTGTGTGATGTCATCTGAAATTAAGATAGGTTAGACACAACATTCATTACATCAGTAGGGAAGACCAGGCGTTTTCACTACTCAATAAATATTCAAAATAGTAAGAGAGAGAAAATGTTCGATTCCTCGCGTTTTGTGCGTGTGTGTAGAGTGTCTGTGTGGCCTTGACTACTGATAGATGCTTTTCGTGTTGAGAGATGTGCGTCTAATCTATTTCTCAAAGTAAAAGATCGCTTCACAGATGACGTCTGTCAGTTCGTCAGGTGTCATACCAGGTTAGTGGTACCTACAGTCACAAATGTTCCGTGAAAAATTTATATATCATTCACTGCTACGTAATCATAAATTTTACTTTAATATTCAGTCTTCTCGGTGGAGCCGCGGCGTTGAAAGAAAAGTTCTTCTGTCTTCAACTGCGTCACTGGAACCGCTGAAATGAAAATTTCTATACTACTTATAATCTATGTTGTAATTTGTTTTAGTTCTTGCCACACAGCAGGTCGTTGAGATAACGGTACGTTATATGTCTTATGGTAGAAGATCTTGTGAGGCTTAACTTCAATCTTGTACACATATGTGTTGATAACACCTAATCGTTTGGTAAAAACTTGTAAATATTTGGATAACACTTCCTGTAGTTTTATATGTTCATGTACACTGAGAGCTGTAGCTTCACTTATCTTATGATCAAGCAATGTTTTCAAGTCCATTAGCTCTGTGTCAGATGAGTGTGTTTGCATGTCTTGAATGTCTTTGTCAAGTACTAACTGAACCTTGTACCCTGTACAGTGTTTGTCATGCTTTAGAGTTCTCCTGTCCAAATCAATAATAATTACCCTGCTTTTATCATTTAAAATACATTTACCTTTGGAGAAGTCTATAATGCAGTCCTTCTCGCTCATAATATCTATTCCTAATATGCAATTAGTCACAAGGTTTTGTACAACCAGGAATGGCCATTGTACGGTTCCATTACCTATTTTAACGTTTACAAAAACTTGCTTCGTAACCCTACATGACTTATTACCTAGTGCAGTAGTTATTTTACAGTTTTGGGCAGGAAACTCAGGCACAGGTTCCAATTCACACATCTTTTTATAAAAATTAAAAGATAAAACGCTCACAGCTGCACCTGTATCTAGGATAATAGTAGTTGGAATCCCACCTACTACACTAGTAGTGGATGCTAAAACAATTTCATTTGTGTTTAAACGACATTGTGTACTGTCTTGTAAAAGTTCATCTGATATATTGTTATTGTGGTTGTATCTTATAAATAAAACAGGTAGTTTTTGTTTAGAATTACTCGGCATATCATTATTCTGTTGTTCAAGTGTGGTGTCAAATAACTGATTAACATTGAAGCCGCCTCCCCAAGGATTCTTCAGCCACGACCTGGGGCAAAGTAGTGACTGTTTCTAGTTTGTTGGATTATCATTTGTACTAGGTACTGACACAGATTGAGGTTGTGCATCAGGTGTCATTTCTATTATATTCACATTCGGATATTGCCTATTATGATCTCCAAACTTTTGCGGTTGTTGTTGCTGTTGCGCATTATAACTTACCTGTCGGTCGTAAGGTATGCTCCAATTTTGACCTGGTGGCTGTTGTGGTAAAGCAGAGTTTGAATGAAAGTACTGATCGTTACGAGTCCAACCTTGATGCTGTCTTGGCTCGTAGTTATTATTATTTCTATTTCTGTTTGTGTTTTTGTTATCACCTTTGTATCCGTTGTTACCGTTGTAGTTATTACCGCGGTGCCTTTTGTATGGATTGCCGCATGAAATGTTATTACTGTTGTAACTATTGTTCGTATTGGAATACGCGTGTTGATTTTGATTTCCGTACTGAGACGGCATGTGAGTTTGCTGTTTTTGTTGTACCGCGTATCCAACTGTGGGCGCGCCAGAATTGTGTTGGCAAGCCTGCATGTTTTGCATACCACTAGTGTAAACATTGTGGCTGCTGTTTTGCCGCGCGAAGCGCTGATCTTCAAGTAACATGTAAACCGAATCTAAAGCTGTTAAAAAATAATCTGAATCGTCATCCGGGATATGTAGAAGTTTTTCCTTAATGTTGAAAGGCAATTTGGCCTTCAACGCTCGGAGTATATCACGTGTTGCGACTGGTTCGTCTAAAAAATGTCCCATGTTCAAGTATTTTTCAAAATATCTACGTAAGTTACCATTTTTACTGTTAAAAGTTTCAGGTTCTAAAATTTGTCTTCTGAGTCGCTCCTGGACGGATTGCGACCAGAATTTGTTCAGAAAAGAACGCTCAAACTCACTGTACGTGGTACATACGTCAGCTTGACAGTATGCCCAGACAGCTGCATCGCCTTGGATGTAACCGACAATATATGAAATCTTTTTCCGGTCACTCCAAGTGCGTGGAAATGCGTTACTAAAAGATTTGAGAAAAATCACCGGATGAATGGTTCGTTTCTCTGGGATAAAAAACTGAAATTGCCTGTGTTTCATTAAGCTTTCTTCTTCCTTTGCATTATGATATGGATTTGTACCACTGTAATTACTGCAATGCTCAGCTGGCGAGTAATTACGGTAATGTTGCTGTGGTTTACCATGATAATACCTTGTGTTTGTGTTTGCACGTTGTGGTATGTGTTGTTGTCGTGGTGTGTTTTGTTCTTGTGTGTATGTTGTGTGCGGTATGTGTGCGTCATACTCGAATGTATATTGATTTCTGAACTGTACATTTTGACTGATATTTTCGTTACATTCAGACTGTGGTTGATCGGTGAATTGTCTCATGGGTGCAGTGACGGATTGTACTGCGTCACTAATCAGCTGTTTGTTATTAGTGATGTATTCCGCTACGGAGTCGTGCACAATTGTTGGTAAATTTTCACGTATGCATCTATCAAAATGTTTGTCTTTGTTCTCTACCCAATCATGAAATTCTTTACTAATATTTTGATAATGAGCTGTGGCATCAGATTGTAAGATTTCAGTCAGGTGTTGTTCAACATTGTCAAATTTATTCTGTACGTCAGTAATTCGTTTTTTAAGGTTGTCATGTACTGAAGAATATGTTTGAATTTGTTCAGTAAGAACTTCACACGTGACATTAAGGTTTTTTACTTGTGTCTGTAAAAGTGCTACGTCATTTGTAGTCTTTTCTTGTCTCGTATTAAGCTTGGAAAATTTCGTACTGAGTTCAGTCATCTGTTTGGTCAGTGTGGCGTCTATAAGTTCCACACGCTTACATAAAGTGTCATTAGCTGTCTTGAGTGCTATGAGATCAGATTTGATTCCGTCATTTTGTGTCTTTAACTGTTCATTTTGCATCTGTAAGGTTGCCATGTTTTCGGCGTTTTGCTTCATTAGCATTTGTAACATGTCGGCAATGTTTACCGTTTGCAAGGTCTCTGCCCCCGCCGCGTCATTAGACGTGACGTCATGCATTAACATGGGCTCTGATTGAGACTTTGAAATTTTTGTGGTGGAAATCCTATTGTCAAAATTTTCGTCAACACTCGCGTCAATGTTTGATGAATCGTCACTACCGGTTGCTGTCGTAAAGTCATTTTCTAACATTTGTCTCTCGTCCGAGTCGGATTGCGTCTGAATAGTACGTCTTTGCTGTTCCATTTTTGCGTATTGTTTTCTAGTTATTACCATGCCACACGTGATATATGTTTCAAGAAAATATTTGACACTGATTTTAAAATAAAATACAGTTGAGTATGAATCGGTCGTAGCAACAATGGCTGTCTGTTAATTTAAAAATGTAAACTGAATTTGAGATTATTGGTAATGGCTGCTGGCCATGTTACATGATATCGTACAGAAGTCGGCCATATTGTACACTCGTGTATTGGTATTGTTGCATACGTTATTGTTTAAGGAAAAATACTGAGAATGGAATTTATCACTGAAACTGTTATGCGGAAAAGAAACACTACAGAATTTTACTGAAAAGCTAATACACTGAATTATACGTCTGGTCAAGCCTGCTAATGCAAAGATGCTGCGTCTTACCTTATTTTGCTGGAAGCTTCATTGCGTCTTCCCGCAAAATTTTATAATTGGCAAATATCTTCTGATTTTTTTTATTTCTCATATAGTCAAGTCCAGGACCAGAAGGTTGATTTTTCACATGAAACAAAGAGAACAATGTAACAAATGACAAAATAACAAGTCCGACACGCAGTCGCCAATATAAAATAAATAAAATAAAATAAAATAAAATATTAATTATTTTTATCTGTATGATTGGCTCTCCTATGAGTCGTCAGGTTTTGATTATTCGGTATCAGACGCTTGACAATGGCTTTTTCGTAAAGGCAATGTTACTCGTACTTGACCGTGAAATAAAACTGAAATAATCGGACTTCGTAATTAAATCGTTTCCAAAGACTGCTGCGGTAGGTGCGGACTCATAAACTAAATCTCAATATTACAATAATTTGCCAGCCATGCCAAAACGTCGTACAGAGGTGATTGTCTACTAAACAAAAAATTACACAGTTAGTTAAATCAGATATATTCAATGAATAAGCCTACAGTTCATAATCCTACTTACTTTTATAAATATAAATTCTGTACAGAATCGAGTGCCTAGTATGGTTGCAACTCGCAGTAATTTTCTATATCATGAAATATGGCGGTGTGCCAGACAATAAACTAAAATACGTGCTTCTCGCACCACTTCAACCAGGGCTCTTTTTTTTTTTTAATAAAACATACGAGTAACGTAAATGTACTTTTGTTTTATCAGCGACACAGCGCTGCAGTTGTGTGCCATAGGCTTTATTTATTTGTCACTGATTATTTATTTAATTAATATCTCGCGTTTCCGAGGAAACTCACGCTCGGCATGCAAATGTGCCTTTATATACAGTAAACCTGAAGTGAATCATCGGAAACTGAAACTGGACTCACAGAAGAGGTTCGAATCATAGAAAGTTAGAGAGTCAGTCCTCTTGTACTTAAGTCGGCATTGTGCCTTTTGAATTTAATTGAATTGCAATTACCGTGTTTCATCGCCACTAGAAGGTCCTAGGTATACAGGAAACCTGAAGTGAAGCATCGGAATCTAAAACTGGACTCACAGGAGAGGTTAAAATCATAGAAAGTGAGAGTGTCAGCTTACTTTTACTTATGTCGGCATTGTGCCTATTGAATTTAATTTCGATGCAATTTCTGTGTTTCATCGTCAATAAGTAGGTCCAAGGTATACAGTGAACCTGAAGTGAAGCATCGGAATCTAAAACTGGACTCACAGTGGAGGTTCAAATCATAGAAAGTTAGAGTGTCAGTCCTCCTGTACTTAAGTTGGCATTGTGCCTTTTGTACTTAATTCCAATGCAATTTTCTGTTTCATCGTCAATAAAAATGTCCAAGGGATACAGTAAACCTGAAGTGAAGCATCGGAATCTAAAACTGGACTCACAGGAGAGGTTCAAATCATAGAAAGTGACAGTGTCAGTCCTCTTGTACTTAAGTCGGCATTGTGCCTTTTGTATTATATTCGGATGCAATTTCTGTGTTTCATCGTCAATAAGAAGGTCCAAGGGATACAGTAAACCAGAAGTGAAGCATCGGAATCTAAAACTGGACTCACAGGAGAGGTTCAAATCATACAAAGATAGAGGGTCAGTCCTCTCGTACTTAAGTCGGAATTGTGCCTTTTGAATTATTATTCCGATGCAATTACTGTGTTTCATCGTCAATAAGATGTTCCAAGGTATACAGTAAACCTGTAGTGAAGCATCGGAATCTAAAACTGGACTCACAGGAGAGTTTCAAATCATAGATAGTTAGAGTGTCAGTCCTCTTGTACTTAAGTCGTCATTGTGCCTTTTGTATTAAATTCGGATGCAATTTCTGTGTTTCATCATCAATAAGAAGGTCCAAGGGATACAGTAAACCTGAAGTGAAGCATCGGAATCTAAAACTGGACTCACAGGATAGGTTCAAATCATAGAAAGTTGGAGTGTCAGTCCTCTTGCACTTAAGTCGGCATTGTGCCTTTTGAATTTACTTCGGATGCAATTTCTGTGTTTCATCGTCAATAAGAAGGTCCTAGATATACAGGAAACCTGAAGTGAAGCATCGGAATCTAAAACTGGGCTCACAAGAGAGGTTCAAATCATAGAAAAGGAGAGTGTCAGTCCTCATGTACTTAAGTCGGCATTGTGACTTTTGTATTAAATTCGGATGCAATTTCTGTGTTTTCTCGTCAATAAGAAGGTCCAAGGGTTCGAGTAAACCAGAAGTGAAGCATCGGAATCTAAAACTGGACACACAGGAGAGGTTCAAATCATAGAAAGTTAGAGTGTCAGTCCTCTTGTACTTAAGTCGGAATTGTGTCTTTTGAATATTTATTCCGATGCAATTACTGTGTTTCATCGTCAATAATAAGTTCCAAGGTATACAGTAAACCTGTAGTGAAGCATCGCAATCTAAAACTGGACTCACAGGAGAGTTTCAAATCATTGATAGTTAGAGTGTCAGTCCTCTTGTACTTAAGTCGGCATTGTGCCTTTTGTATTAAATTCGGATGCAATTTCTGTGTTTCATCATCAATAAGAAAGTCCAAGGGATACAGTAAACCTGAAGTCAAGCATCGGAATCTAAAAATGGACTCACAGGATAGGTTCAAATCATAGAAAGTTGGAGTGTCAGTCCTTTTGCACTTAAGTCGGCATTGTGCCTTTTGAATTTACTTCGGATGCAATTTCTGTGTTTCATCGTCAATAAGAAGGTCCTAGGTATACAGGAAACCTTAAGTGAAGCATCAGAATCTAAAACTGGACTCACAGGAGAGGTTCAAATCATATAATGCGAGAGTGTCAGTCCTCTTGTACTTAAGTCGGCATTGTGAGTTTTGTATTAAATTCGGATGCAATTTCTGTGTTTCATCATCAATAAGAAGATACAAGGGATACAGTAAACCTGAAGTGAAGCATCGGAATCTAAACCTGGACTCACAGTGGAGGTTCAAATCATAGAAAGTTAGAGTGTCAGTTCTCTGCTACTTAAGTCGGCATTGTGCCTTTTGAATTTAATTCCGAAGCAATTTCTGTGCTTCATCGTTAATAAGAAGATCCAAGGTGTACAGTAAACCTGAAGTGAAGCATCCGAATCTAAAAGTAGACTCCCAGGAGAGGTTCAAATCATAGAAAGTTTGAGTGCCAGTCCTCTTGTACTTAAGTCGGCATTGTGCCTTTTGAATTTAATTCCGATGCAATATCTGTGCTTCTTCGTCAATAAGAAGGTCCAAGGAATACAGTAAACCTGAAGTGAAGCATCCGAATCTAAAACTGGGCTCACAAAAGAGGTACAAATCATAGAAAGTTAGAGAGTCAGTCCTCTAGTACTTAAGTCGACATTGTGCCTTTTGAATTTAATTCCGATGCAATTTCTGTCTTTCATCGTCAATAAGAAGGTCCAAGGTATACAGGAAACCTGAAGTGAAGCATCGGAATCTAAAACTGGACTCACAGGAGAGGTTCAAATCATAGAATATGAGAGTGTCAGTCCCCTTTTACTTAAGTCGGCATTGTGCCTTTTGAATTTAATTCCGATGCAATATCTGTGTTTCATCGTCAGTAAGAAGGTGCAAGTGATATAGTAGACCAGAAGTGAAGCATCGGAATCTAAAACTTGACTCACAGGAGATGTTCAAATCATAGAAAGTGAGAGGGTCAGTCCTCTTGTACTTAAGTCGGCATTGTGCCTTTTGTATTATATTCGGATGCAATTTCTGTGTTTCATCGTCAACATGAACGTCCAAGGTATACACGAAACCTGAAGGCAAGCATCAGAATCTAATACTGGATTCACAGGAGAGGTTCAAATCATAGAAAGTGAGAGTCTCAGTCCTCTTCTACTTAAGTCGACATTGTGCTTTGGATTAAATTCGGATGCAATTTCTGTGTATCATCGTCAATAAGAAAGTCCAAGGGATACAGTAAACCTGAAGTGAATCATCTTAACCTAAGACTGGACTCACAGAAGAGGTTCAAATCATAGAAAGTTAGAGAGTCAGTCCTCTTGTACTTAAGTCGGCATTGTGCCTTTTGAATTTAATTCCATTGCAATTTCTGTGTTTCATCGCCACTAGAATGTCCTAGGTATACAGGAAACCTGAAGTGAAGCATCGGAATCTAAAACTGGACTCACAGGAGAGGTTAAAATCATAGAAAGTGAGAGTGTCAGTCCCCTTTTACTTATGTCAGCATTGTGCCTTTTGAATTTAATTCCGATGCAATTTCTGTGTTTCATCGTCAATAAGAAGGTCCAAGGTATACAGTGAACCTGAAGTGAAGCATCGGAATCTAAAACTGGACTCACAGTGGAGGTTCAAATCATAGAAAGTTAGAGTGTCAGTTCTCTGCTACTTTAACGGCATTGTGCCTTTTGAATTTAATTCCGAAGCAATTTCTGTGTTTCATCGTCAATAAGAAGGTCCAAGGTATACAGTAAACCTGAAGTGAAGCATCCGAATCTAAAACTAGACTCACAGGAGAGGTTCAAATCATAGAAAGTTAGAGTGTCAGTCCTCTTCTACTTAAGTCGGCATTGTGCCTTTTGAATTTAATTATGACGCAATTTCTGTGTTTCATCGTCAATAAGAAGGTCCAAGGTATACAGTGAACCTGAGGTGAAGCATCGGAATCTAAAACTGGACTCACAGGAGAAGTTCAAATCACAGAAATTTAGAGTGTCAGTCCCATTGTACTTAAGTCGTCATTTTGCCTTTTGTTTTAAATTCGGATGCAATTTCGGTGTTTCATCGTCAATAAGAAGTTCCAAGGGATACAGTAAACCTGAAGTGAAGCATCGGAATCTAAAACTGGACTCACAGGAGAGGTTAAAATCAAAGAAAATTAGAGTGTCGGTCCTCTTGTCCCTAAGTCGGTATTGTTCCTTTTGAATTTAATTCCGAAGCAATTTCTGTGCTTCTTCGTCAATATGAAGGTCCAAGGTATACAGTAAACCTGAAGTAAAGCATCCGAATCTAAAAGTGGGCTCATAAAAGAGGACAAATCATAGAAAGTTAGAGTGTCGGTCCTCTAGTACTTAAGTCGGCATTGTGCCTTTTGAATTTAATTCCGATGCAATTTCATTGATCATCGTCAATAAGAAGGTCCAAGGTACACAGGAAACCTGAAGTGAAGCATCGGAATCTAAAACTGGACTCACAGGAGAGGTTAAAATCATAGAAAGTGAGAGTGTCAGTCCTCTTTTACTTAAGTCGGCATTGTGCCTTTTGAATGTAATTCCGATGCAATTTCTGTGTTCATCATCAATAAGAAGGTGCAAGTGATATAGTAGACCTGAAGTGAAGCATCGGAATATAAAACTTGACTCACAGGAGATGTTCAAATCATAGAAAGTGAGAGTGTCCGTTCTCTTGTACTTAAGTCGGCATTGTGCCTTTTGTATTAAATTCGGATGCAATTCCTGTGTTTCATCGTCAATATGAACGTCCAAGGAATACACGTAACCTGAAGTGAAGCATCGGAATGTAAAACTGGACTCACAGGAGTGGTTAAAATCATAGAAAGTGAGAGGGACAGTCCTCTTGTACTTAGGTCGGCATTGTGCTTTTGAATTAAATTCGGATGCAATTTCTGTGTATCATCGTCAATAAGAAAGTCCTAGGGATACAGTAAACCTGAAGTGAATCATCGGAAACTAAAACTGGACTCACAGAAGAGGTTCAAATCATAGAAAGTTAGAGAGTCAGTCCTCTTGTACTTCAGTCGGCATTGTGCCTTTTGAATGTAATTGAATTGCAATTACCGTGTTTCATCGCCACTAGAAGGTCCTAGGTATACAGGAAACCTGAAGTGAAGCATCGGAATCTAAAACTGGACTCACAGGAGAGGTTAAAATCATAGAAAGTGAGAGTGTCAGTTTACTTTTACTTATGTCGGCATTGTGCCTTTTGAATTTAATTTCGATGCAATTTCTGTGTTTCATCGTCAATAAGAAGGTCCAAGGTATACAGTGAACCTGAAGTGAAGCATCGGAATCTAAAACTGGACTCACAGTGGAGGTTCAAATCATAGAAAGTTAGAGTGTCAGTTCTCTGCTACTTAAACGGCATTGTGCCTTTTGAATGTAATTCCGAAGCAATTTCTGCGTTTCATCGTCAATAAGAAGGTCCAAGGTATACAGTAAACCTGAAGTGAAGCATCCGAATCTAAAACTAGACTCACAGGAGAGGTTCAAATCATAGAAAGTTAGAGTGTCAGTCCTCTTCTACTTAAGTCGGCATTGTGCCTTTTGAATTTAATTATGATGCAATTTCTGTGTTTCATCGTCAATAAGAAGGTCCAAGGTATACAGTGAAACTGAGGTGAAGCATCGGAATCTAAAACTGGACTCACAAGAGAAGTTCAAATCACAGAAAGTTAGAGTGTCAGTCCCTTTGTACTTAAGTCGTCATTTTGCTTTTGTATTAAATTCGGATGCAATTTCGGTGTTTCATCGTCAATAAGAAGTTCCAAGGGATACAGTAAACCTGAAGTCAAGCATCGGTATGTAAAACTGGACTCACAGGACAGGTTAAAATCAAAGAAATTTCGAGTGTCGGTCCTCTTGTACCTAAGTCGGTATTGTGCTTTTTGAATTTAATTCCGAAGCAATTTCTGTGCTTCTTCGTCAATATGAAGGTCCAAGGTATACAGTAAACCTGAAGTAAAGCATCCGAATCTAAAACTGGGCTCATAAAAGAGGACAAATCATAGAAAGTTAGAGAGTCGGTCCTCTAGTAATTAAGTCGGCATTGTGCCTTTTGAATTTAATTCCGATGCAATTTCTGTGTTACATCGTCAATAAGAAGGTCCAAGGTATACAGGAAACCTGAAGTGAAGCATCGGAATGTAAAACTGGACTCCCAGGAGAGGTTTAAATCATAGAAAGTGAGAGTGTCAGTCCTCTTTTACTTAAGTCGGCATTGTGCCTTTTGCATGTAATTCCGATGCAATTTCTGTGTTTCATCGTCAATAAGAAGGTGCAAGTGATATAGTAGACCTGAAGTGAAGCACCGGAATCTAAAACTTGACTCACAGGAGATGTTCAAATCATAGGAAGTGAGAGTGTCCGTTCTCTTGTACTTAAATCGGCATTGTGCCTTTTGAATTTAATTATGACGCAATTTCTGTGTTTCATCGTCAATAAGAAGGTCCAAGGTATACAGTGAACCTGAAGTGAAGCATCGGAATCTAAATCTAGACTCACAGGAGAGGTTCAAATCACAGAAAGTTAGAGTGTCAGTCCCTTTGTACTTAAGTCGTCATTGTGCCTTTTGTATTAAATTCGGATGCAATTTCGGTGTTTCATCGTCAATAAGAAGTTCCAAGGGATACAGTAAACCTGAAGTGAAGCATCGGAATCTAAAACTGGACTCACAGGTGAGGTTAAAATCAAAGAAATTTAGAGTGTCGTTCCTCTTGTACTGAAGTCGGCAATGTGCCTTATGAATTTAATTCCGAAGCAATTTCTGTGCTTCTTCGTCAATAAGAAGGTCCAAGGTATACTGTAAACCTGAAGTGAAGCATCCGAATCTAAAACTGGGTTCACAGGAGAGGTACAAATCATAGAAAGTTAGAGTGTCTGTCCTCTTGTACCTAAGTCGGCATTGTGCATTTTGTATTAAATTCGGATGCAAGTTCTGTGCTTCATCGTCAATAAGAAGGTGCACGTGATATAGTAGACCTGAAGTGAAGCATCGGAATCTAAAACTTGACTCACAGGAGATGTTCAAATCATAGAAAGTGAGTGTGTCAGTCCTCTTGCACTTAAGTCGGCATTGCGCCTTTTGAATTTAATTCGGATGCAATTTCGGTGTTTCATCGTCAATAAGAAGGTCCAAGGTGTAGAGTAAACCTGAAGTGAAGCATCCGAATCTAAAACTAGACTCACAGGAGAGGTTCAAATCATAGAAAGTTAGAGTGTCAGTCCTCTTGTACTTCAGTCGGCATTGTGCCTTATGAATTTAATTCCGATGCAATTTCTGTGTTTCATCGTCAATAAGAAGGTCCAAGGTATACAGTGAACCTGAAGTGAAGCACCGGAATCTAAAACTGGACTCACAAGAGAGGTTCAAATCACAGAAAGTTAGCGTGTCAGTCCCTTTGTACTTAAGTCGTCATTGTGCCTTTTGTATTAAATTCGGATGCAATTTCTGTGTTTCATCGTCAATAAGAAAGTCCAAGGAATACAGTAAACCTGAAGTGAAGCATCCGAATCTAAATCTGGGCTCACAGGAGAGGTACAAATCATAGAAAGTTAGAGAGTCAGTCCTCTAGTACTTAAGTCGGCATTGTGCCTTTTGAATTTAATTCCGATGCTATTTCTGTGTTTCATCGTCAATAAGAAGGTCCAAGGTATACAGGAAAAATGAAGTGAAGCATCGGAATCTAAAACTTTACTCACAGTGGAGGTTCAAATCACAGAAAATTAGAGTGTCAGTTCTCTGCTACTTAAGTCGGCATTGTGCCTTTTGAATTTAATTCCGAAGCAATTTCTGTGCTTCATCGTCAATAAGAAGGTCCAAGGTGTACAGTAAACCTGAAGTGAAGCATCCGAATCTAAAACTAGACTCACAGGAGGGGTTCAAATCATAGAAAGTTAGAGTGTCAGTTCTCTTGTACTTAAGTCGGCATTGTGCCTTATGGATTTTTTATTCCGATGCAATTTCTGTGTTTCATCGTCAATAACAAGGCCCAAGGTATACAGTGAACCTGAAGTGAAGCATCGGAATCTAAAACTGGACTCACAGGAGAGGTTCAAATCACAGAAAGTTAGCGTGTCAGTCCCTTTGTACTTAAGTCGTCATTGTGCTTTTTGTATTACATTCGGATGCTATTTCTGTGTTTCATCGTCAATAAGATAGTCCAAGGAATACAGTAAACCTGAAGTGAAGCATCCAAATCTAAATCTGGCCTCACAGGAGACGTACAAATCATAGAGAGTTAGAGAGTCAGTCCTCTAGTACTTAAGTCGGCATTGTGCCTTTTGAATTTAATTCCGATGCTATTTCTGTGTTTCATCGTCAATAAGAAGGTCCAAGGTATGCAGGAAACCTGAAGTGAGGCATCGGAATCTAAAACTGGACTCACAGGAGAGGTTAAAATCATAGAAAGTGAGAGTGTCAGTCCTCTTTTACTTAAGTCGGCATTGTGCCTTTTGAATTTAATTCCGATGCAATTTCTGTGTTTCATCGTCAATAAGAAGGTGCAAGTGACATAGTAGACCTGAAGTGAAGCATCGGAATCTAAAACTTGACTCACAGGAGATGTTCAAATCATAGCAAGTGAGAGTGTCAGTCCTCTTGTACTTAAGTCGGCATTGTTTCCTTTGTATTAAATTCGGATGCAATATCTGTGTTTCATCGTCAATAAAAACGTCCAAGGTATACACAAAACCTGAAGTCAAGCATCGAAATCTAAAACTGGACTCACATGAGAGGTTCAAATCATAGAAAGCGAGAGTCTCAGTCCTTTTGTACTTAAGACGGCACTGTGCTTTTGTACTAAATTCGGATGCAATTTCTGTGTTTCATCGTCAATATGAAAGTCCAAGGGATACAGTAAACCTGTAGTGAATCATCGGAATCTAAAACTGGACTCACAGAAGAGTGTCAAATCATAGCAAGTTAGAGAGTCAGTCCTTTTGTACTTATGTCGGCATTGTGCCTTTTGAATTTAATTCCGATGCAATTTCTGTGTTTCATTGTCAATTAGAAGGTCCTAGGTATACAGGAAACCTGAAGTGAAGCATCGGAATCTAAAACTGGACTCACATGAGAGGTTAAAATAATAGAAAGTGAGAGTGTCAGTCATCTTTTACTTAAGTCGGCATTGTGCCTTTTGAATTTAATTCCGAAGCAATATCTGTGCTTCATCGTCAATACGACGGTCCAAGGTGTACAGTAAACCTGAAGTGCAGCATCCGAATCTAAAACTAGACTCACAGGAGAGGTTCAAATCGTAGAAAGTTAGAGTGACAGTTCTCTTGTACTTAAGTCGGCATTGTGCCTTATGGATTTAATTCCGATGCAATTTCGGTGTTTCATCGTCAATAAGAAGGTCCAAGGTATACAGTGAACCTGAAGTGAAGCATCGGAATCTAAAACTGGACTCACAGGAGAGGTTCAAATCACAGAAAGTTAGCGTGTCAGTCCCTTTTTACTTAAGTCGTGGTTGTGCCTTTTGTATTAAATTCGGATGCAATTTCTGTGCTTCATCGTCAGTAAGAAGGTGCAAGTGATATAGTAGACCAGAAGCGAAGCATCGGAATCTAAAACTTGACTCACAGGAGATGTTCAAATCATAGAAAGTGACAGTGTCGGTCCTCTTGTACTTAAGTCGGCATTGTGCCTTTTGAATTTAATTCCGAAGCAATTACTGTGCTTCTCCGTCAATAAGAAGGTCCACGGTATACAGTAAACCCAAAGTGAAGCATCCGAAACTAAAACTGGGCTCACAGGAGAGGTACAAATTATAGAAAGTTAGAGTGTCAGTCCTCTTGTACCTAAGTCGGCATTGTGCTTTTGTATTAAATTCGGAAGCAATTTCTGTGTTTCATCGTCAATAAGAAAGTCCAAGAGATACAGTAAACCTGAAGTGAATCATCGGAATCTAAAACTGGACTCACAGAAAAGGTTCAAATCATAGAAAGTTAGAGAGTCAGTCCTCTTGTACTTAAGTCGGCATTGTGCCTTTTGCATTTAATTCCGATGCAATTTCTGTGTTTCATCGTCAATGAGAAGGTCCAAGGTATAAAGGAAACGTGAAGTGAAGCATCGGAAACTAAAACTGGACTCACAGGAGGGGTTAAAATCATAGAAAGTAAGAGTGTCAGTCCTCTTTTACTTAAGTCGGCATTGTGCCTTTTGTATTAAATTCGGATGCAATTTCTGTGTTTCGTCGTCAATTAGAAGGCCCAACGAATACAGGAAACCTGAAGTGAAGCATCGGAATCTAAAACTGGACTCACAGGAGAGGTTCAAATCATAGAAAGTAAGAGTGTCAGGCCTCTTGTACTTAAGTCGGCATTGTGACTTTTGTATTAAATTCGGTCGCAATTTCTGTGTTTCATCGTCAATAAGGAGGTCCAAAGTATACAGTGAATCTGAAGTGAAGCATCGGAATCTAAAACTGGACTCACAGGAGAGGTTAAAATCATAGAAAGTTAGAGTGTTGGTCCTCTTTTACTTAAGTCGGCATTGAGCCTTTTGAATTTAATTCCGAAGCAATTTCTGTGCTTCTTCGTCAATAAGAAGGTCCAAGGTGTACAGTAAACCAGAAGTGAAGCATCCGAATCTAAAACTGGGTTCACAGGAGAGGTACAAATCATAGAAAGTTAGAGTGTTAGTCCTCTTGTACCTAAGTCGGCATTGTGCCTTTTGAATTTAATTCCGATGCAATTTCTGTGTTTCATCGTCAATAAGAAGGTCCAAGGTATACAGTGAACCTGAAGTGTAGCATCGGAATCTAAAACTGAACTCACAGGAGAGGTTCAATTCATAGATAGTTAGAGTGTCTGTCCTCTTGTACTTAAGTCAGCACTGTGCCTTTTGTATTAAATTTGGATGCAATTTCTGTGCTTCATCGTCAATAAGAAGGTGCAAGTGATATAGAAGACCTGAAGTGAAGAATCGGAATCTAAAACTTGACTCACAGGAGATGTTCAAATCATAGAAAGTGAGAGTGTCAGTTCTCTTGTACTTAAGTCGGCATTGTGCCTTTTGTATGAAATTCGGATGCAATTTCTGTGTTTGATCATCAATAAGAATGTCCAAGGGATACTGTAAACCTGATATGAATCATCGGAATCTAAAACTGGACTAACAGGAGAGGTTCAAATCATAGAAAGTTAGAGAGTCAGTTCTCTTGTACTTAAGTCGGCATTGTGCCTTTTGAATTTAATTCGGATGCAATTTCCGTGTTTCATCGTCAATAAGAAGGTCCAAAGTATACAGGAAACCTAAAGTGAAGCATCGGAATCTAAAACTGGACTCACAGGAGAGGCTGAATCCATAGAAAGTGAGAGTGTCAGTCCTCTTGTACTTAAGTCGGCATTGTGCCTTTTGTATTAAATTCGGATGCAAGTTCTGTGTTTCATCATCAATTAGAAGGTCCAAGGGATACAGTGAACCTGAAGTGAAGCATCGGAATCTAAAACTGGGCTCACTGGAGAGGTTCAAATCATTGAAAGTTAGAGTGTCAGTCCTCTTGTACCTAAGTCGGCATTGTGTTTTTGAATTTAATTCGGATGAAATTTCTGTGTATCATCGTCAATAAGAAGGTCCAAGGGAAACAGTAAAGCTAAAGTGAAGCATCGGAATCTAAAACTGGACTCACAGTGGAGGTTCAAATCATAGAAAGTTAGAATGTCAGTTCTCTGCTACTTAAGTCGGCATTGTGCTTTTTGAATTTAATTCCGAAGAAATTTCTGTGCTTCATCGTCAATACGAAGGTCCAAGGTGTGCAGTAAACCTGAAGTGAAGCATCCGAATCTAAAACTAGACTCACAGGAGAGGTTCAAATCATAGAAAGTTAGAGTGTCATATCTCTTGTACTTAAGTCGGCATTGTGCCTTTTGAATTTCATTCCGATGCAATTTCTGTGTGTCATGGTCAATAAGAAGGTCCAAGGTATACACTAAACCTGAAGTGAAGCATCGGAATCTAATACTGGACTCACGGGAGAGGCTCAAATCACAAAAAGTTAGCGTGTCAGTCCCTTTGTACTTAAGTCGTCATTCTTCCTTTTGTATTAAATTCGGATGCAATTTCTGTGTTTCATCGTCAATAAGAAAGTCCAAGGAAAACAGTAAACCTGAAGTGAAGCATCCGAATCAAAAACTGGGCTCACAGGACAGGTACAAATCATAGGAAGTTAGAGAGTCAGTCCGCTAGTACTTAAGTCGGCATTGTGCCTTTTGAATTTAATTCCGATGCAATTTCTGTGTTTCATCGTCAATAAGAAGGTTCAAGGTATACAGTGAACCTGAAGTGAAGCATCGGAATCTAAAACTGAACTCACAGGAGAGGTTCAAATCATAGAAAGTTAGAGTGTCTGTCCTTTTGTACTTAAGTCAGCACTGTGCCTTTTGTATTAAATTCGGATGCAATTTCTGTGCTTCATCGTCAACAATAAGGTGCAAGTGATATTGAAGACCTGAAGTGAAGAATCGGAATCTAAAACTTGACTCACAGGAGATGTTCAAATCATAGAAAGTGAGAGTGTCAGTCCACTTGTACTTAAGTCGGCATTGTGCTTTTTGTATTAAATTCGGATGCAATCTCTGTGTTTCATCATCAATACGAATGTCCAAGGGATACTGTAAACCTGAAATGAATCATTGGAATCTAAAACTGGACTATCAGGAGAGGTTCAAATCATAGAAAGTTAGAGAGTCAGTCCTCTTGTACTTAAGTCGGCATTGTGCCTTTTGAATTTAATTCGGATGCAATTTCTGTGTTTCATCGGCAATAAGAAGGTCCAAGGGATACAGTAAACCTGAAGTGAAGCATCGGAATCTAAAACTGGACTCACAGGAGATGTTCAAATCATAGAAAGTGAGAGTGTCAGTCCTCTTGTACTTAAGTCGGCATTGTGCCTTTTGTATTAAATTCGGATGCAATTTCTGTGTTTCATCATCAATAAGAATGTCCAAGGGATACTGTAAACCTGATATGAATCATCGGAATCTAAAACTGGACTAACAGGAGTGGTTCAAATCATAGAAAGTTAGAGAGTCAGTCCACTTGTACTTAAGTCGGCATTGTGCCTTTTGAACTTAATTCGGATGCAAATTCCGTGTTTCATCGTCAATAAGAAGGTCCAAGGTATACAGGAAACCTGAAGTGAAGCATCGGAATCTATAACTGGACTCACAGGAGAGGTTGAATTCATAGAAAGTGAGAGTGTCAGTCCTCTTGTACTTAAGTCGGCATTGTGCCTCTTGTATTCAATTCGGATGCAAGTTCTCTGTTTCATCATCAATAAGAAGGTCCAAGGGATACAGTGAACCTGAAGTGAAGCATCGGAATCTAAAACTGGGCTCACAGGAGAGGTTAAAATCATTGAAAGTTAGAGTGTCAGTTCTCTGCTACTTAAGTCGGCATTGTGTATTTTGAATTTAATTCCCAAGCAATTTCTGTGCTTCATCGTCAATAAGAAGGTCCAAGGTGTACAGTAAATCTGAAGTGAAGCATCCGAATCTAAAACTAGACTCACAGGAGAGGTTCAAATCATAGAAAGTTTGAGTGTCAGTTCTCTTGTACTTAAGTAAGCATTGTGCCTTTTTGAATTTAATTCCGATGCAATTTCTGTGTTTCATCGTCAATAAGAAGGTCCAAGGTATACACTGAACCTGAAGTGAAGCGTCGGAATCTAATACTGGACTCACGGGAGAGGCTCAAATCACAGAAAGTTATCGTGTCAGTTCCTTTGTACTTAAGTCGTCATTGTGCCTTTTGTATTAAATTCGGATGCAATTTCTGTGTTTCATCGTCAATAAGGAAGTACAAGGAATACAGTAAACCTGAAGTGAAGCATCGAATCTAAAACTGGGCTCACAGGAGAGGTACAAATCATAGAAAGTTAGAGAGTCAGTCCTCTAGTACTTAAGTCGGCATTGTGCCTTTTGAATTTAATTCCGATGCAATTTCTGTGTTTCATCGTCAATAAGAAGGTCCAAGGTATACAGGAAACCTGAAGTGAAGCATCGGAATCTAAAACTGGACTCACAGGAGAGGTTAAAATCATAGAAATTGAGAGTGTCAGTCCTCTTTTACTTAAGTCGGCATTGTGCCTTTTGAATTTTATTCCGATGCAATTTCTATGTTTAATCGACTTTAAGAAGGTGCAAGTGATATAGTAGACCTGAAGTGAAGCATCGGAATCTAAAACTTGATTCACAGGAGATGTTCAAATCATAGAAAGTGAGAGTGTCAGTCTACTTGTACTTAAGTCGGCATTGTGCCTTTTGTATTAAATTCGGATGCAATTTCTGTGTTTCATCGTCAATAAGAACGTCCAAGGTATACAAGAAACCAGAAGTCAAGCATCGGAAACTAAAACTGGAGTCACAGGAGAGGTTCAAATCATAGAAAGTGAGAGTGTCAGTCCTCTTGTACTTAAGTCGGCATTGTGCTTTTGTTTTAAATTCGGATGCAATTACTGTGTTTCATCGTCAATATGAAAGTCCAAGGGATACAGTATACCTGAAGTGAATCATCGGAATCTAAAACTGGAATCACAGGAGAGGTTCAAATCACAGTAAGTTTGAGTGTCAGTCCCTTTCTAATTAAGTTGTCATTTTGCTTTTTGTATTAAAATCGGATGCAATTTCTGTGTTTCATCGTCAATAAGAAGTTCCAAGGGATACAGTAATCCTGAAGTGAAGCATCGGAATCTAAAACTGGACTCACAGGAGAGGTTAATATCAAAGAAAGTTAGAGAGTCGGTCCTCTTGTACTTAAGTCGGCATTGTGCCTTTTGTATTAAATTCGGATGCAATTTCTGTGCTTCATTGTCAATAAGAAGGTGCAAGTGATATAGTAGACCTGAAGTGAAGCATCGGAATCTAAAACTTGACTCACAGGAGATGTTCAAATAATAGAAAGTGAGAGTGTCAGTCCTCTTGTACTTAGGCCGGCATTGTGCCTTTTGTATTAAATTCGGATGCAATTTCTGTGTTTCATCGTCTATAAGAACGTCCAAGGTATACACGAAACCTGAAGTCAAGCATCGGAATCTAACACTGGACTCACAGGAGAGGTTCAAATCGTAGAAAGTGAGAGTGTCAGTCCTCTTTTACTTAAGTCGGCATTGTGCCTTTTGTATTAAATTCGGATGCAATTTCTGTGTTTCGTCGTCAATTAGAAGGTCCTACGTATACAGGAAACCTGAAGTGAAGCATCGGAATCTAAAACTGCACTCACAGGAGAGGTTAAAATCAAAGAAAGTTAGAGTGTTGGTCCTCTTGTACTTAAGTCGGCATTGTGCCTTTTGAATTTAATTCCGAAGCAATTTCTGTGCTTCTTCGTCACTAAGAAGGTCCAAGGTGTACAGTAAACCTGAAGTGAAGCATCCGAATGTAAAACTGGGTTCACAGGAGAGGTACAAATCATAGAAAGTTAGAGTGTCAGTCCTTTTGTACTTAAGTCGGCATTGTGCCTTTTGAATTTAATTCCGATGCAATTTCTGTGTTTCATCGTCAATAAGAAGGTCCAAGGTATACAGTGAACCTGAAGTGTAGCATCGGAATCTAAAACTGGACTCACAGGAGAGGTTCAAATCATAGAAAGTTGGAGAGTCAGTCCTCTTGTACTTAAGTCGGCATTGTGCCTTTTGAATTTAATTCGCATGCAATTTCTGTGCTTCATCGTCAATAAGAAGGTCCAAGGGATACAGTAAACCTGAAGTGAAGCATCGGAATCTAATACTGGACTCACAGGAGATGTTCAAATCATAGAAAGTGAGAGTGTCAGTCCTCTTGTACTTAAGTCGGCATTGTGCCTTTTGTATTAAATTCGGATGCAATCTGTGTTTCATCATCAATAAGAATGTCCAAGGGATACTGTAAACCTGATATGAATCATCGGAATCTAAAACTGGACTAACAGGAGAGGTTTAAATCATTGAAAGTTAGAGAGTCAGTCCTCTTGTACTTAAGTCGGCATTGTGCCATTTGAATTTAATTCGGATGCAAATTCCGTGTTTCATCGTCAATAAGAAGGTCCAAGGTATACAGGTAACCTGAAGTGAAGCATCGGAATCTAAAACTGGACTCACTGGAGAGGTTGAATTCATGGAAAGTGAGAGTGTCAGTCCTCTTGTACTTAAGTCGGCATTGTGCCTTTTGAATTAGTTCCGATGCAATTTCTGTGTTTAATCAACAATAAGAAGGTGCAAGTGATATAGTAGACCTGAAGTGAAGCATCGGAATCTAAAACTTGACTCACAGGAGATGTTCAAATCAGAGAAAGTGAGAGTGTCAGTCCTCTTGTACTTAAGTCGGCATTGTGCCTTTTGTATTAAATTCGGATGCAATTTCTGTGTTTCATCGTCAATAAGAACGTCCAAGGTATACAAGAAACCTGAAGTCAAGCATCGGAAATTAAAACTGGAATCACAGGAGAGGTTCAAATCATAGAAAGTGAGAGTGTCAGTCCTCTTGTACTTAAGTCGGAATTGTGCTTTTGTATTAAATTCGGATGCAATTACTGTGTTTCATCGTCAATATGAAAGTCCAAGGGATACAGTAAACCTGAAGTGAAGCATCGGAATCAAAAATTGGACTCACAGTGGAGGTTGAAATCATAGAAAGTTAGAGTATCAGTTCTCTGCTACTTAAGTCGGCATTGTGCCTTTTGAATTTAATTCGGATGCAATTTCCGTGTTTCATCGTCAATAAGAAGGTCCAAAGTATACAGGAAACCTAAAGTGAAGCATCGGAATCTAAAACTGGACTCACAGGAGAGGCTGAATCCATAGAAAATGAGAGTGTCAGTCCTCTTGTACTTAAGTCGGCATTGTGCCTTTTGTATTAAATTCGGATGCAAGTTCTGTGTTTCATCATCAATAAGAAGGTCCAAGGGATACAGTGAACCTGAAGTGAAGCATCGGAATCTAAAACTGGGCTCACTGGAGAGGTTCAAATCATTGAAAGTTAGAGTGTCAGTCCTCTTGTACCTAAGTCGGCATTGTGTTTTTGAATTTAATTCGGATGAAATTTCTGTGTATCATCGTCAATAAGAAGGTCCAAGGGAAACAGTAAAGCTAAAGTGAAGCATCGGAATCTAAAACTGGACTCACAGTGGAGGTTCAAATCATAGAAAGTTAGAATGTCAGTTCTCTGCTACTTAAGTCGGCATTGTGCTTTTTGAATTTAATTCCGAAGAAATTTCTGTGCTTCATCGTCAATACGAAGGTCCAAGGTGTGCAGTAAACCTGAAGTGAAGCATCCGAATCTAAAACTAGACTCACAGGAGAGGTTCAAATCATAGAAAGTTAGAGTGTCATTTCTCTTGTACTGAAGTCGGCATTGTGCCTTTTGAATTTCATTCCGATGCAATTTCTGTGTGTCATAGTCAATAAGAAGGTCCAAGGTATACACTAAACCTGAAGTGAAGCATCGGAATCTAATACTGGACTCACGGGAGAGGCTCAAATCACAGAAAGTTAGCGTGTCAGTCCCTTTGTACTTAAGTCGTCATTCTTCCTTTTGTATTAAATTCGGATGCAATTTCTGTGTTTCATCGTCAATAAGAAAGTCCAAGGAAAACAGTAAACCTGAAGTGAAGCATCCGAATCTAAAACTGGACTCACAGGAGATGTTCAAATCATAGAAAGTGAGAGTGTCAGTCCTCTTGTACTTAAGTCGGCATTGTGCCTTTTGTATTAAATTCGGATGCAATTTCTGTGTTTCATCATCAATAAGAATGTCCAAGGGATACTGTAAACCTGATATAAATCTTTGGAATCTAAAACTGGACTAACAGGAGTGGTTCAAATCATAGAAAGTTAGAGAGTCAGTCATCTTGTACTTAAGTCGGCATTGTGCCTTTTGAACTTAATTCGGATGCAAATTCCGTGTTTCATCGTCAATAAGAAGGTCCAAGGTATACAGGAAACCTGAAGTGAAGCATCGGAATCTAAAACTTGACTCACAGGAGATGTTCAAATCATAGAAAGTGAGAGTGTCAGTCTACTTGTACTTAAGTCGGCATTGTGCCTTTTGTATTAAATTCGGATGCAATTTCTGTGTTTCATCGTCAATAAGAACGTCCAAGGTATACAAGAAACCAGAAGTCAAGCATCGGAAACTAAAACTGGAGTCACAGGAGAGGTTCAAATCATAGAAAGTGAGAGTGTCAGTCCTCTTGTACTTAAGTCGGCATTGTGCTTTTGTTTTAAATTCGGATGCAATTACTGTGTTTCATCGTCAATATGAAAGTCCAAGGGATACAGTATACCTGAAGTGAATCATCGGAATCTAAAACTGGAATCACAGGAGAGGTTCAAATCACAGTAAGTTTGAGTGTCAGTCCCTTTCTACTTAAGTTGTCATTTTGCCTTTTGTATTAAATTCGGATGCAATTTCTGTGTTTCATCGTCAATAAGAAGTACCAAGGGATACAGTAATCCTGAAGTGAAGCATCGGAATCTAAAACTGTACTCACAGGAGAGGTTAATATCAAAGAAAGTTAGAGAGTCGGTCCTCTTGTACTTAAGTCGGCATTGTGCCTTTTGTATTAAATTCGGATGCAATTTCTGTGCTTCATCGTCAATAAGAAGGTGCAAGTGATATAGTAGACCTGAAGTGAAGCATCGGAATCTAAAACTTGACTCACAGGAGATGTTCAAATAATAGAAAGTGAGAGTGTCAGTCCTCTTGTACTTAGGCCGGCATTGTGCCTTTTGTATTAAATTCGGATGCAATTTCTGTGTTTCATCGTCTATAAGAACGTCCAAGGTATACACGAAACCTGAAGTCAAGCATCGGAATCTAACACTGGACTCACAGGAGAGGTTCAAATCATAGAAAGTGAGAGTGTCAGTCCTCTTTTACTTAAGTCGGCATTGTGCCTTTTGTATTAAATTCGGATGCAATTTCTGTGTTTCGTCGTCAATTAGAAGGTCCTACGTATACAGGAAACCTGAAGTGAAGCATCGGAATCTAAAACTGCACTCACAGGAGAGGTTAAAATCAAAGAAAGTTAGAGTGTTGGTCCTCTTGTACTTAAGTCGGCATTGTGCCTTTTGAATTTAATTCCGAAGCAATTTCTGTGCTTCTTCGTCACTAAGAAGGTCCAAGGTGTACAGTAAACCTGAAGTGAAGCATCCGAATGTAAAACTGGGTTCACAGGAGAGGTACAAATCATAGAAAGTTACAGTGTTAGTCCTCTTGTACTTAAGTCGGCATTGTGCCTTTTGAATTTAATTCCGATGCAATTTCTGTGTTTCATCGTCAATAAGAAGGTCCAAGGTATACAGTGAACCTGAAGTGTAGCATCGGAATCTAAAACTGGACTCACAGGAGAGGTTCAAATCATAGAAAGTTGGAGAGTCAGTCCTCTTGTACTTAAGTCGGCATTGTGCCTTTTGAATTTAATTCGCATGCAATTTCTGTGCTTCATCGTCAATAAGAAGGTCCAAGGGATACAGTAAACCTGAAGTGAAGCATCGGAATCTAATACTGGACTCACAGGAGATGTTCAAATCATAGAAAGTGAGAGTGTCAGTCCTCTTGTACTTAAGTCGGCATTGTGCCTTTTGTATTAAATTCGGATGCAATCTGTGTTTCATCATCAATAAGAATGTCCAAGGGATACTGTAAACCTGATATGAATCATCGGAATCTAAAACTGGACTAACAGGAGAGGTTCAAATCATTGAAAGTTAGAGAGTCAGTCCTCTTGTACTTAAGTCGGCATTGTGGCATTTGAATTTAATTCGGATGCAAATTCCGTGTTTCATCGTCAATAAGAAGGTCCAAGGTATACAGGTAACCTGAAGTGAAGCATCGGAATCTAAAACTGGACTCACTGGAGAGGTTGAATTCATGGAAAGTGAGAGTGTCAGTCCTCTTGTACTTAAGTCGGCATTGTGCCTTTTGAATTAGTTCCGATGCAATTTCTGTGTTTAATCAACAATAAGAAGGTGCAAGTGATATAGTAGACCTGAAGTGAAGCATCGGAATCTAAAACTTGACTCACAGGAGATGTTCAAATCAGAGAAAGTGAGAGTGTCAGTCCTCTTGTACTTAAGTCGGCATTGTGCCTTTTGTATTAAATTCGGATGCAATTTATGTGTTTCATCGTCAATAAGAACGTCCAAGGTATACAAGAAACCTGAAGTCAAGCATCGGAAATTAAAACTGGAATCACAGGAGAGGTTCAAATCATAGAAAGTGAGAGTGTCAGTCCTCTTGTACTTAAGTCGGAATTGTGCTTTTGTATTAAATTCGGATGCAATTACTGTGTTTCATCGTCAATATGAAAGTCCAAGGGATACAGTAAACCTGAAGTGAAGCATCGGAATCAAAAATTGGACTCACAGTGGAGGTTGAAATCATAGAAAGTTAGAGTATCAGTTCTCTGCTACTTAAACGGCATTGTGCCATTTGATTTTAATTGCGAAGCAATTTCTGTGCTTCATCGTCAATAAGAAGGTCCAAGGTGTACAGTATACCTGAAGTGAAGCATCCGAATCTAAAACTAGACTCACAGGAGAGGTTCAAATCATAGTAAGTTAGAGTGTCAGTCCTCTTTTACTTAAGTCGGCATTGTGCCTTTTGAATTTAATTCCGATGCAATTTCTGTGTTTCATCGTAATAAGAAGGTCCAAGCGATACAGTAAACCTGAAGTGAAGCATCGGAATCTTAAACTGGACTCACAGGAGAGGTTAAAATCAAAGAAAGTTAGAGAGTCGGTCCTCTTGTACTTAAGTCGGCATTGTGCCTTTAGAATTTAATTCCGAAGCAATTTCTGTGCTTCTTCGTCAATAAGAAGGTCCAAGGTATACAGTAAACCTGAAGTGAGGCATCCGAAACTAAAACTGGGCTCACAGGAGAGGTACAAATTATAGAAAGTTAGAGCGTTAGTCCTCTTGTACTTAAGTCGGCATTGTGCCTTTTGAATTTAAATCCCATGGAATTTCTGTGTTTCATCGTCAATAAGAAGGTCCAAGGTATACAGTGAAACTGAAGTGAAGCATCGGAATCTAAAACTGGACTCACAGGAGAGTTTCAAATCATAGAAAGTGAGAGTGTCAGTCCTCTTTTACTTAAGTCGGCATTGTGCCTTTTGTATTAAATTCGGTTGCAATATCTGTGTTTCATCGTCAATCAGGAGGTCCAAAGTATACACGAAACCTGAAGTCATGCATCGGAATCTAAAACTGGACTCACAGGAGTGGTTCAAATCATAGAAAGTCAGAGTGTCGGTCCTCTTGTACTTAAGTCGGCATTGTGCCCTTTGTATTAAATTCGGATGCAATTTCTGTGTTTCATCGTCAATAAGAAGGTCCAAGGGATACAGTTGACCTGAAGTGAAGCATCGGAATCTAAAACTGGACTCACAGGAGAGGTTCAAATCATAGAAAGTGAGGGAGTCAGTCCTCTTGTACTTAAGGCGCCATTGTGCCTTTTGTATAAATTCGAATGCAATTTCTGTGTTTCATCGTCAATTAGAAGTTCCAAGGTATACAGTGAACCTGAAGTGAAGCATCGGAATCTAAAAGTGGACTCACTGGAGAGGTTCAAATCACAGAAAGTTAGAGTGTCAGTCCTTTTGTACTAAAGTCGTCATTGTGCCTTTTGTATTAAATTCGGATCTAATTTCTGTGTTTCATCGTCAATAAGAAGTTCCAAGGGATACAGTAAACCTGAAGTGAAGCATCGGAATCTAATACTGGACTCACAGAAGATGTTCAAATCATAGAAAGTGAGTGTGTCAGTCCTCTTGTACTTAAGTCGGCATTGTGTCTTTTGTATTAAATTCGGATGCAATCTGTGTTTCATCACCAATAAGAATGTCCAAGGGATACTGTAAACCTGATATGAATAATCGGAATCTAAAACTGGACTAACAGGAGAGGTTCAAATCATTGAAAGTTAGAGAGTCAGTCCTCTTGTACTTAAGTCGGCATTGTGCCTTTTGAATTTAATTCGGATGCAAATTCCGTGTTTCATCGACAATAAGAAGGTCCCAGGTATACAGGTAACCTGAAGTGAAGCATCGGAATCTAAAACTGGACTCACTGGAGAGGTTGAATTCATGGAAAGTGAGAGTGTCAGTCCTCTTGTACTTCAGTCGGCATTGTGCCTTTTGAATTAATTCCGATGCAATTTCTGTGTTTAATCAACAATAAGAAGGTGCAAGTGATATAGTAGACCTGAAGTGAAGCATCGGAATCTAAAACTTGACTCACAGGAGATGTTCAAATCATAGAAAGTGAGAGTGTCAGTCCTCTTGTACTTAAGTCGGCATTGTGCCTTTTGTATTAAATTCGGATGCAATTTCTGTGTTTCATCGTCAATAAGAACGTCCAAGGTATACAAGAAACCTGAAGTCAAGCATCGGAAATTAAAACTGGAATCACAGGAGAGGTTCAAATCATAGAAAGTGAGAGTGTCAGTCCTCTTGTACTTAAGTCGGAATTGTGCTTTTGTATTAAATTCGGATGCAATTACTGTGTTTCATCGTCAATATGAAAGTCCAAGGGATACAGTAAACCTGAAGTGAAGCATCGGAATCAAAAATTGGACTCACAGTGGAGGTTGAAATCATAGAAAGTTAGAGTATCAGTTCTCTGCTACTTAAACGGCATTGTGCCATTTGATTTTAATTGCGAAGCAATTTCTGTGCTTCATCGTCAATAAGAAGGTCCAAGGTGTACAGTATACCTGAAGTGAAGCATCCGAATCTAAAACTAGACTCACAGGAGAGGTTCAAATCATAGTAAGTTAGAGTGTCAGTCCTCTTTTACTTAAGTCGGCATTGTGCCTTTTGAATTTAATTCCGATGCAATTTCTGTGTTTCATCGTCAATAAGAAGGTCCAAGGTATACAGTGAACCTGAAGTGAAGCATCGGAATCTAAAACTGGACTCACAGGACAGGTTCAAATCACAGTAAGTTAGAGTGTCAGTCCCTTTCTACTTAAGTCGTCATTTTGCCTTTTGTATTAAATTCGGATGCAATTTCTGTGTTTCATCGTCAATAAGAAGTTCCAAGCGATACAGTAAACCTGAAGTGAAGCATCGGAATCTTAAACTGGACTCACAGGAGAGGTTAAAATCAAAGAACGTTAGAGAGTCGGTCCTCTTGTACTTAAGTCGGCATTGTGCCTTTAGAATTTAATTCCGAAGCAATTTCTGTGCTTCTTCGTCAATAAGAAGGTCCAAGGTATACAGTAAACCTGAAGTGAGGCATCTGAAACTAAAACTGGTCTCACAGGAGAGGTACAAATTATTGAAAGTTAGAGCGTTAGTCCTCTTGTACTTAAGTCGGCATTGTGCCTTTTGAATTTAAATCCCATGCAATTTCTGTGTTTCATCGTCAATAAGAAGGTCCAAGGTATACAGTGAAACTGAAGTGAAGCATCGGAATCTAAAACTGGACTGACAGGAGAGGTTAAAATCATGGAAAGTGAGAGTGTCAGTCCTCTTTTACTTAAGTCGGCATTGTGCCTTTTGTATTAAATTCGGATGCAATTTCTGTGTTTCCTCGTCAATAAGAAGGTCCAAGGTATACAGGAAACCTGATGTGAAGCATCGGAATCTAAAACTGGACTCACAGGAGAGTTTCAAATCATAGAAAGTGAGAGTGTCAGTCCTCTTTTACTTAAGTCGGCATTGTGTCTTTTGTATTAAATTCGGTTGCAATTTCTGTGTTTCATCGTCAATCAGGAGGTCCAAAGTATACACGAAACCTGAAGTCATGCATCGGAATCTAAAACTGGACTCACAGGAGTGGTTCAAATCATAGAAAGTCAGAGTGTCGGTCCTCTTGTACTTAAGTCGGCATTGTGCCCTTTGTATTAAATTCGGATGCAATTTATGTGTTTCATCGTCAATAAGAAGGTCCAAGGGATACAGTTGACCTGAAGTGAAGCATCGGAATCTAAAACTGGACTCACAGGAGAGGTTCAAATCATAGAAAGTGAGGGAGTCAGTCCTCTTGTACTTAAGGCGCCATTGTGCCTTTTGTAAAAATTCGAATGCAATTTCTGTGTTTCATCGTCAATTAGAAGTTCCAAGGTATACAGTGAACCTGAAGTGAAGCATCGGAATCTAAAAGTGGACTCACTGGAGAGGTTCAAATCACAGAAAGTTAGAGTGTCAGTCCTTTTGTACTAAAGTCGTCATTGTGCCTTTTGTATTAAATTCGGATCTAATTTCTGTGTTACATCGTCAATAAGAAGTTCCAAGGGATACAGTAAACCTGAAGTGAGGCATCGGAATCTAATACTGGACTCACAGAAGATGTTCAAATCATAGAAAGTGAGAGTGTCAGTCCTCTTGTACTTAAGTCGGCATTGTGCCTTTTGTATTAAATTCGGATGCAATCTGTGTTTCATCATCAATAAGAATGTCCAAGGGATACTGTAAACCTGATATGAATCATCGGAATCTAAAACTGGACTAACAGGAGAGGTTCAAATCATTGAATGTTAGAGAGTCAGTCCTCTTGTACTTAAGTCGGCATTGTGCCTTTTGAATTTAATTCGGATGCAAATTCCGTGTTTCATCGTCAATAAGAAGGTCCCAGGTATACAGGTAACCTGAAGTGAAGCATCGGAATCTAAAACTGGACTCACTGGAGAGGTTGAATTAATGGAAAGTGAGAGTGTCAGTCCTCTTGTACTTAAGTCGGCATTGTGCCTTTTGAATTAATTCCGATGCAATTTCTGTGTTTAATCAACAATAAGAAGGTGCAAGTGATATAGTAGACCTGAAGTGAAGCATCGGAATCTAAAACTTGACTCACAGGAGATGTTCAAATCATGGAAAGTGAGAGTGTCAGTCCTCTTTTACTTAAGTCGGCATTGTGCCTTTTGTATTAAATTCGGATGCAATTTCTGTGTTGCATCGTCAATAAGAAGTTCCAAGGGATACAGTAAACCTAAAGTGAAGCATCGGAATCTAAACAGGACTCACAGTAGAGGTTCAAATCATAGAAAGTTAGAGTGCCTGACCTCTTGTACTTATATCGGCATTGTGCCTTTTGAATTTATTTCGGATGCAATTTCTGTGCTTCATCGTCAATAAGAAGGTCAAAGGTATACAGGAAACCTGAAGTGAAGCATCGGAATCTAAAGCTGGACTCACAGGACAGGTTAAAATCGTAGAAAGTGAGAGTGTCAGTCCTCTTGTACTTAAGTCGGTATTGTGCCTTTTGTACTAAATTCGGTTGCAATTTCTGAGTTTCATCGTCAATAAGGAGGTCCAAAGTATACACGAAACCTGAAGTCAAGCATCGGAATCTAAAACTGGACTCACAGGAGAGGGTCAAATCATAGAAAGTGAGAGTGTCAGTCCTCTAGTACTTAAGTGGGCATTGTGCCTTTTGTATTACATTCGGATGCTATTTCTGTGTTTCATCGTCAATAAGAAGGTCCAAAGGATACAGTAGACCTTAAGTGAAGCATCGGAGTCTAAAACTGGACTCACAGGAGAGGTTCAAATCATAGAATGTGAGAGTGTCAGTCCCCTTGTACTTAGGTCGCCATTGTGCCTTTCGTATAAAATTCGAATGCAATTTCTGTGTTTCATCGTCAATAAGAAGATCCAAGGTATACAGTGAACCTGAAGTGAAGCATCGGAATCTGAAACTGGACTCACTGGAGAGGTTCAAGTCACAGAAAGTTAGAGTGTCAGTCCTCTTGTACTTAAGTCGGCATTGTGCCTTTTGAATTTAATTCCGATGAAATTTCTGTGTTTCATCGTCATTAAGAAGGTCCAAGGTATACAGTAAACCTGAAGTGAAGCATTCGAATCTAAAACTGGGCTCACAGGAGAGGTACAAATCATAGAAAGTTAGAGTGTCAGTCCTCTTGTACTTAAGTCGGCATTGTGCCTTTTGAATTTTATTCCGATGCAATTTCTGTGTTTCATCGTCATTAAGAAGGTCCAAGGTATACAGTGAACCTGAAGTGAAGCATCGGAATCTAAAACTGGACTCACAGGAGAGGTTCAAATCATAGAAAGTTAGAGTGTCTGCCCTCTTGTATTTTAGTTAACAATGTGCCTTTTGTATTAAATTCGGATGCAATTTCTGTGCTTCATCGTCAATAAGAAGGTGCAAGTGATACAGTAGACCTGAAGTGAAGCATTGGAATCTAAAACTTGACTCACAGGAGTTGTTCAAATCATAGAAAGTGAAAGTGTCAGTCCTCTTGTACTTAAGTCAGCATTGTGAATTTTGTATTAAACTCGGATGCAATTCCTGTGTGTCATCGTCAATAAAAACGTAAAAGGTATACACGAAACCTGAAGTCAAGCATCGGAATCTAAAACTGGACTCACAGGAGAGCTTCAAATCATAGAAAGTGAGAGTGTCAGTCCTCTTGTACTTAAGTCGGCCTTGTGCCTTTTGTATTAAATTCAGATGCAATTTCTGTGTTTCATCGACAATAAGAAAGTCCAAGGTATACAGTAAACCTGAAGTGAATCATCGGAATCTAAAACTGGACTCACAGAAGAGGTTCAAATCATAGAAAGTTAGAGAGTCAGTCCTCTTGTACTTATGTCGGCATTGTGCCTTTTCAATTTAATTCCGAAGCAATATCTGTGCTTCTTCGTCAATAAGAAGGTCCAAGGTATACAGTAAACCTCAAGTGAAGCATTCGAATCTAAAACTGGGCTCACAGGAGAGGTACAAATCATAGAAAGTTAGAGTGTCAGTCCTCTTGTACTTAAGTCGGCATTGTGAATTTTGAATTTAATTCCGATGCAATTTCTGTGTTTCACCGTCATTAAGAAGGTCCAAGGTATACAGTGAACCTGAAGTGAAGCATCGGAATCTAGAACTGGACTCACAGGAGAGGTTCGAATCATAGAAAGTTACAGTGTCTGCCCTCTTGTACTTAAGTCAGCATTGTGCCTTTTGTATTAAATTCGGATGCAATTTCTGTGCTTCATCGTCACAAAGAAGGTGCAAGTGATACAGTAGACCTGAAGTGAAGCATCGGAATCTAAAACTTGACTCACAGGAGTTGTTCAAATCATAGAAAGTGAGAGTGTCAGTCCTCTTGTACTTTAGTCAGCATTGTGCCTTTTGTATTAAACTCGGATGCAATTTCTGTGCTTCATCGTCAATAAGAACGTCCAAGGTATACACGAAACCTGAAGTCAAGCTTTGGAATCTAAAACTGGACTCACAGGACAGGGTTCAAATCATAGAAAGTGAGAGTGTCAGTCCTCTTGTACTTAAGTCTGCCTTGTGCGTTTTGTATTAAATTCGAATGCAATTTCTGTGTTTCATCGACAATAAGAAAGCCCAACGGATACAGTAAACCTGAAGTGAATCATCGGAATCTAAAACTGGACTCACAGAAGAGGTTCAAATCATAGAAAGTTAGAGAGTCAGTCCTCTTGTACTTATGTCATCATTGTGCCTTTTGAATTTAATTCGGATACATTTTCTGTGTTTCATCGTCAATAAGAAGGTGCAAGGTATACAGGAAACCTGAAGTGAAGCAACGGAATCTAAAACTGGACTCACAGGAGAGGTTCAAATGATAGAAAGTGAGAGTGTCAGTCCACTTTTCCATAAGTCGGCATTGTGCATTTTGTATTAAATGCGGATGCAATGTCTGTGTTTCATCGTCAATAAGAAGGTCCAAGGTATACAGGAAACCTGAAGTGAAGCATCGGAATCTAATACTGGACTCACAGGAGAGGTTCAAAGCATAGAAAGTGAGAGTGTCAGTCCTCTTTTCCATAAGTCAGCATTGTGTCTTTTGTATTAAATTCGGATGCAATTTCTGTGTTTCATCGTCAATAAGAAGGTCCAACGGATACAGTAGACCTGAAGTGAAGCAACGGAATCTAAAACTGGACTCATAGGAGAGGTTCAAATCATAGAAAGTGAGAGTGTCAGTCCTCTTGTACTTAAGTCGGCATTGTGCCTTTTGTATTAAATTCGGATACAATTTCTGTGATTCATCGTCATTAAGAAGGTCCAAGGGATACAGTAAACCTAAAGTGAAGCATTGGAATCTAAAACTGGACTCACAGGAGAGATTCATATCATAGAAAGGGAGAGCGTCAGTCCTCTTGTACTTAAGTCGGCATTGTGCCTTTTGTATTAAATTCGGATGCAATTTCTGTGTTTCATCGTCAATAAGAAGGTCCAAGGAATACAGGAAAGCAGAAGTGAAGCATCGGAATCTGAAACTGGACTCACAGTGGAGGTGCAATAAATAGAAAGTGAAAGTGTCAGTCCTCTTGTACTTAAGTCGGCATTGTGCCTTTTGTATTAAATTCGGATGCAATTGCTGTGTTTCATCGTCAATAAGAATGTCCAAGGTATACAGGAAAGCAGAAATGAAGCATCGGAATCTAAAACTGGGCTCACAGAAGAGGTTCAAATCATAGAAAGTGAGAGTGTCTATCCTTTCGTACTTAAGTCGGCCTTATGCCTTTTGTATTAAATTAGGATGCGATTTCTGTGTTTCAGCGTCAATAAGAGGGTCCAAGGGATACAGTAAACCTGAAGTGAAGCATCGGAAACAAAAACTGGACTCACAGGAGAGGTTCAAATCATAGAAAGATAGAGTGTCAGTCCTCTTGTACTTAAGTCGGCATTGTGCTTTTTGAATTAAATTCCGATCAATTTCTGAGCTTCATCGTCAAAAAGAAGGTCCAACGGATACAGTAAACCTGAAGTGAAAAATCGGAAACTAAAACTGAACTCACAGGAGAGGTTCAAATCATAGAAAGTGAGATTGTCAGTCCTCTTGTACTTAAGTCGGCCTTGTGCCTTTTGTATTACATTCGGATGCAATTTCTGTGTGTCATCGACAACAAGAAAGTCCAAGGGATACAGTAAACCAGAAGTGAATCATCGGACTCTAAAACTGGACTCACAGGAGAGGTTCAAATCATAGAAAGTGAGAGTGTCAGTCCTGTTGTACTTAAGTCAGCATTGTGCCTTTTGTATTAAACTCGGATGCAATATCTGTGTTTCATCGACAATAAGAAAGTCCAACGGATACAGTAAACCTGAAGTGAATCATCGGAATCTAAAACTGGACTCACAGAAGAGGTTCAAATCATAGAAAGTTAGAGAGTCATTCCTCTTGTACTTATGTCGGCATTGTGCCTTTTGAATGTAATTCGGATGCAATTTCTGTGTTCCATCGTCAAAAAGAAGGTGCAAGGTATACAGGAAACCTGAAGTGAAGCATCGGAATCTAAAACTGGACTCACGGGAGAGGTTCAAATCATAGAAAGTGAGAGTGTCAGTCCTCTTTTCCTAAAGTCGGCATTGTGCCCTTTGTATTAAATTCGGATGCAATTTCTGTGTTTCATCGTCAATAAGAAGGTCCAAGGTATACAGGAAACCTGAAGTGAAGCATCGGAATCTAAAACTTTACTCACAAGAGAGGTTCAAATCATAGATAGTGAGAGTGTCAGTCCTCTTGTACTTAAGTCGGCATTGTGCCTTTTGTATTAAATTCGGATGCAATTTCTATGTTTCATCGTCAATAAGAAGGTCCAAGGTATACAGTAAACCTGAAGTGAAGCATCGGAATCTAAAACTGGGCTCACAGGAGAGGTTCAAATCATAGAAAGTGAGAGTGTCTATCCTTTCGTACTTAAGTCGGCATTATGCCTTTTGTATTAAATTCGGATGCGATTTCTGTGTTTCATCGTCAATAAGAGGGTCCAAGGGATACAGTTAACCTGAAGTGAAGCATCGGAAACTAAAACTGGACTCACAGGAGAGGTTCAAATCATAGAGAGATAGAGTGTCAGTCTTCTTGTACTTAAGTCGGCATCGTGCCTTTTGAATTTAATTCCGATGCAATTTCTGAGCTTCATCGTCAAAAAGAAGGTCCAACGGATACAGTAGACCTGAAGTGAAAAATCGGAAACTAAAGTTGGACTCATAGGAGCGGTTCCAATCATAGAAAGTGAGATTGTCAGTCCTCTTGTACTTAGGTCGGCATTATGCCTTTTGTATTACATTCGGATGCAATTTCTGTGTTTCATCGGCAATAAGAAAGTCCAAAGGATACAGTAAACCTGAAGTGAATCATCGGAATCTAAAACTGGACTCACAGAAGAGGTTCAAATCATAGAAAGTTAGAGAGTCAGTCCTCCTGTACTTATGTCGGCATTGTGCCTTTTGAATTTAATTCGGATACAATTTCTGTGTTTCATCGTCAATAAGAAGGTGCAAGGTATACAGGAAACCTGAAGTGAAGCTCTGGAATCTAAAACTGGACTCACAGGAGAGGTTCAAATCATAAAAAGTGAGAGTGTCAGTCCTCTTTTCCTTAAGTCGGTATTGTGCATTTTGTATTAAATTCGGATGCAATTGCTGTGTTTCATCGTCAATAAGAAGGTCCAAGGTATACAGGAAACCTAAAGTGAAGCATCGGAATCTAAAACTGGACTCACAGGAGAGGTTCAAATCATAGAAAGTGAGAGTGTCAGTCCTCTTGTACTTAAGTCGGCCTTGTGCCTTTTGTATTAAATTCGGATGCAATTTCTGTGTTTCATCAACAACAGGAAAGTCCAAGAGATACAGTAAACGTGAAGTGAATCATCAGAATCTAAATCTGGACCCACAGGAGAGGTTCAAATCATAGAAAGTGAGAGTGTCAGTCCTGTTGTACTTAAGTCAGCATTGTGCCTTTTGTATTAATCTCGGCTGCAATTTATGTGTTTCATCGTCAATAAGAACGTCCAAGGTATACACGAAACCTGAAGTCAAGCATCGGAATCTAAAACTGCCCTCACAGGAGAGGTTCAAATCATAGAAAGTGAGAGTGTCAGTCCTCTTGTACTTAAGTCGGCCATGTGCCTTTTGTATTAAATTCGGATGCAATTTCTGTGTTTCATCGACAATAAGAAAGTCCAAGGGATACAGTAAACCTGAAGTGAATCATCGGAATCTAAAACTGGACTCACAGAAGAGGTTCAAATCATAGAAAGTTAGAGTGTCATTCCTCTTGTACTTATGTCGGCATTGTGCCTTTTGAATATAATTCGGATACAATTTCTGTGTTTCATCATCAATAAGAAGGTGCAAGGTATACAGGAAACCTGAAGTGAAGCATCGGAATCTAAAAGTGGACTTACAGGAGAGGTTCAAATCATAAAAAGTGAGAGTGTCAGTCCTCTTTTCCTTAAGTCGGCATTGAGCCTTTTGTAATAAATTCGGATGCAATTTCTGTGTTTCGTCGTCAATAAGAAGGTCCAAGGTCTACAGGAAACCTGAAGTGAAGCATCGGAATCTAAAACTGGACTCACTGGAGAGGTTCAAGTCACAGAAAGTTAGAGTGTCAGTTCTCTTGTACTTAAGTCGGCATTGTGCCTTTTGAATTTAATTCCGATGAAATTTCTGTGTTTCATCGTCATTAAGAAGGTCCAAGGTATACAGTAAACCTGAAGTGAAGCATTCGAATCTAAAACTGGGCTCACAGGAGAGGTACAAATCATAGAAAGTTAGAGTGTCAGTCCTCTTGTACTTAAGTCGGCATTGTGCCTTTTGAATTTTATTCCGATGCAATTTCTGTGTTTCATCGTCATTAAGAAGGTCCAAGGTATACAGTGAACCTGAAGTGAAGCATCGGAATCTAAAACTGGACTCACAGGAGAGGTTCAAATCATAGAAAGTTAGAGTGTCTGCCCTCTTGTATTTTAGTTAACAATGTGCCTTTTGTATTAAATTCGGATGCAATTTCTGTGCTTCATCGTCAATAAGAAGGTGCAAGTGATACAGTAGACCTGAAGTGAAGCATTGGAATCTAAAACTTGACTCACAAGAGTTGTTCAAATCATAGAAAGTGAAAGTGTCAGTCCTCCTGTACTTAAGTCAGCATTGTGAATTTTGTATTAAACTCGGATGCAATTCCTGTGTGTCATCGTCAATAAAAACGTAAAAGGTATACACGAAACCTGAAGTCAAGCATCGGAATCTAAAACTGGACTCACAGGAGAGCTTCAAATCATAGAAAGTGAGAGTGTCAGTCCTCTTGTACTTAAGTCGGCCTTGTGCCTTTTGTATTAAATTCAGATGCAATTTCTGTGTTTCATCGACAATAAGAAAGTCCAAGGTATACAGTAAACCTGAAGTGAATCATCGGAATCTAAAAGTGGACTCACAGAAGAGGTTCAAATCATAGAAAGTTAGAGAGTCAGTCCTCTTGTACTTATGTCGGCATTGTGCCTTTTCAATTTAATTCCGAAGCAATATCTGTGCTTCTTCGTCAATAAGAAGGTCCAAGGTATACAGTAAACCTGAAGTGAAGCATTCGAATCTAAAACTGGGCTCACAGGAGAGGTACAAATCATAGAAAGTTAGAGTGTCAGTCCTCTTGTACTTAAGTCGGCATTGTGCCTTTTGAATTTAATTCCGATGCAATTTCTGTGTTTCATCGTCATTAAGAAGGTCCAAGGTATACAGTGAACCTGAAGTGAAGCATCGGAATCTAAAACTGGACTCACAGGAGAGGTTCGAATCATAGAAAGTTAGAGTGTCTGCCCTCTTGTACTTAAGTCAGCATTGTGCCTTTTGTATTAAATTCGGATGCAATTTCTGTGCTTCATCGTCACAAAGAAGGTGCAAGTGATACAGTAGACCTGAAGTGAAGCATCAGAATCTAAAACTTGACTCACAGGAGTTGTTCAAATCATAGAAAGTGAGAGTGTCAGTCCTCTTGTACTTAAGTCAGCATTGTGCCTTTTGTATTAAACTCGGATGCAATTTCTGTGCTTCATCGTCAATAAGAACGTCCAAGGTATACACGAAACCTGAAGTCAAGCTTTGGAATCTAAAACTGGACTCACAGGACAGGGTTCAAATCATAGAAAGTGAGAGTGTCAGTCCTCTTGTACTTAAGTCTGCCTTGTGCGTTTTGTATTAAATTCGAAAGCAATTTCTGTGTTTCATCGACAATAAGAAAGCCCAACGGATACAGTAAACCTGAAGTGAATCATCGGAATCTAAAACTGGATTCACAGAAGAGGTTCAAATCATAGAAAGTTAGAGAGTCAGTCCTCTTGTACTTATGTCATCATTGTGCCTTTTGAATTTAATTCGGATACATTTTCTGTGTTTCATCGTCAATAAGAAGGTGCAAGGTATACTGGAAACCTGAAGTGAATCAACGGAATCTAAAACTGGACTCACAGGAGAGGTTCAAATGATAGAAAGTGAGAGTGTCAGTCCACTTTTCCATAAGTCGGCATTGTGCCTTTTGTATTAAATTCGGATGCAATGTCTGTGTTTCATCGTCAATAAGAAGGTCCAAGGTATACAGGAAACCTGAAGTGAAGCATCGGAATCTAAAACTGGACTCACAGGAGAGGTTCAAAGTATAGAAAGTGAGAGTGTCAGTCCTCTTTTATATAAGTCGGCATTGTGTCTTTTGTATTAAATTCGGATGCAATTTCTGTGTTTCATCGTCAATAAGAAGGTCCAACGGATACAGTAGACCTGAAGTGAAGCAACGGAATCTAAAACTGGACTCATAGGAGAGGTTCAAATCATAGAAAGTGAGGGTGTCAGTCCTCTTGTACTTAAGTCGGCATTGTGCCTTTTGTATTAAATTCGGATACAATTTCTGTGATTCATCGTCATTAAGAAGGTCCAAGGGATACAGTAAACCTAAAGTGAAGCATTGGAATCTAAAACTGGACTCACAGGAGAGGTTCATATCATAGAAAGGGAGAGCGTCAGTCCTCTTGTACTTAAGTCGGCATTGTGCCTTTTGTATTAAATTCGGATGCAATTTCTGTGTTTCATCGTCAATAAGAAGGTCCAAGGTATACAGGAAAGCAGAAGTGAAGCATCGGAATCTAAAAGTGGACTCACAGTGGAGGTGCAATAAATAGAAAGTGAAAGTGTCAGTCCTCTTGTACTTAAGTCGGCATTGTGCCTTTTGTATTAAATTCGGATGCAATTGCTGTGTTTCATCGTCAATAAGAATGTCCAAGGTATACAGGAAAGCAGAAATGAAGCATCGGAATCTAAAATTGGGCTCACAGAAGAGGTTCAAATCATAGAAAGTGAGAGTGTCTATCCTTTCGTACTTAAGTCGGCCTTATGCCTTTTGTATTAAATTAGGATGCGATTTCTGTGTTTCAGCGTCAATAAGAGGGTCCAAGGGATACAGTAAACCTGAAGTGAAGCATCGGAAACAAAAACTGGACTCACAGGAGAGGTTCAAATCATAGAAAGATAGAGTGTCAGTCCTCTTGTACTTAAGTCGGCATTGTGCTTTTTGAATTAAATTCCGATGCAATTTCTGAGCTTCATCGTCAAAAAGAAGGTCCAACGGATACAGTGAACCTGAAGTGAAAAATCGGAAACTAAAACTGAACTCACAGGAGAGGTTCAAATCATAGAAAGTGAGATTGTCAGTCCTCTTGTACTTATGTCGGCATTGTGCCTTTTGAATTTAATTCGGATACAATTTCTGTGTTCCATCGTCAATAAGAAGGTGCAAGGTATACAGGAAACCTGAAGTGAAGCATCTGAATCTAAAACTGGACTCACGGGAGAGGTTCAAATCATAGAAAGTGAGAGTGTCAGTCCTCTTTTCCTAAAGTCGGCATTGTGCCTTTTGTATTAAATTCGGATGCAATTTCTGTGTTTCATCGTCAATAAGAAGGTCCAAGGTATACAGGAAACCTGAAGTGAAGCATCGGAATCTAAAACTGGACTCACAAGAGTGGTTCAAATCATAGAAAGTGAGAGTAACAGTCCTCTTGTACTTAAGTCGGCATTGTGCCTTTTGTATTAAATTCGGATGCAATTTCTATGTTTCATCGTCAATAAGAAGGTCCAAGGTATACAGTAAACCTGAAGTGAAGCATCGGAATCTAAAACTGGGCTCACAGGAGAGGTTCAAATCATAGAAAGTGAGAGTGTCTATCCTTTCGTACTTAAGTCGGCATTATGCCTTTTGTATTAAATTCGGATGCGATTTCTGTGTTTCATCGTCAATAAGAGGGTCCAAGGGATACAGTTAACCTGAAGTGAAGCATCGGAAACTAAAACTGGACTCACAGGAGAGGTTCAAATCATAGAGAGATAGAGTGTCAGTCCTCTTGTACTTAAGTCGGCATCGTGCCTTTTGAATTTAATTCCGATGCAATTTCTGAGCTTCATCGTCAAAAAGAAGGTCCAACGGATACAGTACACCTGAAGTGAAAAATCGGAAACTAAAGTTGGACTCATAGGAGCGGTTCCAATCATAGAAAGTGAGATTGTCAGTCCTCTTGTACTTAGGTCGGCATTATGCCTTTTGTATTACATTCGGATGCAATTTCTGTGTTTCATCGGCAATAAGAAAGTCCAAAGGATACAGTAAACCTGAAGTGAATCATCGGAATCTAAAACTGGACACACAGAAGAGGTTCAATCATAGAAAGTTAGAGAGTCAGTCCTCTTGTACTTATGTCGGCATTGTGCCTTTTGAATTTAATTCCGTAGCAATATCTGTGCTTCTTCGTCAATAAGAAGGTCCAAGGTATACAGTAAACCTGAAGTGAAGCATTCGAATCTAAAACTGGGCTCACCGGAGAGGTACAAATCATAGAAAGTTAGAGTGTCAGTCCTCTTGTACTTAAGTCGGCATTGTGCGTTTTGAATTTAATTCCGATGCAATTTCTGTGTTTCATCGTCATTAAGAAGGTCCAAGGTATACAGTGAACCTGAAGTGAAGCATCGGAATCTAAAACTGGACTCACAGGAGAGGTTCGAATCATAGAAAGTTAGAGTGTCTGCCCTCTTGTACTTAAGTCAGCATTGTGCCTTTTGTATTAAATTCGGATGCAATTTCTGTGCTTCATCGTCACAAAGAAGGTGCAAGTGATACAGTAGACCTGAAGTGAAGCATCGGAATCTAAAACTTGACTCACAGGAGTTGTTCAAATCATAGAAAGTGAGAGTGTCAGTCCTCTTGTACTTAAGTCAGCATTGTGCCTTTTGTATTAAACTCGGATGCAATTTCTGTGCTTCATCGTCAATAAGAACGTCCAAGGTATACACGAAACCTGAAGTCAAGCTTTGGAATCTAAAACTGGACTCACAGGACAGGGTTCAAATCATAGAAAGTGAGAGTGTCAGTCCTCTTGTACTTAAGTCTGCCTTGTGCGTTTTGTATTAAATTCGAAAGCAATTTCTGTGTTTCATCGACAATAAGAAAGCCCAACGGATACAGTAAACCTGAAGTGAATCATCGGAATCTAAAACTGGACTCACAGAAGAGGTTCAAATCATAGAAAGTTAGAGAGTCAGTCCTCTTGTACTTATGTCATCATTGTGCCTTTTGAATTTAATTCGGATACATTTTCTGTGTTTCATCGTCAATAAGAAGGTGCAAGGTATACTGGAAACCTGAAGTGAAGCAACGGAATCTAAAACTGGACTCACAGGAGAGGTTCAAATGATAGAAAGTGAGAGTGTCAGTCCACTTTTCCATAAGTCGGCATTGTGCCTTTTGTATTAAATTCGGATGCAATGTCTGTGTTTCATCGTCAATAAGAAGGTCCAAGGTATACAGGAAACGTGAAGTGAAGCATCGGAATCTAAAACTGGACTCACAGTGGAGGTGCAATAAATAGAAAGTGAAAGTGTCAGTCCTCTTGTACTTAAGTCAGCATTGTGCCTTTTTATTAAACTCGGATGCAATTTCTGTGTCTCATCGTCAATAAGAACGTCCAAGGTATACACGATACCTGAAGTCAAGCATCGGAATCTAAAACTTCACTCACAGGAGAGGTTCAAATCATAGAAAGTGAGAGTGACAGCCCTCTTGTACTTAAGTCGGCCTTGTGCCTTTTGTATTAAATTCGGATGCAATTTCTGTGTTTCATCGGCAGTAAGATAGTCCAAAGGATACAGTAAACGTGAAGTGAATCATCGGAATCTAAAACTGGACTCACAGAAGAGGTTCAAATCATAGAAAGTTAGAGAGTCAGTCCTCTTGTACTTATGTCGGCCTTGTGCCTTTTGAATTTAATTCGGATACAATTTCTGTGTTTCATCGTCAATAATAAGGTGCATATTATACAGGAAACCTGAAGTGAAGCTTTGGAATCTAAAACTGGACTCACAGGAGAGGTTCAAATCATAGTAAGTGAGAGTGTCAGTCCTCTTGTACTTAAGTCGGCATTGTGCGTTTTGTATGAAATTTGGAAACAATTTCTGTGATTCATCGTCAATAAGAAGGTCCAAGGGATACAGTAAACCTGAAGTGAAGCATCGGAATCTAAAACTGGACTCACAGGAGAGGTTCAAATCATAGAAAGAGAGAGTGTCAGTCCTCTTGTACTTAAGTCGGCATTGTGCCTTTCGTATTAGATTCGGATGCAATTTCTGTGTTTCATCGTCAATAAGATGGTCCAAGGTATACAGTAAACCTGAAGTGAAGCATCGGAATCTAAAACTGGACTCACAGGGGAGGTTCAATTCATAGAAAGTGAGAGTGTCAGTCCTCTTGTACTTAAGTCGGCATTGTGAGTTTTGTATTAAATTTGGATGCAATTGCTGTGTTTCATCGTCAATAAGAAAGTCCAAGGGATACAGTAAACCTGAAGTGAATCATCGGAATCTAAAACTGGACTCACGGAAGAGGTTCAAATCATAGAAAGTTAGAGAGTCAGTCTTCTTGTACTTATGTCGGCATTGTGCCTTTTGAATTTAATTCGGATGCAATTTCTTGTTTTCATCGTCAATAAGAATGTCCAATGTATACAGGAAACCTGAAGTGAAGCATCGGAATCTAAGACTGGACTCACAGGTGAGGTTCAAATCATAGAAAGTGAGAGTGTCAGTCCTCTTTTCCATAAGTCGGCATTGTGCATTTTGAATTAAATTCGGATGCAATTTCTGTGTTTCATCGTCAATAAGAAGGTCCAAGGGATACAGTAAACCTGAGGTGAAGCATCGGAAACTAAAACTGGACTCACAGAAGGGGTTCAAATCATAGAAAGGTAGAGTGTCAGTCCTATTGTACTTAAATCGGCATTGTACCTTTTGAATTTAATTCCGATGCAATTTCTGAGCTTCATCGTCAAAAAGAAGGTCCAACGGATACAGTAAACCTGAAGTGAAAAATCGGAAACTAAAACTGGACTCCCAGGAGAGGTTCAAATCATAGAAAGTGAGATTGTCAGTCCTCTTGCACTTAAGTCGGCATTATGCCTTTTGTATTACATTCGGATGCGATTTCTGTGGTTCATCGTTAATAAGAAGGTGCAAGTGATACAGTAGACCTGAAGTGAAGCATCGGAATCTAAAACTTGACTCACAGGAGTTGTTCAAATCATAGAAATTGAGAGTGTCAGTCCTCTTGTACTTAAGTCAGTATTGTGCCTTTTTATTAAACTCGGATGCAATTTCTCTGCCTCACCGTCAATAAGAACGTCCAAGGTATACACGAAACCTGAAGTCAAGCATCGGAATCTAAAACTGGACTCACAGGAGAGGCTCAAATCATAGAAAGTGAGAGTGTCAGTCCTCTTGTACTTAAGTCGGCATTGTGCCGTTTGTATTAAATTCGGATGCGATATCTGTGTTCCATCGTCAATAAGAAGGTCCAAGGTATACAGTAAACCTGAAGTGAAGCATCGGAATCTAAAACTGGACTCACAGGGGAGGTTCAATTCATAGAAAGTGAAAGTGTCAGTCCTCTTGTACTTAAGTCGGCATTGTGCCTTTTGTATTAAATTCGGATGCAATTGCTGTGTTTCATCGTCAATAAGAAAGTCCAAGGGATACAGTAAACCTGAGGTGAAGCATCGGAATCTGAAACTGGTCTCACAGGGGAGGTTCAATTCATAGTCTGTGAAAGTGTCAGTCCTCTTGTACTTAAGTCGGCATTGTGCCTTTTGTATTAAATTCGGATGCAATTTCTGTGTTTCATCGTCAATAAGAAGGTCCAAAGTATACACGAAACCTGAAGTCAAGCATCGGAAACTAAAAGTAGACTCACAGGAGAGGTTCAAATCATAGAAAGTGAGAGTGTCAGTCCTCTGTTCCTTATGTCGGCATTGTGCCTTTTGTATTAAATTCGGATGCAATTTCTGTGTTTCATCGTCAATAAGAATGTCCAAGGTAGACAGGAAACCTGAAGTGTAGCATCGGAATCTAAAACTGGACTCACAGGAGAGGTTCAAATCATAGAAAGTGAGAGTGTCAGTCCTCTTGTACTTAAGTCAGCGTTGTGCCTTTTGTATTAAATTCGGATGCAATTTCTGTGTTTCATCGTCAATAAGAAGGTCCAAAGTATACACGAAACCTGAAGTCAAGCATCGGAAACTAAAACTAGACTCACAGGAGAGGGTCAATTCATTGAAATGAGAGTGTCAGTACTCTTGAACTTAAGTCGGCATTGTGCCTTTTGTATTAAATTCGGATGCAATTTCTGTGTTTCATCGTCAATAAGATGGTCCAAAGTATACAGTAAACCTGAAGTGAAGCATCGGACTCTAAAACTGAACTCACAGGGGAGGTTCAATTCATAGAAAGTGAGAGTGTCAGTCCTCTTGTACTTAAGACGGCATTGTGCCTTTTGTATTAAATTCGGATGCAATTGCTGTGTTTCATCGTCGATAAGAAAGTCCAAGGGATACAGTAAACCTGAAGTGAATCTTTGGAATCTAAAACTGGACTCACAGAAGAGGTTCAAATCATAGAAAGTTAGAGAGTCAGTCCTACTGTCCTTATGTCGGCATTGTGCCATTTGAATTTAATTCGGATGCAATTTCTTGTTTTCATCGTCAATAAGAAGGTCCAATGTACACAGGAAACCTGAAGTGAAGCATCGGAATCTAAAACTTGACTCACAGGAGTTGTTCAAATCATAGAAATTGAGAGTGACTATCCTTTCGTACTTAAGTCGGCATTATGCCTTTTGTATTAAATTCGGATGCGATTTCTGTGTTTCATCGTCGATAAGAGGGTCCAAGGGATACAGTAAACCAGAAGTGAAGCATCGGAAACTAAAACTGGACTCACAGGAGAGGTTCAAATCATAGAAAGTGAGATTGTCAGTCCTCTTGTACTTAAGTCGGCATTATGCCTTTTGTTTTACATTCGGATGCAATTTCTGTGGTTCATCGTCAATAAGAAGGTGCAAGTGATACAGTAGACCGGAAGTGAAGCATCGGAATCTAAAACTTGAGTCACAGGAGTTGTTCAAATCATAGAAATTGAGAGTGTCAGTCCTCTTGTACTTAAGTCAGCATTGTGCCTTTTTATTAAAGTCGGATGCAATTTCTCTGTCTCACCGTCAATAACAACGTCCAAGGTATACACGAAACCTGAAGTCAAGCATCGGAATCTAAAACTGGACTCACAGGAGAGGTTCAAATCATAAAAAGTGAGAGTGTCAGTCCTCTTGTACTTAAGTCGGCATTGTGCCGTTTGTATTAAATTCGGAAGCAATTTCTGTGTTTCATCGTCAATAAGAAGGTCCAAGGTATACAGTAAACCTGAAGTGAAGCTTCGGAATCTAAGACTGGACTCACAGGGGAGGTTCAATTCATAGAAAGTGAAAGTGTCAGTCCTCTTGTACTTAAGTCGGCATTGTGCCTTTTGTATTAAATTCGGATGCAATTGCTGTGTTTCATCGTTAATAAGAAAGTCCAAGGGATACAGTAAACCTGAAGTGATTCATCGGAAACTAAAACTGGACTCACAGAAGAAGTTCAAATCATAGAAAGTTAGAGAGTCAGTCCTCTTGTACTTATGTCGGCATTGTGCCTTCCGAATTTAATTCGGATGCAATTTCTGTGTTTCATCGTCAATATGAAGGTCCAAGGTATACAGGAAATCTGAAGTGAAGCATCGGAATCTAAAACTGGACTCACAGGAGAGGTTCAAATCAAAGAAAGGTAGTGTGTCAGTCCTCTTGTACTTAAGTCGGCATTGTGCCTTTTGTAATTAATTCGGATGCAATATCTGTGTTTCATCGTCAATAAGAAGGTCCAAGGGATACAATAGACCTGAAGTGAAGCATCAGAATCTGAAACTGGACTCACAGGAGAGGTTCAAATCATAGAAAGTGAGAGTGTCAGTCCTCTTGTACTTAAGTCGGCATTGTGCCATTTGTATTAAATTCGGATGCAATTGCTGTGTTTCTTCGTCAATAAGAAGGTCCATGGTATACAGGAATCAGAAGTGAAGCATCGGAATCTAAAACTGGGCTCACAGGAGAGGTTCAAATCATAGAAAGTGAGAGTGTCAGTCCTCTTATACTTAAGTCGGCGTTGTGCCTTTTGTAGTAAATTCGGATGCAATTTCTGTGTTTCATCGTCAATAAGAAGGTCCAACGGATACAGTAGACCTGAAGTGAAGCATCAGAATCTGAAACTGGACTCACAGGAGAGGTTCAAATCATAGAAAGTGGGAGTGTCAGTCCTCTTGTACTTAAGTCGGCATTGTGAATTTTGTATTAAATTCGCATACAATTTCTCTGTTTCATCGTCAATAAGAAGGTCGAAGGGATACAGTAAACCTGAAGTGAAGCATCGGAATCTAAAACTGGACTCACAGGGGAGGTTCAATTCATAGACAGTGAAAGTGTCAGTCCTCTTGTACTTAAGTCCGCATTGTGCCTTTTGTATTAAATTCGGATGCAATTGCTGTGTTTTGGCGACAATAAGAACGTCCAAGGTATACAGAAAACCAGAAGTGAAGCATCAGAATCTAAAACTAAGCTCAAAGGAGGGGTTCAATTCATAGAAAGTGAGAGTGTCTATCGTCTCGTACTTAAGTCGGCATTATGCCTTTTGTATTAAATTCGGATGCGATATCTGTGTTTCATCGTCAATAAGAGGGTCCAAGGAATACAGTAAACCTGAAGTGAAGCATCGGAATCTAAAACTGGACTCACAGGAAAGGTTCAAATCATAGAAAAGTAGAGTGTCAGTCCTCTTGTACTTAAGCCGGCATTGTGCCGTTTGAATTTAATTCCGATGCAATTTCTGAGCTTCATCGTCTAAAAGAAGGTCCAACGGATACAGTAAACCTGAATTAAAAAATCGGAATATAACACTGGACTCACAGGAGAGGTTCAAATCATAGAAAGTGAAAGTGTCAGTCCTCTTGTACTTAAGTCGGCATTGTGCCTTTTGTATTAAATTCGGATGCAATATCTGTGTTTCATCGTCAATGAGATGGTCCAAGGTATACAGTAAACCTGAAGTGAAGCATCGGAATCTAAAACTGGACTCACAGGGGAGGTTCAATTCATAGAAAGTGAGAGTGTCAGTCCTCTTGTACTTAAGTCGGCATTGTGCCTTTTGTATTTAATTCCGATGCAGTTTCTGTGTTTCATCGTCAATAAGAACGTCTAAGGTATACACGAAACCCGAAGTCAAGCATCGGAATCTGAAACTGGACTCGCAGGAGGTGTTCAAATCATAGAAAGTGAGAGTGTCAGTCCTGTTGTACTTAAGTTGCCATTGTGCCTTTTGTATTAAATTCGGATGCAATTTCTGTGTTTCATCGTCAATAAGAACGTCCATGGTGTACACGAAACCTGAAGTCAAGCATCGGAATCTAAAACTGGACTCACAGGAGAGGTTCAAATCATAGAAAGTGAGAGTGTCAGTCCTCTTGTACTTAAGTCGGCATTGTGCCTTTTGTATTAAATTCGGATGCAATTTCTTCATTTCATCGTCAATAAGAAAGTCCAAGGGATACAGTAAACCTGAAGTGAATCATCGGAATCTAAAACTGGACTCACAGAAGAGGTTCAAATCATAGAAAGTTAGAGAGTCAGTCCTCTTGTGCTTATGTCGGCATTGTGCCTTTTGAATTTAATTCGGATGCAATTTCTGTGTTTCATCGTCAATAAGAAGGTCCAAGGTATACAGTAAACCTGAAGTGAGGCATCGGAATCTAAAACTGGACTCACAGGAGAGGTTCAAATCATAGAAAGTGAGAGTGTCAGTCCTTTTGTACTTAAGTCGGCATTGTGAATTTTGTATTAAATTCAGATACAATTTCTGTGTTTCATCGTCAATAAGAAGGTCCAAGGTATACAGTAAACCTGAAGTGAAGCATCGGAATCTAAAACTGGACCCACAGGGGAGGTTCAATTCATAAAAAGTGAAAGTGTCAGTCCTCTTGTACTTAAGTCGGCATTGTGCCTTTTGTATTAAATTCGGATGCAATTGCTGTGTTTCATCGTTAATAAGAAAGTCCAAGGGATACAGTAAACCTGAAGTGATTCATCGGAAACTAAAACTGGACTCACAGAAGAAGTTCAAATCATAGAAAGTTAGAGAGTCAGTCCTCTTGTACTTATGTCGGCATTGTGCCTTCCGAATTTAATTCGGATGCAATTTCTGTGTTTCATCGTCAATATGAAGGTCCAAGGTATACAGGAAATCTGAAGTGAAGCATCGGAATCTAAAACTGGACTCACAGGAGAGGTTCAAATCATAGAAAGGTAGAGTGTCAGTCCTCTTGTACTTAAGTCGGCAATGTGCCTTTTGTAATTAATTCGGATGCAATTTCTGTGTTTCTTCGTCAATAAGAAGGTCCAAGGGATACAGTAGACCTGAAGTGAAGCATCAGAATCTGAAACTGGACTCACAGGAGAGGTTCAAATCATAGAAAGTGAGAGTGTCAGTCCTCTTGTACTTAAGTCGGCATTGTGCCTTTTGTATTAAATTCTGATGCAATTGCTGTGTTTCATCATCAATAAGAAGGTCCATGGTATACAGGAATCAGAAGTGAGGCATCGGAATCTAAAACTGGGCTCACAGGAGAGGTTCAAATCATAGGAAGTGAGAGTGTCAGTCCTCTTATACTTAAGTCGGCGTTGTGCCTTTTGTATTAAATTCGGATGCAATTTCTGTGTTTCATCGTCAATAAGAAGGTCCAACGGATACAGTAGACCTGAAGTGAAGCATCAGAATCTGAAACTGGACTCACAGGAGAGGTTCAAATCATAGAAAGTGAGAGTGTCAGTCCTCTTGTACTTAAGTCGGCATTGTGAATTTTGTATTAAATTCGCATACAATTTCACTGTTTCATCGTCAATAAGAAGGTCCAAGGGATACAGTAAACCTGAAGTGAAGCATCGGAATCTAAAACTGGACTCACAGGAGAGGTTCAAATCATAGAAAGGTAGAGTGTCAGTCCTCTTGTACTTAAGTCGGCAATGTGCCTTTTGTAATTAATTCGGATGCAATTTCTGTGTTTCTTCGTCAATAAGAAGGTCCAAGGGATACAGTAGACCTGAAGTGAAGCATCAGAATCTGAAACTGGACTCACAGGAGAGGTTCAAATCATAGAAAGTGAGAGTGTCAGTCCTCTTGTACTTAAGTCGGCATTGTGCCTTTTGTATTAAATTCTGATGCAATTGCTGTGTTTCATCATCAATAAGAACGTCCAAGGTATACAGAATACAAGAAGTGAAGCATCAGAATCTAAAACTAAGCTCACAGGAGGGGTTCAATTCATAGAAAGTGAGAGTGTCTATCGTCTCGTACTTAAGTCGGCATTATGCCTTTTGTATTAAATTCGGATGCGATATCTGTGTTTCATCGTCAATACGAGGGTCCAATGGATACAGTAAACCTGAAGTGAAGCATCGGAATCTAAAACTGGACTCACAGGAAAGGTTCAAATCATAGAAAGGTAGAGTGTCAGTCCTCTTGTACTTAAGCCGGCATTGTGCCTTTTGAATTTAATTCCGATGCAATTTCTGAGCTTCATCGTCTAAAAGAAGGTCCAACGGATACAGTAAACCTGAAGTAAAAATTCGGAATCTAAAACTGGACTCACAGGAGAGGTTCAAATCATAGAAAGTGAGAGTGTCAGTCCTCTTGTACTTAAGTCGGCATTATGCCTTTTGTATTAAATTCGGATGCAATATCTGTGTTTCATCGTCATTAAGAAGGTCCAAGGTATACAGTAAACCTGAAGTGAAGCATCGGAATCTACAACTGGACTCACAGGGGAGGTTCAATTCATCGAAAGTGAAAGTGTCAGTCCTCTTGTACTTAAGTCGGAATTGTGCCTTTTGTATTAAATTCGGATGCAATTGCTGTGTTTCATCGTCAATAAGAAGGTCCATGGTATACAGGAAACCAGAAGTGAAGCATCGGAATCTAAAACTGGGCTTACAGGAGAGGTTCAAATCATAGAAAGTGAGAGTGTCAGTCCTCTTGTACTTAAGTCGGCGTTGTGCCTTTTGTATTAAATTCGGATGCAATTTCTGTGTTTCATCGTCAATAAGAAGGTCCATGGTATACAGGAAACCAGAAGTCAAGCATCGGAAACTAAAACTAGACTCACAGGAGAGGTTCAAATCATTGAAATGAGAGTGTCAGTCCTCTTGATTTTAAGTCATCATTGTGCCTTTTGTATTAAATTCGGATGCAATTTCTGTGTTTCATCGTCAATAAGAAGGTCCAAGGGATACAGTAGACCTGAAGTGAAGCATCAGAATCTAAAACTGGACTCACAGGAGAGGTTCAAATCATAGAAAGTGAGAGTGTCAGTCCTCTTGTACTTAAGTCGGCATTGTGCCTTTTGTATTAAATTCGGATACAATTTCTGTGATTCATCGTCAATAAGAAGGTCCAAGGGATACAGTAAACCTGAAGTGAAGCATCGGAATCAAAAACTGGACTCACAGGAGAGGTTCAAATCATAGAAAGTGAGAGTGTCAGTCCTCTTGTACTTAAGTCGGCATTGTGCCTTTTGTATTACATTCGGATGCAATATCTGTGTTTCATCGTCAATGAGATGGTCCAAGGTATACAGTAAACCTGAAGTGAAGCATCGGAATCTAAAACTAGACTCACAGGGCAGGTTCAATTCATAGAAAGTGAGAGTGTCAGTCCTCTTGTACTTAAGTCGGCATTGTGCCTTTTGTATTTAATTCCGATGCAATTTCTGTGTTTCATCGTCAATAAGAACGTCCAAGGTATACACGAAACCTGAAGTCTAGCATCGGAATCTGAAACTGGACTCGCAGGAGAGGGTCAATTCATTGAAATGAGAGTGTCAGTACTCTTGAACTTAAGTCGGCATTGTGCCTTTTGTATTAAATTCGGATGCAATTTCTGTGTTTCATCGTCAATAAGATGGTCCAAAGTATACAGTAAACCTGAAGTGAAGCATCGGACTCTAAAACTGAACTCACAGGGGAGGTTCAATTCATAGAAAGTGAGAGTGTCAGTCCTCTTGTACTTAAGACGGCATTGTGCCTTTTGTATTAAATTCGGATGCAATTTCTGTGTTTCATCGTCAATAAGAACGTCCAAGGTATACACGAAACCTGAAGTCAAGCATCGGAAACTAAAAGTAGACTCACAGGAGAGGTTCAAATCATAGAAAGTGAGAGTGTCAGTCCTCTGTTCCTTATGTCGGCATTGTGCCTTTTGTATTAAATTCGGATGCAATTTCTGTGTTTCATCGTCAATAAGAATGTCCAAGGTAGACAGGAAACCTGAAGTGTAGCATCGGAATCTAAAACTGGACTCACAGGAGAGGTTCAAATCATAGAAAGTGAGAGTGTCAGTCCTCTTGTACTTAAGTCAGCGTTGTGCCTTTTGTATTAAATTCGGATGCAATTTCTGTGTTTCATCGTCAATAAGAAGGTCCAAAGTATACACGAAACCTGAAGTCAAGCATCGGAAACTAAAACTAGACTCACAGGAGAGGGTCAATTCATTGAAATGAGAGTGTCAGTACTCTTGAACTTAAGTCGGCATTGTGCCTTTTGTATTAAATTCGGATGCAATTTCTGTGTTTCATCGTCAATAAGATGGTCCAAAGTATACAGTAAACCTGAAGTGAAGCATCGGACTCTAAAACTGAACTCACAGGGGAGGTTCAATTCATAGAAAGTGAGAGTGTCAGTCCTCTTGTACTTAAGACGGCATTGTGCCTTTTGTATTAAATTCGGATGCAATTGCTGTGTTTCATCGTCGATAAGAAAGTCCAAGGGATACAGTAAACCTGAAGTGAATCTTTGGAATCTAAAACTGGACTCACAGAAGAGGTTCAAATCATAGAAAGTTAGAGAGTCAGTCCTACTGTCCTTATGTCGGCATTGTGCCATTTGAATTTAATTCGGATGCAATTTCTTGTTTTCATCGTCAATAAGAAGGTCCAATGTACACAGGAAACCTGAAGTGAAGCATCGGAATCTAAAACTTGACTCACAGGAGTTGTTCAAATCATAGAAATTGAGAGTGACTATCCTTTCGTACTTAAGTCGGCATTATGCCTTTTGTATTAAATTCGGATGCGATTTCTGTGTTTCATCGTCGATAAGAGGGTCCAAGGGATACAGTAAACCAGAAGTGAAGCATCGGAAACTAAAACTGGACTCACAGGAGAGGTTCAAATCATAGAAAGTGAGATTGTCAGTCCTCTTGTACTTAAGTCGGCATTATGCCTTTTGTTTTACATTCGGATGCAATTTCTGTGGTTCATCGTCAATAAGAAGGTGCAAGTGATACAGTAGACCGGAAGTGAAGCATCGGAATCTAAAACTTGAGTCACAGGAGTTGTTCAAATCATAGAAATTGAGAGTGTCAGTCCTCTTGTACTTAAGTCAGCATTGTGCCTTTTTATTAAAGTCGGATGCAATTTCTCTGTCTCACCGTCAATAACAACGTCCAAGGTATACACGAAACCTGAAGTCAAGCATCGGAATCTAAAACTGGACTCACAGGAGAGGTTCAAATCAAAGAAAGGTAGTGTGTCAGTCCTCTTGTACTTAAGTCGGCATTGTGCCTTTTGTAATTAATTCGGATGCAATATCTGTGTTTCATCGTCAATAAGAAGGTCCAAGGGATACAGTAGACCTGAAGTGAAGCATCAGAATCTGAAACTGGACTCACAGGAGAGGTTCAAATCATAGAAAGTGAGAGTGTCAGTCCTCTTGTACTTAAGTCGGCATTGTGCCATTTGTATTAAATTCGGATGCAATTGCTGTGTTTCTTCCTCAATAAGAAGGTCCATGGTATACAGGAATCAGAAGTGAAGCATCGGAATCTAAAACTGGGCTCACAGGAGAGGTTCAAATCATAGAAAGTGAGAGTGTCAGTCCTCTTATACTTAAGTCGGCGTTGTGCCTTTTGTAGTAAATTCGGATGCAATTTCTGTGTTTCATCGTCAATAAGAAGGTCCAACGGATACAGTAGACCTGAAGTGAAGCATCAGAATCTGAAACTGGACTCACAGGAGAGGTTCAAATCATAGAAAGTGGGAGTGTCAGTCCTCTTGTACTTAAGTCGGCATTGTGAATTTTGTATTAAATTCGCATACAATTTCTCTGTTTCATCGTCAATAAGAAGGTCCAAGGGATACAGTAAACCTGAAGTGAAGCATCGGAATCTAAAACTGGACTCACAGGGGAGGTTCAATTCATAGACAGTGAAAGTGTCAGTCCTCTTGTACTTAAGTCCGCATTGTGCCTTTTGTATTAAATTCGGATGCAATTGCTGTGTTTTGGCGACAATAAGAACGTCCAAGGTATACAGAAAACCAGAAGTGAAGCATCAGAATCTAAAACTAAGCTCAAAGGAGGGGTTCAATTCATAGAAAGTGAGAGTGTCTATCGTCTCGTACTTAAGTCGGCATTATGCCTTTTGTATTAAATTCGGATGCTATATCTGTGTTTCATCGTCAATAAGAGGGTCCAAGGAATACAGTAAACCTGAAGTGAAGCATCGGAATCTAAAACTGGACTCACAGGAAAGGTTCAAATCATAGAAAAGTAGAGTGTCAGTCCTCTTGTACTTAAGCCGGCATTGTGCCGTTTGAATTTAATTCCGATGCAATTTCTGAGCTTCATCGTCTAAAAGAAGGTCCAACGGATACAGTAAACCTGAATTAAAAAATCGGAATATAACACTGGACTCACAGGAGAGGTTCAAATCATAGAAAGTGAAAGTGTCAGTCCTCTTGTACTTAAGTCGGCATTGTGCCTTTTGTATTAAATTCGGATGCAATATCTGTGTTTCATCGTCAATGAGATGGTCCAAGGTATACAGTAAACCTGAAGTGAAGCATCGGAATCTAAAACTGGACTCACAGGGGAGGTTCAATTCATAGAAAGTGAGAGTGTCAGTCCTCTTGTACTTAAGTCGGCATTGTGCCTTTTGTATTTAATTCCGATGCAGTTTCTGTGTTTCATCGTCAATAAGAACGTCTAAGGTATACACGAAACCCGAAGTCAAGCATCGGAATCTGAAACTGGACTCGCAGGAGGTGTTCAAATCATAGAAAGTGAGAGTGTCAGTCCTGTTGTACTTAAGTTGCCATTGTGCCTTTTGTATTAAATTCGGATGCAATTTCTGTGTTTCATCGTCAATAAGAACGTCCATGGTGTACACGAAACCTGAAGTCAAGCATCGGAATCTAAAATTGGACTCACAGGAGAGGTTCAAATCATAGAAAGTGAGAGTGTCAGTCCTCTTGTACTTAAGTCGGCATTGCGCCTTTTGTATTAAATTCGGATGCAATTTCTTCATTTCATCGTCAATAAGAAAGTCCAAGGGATACAGTAAACCTGAAGTGAATCATCGGAATCTAAAACTGGACTCACAGAAGAGGTTCAAATCATAGAAAGTTAGAGAGTCAGTCCTCTTGTGCTTATGTCGGCATTGTGCCTTTTGAATTTAATTCGGATGCAATTTCTGTGTTTCATCGTCAATAAGAAGGTCCAAGGTATACAGTAAACCTGAAGTGAGGCATCGGAATCTAAAACTGGACTCACAGGAGAGGTTCAAATCATAGAAAGTGAGAGTGTCCGTCCTTTTGTACTTAAGTCGGCATTGTGAATTTTGTATTAAATTCAGATACAATTTCTGTGTTTCATCGTCAATAAGAAGGTCCAAGGTATACAGTAAACCTGAAGTGAAGCATCGGAATCTAAAACTGGACCCACAGGGGAGGTTCAATTCATAAAAAGTGAAAGTGTCAGTCCTCTTGTACTTAAGTCGGCATTGTGCCTTTTGTATTAAATTCGGATGCAATTGCTGTGTTTCATCGTTAATAAGAAAGTCCAAGGGATACAGTAAACCTGAAGTGATTCATCGGAAACTAAAACTGGACTCACAGAAGAAGTTCAAATCATAGAAAGTTAGAGAGTCAGTCCTCTTGTACTTATGTCGGCATTGTGCCTTCCGAATTTAATTCGGATGCAATTTCTGTGTTTCATCGTCAATATGAAGGTCCAAGGTATACAGGAAATCTGAAGTGAAGCATCGGAATCTAAAACTGGACTCACAGGAGAGGTTCAAATCATAGAAAGGTAGAGTGTCAGTCCTCTTGTACTTAAGTCGGCAATGTGCCTTTTGTAATTAATTCGGATGCAATTTCTGTGTTTCTTCGTCAATAAGAAGGTCCAAGGGATACAGTAGACCTGAAGTGAAGCATCAGAATCTGAAACTGGACTCACAGGAGAGGTTCAAATCATAGAAAGTGAGAGTGTCAGTCCTCTTGTACTTAAGTCGGCATTGTGCCTTTTGTATTAAATTCTGATGCAATTGCTGTGTTTCATCATCAATAAGAAGGTCCATGGTATACAGGAATCAGAAGTGAGGCATCGGAATCTAAAACTGGGCTCACAGGAGAGGTTCAAATCATAGGAAGTGAGAGTGTCAGTCCTCTTATACTTATGTCGGCGTTGTGCATTTGTATTAAATTCGGATGCAATTTCTGTGTTTCATCGTCAATAAGAAGGTCCAACGGATACAGTAGACCTGAAGTGAAGCATCAGAATCTGAAACTGGACTCACAGGAGAGGTTCAAATCATAGAAAGTGAGAGTGTCAGTCCTCTTGTACTTAAGTCGGCATTGTGAATTTTGTATTAAATTCGCATACAATTTCACTGTTTCATCGTCAATAAGAAGGTCCAAGGGATACAGTAAACCTGAAGTGAAGCATCGGAATCTAAAACTGGACTCACAGGAGAGGTTCAAATCATAGAAAGGTAGAGTGTCAGTCCTCTTGTACTTAAGTCGGCAATGTGCCTTTTGTAATTAATTCGGATGCAATTTCTGTGTTTCTTCGTCAATAAGAAGGTCCAAGGGATACAGTAGACCTGAAGTGAAGCATCAGAATCTGAAACTGGACTCACAGGAGAGGTTCAAATCATAGAAAGTGAGAGTGTCAGTCCTCTTGTACTTAAGTCGGCATTGTGCCTTTTGTATTAAATTCTGATGCAATTGCTGTGTTTCATCATCAATAAGAACGTCCAAGGTATACAGAATACAAGAAGTGAAGCATCAGAATCTAAAACTAAGCTCACAGGAGGGGTTCAATTCATAGAAAGTGAGAGTGTCTATCGTCTCGTACTTAAGTCGGCATTATGCCTTTTGTATTAAATTCGGATGCGATATCTGTGTTTCATCGTCAATACGAGGGTCCAAGGGATACAGTAAACCTGAAGTGAAGCATCGGAATCTAAAACTGGACTCACAGGAAAGGTTCAAATCATAGAAAGGTAGAGTGTCAGTCCTCTTGTACTTAAGCCGGCATTGTGCCTTTTGAATTTAATTCCGATGCAATTTCTGAGCTTCATCGTCTAAAAGAAGGTCCAACGGATACAGTAAACCTGAAGTAAAAATTCGGAATCTAAAACTGGACTCACAGGAGAGGTTCAAATCATAGAAAGTGAGAGTGTCAGTCCTCTTGTACTTAAGTCGGCATTATGCCTTTTGTATTAAATTCGGATGCAATATCTGTGTTTCATCGTCATTAAGAAGGTCCAAGGTATACAGTAAACCTGAAGTGAAGCATCGGAATCTACAACTGGACTCACAGGGGAGGTTCAATTCATCGAAAGTGAAAGTGTCAGTCCTCTTGTACTTAAGTCGGAATTGTGCCTTTTGTATTAAATTCGGATGCAATTGCTGTGTTTCATCGTCAATAAGAAGGTCCATGGTATACAGGAAACCAGAAGTGAAGCATCGGAATCTAAAACTGGGCTTACAGGAGAGGTTCAAATCATAGAAAGTGAGAGTGTCAGTCCTCTTGTACTTAAGTCGGCGTTGTGCCTTTTGTATTAAATTCGGATGCAATTTCTGTGTTTCATCGTCAATAAGAAGGTCCATGGTATACAGGAAACCAGAAGTCAAGCATCGGAAACTAAAACTAGACTCACAGGAGAGGTTCAAATCATTGAAATGAGAGTGTCAGTCCTCTTGATTTTAAGTCATCATTGTGCCTTTTGTATTAAATTCGGATGCAATTTCTGTGTTTCATCGTCAATAAGAAGGTCCAAGGGATACAGTAGACCTGAAGTGAAGCATCAGAATCTAAAACTGGACTCACAGGAGAGGTTCAAATCATAGAAAGTGAGAGTGTCAGTCCTCTTGTACTTAAGTCGGCATTGTGCCTTTTGTATTAAATTTGGATACAATTTCTGTGATTCATCGTCAATAAGAAGGTCCAAGGGATACAGTAAACCTGAAGTGAAGCATCGGAATCTAAAACTGGACTCACAGGAGAGGTTCAAATCATAGAAAGTGAGAGTGTCAGTCCTCTTGTACTTAAGTCGGCATTGTGCCTTTTGTATTACATTCGGATGCAATATCTGTGTTTCATCGTCAATGAGATGGTCCAAGGTATACAGTAAACCTGAAGTGAAGCATCGGAATCTAAAACTAGACTCACAGGGCAGGTTCAATTCATAGAAAGTGAGAGTGTCAGTCCTCTTGTACTTAAGTCGGCATTGTGCCTTTTGTATTTAATTCCGATGCAATTTCTGTGTTTCATCGTCAATAAGAACGTCCAAGGTATACACGAAACCTGAAGTCTAGCATCGGAATCTGAAACTGGACTCGCAGGCGGTGTTCAAATCATAGAAAGTGAGAGTGTCAGTCCTGTTGTACTTAAGTTGTCATTGTGCCTTTTGTATTAAATTCGGATGCAGTTTCTGTGTTTCATCGTCAATAAGAACGTCCATGGTGTACACGAAACCTGAAGTCAAGCATCGGAATCTAAAACTGGACTCACAGGAGAGGTTCAAATCATAGAAAGTGAGAGTGTCCGTCCTCTTGTACTTAAGTCGGCATTGTGCCTTTTGTATTAAATTCGGATGCAATTTCTGTGTTACATCGTCAATAAGAAAGTCCAAGGGATACAGTAAACCTGAAGTGAATCATCGGAATCTAAAACTGGACTCACAGAAGAGGTTCAAATCATAGAAAGTTAGAGAGTCAGTCCTCTTGTGCTTATGTCGGCATTGTGCCTTTTGAATTTAATTCGGATGCAATTTCTGTGTTTCATCGTCAATAAGAAGGTCCAAGGTATACAGGAAACCTGAAGTGAGGCATCGGAATATAAAACTGGACTCACAGGAGAGGTTCAAATCATAGAAAGTGAGAGTGTCAGTCCTTTTGTACTTAAGTCGGCATTGTGAATTTTGTATTAAATTCAGATACAATTTCTGTGTTTCATCGTCAATAAGAAGGTCCAAGGTATACAGTAAACCTGAAGTGAAACATCGGAATCTAAAACTGGACTCACAGGAGAGGTTCAAATCATAGTAAGGTAGAGTGTCAGTCCTCTTGTACTTAAGCCGGCATTGTGCATTTTGAATTTAATTCCGATGCAACTTCTGAGCCTTTTCGTCAAAAAGAAGGTCCAACGGATACAGTAAACCTGAAGTAAATAATCGGAATCTAAAACTGGACTCACAGGAGAGGTTCAAATCATTGAAAGTGAGAGTGTCAGTCCTCTTGTACTTAAGTCGGCATTATGCCTTTTGTATTAAATTCGGATGCAATTTCTGTGTTTCATCGTCATTAAGAACGTCCAAGGTATACAGTAAACCTGAAGTGAAGCATCGGAATCTAAAACTGGTCTCACAGGGGAGGTTCAATTGATAGAAAGTGAAAGTGTCTATCCTCTAGTACTTATGTCGGCATTATGCCTTTTGTATTAAATTCTGATGCGATTTCTGTGTTTCATCGTCAATATGAGGGTCCAAGGGATACAGTAAACCTGAAGTGAAGCATCGGAATCTAAAACTGGACTCACAGAAGCGGTTCAAATCATAAAAAGTGTGAGTGTCACACCTCTTGTACTTAAGTCGGCATTGTGCCTTTTGTGTTAAATTCGGATACAATTTCTGTGTTTCATCGTCAATAAGAAGGTCCAAGGGATACAGTAAACCTGAATTGAAGCATCGGAATCTAAAACTGGACTCACAGGAGACGTTCAAATCATAGAAAGTGAGAGTGTCAGTCCTCTTGTACTTAAGTCGGCATTGTGCCCTTTGTATTAAATACGGATGCAATTTCTGTGTTTCATCTTCAATAAGGAGGTCCAAGGTATACAGTAAACCTGAAGTGAAGCATCGGAATCTACAGCTGGACTCACAGGGGAGGTTCAATTCATAGAAAGTGAGAGTGTCAGTCCTCTTTTCCTTAAGTCGGCATTGTGCATTTTGTATTAAATTCGGATGCAATTGCTGTGTTTCATCGTCAACAAGAAAGTCCTAGGAATACAGTAAACCTGAAGTGAATCATCGGAAACTAAAACTGGACTCAAAGAAGAGGTTCAAATCATAGAAAGTTAGAGAGTCAGTCCACTTGTACTTATGTCGGAATTGTGCCTTTTGAATTTAATTTGGATACAATTTCTGTGTTTCATCGCCAATAAGAAGGTCCAAGGGCTACAGTAAACCTGAAGTGAAGCATCGGAATCTAAAACTGGACTCACAGGAGAGGTTCAACTCATAGAAAGTGAGAGTGTCAGTCCTCTTGTACTTAAGTCGGCATTGTGCCTTTTGTATTTAATTCCGATGCCATTTCTGTGTTTCATCGTCAATAAGAAGGTCCAAGGTATACAGTAAACCTGAAGTGAAGCATCGGAATCTAAAACTGGACTCACAGGAGAGGTTCAAATCATAGAAAGGTAGAGTGTCAGTCCTCTTGTACTTAAGCCGGCATTGTGCCTTTTGAATTTAATTCCGATGCAATTTCTGAGCTTCATCGTCAAAAAGAAGGTCCAACGGATACAGTAAACCTGAAGTAAAAAATCGGAATCTAAAACTGGACTCACAGGAGAGGTTCAAATCATTGAAAGTGAGAGTGTCAGTCCTCTTGTACTTAAGTCGGCATTATGCCTTTTGTATTAAATTCGGATGCAATTTCTGTGTTTCATCGTCATTAAGAAGGTCCAAGGTATACAGTAAACCTGAAGTGAAGCTTCGGAATCTAAAACTGGACTCACAGGGGAGGTTCAATTCATAGAAAGTGGAAGTGTCTGTCCTCTTGTACTTAAGTCGGCATTGTGCCTTTTGTATTAAATTCGGATGCAATTGCTGTGTTTCATCGTCAATAAGAAGGTCCAAGGTATACAGGAAACCAGAAGTGAAGCATCGCAATCTGAAACTGGGCTCACAGGAGAGGTTCAAATCATAGAAAGTGAGAGTGTCTATCCTCTAGTACTTATGTCGGCATTATGCCTTTTGTATTAAATTCTGATGCGATTTCTGTGTTTCATCGTCAATATGAGGGTCCAAGGGATACAGTAAACCTGAAGTGAAGCATCGGAATCTAAAACTGGACTCACAGGAGCGGTTCAAATCATAGAAAGTGTGAGTGTCACTCCTCTTGTACTTAAGTCGGCATTGTGCCTTTTGTGTTAAATTCGGATACAATTTCTGTGTTTCATCGTCAATAAGAGGGTCCAAGGGATACAGTAAACCTGAATTGAAGCATCGGAATCTAAAACTGGACTCACAGGAGACGTTCAAATCATAGAAAGTGAGAGTGTCAGTCCTCTTGTACTTAAGTCGGCATTGTGCCCTTTGTATTAAATTCGGATGCAATTTCTGTGTTTCATCGTCAATAAGGAGGTCCAAGGTATACAGTAAACCTGAAGTGAAGCATCGGAATCTACAGCTGGACTCACAGGGGAGGTTCAATTCATAGAAAGTGAGAGTGTCAGTCCTCTTTTCCTTAAGTCGGCATTGTGCCTTTTGTATTAAATTCGGATGCAATTGCTGTGTTTCATCATCAACAAGAAAGTCCAAGGAATACAGTAAACCTGAAGTGAATCATCGGAAACTAAAACTGGACTCAAAGAAAAGGTTCAAATCATAGAAAGTTAGAGAGTCAATCCACTTGTACTTATGTCGGAATTGTGCCTTTTGAATTTAATTTGGATACAATTTCTGTGTTTCATCGCCAATAAGAAGGTCCAAGGGATACAGTAAACCTGAAGTGAAGCATCGGAATCTAAAACTGGACTCACAGGAGAGGTTCAACTCATAGAAAGTGAGAGTGTCAGTCCTCTTGTACTTAAGTCGGCATTGTGCCTTTTGTATTAAATTCGGATGCAATTTCTGTGTTTCATCGTCAATAAGAAGGTCCAAGGTATACAGTAAACCTGAAGTGAAGCATCGGAATCTAAAACTGGACTCACAGGAGAGGTTCAAATCATAGAAAGGTAGAGTGTCAGTCCTCTTGTACTTAAGCCGGCATTGTGCATTTTGAAATTAATTCCGATGCAATTTCTGAGCTTCATCGTCAAAGAGAAGGTCCAACGGATACAGTAAACCTGAAGTAAAAAAACGGAATCTAAAACTGGACTCACAGGAGAGGTTCAAATCATTGAAAGTGAGAGTGTCAGTCCTCTTGTACTTAAGTCGGCATTATGCCTTTTGTATTAAATTCGGATGCAATTTCTGTGTTTCATCGTCATTAAGAAGGTCCAAGGTATACAGTAAACCTGAAGTGAAGCATCGGAATCTAAAACTGGACTCACAGGGGAGGTTCAATTCATAGAAAGTGAAAGTGTCTGTCCTCTTGTACTTAAGTCGGCATTGTGCCTTTTGTATTAAATTCGGATGCAATTGCTGTGTTTCATCGTCAATAAGAAGGTCCAAGGTATACAGGAAACCAGAAGTGAAGCATCGCAATCTGAAACTGGGCTCACAGGAGAGGTTCAAACCATAGAAAGTGAGAGTGTCTATCCTCTAGTACTTATGTCGGCATTACGCCTTTTGTATTAAATTCTGATGCGATTTCTGTGTTTCATCGTCAATATGAGGGTCCAAGGTGTACAGTAAACCTGAAGTGAAGCATCGGAATCTAAAACTGGACTCACAGGAGCGGTTCAAATCATAAAAAGTGTGAGTGTCACTCCTCTTGTACATAAGTCGGCATTGTGCCTTTTGTGTTAAATTCGGATACAATTTCTGTGTTTCATCGTCAATAAGAAGGTCCAAGATATACAGTAAACCTGAATTGAAGCATCGGAATCTAAAACTGGACTCACAGGAGACGTTCAAATCATAGAAAGTGAGAGTGTCAGTCCTCTTGTACTTAAGTCGGCATTGTGCCCTTTGTATTAAATTCGGATGCAATTTCTGTGTTTCATCGTCAATAAGGAGGTCCAAGGTAAACAGTAAACCTGAAGTGAAGCATCGGAATCTACAGCTGGACTCACAGGGGAGGTTCAATTCATAGAAAGTGAGAGTGTCAGTCCTCTTTTCCTTAAGTCGGCATTGTGTCTTTTGTATTAAATTCGGATGCAATTGCTGTGTTTCATCGTCAACAAGAAAGTCCAAGGAATACAGTAAACCTGAAGTGAATCATCGGAAACTAAAACTGGACTCAAAGAAGAGGTTCAAATCATAGAAAGTTAGAGAGTCAGTCCACTTGTACTTATGTCGGAATTGTGCCTTTTGAATTTAATTTGGATACAATTTCTGTGTTTCATCGTCAGTAAGAGGGTCCTAGGGATACAGTAAACCTGAAGTGAAGCATCGGAATCTAAAACTGGACTCACAGGAGACGTTCAAATCATAGAAAGGTAGAGTGTCAGTCCTCTTGTACTTAAAACGGCATTGTGCCTTTTGAATTTAATTCCGATGCAGTTTCTGTGTTTCATCGTCAATAAGAACGTCCAAGGTATACACGAAACCTGAAGTCAAGCATCGGAATCTAAAACTGGACTCACAGGAGAGGTGCAAATCATAGAAAGTGAGAGTGTCAGTCCTCTTGTACTTAAGTCGGCATTGTGCCTTTTGTATTAAATTCGGATGCAATTTCTGTGTTTCATCGTCAATAAGAAGGTCCAAGGTATACAGTAAACCTGAAGTGAAGCATAGGAATCTAAAACTGGACTCACAGGGGAGGTTCAATTCATAGAAAGTGAGAGTGTCAGTCCTCTTTTCCTTAAGTCGGCATTTGTATTAAATTCGGATGCAATTGCTGTGTTTCATCGTCAACAAGAAAGTCCAAGGAATACAGTAAACCTGAAGTGAATCATCGGAAACTAAGACTGGACTCAAAGAAGAGGTTCAAATCATAGAAAGTTAGAGAGTCAGTCCTCTTGTACTTATGTCGGCATTGTGCCTATTGAATTTAATTCGGATACAATTTCTGTGTTTCATCGCCAATAAGAGGGTGCAAGGTATACAGGAAACCTGAAGTGAAGCATCGGAATCTAAAACTGGACTCACAGGAGAGGTTCATGTCATAGAAAGTGAGAGTGTCAGTCCTCTTTTCCTTAAGTCGGCATTGTGCCTTTTGTATTAAATTCGGATGCAATTTCTGTGTTTCATCGTCAATAAGAAGGTCCAAGGTATACAGGAAACCTGCAGTGAAGCATCGGAATCTAAAACTGGACTCACAGGAGAGGTTCAAATCATAGAAAGTGAGAGTGTCAGTCCTCTTGTACTTAAGTCGGCGTTGTGACTTTTGTATTAAATTCGGATGCAATTTCTGTGTTTCATCGTCAATAAGAAGGTCCAATGTATACACAAAACCTGAAGTCAAGCATCGGAAACTAAAACTGGACTCACAGGAGAGGTTCTAATCATTGAAAGTGAGAGTGACAGTCCTCTTGAACTTCAGTCGGCATTGTGCCTTTTGTATTATAGTCGGATGCAATTTCTGTGTTTCATCGTCAATAAGAAGGTCCAAGGGATACAGTAAACCTGAAGTGAAGCATCGGAATCTAAAACTGGACTCACAGGAGAGGTTCAAATCATAGAAAGTGAGAGTGTCAGTCCTCTTGTACTTAAGTCGGCATTGTGCCTTTTGTATTAAATTCGGATGCAATTTCTGTGTTTCATCGTCAATAAGATGGTCCAAGGTATACAGTAAACCTGAAGTGAAGCATCGGAATCTAAAACTGGACTCACAGGGGAGGTTCAGTTCATAGAAAATGAAAGTGTCAGTCCTCATGTACTTAAGTTGGCATTGTGCCTTTTGTATTAAATTCGGTTGCAATTGCTGTGTTTCATCGTCAATAAGAAAGTCCAAGGGGTACAGTAAACCTGAAGTGAATCATCAGAATCTAAAACTGGACTCACAAAAGAGGTCCAAATCATAGAAAGTTAGGGAGTCAATCCTCTTGTACTTATATCGGCATTGTGCCTTTTGAATTTAATTCGGATGCAATTTCTGTGTTTCATCGACAATAAGAAGGTCCAACGTACACAGGAAACCTGAAGTGAAGCATCGGAATCTAAAACTGGACTCACAGTAGAGGTTCAAATCATAGAAAGTGAGAGTGTCAGTCCCCTTTTCCATAAGTCGGCATTGTGCCTTTTGTATTAAATTCGGATGCAATTTCTGTGTTTCATCGTCAATAAGAAGGTCCAAGGGATACAGTAGACCTGAAGTGAAGCATCGGAATCTAAAGCTAGCCTCATTGGAGTGGTTCAAATCATTGAAAGTGAGAGTGTCAGTCCTCTTGTACTAGTTCGGCATTGTGCCTTTTGTATTAAATTCGGATACAATTTCTGTGTTTCATCGTCAATAAGAATGTCCAAGTGATACAGTAAACCTGAAGTGAAGCATCGGAATCTAAAACTGGACTCACAGGAGAGTTTCAAATCATAGAAAGTGAGAGTGTCAGTCCTCTTGTACTTAAGTCGGCATTGTGTCTTTTGTATTAAATTCGGATGCAATTTCTGTCTTCCATCGTCAATAAGAAGGTCCAAGGTATACAGTAAACCTGAATTGAAGCATCGGAATCTAAAACTGGACACACAGGGGAGGTTAAATTCATAGAAAGTGAAAGTGTCAGTCCTCTTGTACTTAAGTCGGCATTGTGCCTTTTGTATTAAATTCGGATGCAATTGCTGTGTTTCATCGTCAATAAGAATGTCCAAGGTATACAGGAAACCAGAAGTGAAGCATCGGAATCTAAAACTGGGCTCACAGGAGAGGTTCAAATCGTAGAAAAAGAGAGTGTCTATCCTTTCGTACTTAAGTCGGCATTATGCCTTTTGTATTAAATTCGGATGCGATTTCTGTGTTTCATCGTCAATAAGAGTGTCCAAGGGATACAGTAAACCTGAAGTGAAGCATCGGAATCTAAAACTGGACTCACAGGGGAGGTTCAAATCATAGAAAGTGAGAGTGTTAGTCCTCTTCCCCTTAGGTCGGCATTGTGCCTTTTGTATTAAATTCGGATGCAATTTCTGTGTTTCATCGTCAATAAGAAGGTCCAAGGTATATAGGAAACCTGAAGTGAAGCATCGGAATCTAAAACTGGACTCACACGAGAGGTTCAAATCGTAGAAAGTGAGAGTGTCAGTCCTCTTGTACTTAAGTCGGCATTGTGCCTTTTGTATTAAATTCGGATACAATTTCTGTGTTTCATCGTCAATAAGAAGGTCCAAGGGATACAGTAAACCTGAAGTGAAGCATCGGAATCTAAAACTGGACTCACAGGAGCGGTTCAAATAATAGAAAGTGAGAGTGTCATCCCTCTTGTACATAAGTCGGCATTGTGCCTTTTGTATTAAATTCGGATGCAATTTCTGTGTTTCATCGTCAATAAGAAGGTCCAAGGTATACAGTAAACTTGAAGTGAAGCATTGGAATCTAAAACTGGACTTACAGAGGAGGTTCAATTCATAGAAAGTTAGAGTGTCAGTTCTGTGCTACTTAAGTCGGCATTGTGCCTTATGAATTTAATTCCGAAGCAATTTCTGTGCTTCATCGTCAATAAGAAGCTCCAAGGTGTACAGTAAACCTGAAGTGAAGCAATTCGAATCTAAAACTAGACTCACAGGAGAGGTTCAAATCATTGAGAGTTTGAGTGTCAGTCCTCTTGTACTTAAGTCGGCATTGTGCCTTTTGAATTTAATTCCGATGCAATTTCTGTGTTTCATCGTCAATAAGAAGGTCCAAGGTATTCAGTAAACCTGAAGTGAAGCATCGGAATCTAAAACTGGACTCACAGGAGAGGTTCAAATCATAGAAAGTGAGAGTGTCCGTCCTCTTGTACTTAAGTCGGCATTGTGCCTTTTGTATTAAATTCGGATGCAATTTCTGTGTTACATCGTCAATAAGAAAGTCCAAGGGATACAGTAAACCTGAAGTGAATCATCGGAATCTAAAACTGGACTCACAGAAGAGGTTCAAATCATAGAAAGTTAGAGAGTCAGTCCTCTTGTGCTTATGTCGGCATTGTGCCTTTTGAATTTAATTCGGATGCAATTTCTGTGTTTCATCGTCAATAAGAAGGTCCAAGGTATACAGGAAACCTGAAGTGAGGCATCGGAATATAAAACTGGACTCACAGGAGAGGTTCAAATCATAGAAAGTGAGAGTGTCAGTCCTTTTGTACTTAAGTCGGCATTGTGAATTTTGTATTAAATTCAGATACAATTTCTGTGTTTCATCGTCAATAAGAAGGTCCAAGGTATACAGTAAACCTGAAGTGAAACATCGGAATCTAAAACTGGACTCACAGGAGAGGTTCAAATCATAGTAAGGTAGAGTGTCAGTCCTCTTGTACTTAAGCCGGCATTGTGCATTTTGAATTTAATTCCGATGCAACTTCTGAGCCTTTTCGTCAAAAAGAAGGTCCAACGGATACAGTAAACCTGAAGTAAATAATCGGAATCTAAAACTGGACTCACAGGAGAGGTTCAAATCATTGAAAGTGAGAGTGTCAGTCCTCTTGTACTTAAGTCGGCATTATGCCTTTTGTATTAAATTCGGATGCAATTTCTGTGTTTCATCGTCATTAAGAACGTCCAAGGTATACAGTAAACCTGAAGTGAAGCATCGGAATCTAAAACTGGTCTCACAGGGGAGGTTCGATTGATAGAAAGTGAAAGTGTCTATCCTCTAGTACTTATGTCGGCATTATGCCTTTTGTATTAAATTCTGATGCGATTTCTGTGTTTCATCGTCAATATGAGGGTCCAAGGGATACAGTAAACCTGAAGTGAAGCATCGGAATCTAAAACTGGACTCACAGAAGCGGTTCAAATCATAAAAAGTGTGAGTGTCACACCTCTTGTACTTAAGTCGGCATTGTGCCTTTTGTGTTAAATTCGGATACAATTTCTGTGTTTCATCGTCAATAAGAAGGTCCAAGGGATACAGTAAACCTGAATTGAAGCATCGGAATCTAAAACTGGACTCACAGGAGACGTTCAAATCATAGAAAGTGAGAGTGTCAGTCCTCTTGTACTTAAGTCGGCATTGTGCCCTTTGTATTAAATACGGATGCAAATTCTGTGTTTCATCTTCAATAAGGAGGTCCAAGGTATACAGTAAACCTGAAGTGAAGCATCGGAATCTACAGCTGGACTCACAGGGGAGGTTCAATTCATAGAAAGTGAGAGTGTCAGTCCTCCTTTCCTTAAGTCGGCATTGTGCATTTTGTATTAAATTCGGATGCAATTGCTGTGTTTCATCGTCAACAAGAAAGTCCTAGGAATACAGTAAACCTGAAGTGAATCATCGGAAACTAAAACTGGACTCAAAGAAGAGGTTCAAATCATAGAAAGTTAGAGAGTCAGTCCACTTGTACTTATGTCGGAATTGTGCCTTTTGAATTTAATTTGGATACAATTTCTGTGTTTCATCGCCAATAAGAAGGTCCAAGGGATACAGTAAACCTGAAGTGAAGCATCGGAATCTAAAACTGGACTCACAGGAGAGGTTCAACTCATAGAAAGTGAGAGTGTCAGTCCTCTTGTACTTAAGTCGGCATTGTGCCTTTTGTATTTAATTCCGATGCCATTTCTGTGTTTCATCGTCAATAAGAAGGTCCAAGGTATACAGTAAACCTGAAGTGAAGCATCGGAATCTAAAACTGGACTCACAGGAGAGGTTCAAATCATAGAAAGGTAGAGTGTCAGTCCTCTTGTACTTAAGCCGGCATTGTGCCTTTTGAATTTAATTCCGATGCAATTTCTGAGCTTCATCGTCAAAAAGAAGGTCCAACGGATACAGTAAACCTGAAGTAAAAAATCGGAATCTAAAACTGGACTCACAGGAGAGGTTCAAATCATTGAAAGTGAGAGTGTCAGTCCTCTTGTACTTAAGTCGGCATTATGCCTTTTGTATTAAATTCGGATGCAATTTCTGTGTATCATCGTCATTAAGAAGGTCCAAGGTATACAGTAAACCTGAAGTGAAGCTTCGGAATCTAAAACTGGACTCACAGGGGAGGTTCAATTCATAGAAAGTGAAAGTGTCTGTCCTCTTGTACTTAAGTCGGCATTGTGCCTTTTGTATTAAATTCGGATGCAATTGCTGTGTTTCATCGTCAATAAGAAGGTCCAAGGTATACAGGAAACCAGAAGTGAAGCATCGCAATCTGAAACTGGGCTCACAGGAGAGGTTCAAATCATAGAAAGTGAGAGTGTCTATCCTCTAGTACTTATGTCGGCATTATGCCTTTTGTATTAAATTCTGATGCGATTTCTGTGTTTCATCGTCAATATGAGTTTCCAAGGGATACAGTAAACCTGAAGTGAAGCATCGGAATCTAAAACTGGACTCACAGGAGCGGTTCAAATCATAGAAAGTGTGAGTGTCACTCCTCTTGTACTTAAGTCGGCATTGTGCCTTTTGTGTTAAATTCGGATACAATTTCTGTGTTTCATCGTCAATAAGAGGGTCCAAGGGATACAGTAAACCTGAATTGAAGCATCGGAATCTAAAACTGGACTCACAGGAGACGTTCAAATCATAGAAAGTGAGAGTGTCAGTCCTCTTGTACTTAAGTCGGCATTGTGCCCTTTGTATTAAATTCGGATGCAATTTCTGTGTTTCATCGTCAATAAGGAGGTCCAAGGTATACAGTAAACCTGAAGTGAAGCATCGGAATCTACAGCTGGACTCACAGGGGAGGTTCAATTCATAGAAAGTGAGAGTGTCAGTCCTCTTTTCCTTAAGTCGGCATTGTGCCTTTTGTATTAAATTCGGATGCAATTGCTGTGTTTCATCATCAACAAGAAAGTCCAAGGAATACAGTAAACCTGAAGTGAATCATCGGAAACTAAAACTGGACTCAAAGAAAAGGTTCAAATCATAGAAAGTTAGAGAGTCAATCCACTTGTACTTATGTCGGAATTGTGCCTTTTGAATTTAATTTGGATACAATTTCTGTGTTTCATCGCCAATAAGAAGGTCCAAGGGATACAGTAAACCTGAAGTGAAGCATCGGAATCTAAAACTGGACTCACAGGAGAGGTTCAACTCATAGAAAGTGAGAGTGTCAGTCCTCTTGTACTTAAGTCGGCATTGTGCCTTTTGTATTAAATTCGGATGCAATTTCTGTGTTTCATCGTCAATAAGAAGGTCCAAGGTATACAGTAAACCTGAAGTGAAGCATCGGAATCTAAAACTGGACTCACAGGAGAGGTTCAAATCATAGAAAGGTAGAGTGTCAGTCCACTTGTACTTAAGCCGGCATTGTGCATTTTGAATTTAATTCCGATGCAATTTCTGAGCTTCATCGTCAAAGAGAAGGTCCAACGGATACAGTAAACCTGAAGTAAAAAAACGGAATCTAAAACTGGACTCACAGGAGAGGTTCAAATCATTGAAAGTGAGAGTGTCAGTCCTCTTGTACTTAAGTCGGCATTATGCCTTTTGTATTAAATTCGGATGCAATTTCTGTGTTTCATCGTCATTAAGAAGGTCCAAGGTATACAGTAAACCTGAAGTGAAGCATCGGAATCTAAAACTGGACTCACAGGGGAGGTTCAATTCATAGAAAGTGAAAGTGTCTGTCCTCTTGTACTTAAGTCGGCATTGTGCCTTTTGTATTAAATTCGGATGCAATTGCTGTGTTTCATCGTCAATAAGAAGGTCCAAGGTATACAGGAAACCAGAAGTGAAGCATCGCAATCTGAAACTGGGCTCACAGGAGAGGTTCAAATCATAGAAAGTGAGAGTGTCTATCCTGTAGTACTTATGTCGGCATTACGCCTTTTGTATTAAATTCTGATGCGATTTCTGTGTTTCATCGTCAATATGAGGGTCCAAGGTGTACAGTAAACCTGAAGTGAAGCATCGGAATCTAAAACTGGACTCACAGGAGCGGTTCAAATCATAAAAAGTGTGAGTGTCACTCCTCTTGTACATAAGTCGGCATTGTGCCTTTTGTGTTAAATTCGGATACAATTTCTGTGTTTCATCGTCAATAAGAAGGTCCAAGATATACAGTAAACCTGAATTGAAGCATCGGAATCTAAAACTGGACTCACAGGAGACGTTCAAATCATAGAAAGTGAGAGTGTCAGTCCTCTTGTACTTAAGTCGGCATTGTGCCCTTTGTATTAAATTCGGATGCAATTTCTGTGTTTCATCGTCAATAAGGAGGTCCAAGGTAAACAGTAAACCTGAAGTGAAGCATCGGAATCTACAGCTGGACTCACAGGGGAGGTTCAATTCATAGAAAGTGAGAGTGTCAGTCCTCTTTTCCTTAAGTCGGCATTGTGTCTTTTGTATTAAATTCGGATGCAATTGCTGTGTTTCATCGTCAACAAGAAAGTCCAAGGAATACAGTAAACCTGAAGTGAATCATCGGAAACTAAAACTGGACTCAAAGAAGAGGTTCAAATCATAGAAAGTTAGAGAGTCAGTCCACTTGTACTTATGTCGGAATTGTGCCTTTTGAATTTAATTTGGATACAATTTCTGTGTTTCATCGTCAGTAAGAGGGTCCTAGGGATACAGTAAACCTGAAGTGAAGCATCGGAATCTAAAACTGGACTCACAGGAGACGTTCAAATCATAGAAAGGTAGAGTGTCAGTCCTCTTGTACTTAAAACGGCATTGTGCCTTTTGAATTTAATTCCGATGCAGTTTCTGTGTTTCATCGTCAATAAGAACGTCCAAGGTATACACGAAACCTGAAGTCAAGCATCGGAATCTAAAACTGGACTCACAGGAGAGGTTCAAATCATAGAAAGTGAGAGTGTCAGTCCTCTTGTACTTAAGTCGGCATTGTGCCTTTTGTATTAAATTCGGATGCAATTTCTGTGTTTCATCGTCAATAAGAAGGTCCAAGGTATACAGTAAACCTGAAGTGAAGCATAGGAATCTAAAACTGGACTCACAGGGGAGGTTCAATTCATAGAAAGTGAGAGTGTCAGTCCTCTTTTCCTTAAGTCGGCATTGTGCCTTTTGTATTAAATTCGGATGCAATTGCTGTGTTTCATCGTCAACAAGAAAGTCCAAGGAATACAGTAAACCTGAAGTGAATCATCGGAAACTAAGACTGGACTCAAAGAAGAGGTTCAAATCATAGAAAGTTAGAGAGTCAGTCCTCTTGTACTTATGTCGGCATTGTGCCTATTGAATTTAATTCGGATACAATTTCTGTGTTTCATCGCCAATAAGAGGGTGCAAGGTATACAGGAAACCTGAAGTGAAGCATCGGAATCTAAAACTGGACTCACAGGAGAGGTTCATGTCATAGAAAGTGAGAGTGTCAGTCCTCTTTTCCTTAAGTCGGCATTGTGCCTTTTGTATTAAATTCGGATGCAATTTCTGTGTTTCATCGTCAATAAGAAGGTCCAAGGTATACAGGAAACCTGCAGTGAAGCATCGGAATCTAAAACTGGACTCACAGGAGAGGTTCAAATCATAGAAAGTGAGAGTGTCAGTCCTCTTGTACTTAAGTCGGTGTTGTGTCTTTTGTATTAAATTCGGATGCAATTTCTGTGTTTCATCGTCAATAAGAAGGTCCAATGTATACACAAAACCTGAAGTCAAGCATCGGAAACTAAAACTGGACTCACAGGAGAGGTTCTAATCATTGAAAGTGAGAGTGACAGTCCTCTTGAACTTCAGTCGGCATTGTGCCTTTTGTATTATAGTCGGATGCAATTTCTGTGTTTCATCGTCAATAAGAAGGTCCAAGGGATACAGTAAACCTGAAGTGAAGCATCGGAATCTAAAACTGGACTCACAGGAGAGGTTCAAATCATAGAAAGTGAGAGTGTCAGTCCTCTTGTACTTAAGTCGGCATTGTGCCTTTTGTATTAAATTCGGATGCAATTTCTGTGTTTCATCGTCAATAAGATGGTCCAAGGTATACAGTAAACCTGAAGTGAAGCATCGGAATCTAAAACTGGACTCACAAAAGAGGTCCAAATCATAGAAAGTTAGAGAGTCAATCCTCTTGTACTTATATCGGCATTGTGCCTTTTGAATTTAATTCGGATGCAATTTCTGTGTTTCATCGACAATAAGAAGGTTCAACGTACACAGGAAACCTGAAGTGAAGCATCGGAATCTAAAACTGGACTCACAGTAGAGGTTCAAATCATAGAAAGTGAGAGTGTCAGTCCCCTTTTCCATAAGTCGGCATTGTGCCTTTTGTATTAAATTCGGATGCAATTTCTGTGTTTCATCGTCAATAAGAAGGTCCAAGGGATACAGTAGACCTGAAGTGAAGCATCGGAATCTAAAGCTGGCCTCATTGGAGTGGTTCAAATCATTGAAAGTGAGAGTGTCAGTCCTCTTGTACTAGTTCGGCATTGTGCCTTTTGTATTAAATTCGGATACAATTTCTGTGTTTCATCGTCAATAAGAAGGTCCAAGTGATACAGTAAACCTGAAGTGAAGCATCGGAATCTAAAACTGGACTCACAGGAGAGTTTCAAATCATAGAAAGTGAGAGTGTCAGTCCTCTTGTACTTAAGTCGGCATTGTGTCTTTTGTATTAAATTCGGATGCAATTTCTGTCTTCCATCGTCAATAAGAAGGTCCAAGGTATACAGTAAACCTGAATTGAAGCATCGGAATCTAAAACTGGACACACAGGGGAGGTTAAATTCATAGAAAGTGAAAGTGTCAGTCCTCTTGTACTTAAGTCGGCATTGTGCCTTTTGTATTAAATTCGGATGCAATTGCTGTGTTTCATCGTCAATAAGAATGTCCAAGGTATACAGGAAACCAGAAGTGAAGCATCGGAATCTAAAACTGGGCTCACAGGAGAGGTTCAAATCGTAGAAAGTGAGAGTGTCTATCCTTTCGTACTTAAGTCGGCATTATGCCTTTTGTATTAAATTCGGATGCGATTTCTGTGTTTCATCGTCAATAAGAGTGTCCAAGGGATACAGTAAACCTGAAGTGAAGCATCGGAATCTAAAACTGGACTCACAGGGGAGGTTCAAATCATAGAAAGTGAGAGTGTTAGTCCTCTTCCCCTTACGTCGGCATTGTGCCTTTTGTATTAAATTCGGATGCAATTTCTGTGTTTCATCGTCAATAAGAAGGTCCAAGGTATATAGGAAACCTGAAGTGAAGCATCGGAATCTAAAACTGGACTCACACGAGAGGTTCAAATCGTAGAAAGTGAGAGTGTCAGTCCTCTTGTACTTAAGTCGGCATTGTGCCTTTTGTATTAAATTCGGATACAATTTCTGTGTTTCATCGTCAATAAGAAGGTCCAAGGGATACAGTAAACCTGAAGTGAAGCATCGGAATCTAAAACTGGACTCACAGGAGCGGTTCAAATAATAGAAAGTGAGAGTGTCATCCCTCTTGTACATAAGTCGGCATTGTGCCTTTTGTATTAAATTCGGATGCAATTTCTGTGTTTCATCGTCAATAAGAAGGTCCAAGGTATACAGTAAACTTGAAGTGAAGCATTGGAATCTAAAACTGGACTTACAGAGGAGGTTCAATTCATAGAAAGTGAAAGTGTCAGTCCTCTTGTACTTAAGTCGGCATTCTGCCTTTTGAATTCAATTCCGATGCAATTTCTGAGCTTCATCGTCAATAAGAAGGTCCAAGGGATACAGTAAACCTAAAGTGAAAAATCGGAAACTAGAACTGGACCCACAGGAGAGGTTCAAATCATAGTAAGTGAGATTGTCAGTCCTCTTGTACTTAAGTCGGCATTATGCCTTTTGTATTACATTCGGATGCAATTTCTGTGGTTCATCGTCAATAAGAAGATGCACGTGATACAGTAGACCTGAAGTGAAGCATCGGAATCTAAAACTGGCCTCACAGGAGAGGTTCAAATCATAGAAAGTGAGAGTGTCAGTCCTCTTGTACTTAAGTCGGCATTGTGCCTTCTGTATTAAATTCGGATGCAATTTCTGTGTTTCATCGTCAATAAGAAGGTCCAAGGTATACAGTAAACCTGAAGTGAAGCATAGGAATCTAAAACTGGACTCACAGGGGAGGTTCAATTCATAGAAAGTGAGAGTGTCAGTCCTCTTTTCCTTAAGTCGGCATTGTGCCTTTTGTATTAAATTCGGATGCAATTGCTGTGTTTCATCGTCAATAAGAATGTCCAAGGTATACAGGAAACCAGAAGTGAAGCATCGGAATCTAAAACTGGGCTCACAGGAGAGGTTCAAATCGTAGAAAGTGAGAGTGTCTATCCTTTCGTACTTAAGTCGGCATTATGCCTTTTGTATTAAATTCGGATGCGATTTCTGTGTTTCATCGTCAATAAGAGTGTCCAAGGGATACAGTAAACCTGAAGTGAAGCATCGGAATCTAAAACTGGACTCACAGGGGAGGTTCAAATCATAGAAAGTGAGAGTGTCAGTCCTCTTCCCCTTACGTCGGCATTGTGCCTTTTGTATTAAATTCGGATGCAATTTCTGTGTTTCATCGTCAATAAGAAGGTCCAAGGTATATAGGAAACCTGAAGTGAAGCATCGGAATCTAAAACTGGACTCACAGGAGAGGTTCAAATCATAGAAAGTGAGAGTGTCATCCCTCTTGTACATAAGTCGGCATTGTGCCTTTTGTATTAAATTCGGATGCAATATCTGTGTTTCATCGTCAATAAAAAGGTCCAAGGTATACAGTAAACTTGAAGTGAAGCGTTGGAATCTAAAACTGGACTTACAGAGGAGGTTCAATTCATAGAAAGTGAAAGTGTCAGTCCTCTTGTACTTAAGTCGGCATTCTGCCTTTTGAATTCAATTCCAATGCAATTTCTGAGCTTCATCGTCAATAAGAAGGTCCAAGGGATACAGTAAACCTAAAGTGAAAAATCGGAAACTAGAACTGGACCCACAGGAGAGGTTCAAATCATAGTAAGTGAGATTGTCAGTCCTCTTGTACTTAAGTCGGCATTATGCCTTTCGTATTACATTCGGATGCAATTTCTGTGGTTCATCGTCAATAAGAAGGTGCACGTGATACAGTAGACCTGAAGTGAAGCATCGGAATCTAAAACTTGACTCACAGGAGTTGTTCAAATCATAGAAATTGAGAGTGTCAGTCCTCTTGTACTTAAGTCAGCATTGTGCCTTTTTATTAAACTCGGATGCAATTTCTGTGTCTCATCGTCAATAAGAACGTCCAAGGTATACACAAAACCTGAAATCAAGCATCGGAATTCAAAACTGGACTCACAGGAGAGGTTCAAATCATAGAAAGTGAGAGTGTCAGTCCTCTTGTACTTAAGTCGGCCTTGTGCCTTTTGTATTAATTTCGTATGCAATTTCTGTGTTTCATCGACAATAAGAAAGTCCAAGGGATACAGTAAACCTGAAGTGAATCATCGGAATCTAAAACTGGACTCACAGGAGAGGTTCAAATCATAGAAAGTGAGAGTGTCAGTCCTCTTGTATTTAAGTCAGCATTGTGCCTTTTGTATTAAACTCGGATGCAATTTCTGTGTTTCATCGTCAATAAGAACGTCCAAGGTATACACGAAACCTGAAGTCAAGCATCGGAATCTAAAACTGTACTCACAGGAGAGGTTCAAATCATAGAAAGTGAGAGTGTCAGTCCTCTTGTACTTAAGTCGGCCTTGTGCCTTTTGTATTAAATTCGGATGCAATTTCTGTGTTTCATCGACAATAAGAAAGTCCAACAGATACAGTAAACCTGAAGTGAATCATCGGAATCTAAAACTGGACTCACAGAAGAGGTTCAAATCATAGAAAGTTAGAGAGTCAGTCCTCTTGTACTTATGTCGGCATTGTGCCTTTTGAATTTAATTCAGATACAATTTCTGTGTTTCATCGTCAATAAGAAGGTGCAAGGTATACAGAAAACTTGAAGTGCAGGTTTGGAATCTAAAACTGGACACACAGGAGAGGTTCAAATCATAGAAACTGAGAGTGTCAGTCCTCTTTTCCATAAGTCGGCATTATGCCTTTTGTATTAAATTCGGATGCGATATCTGTGTTTCATCGTCAATACGAGGGTCCAAGGGATACAGTAAACCTGAAGTGAAGCATCGGAATCTAAAACTGGACTCACAGGAAAGGTTCAAATCATAGAAAGGTAGAGTGTCAGTCCTCTTGTACTTAAGCCGGCATTGTGCCTTTTGAATTTAATTCCGATGCAATTTCTGAGCTTCATCGTCTAAAAGAAGGTCCAACGGATACAGTAAACCTGAAGTAAAAATTCGGAATCTAAAACTGGACTCACAGGAGAGGTTCAAATCATAGAAAGTGAGAGTGTCAGTCCTCTTGTACTTAAGTCGGCATTATGCCTTTTGTATTAAATTCGGATGCAATATCTGTGTTTCATCGTCATTAAGAAGGTCCAAGGTATACAGTAAACCTGAAGTGAAGCATCGGAATCTACAACTGGACTCACAGGGGAGGTTCAATTCATCGAAAGTGAAAGTGTCAGTCCTCTTGTACTTAAGTCGGAATTGTGCCTTTTGTATTAAATTCGGATGCAATTGCTGTGTTTCATCGTCAATAAGAAGGTCCATGGTATACAGGAAACCAGAAGTGAAGCATCGGAATCTAAAACTGGGCTAACAGGAGAGGTTCAAATCATAGAAAGTGAGAGTGTCAGTCCTCTTGTACTTAAGTCGGCGTTGTGCCTTTTGTATTAAATTCGGATGCAATTTCTGTGTTTCATCGTCAATAAGAAGGTCCAAAGTATACACGAAACCTGAAGTCAAGCATCGGAAACTAAAACTAGACTCACAGGAGAGGTTCAAATCATTGAAATGAGAGTGTCAGTCCTCTTGATTTTAAGTCATCATTGTGCCTTTTGTATTAAATTCGGATGCAATTTCTGTGTTTCATCGTCAATAAGAAGGTCCAAGGGATACAGTAGACCTGAAGTGAAGCATCAGAATCTAAAACTGGACTCACAGGAGAGGTTCAAATCATAGAAAGTGAGAGTGTCAGTCCTCTTGTACTTAAGTCGGCATTGTGCCTTTTGTATTAAATTTGGATACAATTTCTGTGATTCATCGTCAATAAGAAGGTCCAAGGGATACAGTAAACCTGAAGTGAAGCATCGGAATCTAAAACTGGACTCACAGGAGAGGTTCAAATCATAGAAAGTGAGAGTGTCAGTCCTCTTGTACTTAAGTCGGCATTGTGCCTTTTGTATTACATTCGGATGCAATATCTGTGTTTCATCGTCAATGAGATGGTCCAAGGTATACAGTAAACCTGAAGTGAAGCATCGGAATCTAAAACTAGACTCACAGGGCAGGTTCAATTCATAGAAAGTGAGAGTGTCAGTCCTCTTGTACTTAAGTCGGCATTGTGCCTTTTGTATTTAATTCCGATGCAATTTCTGTGTTTCATCGTCAATAAGAACGTCCAAGGTATACACGAAACCTGAAGTCTAGCATCGGAATCTGAAACTGGACTCGCAGGAGGTGTTCAAATCATAGAAAGTGAGAGTGTCAGTCCTGTTGTACTTAAGTTGTCATTGTGCCTTTTGTATTAAATTCGGATGCAGTTTCTGTGTTTCATCGTCAATAAGAACGTCCATGGTGTACACGAAACCTGAAGTCAAGCATCGGAATCTAAAACTGGACTCACAGGAGAGGTTCAAATCATAGAAAGTGAGAGTGTCCGTCCTCTTGTACTTAAGTCGGCATTGTGCCTTTTGTATTAAATTCGGATGCAATTTCTGTGTTACATCGTCAATAAGAAAGTCCAAGGGATACAGTAAACCTGAAGTGAATCATCGGAATCTAAAACTGGACTCACAGAAGAGGTTCAAATCATAGAAAGTTAGAGAGTCAGTCCTCTTGTGCTTATGTCGGCATTGTGCCTTTTGAATTTAATTCGGATGCAATTTCTGTGTTTCATCGTCAATAAGAAGGTCCAAGGTATACAGGAAACCTGAAGTGAGGCATCGGAATATAAAACTGGACTCACAGGAGAGGTTCAAATCATAGAAAGTGAGAGTGTCAGTCCTTTTGTACTTAAGTCGGCATTGTGAATTTTGTATTAAATTCAGATACAATTTCTGTGTTTCATCGTCAATAAGAAGGTCCAAGGTATACAGTAAACCTGAAGTGAAACATCGGAATCTAAAACTGGACTCACAGGAGAGGTTCAAATCATAGTAAGGTAGAGTGTCAGTCCTCTTGTACTTAAGCCGGCATTGTGCATTTTGAATTTAATTCCGATGCAACTTCTGAGCCTTTTCGTCAAAAAGAAGGTCCAACGGATACAGTAAACCTGAAGTAAATAATCGGAATCTAAAACTGGACTCACAGGAGAGGTTCAAATCATTGAAAGTGAGAGTGTCAGTCCTCTTGTACTTAAGTCGGCATTATGCCTTTTGTATTAAATTCGGATGCAATTTCTGTGTTTCATCGTCATTAAGAACGTCCAAGGTATACAGTAAACCTGAAGTGAAGCATCGGAATCTAAAACTGGTCTCACAGGGGAGGTTCAATTGATAGAAAGTGAAAGTGTCTATCCTCTAGTACTTATGTCGGCATTATGCCTTTTGTATTAAATTCTGATGCGATTTCTGTGTTTCATCGTCAATATGAGGGTCCAAGGGATACAGTAAACCTGAAGTGAAGCATCGGAATCTAAAACTGGACTCACAGAAGCGGTTCAAATCATAAAAAGTGTGAGTGTCACACCTCTTGTACTTAAGTCGGCATTGTGCCTTTTGTGTTAAATTCGGATACAATTTCTGTGTTTCATCGTCAATAAGAAGGTCCAAGGGATACAGTAAACCTGAATTGAAGCATCGGAATCTAAAACTGGACTCACAGGAGACGTTCAAATCATAGAAAGTGAGAGTGTCAGTCCTCTTGTACTTAAGTCGGCATTGTGCCCTTTGTATTAAATACGGATGCAATTTCTGTGTTTCATCTTCAATAAGGAGGTCCAAGGTATACAGTAAACCTGAAGTGAAGCATCGGAATCTACAGCTGGACTCACAGGGGAGGTTCAATTCATAGAAAGTGAGAGTGTCAGTCCTCTTTTCCTTAAGTCGGCATTGTGCATTTTGTATTAAATTCGGATGCAATTGCTGTGTTTCATCGTCAACAAGAAAGTCCTAGGAATACAGTAAACCAGAAGTGAATCATCGGAAACTAAAACTGGACTCAAAGAAGAGGTTCAAATCATAGAAAGTTAGAGAGTCAGTCCACTTGTACTTATGTCGGAATTGTGCCTTTTGAATTTAATTTGGATACAATTTCTGTGTTTCATCGCCAATAAGAAGGTCCAAGGGATACAGTAAACCTGAAGTGAAGCATCGGAATCTAAAACTGGACTCACAGGAGAGGTTCAACTCATAGAAAGTGAGAGTGTCAGTCCTCTTGTACTTAAGTCGGCATTGTGCCTTTTGTATTTAATTCCGATGCCATTTCTGTGTTTCATCGTCAATAAGAAGGTCCAAGGTATACAGTAAACCTGAAGTGAAGCATCGGAATCTAAAACTGGACTCACAGGAGAGGTTCAAATCATAGAAAGGTAGAGTGTCAGTCCTCTTGTACTTAAGCCGGCATTGTGCCTTTTGAATTTAATTCCGATGCAATTTCTGAGCTTCATCGTCAAAAAGAAGGTCCAACGGATACAGTAAACCTGAAGTAAAAAATCGGAATCTAAAACTGGACTCACAGGAGAGGTTCAAATCATTGAAAGTGAGAGTGTCAGTCCTCTTGTACTTAAGTCGGCATTATGCCTTTTGTATTAAATTCGGATGCAATTTCTGTGTTTCATCGTCATTAAGAAGGTCCAAGGTATACAGTAAACCTGAAGTGAAGCTTCGGAATCTAAAACTGGACTCACAGGGGAGGTTCAATTCATAGAAAGTGAAAGTGTCTGTCCTCTTGTACTTAAGTCGGCATTGTGCCTTTTGTATTAAATTCGGATGCAATTGCTGTGTTTCATCGTCAATAAGAAGGTCCAAGGTATACAGGAAACCAGAAGTGAAGCATCGCAATCTGAAACTGGGCTCACAGGAGAGGTTCAAATCATAGAAAGTGAGAGTGTCTATCCTCTAGTACTTATGTCGGCATTATGCCTTTTGTATTAAATTCTGATGCGATTTCTGTGTTTCATCGTCAATATGAGGGTCCAAGGGATACAGTAAACCTGAAGTGAAGCATCGGAATCTAAAACTGGACTCACAGGAGCGGTTCAAATCATAGAAAGTGTGAGTGTCACTCCTCTTGTACTTAAGTCGGCATTGTGCCTTTTGTGTTAAATTCGGATACAATTTCTGTGTTTCATCGTCAATAAGAGGGTCCAAGGGATACAGTAAACCTGAATTGAAGCATCGGAATCTAAAACTGGACTCACAGGAGACGTTCAAATCATAGAAAGTGAGAGTGTCAGTCCTCTTGTACTTAAGTCGGCATTGTGCCCTTTGTATTAAATTCGGATGCAATTTCTGTGTTTCATCGTCAATAAGGAGGTCCAAGGTATACAGTAAACCTGAAGTGAAGCATCGGAATCTACAGCTGGACTCACAGGGGAGGTTCAATTCATAGAAAGTGAGAGTGTCAGTCCTCTTTTCCTTAAGTCGGCATTGTGCCTTTTGTATTAAATTCGGATGCAATTGCTGTGTTTCATCGTCAACAAGAAAGTCCAAGGAATACAGTAAACCTGAAGTGAATCATCGGAAACTAAAACTGGACTCAAAGAAAAGGTTCAAATCATAGAAAGTTAGAGAGTCAATCCACTTGTACTTATGTCGGAATTGTGCCTTTTGAATTTAATTTGGATACAATTTCTGTGTTTCATCGCCAATAAGAAGGTCCAAGGGATACAGTAAACCTGAAGTGAAGCATCGGAATCTAAAACTGGACTCACAGGAGAGGTTCAACTCATAGAAAGTGAGAGTGTCAGTCCTCTTGTACTTAAGTCGGCATTGTGCCTTTTGTATTAAATTCGGATGCAATTTCTGTGTTTCATCGTCAATAAGAAGGTCCTAGGTATACAGTAAACCTGAAGTGAAGCATCGGAATCTAAAACTGGACTCACAGGAGAGGTTCAAATCATAGAAAGGTAGAGTGTCAGTCCTCTTGTACTTAAGCCGGCATTGTGCATTTTGAATTTAATTCCGATGCAATTTCTGAGCTTCATCGTCAAAGAGAAGGTCCAACGGATACAGTAAACCTGAAGTAAAAAAACGGAATCTAAAACTGGACTCACAGGAGAGGTTCAAATCATTGAAAGTGAGAGTGTCAGTCCTCTTGTACTTAAGTCGGCATTATGCCTTTTGTATTAAATTCGGATGCAATTTCTGTGTTTCATCGTCATTAAGAAGGTCCAAGGTATACAGTAAACCTGAAGTGAAGCATCGGAATCTAAAACTGGACTCACAGGGGAGGTTCAATTCATAGAAAGTGAAAGTGTCTGTCCTCTTGTACTTAAGTCGGCATTGTGCCTTTTGTATTAAATTCGGATGCAATTGCTGTGTTTCATCGTCAATAAGAAGGTCCAAGGTATACAGGAAACCAGAAGTGAAGCATCGCAATCTGAAACTGGGCTCACAGGAGAGGTTCAAATCATAGAAAGTGAGAGTGTCTATCCTCTAGTACTTATGTCGGCATTACGCCTTTTGTATTAAATTCTGATGCGATTTCTGTGTTTCATCGTCAATATGAGGGTCCAAGGTGTACAGTAAACCTGAAGTGAAGCATCGGAATCTAAAACTGGACTCACAGGAGCGGTTCAAATCATAAAAAGTGTGAGTGTCACTCCTCTTGTACATAAGTCGGCATTGTGCCTTTTGTGTTAAATTCGGATACAATTTCTGTGTTTCATCGTCAATAAGAAGGTCCAAGATATACAGTAAACCTGAATTGAAGCATCGGAATCTAAAACTGGACTCACAGGAGACGTTCAAATCATAGAAAGTGAGAGTGTCAGTCCTCTTGTACTTAAGTCGGCATTGTGCCCTTTGTATTAAATTCGGATGCAATTTCTGTGTTTCATCGTCAATAAGGAGGTCCAAGGTAAACAGTAAACCTGAAGTGAAGCATCGGAATCTACAGCTGGACTCACAGGGGAGGTTCAATTCATAGAAAGTGAGAGTGTCAGTCCTCTTTTCCTTAAGTCGGCATTGTGTCTTTTGTATTAAATTCGGATGCAATTGCTGTGTTTCATCGTCAACAAGAAAGTCCAAGGAATACAGTAAACCTGAAGTGAATCATCGGAAACTAAAACTGGACTCAAAGAAGAGGTTCAAATCATAGAAAGTTAGAGAGTCAGTCCACTTGTACTTATGTCGGAATTGTGCCTTTTGAATTTAATTTGGATACAATTTCTGTGTTTCATCGTCAGTAAGAGGGTCCTAGGGATACAGTAAACCTGAAGTGAAGCATCGGAATCTAAAACTGGACTCACAGGAGACGTTCAAATCATAGAAAGGTAGAGTGTCAGTCCTCTTGTACTTAAAACGGCATTGTGCCTTTTGAATTTAATTCCGATGCAGTTTCTGTGTTTCATCGTCAATAAGAACGTCCAAGGTATACACGAAACCTGAAGTCAAGCATCGGAATCTAAAACTGGACTCACAGGAGAGGTTCAAATCATAGAAAGTGAGAGTGTCAGTCCTCTTGTACTTAAGTCGGCATTGTGCCTTTTGTATTAAATTCGGATGCAATTTCTGTGTTTCATCGTCAATAAGAAGGTCCAAGGTATACAGTAAACCTGAAGTGAAGCATAGGAATCTAAAACTGGACTCACAGGGGAGGTTCAATTCATAGAAAGTGAGAGTGTCAGTCCTCTTTTCCTTAAGTCGGCATTGTGCCTTTTGTATTAAATTCGGATGCAATTGCTGTGTTTCATCGTCAACAAGAAAGTCCAAGGAATACAGTAAACCTGAAGTGAATCATCGGAAACTAAGACTGGACTCAAAGAAGAGGTTCAAATCATAGAAAGTTAGAGAGTCAGTCCTCTTGTACTTATGTCGGCATTGTGCCTATTGAATTTAATTCGGATACAATTTCTGTGTTTCATCGCCAATAAGAGGGTGCAAGGTATACAGGAAACCTGAAGTGAAGCATCGGAATCTAAAACTGGACTCACAGGAGAGGTTCATGTCATAGAAAGTGAGAGTGTCAGTCCTCTTTTCCTTAAGTCGGCATTGTGCCTTTTGTATTAAATTCGGATGCAATTTCTGTGTTTCATCGTCAATAAGAAGGTCCAAGGTATACAGGAAACCTGCAGTGAAGCATCGGAATCTAAAACTGGACTCACAGGAGAGGTTCAAATCATAGAAAGTGAGAGTGTCAGTCCTCTTGTACTTAAGTCGGCGTTGTGACTTTTGTATTAAATTCGGATGCAATTTCTGTGTTTCACCGTCAATAAGAAGGTCCAATGTATACACAAAACCTGAAGTCAAGCATCGGAAACTAAAACTGGACTCACAGGAGAGGTTCTAATCATTGAAAGTGAGAGTGACAGTCCTCTTGAACTTCAGTCGGCATTGTGCCTTTTGTATTATAGTCGGATGCAATTTCTGTGTTTCATCGTCAATAAGAAGGTCCAAGGGATACAGTAAACCTGAAGTGAAGCATCGGAATCTAAAACTGGACTCACAGGAGAGGTTCAAATCATAGAAAGTGAGAGTGTCAGTCCTCTTGTACTTAAGTCGGCATTGTGCCTTTTGTATTAAATTCGGATGCAATTTCTGTGTTTCATCGTCAATAAGATGGTCCAAGGTATACAGTAAACCTGAAGTGAAGCATCGGAATCTAAAACTGGACTCACAGGGGAGGTTCAGTTCATAGAAAATGAAAGTGTCAGTCCTCTTGTACTTAAGTTGGCATTGTGCCTTTTGTATTAAATTCGGTTGCAATTGCTGTGTTTCATCGTCAATAAGAAAGTCCAAGGGGTACAGTAAACCTGAAGTGAATCATCAGAATCTAAAACTGGACTCACAAAAGAGGTCCAAATCATAGAAAGTTAGAGAGTCAATCCTCTTGTACTTATATCGGCATTGTGCCTTTTGAATTTAATTCGGATGCAATTTCTGTGTTTCATCGACAATAAGAAGGTCCAACGTACACAGGAAACCTGAAGTGAAGCATCGGAATCTAAAACTGGACTCACAGTAGAGGTTCAAATCATAGAAAGTGAGAGTGTCAGTCCCCTTTTCCATAAGTCGGCATTGTGCCTTTTGTATTAAATTCGGATGCAATTTCTGTGTTTCATCGTCAATAAGAAGGTCCAAGGGATACAGTAGACCTGAAGTGAAGCATCGGAATCTAAAGCTGGCCTCATTGGAGTGGTTCAAATCATTGAAAGTGAGAGTGTCAGTCCTCTTGTACTAGTTCGGCATTGTGCCTTTTGTATTAAATTCGGATACAATTTCTGTGTTTCATCGTCAATAAGAAGGTCCAAGTGATACAGTAAACCTGAAGTGAAGCATCGGAATCTAAAACTGGACTCACAGGAGAGTTTCAAATCATAGAAAGTGAGAGTGTCAGTCCTCTTGTACTTAAGTCGGCATTGTGTCTTTTGTATTAAATTCGGATGCAATTTCTGTCTTCCATCGTCAATAAGAAGGTCCAAGGTATACAGTAAACCTGAATTGAAGCATCGGAATCTAAAACTGGACTCACAGGGGAGGTTCAATTCATAGAAAGTGAAAGTGTCAGTCCTCTTGTACTTAAGTCGGCATTGTGCCTTTTGTATTAAATTCGGATGCAATTGCTGTGTTTCATCGTCAATAAGAATGTCCAAGGTATACAGGAAACCAGAAGTGAAGCATCGGAATCTAAAACTGGGCCCACAGGAGAGGTTCAAATCGTAGAAAGTGAGAGTGTCTATCCTTTCGTACTTAAGTCGGCATTATGCCTTTTGTATTAAATTCGGATGCGATTTCTGTGTTTCATCGTCAATAAGAGTGTCCAAGGGATACAGTAAACCTGAAGTGAAGCATCGGAATCTAAAACTGGACTCACAGGGGAGGTTCAAATCATAGAAAGTGAGAGTGTTAGTCCTCTTCCCCTTACGTCGGCATTGTGCCTTTTGTATTAAATTCGGATGCAATTTCTGTGTTTCATCGTCAATAAGAAGGTCCAAGGTATATAGGAAACCTGAAGTGAAGCATCGGAATCTAAAACTGGACTCACACGAGAGGTTCAAATCGTAGAAAGAGAGAGTGTCAGTCCTCTTGTACTTAAGTCGGCATTGTGCCTTTTGTATTAAATTCGGATACAATTTCTGTGTTTCATCGTCAATAAGAAGGTCCAAGGGATACAGTAAACCTGAAGTGAAGCATCGGAATCTAAAACTGGACTCACAGGAGCGGTTCAAATAATAGAAAGTGAGAGTGTCATCCCTCTTGTACATAAGTCGGCATTGTGCCTTTTGTATTAAATTCGGATGCAATTTCTGTGTTTCATCGTCAATAAGAAGGTCCAAGGTATACAGTAAACTTGAAGTGAAGCATTGGAATCTAAAACTGGACTTACAGAGGAGGTTCAATTCATAGAAAGTGAAAGTGTCAGTCCTCTTGTACTTAAGTCGGCATTCTGCCTTTTGAATTCAATTCCGATGCAATTTCTGAGCTTCATCGTCAATAAGAAGGTCCAAGGGAGACAGTAAACCTAAAGTGAAAAATCGGAAACTAGAACTGGACCCACAGGAGAGGTTCAAATCATAGTAAGTGAGATTGTCAGTCCTCTTGTACTTAAGTCGGCATTATGCCTTTTGTATTACATTCGGATGCAATTTCTGTGGTTCATCGTCAATAAGAAGATGCACGTGATACAGTAGACCTGAAGTGAAGCATCGGAATCTAAAACTGGACTCACAGGAGAGGTTCAAATCATAGAAAGTGAGAGTGTCAGTCCTCTTGTACTTAAGTCGGCATTGTGCCTTTTGTATTAAATTCGGATGCAATTTCTGTGTTTCATCGTCAATAAGAAGGTCCAAGGTATACAGTAAACCTGAAGTGAAGCATAGGAATCTAAAACTGGACTCACAGGGGAGGTTCAATTCATAGAAAGTGAGAGTGTCAGTCCTCTTTTCCTTAAGTCGGCATTGTGCCTTTTGTATTAAATTCGGATGCAATTGCTGTGTTTCATCGTCAATAAGAATGTCCAAGGTATACAGGAAACCAGAAGTGAAGCATCGGAATCTAAAACTGGGCTCACAGGAGAGGTTCAAATCGTAGAAAGTGAGAGTGTCTATCCTTTCGTACTTAAGTCGGCATTATGCCTTTTGTATTAAATTCGGATGCGATTTCTGTGTTTCATCGTCAATAAGAGTGTCCAAGGGATACAGTAAACCTGAAGTGAAGCATCGGAATCTAAAACTGGACTCACAGGGGAGGTTCAAATCATAGAAAGTGAGAGTGTCAGTCCTCTTCCCCTTACGTCGGCATTGTGCCTTTTGTATTAAATTCGGATGCAATTTCTGTGTTTCATCGTCAATAAGAAGGTCCAAGGTATATAGGAAACCTGAAGTGAAGCATCGGAATCTAAAACTGGACTCACACGAGAGGTTCAAATCGTAGAAAGTGAGAGTGTCAGTCCTCTTGTACTTAAGTCGGCATTGTGCCTTTTGTATTAAATTCGGATACAATTTCTGTGTTTCATCGTCAATAAGAAGGTCCAAGGGATACAGTAAACCTGAAGTGAAGCATCGGAATCTAAAACTGGACTCACAGGAGAGGTTCAAATCATAGAAAGTGAGAGTGTCATCCCTCTTGTACATAAGTCGGCATTGTGCCTTTTGTATTAAATTCGGATGCAATATCTGTGTTTCATCGTCAATAAGAAGGTCCAAGGTATACAGTAAACTTGAAGTGAAGCATTGGAATCTAAAACTGGACTTACAGAGGAGGTTCAATTCATAGAAAGTGAAAATGTCAGTCCTCTTGTACTTAAGTCGGCATTCTGCCTTTTGAATTCAATTCCAATGCAATTTCTGAGCTTCATCGTCAATAAGAAGGTCCAAGGGATACAGTAAACCTAAAGTGAAAAATCGGAAACTAGAACTGGACCCACAGGAGAGGTTCAAATCATAGTAAGTGAGATTGTCAGTCCTCTTGTACTTAAGTCGGCATTATGCCTTTCGTATTACATTCGGATGCAATTTCTGTGGTTCATCGTCAATAAGAAGGTGCACGTGATACAGTAGACCTGAAGTGAAGCATCGGAATCTAAAACTTGACTCACAGGAGTTGTTCAAATCATAGAAATTGAGAGTGTCAGTCCTCTTGTACTTAAGTCAGCATTGTGCCTTTTTATTAAACTCGGATGCAATTTCTGTGTCTCATCGTCAATAAGAACGTCCAAGGTATACACAAAACCTGAAATCAAGCATCGGAATTCAAAACTGGACTCACAGGAGAGGTTCAAATCATAGAAAGTGAGAGTGTCAGTCCTCTTGTACTTAAGTCGGCCTTGTGCCTTTTGTATTAATTTCGTATGCAATTTCTGTGTTTCATCGACAATAAGAAAGTCCAAGGGATACAGTAAACCTGAAGTGAATCATCGGAATCTAAAACTGGACTCACAGGAGAGGTTCAAATCATAGAAAGTGAGAGTGTCAGTCCTCTTGTATTTAAGTCAGCATTGTGCCTTTTGTATTAAACTCGGATGCAATTTCTGTGTTTCATCGTCAATAAGAACGTCCAAGGTATACACGAAACCTGAAGTCAAGCATCGGAATCTAAAACTGGACTCACAGGAGAGGTTCAAATCATAGAAAGTGAGAGTGTCAGTCCTCTTGTACTTAAGTCGGCATTGTGCCTTTTGTATTAAATTCGGATGCAATTTCTGTGTTTCATCGTCAATAAGAAGGTCCAAGGTATACAGTAAACCTGAAGTGAAGCATAGGAATCTAAAACTGGACTCACAGGGGAGGTTCAATTCATAGAAAGTGAGAGTGTCAGTCCTCTTTTCCTTAAGTCGGCATTGTGCCTTTTGTATTAAATTCGGATGCAATTGCTGTGTTTCATCGTCAACAAGAAAGTCCAAGGAATACAGTAAACCTGAAGTGAATCATCGGAAACTAAGACTGGACTCAAAGAAGAGGTTCAAATCATAGAAAGTTAGAGAGTCAGTCCTCTTGTACTTATGTCGGCATTGTGCCTATTGAATTTAATTCGGATACAATTTCTGTGTTTCATCGCCAATAAGAGGGTGCAAGGTATACAGGAAACCTGAAGTGAAGCATCGGAATCTAAAACTGGACTCACAGGAGAGGTTCATGTCATAGAAAGTGAGAGTGTCAGTCCTCTTTTCCTTAAGTCGGCATTGTGCCTTTTGTATTAAATTCGGATGCAATTTCTGTGTTTCATCGTCAATAAGAAGGTCCAAGGTATACAGGAAACCTGCAGTGAAGCATCGGAATCTAAAACTGGACTCACAGGAGAGGTTCAAATCATAGAAAGTGAGAGTGTCAGTCCTCTTGTACTTAAGTCGGCGTTGTGATTTTTGTATTAAATTCGGATGCAATTTCTGTGTTTCATCGTCAATAAGAAGGTCCAATGTATACACAAAACCTGAAGTCAAGCATCGGAAACTAAAACTGGACTCACAGGAGAGGTTCTAATCATTGAAAGTGAGAGTGACAGTCCTCTTGAACTTCAGTCGGCATTGTGTCTTTTGTATTATAGTCGGATGCAATTTCTGTGTTTCATCGTCAATAAGAAGGTCCAAGGGATACAGTAAACCTGAAGTGAAGCATCGGAATCTAAAACTGGACTCACAGGAGAGGTTCAAATCATAGAAAGTGAGAGTGTCAGTCCTCTTGTACTTAAGTCGGCATTGTGCCTTTTGTATTAAATTCGGATGCAATTTCTGTGTTTCATCGTCAATAAGATGGTCCAAGGTATACAGTAAACCTGAAGTGAAGCATCGGAATCTAAAACTGGACTCACAGGGGAGGTTCAGTTCATAGAAAATGAAAGTGTCAGTCCTCTTGTACTTAAGTTGGCATTGTGCCTTTTGTATTAAATTCGGTTGCAATTGCTGTGTTTCATCGTCAATAAGAAAGTCCAAGGGGTACAGTAAACCTGAAGTGAATCATCAGAATCTAAAACTGGACTCACAAAAGAGGTCCAAATCATAGAAAGTTAGAGAGTCAATCCTCTTGTACTTATATCGGCATTGTGCCTTTTGAATTTAATTCGGATGCAATTTCTGTGTTTCATCGACAATAAGAAGGTCCAACGTACACAGGAAACCTGAAGTGAAGCATCGGAATCTAAAACTGGACTCACAGTAGAGGTTCAAATCATAGAAAGTGAGAGTGTCAGTCCCCTTTTCCATAAGTCGGCATTGTGCCTTTTGTATTAAATTCGGATGCAATTTCTGTGTTTCATCGTCAATAAGAAGGTCCAAGGGATACAGTAGACCTGAAGTGAAGCATCGGAATCTAAAGCTGGCCTCATTGGAGTGGTTCAAATCATTGAAAGTGAGAGTGTCAGTCCTCTTGTACTAGTTCGGCATTGTGCCTTTTGTATTAAATTCGGATACAATTTCTGTGTTTCATCGTCAATAAGAAGGTCCAAGTGATACAGTAAACCTGAAGTGAAGCATCGGAATCTAAAACTGGACTCACAGGAGAGTTTCAAATCATAGAAAGTGAGAGTGTCAGTCCTCTTGTACTTAAGTCGGCATTGTGTCTTTTGTATTAAATTCGGATGCAATTTCTGTCTTCCATCGTCAATAAGAAGGTCCAAGGTATACAGTAAACCTGAATTGAAGCATCGGAATCTAAAACTGGACTCACAGGGGAGGTTCAATTCATAGAAAGTGAAAGTGTCAGTCCTCTTGTACTTAAGTCGGCATTGTGCCTTTTGTATTAAATTCGGATGCAATTGCTGTGTTTCATCGTCAATAAGAATGTCCAAGGTATACAGGAAACCAGAAGTGAAGCATCGGAATCTAAAACTGGGCTCACAGGAGAGGTTCAAATCGTAGAAAGTGAGAGTGTCTATCCTTTCGTACTTAAGTCGGCATTATGCCTTTTGTATTAAATTCGGATGCGATTTCTGTGTTTCATCGTCAATAAGAGTGTCCAAGGGATACAGTAAACCTGAAGTGAAGCATCGGAATCTAAAACTGGACTCACAGGGGAGGTTCAAATCATAGAAAGTGAGAGTGTTAGTCCTCTTCCCCTTACGTCGGCATTGTGCCTTTTGTATTAAATTCGGATGCAATTTCTGTGTTTCATCGTCAATAAGAAGGTCCAAGGTATATAGGAAACCTGAAGTGAAGCATCGGAATCTAAAACTGGACTCACACGAGAGGTTCAAATCGTAGAAAGAGAGAGTGTCAGTCCTCTTGTACTTAAGTCGGCATTGTGCCTTTTGTATTAAATTCGGATACAATTTCTGTGTTTCATCGTCAATAAGAAGGTCCAAGGGATACAGTAAACCTGAAGTGAAGCATCGGAATCTAAAACTGGACTCACAGGAGCGGTTCAAATAATAGAAAGTGAGAGTGTCATCCCTCTTGTACATAAGTCGGCATTGTGCCTTTTGTATTAAATTCGGATGCAATTTCTGTGTTTCATCGTCAATAAGAAGGTCCAAGGTATACAGTAAACTTGAAGTGAAGCATTGGAATCTAAAACTGGACTTACAGAGGAGGTTCAATTCATAGAAAGTGAAAGTGTCAGTCCTCTTGTACTTAAGTCGGCATTCTGCCTTTTGAATTCAATTCCGATGCAATTTCTGAGCTTCATCGTCAATAAGAAGGTCCAAGGGAGACAGTAAACCTAAAGTGAAAAATCGGAAACTAGAACTGGACCCACAGGAGAGGTTCAAATCATAGTAAGTGAGATTGTCAGTCCTCTTGTACTTAAGTCGGCATTATGCCTTTTGTATTACATTCGGATGCAATTTCTGTGGTTCATCGTCAATAAGAAGATGCACGTGATACAGTAGACCTGAAGTGAAGCATCGGAATCTAAAACTGGACTCACAGGAGAGGTTCAAATCATAGAAAGTGAGAGTGTCAGTCCTCTTGTACTTAAGTCGGCATTGTGCCTTTTGTATTAAATTCGGATGCAATTTCTGTGTTTCATCGTCAATAAGAAGGTCCAAGGTATACAGTAAACCTGAAGTGAAGCATAGGAATCTAAAACTGGACTCACAGGGGAGGTTCAATTCATAGAAAGTGAGAGTGTCAGTCCTCTTTTCCTTAAGTCGGCATTGTGCCTTTTGTATTAAATTCGGATGCAATTGCTGTGTTTCATCGTCAATAAGAATGTCCAAGGTATACAGGAAACCAGAAGTGAAGCATCGGAATCTAAAACTGGGCTCACAGGAGAGGTTCAAATCGTAGAAAGTGAGAGTGTCTATCCTTTCGTACTTAAGTCGGCATTATGCCTTTTGTATTAAATTCGGATGCGATTTCTGTGTTTCATCGTCAATAAGAGTGTCCAAGGGATACAGTAAACCTGAAGTGAAGCATCGGAATCTAAAACTGGACTCACAGGGGAGGTTCAAATCATAGAAAGTGAGAGTGTCAGTCCTCTTCCCCTTACGTCGGCATTGTGCCTTTTGTATTAAATTCGGATGCAATTTCTGTGTTTCATCGTCAATAAGAAGGTCCAAGGTATATAGGAAACCTGAAGTGAAGCATCGGAATCTAAAACTGGACTCACACGAGAGGTTCAAATCGTAGAAAGTGAGAGTGTCAGTCCTCTTGTACTTAAGTCGGCATTGTGCCTTTTGTATTAAATTCGGATACAATTTCTGTGTTTCATCGTCAATAAGAAGGTCCAAGGGATTCAGTAAACCTGAAGTGAAGCATCGGAATCTAAAACTGGACTCACAGGAGAGGTTCAAATCATAGAAAGTGAGAGTGTCATCCCTCTTGTACATAAGTCGGCATTGTGCCTTTTGTATTAAATTCGGATGCAATATCTGTGTTTCATCGTCAATAAGAAGGTCCAAGGTATACAGTAAACTTGAAGTGAAGCATTGGAATCTAAAACTGGACTTACAGAGGAGGTTCAATTCATAGAAAGTGAAAGTGTCAGTCCTCTTGTACTTAAGTCGGCATTCTGCCTTTTGAATTCAATTCCAATGCAATTTCTGAGCTTCATCGTCAATAAGAAGGTCCAAGGGATACAGTAAACCTAAAGTGAAAAATCGGAAACTGGAACTGGACCCACAGGAGAGGTTCAAATCATAGTAAGTGAGATTGTCAGTCCTCTTGTACTTAAGTCGGCATTATGCCTTTCGTATTACATTCGGATGCAATTTCTGTGGTTCATCGTCAATAAGAAGGTGCACGTGATACAGTAGACCTGAAGTGAAGCATCGGAATCTAAAACTTGACTCACAGGAGTTGTTCAAATCATAGAAATTGAGAGTGTCAGTCCTCTTGTACTTAAGTCAGCATTGTGCCTTTTTATTAAACTCGGATGCAATTTCTGTGTCTCATCGTCAATAAGAACGTCCAAGGTATACACAAAACCTGAAATCAAGCATCGGAATTCAAAACTGGACTCACAGGAGAGGTTCAAATCATAGAAAGTGAGAGTGTCAGTCCTCTTGTACTTAAGTCGGCCTTGTGCCTTTTGTATTAATTTCGTATGCAATTTCTGTGTTTCATCGACAATAAGAAAGTCCAAGGGATACAGTAAACCTGAAGTGAATCATCGGAATCTAAAACTGGACTCACAGGAGAGGTTCAAATCATAGAAAGTGAGAGTGTCAGTCCTCTTGTATTTAAGTCAGCATTGTGCCTTTTGTATTAAACTCGGATGCAATTTCTGTGTTTCATCGTCAATAAGAACGTCCAAGGTATACACGAAACCTGAAGTCAAGCATCGGAATCTAAAACTGTACTCACAGGAGAGGTTCAAATCATAGAAAGTGAGAGTGTCAGTCCTCTTGTACTTAAGTCGGCCTTGTGCCTTTTGTATTAAATTCGGATGCAATTTCTGTGTTTCATCGACAATAAGAAAGTCCAACAGATACAGTAAACCTGAAGTGAATCATCGGAATCTAAAACTGGACTCACAGAAGAGGTTCAAATCATAGAAAGTTAGAGAGTCAGTCCTCTTGTACTTATGTCGGCATTGTGCCTTTTGAATTTAATTCAGATACAATTTCTGTGTTTCATCGTCAATAAGAAGGTGCAAGGTATACAGAAAACTTGAAGTGAAGGTTTGGAATCTAAAACTGGACACACAGGAGAGGTTCAAATCATAGAAACTGAGAGTGTCAGTCCTCTTTTCCATAAGTCGGCATTGGGCCTTTTGTATTAAATTCGGATGCAATTGCTGTGTTTCATCGTGAATAAGAAAGTCCAAGGGATACAGTAAACCTGAAATGAATCATCGGAAACTAAAACTGGACTCACAGCAGAGGTTCAAATCATAGAAAGTTAGAGTGTCAGTCCTCTTGTACTTAAGTTGGCATTGTGCATTTTGAATTTAATTCCGATCAATTTCTGAGCTTCATCGTCAAAAAGAAGGTCCAACGGATACAGTAAACCTGAATTGAAAGATCGGAAACTAAAACTGGACTCACAGGAGTGTTTCAAATCATAGAATGTGAGATTGTCAGTCCTCTTGTACTTAAGTCGGCATTATGCCTTTTGTATTACATTCGGATGCAATTTCTGTGTCTCATCGTCAATAAGAACGTCCAAGGTATACACGAAACCTGTAGTCAAGCATCGGAATCTAAAACTGGACTCACAGGAGAGGATCAAATCATAGAAAGTGAGAGTGGCAGTCCTCTTGTACTTAAGTCGGCATTGTGCCTTTTGTATTAAATTCGGATGCAACTTCTGTTTTTCATCGTCAATAAGAAGGTCCAAGGTATTATAAAGGCACATTTGCATGCCGTGCGTGAGTTTCCTCGGAAACGCGAAATCTTAATTAAATAAATAATCAGTGACAAATAAATAAAGCCTATGGCACACAACTGCAGCGCTGTGTCGCTGATAAAACAAAAGCAGAATTACGTCACTCGTATGTTTGATTAAGAAAAGAGAGCTCTGGTTGAAGTGGTGCGAGAAGCACGTATTTTAGTATATTGTCTGGCACACCGCCATATTTCATGTTATAGAAAATTACTGCGAGTTGCAACCATACTAGGCACTCGATTCTGTAAAGAATTTATATTTATAAAAGTAAGTAGGATTATGAACTGTAGGCTTATTCATTGAATATATATGATTTAACTAACTGTGTAATTTTTTGTTTAGTAGACAATCACCTCTGTACGACGTTTTGGCATGGCTGGCAAATTATTGTAATATTGAGATTTAGATTATGAGTCCGCACCTACCGCAGCAGTCTTTGGTAACGATTTAATTACTAAGTCCGATTATTTCAGTTTTATTTCACGGTCAACTACGAATAACATTACATTTACGAAAAAGCCATTGTCAAGCGTCTGATACCGAATAATTAAACGTCACGCAAATATTAATTACAACCAATCACTATCATACAATAATACATAATTAATATTTTATTTTATTTTATTTTATTTATTTTATATTGGCGACTGCGTGTCGGACTTGTTATTTTGTCATTTGTTACACTGTTCTCTTTGTTTCATGTGAAAAATTAACTATCTGGACCTGGACGTGAATGTATGAGAAATAACAAAGATCTGAAGATATTTTCCAATTCTAAAATTTTGCGGGAAGACGCAATGAAGCTTCCAGCAAAATAAGGTAAGACGCAGCATCTTTGCATTGGCAGGCTTGACCAGACGTATAATTCAGTGTATTAGCTTATCAGTAAAATTCTGTAGTGTTTCTTTTCCGCATAACAGTTTCAGTGATAAATTTCATTCTCAGTACTTTTCCTTAAACAATAACTTCTGCAACAATACCAATACACGAGTGTACAATATGGCCGACTTCTGTACGATACGTTGTAACATGGACAGCAGCCATTAACAGTAATCCCATATTCAGTTTACATTTTTAAATTAACAAACAGCCATTGTTGCTACGAGCGAGTCATGCTCAACTGCATTTTATTTTAAAACCAGTGTCAAACATTAATTTCTTGAAATATATATCACGTGTGGCATGGTCATAACAAGAAAACAATACGCAAAGATGGAACAGCAAAGACATACTATTCAGACGCAATCCGACTCGGACGAGAGACAAGTGTTAGAAAATGACTTTACGACAGCAACCGGTAGTGACGATTCATCAAACATTGAGGCAAGTGTTGACGAAAATTTTGACAATAGGCCTTCCACCACAAAAATTTCAAAGTCTCAATCAGAGCCCATGTTAATGCATGACGTCACGTCTAATGACGCGGCGGGGGCAGAGACCTTGCAAACAGTAAACATTGCCAACATGTTACAAATGCTAATGAAACAGAACGCGGAAAACATGGCAACCTTAAAGACACAAAATGACGAAATTAAATCTGACCTCATAGCAATCAAGGCATGTAATGAAACTTTGTGTAAACGTGTGGAACTTATAGACGCCACACTGACCAAACAGATGACTGAACTCAGTACGAAATTTTCCAAGCTTAATACGAGACAAGAAAAGACTACAAATGACGTAGCACTTTTACAGACACAATTAAAAAACCTTAATGTCACGTGTGAAGTTCTTACTGAACAAATTCAAACATATCCTTCAGTACATGACAACCTTGAAAAACGAATTACTGACGTACAGAATAAATTTGACAATGTTGAACAACACCTGACTGACATCTTACAATCTGATGCCACAGCTCATTTTCAAAATATTAATAAAGAATTTCATGATTGGGTAGAGAACAAAGACAAACATTTTGATAGATGCATACGTGAAAATTTACCAACAATTGTGCACGACTCCGTAGCGGAATACATCACTAATAACAAACAGCTGATTAGTGATGCAGTACACTCCGTCACTGCACCCATGAGACAATTCACCGATCAACCACAGTCTGAATGTAACGAAAATATCAGTCAAAATGTACAGTTCAGAAACCAATATACATACGAGTGTGACGCACACATACCGCACACAACATACACACAAGAACAAAACACACCACGACAACAACACATACCACAACGTGCAAACACAAACACAAGCTATTATCATGGTAAACCGCAGCAACATTATCGTAATTACTCGCCAGCTGAGCATTGCAGTAATTACAGTGGAACAAATCCATATCATAATGCAAAGGAAGAAGAAAGCTTAATAAAACACAGGCAATTTCAAGCTTTTATCCCAGAAAAACGAACCATTCATCCGGTGATTTTTCTTAAATCTTTTAGTAACGCATTTCCACGCACTTGGAGTGACCGGAAAAAGATTTCATATATTGTCGGTTACATCCAAGGCGATGCAGCTGTCTGGGCATACAGTCAAGCTGACGTATGTACCACGTACAGTGAGTTTGAGCGTGCTTTTCTGAACAAATTCTGGTCGCAATCCGTCCAGGAGCGACTCAGAAGACAAATTTTAGAACCTGAAACTTTTAACAGTAAAAATGGTAACTTACGTAGATATTTTGAAAAATACTTGAACATGGGACATTTTTTAGACGAACCAGTCGCAACGCGTGATATACTCCGAGCGTTGAAGGCCAAATTGCCTTTCAACATTAAGGAAAAACTTCTACATATCCCGGATGACGATTCAGATTATTTTTTAACAGCTTTAGATTCGGTTGACATGTTACTTGAAGATCAGCGCTTCGCGCGGCAAAACAGCAGCCACAATGTTTACACTAGTGGTATGCAAAACATGCAGGCTTGCCAACACAATTCTGGCGCGCCCACAGTTGGATACGCGGTACAGCAAAAACAGCAAACTCACATGCCATCTCAATACGGAAATCAAAATCAACACGCGTATTCCAATACAAACAACAATTACAACAGTAATAACACTTCATGCGGCAATCCATACAAAAGGCACCGCGGTAATAACAACAACGGTAACAACGGATACAAATGTAACAACAAAAACACAAACAGAAATAGAAATAATAATAACTACGAGCCAAGACAGCATCAAGGCTGGACTCGTAGCGATCAATACTTTCATTCAAATACTGCTTTACCACAGCAGCCACCAGGACAAAATTGGAGCATACCTTACGACCGACAGGTAAGTTATAATGCGCAACAGCAACAACAACCGCAAAAGTTTGGAGATCATAATAGGCAATATCCGAATGTGAATATAATAGAAATGACACATCATGCACAAATACGAAACAAACATCACAGAAACATAATAAAAAGAAAACAAAAATTCAAGGTAGGAATGCTTGTACTACTTCGTACTCATCATAAATCTGTAGCACTCAAACGACGCAACGCTAAGTGGCGTCTGCTATATGAAGGACCTTATATAATTGTTAACATACCGCATCCTGGTGCGTATCTGTTACAACATCCTAGAACTAACAAAATTATTGGGCTATACGCACACCGAGATCTTAGAGCATTTCATGCCAAATAATGTCAAAGTCATACCCATGAAAACATTGCTAAGCAACTCGCAAAACTCTGTTTGCTACAACACATATAATAAGCAGTATAGAAATTTTCATTTCAGCGGTTCCAGTGACGCAGTTGAAGACAGAAGAACTTTTCTTTCAACGCCGCGGCACCACCGAGAAGACTGAATATTAAAGTAAAATTTATGATTACGTAGCAGTGAATGATATATAAATTTTTCACGGAACATTTGTGACTGTAGGTACCACTGACTTGGTATGACACCTGACGAACCGACAGACGTCATCAGTGAAGCGATCTTTTACTTCGAGAAATAGATTAGACGCACATCTCTCAGCAAGAAAAGCATCTACCAGTAGCCAAGGCCACACAGACACTATACACACACGCACAAAACGCGAGGAATCTAACAGCTTTCCGTCTCTTATTATTTTTAATATTTATTGAGTAGTGAAAACGCCTGGTCTTGCCTACTGATGTAATGAATGTTGTGTCTAACCTATCTTAATTTCAGATGACATCACAAAAAACATCGATAAAATCCCAGCAAAACCGTTAAAGAGTACGTAAATATCTGCAATCCATGTAATCAAATGTGACACAATGTAATAATTTATAGCTATGCAATAATGATGAAAACATGTTTATGTGCAACTGTATTATGTTTATACTAAGAAAATATGTGACGTGTGTATGTATAATTACTTTTTTTTTTTTAACTGATGTATCATGTAACTGTTACTATGTAAAATTTTGAACAAAACGAGTGCCAAAAAGACATTGCATAGTGAACCACTGTTCACGGACATTAACGAACATTACTAACTCTGCAACTACGCGGAAACCTATGTGAAAGAAACTGTTAATGCCATTCATCATGCATCGTACCTATGTAAACGCGATGAACGATTTTTTTTTTATTAATAACTACGAACATTTAGGTGAGCTATATTCAGCAAAAAACTGAAAATGTGAAGTGAATAATTCGTGCATCGTCTAGTGACATTACTACAGTACCCAACTTCAAGATGTTAACTGGATTAAATGGACACAAAGTGCCTGTCCAGAAAACAACACGACGGGTGGAAGAATTTTGGTTGGAACTTCAGGGAATGAAATGTTCTCGAAATGTGACGGACACTCTTACCTGGACTGTCCAAGGATCGACGCCAGCTATGTGCCGTCCGAGGTTCTGCAACCAAGCTTCCACGGAATATCGAAAACGAACTGCATATGGACTAATTACTCGACGGGTCACGTCTGATCTGTAATAAACAATGCTTTTTGTCACAACGAACTGCATCACAACGACTATAATGGAAATAGGAAATGGACATGCTTATGTATCAATCACGTTGTTATACAGCGATGTTACTGTGATCAAAAAACTTTACCACGACGACACTAACCTGTGAAACAGTACTGTGCAGTAGATGAATATAAACTGTAATAACGACGCGATGTGTATAGGTCAACGCACCTGAAACAACAGAACATTTTTCGTTGAAGCATTTCATTGCAATGCTATGTAACTAAGAACATTCAACAATCTAAAGTTGTATTGTATTATAACAAATATTGTAATTTTAAAACTAAGTTACCTGTCATAGAATGTAGTCTTCATATGTAATCTTGGTGGAATATTTTCTTTGTGCAACGACTAAGAAATGCGCGCGCACACGAACAATATGAACTGCAATACTGTGCCGCGTGATCTAAATTTACGAAATAACGGCAGTGCCGTAGTTACACAGACGCTTCTGCGCATGCGCGCACTCTATCTGCCAACATAAGAACTTTTACGGCGCACCCGCGTCATTCAAATTTTGTATATAATGTGTAATGTAAGTCATGTAAATAGTTGTAGATAACTTAGATTTTCTTGTGCCTTTAGGTGAATTGCTCGCCTGCAGGTGTGTCCTTTCGCCTCGCAATTCAGGGGGCAATATAAAGGCACATTTGCATGCCGATCGTGAGTTTCCTCGGAAACGCGAAATCTTAATTAAATAAATAATCAGTGACAAATAAATAAAGCCTATGGCACACAACTGCAGCGCTGTGTCGCTGATAAAACAAAAGCAGAATTACGTTACTCGTATGTTTGATTAAGAAAAGAGAGCTCTGGTTGAAGTGGTGCGAGAAGCACGTATTTTAGTATATTGTCTGGCACACCGCCATATTTCATGTTATAGAAAATTACTGCGAGTTGCAACCATACTAGGCACTCGATTCTGAAAAGAATTTATATTTATAAAAGTAAGTAGGATTATGAACTGTAGGCTTATTCATTGAATATATATGATTTAACTAACTGTGTAATTTTTTGTTTAGTAGACAATCACCTCTGTACGACGTTTTGGCATGGCTGGCAAATTATTGTAATATTGAGATTTAGATTATGAGTCCGCACCTACCGCAGCAGTCTTTGGTAACGATTTAATTACGAAGTCCGATTATTTCAGTTTTATTTCACGGTCAACTACGAATAACATTACATTTACGAAAAAGCCATTGTCAAGCGTCTGATACCGAATAATTAAACGTCACGCAAATATTAATCACAACCAATCACTATCATACAATAATACATAATTAATATTTTATTTTATTTTATTTTATTTATAGATTCCGATGCTTCACCTCAGGTTTTATGTATACCTTGGACCTTCTTATTGACGATGAAAAACAGAAGTTGCATCCGAATTTAATACAAAAGGCACAATGCCGACTTAAGTACAAGAGGACAGACTCTCTCACTTTCTATGATTTGAACTTCTTCTGTGAGTCCAGTTTTAGATTCCGATGATTCATTTCAGGTTTACTGTATCCTTATACTTTCTTATTGACGATGAAACACAGCAATTGCATGCGAATTTAATACAAAAGGCACAATGCCGACTTAAGTACAAGAGGACCGACTCTGTAACTTTCTTTGATTTTAACCTCTCCTGTGAGTCCAGTTTTAGATTCCGATGCTTCACTTCAGGTTTACTGTATACCTTGGACCTTCTTATTGACGAGGAAACACAGAAATTGCATCCGAATTTAATACAAACGGCACAATGCCGACTTAAGTACAAGAGGACGGACACTCTCACTTTCTATGATTTAAACCTCTTCTGTGAGTCCAGTTTTAGATTCCGATGCTTCACTTCAGGTTTACTGTATCCCTTGGACCTTCCCATTGACGATGAAACACAGAAATTGTATACGAATTTAATACAAAAGGCACAATTCCGACTTAAGTAAAAGAGGACTGACACTCACACTTTCTATGATTTGAACCTCTCCTGTGAGTCCAGTTTTAGATTCCGATGATTCACTTCAGGTTTGCTGTATACTTTGGACCTTCTTATTGACGATGAATCACAGAAATTGCATCCGAATTTAATACAAAAGGCACAATGCCGACTTAAGGAAAAGAAGACTGACACTCTCACTTTCTATGATTTGAACCTCTCCTGTGAGTCCAGTTTTAGATTCCGATGATTCACTTCAGGTTTACTGTATCCCTTGGACTTTCTTATTGTCGATGAAACACAGAAATTGCATCCGAATTTAATACAAAAGGCACAAGGCTGACTTAAGTACAAGAGGACTGCCACTCTCACTTTCTATGATTTGATCCTCTCCTGTGAGTCCAGTTTTAGATTCCGATGCTTGACTACAGGTTTCGTGTATACCTTGGACGTTCTTATTGACGATGAGGGACTCACAGGAGAGGTTAAAATCAAAGAAAGTTACAGAGTCGGTCCTCTTGTACTTAAGTCGGCATTGTGCCTTTTGTATTAAATTCGGATGCAATTGCTGTGTTTCATCGTCAATAAGAAAGTATAAGGATACAGTAAACCTGATATGAATCATCGGAATCTAAAACTGGACTCACAGAAGAAGTTCAAATCATAGAAAGTGAGAGAGTCGGTCCTCTTGTACTTAAGTCGGCATTACGCCTTTTGTATTAAATTCGGATGCGATTTCGGTGTTTCATCGTCAATAAGAGGGCCAAGGGATACAGTACACCTGAAGTGAAGAATCGGAATCTAAAACTGGACTCACAGGCGAGGTTCAAATCATAGAAAGGTAGAGTGCCAGTCCTCTTGTACTTAAGTCGGCATTGTGCATTTTGAATTTAATTCCGATGAAATTTCTGAGCTTCATCGTCAAAAAACCTGAATTGAAAAATCGGAAACTAAAACTGGACTCACAGGAGAGTTTCAAATCATAGAAAGTGAGATTGTCAGTCCTCTTGTACTTTCGTCGGCATTATCCCTTTTGTATTACATTCGGATGCAATTTCTGTGGTTCATCGTCAATGAGAAGGTGCAAGTGATACAGTATACCTGAAGTGAAGCATCGGAATCTAACTATTGACTCACTGGAGTTGTTCAAATCGTAGAAATTGAAAGTGTCAGTCCTCTTGTACTTAAGTCAGCATTGAGCCTTTTTATTAAACTTGGATGCAATTTCTGTGTGTCATCGTTAATAAGAACGTCCAAGGTATACACGAAACCTGTAGTCAAGCATCGGAATCTAAAACTGGACTCACAGGAGAGGTTCAAATCATAGAAAGTTAGAGAGTCAGTCCTCTTGTACTTATGTCGGCATTGTGCCTTTCGAATTTAATTCGGATGCAACTTCTGTGTTTCATCGTCAATAAGAAGGTCCAAGGTACACATAAAACCTGAGGTGAAGCATCGGAATCTAAAACTGGACTCACAGGAGAGGTTCAAATCATGGAAAGTGAGAGTGTCAGTCCTCTTTTCCTTAAGTCGGCATTGTGCCTTTTGTATTAAATTCGGATGCAATTTCTGTGTTTCTTCGTCAATAAGAAGGTCCAAAGTATACAGCAAACCTGAAGTGAATCATTGGAATCTAAAACTAGACTCACAGGAGAGGTTCAAATCATAGAAAGTGTGAGTGTCAGTCCTCTTGTACTTAAGTCGAAATTGTGCCTTTTGTATTAAATTCGTATACAATTTCTGTGTTTCATCGTCAATAAGAAGGTCCAAGGGATACAGTAAACCTGAAGTGAAGCATCGGAATCTAAAACTGGACTCACAGAAAAGGTTTAAATCATAGAAAGTAAGAGTGTCCGTCCTCTTGTACTTAAGTCGTCATTGTGCCGTTTGTATTAAATTCGGATGCAATTTCTGTGTTTCCTCGTCAATAAGAAGGTCCAAGGTATACAGTAAACCTGAAGTGAAGCATCGAATCTAAAACTGGACTCAAAGGGCAGGTTCAATTCATAGAAAGTGAAAGTGTCAGTCCTCTTGTACTTAAGTCAGCATTGAGCCTTTTTATTAAACTTGGATGCAATTTCTGTGTGTCATCGTTAATAAGAACGTCCAAGGTATACACGAAACCCGTAGTCAAGCATCGGAATCTAAAACTGGACTCACAGGAGAGGTTCAAATCATAGAAAGTGAGAGTGTCAGTCCTCTTGTACTTAAGTCAGCCTTGTGCCTTTTGTATTAAATTCGGATGCAATTTCTGTGTTTCATCGATAATAAGAAAGTCCAAGGGATACAGTAAACCTGAAGTGAATCATCGGAATCTAAAACTGGACTCACAGGAGAGGTTCAAATCATAGAAAGTGAGAGTGTCAGTCCTCTTTTCCATAAGTCGGCAATGTGCCTTTTTTATTATATTCGGATGCAATTTCTGTGTTTCATCGCCAATAAGAAGGTCCAAGGGATACAGTAGACCTGAAGTGAAGCATCGGAATCTAAAACTGGACTCATAGGAGAGGTTCAAATCATAGAAAGTGAGAGTGTCAGTCCTCTTGTACTTAAGTCGGCATTGTGCTTTTTGTATTAAATTCGGATACAATTTCTGTGTTTCATCGTCAATAAGAAGGTCCAAGGGATACAGTAAACCTGAAGTGAAGCATCGGAATCTAAAACTGGACTCACAGGAGAGGTTCAAATCATTGAAAGTGAGAGTGTCAGTCCTCTTGTACTTAAGTCGGCATTGTGCCTTTTGTATTAAATTCGGATGCAATTGCTGTGTTTCATCGTCAATAAGAATGTCTAAGGTATACAGGAAACCAAAAGTGAAGCATCGGAATCTAAAACTGGGCTCACAGGAGAGGTTCAAATCATAGAATGTGAGAGTGTCTATCCTTTCGTTTTTAAGTTTGCATTATGCCTTTTGTATTAAATTCGGATGCGATTTCTGTGTTTCATCGTCAATAAGAGGGTCCAAGGGATACAGTAAACCTGAGGTGAAGCATCGGAAATTATAACTGGACTCACAGGAGAGGTTCAAATCATAGAAAGGTAGAGTGTCAGTCCTCAGGGGATACGGAATCGGATTTTGGGTTAAAAAATCGAATTTTTTTTTATTGGCGTATTATATTCTGCCATGTTTCCTCTTTAAAATGACGTATCATACATAGCTCTACTACAATTATAACTATTTTATTTTTATATATTTGTGAGATCGGGTATTGCGCTTTAGTTATACACGTCTCTCGTGGCTGACCATGAACTTTTTGGCAGTACCTTTAAAGTGACATGAATTCAAATATCCCGGTTTCCAGCGACTATTTATACACTAGTTGCCCGAAAATATTTCTCTCTGGTTTCCTCAAGTTACTCTTTGACTTTGTGGCGGGACTGTTTTGTAAACAGTGTGATATAAGAAAGTAGTTGTTGTTGAGTTATTTCGTATTTAGTGCTTCATTTTTCGCAGTGAAAATGCCTAGAACTAAAGCAAAAGTATTTAAAAAGCGTGTGAACTGGCAAAAGAAAAGAAATAATGATTCATTAGCAAAGCAAAGCAGTTCATCATCATCACTGTTGGAAAATGTGAATCCACTTATTACTGATTTGCCGAACGAACTTACACCAAATGAAAACAGTGCTTCTCATAAAAAACTAAGAGATTTGGAAGAGAAATATAATTTACTTGATAGAGGGAATGAAGTTTTTGAACTCATTGATACGAATATATTGTGTGAAGCTCTTGAAAACAGTTTGTGCTGCAAAAAATGTCATGGAAACGTTTCTCTGAAAGTAGAATCCCATGTTGGCCTGGCTGCCCAGTTTAATTTAATATGCAGTGTTTGTAAATACAGCTGTAAGTTTCCAAGTTCGGTTTCAGTAACTGTAAATAATGGATACAAGAAAACTGAACTTTATAGTGTAAATATTAGGTTAGTTTATGGATTGCGAGCAATTGGTAAGGGCAAAGCAGCTGGTGATATGCTATGTGGTGTTCTAAATCTTCCAAGTGCACCTTCAAAATTTGAAGCTTACAATTATGTACTAGGATCTGCAGTTGAAGATGTAGCACAGAAGTCAATGCAGGTTGCTGTGGAAGAAGCAGTGGAACAAAATGACGGCAGTCGTGACCTCACAGTGGCGTTTGATGGCACGTGGCAGAAAAGGGGCCACACCTCCAACAATGGTGTTGTAACAGCAACTATTGTTGATACTGGCAAGGTTATTGATGTTGCAATAATGTCTAAATACTGTAGGTGCACAGGCAGGCTGAAAAATGAACACAGTGATGACTGCATTGCTAATTATTATGGTAGTAGTGGTGGCATGGAGGTTGCTGGGGTGAAGAAAATGTTTCATCGCTCTTCACAGTGGTATAATGTTCGCTATGTCAAATATCTGGGAGATGGTGACTCTAAAGCATTCAAAGAAGTTTTGGAAAGCAAACCATATGGGAACAGTGTAAATATAAGCAAACTTGAATGTATAGGACATGTGCAGAAGAGAATGGGTGCCAGGCTGAGAAGGTTAAAATCAGTTATGAAAGGGAAAAAACTAGATGATGGGAAAACCTTGGATGGCAGAGGAAGATTGACTGATTCCATAATAGACCACATTCAGAACTGCTATGGCCTTGCAATCAGGCAAAATACAGGCAATCTTGAAGAAATGAGGAGAGCTATATGGGCTTTATATTTCCACACCGCATCCACGGATGAGCATCCACAACATGGTTTGTGCCCCAAAGGTGAAAACAGCTGGTGTAAATACAATAGGGGACTAACAACAGGAGAGAAATACATTCACCACCACAGTCTACCATCAGCCATCATGGCAGAAATAAAGCCCATTTTCAGAGATCTGGCTGACAGAAGTCTTCTGATGAAATGTCTTCACGGAAAAACGCAGAACCCCAACGAGTGCTTGAATAGTGTGATAAGGCATCGTCTCCCAAAAACAGTGTTTGTCGGAATTAATACACTACATTTTGGTGTGTATGATGCTGTGGCAACCTTCAATCTTGGAAATATAACTAAATGCCAGGTCCTTCAAAAGTTGGGTATGTGTGTTGGTTCCCGTACGGTACGTGCTATGTTCTTTTTAGATCAGCACAGACTAAGGCATGCTGATAATATAATCAAGACATTAGTGAAAAAAGCAAGACAGGTGCAGAGGGGTGCCAAAAGAAGACTTGAAGATGATTATGAAGACTGTGAAGGGGGTATTAGCTACGGATCAGGAATGTTTTAATCTTCTTTCTCCGTTTCCCGTAAGTTTACTTTTTACTTCATCTAGGAACATTATCTCAGGTACTGGTCAACCTAGAAGTCTGAAATTTTTACGACGTAGTGACATAGGTCCCTATTACATACTGAAACAACGATTTTTTAATTACTTGATTTACAAAAGACTTAGGGGTGATAGTCTAGTAAAAAGCGATGGAAAAAATTTACTTAAAAATAAATGTACAATATCTCTGTAAGAAAATACTTTGACAATAAACTGTTGTTTCAGTATTGTTGTAACATATGAATGCACATACAGTAAAATTTTTACCTCACTGTCTCCAGTAGTTTGTGAGAAAATGTTCCCTATAGTAGGCATATATTAACATTGCAGGGATAGGTGATTCCGTATCCCCTAAACTTGGATGCAATTTCTGTGTGTCATCGTTAATAAGAACGTCCAAGGTATACACGAAACCTGTAGTCAAGCATCGGAATCTAAAACTGGACTCACAGGAGAGGTTCAAATCATAGAAAGTGAGAGTGTCAGTCCTCTTGTACTTAAGTCAGCCTTGTGCCTTTTGTATTAAATTCGGATGCAATTTCTGTGTTTCATCGACAATAAGAAAGTCCAAGGGATACAGTTAACCTGAAGTGAATCATCGGAATCTAAAACTGGACTCACAGGAGAGGTTCAAATCATAGAAAGTGAGAGTGTCAGTCCTCTTTTCCATAAGTCGGCAATGTGCCTTTTTTATTAAATTCGGATGCAATTTCTGTGTTTCATCGCCAATAAGAAGGTCCAAGGGATACAGTAGACCTGAAGTGAAGCATCGGAATCTAAAACTGGACTCATAGGAGAGGTTCAAATCATAGAAAGTGAGAGTGTCAGTCCTCTTGTACTTAAGTCGGCATTGTGCTTTTTGTATTAAATTCGGATGCAATTTCTGTGTTTCATCGCCAATAAGAAGGTCCAAGGGATACAGTAGACCTGAAGTGAAGCATCGGAATCTAAAACTGGACTCATAGGAGAGGTTCAAATCATAGAAAGTGAGAGTGTCAGTCCTCTTGTACTTAAGTCGGCATTGTGCATTTTGAATTACATTCGGATGCAATTTCTGTGGTTCATCGTCAATAAGAAGGTGCAAGTGATACAGTAGACCTGAAGTGAAGCATCGGAATCTAAATGTTGACTCACAGGAGTTGTTCAAATCATAGAAATTGAAAGTGTCAGTCCTCTTGTACTTAAGTTAGCATTGTGCCTTTTTATTAAACTCGGATGCAATTTCTGTGTCTCATCGTCAATAAGAACGTCCAAGGTATACACGAAACCTGTAGTCAAGCATCGGAATCTAAAACTGGACTCACAGGAGAGGATCAAATCATAGAAAGTGAGAGTGTCAGTCCTCTTGTACTTAAGTCAGCCTTGTGCCTTTTGTATTAAATTCGGATGCAATTTTTTTGCTTCATCGACAATAAGAAAGTCCAAGGGATACAGTAAACCTGAAGTGAATCATCGGAATCTAAAACTGGACTCACAGGAGAGGTTCAAATCATAGAAAGTGAGAGTGTCAGTCCTCTTTTCCTTAAGTCGGCATTGTGCCTTTTGTATTAAATTCGGATGCAATTTCTGTGTTTCATCGTCAATAAGAAGGTCCAAAGTATACAGGAAACCTTAAGTGAATCATCGGAATCTAAAACTGGACTCACAGGAGAGGTTCAAATCATAGAAAGTGTGAGTGTCAGTCCTCTTGTACTTAAGTCGGAATTGTGCGTTTTGTATTAAATTCGTATAGAATTTTTGTGTTTCATCGTCAATAAGAAGGTCCAAGGGATACAGTAAACCTGAAGTGAAGCATCGGAATCTAAAACTGGACTCACAGGAGAGGTTTAAATCATAGAAAGTGAGAGTGTCAGTCCTCTTGAACTTAAGTCGGCATTGTGCCGTTTGTATTAAATTCGGATGCTATTTCTGTGTTTCCTCGTCAATAACAAGGTCCAGGGTATACAGTAAACCTGAAGTGAAGCATCGGACCTAAAACTGGACTCAAAGGGCAGGTTCAATTCATAGAAAGTGAAAGTGTCAGTCCTCTTGTACTTAAGTCGGCATTGTGCCTTTTGTATTAAATTCGGATCCAATTGCTGTGTTTCATCGTCAATAAGAAAGTCCAAGGGATACAGTAAACCTGAAATGAATCATCGGAATCTAAAACTGGACTCACAGAAGAAGTTCAAATCATAGAAAGTTAGAGAGTCAGTCCTCTTGTACTTATGTCGGCATTGTGCCTTTCGAATTTAATTCGGATGCAACTTCTGTGTTTCATCGTCAATAAGAAGGTCCAATGTATACAGGAAACCTGAGGTGAAGCATCGGAATCTATAACTGGACTCACAGGAGAGGTTCAAATCATGGAAAGATAGAGTGTCAGTCCACTTGTACTTAAGTCGGCATTATGCCTTTTGTATTAAATTCGGATGCGATTTCTGTGTTTCATCGTCAATAAGAGGGTCCAAGGGATACAGTAAACCAGAAGTGAAGCATCGGAATCTAAAACTGGACTCACTGGCGAGGTTCAAATCATAGAAAGGTAGAGTGTCAGTCCTCTTGTACTTAAGTCGGCATTGTGCATTTTGAATTTAATTCCGATGCAATTTCTGAGCTTCATCGTCAAAAATAAGGTCCAAAGGATACAGTAAACCTGAATTGAAAAATCGGAAACTAAAACTGGACTCACAGGAGAGTTTCAAATCATAGAAAGTGAGATTGTCAGTCCTCTTGTACTTAAGTCGGCATTATGACTTTTGTATTACATTCGGATGCAATTTCTGTGGTTCATCGTCAATAGGAAGGTGCAAGTGATACAGTAGACCTGAAGTGAATCATCGGAATCTAAAACTGGACTCACAGGAGAGGTTCAAATCACAGAAAGTAAGAGTGTCAGTCCTCTTTTCCTTAAGTCGGCATTGTGCCTTTTGTATTAAATTCGGATGCTATTGCTGTGTTTCATCGTCAATAAGAAAGTCCAAGGGATACAGTAAACCTGAAATGAATCATCGGAAACTTAAACTGGACTCACAGAAGAAGTTCAAATCATAGAAAGTTAGAGAGTCAGTCCTCTTGTACTTATGTCGGCATTGTGCCTTTCGAATTTAATTCGGATGCAATTTCTGTGTTTCATCGTCAATAAGAAGGTCCAAGGTATACAGGAAACCTGAGGTAAAGCATGGAAATGTAAAACTCTACTCACAGGAGAGGTTCAAATCATAGAAAGTGAGAGTGTCAGTCCTCATGTACTTAAGTCGGCAATGTGCCGTTTGTAATAAATTCGGATGCGATTTCTGTGTTTCCTCGTCAATAAGAAGGTCCAAGGTATACAGTAAAACTGAAGTGAAGCATCGGAATCTAAAACTGGACTCACAGGTGAGGTTCAAATCATAGAAAGGTAGGGTGTCTGTCCTCTTGTACTTAAGTCGGCATTGTGCCTTTTGAATTTAATTCCGATGCAATTTCTGAGCTTCAACGTCAAAAAGAAGGTCCAACGAAAACAGTAAACCTGAAGTAAAAAATCTGAATCTAAAACTGGACTCACAGGAGAGGTTAAAATCATAGAAAGTGAGAGTGTCAGTCCTCTTGTACTTAAGTCGGCATTATTCCTTTTGTATTAAATTCGGATGCAATTTCTGTGTTCCATCGTCATTAAGAAGGTCCAAGGTATACAGTAAACCTGAAGTGAAGCATCGGAATCTAAAACTGGGCTCACAAGAGGGGTTCAAATCATAGAAAGTGAGAGTGTCTATCCTCTCGTACTTAAGTCGGCATTGTGCCTTTTGAATTTAATTCCGATGCAATTTCTGTGTTTCATCGTCAATAAGAACGTCCAAGGTATACACGAAACCTGAAGACAAGCATCGGAATCTGAAACTGGACTCACAGGATGTGTTCAAATCATAGAAAGTGAGAGTGTCAGTCCTGTTGTACTTAAGTTGGCATTGTGCCTTTTGTATTAAATTCGGATGCAATTTCTGTGTTTCATCGTCAATAAGAACGTCCAAAGTGTACACGAAACCTGAAGTCAAGCATCGGAATCTAAAACTGGACTCACAGGAGAGGTTCAAATCATAGAAAGTTAGAGAGTCAGTCCTCTTGTACTTATGTCGGCATTGTGCCTTTTGAATTTAATTCGGATGCAACTTCTGTGTTTCATCGTCAATAAGAAGGTCCAAGGTATATAGTAGACTTGAAGTGAGGCATCGGAATCTAAAACTGGACTCACAGGAGAGGTTCAAATCATAAAAAGTGAGAGTGTCAGTCCTCTTGTACTTAAGTCGGCTTTGTGAATTTTGTATTAAATTCGGATACAATTTCTGTGTTTCATCGTCAATAAGAATGTCCAAGGGATACAGTAAACCTGAAGTGTGGCATCGGAATCTAAAACTGGACTCACAGGAGAGGTTCAAATCATAGAAAGTGAGAGTGTCAGTCCCCTTGTACTTAAGTCGGCATTGTGCCTTTTGTATTACATTCGGATGCAATTCCTGTTATTTCATCGTCAATAAGAATTTCCAAGGTATACAGTAAACCTGAAGTAAAGCATCGGAATCTAAAACTGGACCCACAGGGGTGGTTCAATTCATAGAAAGTGAAAGTGTCAGTCCTCTTGTACTTAAGTCGGCATTGTGCCTTTTGTATTGAATTCGGATGCAATTGCTGTGTTTCATCGTCATTAAGAAAGCCCAAGGTATACAGGAAACCAGAAGTAAAGCATCGGAATCTAAAACTGGGCTCACAGGGGAGGTTCAAATCATAGAAAGTGAGAGCATATATCCTCTCGTACTTATGTCGGCATTATGCCTTTTGTATTAAATTCGGATGCGATTTCTGTGTTTCATCGTCAATATGAGGGTCCAAGGGATACAGTAAACCTGAAGTGAAGCATCGGAATCTAAAACTGGACTCACAGGAGGGGTTCAAATCATAGAAAGTGTGAGTGTCACTCCTCTTGTACTTAAGTCGGCATTGTGCCTTTTGTATTAAATTCGGAAACAATTTCTGTGTTTCATCGTCAACAAGAAGGTCCAAGGGATACAGTAAACCTGAAGTGAAGCATCGGAATCTAAAACTGGACTCACAGGAGAGGTTCAAATCATAGAAATGTAGAGTGTCAGTCCTCTTGTACTTAAGTCGGCATTGTGCCGTTTGTATTAAATTCGAATGCAATTTCTGTGTTTCATCGTCAATAAGAACGTCCAAGGTGTACACGAAACCTGAAGTCAAGCATCGGAATCTAAAACTGGACTCACAGGAGAGGTTCAAATCGTAGAAAGTGAGAGTGTCAGTCCTCTTTTCCTTAAGTCGGCATTGTGCCTTTTGTATTAAATTCGGATGCAATGTCTTTGTTTCATGGTCAATAAGAAGGTCCAAGGGAACAGTAGACCTGAAGTGAAGCATCGGAATCTATAACTGGACTCACAGGAGAGGTTCAAATCATGGAAAGATAGAGTGTCAGTCCACTTGTACTTAAGTCGGCATTATGCCTTTTGTATTAAATTCGGATGCGATTTCTGTGTTTCATCGTCAATAAGAGGGTCCAAGGGATACAGTAAACCAGAAGTGAAGCATCGGAATCTAAAACTGGACTCACTGGCGAGGTTCAAATCATAGAAAGGTAGAGTGTCAGTCCTCTTGTACTTAAGTCGGCATTGTGCATTTTGAATTTAATTCCGATGCAATTTCTGAGCTTCATCGTCAAAAATAAGGTCCAAAGGATACAGTAAACCTGAATTGAAAAATCGGAAACTAAAACTGGACTCACAGGAGAGTTTCAAATCATAGAAAGTGAGATTGTCAGTCCTCTTGTACTTATGTCGGCATTATGACTTTTGTATTACATTCGGATGCAATTTCTGTGGTTCATCGTCAATAGGAAGGTGCAAGTGATACAGTATACCTGAAGTGAATCATCGGAATCTAAAACTGGACTCACAGGAGAGGTTCAAATCACAGAAAGTAAGAGTGTCAGTCCTCTTTTCCTTAAGTCGGCATTGTGCCTTTTGTATTAAATTCGGATGCTATTGCTGTGTTTCATCGTCAATAAGAAAGTCCAAGGGATACAGTAAACCTGAAATGAATCATCGGAAACTTAAACTGGACTCACAGAAGAAGTTCAAATCATAGAAAGTTAGAGAGTCAGTCCTCTTGTACTTATGTCGGCATTGTGCCTTTCGAATTTAATTCGGATGCAATTTCTGTGTTTCATCGTCAATAAGAAGGTCCAAGGTATGCAGGAAACCTGAGGTAAAGCATGGAAATGTAAAACTCTACTCACAGGAGAGGTTCAAATCATAGAAAGTGAGAGTGTCAGTCCTCATGTACTTAAGTCGGCAATGTGCCGTTTGTAATAAATTCGGATGCGATTTCTGTGTTTCCTCGTCAATAAGAAGGTCCAAGGTATACAGTAAAACTGAAGTGAAGCATCGGAATCTAAAACTGGACTCACAGGTGAGGTTCAAATCATAGAAAGGTAGGGTGTCTGTCCTCTTGTACTTAAGTCGGCATTGTGCCTTTTGAATTTAATTCCGATGCAATTTCTGAGCTTCAACGTCAAAAAGAAGGTCCAACGAAAACAGTAAACCTGAAGTAAAAAATCTGAATCTAAAACTGGACTCACAGGAGAGGTTAAAATCATAGAAAGTGAGAGTGTCAGTCCTCTTGTACTTAAGTCGGCATTATTCCTTTTGTATTAAATTCGGATGCAATTTCTGTGTTCCATCGTCATTAAGAAGGTCCAAGGTATACAGTAAACCTGAAGTGAAGCATCGGAATCTAAAACTGGGCTCACAAGAGGGGTTAAAATCATAGAAAGTGAGAGTGTCTATCCTCTCGTACTTAAGTCGGCATTATGCCTTTTGTATTAAATTCGGATGCGATTTCTGTGTTTCATCGTCAATAAGAGGGACCAAAGGATGCAGTAAACCTGAAGTGAAGCATCGGAATCTAAAACTGGACTCACTGGAGACGTTCAAATCATAGAAAGCTAGAGTGTCAGTATTCTTTTACTTAAGTCGGCATTGTGCCTTTTGAATTTAATTCCGATGCAATTTCTGTGTTTCATCGTCAATAAGAACGTCCAAGGTATACACGAAACCTGAAGACAAGCATCGGAATCTGAAACTGGACTCACAGGATGTGTTCAAATCATAGAAAGTGAGAGTGTCAGTCCTGTTGTACTTAAGTTGGCATTGTGCCTTTTGTATTAAATTCGGATGCAATTTCTGTGTTTCATCGTCAATAAGAACGTCCAAAGTGTACACGAAACCTGAAGTCAAGCATCGGAATCTAAAACTGGACTCACAGGAGAGGTTCAAATCATAGAAAGTTAGAGAGTCAGTCCTCTTGTACTTATGTCGGCATTGTGCCTTTTGAATTTAATTCGGATGCAACTTCTGTGTTTCATCGTCAATAAGAAGGTCCAAGGTATATAGTAGACTTGAAGTGAGGCATCGGAATCTAAAACTGGACTCACAGGAGAGGTTCAAATCATAAAAAGTGAGAGTGTCAGTCCTCTTGTACTTAAGTCGGCTTTGTGAATTTTGTATTAAATTCGGATACAATTTCTGTGTTTCATCGTCAATAAGAATGTCCAAGGGATACAGTAAACCTGAAGTGTGGCATCGGAATCTAAAACTGGACTCACAGGAGAGGTTCAAATCATAGAAAGTGAGAGTGTCAGTCCCCTTGTACTTAAGTCGGCATTGTGCCTTTTGTATTACATTCGGATGCAATTCCTGTTATTTCATCGTCAATAAGAATTTCCAAGGTATACAGTAAACCTGAAGTAAAGCATCGGAATCTAAAACTGGACCCACAGGGGTGGTTCAATTCATAGAAAGTGAAAGTGTCAGTCCTCTTGTACTTAAGTCGGCATTGTGCCTTTTGTATTGAATTCGGATGCAATTGCTGTGTTTCATCGTCATTAAGAAAGCCCAAGGTATACAGGAAACCAGAAGTAAAGCATCGGAATCTAAAACTGGGCTCACAGGGGAGGTTCAAATCATAGAAAGTGAGAGCATATATCCTCTCGTACTTATGTCGGCATTATGCCTTTTGTATTAAATTCGGATGCGATTTCTGTGTTTCATCGTCAATATGAGGGTCCAAGGGATACAGTAAACCTGAAGTGAAGCATCGGAATCTAAAACTGGACTCACAGGAGGGGTTCAAATCATAGAAAGTGTGAGTGTCACTCCTCTTGTACTTAAGTCGGCATTGTGCCTTTTGTATTAAATTCGGAAACAATTTCTGTGTTTCATCGTCAACAAGAAGGTCCAAGGGATACAGTAAACCTGAAGTGAAGCATCGGAATCTAAAACTGGACTCACAGGAGAGGTTCAAATCATAGAAATGTAGAGTGTCAGTCCTCTTGTACTTAAGTCGGCATTGTGCCGTTTGTATTAAATTCGAATGCAATTTCTGTGTTTCATCGTCAATAAGAACGTCCAAGGTGTACACGAAACCTGAAGTCAAGCATCGGAATCTAAAACTGGACTCACAGGAGAGGTTCAAATCGTAGAAAGTGAGAGTGTCAGTCCTCTTTTCCTTAAGTCGGCATTGTGCCTTTTGTATTAAATTCGGATGCAATGTCTTTGTTTCATGGTCAATAAGAAGGTCCAAGGGAACAGTAGACCTGAAGTGAAGCATCAGAATCTAAAACTGGACTCACAGGAGAGGTTCAAATCATAGAAAGTGAGAGTGTCAGTCCTCTTGTACTTAAGTCGGCATTGTGACTTTTGTATTAATTTCGGATGCAATTTCTGTGTTTCATCGTCAATAAGAAGGTCCAAGGTATACAGTAAACCGGAAGTGAAGCATCGGAATCTAAAACTGGACTCACAGGACAGGTTCAAATCATAGAAAGTTAGAGTGTCAGTCCTCTTGTACTTAAGACGGCATTGTGCCTTTTGAATTTAATTCCGATGCAATTTCTGAGCTTCATCGTCAAAAAGAAGGTCCAACGGATACAGTAAACCTGAACTAAAAAATCGTTATCTAAAACTGGACTCACAGGAGAGGTTCAAATCATAGAAAGTGAGAGTGTCAGTCCTCTTGTACTTAAGTCGGCATTATGCCTTTTGTATTAAATTCGGATGCAATTTCTGTGTTTCATCGTCATTAAGGAGGTCCAAGGTATACAGTAAACCTGAAGTGAAGCATCGGAATCTAAAACTGGACTCACAGGGGAGGTTCAATTCATAGAAAGTGAAAGTGTCAGTCCTCTTGTACTTATGTTGGCATTGTGCCATTTGTATTAAATTCGGATGCAATTGCTGTGTTTCATAGTCAATAAGAATGTCCAAGGTATACAGGAAACCAGAAGTGAAGCATCGGAATCTAAGACTGGGCTCAGAGGAGAGGTTCAAATCATAGAAAGTGAGAGTGTCTATCCTCTCGTACTTAAGTCGGCATTATGCCTTTTGTATTAAATTCGGATGCGATTTCTGTGTTTCATCGTCAATAAGAGGGTCCAAGGGATACAGTAAACCTGAATTGAAGCATCGGAATCAAAAACTGGACTCACAGGAGACGTTCAAATCATAGAAACGTAGAGTGTCAGTCCTCTTGTACATAAGTCGACATTGTGCCTTTTGAATTTAATTTCGATGCAATTTCTGTGTTTCATCGTCAATAAGAACGTCCGAGGTATACACGAAACCTGAAGTCAAGCATCGGAATCTGAAACTGGACTCACAGGAGGTGTTCAAATCATAGAAAGTGAGAGTGTCAGTCCTCTTGTACTTAAGTCGGCATTGTGCCTTTTGTATTTAATTCGAATGCAATTTCTGTGTTTCATCGTCAATAAGAACGTCCAAGGTGTACACGAAACCTGAAGTCAAGCATCGGAATTTAAAACTGGACTCACAGGAGAGGTTCAAATCATAGAAAGTGAGAGTGTCAGTCCTCTTGTACTTAAGTCGGCATTGTGCCTTTTGTATTAAATTCGGATGCAATTTCTGTGTTTCACCGTCAATAAGAAAGTCCAAGGGATACAGTAAACCTGTAGTGAATCATCGGAATCTAAAACTGGACTCACAGAAGAGGTTCAAATCATAGAAATTTAGAGGGTCAGTCCTCTTGTACTTATGTCGGCATTGTGCCTTTTGAATTTAATTCAGATGCAATTTCTGTGTTTCATCGTCAATAAGACGGTCCAAGGGATACAGTAAACCTGAAGAGAAGCATCGGAATCTAAAACTGGACTCACAGGAGAGTTTTAAATCATAGAAAGTGAGAGTGTCAGTCCTCTTGTACTTAAGTCGGCATTGTGCCTTTTGTATTAAATTCGGATGCAATTTCTGTGTTTCATCGTCAATAAGAAGGTCCAAGGTATACAGTAAACCTGAAGTGAAGCATCGGAATCAAAAACTGGACTCACAGGGGAGGTTCAATTCATAGAAAGTGAAAGTGTCAGTCCTCTTGTACTTAAGTCGGCATTGTTACTTTTGTATTAAATTCGGATGCAATTGCTGTGTTTCATCGTCAATAAGAAGGTCCAAGGTATACAGTAAACCTGAAGTGAAGCATCGGAATCTAGAACTGGACTCACAGGAGAGGTTCAAATCATAGAAAGGTAGAGTGTCAGTCCTCTTGTACTAAGGTCGGCATTGTGCCTTTAGAATTTAATTTCGATGCAATTTCAGAGCTTCATCGTCAAAAAGAAGGTCCAACGGATACAGTAAACCTGAAGTGAAAAATCGGAATCTAAAACTGGACTCACAGGAGAGGTTCAAATCATGGAAAGTGAGAAAGTCAGTCCTCTTGAACTTAAGTCGGCATTATGCATTTTGTATTGAATTCGGATGCAATTTCTGTGTTTCATCGTCATTAAGAAGGTCCACGGTATACAGTAAACCTGAAGTGAAGTATCGGAATCTAAAACTGGACTCACAGGGGCGGTTCAATTCATAGAGAGTGAAAGTGTCAGTCCTCTAGTACTTATGTCGGCATTTTGCCTTTTGTATTACATTCGGATGCAATTGCTGTGTTTCATCGTCAATAAGAAGGTCCAAGGTATACAGCAAACCAGATATGAAGCATTGGAATCCAAAACTGGGCTCACAGGAGAGGTTAAAATCATAGAAAGTGAGAGTGTCTATCCTCTCGTACTTAAGTCGGCATTATGCCTATTGTATTAAATTCGGATGCGATTTCTGTGTTTCATCGGCAATAAGAGGGTCCAAGGGATACAGTAAACCTGAAGTGAAGCATCGGAATCTAGAACTGGACTCACAGGAGAGGTTCAAATCATAGAAAGGTAGAGTGTCAGTCCTCTTGTACTTAAGTTGGCATTGTGCCTTTTGTATTAAATTCGGATGCAATTTCTGTGCTTCATCGTCAGAAAGAAGGTCCAACGGATACAGTAAACCTGAAGTGAAAAATCTGAATCTATGACTGGACTCACAGGAGAGGTTCAAGCCATAGAAAGTGAGAGTGTCAGTCTTCTTGTACTTAAGTCGGCATTGTGACTTATGTATTAAATTCGGATGCAATTTCTGTGTTTCCTCGTCAATATGAAGGTCCAAGGGATACAGTAATCCTGAAGTGACGCATCGGAAACTAAAACTGGACACTCTGGAGAGGTTCAAATCACAGAAAGTTAGAGTGTCAGTAATTTTGTACTTAAGTCGGCATTGTGCCTTTTGTATTAAATTTCGATGCAATTTCTGTGTTTTATCGTCAATAAGAAGGTCCCAGGTACACAGGAAACCTGAAGTGAAGCATCGGAATCTGAAACTAGACTCACAGGAGTGCTTAAAATCATAGAAAGTGAGAGTGTCAGTCCTCTAGTACTTAAGTCGGCATTGTGCCTTTTGTATCAAATTCGGATGCAATATCTGTGTTTCAGGATCAATAAGAAGGTCCAAGGGATACAGTAAACCTGAAGTGAAGCATCGGAATCTAAAACTGGGCTCACAGGAGAGGTTCAAATCATAGAAAGTTAGAGTGTCAGTCCTCTTGTACTTAAGTCGGCATTGTGCCTTTTGAATTTATATCGGATGCAATTTCTGTGTTTCATCGTCATTAAGAAGGTCCAAGGTATACAGGAAACCGGAAGTGAAGCATCGGAATCTAAAACTGGACTCACAGGAGAGTTTCAAATCATAGAAAGTGAGAGCATATATCCTCTCGTACTTATGTCGGCATTATGCCTTTTGTATTAAATTCGGATGCGATTTCTGTGTTTCATCGTCAATATGAGGGTCCAAGGGATACAGTAAACCTGAAGTGAAGCATCGGAATCTAAAACTGGACTCACAGGAGGGGTTCAAATCATAGAAAGTGTGAGTGTCACTCCTCTTGTACTTAAGTCGGCATTGTGCCTTTTGTATTAAATTCGGAAACAATTTCTGTGTTTCATCGTCAACAAGAAGGTCCAAGGGATACAGTAAACCTGAAGTGAAGCATCGGAATCTAAAACTGGACTCACAGGAGAGGTTCAAATCATAGAAATGTAGAGTGTCAGTCCTCTTGTACTTAAGTCGGCATTGTGCCGTTTGTATTAAATTCGAATGCAATTTCTGTGTTTCATCGTCAATAAGAACGTCCAAGGTGTACACGAAACCTGAAGTCAAGCATCGGAATCTAAAACTGGACTCACAGGAGAGGTTCAAATCGTAGAAAGTGAGAGTGTCAGTCCTCTTTTCCTTAAGTCGACATTGTGCCTTTTGTATTAAATTCGGATGCAATGTCTTTGTTTCATGGTCAATAAGAAGGTCCAAGGGAACAGTAGACCTGAAGTGAAGCATCAGAATCTAAAACTGGACTCACAGGAGAGGTTCAAATCATAGAAAGTGAGAGTGTCAGTCCTCTTGTACTTAAGTCGGCATTGTGACTTTTGTATTAATTTCGGATGCAATTTCTGTGTTTCATCGTCAATAAGAAGGTCCAAGGTATACAGTAAACCGGAAGTGAAGCATCGGAATCTAAAACTGGACTCACAGGACAGGTTCAAATCATAGAAAGTTAGAGTGTCAGTCCTCTTGTACTTAAGACGGCATTGTGCCTTTTGAATTTAATTCCGATGCAATTTCTGAGCTTCATCGTCAAAAAGAAGGTCCAACGGATACAGTAAACCTGAACTAAAAAATCGTTATCTAAAACTGGACTCACAGGAGAGGTTCAAATCATAGAAAGTGAGAGTGTCAGTCCTCTTGTACTTAAGTCGGCATTATGCCTTTTGTATTAAATTCGGATGCAATTTCAGTGTTTCATCGTCATTAAGGAGGTCCAAGGTATACAGTAAACCTGAAGTGAAGCATCGGAATCTAAAACTGGACTCACAGGGGAGGTTCAATTCATAGAAAGTGAAAGTGTCAGTCCTCTTGTACTTATGTTGGCATTGTGCCATTTGTATTAAATTCGGATGCAATTGCTGTGTTTCATAGTCAATAAGAATGTCCAAGGTATACAGGAAACCAGAAGTGAAGCATCGGAATCTAAGACTGGGCTCAGAGGAGAGGTTCAAATCATAGAAAGTGAGAGTGTCTATCCTCTCGTACTTAAGTCGGCATTATGCCTTTTGTATTAAATTCGGATGCGATTTCTGTGTTTCATCGTCAATAAGAGGGTCCAAGGGATACAGTAAACCTGAATTGAAGCATCGGAATCAAAAACTGGACTCACAGGAGACGTTCAAATCATAGAAACGTAGAGTGTCAGTCCTCTTGTACATAAGTCGACATTGTGCCTTTTGAATTTAATTTCGATGCAACTTCTGTGTTTCATCGTCAATAAGAACGTCCGAGGTATACACGAAACCTGAAGTCAAGCATCGGAATCTGAAACTGGACTCACAGGAGGTGTTCAAATCATAGAAAGTGAGAGTGTCAGTCCTCTTGTACTTAAGTCGGCATTGTGCCTTTTGTATTTAATTCGAATGCAATTTCTGTGTTTCATCGTCAATAAGAACGTCCAAGGTGTACACGAAACCTGAAGTCAAGCATCGGAATTTAAAACTGGACTCACAGGAGAGGTTCAAATCATAGAAAGTGAGAGTGTCAGTCCTCTTGTACTTAAGTCGGCATTGTGCCTTTTGTATTAAATTCGGATGCAATTTCTGTGTTTCACCGTCAATAAGAAAGTCCAAGGGATACAGTAAACCTGTAGTGAATCATCGGAATCTAAAACTGGACTCACAGAAGAGGTTCAAATCATAGAAATTTAGAGGGTCAGTCCTCTTGTACTTATGTCGGCATTGTGCCTTTTGAATTTAATTCAGATGCAATTTCTGTGTTTCATCGTCAATAAGACGGTCCAAGGGAAACAGTAAACCTGAAGAGAAGCATCGGAATCTAAAACTGGACTCACAGGAGAGTTTTAAATCATAGAAAGTGAGAGTGTCAGTCCTCTTGTACTTAAGTCGGCATTGTGCCTTTTGTATTAAATTCGGATGCAATTTCTGTGTTTCATCGTCAATAAGAAGGTCCAAGGTATACAGTAAACCTGAAGTGAAGCATCGGAATCAAAAACTGGACTCACAGGGGAGGTTCAATTCATAGAAAGTGAAAGTGTCAGTCCTCTTGTACTTAAGTCGGCATTGTTACTTTTGTATTAAATTCGGATGCAATTGCTGTGTTTCATCGTCAATAAGAAGGTCCAAGGTATACAGTAAACCTGAAGTGAAGCATCGGAATCTAGAACTGGACTCACAGGAGAGGTTCAAATCATAGAAAGGTAGAGTGTCAGTCCTCTTGTACTAAGGTCGGCATTGTGCCTTTAGAATTTAATTTCGATGCAATTTCAGAGCTTCATCGTCAAAAAGAAGGTCCAACGGATACAGTAAACCTGAAGTGAAAAATCGGAATCTAAAACTGGACTCACAGGAGAGGTTCAAATCACGGAAAGTGAGAAAGTCAGTCCTCTTGAACTTAAGTCGGCATTATGCATTTTGTATTGAATTCGGATGCAATTTCTGTGTTTCATCGTCATTAAGAAGGTCCACGGTATACAGTAAACCTGAAGTGAAGTATCGGAATCTAAAACTGGACTCACAGGGGCGGTTCAATTCATAGAGAGTGAAAGTGTCAGTCCTCTAGTACTTAAGTCGGCATTTTGCCTTTTGTATTACATTCGGATGCAATTGCTGTGTTTCATCGTCAATAAGAAGGTCCAAGGTATACAGCAAACCAGATATGAAGCATTGGAATCCAAAACTGGGCTCACAGGAGAGGTTAAAATCATAGAAAGTGAGAGTGTCTATCCTCTCGTACTTAAGTCGGCATTATGCCTATTGTATTAAATTCGGATGCGATTTCTGTGTTTCATCGGCAATAAGAGGGTCCAAGGGATACAGTAAACCTGAAGTGAAGCATCGGAATCTAGAACTGGACTCACAGGAGAGGTTCAAATCATAGAAAGGTAGAGTGTCAGTCCTCTTGTACTTAAGTTGGCATTGTGCCTTTTGTATTAAATTCGGATGCAATTTCTGTGCTTCATCGTCAGAAAGAAGGTCCAACGGATACAGTAAACCTGAAGTGAAAAATCTGAATCTATGACTGGACTCACAGGAGAGGTTCAAGCCATAGAAAGTGAGAGTGTCAGTCCTCTTGTACTTAAGTCGGCATTGTGACTTATGTATTAAATTCGGATGCAATTTCTGTGTTTCCTCGTCAATATGAAGGTCCAAGGGATACAGTAATCCTGAAGTGACGCATCGGAAACTAAAACTGGACACACTGGAGAGGTTCAAATCACAGAAAGTTAGAGTGTCAGTCCTTTTGTACTTAAGTCGGCATTGTGCCTTTTGTTTTAAATTTCGATGCAATTTCTGTGTTTTATCGTCAATAAGAAGGTCCCAGGTATACAGGAAACCTGAAGTGAAGCATCGGAATCTGAAACTAGACTCACAGGAGTGCTTAAAATCATAGAAAGTGAGAGTGTCAGTCCTCTAGTACTTAAGTCGGCATTGTGCCTTTTGTATCAAATTCGGATGCAATATCTGTGTTTCAGGATCAATAAGAAGGTCCAAGGGATACAGTAAACCTGAAGTGAAGCATCGGAATCTAAAACTGGGCTCACAGGTGAGGTTCAAATCATAGAAAGTTAGAGTGTCAGTCCTCTTGTACTTAAGTCGGCATTGTGCCATTTGAACTTATATCGGATGCAATTTCGTTGTTTCATCGTCAATAAGAAGGTCCGAGGTACACAGGAAACCTGAAGTGAAGCATCGGAATCTAAAACTGGACTCACAATAAAGGTTCAAATCATAGAAAGTAAGAGTGTCAGTTTTCTTGTACTAAAGTCGGCATTGTGTATTTTGAATTTTATTTCTATGCAAATTCTGAACTTCATCGTCAAAAAGAAGGTCCAACGGATACAGTAAACCTGAAGTGAAAAATCGGAATCTAAAACTGGACTCACAGGAGAGGTTCAAATCATGGAAAGTGAGAGTGTCAGTCCTCTTGTACTTAAGTCGGCATTATGCATTTTGTATTAAATTCGGATGCAATTTCTGTGTTTCATCGTCATTAAGAAGGTCCAAGGTATACAGTGAACCTGAAGTGAAGCATCGGAATCTAAAACTGGACTCACAGGGGCAATTCAATTCATAGAGAGTGAAAGTGTCAGTCCTCTTGTATTTATGTCGGCATTGTGCCTTTTGTATTAAATTCGGATGCAATTGCTGTGTTTCATCGTCAATAAGAAGGTCCAAGGTATACAGCAAACCAGATGTGAAGCATTGGAATCCAAAACTGGGCTCACAGGAGAGGTTAAAATCATGGAAAGTGAGAGTGTCAGTCCTCTTGTACTTAAGTCGGCATTATGCATTTTGTATTAAATTCGGATGCAATTTCTGTGTTTCATCGTCATTAAGAAGGTCCAAGGTATACAGTGAACCTGAAGTGAAGCATCGGAATCTAGAACTGGACTCACAGGAGAGGTTCAAATCATAGAAAGGTAGAGTGTCAGTTCTCTTGTACTTAACTTGGCATTGTGCCTTTTGTATTAAATTCGGATGCATTTTCTGTGTTTCATCGATAACAAGAGGGTCCAAGGGATATAGTAAACCTGAAGTGAAGCATCGGAATCTAAAACTGGACTCACAGGAGAGGTTCAAAACATAGAAAGGTAGAGTGTCAGACCAATTGTACTTAAGTCGTCATTGTGCTTTTTGAATTTAATTCCGATGCAATTTCTGTGCTTCATCGTCAAAACGAAGGTCCAACGGATACAGTAAACCTGAAGTGAAAAATCTGAATCTATGACTGGACTCACAGGAGAGGTTCAAACCATAGAAAGTGAGAGTGTCCATCCTCTTGTACTTAAGTCGGCATTGTGACTTTTGTATTAAATTCGGATGCAATTTCTGTGTTTCCTCGTCAATATGAAGGTCCAAGAGATACAGTAAACCGGAAGTGAAGCATCGGAATCTAAAACTGGACTCGAAGGAGAGGTTCAAATCATAGAAAGTTAGTGTGTCAGTCCACTTGTACTTAAGTCGGCATTGTGCCTTTTGAATTTTTATTCCGATGCAACTACTGTGTTTCATCATCATTAAGAAGTTCAAAGGTATACAGTAAACCTGTAGTGAAGCATCGGAATCTAAAACTTGACCCACAGGAGAGTTTCAAGTCATGGAATGTTAGAGTGACAGTCGTCTTGTACTTAAGTCGGCATTGTGCCATTTGTATTAAATTCTGATGCAATTTCTGTGTTTCATCGTCAATAAGAAGGTTCAAGGGATACAGTAAACCTGAACTGAAGCATCGGAATGTAAACCTGGACCCACAGGAGAGGTTCAAATCATAGAAAGTGAGAGTGTCAGTCCTCTAGTACTTAAGTCGGCATTGTGCCTTTTGAATTAAATTCGAATGCAATTTCTGTGCTTCATCGTCAATAAGAAGGTCCAAGGGATACAGTAATCCTGAAGTGACGCATCGGAAACTAGAACTGGACTGTCTGGAGAGGTTCAAATCACAGAAAGTTAGAGTGTCAGTCCTCTTGTACTTAAGTCGGCATTGTGCCTTTTGTATTAAATTCGGATGCAATTTCTGTGTTTTATCGTCAATAAGAAGGTCCCAGGTATACAGGAAACCTGAAGTGAAGCATCGGAATCTGAAACTAGACTCACAGGAGTGCTTCAAATCATAGAAAGTGAGAGTGTCAGTCCTCTAGTACTTAAGTCGGCATTGTGCCTTTTGTATTACATTCGGATGCAATATCTGTGTTTCAGGATCAATAAGAAGGTCCAAGGTATACAGTAAACCTGAAGTGAAGCATCGGAGTCTAAAACTGGGCTCACAGGTGAGATTCAAATCATAGAAAGTTAGAGTGTCAGTCCTCTTGTACTTAAGTCGGCATTGTGCCTTTTGAATTTATATCGGATGCAATTTCGTTGTTTCATCGTCAATAAGAAGGTCCGAGGTACACAGGAAACCTGAAGTGAAGCATCGGAATCTAAAACTGGACTCACAATAGAGGTTCAAATCATAGAAAGTAAGAGTGTCAGTTTTCTTGTACTAAAGTCGGCATTGTGCCTTTTGAATTTAATTTCGATGCAATTTCTGAGCTTCATCGTCAAAAAGAAGGTCCAACGGGTACAGTAAACCTGAAGTGAAAAATCGGAATCTAAAACTGGACTCACAGGAGAGGTTCAAATCATGGAAAGTGAGAGTGTCAGTCCTCTTGTAATTATGTCGGCATTATGCATTTTGTATTAAATTCGGATGCAATTTCTGTGTTTCATCGTCATTAAGAAGGTCCAAGGTATACAGTAAACCTGAAGTGAAGCATCGGAATCTAAAACTGGACTCACAGGGGCGGTTCAATTCATAGAGAGTGAAAGTGTCAGTCCTCTTGTATTTAAGTCGGCATTGTGCCTTTTGTATTAAATTCGGATGCAATTGCTGTGTTTCATCGTCAATAAGAAGGTCCAAGGTATACAGCAAACCAGATGTGAAACATTGGAATCCAAAACTGAGCTCACAGGAGAGGTTAAAATCATAGAAAGTGAGAGTGTCTATCCTCTCGTACTTAAGTCGGCATTATGCCTTTTGTATTAAATTCGGATGCGATTTCTGTGTTTCATCGTCAATAAGAGGGTCCAAGGGATACAGTAAACCTGAAGTGAAGCATCGGAATCTAGAACTGGACTCACAGGAGAGGTTCAAATCATAGAAAGATAGAGTGTCAGTTCTCTTGTACTTAAGTTGGCATTGTGCCTTTTGTATTAAATTCGGATGCAATTTCTGAGTTTCATCGATAACAAGAGGGTCCAAGGGATATAGTAAACCTGAAGTGAAGCATCGGAACCTAAAACTGGACTCACAGGAGACGCTCAAAACATAGAAAGGTAGAGTGTCAGTCCTATTGTACTTAAGTCGGCATTGTGCTTTTTGAATTTAATTCCGATGCAATTTCTGTGCTTCATCGTCAAAAAGAAGGTCCAACGGATACAGTAAACCTGAAGTGAAAAATCTGAATCTATGACTGGACTCACAGGAGAGGTTCAAATCATAGAAAGTTAGAGTGTCAGTCCGCTTGTACTTAAGCCAGCATTGTGCCTTTTGTATTAAATTCGGATGCAATTTCTGTGCTCCATCGTCAATAAGAAGGTCCAAGGTATACAGGAAACCAGAAGTGAAGCATCGGAATCTGAAACTAGACTCACAGGAGTGCTTCAAACCATAGGAAGTGAGAGTGTCAGTCCACTTGTACTTAAGTCGGCATTGTGCCTTTTGAATTTTTATTCCGATGCAATTACTGTGTTTCATCTTCATTAAGAAGTTCCAAGGTATACAGTAAACCTGTAGTGAAGCATCGGAATCTAAAACTTGACCCACAGGAGAGTTTCAAATCATGGAAAGTTAGAGTGACAGTCCTCTTGTACTTAAGTCGGCATTGTGCCTTTTGTATTAAATTCTGATGCAATTTCTGTGTTTCATCGTCAATAAGAAGGTTCAAGGGATACAGTAAACCTGAAGTGAAGCATCGGAAACTAAACCTGGACCCACAGGAGAGGTTCAAATCATAGAAAGTGAGAGTGTCAGTCCTCTAGTACTTAAGTCGGCATTGTGCCTTTTGAATTAAATTCGAATGCAATTTCTGTGCTTCATCGTCAATAAGAAGGTCCAAGGGATACAGTAATCCTGAAGTGACGCATCGGAAACCAAAACTGGACTCACTGGAGAGGTTCAAATCACAGAAAGTTAGAGTGTCAGTCCTCTTGTACTTAAGTCGGCATTGTGCATTTGTATTAAATTCGGATGCAATTTCTGTGTTTTATCGTTAATAAGAAGGTCCCAGGTATACAGGAAACCTGAAGTAAAGCATCGGAATCTGAAACTAGACTCACAGGAGTGCTTCAAATCATAGAAAGTGAGAGTGTCAGTCCTCTAGTACTTAAGTCGGCATTGTGCCTTTTGTATCAAATTGGGATGCAATATCTGTGTTTCAATATCAATAAGATGGTCCAAGGTATACAGTAAACCTGAAGTGAAGCAACGGAATCTAAAACTGTTCTCACAGGTGAGGTTCAAATCAAAGAAAGTTAGAGCGTCAGTCCTCTTGTACTTAAGTCGGCATTGTGCCTTTTGAATTTATATCGGATGCAATTTCTTTGTTTCATCGTCAATAAGAAGGTCCAAGGTACACAGGAAACCTGAAGTGAAGCATCGGAAACTAAAACTGGACTCACAGGAGAGGTTCAAATCATAGAAAGTAAGAGTGTCAGTCCTCTTGTACTTAAGTCGGCATTGTGCGTATTGTATTAAAATCGGATGCAATTTTTGTGTTTCATCGTCATTAAGAAGGTCCAAGGTATACAGGAAACCGGAAGTGAAGCATCGGAATCTAAAACTGGACTCACAGGAGAGGTTCAAATCATAGAAAGTGAGAGTGTCAGTCCTCTTGTACTTAAGTCGGCATTGTGCCTTTCGTATTAAATTCTGATGAAATTTCTGTGTTTCATCGTCAATAAGAAGGTCCAAGGGAGACAGTAAACCTGAAGTGAGGCATCGGAATCTAAAACTGGACTCACAGGAGAGGTTCAAATCATAGAAAGTTAGAGTGTCAGTCCTCTTGTACTGAAGTCGGCATTGTGCCTTTTGAATTTAATTCCGATGCAATTTCTGTGTTTCATCGTCAATAAGAAGGTACAAGGTATACAGTAAACTTGAAGTGAAGCATCGGAATCCAAAACTGGACTTACAGGATAGATTGAAATCATAGAGAGTTAGAGTGTCAGTCCTCATGTACTTAAGTCGGCATTGTGCCTTTTGTATTAAATTCGGATGCAATATCTGTGTTTCATCATCAATAAGAAGGTCCAAGGTATACTGTAAACTTGAAGTGAAGCATCGTAATCTAAAACTGGACCCACAGGAGAGATTCAACTCATAGAAAGTTAGAGTGTCAGTCCTCTAGTACTTAAGTCGCCATTGTGCCTTTTGTATTAAATTCTAATGCAATTTCTGTGTTTCATCATCAATAAGAAGGTCCAAGGGATACAGTAAACCTGACGTGAAGCATCGGAATCCAAAACTGGGCTCACAGGAGAGGTTCAAATCATAGAAAGTTAGAGTGTCAGTCCTCTTGTACTTATGTCGGCATTGTGCCTTTTGAATTTTTATTCCGATGCAATTACTGTGTCTCATCGTCAATAAGAAGTTCCAAGGTATACAGCAAACCTGTAGTGAAGCATCGGAATCTAAAACTGGACTCACAGGAGAGATTCAAATCATAGAAAGGTAGAGTGTCAGTCCTCTTGTACTTAAGCCGGCATTGTGCCTTTGTATTAAATTCCGATGCAATTTCTGTGTTTCATCGTCAATAAGAAGGTTCGAGGGATACAGTACACCTCAAGTGAATCATCGGAATCTGAAACAGGACTCACAGGAGAGGTTCAAATCATAGAAAGTTAGAGTGTCAGTCCTCTTGTACTTAAGTCGGCATTGTTCTTTTGTACTAAACTCGGATGCAATTTCTGTGTTTCATCGTCAATAAGAAGGTCCAAGGTATACAGGAAACAAGACGTGAAGAGTCGGAATCTAAAACTGGACTCACAGGAGCGGTTCAAGTCATAGAAACTGAGAGTGTCAGTCCTCTTGTACTTAAGTCGGCATTGTGCCTTTTGTATCAAATTCTGATGCAATTTCTGTGTTTCATCGTCTATAAGAAGGTTCGAGGGATACAGTAAACCTGAAGTGAAGCATCGGAATCTAAACCTGGACCCACAGGAGAGGTTCAAATCATAGAAAGTAAGAGTGTCAGTCCTCTAGTACTTATGTCGGCATTGCGCCTTTTGAATTAAATTCGAATGCAATTTCTGTGCTTCATCGTCAATAAGAAGGTCCAAGGTATACAGGAAACCTGAAGTGAAGCATCGGAATCTGAAACTAGACTCACAGGAGTGCTTCAAATCATAGAAAGTGAAAGTGTCAGTCCTCTTGTACTTAAGTCGGCATTGTGCCTTTTGTATCAAATTCGTATGCAATATCTGTGTTTCAGGATCAATAAGAAGGTCCAAGGGATACAGTAAACCTGAAGTGAAGCATCGGAATCTAAAATTGGGCTCACAGGAGAGGTTCAAATCATAGAAAGTGAGAGTGTCAGACCTCTTGTACTTAAGTCGGCATTGTGCCTATGTATCAAATTCCGATGCAATTTCTGTGTTTCATCGTCAATAAGAAGGTTCAAGGTATACAGCAAACCTATAGTGAAGCATCGGAATCTAAAACTGGACCCACAGGAGAGATTCAAATCATAGAAAGCTAGAGTGTCAGTCCTCTTGTACTTAAGTCGGCATTGTGCCTTTTGTATTAAATTCCGATGCAATTTCTGTGTTTCATCGTCAATAAGAAGGTTCAAGGGATACAGTAAACCGGAAGTGAAGCATCGGAATCTAAACCTGGACCCACAGGAGGGGTTCAAATCATAGAAAGTGAAAGTGTCAGTCCTCTTGTACTTAAGTCGGCATTGTGCCTTTTGTATTAAATTCGGATGCAATATCTGTGTTTCAGGATCAATAAGAAGGTCGAAGGGATGCAGTAAACCTGAAGTGAAGCATCGGAATCTAAAACTGGGCTCATAGGAGAGGTTCAAATCATAGAAAGTTAGAGTGTCAGTCCTCTTGTACTTAAGTCGGCATTGTGCCTTTTGAATTTATATCGGATGCAATTTCTGTGTATCATCGTCATTAAGATGGTCCAAGGTATACAGGAAACCGGACGTGAAGCATCGGAATCTAAAACTGGACTCACAGGAGAGGTTCAAATCATAGAAAGTGAGAGTGTCAGACCTGTTGTACTTAAGTCGGCATTGTGCCTTTTGTATTAAATTCGGATGCAATTTCTGTGTTTCATCGTCAATACGAAGGTCCAAGGGATACAGTAAACCTGAAGTGAGGCATCGGAATCTAAAACTGGACTCACAGGAGAGGTTCAAATAAAAAGAAAGTTAGAGTGTCAGTCTTCTCGTATTTAAGTCGGCATTGTGCCTTTTGTATTAAATTCGGATGCAATATCTGTGTTACATCATCAATAAGAAGGTCCAAGGTATACTGTAAACTTGAAGTGAAACATCGTAATCTAAAACTGGACTCACTGGAGAGATTCAAATCATAGAAAGATAGAGTGTCAGTCCTGTAGTACTTAAGTCGCCATTGTGCCTTTTGTATTAAATTCGGATGCAATTTCTGTGTTTCATCTTCAATAAGAAGGTGCAAGGGATACAGTAAACTTGACGTGAAGCATCGGATTCCAAAACTGGGCTCACAGGAGAGGTTCAAATCATAGAAAGTTAGAGTGTCAGTCCTCTTGTACTGAAGTCGGCATTGTGCCTTTTGAATTTAATTCCGATGCAATTTCTGTGTTTCATCGTCAATAAGAAGGTCCAAGGTATGCAGTAAACTTGAAGTGAAGCATCGGAATCCAAAACTGGACTTACAGGAGAGATTGAGTCACAGAGAGTTAGAGTGTCAGTCCTCTTGTACTTAAGTCGGCATTGTGCCTTTTGTATTAAATTCGGATGCAATATCTGTGTTTCATCATCAATAAGAAGGTCCAAGGTATACTGTAAACTTGAAGTGAAGCATCGTTATCTAAAACTGGTCTTACAGGAGAGATTCAAATCATAGAAAGTTAGAGTGTCAGTCCTCTAGTACTTAAGTCGCCATTGTGCTTTTTGTATTAAATTCAGATGCAATTTCTGTGTTTCATCATCAATAAGAAGGTCCAAGGGATACAGTAAACCTGACGTGAAGCATCGGAATCCAAAACTGGGCTCACAGGAGAGGTTCAAATCTTAGAAAGTTAGAGTGTCAGTCCTCTTGTACTTAAGTCGCATTGTGCCTTTTGAATGTTTATTCCGATGCAATTACTGTGTCTCATCGTCAATAAAAAGTTCCAAGGTATACAGCAAACCTGTAGTGAAGCATCGGAATCTAAAACTGGACTCACAGGAGAGATTCAAATCATAGAAATGTAGAGTGTCAGTCCTCTTGTACTTAAGTCGGCATTGTGCCTTTTGTATTAAATTCCGATGCAATTTCTGTGTTTCATCGTCAATAAGAAGGTTCAAGGGATACAGTAAACCTGAAGTGAAGCATCGGAATCTGAACCTGGACCCACAGGAGGGGTTCAAATCATAGAAAGTGAAAGTGTCAGTCCTCTTGTACTTAAGTCGGCATTGTGCCTTTTGTATTAAATTCGGATGCAATTTCTGTGTTTCATCATCAATAAGAAGGTCCAAGGGATACAGTAAACCTGAAGTGAAGCATCGGAATCTAAAACTGGACTCACAGGAGAGATTCAAATCATAGAAAGTTAGAGTATCAGTCCTCTAGTACTTAAGTCGCCATTGTGCCTTTTGTATTAAATTCAGATGCAATTTCTGTGTTTCATCATCAATAAGAAGGTCTAAGGGATACAGTAAACCTGACGTGAAGCATCGGAATCCAAAACTGGGCTCACAGGAGAGGTTCAAATCATAGAAAGTTAGAGTGTCAGTCCTCTTGTACTTAAGTCGCATTGTGCCTTTTGAATTTTTATTCCGATGCAATTACTGTGTCTCATCGTCAATAAGAAGTTCCAAGGTATACAGGAAACCTGAAGTGAAGCATCGGAATCTGAAACTGGACTCACAGAAGAGGTTCAAATCATAGAAACTGAGAGTGGCAGTCCTCTTGTACTTAAGTCGGCATTGTGCCTTTTGTATCAAATTCCGATGCAATTTCTGTGTTTCATCGTCAATAAGAAGGTTCAAGGGATACAGTAAACCTGAAGTGAAGCATCGGAATCTAAACCTGGACCCACAGGAGAGGTTCAAATCATAGAAAGTAAGAGTGTCAGTCCTCTAGTACTTAAGTCGGCATTGTGCCTTTGGAATTAAATTCGAATGCAATTTCTGTGCTTCATCGTCAATAAGAAGGTCCAAGGTATACAGGAAACCTGAAGTGAAGCATCGGAATCTGAAACTAGACTCACAGGAGTGCTTCAAATCATAGAAAGTGGGAGTGTCAGTCCTCTTGTACTTAAGTCGGCATTGTGCCTTTTGTATCAAATTCGGATGCAATATCTGTGTTTCAGGATCAATAAGAAGGTCCAAGGGATACAGTAAACCTGAAGTGAAGCATCGGAATCTAAAACTGGGCTCACAGGAGAGGTTCAAATCATAGAAAGTTAGAGTGTCAGTCCTCTTGTACTTAAGTCGGCATTGTGCCTTTTGAATTTATATCGGATGCAATTTCTGTGTTTCATCGTCATTAAGAAGGTCCAAGGTATACCGGAAACCGGAAGTGAAGCATCGGAATCTAAAACTGGACTCACAGGAGAGTTTCAAATCATAGAAAGTGAGAGTGTCAGACCTCTTGTACTTAAGTCGGCATTGTGCCTTTTGTATTAAATTCGGATGCAATTTCTGTGTTTCATCGTCAATAAGATGGTCCAAGGTATACAGGAAACCGGAAGTGAAGCATCGGAATCTAAAACTGGACTCACAGGAGAGTTTCAAATCATAGAAAGTAAGAGTGTCAGTCCTCTAGTACTTAAGTCGGCATTGTGCCTTTTGAATTAAATTCGGATGCAATATCTGTGTTTCAGGATCAATAAGAAGGTCCAAGGGATACAGTAAACCTGAAGTGAAGCATCGGAATCTAAAACTGGGCTCACAGGAGAGGTTCAAATCATAGAAAGTTAGAGTGTCAGTCCTCTTGTACTTAAGTCGGCATTGTGCCTTTTGAATTTATATCGGATGCAATATCTGTGTTTCATCGTCATTAAGAAGGTCCAAGGTATACAGGAAACCGGAAGTGAAGCATCGGAATCTAAAACTGGACTCACAGGAGAGTTTCAAATCATAGAAAATGAGAGTGTCAGACCTCTTGTACTTAAGTCGGCATTGTGCCTTTTGTATTAAATTCGGATGCAATTTCTGTGCTTCATCGTCAATAAGAAGGTCCAAGGTATACAGGAAACCTGAAGTGAAGCATCGGAATCTGAAACTAGAGTCACAGGAGTGCTTCAAATCATAGTAAGTGAAAGTGTCAGCCCTCTTGTACTTAAGTCGGCATTGTGCCTTTTGTATCAAATTCGGATGCAATATCTGTGTTTCAGGATCAATAAGAAGGTCCAAGGGATACAGTAAACCTGAAGTGAAGCATCGTAATCTAAAACTGGGCTAACAGGAGTGGTTCAAATCATAGAAAGTCGGCATTGTGCCTTTTGAATTTATATCGGATGCAATTTCTGTGTTTCATCGTCATTAAGAAGGTCCAAGGTATACAGGAAAGCTGAAGAGAAGCATCGGAATCTGAAACTAGACTCACAGGAGTGCTTCAAATCATAGAAAGTGAAAGTGTCAGTCCTCTTGTACTTAAGTCGGCATTGTGCCTTTTGTATTAAATTCGGATGCAATTTCTATGTTTCATCGTCAATAAGAAGGTCCAAGAGATACAGTAAACCCGAAGTGAGGCATCGGAATCTAAAACTGGACTCACAGGAGAGGTTCAAATCATAGAAAGTTAGAGTGTCAGTCTTCTCGTACTTAAGTCGGCATTGTGCCTTTTGTACTAAACTCTGATGCAATTTCTGTGTTTCATCGTCAATAAGAAGGTCCAAGGTATACAGGAAACCTGATGTGAAGCATCGGAATCTAAAACTGGACTCACAGGAGCGGTTCAAATCATAGTAAGTGAGAGTGTCAGTCCTTTTGTACTTAAGTCGGCATTGTGCCTTTTGTATCAAATTCCGATGCAATTTCTGTGTTTCATCGTCAATAAGAAGGTTCAAGGTATACAGTAAACCTGAAGTGAAGCATCGGAATCTAAACCTGGACCGACAGGAGAGGTTCAAATCATAGAAAGTAAGAGTGTCAGTCCTCTAGTACTGAAGTCGGCATTGTGCCTTTTGAATTAAATTCGAATGCAATTTCTGTGCTTCATCGTCAATAAGAAGGTCCAAGGTATACAGGAAACCTGAAGTGAAGCATCGGAATCTGAAACTAGACTCTCAGGGGTGCTTCAAATCATAGGAAGTGAGAGTGTCAGTCCTCTTGTACTTAAGTCGGCATTGTGCCTTTTGTATCAAATTCGGATGCAATATCTGTGTTTCAGGATCAATATGAAGGTCCAAGGGATACAGTAAACCTGAAGTGAAGCATCGGAATCTAAAACTGGGCTCACAGGAGAGGTTCAAATCATAGAAAGTTAGAGTGTCAGTCCTCTTGTACTTAAGTCGGCATTGTGCCTTTTGAATTTATATCGGATGCAATATCTGTGTTTCATCGTCAATAAGAAGGTCCAAGAGATACAGTAAACCCGAAGTGAGGCATCGGAATCTACAACTGGACTCACAGGAGAGGTTCAAATCATAGAAAGTTAGAGTGTCAGTCTTCTCGTACTTAAGTCGGCATTGTGCCTTTTGTACTAAACTCGGATGCAATTTCTGTGTTTCATCGTCAATAAGAAGGTCCAAGGTATACAGGAAACCTGACGTGAAGCATCGGAATCTAAAACTGGACTCACAGGAGCGGTTCAAATCATAGTAAGTGAGAGTGTCAGTCCTCTTGTACTTAAGTCGGCATTGTGCCTTTTGTATCAAATTCCGATGCAATTTCTGTGTTTCATCGTCAATAAGAAGGTCCAAGGTATACAGGAAACCTGAAGTGAAGCATCGGAATCTGAAACTAGACTCTCAGGGGTGCTTCAAATCATAGGAAGTGAGAGTGTCAGTCCTCTTGTACTTAAGTCGGCATTGTGCCTTTTGTATCAAATTCGGATGCAATATCTGTGTTTCAGGATCAATAAGAAGGTCCAAGGGATACAGTAAACCTGAAGTGAAGCATCGGAATCTAAAACTGGGCTCACAGGAGAGGTTCAAATCATAGAAAGTTAGAGAGTCAGTCCTCTTGTACTTAAGTCGGCATTGTGCCTTTTGAATTTATATCGGATGCAATTTCTGTGTTTCATCGTCATTAAGAAGGTCCAAGGTACACAGGGAACCGGAAGTGAAGCATCGGAATCTAAAACTGGACTCACGGGAGAGGTTTAAATCATAGAAAGTGAGAGTGTCAGACCTCTTGTACTTAAGTCGGCATTGTGCCTTTTGTGTTAAATTCGGATGCAATTTCTGTGTTTCATCGTCAATAAGAAGGTCCAAGGGATACAGTAAACCCGAAGTGGGGCATCGGAATCTAAAACTGGACTCACAGGAGAGGTTCAAATCATAGAAAGTTAGAGTGTCAGTCTTCTCGTACTTAAGTCGGCATTGTGCCTTTTGTATTAAATTCGGATGCAATTTCTGTGTTTCATCATCAATAAGAAGGTCCAAGGGATACAGTAAACTTGACGTGAAGCATCGGATTCCAAAACTGGGCTCACAGGAAAGGTTCAAATCTTAGAAAGTTAGAGTGTCAGTCCTCTAGTACTTAAGTCGCCATTGTGCCTTTTGTATTAAATTCAGATGCAATTTCTGTGTTTCATCATCAATAAGAAGGTCCAAGGGATACAGTAAACCTGACGTGAAGCATCGGAATCCAAAACTGGGCTCACAGGAGAGGTTCAAATCATAGAAAGTTAGAGTGTCAGTCCTCTTGTACTTAAGTCGCATTGTGCCTTTTGAATTTTTATTCCGATGCAATAACTGTGTCTCATCGTCAATAAGAAGTTCCAAGGTATACAGGAAACCTGAAGTGAAGCATCGGAATCTGAAACTGGACTCACAGAAGAGGTTCAAATCATAGAAACTGAGAGTGGCAGTCATCTTGTACTTAAGTCGGCATTGTGCCTTTTGTATCAAATTCCGATGCAATTTCTGTGTTTCATCGTCAATAAGAAGGTTCAAGGGATACAGTAAACCTGAAGTGAAGCATCGGAATCTAAACCTGGACCCACAGGAGAGGTTCAAATCATAGAAAGTAAGAGTGTCAGTCCTCTAGTACTTAAGTCGGCATTGTGCCTTTGGAATTAAATTCGAATGCAATTTCTGTGCTTCATCGTCAATAAGAAGGTCCAAGGTATACAGGAAACCTGAAGTGAAGCATCGGAATCTGAAACTAGACTCACAGGAGTGCTTCAAATCATAGAAAGTGGGAGTGTCAGTCCTCTTGTACTTAAGTCGGCATTGTGCCTTTTGTATCAAATTCGGATGCAATATCTGTGTTTCAGGATCAATAAGAAGGTCCAAGGGATACAGTAAACCTGAAGTGAAGCATCGGAATCTAAAACTGGGCTCACAGGAGAGGTTCAAATCATAGAAAGTTAGAGTGTCAGTCCTCTTGTACTTAAGTCGGCATTGTGCCTTTTGAATTTATATCGGATGCAATTTCTGTGTTTCATCGTCATTAAGAAGGTCCAAGGTGTACAGGAAACCGGAAGTGAAACATCGGAATCTAAAACTGGACTCACAGGAGAGTTTCAAATCATAGAAAGTGAGAGTGTCAGACCTCTTGTACTTAAGTCGGCATTGTGCCTTTTGTATTAAATTCGGATGGAATTTCTGTGTTTCATCGTCAATAAGATGGTCCAAGGTATACAGGAAACCGGAAGTGAAGCATCGGAATCTAAAACTGGACTCACAGGAGAGTTTCAAATCATAGAAAGTAAGAGTGTCAGTCCTCTAGTACTTAAGTCGGCATTGTGCCTTTTGAATTAAATTCGAATGCAATTTCTGTGCTTCATCGTCAATAAGAAGGTCCAAGGTATACAGGAAACCTGAAGTGAAGCATCGGAATCTGAAACTAGACTCACAGGAGTGCTTCAAATCATAGAAAGTGGGAGTGTCAGTCCTCTTGTACTTAAGTCGGCATTGTGCCTTTTGTATCAAATTCGGATGCAATATCTGTGTTTCAGGATCAATAAGAAGGTCCAAGGGATACAGTAAACCTGAAGTGAAGCATCGGAATCTAAAACTGGGCTCACAGGAGAGGTTCAAATCAAAGAAAGTTAGAGTGTCAGTCCTCTTGTACTTAAGTCGGCATTGTGCCTTTTGAATTTATATCGGATGCAATATCTGTGTTTCATCGTCATTAAGAAGGTCCAAGGTATACAGGAAACCGGAAGTGAAGCATCGGAATCTAAAACTGGACTCACAGGAGGGTTTCAAATCATAGAAAGTGAGAGTGTCAGACCTCTTGTACTTAAGTCGGCATTGTGCCTTTTGTATTCAATTCGGATGCAATTTCTGTGCTTCATCGTCAATAAGAAGGTCCAAGGTATACAGGAAACCTGAAGTGAAGCATCGGAATCTGAAACTAGACTCACAGGAGTGCTTCAAATCATAGTAAGTGAAAGTGTCAGTCCTCTTGTACTTAAGTCGGCATTGTGCCTTTTGTATCAAATTCGGATGCAATATCTGTGGTTCAGGATCAATAAGAAGGTCCAAGGGATACAGTAAACCTGAAGTGAAGCATCGGAATCTAAAACTGGGCTAACAGGAGAGGTTCAAATCATAGAAAGTCGGCATTGTGCCTTTTGAATTTATATCGGATGCAATTTCTGTGTTTCATCGTCATTAAGAAGGTCCAAGGTATACAGGAAAGCTGAAGTGAAGCATCGGAATCTGAAACTAGACTCACAGGAGTGCTTCAAATCATAGAAAGTGAAAGTGTCAGTCCTCTTGTACTTAAGTCGGCATTGTGCCTTTTGTATTAAATTCGGATGCAATTTCTATGTTTCATCGTCAATAAGAAGGTCCAAGAGATACAGTAAACCCGAAGTGAGGCATCGGAATCTAAAACTGGACTCACAGGAGAGGTTCAAATCATAGAAAGTTAGAGTGTCAGTCTTCTCGTACTTAAGTCGGCATTGTGCCTTTTGTACTAAACTCGGATGCAATTTCTGTGTTTCATCGTCAATAAGAAGGTCCAAGGTATACAGGAAACCTGACGTGAAGCATCGGAATCTAAAACTGGACTCACAGGAGCGGTTCAAATCATAGTAAGTGAGAGTGTCAGTCCTTTTGTACTTAAGTCGGCATTGTGCCTTTTGTATCAAATTCCGATGCAATTTCTGTGTTTCATCGTCAATAAGAAGGTTCAAGGTATACAGTAAACCTGAAGTGAAGCATCGGAATCTAAACCTGGACCGACAGGAGAGGTTCAAATCATAGAAAGTAAGAGTGTCAGTCCTCTAGTACTGAAGTCGGCATTGTGCCTTTTGAATTAAATTCGAATGCAATTTCTGTGCTTCATCGTCAATAAGAAGGTCCAAGGTATACAGGAAACCTGAAGTGAAGCATCGGAATCTGAAACTAGACTCTCAGGGGTGCTTCAAATCATAGGAAGTGAGAGTGTCAGTCCTCTTGTACTTAAGTCGGCATTGTGCCTTTTGTATCAAATTCGGATGCAATATCTGTGTTTCAGGATCAATAAGAAGGTCCAAGGGATACAGTAAACCTGAAGTGAAGCATCGGAATCTAAAACTGGGCTCACAGGAGAGGTTCAAATCATAGAAAGTTAGAGAGTCAGTCCTCTTGTACTTAAGTCGGCATTGTGCCTTTTGAATTTATATCGGATGCAATTTCTGTGTTTCATCGTCATTAAGAAGGTCCAAGGTACACAGGGATCCGGAAGTGAAGCATCGGAATCTAAAACTGGACTCACGGGAGAGGTTCAAATCATAGAAAGTGAGAGTGTCAGACCTCTTGTACTTAAGTCGGCATTGTGCCTTTTGTGTTAAATTCGGATGCAATTTCTGTGTTTCATCGTCAATAAGAAGGTCCAAGGGATACAGTAAACCCGAAGTGAGGCATCGGAATCTAAAACTGGACTCACAGGAGAGGTTCAAATCATAGAAAGTTAAAGTGTCAGTCTTCTCGTACTTAAGTCGGCATTGTGCCTTTTGTATTAAATTCGGATGCAATTTCTGTGTTTCATCATCAATAAGAAGGTCCAAGGGATACAGTAAACTTGACGTGAAGCATCGGATTCCAAAACTGGGCTCACAGGAGAGGTTCAAATCTTAGAAAGTTAGAGTGTCAGTCCTCTTGTACTGAAGTCGGCATTGTGCCTTTTGAATTTAATTCCGATGCAATTTCTGTGTTTCATCGTCAATAAGAAGGTCCAAGGTATACAGTAAACTTGAAGTGAAGCATCGGAATCCAAAACTGGACTTACAGGAGAGATTGAAATCATAGAGAGTTAGAGTGTCAGTCCTCTTGTACTTAAGTCGGCATTGTGCCTTTTGTATTAAATTCGGATGCAATATCTGTGTTTCATCATCAATAAGAAGGTCCAAGGTATACTGTAAACTTGAAGTGAAGCATCGTTATCTAAAACTGGACTCACAGGAGAGATTCAAAACATAGAAAGTTAGAGTGTCAGTCCTCCAGAACTTAAGTCGCCATTGTGCCTTTTGTATCAAATTCGGATGCAATTTCTGTGTTTCATCATCTATAAGAAGGTCCAAGGGATACAGTAAACCTGACGTGAAGCATCGGAATCCAAAACTGGGCTCACAGGAGAGGTTCAAATCATAGAAAGTTAGAGTGTCAGAACTCTTGTACTTAAGTCGCATTGTGCCTTTTGAATTTTTATTCTGATGCAATTACTGTGTCTCATCGTCAATAAGAAGTGAAGCATCGGAATCTAAAACTGGACTCACAGGAGAGGTTCAAATCATAGAAAGTGAGAGTGTCAGACATCTTGTACTTAAGTCGGCATTGTGCCTCTTGTATCAAATTCCGATGCAATTTCTGTGTTTCATCGTCAATAAGGAGGTTCAAGGTATACAGCAAACCTGTAGTGAAGCATCGGAATCTAAAACTGGACTCACAGGAGAGATTCAAATCATAGAAAGGTAGAGTGTCAGTCCTCTTGTACTTAAGTCGGCATTGTGCCTTTTGTATTAAATTCCGATGCAATTTCTGTGTTTCATCGTCAATAAGAAGGTTCAAGGGATACAGTAACCTGAAGTGAAGCATCGGAATCTAAACCTGGACCCACAGGAGGGGTTCAAATCATAGAAAGTGAAAGTGTCAGTCCTCTTGTACTTAAGTCGGCATTGTGCCTTTTGTATTAAATTCGGATGCAATTTCTGTGTTTCATCATCAATAAGAAGGTCTAAGGGATACAGCAAACCTGAAGTGAAGCATCGGAATCTAAAACAGGACTCACAGGAGAGGTTCAAATCATAGAAAGTTAGAGTGTCAGTCCTCTCGTACTTAAGTCGGAATTGTTCCTTTTGTATTAAATTCCGATGCAATTTCTGTGTTTCATCGTCAATAAGAAGGTCCAAGGTATACACGATACCTGAAGTGAAGCATCGGAATCTGAAACTGGACTCACAGGAGAGGTTCAAATCATAGAAACTGAGAGTGGCAGTCCTCTTGTACTTAAGTCCGCATTGTGCCTTTTGTATCAAATTCCGATGCAATTTCTGTGTTTCATCGTCAATAAGAAGGTTCAAGGGATACAGTAAACCTGAAGTGAAGCATCGGAATCTAAACCTGGACCCACAGGAGAGGTTCAAATCATTGAAAGTAAGAGTGTCAGTCCTCTAGTACTTAAGTCGGCATTGTGCCTTTTGAATTTATATCGGATGCAATTTCTGTGTTTCATCGTCATTAAGAAGGTCCAAGGTATACAGGAAACCGGAAGTGAAGCATCGGAATATAAAACTGGACTCACAGGAGAGTTTCAAATCATAGAAAGTGAGAGTGTCAGACCTCTTGTACTTAAGTCGGCATTGTGCCTTTTGAATTAAATTCGAATGCAATTTCTGTGCTTCATCGTCAATAAGAAGGTCCAAGGTATACAGGAAACCTGAAGTGAAGCATCGGAATCTGAAACTGGACTCACAGGAGTGCTTCAAATCATAGAAAGTGGGAGTGTCAGTCCTCTTGTACTTAAGTCGGCATTGTGCCTTTTGTATTGAATTCGGATGCAATTTCTGTGTTTCATCATCAATAAGAAGGTCCAAGGGATACAGTAAACCTGAAGTGAAGCATCGGAATCTAAAACAGGACTCACAGGAGAGGTTCAAATCATAGAAAGTTAGAGTGTCAGTCCTCTCGTACTTAAGTCGGAATTGTTCCTTTTGTATTAAATTCCGATGCAATTTCTGTGTTTCATCGTCAATAAGAAGGTCCAAGGTATACAGGAAACCTTATGTGAAGCATCGGAATCTGAAACTGGACTCACAGGAGAGGTTCAAATCATAGAAACTGAGAGTGGCAGTCCTCTTGTACTTAAGTCGGCATTGTGCCTTTTGTATCAAATTCCGATGCAATTTCTGTGTTTCATCGTCAGTAAGAAGGTTCAAGGGATACAGTAACCCTGAAGTGAAGCATCGGAATCTAAACCTGGACCCACAGGAGAGGTTCAAATCATAGAAAGTAAGAGTGTCAGTCCTCTAGTACTTAAGTCGGCATTGTGCCTTTGGAATTAAATTCGAATGCAATTTCTGTGCTTCATCGTCAATAAGAAGGTCCAAGGTATACAGGAAACCTGAAGTGAAGCATCGGAATCTGAAACTAGACTCACAGGAGTGCTTCAAATCATAGAAAGTGGGAGTGTCAGTCCTCTTGTACTTAAGTCGGCATTGTGCCTTTTGTATCAAAATCGGATGCAATATCTGTGTTTCAGGATCAATAAGAAGGTCCAAGGGATACAGTAAACCTGAAGTGAAGCATCGGAATCTAAAACTGGGCTCACAGGAGAGGTTCAAATCATAGAAAGTTAGAGTGTCAGTCCTCTTGTACTTAAGTCGGCATTGTGCCTTTTGAATTTATATCGGATGCAATTTCTGTGTTTCATCGTCATTAAGAAGGTCCAAGGTGTACAGGAAACCGGAAGTGAAACATCGGAATCTAAAACTGGACTCACAGGAGAGTTTCAAATCATAGAAAGTGAGAGTGTCAGACCTCTTGTACTTAAGTCGGCATTGTGCCTTTTGCATTAAATTCGGATGGAATTTCTGTGTTTCATCGTCAATAAGATTGTCCAAGGTATACAGGAAACCGGAAGTGAAGCATCGGAATCTAAAACTGTACTCACAGGAGAGTTTCAAATCATAGAAAGTAAGAGTGTCAGTCCTCTAGTACTTAAGTCGGCATTGTGCCTTTTGAATTAAATTCGAATGCAATTTCTGTGCTTCATCGTCAATAAGAAGGTCCAAGGTATACAGGAAACCTGAAGTGAAGCATCGGAATCTGAAACTTGACTCACAGGAGTGCTTCAAATCATAGAAAGTGGGAGTGTCAGTCCTCTTGTACTTAAGTCGGCATTGTGCCTTTTGTATCAAATTCGGATGCAATATCTGTGTTTCAGGATCAATAAGAAGGTCCAAGGGATACAGTAAACCTGAAGTGAAGCATCGGAATCTAAAACTGGGCTCACAGGAGAGGTTCAAATCAAAGAAAGTTAGAGTGTCAGTCCTCTTGTACTTAAGTCGGCATTGTGCCTTTTGAATTTATATCGGATGCAATATCTGTGTTTCATCGTCATTAAGAAGGTCCAAGGTATACAGGAAACCGGAAGTGAAGCATCGGAATCTAAAACTGGACTCACAGGAGGGTTTCAAATCATAGAAAGTGAGAGTGTCAGACCTCTTGTACTTAAGTCGGCATTGTGCCTTTTGTATTCAATTCGGATGCAATTTCTGTGCTTCATCGTCAATAAGAAGGTCCAAGGTATACAGGAAACCTGAAGTGAAGCATCGGAATCTGAAACTAGACTCACAGGAGTGCTTCAAATCATAGTAAGTGAAAGTGTCAGTCCTCTTGTACTTAAGTCGGCATTGTGCCTTTTGTATCAAATTCGGATGCAATATCTGTGTTTCAGGATCAATAAGAAGGTCCAAGGGATACAGTAAACCTGAAGTGAAGCATCGGAATCTAAAACTGGGCTAACAGGAGAGGTTCAAATCATAGAAAGTCGGCATTGTGCCTTTTGAATTTATATCGGATGCAATTTCTGTGTTTCATCGTCATTAAGAAGGTCCAAGGTATACAGGAAAGCTGAAGTGAAGCATCGGAATCTGAAACTAGACTCACAGGAGTGCTTCAAATCATAGAAAGTGAAAGTGTCAGTCCTCTTGTACTTAAGTCGGCATTGTGCCTTTTGTATTAAATTCGGATGCAATTTCTATGTTTCATCGTCAATAAGAAGGTCCAAGAGATACAGTAAACCCGAAGTGAGGCATCGGAATCTAAAACTGGACTCACAGGAGAGGTTCAAATCATAGAAAGTTAGAGTGTCAGTCTTCTCGTACTTAAGTCGGCATTGTGCCTTTTGTACTAAACTCGGATGCAATTTCTGTGTTTCATCGTCAATAAGAAGGTTCAAGGTATACAGTAAACCTGAAGTGAAGCATCGGAATCTAAACCTGGACCGACAGGAGAGGTTCAAATCATAGAAAGTAAGAGTGTCAGTCCTCTAGTACTGAAGTCGGCATTGTGCCTTTTGAATTAAATTCGAATGCAATTTCTGTGCTTCATCGTCAATAAGAAGGTCCAAGGTATACAGGAAACCTGAAGTGAAGCATCGGAATCTGAAACTAGACTCTCAGGGGTGCTTCAAATCATAGGAAGTGAGAGTGTCAGTCCTCTTGTACTTAAGTCGGCATTGTGCCTTTTGTATCAAATTCGGATGCAATATCTGTGTTTCAGGATCAATAAGAAGGTCCAAGGGATACAGTAAACCTGAAGTGAAGCATCGGAATCTAAAACTGGGCTCACAGGAGAGGTTCAAATCATAGAAAGTTAGAGAGTCAGTCCTCTTGTACTTAAGTCGGCATTGTGCCTTTTGAATTTATATCGGATGCAATTTCTGTGTTTCATCGTCATTAAGAAGGTCCAAGGTACACAGGGAACCGGAAGTGAAGCATCGGAATCTAAAACTGGACTCACGGAAGAGGTTCAAATCATACAAAGTGAGAGTGTCAGACCTCTTGTACTTAAGTCGGCATTGTGCCTTTTGTGTTAAATTCGGATGCAATTTCTGTGTTTCATCGTCAATAAGAAGGTCCAAGGGATACAGTGAACCCGAAGTGAGGCATCGGAATCTAAAACTGGACTCACAGGAGAGGTTCAAATCATAGAAAGTTAGAGTGTCAGTCTTCTCGTACTTAAGTCGGCATTGTGCCTTTTGTATTAAATTCGGATGCAATTTCTGTGTTTCATCATCAATAAGAAGGTCCAAGGGATACAGTAAACTTGACGTGAAGCATCGGATTCCAAAACTGGGCTCACAGGAGAGGTTCAAATCTTAGAAAGTTAGAGTGTCAGTCCTCTTGTACTGAAGTCGGCATTGTGCCTTTTGAATTTAATTCCGATGCAATTTCTGTGTTTCATCGTCAATAAGAAGGTCCAAGGTATACAGTAAACTTGAAGTGAAGCATCGGAATCCAAAACTGGACTTACAGGAGAGATTGAAATCATAGAGAGTTAGAGTGTCAGTCCTCTTGTACTTAAGTCGGCATTGTGCCTTTTGTATTAAATTCGGATGCAATATCTGTGTTTCATCATCAATAAGAAGGTCCAAGGTATACTGTAAACTTGAAGTGAAGCATCGTTATCTAAAACTGGACTCACAGGAGAGATTCAAAACATAGAAAGTTAGAGTGTCAGTCCTCCAGAACTTAAGTCGCCATTGTGCCTTTTGTATCAAATTCGGATGCAATTTCTGTGTTTCATCATCTATAAGAAGGTCCAAGGGATACAGTAAACCTGACGTGAAGCATCGGAATCCAAAACTGGGCTCACAGGAGAGGTTCAAATCATAGAAAGTTAGAGTGTCAGAACTCTTGTACTTAAGTCGCATTGTGCCTTTTGAATTTTTATTCTGATGCAATTACTGTGTCTCATCGTCAATAAGAAGTGAAGCATCGGAATCTAAAACTGGACTCACAGGAGAGGTTCAAATCATAGAAAGTGAGAGTGTCAGACAACTTGTACTTAAGTCGGCATTGTGCCTCTTGTATCAAATTCCGATGCAATTTCTGTGTTTCATCGTCAATAAGGAGGTTCAAGGTATACAGCAAACCTGTAGTGAAGCATCGGAATCTAAAACTGGACTCACAGGAGAGATTCAAATCATAGAAAGGTAGAGTGTCAGTCCTCTTGTACTTAAGTCGGCATTGTGCCTTTTGTATTAAATTCCGATGCAATTTCTGTGTTTCATCGTCAATAAGAAGGTTCAAGGGATACAGTAACCTGAAGTGAAGCATCGGAATCTAAACCTGGACCCACAGGAGGGGTTCAAATCATAGAAAGTGAAAGTGTCAGTCCTCTTGTACTTAAGTCGGCATTGTGCCTTTTGTATTAAATTCGGATGCAATTTCTGTGTTTCATCATCAATAAGAAGGTCTAAGGGATACAGTAAACCTGAAGTGAAGCATCGGAATCTAAAACAGGACTCACAGGAGAGGTTCAAATCATAGAAAGTTAGAGTGTCAGTCCTCTCGTACTTAAGTCGGAATTGTTCCTTTTGTATTAAATTCCGATGCAATTTCTGTGTTTCATCGTCAATAAGAAGGTCCAAGGTATACACGATACCTGAAGTGAAGCATCGGAATCTGAAACTGGACTCACAGGAGAGGTTCAAATCATAGAAACTGAGAGTGGCAGTCCTCTTGTACTTAAGTCCGCATTGTGCCTTTTGTATCAAATTCCGATGCAATTTCTGTGTTTCATCGTCAATAAGAAGGTTCAAGGGATACAGTAAACCTGAAGTGAAGCATCGGAATCTAAACCTGGACCCACAGGAGAGGTTCAAATCATTGAAAGTAAGAGTGTCAGTCCTCTAGTACTTAAGTCTTCATTGTGCCTTTTGAATTTATATCGGATGCAATTTCTGTGTTTCATCGTCATTAAGAAGGTCCAAGGTATACAGGAAACCGGAAGTGAAGCATCGGAATATAAAACTGGACTCACAGGAGAGTTTCAAATCATAGAAAGTGAGAGTGTCAGACCTCTTGTACTTAAGTCGGCATTGTGCCTTTTGAATTAAATTCGAATGCAATTTCTGTGCTTCATCGTCAATAAGAAGGTCCAAGGTATACAGGAAACCTGAAGTGAAGCATCGGAATCTGAAACTGGACTCACAGGAGTGCTTCAAATCATAGAAAGTGGGAGTGTCAGTCCTCTTGTACTTAAGTCGGCATTGTGCCTTTTGTATTAAATTCGGATGCAATTTCTGTGTTTCATCATCAATAAGAAGGTCCAAGGGATACAGTAAACCTGAAGTGAAGCATCGGAATCTAAAACAGGACTCACAGGAGAGGTTCAAATCATAGAAAGTTAGAGTGTCAGTCCTCTCGTACTTAAGTCGGAATTGTTCCTTTTGTATTAAATTCCGATGCAATTTCTGTGTTTCATCGTCAATAAGAAGGTCCAAGGTATACAGGAAACCTGATGTGAAGCATCGGAATCTGAAACTGGACTCACAGGAGAGGTTCAAATCATAGAAACTGAGAGTGGCAGTCCTCTTGTACTTAAGTCGGCATTGTGCCTATTGTATCAAATTCCGATGCAATTTCTGTGTTTCATCGTCAGTAAGAAGGTTCAAGGGATACAGTAAACCTGAAGTGAAGCATCGGAATCTAAACCTGGACCCACAGGAGAGGTTCAAATCATTGAAAGTAAGAGTGCCAGTCCTCTAGTACTTAAGTCGGCATTGTGCCTTTTGAATTTATATCGGATGCAATTTCTGTGTTTCATCGTCATTAAGAAGGTCCAAGGTATACAGGAAACCGGAAGTGAAGCATCGGAATCTAAAACTGGACTCACAGGAGAGTTTCAAATCATAGAAAGTGAGAGTGTCAGACCTCTTGTACTTAAGTCGGCATTGTGCCTTTTGGATTAAATTCGGATGCAATTTCTGTGTTTCATCGTCAATACGAAGGTCCAAGGGATACGGTAAACCCGAAGTGAGGCATCGGAATCTAAAACCGGACTCACAGGAGAGGTTCAAATCATAGAAAGTTAGAGTGTCAGTCTTCTCGTACTTAAGTCGGCATTGTGCCTTTTGTATTAAATTCGGATGCAATTTCTGTGTTTCTTCATCAATAAGAAGGTACAAGGGATACAGTAAACCTGAAGTGAAGCATCGGAATCTAAAACTGGACTCACCGGAGAGGTTCAAATCATAGAAAGTTAGAGTGTCAGTCCTCTTGTACTGAGGTCGACATTGTGCCTTTTGAATTTAATTCCGATATAATTTCTGTGTTTCATCGTCAATACGAAGGTCCAAGGTATACAGTAAACTTGAAGTGAAGCATCGGAATCCAAAACTGGACTTACAGGAGAGATTAAAATCATTGAGAGTTAGAGTGTCAGTCCTCTTGTACTTAAGTCGGCATTGTGCCTTTTGTATTAAATTCGGATGCGATATCTGTGTTACATCATCAATAAGAAGGTCCAAGGTATACTGTAAACTTGAAGTGAAGCATCGTAATCCAAAACTGGACTCACAGGAGAGATTCAAATCATAGAAAGACAGAGTTTCAGTCCTGTAGTACTTAAGTCGCCATTGTGCCTTTTGTATTAAATTCGGATGCAATTTCTGGGTTTCATCATCAATAAGAAGGTCCAAGGGATACAGTAAACTTGACGTGAAGCATCGGATTCCAAAACTGGGCTCACAGGAGAGGTTCAAATCCTAGCAAGTTAGAGTGTCAGTCCTCTCGTACTGATGTCGGCATTGTGCCTTTTGAATTTAATTCCGATGCAATTTCTGTGTTTCATCGTCAATAAGAAGGTCCAAGGGATACAGTAAACCTGAATTGAAGCATCGGAATCTAAAACAGGACTCACAGGAGAGGTTCAAATCATAGAAAGTAAGAGTGTCAGTCCTCTTGTACTTAGGTCGGCATTGTTCCTTTTGTACTTAACTCGGATGCAATTTCTGTGTTTCATCGTCAATAAGAAGGTCCAAGGTATACAGGAAACCTGAAGTGAAGCATCGGAATCTGAAACTGGACTCACAGGAGAGGTTCAAATCATAGAAACTGAGAGTGGAAGTCCTCTTGTACTTAAGTCGGCATTGTGCCTTTTGTATCAAATTCCGATGCAATTTCTGTGTTTCATCGTCAATAAGAAGGTTCAAGGGATACAGTAAACCTGAAGTGAAGCATCGGAATCTAAAATTGGGCTAACAGGAGACGTTCAAATCATAGGAATTTAGAGTGTCAGTCCTCTTGTACTTAAGTCGGCATTGTGCCTTTTGTATTAAATTCGGATGCAATTTCTGTGTTTCATCGTCAATAAGAAGGTCCAAGGGATACAGTAAACCTGAGGTGAATCATCGTATTCTAAAACTGGACTCACAGGACAGGTTCAAATCATAGAAAATTAGAGTGTCAGTTATGTTGTACTTAAGTCGGCATTGTGCCTTTTCAATTTCATTCCGATGCAATATATGTGCATCATCGTCAATAAGAAGGTCCATGGCATACAGTAAACCTGAAGTGTAGCATCGGAATCTAAAACTGGACTCAAAGGAGAGGTTCAAATCATAGAAATTTAGAAAGTGAGTCCACTTGAACTGAAGTCGGAATTGTGCCTTTTGAATTTAATGCCGATGCTATTTCTGTGTTTCATCGTCAATAAGAAGGTCCAAGGTATACAGTAAACTTGAAGTGAAACATCGGTATATAAAACTGGACTCACAGGAGATATTCAAATCATAGAAAGTTAGAGTGTCAGTCCTTTTGTACTTAAGTCGTAATTGTGTCTTTTGTATTAAATTCGGATGAAATTTCTGTGTTTCATCGTCAATAAGAAGGTCCAAGGGATACAGTGAACCTGAAGTGAAGCATCGGAATCTAAAACCGGACTCACAGGAGAGGTTCAAATCCTAGAAAGTTAGAGTGTCAGTCCTCATCTACTTATGTCGGCATTGTGCCTTTTGAATTGAATTCCGTTGCAATTTCTGTGTTCCGTCGCAAATAAGAAGGTCCAAGGTATACAGTAAAACTGAAGTGAAGCATCGGAATCTAAAACTGAACTCACCGGAGAGGTTCAAATCATAGAAAGTTAGGGTGTCAGTCCTCTTCTACTTAAGTCGGCATTAAGCCGTTTGTATTAAATTCGGATGCAATTTCTGTGTTTCATCATCAATAAGAAGGTCCAAGGGATACAGTAAACCGGAAGTGAAGTATCGGCATCTAAAACTGGGCAAACAGGAGGGATTCAAATCATAGAAAGTTAGTGTGTCAGTCCTCTTGTACCTAATTCGGCATTGTGCCTCTTGTATTAAATTCGGATCCAATTTCTGTGTTCCATCGTCAATAAGAAGGTCCAAGGTATACAGGAAACCTGAAGTGAAGCATCGGAATCTATAACTGGACTCACAGGAGAGGTTCAAATCATAGAAAGTTAGAGTGTCAGACCTCTTGTACTTAAGTCGGCATTGTGCTTTTTGTATTAAATTCGGATGCAGTTTCTGTGTGTCATCGTCAATAAGAAGGTCCAAGGGATACAGTAAACCTGAAGTGAATCATCGGATTCTAAATTTGGAATCACAGGACAGGTTCAAATCATAGAAAATTAGGGCTTCAGTCATCTTGTACTTATGTCATCATTCTGCCTTTTCAATTTCATTCCGATGCAATTTCTGTGCTTTGTCGTCAATTAGGAGGACCATGATATACAGTAAACCTGAAGTGTAGCATCGGAATCTGAAACTGGACTCAAAGGAAAGGTTCAAATCATAGAAAGTTAGAGTGTCAGTCCTCTTGTACTGAGGTCAGCATTGTGCCTTTTGAATTTAATTCCGATGCAATTTCTGTGTTTCATCGTCAATAAGAAGGTCCAAGGTATACAGTAATCTTGAAGTGAAGCATCATAATCCAAAACTGGACTCACTAGAGGGATTCAAATCATAGAAAGTTAGAGTGTCAGTCCTGTTGTACTTAAGTCGTCATTGTGCCTATTGTATTGAATTCGGATGCAATTTCTGTGTTTCAACGGCAAAAAGAAGGTCCAATGGATACAGTAAACCTGAAGTGAAGCATCGTAATCTAAAACTGGACTCACAGGAGAGGTTCAAATCATAGAAAGTTAGAGTGTCAGTCCTCTTGTAGTTAAGTCGGCATTGTGCCTTTTTAAGTAAATTTGGATGCAATATCTGTGTTTCATTGTCAATAAGAAGGTCCAAGGGATACAGTAAACCTTAAGTGATGCATCGGAATCTAAAACTTGACTCACAGGAGAGGTTCAAATCATAGAAAGGTAGAGTGTCAGTCCTCCTGTACTTAAGTTGGCATTGTGCCTTTTGTATTTAATTCCGATGCAATTTCTGTGTTTCATCGTCAATAAAAATGTCCAAGGGATACAGTAAACCTGAAGTGAAGCAACGGAATCTAAAACTGGACTCACAGGAGAGGTTCAAATCATAGAAAGTGAGAGTGTCAGGCCTCTTGTACTGAAGTCGGCATTGTGCCTTTTGTATTAAATTCGGATGCAATTTCTGTGTTTCATCGTCAATAAGAAGGTCCAAGGGATACAGTAGACATGAAGTGAAGCATCGGAATCTATAACTAGACTCACAGGAGAGGTTCAAATAATAGAATGTGAGATTGTCAGTCCTCTAGTACTTAAGTCGGCATTGTGCCTTTTGTATTAAATTCGGATGCAATTTCTGTGTTTCATCGTCAATAAGAAGGTAAAAGGGATACAGTAAACCTGAAGTGAAGCATCGGAATCTAAAACAGGACTCACAGGAGAGGTTCAAATCATAGAAAGTAAGAGTGTCAGTCCTCTTGTACTTAAGTCGGCATTGTGCCTTTTGTATTAAATTCGGATGCAATGTCGGTGTTTCATCGTCAATAAGAAGGTCCAAGGGATACAGTAAACCAGAAGTGAAGCATCGGAATCTAAAACTGGACTCACAGGAGGGGTTCAAATCATAGAAAGTTAAAGTGTCAGTCCTCTTGTACTTAAGTCGGAATTGTGCCTTTTGAATTATTATTCCGATTTAATTACTGTGTTTCATCGTCAATAAGAAGTTCCAAGGTATACAGTAAACCTGTAGTGAAGCATCGGAATCTAAAACTGGACTCCCAGGAGAGTTTCAAATTATAGATAGTTAGAGTGTCAGTCCTCTTGTACTTAAGTCGTCATTGTGCCTATTGTATTGAATTCGGATGCAATTTCTGTGTTTCATCGTCAATAAGAATGTCCAATGTATACAGTAAACCTGAAGTGAAGCATCGGAATCTAAAACTGGACTCACAGTGGAGGTTCAAATCATACAAAGTTAGAGTGTCAGTCCTCTGCTACATATGTCGGCATTGTGCCTTTTGAATTTAATTTAGAAGCTATTTCTGTGCTTCATCGTCAATACGAAGGTCCAAGGTATACAGTAAACCTGAAGTGAAGCATCGGAATCTAAAACTGGACTCACAGGAGAGGTTGAAATCATAGAAAAATAGAGTGTCAGTCCTCATGTACTTAAGTCAGCATTGTGCCTTTTGAATATAATTCCGATGGAATTTCAGTGTTTTATCGTCAATACGAAGGTAAAAGGGATACAGTAAACCTGAAGTGAAGCTTCGGAATCTAAAACTGGACTCACAGGAGAGGTTCAAATCATAGAAAGTGAGAGTGTCAGTCCTCTTGTACTTAAGTCGTCATTGTGCCTTTTGTATTAAATTCGGATGCAATTTCTGTGTTTCATCGTCAGTAAGAGGGTCTAAGGGATACAATAAACCTGAAGTGAAGCATCGGAATCTACAAGTGGGCTCACAGAAGAGGTTCAAATCGTAGAAAGTTAGAGTCTCAGTCCTCTTGTACTTAAGTCGGCATTGTGACTTTTGAATTTAATTTCGATGAAATATCTGTGTTTCATTGTCAATAAGAAGGTCCATGGGATACAGTAAACCTGAAGTCAAGCATCGTAATCTAAAACTGGACTCACAGGAGAGGTTCAAAACATAGAAAGTTAGTGTCAGTCCTCTTGTAGTTATGTCGGCATTGTGCTTTTATAAGGTAATTCCGATGCAATTTCTGTGTTTCATTGTCAATAAGAAGGTCCAAGGGATACAGTAAACCTTAAGTGATGCATCGGAATCTAAAACTTGACTCACACGAGAGGTTCAAATCATAGAAAGTTAGAGTGTCAGTCCTCCTGTACTTATGTTGGCATTGTGCCTTTTGAATTTAATTCCGATGCAATTTCTGTGTTTCATCGTCAATAAAAATGTCCAAGGGATACAGTAAACCTGAAGTGAAGCATCGGAATCTAAAACTCTACTCACAGGAGAGGTTCAAATCATAGAAAGTGAGAGTGTCAGTCCTCTAGTACTTAAGTCGGCATTGTGCCTTTTGTATTAAATTCGGATGCAATTTCTGTGTTTCATCGTCAATAAGAAGGTCCAAGGGATACAGTAAACCTGAAGTGAAGCATCGGAATCTAAAACAAGACTCACAGGAGAGGTTCAAATCATAGAAAGTGAGAGTGTCAGTCCTCTTGTACTGAAGTCGTCATTGTGCCTTTTGTATTAAATTCGGATACAATTTCTGTGTTTTCTAGTCAATAAGAAGGTCCAAGGGATACAGTAAACCAGAAGTGAAGCATCGGAATCTAAAACTGGACTCACAGGAGAGGTTCAAATCATAGAAAGTTAGAGTGTCAGTCCTCTTGTACTTAAGTCGGAATTGTGCCTTTTGAATTTTTATTCCGATGCAATTACTGTGTTTCATCGTCAATAAGAAGTTCCAAGGTATACAGTAAACCTGTAGTGAAGCATCGGAATCTAAAACTGGACTCACAGGAGAGTTTCAAATCATAGATAGTTAGAGTGTCAGCCCTCTTGTACTTAAGTCGGCATTGTGCCTTTTGAATTTAATTCGGATGCAATTTCTGTGTTTCATTGTCAATAAGAAGGTCCTAGGTATACAGGAAACCTGAAGTGAAGCTTCAGAATCTAAAACTGGACTCACAGGAGAGGTTCAAATCATATAAAGCGAGAGTGTCAGTCCTCTTGTACTTAACTCGGCATTGTTCCGTTTGTATTAAATTCGGATGCAATTTCTGTGTTTCATCATCAATAAGAAGGTACAAGGGATACAGTAAACCTGAAGTGAAGCATCGGAATCTAAAACTGGACTCACCGTAGCGGTTCAAATCATAGAAAGTTAGAGTGTCAGTCCTCTTGTACTTAAGTCGGCATTGGGCCTTTTGTATTAAATTCGGATGCTATTTCTGTGTTCCATCGTCAATAAGAAGGTCCAAGATATACAGTAATCCTGAAGTGAGTTATCGGATTCTAAAACTGGTCTCACAGGAGAGGGTCAAATCATAGAAAATTAGAGCGTCAGTCATCTTGTACTTAAGTCGGCATTGTGCCTTTTCAATTTCATTCCGATGCAATTTCTGTGCTTCAACGTCAATAAGAAGGTCCATGGTATACAGTAAACCTGAAGTGTAGCATCGGATTCTATAACTGGACTCACAGGAGAGATTCAAATCATAGAAAGTTAGAGTGTCAGTCCTTTTGTACTTAAGTCGTCATTGTGCCTTTTGTATTAAATTCGGATGCAATTTCTGTGTTTCATCGTCAATAAGAATGTCCAAGGTATACAGTAAACTTGAAGTGTAACATCCGGATCTAAAACAGGACTCACAGGAGAGGTTCAAATCATAGTAAGTTAGTGTCAGTCCTCTAGTACTTAAGTCGGCATTGTGCCTTTTGAATTTAATTCCGATGCTATTTCTGTGTTTCATCGTCAATAAGAAGGTCCAAGATATACAGTAAACCTGAAGTGAAGCATCGGAATCTAAAACTGGACTCACAGGAGAGGTTCAAATTATAGAAAGTGAGAGTGTCAGTCCTCTTGTACTGAAGTCGTCATTGTGCCTTTTGTATTACATTCGGATGCTATTTCTGTGTTTCATCGTCAATAAGAAGGTCCAAGGGATACAGTAAACCTGAAGTGAAGCAACGGAGTCTAAAACTGGACTCACAGGAGAAGTTTAAATCATAGAAAGTTAGAGTGTCAGTCCTCTTGTACTTAAGTCGGCATTGTGCCTTTTGTATTAAATTCGGATGCTATTTCTGTGTTTCATCGTCAATAAGAACGTCCAAGGGATACAGTAAACCTGAAGTGAAGCATCGGAATCTAAAACTGGACTCACAGGAGAGGTTCAAATCATAGAAATTTAGAGTGTCACTCCTCTTGTAATTAAGTCGGCACTGTGCCTTTTGAATTTAATTCCGAAACAATTTCTGAGCTTCATCGTCAATAAGAGGGTCCAATGTATACAGTAAACCTGAAGTGAAGCATCGGAATCTAAAACTGGACTCACAGGAGAGGCTGAAATCATAGAGAGTTTGAGTGTCAGTCCTCTTGTACTTAAGTCGGCATAGTGCCTTTTGAATTTAATTCCGATGGAATTTCTGTGTTTCATCGTCAATACGAAGGTAAAAGGGATACAGTAAACCTGAAGTTAAGCTTCGGAATCCAAAACTTGACTCAAAGGAGAGGTTCAAATCATAGAAATTTAGAGCGTCAGTCCTCTTGTAGTTAAGACGGCATTGTGCCTTTTGAATTTAATTCCGATGCAATTTCTGTGTTTCACTGTCAATAAGAAGGTCCAAGGTATACAGTAAACCTGAATAGAAGGATCGTAATCTAAAACTGGACTCACAGGAGAGGTTCAAATCATAGAAAGTTAGAGTGTCTGCCCTCCTGTACTTAAGTCGGCATTGTGCCTTTTGTATTTAATACCGATGCAATTTCTGTATTTCATCGTCAATAAGAATGTCCAAGGGTTACAGTAAACCTGTGGTGAAGCATCGGAATCTAAAACATGACTCACAGGAGAGATTCAAATAATAGAAAGTTAGAATGTCAGTCCTCTTGTACTTAAGTCGGCATTGTGCCTTTTGAATTTAATTCCGATGCAACTTCTGTGCTTCATCGTCAACAAGAAGGTAAAAGGGATACAGTAAACGTGAAGGGAAGCATCGGAATCTAAATGTGGACTCGCAGGAGTGGTTCAAATCATATAAAGTTAAAGTGTCAGTCCTCTTGTACTTAAGTCGGCATTGTGCCGTTTGAATTTAATTCCGATGCAATTTCTGTGCTTCATACGCAATAAGAAGGTCCAAGGGATACACTAAACCTGAAGTGAAGCATCGGAATTTAAAACTGGACTCACCGGAAAAGTTCAAATCATAGAAAGTTAGAGTGTCAGTCCTCTTGTATTTAAGTCGGCATTGTGCCTTTTGAATTAAATTCCGAAGCTATTTCTGTGCTTCATCGTCAATAAGAGGTCCAAGGCTTACAGTATACCTGAAGTGAAGCATCCGAATCTAAAACTGGACTCACAGGAGAGGTACAAATCATAGAAAGTTAGAGTGTCAGTCCTCTTGTACTTATGTCGGCCATGTGCCTTTTGAATTTAATTCCGATGCAATTTCTGTGTTTCATCGACAACAAGAAGATCTGAGGGATACAATGAACCTGAAGTGAAGCATCGGAATCTAAAACTGAACTCACAGGAGAGGTTCAAATCATAGAAAGTGAGAGTGTCAGTCCTCTTGTACTAAAGTCGTCATTGTGCCTTTTGTTTTACATTCGGATGCTATTTCTGTGTTTCATCGTCAATAAGAACGTCCAAGGGATACAGTAAACCTGAAGTGAAGCATCGGAGTCTAAACCTGGATTCACAGGAGAAGTTTAAATCATAGAAAGTTAGAGTGTCAGTCCTCTTGTACTTAAGTCGGCATTGTGCCTTTTGAATGTAATTCTGAAGCAACGTCTGTCCTCCATCGTCAATAAGAAGTTCCAAGGTATACAGTAAACCTGTAGTGAAGCATCGGAATCTAAAACTGGACTCACAGGAGAGTTTCAAATCATAGATAGTTAGAGTGTCACCCCTCTTGTACTTAAGTCGGCATTGTGCCTTTTGAATTTAATTCGGATGCAATTTCTGTGTTTCATTGTCAATAAGAAGGTCCTAGGTATACAGGAAACCTGAAGTGAAGCTTCAGAATCTAAAACTGGACTCACAGGAGAGGTTCAAATCATATAAAGCGAGAGTGTCAGTCCTCTTGTATTTAAGTCGGCATTGTTCCGTTTGTATTAAATTCGGATGTAATTTCTGTGTTTCATCATCAATAAGAAGGTACAAGGGATACAGTAAACCTGAAGTGAAGCATCGGAATCTAAAACTGGACTCACCGTAGCGGTTCAAATCATAGAAAGTTAGAGTGTCAGTCCTCTTGTACTTAAGTCGGCATTGGGCCTTTTGTATTAAATTCGGATGCTATTTCTGTGTTCCATCGTCAATAAGAAGGTCCAAGATATACAGTAAACCTGAAGTGAGTTATCGGATTCTAAAACTGGTCTCACAGGAGAGGGTCAAATCATAGAAAATTAGAGCGTCAGTCATCTTGTACTTAAGTCGGCATTGTGCCTTTTCAATTTCATTCCGATGCAATTTCTGTGCTTCAACGTCAATAAGAAGGTCCATGGTATACAGTAAACCTGAAGTGTAGCATCGGATTCTATAACTGGACTCACAGGAGAGATTCAAATCATAGAAAGTTAGAGTGTCAGTCCATTTGTACTTAAGTCGTCATTGTGCCTTTTGTATTAAATTCGGAAGCAATTTCTGTGTTTCATCGTCAATAAGAAGGTCCAAGGGATACAGTAAACCTGAAGTGAAGCATCGGAATCTAAAACTGGATTCACAGTGGAGGTTCAAATCATAGATAGTTAGAGTGTCATTCCTCTGCTACATAAGTCGGCATTGTGCCTTTTGAATTTAATTCCGAAGCATTATCTGTTCTTCATCGCAATAAGAATGTCCAAGGTATACAGTAAACTTGAAGTGTAACATCCGGATCTAAAACAGGACTCACAGGAGAGGTTCAAATCATAGTAAGTTAGTGTCAGTCCTCTAGTACTTAAGTCGGCATTGTGCCTTTTGAATTTAATTCCGATGCTATTTCTGTGTTTCATCGTCAATAAGAAGGTCCAAGATATACAGTAAACCTGAAGTGAAGCATCGGAATCTAAAACTGGACTCACAGGAGAGGTTCAAATCATAGAAAGTGAGAGTGTCAGTCCTCTTGTACTGAAGTCGTCACTGTGCCTTTTGTATTACATTCGGATGCTATTTCTGTGTTTCATCGTCAATAAGAAGGTCCAAGGGATACAGTAAACCTGAAGTGAAGCAACGGAGTCTAAAACTGGACTCACAGGAGAAGTTTAAATCATAGAAAGTTAGAGTGTCAGTCCTCTTGTACTTAAGTCGGCATTGTGCCTTTTGAATTTAATTCTGAAGCAACGTCTGTCCTCCATCGTCAATAAGAAGGCCCAAGGTATACAGTAAACCTGATGTGAAGCATCCGAATATAAAACTGGACTCACAGGAGAGGTTCAAATCATAGAATGATAGAGTGTCAGTCCTCATCTACTTAAGTCGACATTGTGCCTTTTGAATTGAAATCCGATGCAATTACTGTGTTTCATCGTCAATAAGAAGGTCCAAGGTATACAGTGAACCTGAAGTGAAGCATTGGAATCTAAAACTAGACTCACAGGAGAGGTTCAAATCATAGAAGAGTTAGAGTGTCAGTCCTCATGTACTTAAGTCAGCATTGTGCATATTGTATTAAATTGGGATACAATTTCTGTGCTTCATCGTCAATAACAAGGTCCACGGGATACAGTTGACCTGAAGTGAAGCAACGGAATCTAAAACTGGACTCACAGGAGAGGTTCAAATCATTGAAAGTGAGAGTGCCAGTCCTCTTGTACTTAAGTCGGCTTTGTGCCTTTTGTATTAAATTGGGATCCAATTTCTGTGTTTCATCGTCAATAAGAAGGTCCAAGGGATACAGTAAACCTGAAGTGAAGCATCGGGATCTAAAACTGGACTCACAGGAGAGGTTCAAATCATAGAAATTTAGAGTGTCACTCCTCTTGTAATTAAGTCGGCACTGTGCCTTTTGAATTTAATTCCGAAACAATTTCTGAGCTTCATCGTCAATAAGAGGGTCCAATGTATACAGTAAACCTGAAGTGAAGCATCGGAATCTAAAACTGGACTCACAGGAGAGGCTGAAATCATAGAGAGTTTGAGTGTCAGTCCTCTTGTACTTAAGTCGGCATAGTGCCTTTTGAATTTAATTCCGATGGAATTTCTGTGTTTCATCGTCAATACGAAGGTAAAAGGGATACAGTAAACCTGAAGTTAAGCTTCGGAATCTAAAACTTGACTCACAGGAGAGGTTCAAATCATAGAAATTTAGAGCGTCAGTCCTCTTGTAGTTAAGACGGCATTGTGCCTTTTGAATTTAATTCCGATGCAATTTCTGTGTTTCACTGTCAATAAGAAGGTCCAAGGTATACAGTAAACCTGAATAGAAGGATCGTAATCTAAAACTGGACTCACAGGAGAGGTTCAAATCATAGAAAGTTAGAGTGTCTGCCCTCCTGTACTTAAGTCGGCATTGTGCCTTTTGTATTTAATACCGATGCAATTTCTGTATTTCATCGTCAATAAGAATGTCCAAGGGATACAGTAAACCTGTGGTGAAGCATCGGAATCTAAAACATGACTCACAGGAGAGATTCAAATAATAGAAAGTTAGAATGTCAGTCCTCTTATACTTAAGTCGGCATTGTGCCATTTGAATTCAATTCCGATGCAACTTCTGTGCTTCATCGTCAACAAGAAGGTAAAAGGGATACAGTAAACGTGAAGTGAAGCATCGGAATCTAAATCTGGACTCGCAGGAGTGGTTCAAATCATATAAAGTTAAAGTGTCAGTCCTCTTGTACTTAAGTCGGCATTGTGCCTTTTGAATTTAATTCCGATGCAATTTCTGTGCTTCATACGCAATAAGAAGGTCCAAGGGATACACTAAACCTGAAGTGAAGCATCGGAATTTAAAACTGGACTCACCGGAAAAGTTCAAATCATAGAAAGTTAGAGTGTCAGTCCTCTTGTATTTAAGTCGGCATTGTGCCTTTTGAATTAAATTCCGAAGCAATTTCTGTGCTTCATCGTCAATAAGTGGTCCAAGGCTTACAGTATACCTGAAGTGAAGCATCCGAATCTAAAACTGGACTCACAGGAGAGGTACAAATCATAGAAAGTTAGAGTGTCAGTCCTCTTGTACTTATGTCGGCCATGTGCCTTTTGAATTTAATTCCGATGCAATTTCTGTGTTTCATCGACAATAAGAAGATCTGAGGGATACAATGAACCTGAAGTGAAGCATCGGAATCTAAAACTGAACTCACAGGAGAGGTTCAAATCATAGAAAGTGAGAGTGTCAGTCCTCTTGTACTAAAGTCGTCATTGTGCCTTTTGTTTTACATTCGGATGCTATTTCTGTGTTTCATCGTCAATAAGAACGTCCAAGGGATACAGTAAACCTGAAGTGAAGCATCGGAGTCTAAACCTGGATTCACAGGAGAAATTTAAATCATAGAAAGTTAGAGTGTCAGTCCTCTTGTACTTAAGTCGGCATTGTGCCTTTTGAATGTAATTCTGAAGCAACGTCTGTCCTCCATCGTCAATGAGAAGGTCCAAGGTATACAGTAAACCTGATGTGAAGCATCCGAATATAAAACTGGACTCACAGGAGAGGTTCAAATCATAGAATGATAGAGTGTCAGTCCTCATCTACTTAAGTCGGCATTGTGCCTTTTGAATTGAATTCCGATGCAATTACTGTGTTTCATCGTCAATAAGAAGGTCCAAGGTATACAGTGAACCTGAAGTGAAGCATTGGAATCTAAAACTAGACTCACAGGAGAGGTTCAAATCATACATGAGTTAGAGTGTCAGTCCTCATGTACTTAAGTCAGCACTGTGCATTTCGTATTAAATTGGGATACAATTTCTGTCCTTCATCGTCAATAACAAGGTCCACGGGATACAGTAGACCTGAAGTGAAGCAACGGAATCTAAAACTGGACTCACAGGAGAGGTTCAAATCATTGAAAGTGAGAGTGCCAGTCCTCTTGTACTTAAGTCGGCTTTGTGCCTTTTGTATTAAATTCGGATCCAATTTCTGTGTTTCATCGTCAATAAGAAGGTCCAAGGGATACAGTAAACCAGAAGTGAAGCATCGGAATATAAAACTGGACTCACAGGAGAGGTTCAAATCATAGAAATTTAGAGTGTCACTCCTCTTGTAATTAAGTCGGCACTGTGCCTTTTGATTTTAATTCCGAAACAATTTCTGTGCTTCATCGTCAATAAGAGGGTCCAATGTATACAGTAAACCTGAAGTGAAGCATCGAAATCTAAAACTGGACTCACAGGAGAGGCTGAAATCATAGAGAGTTTGAGTGTCAGTTCTCTTGTACTTAAGTCGGCATAGTGCCTTTTGAATTTAATTCCGATGGAATTTCTGTGTTTCATCGTCAATACGAAGGTAAAAGGGATACAGTAAACCTGAAGTTAAGCTTCGGAATCTAAAACTTGACTCACAGGAGAGGTTCAAATCATAGAAATTTAGAGCGTCAGTCCTCTTGTAGTTAAGACGGCATTGTGCCTTTTGAATTTAATTCCGATGCAATTTCTGTGTTTCACTGTCAATAAGAAGGTCCAAGGTATACAGTAAACCTGAATAGAAGGATCGTAATCTAAAACTGGACTCACAGGAGAGGTTCAAATCATAGAAAGTTAGAGTGTCTGCCCTCCTGTACTTAAGTCGGCATTGTGCCTTTTGTATTTAATACCGATGCAATTTCTGTATTTCATCGTCAATAAGAATGTCCAAGGGATACAGTAAACCTGTGGTGAAGCATCGGAATCTAAAACATGACTCACAGGAGAGATTCAAATAATAGAAAGTTAGAATGTCAGTCCTCTTATACTTAAGTCGGCATTGTGCCATTTGAATTCAATTCCGATGCAACTTCTGTGCTTCATCGTCAACAAGAAGGTAAAAGGGATACAGTAAACGTGAAGTGAAGCATCGGAATCTAAATCTGGACTCGCAGGAGTGGTTCAAATCATATAAAGTTAAAGTGTCAGTCCTCTTGTACTTAAGTCGGCATTGTGCCTTTTGAATTTAATTCCGATGCAATTTCTGTGCTTCATACGCAATAAGAAGGTCCAAGGGTTACACTAAACCTGAAGTGAAGCATCGGAATTTAAAACTGGACTCACCGGAAAAGTTCAAATCATAGAAAGTTAGAGTGTCAGTCCTCTTGTATTTAAGTCGGCATTGTGCCTTTTGAATTAAATTCCGAAGCAATTTCTGTGCTTCATCGTCAATAAGAGGTCCAAGGCTTACAGTATACCTGAAGTGAAGCATCCGAATCTAAAACTGGACTCACAGGAGAGGTACAAATCATAGAAAGTTAGAGTGTCAGTCCTCTTGTACTTATGTCGGCCATGTGCCTTTTGAATTTAATTCCGATGCAATTTCTGTGTTTCATCGACAATAAGAAGATCTGAGGGATACAATGAACCTGAAGTGAAGCATCGGAATCTAAAACTGAACTCACAGGAGAGGTTCAAATCATAGAAAGTGAGAGTGTCAGTCCTCTTGTACTAAAGTCGTCATTGTGCCTTTTGTTTTACATTCGGATGCTATTTCTGTGTTTCATCGTCAATAAGAACGTCCAAGGGATACAGTAAACCTGAAGTGAAGCATCGGAGTCTAAACCTGGATTCACAGGAGAAATTTAAATCATAGAAAGTTAGAGTGTCAGTCCTCTTGTACTTAAGTCGGCATTGTGCCTTTTGAATGTAATTCTGAAGCAACGTCTGTCCTCCATCGTCAATGAGAAGGTCCAAGGTATACAGTAAACCTGATGTGAAGCATCCGAATATAAAACTGGACTCACAGGAGAGGTTCAAATCATAGAATGATAGAGTGTCAGTCCTCATCTACTTAAGTCGGCATTGTGCCTTTTGAATTGAATTCCGATGCAATTACTGTGTTTCATCGTCAATAAGAAGGTCCAAGGTATACAGTGAACCTGAAGTGAAGCATTGGAATCTAAAACTAGACTCACAGGAGAGGTTCAAATCATACATGAGTTAGAGTGTCAGTCCTCATGTACTTAAGTCAGCACTGTGCATTTCGTATTAAATTGGGATACAATTTCTGTCCTTCATCGTCAATAACAAGGTCCACGGGATACAGTAGACCTGAAGTGAAGCAACGGAATCTAAAACTGGACTCACAGGAGAGGTTCAAATCATTGAAAGTGAGAGTGCCAGTCCTCTTGTACTTAAGTCGGCTTTGTGCCTTTTGTATTAAATTCGGATCCAATTTCTGTGTTTCATCGTCAATAAGAAGGTCCAAGGGATACAGTAAACCTGAAGTGAAGCATCGGAATATAAAACTGGACTCACAGGAGAGGTTCAAATCATAGAAATTTAGAGTGTCACTCCTCTTGTAATTAAGTCGGCACTGTGCCTTTTGATTTTAATTCCGAAACAATTTCTGTGCTTCATCGTCAATAAGAGGGTCCAATGTATACAGTAAACCTGAAGTGAAGCATCGAAATCTAAAACTGGACTCACAGGAGAGGCTGAAATCATAGAGAGTTTGAGTGTCAGTTCTCTTGTACTTAAGTCGGCATAGTGCCTTTTGATTTTAATTCCGATGGAATTTCTGTGTTTCATCGTCAATACGAAGGTAAAAGGGATACATTAAACCTGAAGTTAAGCTTCGGAATCTAAAACTTGACTCACAAGAGAGGTTCAAATCATAGAAATTTAGAGCGTCAGTCCTCTTGTAGTTAAGACGGCATTGTGCCTTTTGAATTTAATTCCGATGCAATTTCTGTGTTTCACTGTCAATAAGAAGGTCCAAGGGATGCAGTAAACCTGAATAGAAGCATCGTAATCTAAAACTGGACTCACAGGAGAGGTTCAAATCATAGAAAGTTAGAGTGTCTGCCCTCCTGTACTTAAGTCGGCATTGTGCCTTTTGTATTTAATACCGATGCAATTTCTGTGTTTCATCGTCAATAAGAATGTCCAAGGGATACAGTAAACCTGTAGTGAAGCATCGGAATCTAAAACATGACTCACTGGACAGGTTCAAATCATAGAAAATTAGAGCGTCAGTCATCTTGTACTTAAGTCGGCATTGTGCTTTTTCAATTTCATTCCGATGCAATTTCTGTGCTTCATCGTCAATAAGAATGTCCATGGTATACAGTAAACCTGAAGTGTAGCATCGGAATCTAAAACTGGACTCGAAGGAGACGTTCAAATCATAGAAAGTTAGAGTGTCAGTCCCCTTGTACTGAAGTCGTCATTGTGCCTTTTGAATTTAATTCCGATGCAATTTCTGTGTTTCATCGTCAATAAGAAGGTCCAAGGTATACAGTAAACTTGAAGTTTAGCATCGGAAATTAAAACTGGACTCACAGGAGAGGTTCAAATCATAGAAAATTAGAGTGTCAGTCCACTTGTAGTGAAGTCGGCATTGTGCCTTTTGAATGTAATTCCGATGCAATTACTGTGCTTCATCGTCAATAAGAAGGTCCCTGAGATACAGTAAACCTGAAGTGAAGCGTCAGAAAATAAAACTAGACTCACAGGAGACGTTCAAATCATAGAAAGTTAGAGTGTCAGTCCTCTTGTACTTAAGTCGGCATTGTGCCTTTTGAATTTAACTCCGATGCAATTTCTGTGCTTCATCGTCAACAAGAAGGTAAAAGGGATACAGTAAACGTGAAGTGAAGCATCGGAATCTAAAACTGGACTCACAGGAGTGGTTCAAATCATATAAAGTTAAAGTGTTAGTCCTCTTGTACTTAAGTCTTCATTGTGCCTTTTGAATTTAATTCCGATGCAATTTCTGTGTTTCATCGTCAATAAGAAGATCTGAGGGATACAGTGAACCTGAAGTGAAGCATCGGAATCTAAAACTGGACTGACAGCAGAGGTTCAAATCATAGAATGTTAGATTGTCAGTCCTCCTGTACTTAAGGCGGCATTGTGCCTTTTGAATTTCATTCCGATGAATTTCTGTGTTTCATCGTCAATAAGAATGTCCAAGGCATACAGTAAACCTGAGGGGAAGAAGCGCAATCTAAAACTGGACTCACAGGAGAGGTTCAAACCATAGAAAGTTTTAGTGTCTGTCCTCTTGTAATTAAGTCGGCAATGTGCCTTTTGAATTTAATTCCGATGCAATTTCTGTGCTTCATCGCCAATAAGAAGGTAAAAGGGATACAGTAAACCTGAAGTGAAGCATCGCAATCTAAAACTGGACTCACAGGAGAGGTTCAAATCATAGAAAGTTAGAGTGTCAGTCCTCTTGTACTTAAGTCGGCATTGTGCCTTTTGAAATTAATTCCGATGCAAATTCTGTGCTTCATCCGCAATAAGAAGGTCCAAGGAATACACTAAACCTGAAGTGAAGCATCGGAATCTAAAACTGGACTCACAGGAAAGGTTCAAATCATAGAAAGTTAGAGTGTCAGTCCTCTTGTACTTCAGTCGGCATTGTGCCTTTTGAATTTAATTCCGAAGCAATATCTGTGCTTCATCGTCAATAAGAAGTTCCAAGGCATACAGTAAACCTGAAGTGAAGCATCCGAATCTAAAACTGGACTCACAGGAGAGGTACATATCATAGTAAGTTGGAGCGTCAGTCCTCTTATACTTAAGTCGGCATTGTGCCTTTTGAATTTAATTCCGATGCAATTTCTGTGTTTAATCGTCAATAAGAAGATCCAAGGGATACAGTGAACCTGAAGTGAAGCATCGGAATCTAAAACTGGACTCACAGGAGAGGTTCAAATCATAGAAAGTTAGAGTGTCCGTCCTCTTGTACTTAAGTCAGCATTGTGCCTTTTGTATTAAATTCGGATGCAATTTCTGTGCTTCATCAACAATAAGAACGTCCAAGGGATGCAGTAGACCAGAAGTGAAGCATCGGAATCTAAAACTGGACTCACAGGAGAGGATCACATCATAGAAAGTGAGAGTGTCAGTCCACTTGTGCTTAAGACGGCATTGTGCCTTTTGTATTAAATTCGGATGCAATTTCTGTGTTTCATCGTCAATAAGCAGGTCCAAGGGATACTGTAAACCTGAAGTGAAGCATCGGAATCTAAAACTGGACTCTCAGGAGGAATTCAAATCATAGAATGTTTGAGTGTCACTCCTCTTGTACTTATGTCGGCACTGTGCCTTTTGAATTTAATTCCGATGCTATTTCTGTGCTTCATCGTCAATAAGAAGTGTCTAAGGGATACAGTAAACCTGAAGTGAAGCATCGGAATCTAAACCTGGACTCACAGGAGAGATTCAAATCATAGAAGGTTTGAATGTCAGTCCTCTTGTACTTAAGTCAGCATTGTGCCTTTTGAATTTTATTCCGATGCAATTTCTGTGTTTCATCGACAAAAAGAAGGTCCAAGGGATACAGTATATCTGAAGTGAAGCTTCGGAATCTAAAAGTGGACTCACAGTAGAGGTTCCAATCATAGAAAGTTAGAGTGTCAGTCCTCTTGTACTTAAGTCGGCATTTTGCCATTTGTATTAAATTCGGATGCAATTTCTGTGTTACATTGTCAATAAGAAGGTCCAAGGGATACAGTAAACCTGAAGTGAAGCATCGGAATCTAAAACTGGACTCACAGGAGAGGTTCAAATCATAGAAAGTTAGAGTGTCAGTCCTCTTGTAGTTAAGTCGGCATTGTGCCTTTAGAATTTAATTCTTATGCAATTTCTGTGCTTCATCGTCATGAAGAAGGTCCCTGAGATACAGTAAACCTGAATTGGGGCATCGGAATCATAAACTGGTCTCACAGGAGAGGTTCAAATCATAGAAAGTTAGAGTGTCAGTCCTCATGTACTTAAGTCGGCATTGTGCCTTTCGAATTTAATTCCGAAGCAATTTCTGTGCTTCATCGTCAATAAGAAGGTCGCAGGGATACAGTAAACCTGAAGTGAAGCATCGGAATCTAAAACAGGACTCACAGGAGAGGTTCAAATCATAGTAGGTTAGAGTGTCAGTCCTGTTGTACTTAAGTCGGCATTGTGCCTTTTGAATTTAATTCCGACGCACTTTCTGTGTTTCATCGCCAATAAGAAGGTCCAAGGTATACAGTGAACCTGAAGTGAAGCATCGGAATCTAAAACTGTACCCAAAGAAGAGGTTCAAATCATAGCAAGTGAAAGTGTCAGTGCTCTTGTACGTAAGTCGTTATTGTGCCTTTTGTATTAAATTCGGATGCAATTTCTGTGCTCCATCGTCATTAAGAATGTCCAAGGTATACAGTAGACCTGAAGTGAAGCATCGGAATCTAAAACTGTACTCACAGAGGAGTTTCATATCATACAAAGTGAGAGTTTCAGTCATCTTGTACTTAGGTCGGCACTGTGCCTTTTGAATTTAATTCCGATGCAACTTCTGTGCTTCATCGTCAATAAGAAGGTCCAAGGGATACAGTAAACCTGAAGTGAAGCATCGAAATCTACAACTGGACTCACAGGACAGGTTCAAATCATGGAAAGTTAGAGTGTCTGTCCCCTTGTACTTAAGTCGTCATTGTGCCTTTTGAATTTAATTCCGATGCAATTTCTTTGTTCCCTCGTCAATACGAAGGTCCAAGGGATGCAGTAAAGCTGAAGGGAAGCATCGGAATTTAAAACTGGACTCACAGGAGAGGTTCAAATCATAGAAAGTGAGAGTGTCAGTCCTCTTGTACTTAAGTCGGCATTGTGCCTTTTGTATTAAATTCGGATGCAATTTCTGTGTTTCATCGTCAATAAGCAGGTCGAAGGGATACTGTAAACCTGAAGTGGAGGATAGGAATCTAAAACTGTACTCTCAGGAGGAATTCAAATCATAGAATGTTTGAGTGTCACTCCTCTTGTACTTATGTCGGCACTGTGCTTTTGAATTTAATTCCGATCCTATTTCTGTGCTTCATCGTCAATAAGAAGTGTCTAAGGGATACAGTAAACCTGAAGTGAAGCATCGGAATCTAAACCTGGACTCACAGGAGAGATTCAAATCATAGAAGGTTAGAATGTCAGTCCTCTTGTACTTAAGTCGGCATTGTGCCTTTTGAATTTAATTCCGATGCAATTTCTGTGTTTCATCGACAAAAAGAAGGTCCAAGGGATACAGTAAATCTGAAGTGAAGCTTCGGAATCTAAAACTGGACTCACAGTAGAGGTTCAAATCATAGAAAGTTAGTGTGTCAGTCCTCTTGTACTTAAGTCGGCACTGTGCTTTTGTATTAAATTCGGATGCAATTTCTGTGTTTCATCGTCAATAAGAAGGTCCAAGGGATACAGTAAACCTGAAGTGAAGCATCGGAATCTAAAAGTGGACTCCCAGGAGAAGTTCAAATCATTGAAAGTTAGAGTGTCAGTCCTCTTGTAGTTAAGTCGGCATTGTGCCTTTAGAATTTAATTCCGATGCAATTTCTGTGCTTCATCGTCATTAAGAAGGTCCCTGAGATACAGTAAACCGGAATTGGGGCATCGGAATCAAAAACTGGTCTCACAGGAGAGGTTCAAATCATAGAAAGTTAGAGTGTCAGTCCTCATGTACTTAAGTCGACATTGTGCCTTTCGAATTTAATTCCGAAGCAATTTCTGTGCTTCATCGTCAATAAGAAGGTCCCAGGGATACAGTAAACCTGATGTGAAGCATCGGAATCTAAAACTGGACTCACAGGAGAGAATCAAATCATAGAATGTTAGTGTGTCAGTCCTCCCGTACTTAAGTCGGCATTGTGACTTTTGAATTTAATTCCGATGCAATTTCTGTGCTTCATCGTCAATAAGAAGTGTCCAAGGGATACAGTAAACCTGAAGTGAAGCATCGGAATCTAAAACAGGACTCACAGGAGAGGTTCAAATCATAGAAGGGTAGAGTGTCAGTCCTGTTGTACTTAAGTTGGGATTGTGCCTTTTGAATTTAATTCCGATGCACTTTCTGTGATTCATCGCCAATAAGAAGGTCCAAGGTATACAGTAAACCTGAAGTGAAGAATCGGAATCTAAAACCGGACTCACAGGAGTGGTTCAAATCATAGCAAGTTAGAGTGGCAGTCTGCTTGTACTTAAGTCAGCATTGTGCCTTTTGTATTAAATTCGGATGCAATTTCTTTGCTCCATCGTCATTAAGAAGGTCCAAGGTATACAGTAGACCTGAAGTGAAGCATTGGAATCTAAAACTGTACTCACAGAGGAGTTTCATATCATACAAAGTGAGAGTGTCAGTCCTCTTGTACTTAAGTCGGCACTGTGCCTTTTGAATTTAACTCCGATGCAATTTCTGTGCTTCATCGTCAACAAGAAGGTAAAAGGGATACAGTAAACGTGAAGTGAAGCATCGGAATCTAAAACTGGACTCACAGGAGTGGTTCAAATCATATAAAGTTAAAGTGTTAGTCCTCTTGTACTTAAGTCTTCATTGTGCCTTTTGAATTTAATTCCGATGCAATTTCTGTGTTTCATCGTCAATAAGAAGATCTGAGGGATACAGTGAACCTGAAGTGAAGCATCGGAATCTAAAACTGGACTGACAGCAGAGGTTCAAATCATAGAATGTTAGATTGTCAGTCCTCCTGTACTTAAGGCGGCATTGTGCCTTTTGAATTTCATTCCGATGAATTTCTGTGTTTCATCGTCAATAAGAATGTCCAAGGCATACAGTAAACCTGAGGGGAAGAAGCGCAATCTAAAACTGGACTCACAGGAGAGGTTCAAACCATAGAAAGTTTTAGTGTCTGTCCTCTTGTAATTAAGTCGGCAATGTGCCTTTTGAATTTAATTCCGATGCAATTTCTGTGCTTCATCGCCAATAAGAAGGTAAAAGGGATACAGTAAACCTGAAGTGAAGCATCGGAATCTAAAACTGGACTCACAGGAGAGGTTCAAATCATAGAAAGTTAGAGTGTCAGTCCTCTTGTACTTAAGTCGGCATTGTGCCTTTTGAAATTAATTCCGATGCAAATTCTGTGCTTCATCCGCAATAAGAAGGTCCAAGGAATACACTAAACCTGAAGTGAAGCATCGGAATCTAAAACTGGCTCACAGGAAAGGTTCAAATCATAGAAAGTTAGAGTGTCAGTCCTCTTGTACTTCAGTCGGCATTGTGCCTTTTGAATTTAATTCCGAAGCAATATCTGTGCTTCATCGTCAATAAGAAGTTCCAAGGCATACAGTAAACCTGAAGTGAAGCATCCGAATCTAAAACTGGACTCACAGGAGAGGTACATATCATAGTAAGTTAGAGCGTCAGTCCTCTTATACTTAAGTCGGCATTGTGCCTTTTGAATTTAATTCCGATGCAATTTCTGTGTTTAATCGTCAATAAGAAGATCCAAGGGATACAGTGAACCTGAAGTGAAGCATCGGAATCTAAAACTGGACTCACAGGAGAGGTTCAAATCATAGAAAGTTAGAGTGTCCGTCCTCTTGTACTTAAGTCAGCATTGTGCCTTTTGTATTAAATTCGGATGCAATTTCTGTGCTTCATCAACAATAAGAACGTCCAAGGGATGCAGTAGACCAGAAGTGAAGCATCGGAATCTAAAACTGGACTCACAGGAGAGGATCACATCATAGAAAGTGAGAGTGTCAGTCCACTTGTGCTTAAGACGGCATTGTGCCTTTTGTATTAAATTCGGATGCAATTTCTGTGTTTCATCGTCAATAAGCAGGTCCAAGGGATACTGTAAACCTGAAGTGAAGCATCGGAATCTAAAACTGGACTCTCAGGAGGAATTCAAATCATAGAATGTTTGAGTGTCACTCCTCTTGTACTTATGTCGGCACTGTGCCTTTTGAATTTAATTCCGATGCTATTTCTGTGCTTCATCGTCAATAAGAAGTGTCTAAGGGATACAGTAAACCTGAAGTGAAGCATCGGAATCTAAACCTGGACTCACAGGAGAGATTCAAATCATAGAAGGTTTGAATGTCAGTCCTCTTGTACTTAAGTCAGCATTGTGCCTTTTGAATTTTATTCCGATGCAATTTCTGTGTTTCATCGACAAAAAGAAGGTCCAAGGGATACAGTATATCTGAAGTGAAGCTTCGGAATCTAAAAGTGGACTCACAGTAGAGGTTCCAATCATAGAAAGTTAGAGTGTCAGTCCTCTTGTACTTAAGTCGGCATTTTGCCATTTGTATTAAATTCGGATGCAATTTCTGTGTTACATTGTCAATAAGAAGGTCCAAGGGATACAGTAAACCTGAAGTGAAGCATCGGAATCTAAAACTGGACTCACAGGAGAGGTTCAAATCATAGAAAGTTAGAGTGTCAGTCCTCTTGTAGTTAAGTCGGCATTGTGCCTTTAGAATTTAATTCTTATGCAATTTCTGTGCTTCATCGTCATGAAGAAGGTCCCTGAGATACAGTAAACCTGAATTGGGGCATCGGAATCATAAACTGGTCTCACAGGAGAGGTTCAAATCATAGAAAGTTAGAGTGTCAGTCCTCATGTACTTAAGTCGGCATTGTGCCTTTCGAATTTAATTCCGAAGCAATTTCTGTGCTTCATCGTCAATAAGAAGGTCGCAGGGATACAGTAAACCTGAAGTGAAGCATCGGAATCTAAAACAGGACTCACAGGAGAGGTTCAAATCATAGTAGGTTAGATTGTCAGTCCTGTTGTACTTAAGTCGGCATTGTGCCTTTTGAATTTAATTCCGACGCACTTTCTGTGTTTCATCGCCAATAAGAAGGTCCAAGGTATACAGTGAACCTGAAGTGAAGCATCGGAATCTAAAACTGTACCCAAAGAAGAGGTTCAAATCATAGCAAGTGAAAGTGTCAGTGCTCTTGTACGTAAGTCGTTATTGTGCCTTTTGTATTAAATTCGGATGCAATTTCTGTGCTCCATCGTCATTAAGAATGTCCAAGGTATACAGTAGACCTGAAGTGAAGCATCGGAATCTAAAACTGTACTCACAGAGGAGTTTCATATCATACAAAGTGAGAGTTTCAGTCATCTTGTACTTAGGTCGGCACTGTGCCTTTTGAATTTAATTCCGATGCAACTTCTGTGCTTCATCGTCAATAAGAAGGTCCAAGGGATACAGTAAACCTGAAGTGAAGCATCGAAATCTGCAACTGGACTCACAGGACAGGTTCAAATCATGGAAAGTTAGAGTGTCTGTCCCCTTGTACTTAAGTCGTCATTGTGCCTTTTGAATTTAATTCCGATGCAATTTCTTTGTTCCCTCGTCAATACGAAGGTCCAAGGGATGCAGTAAAGCTGAAGGGAAGCATCGGAATTTAAAACTGGACTCACAGGAGAGGTTCAAATCATAGAAAGTGAGAGTGTCAGTCCTCTTGTACTTAAGTCGGCATTGTGCCTTTTGTATTAAATTCGGATGCAATTTCTGTGTTTCATCGTCAATAAGCAGGTCGAAGGGATACTGTAAACCTGAAGTGAAGGATAGGAATCTAAAACTGTACTCTCAGGAGGAATTCAAATCATAGAATGTTTGAGTGTCACTCCTCTTGTACTTATGTCGGCACTGTGCTTTTGAATTTAATTCCGATCCTATTTCTGTGCTTCATCGTCAATAAGAAGTGTCTAAGGGATACAGTAAACCTGAAGTGAAGCATCGGAATCTAAACCTGGACTCACAGGAGAGATTCAAATCATAGAAGGTTAGAATGTCAGTCCTCTTGTACTTAAGTCGGCATTGTGCCTTTTGAATTTAATTCCGATGCAATTTCTGTGTTTCATCGACAAAAAGAAGGTCCAAGGGATACAGTAAATCTGAAGTGAAGCTTCGGAATCTAAAACTGGACTCACAGTAGAGGTTCAAATCATAGAAAGTTAGTGTGTCAGTCCTCTTGTACTTAAGTCGGCACTGTGCTTTTGTATTAAATTCGGATGCAATTTCTGTGTTTCATCGTCAATAAGAAGGTCCAAGGGATACAGTAAACCTGAAGTGAAGCATCGGAATCTAAAAGTGGACTCCCAGGAGAAGTTCAAATCATTGAAAGTTAGAGTGTCAGTCCTCTTGTAGTTAAGTCGGCATTGTGCCTTTAGAATTTAATTCCGATGCAATTTCTGTGCTTCATCGTCATTAAGAAGGTCCCTGAGATACAGTAAACCGGAATTGGGGCATCGGAATCAAAAACTGGTCTCACAGGAGAGGTTCAAATCATAGAAAGTTAGAGTGTCAGTCCTCATGTACTTAAGTCGACATTGTGCCTTTCGAATTTAATTCCGAAGCAATTTCTGTGCTTCATCGTCAATAAGAAGGTCCCAGGGATACAGTAAACCTGATGTGAAGCATCGGAATCTAAAACTGGACTCACAGGAGAGAATCAAATCATAGAATGTTAGTGTGTCAGTCCTCCCGTACTTAAGTCGGCATTGTGACTTTTGAATTTAATTCCGATGCAATTTCTGTGCTTCATCGTCAATAAGAAGTGTCCAAGGGATACAGTAAACCTGAAGTGAAGCATCGGAATCTAAAACAGGACTCACAATAGAGGTTCAAATCATAGAAGGGTAGAGTGTCAGTCCTGTTGTACTTAAGTTGGGATTGTGCCTTTTGAATTTAATTCCGATGCACTTTCTGTGATTCATCGACAAAAAGAAGGTCCAAGGGATACAGTATATCTGAAGTGAAGATTCGGAATCTAAAAGTGGACTCACAGTAGAGGTTCCAATCATAGAAAGTTAGAGTGTCAGTCCTCTTGTACTTAAGTCGGCATTTTGCCATTTGTATTAAATTCGGATGCAATTTCTGTGTTACATTGTCAATAAGAAGGTCCAAGGGATACAGTAAACCTGAAGTGAAGCATCGGAATCTAAAACTGGACTCACAGGAGAGGTTCAAATCATAGAAAGTTAGAGTGTCAGTCCTCTTGTAGTTAAGTCGGCATTGTGCCTTTAGAATTTAATTCTTATGCAATTTCTGTGCTTCATCGTCATGAAGAAGGTCCCTGAGATACAGTAAACCTGAATTGGGGCATCGGAATCATAAACTGGTCTCACAGGAGAGGTTCAAATCATAGAAAGTTAGAGTGTCAGTCCTCATGTACTTAAGTCGGCATTGTGCCTTTCGAATTTAATTCCGAAGCAATTTCTGTGCTTCATCGTCAATAAGAAGGTCGCAGGGATACAGTAAACCTGAAGTGAAGCATCGGAATCTAAAACAGGACTCACAGGAGAGGTTCAAATCATAGTAGGTTAGAGTGTCAGTCCTGTTGTACTTAAGTCGGCATTGTGCCTTTTGAATTTAATTCCGACGCACTTTCTGTGTTTCATCGCCAATAAGAAGGTCCAAGGTATACAGTGAACCTGAAGTGAAGCATCGGAATCTAAAACTGTACCCAAAGAAGAGGTTCAAATCATAGCAAGTGAAAGTGTCAGTGCTCTTGTACGTAAGTCGTTATTGTGCCTTTTGTATTAAATTCGGATGCAATTTCTGTGCTCCATCGTCATTAAGAATGTCCAAGGTATACAGTAGACCTGAAGTGAAGCATCGGAATCTAAAACTGTACTCACAGAGGAGTTTCATATCATACAAAGTGAGAGTTTCAGTCATCTTGTACTTAGGTCGGCACTGTGCCTTTTGAATTTAATTCCGATGCAACTTCTGTGCTTCATCGTCAATAAGAAGGTCCAAGGGATACAGTAAACCTGAAGTGAAGCATCGAAATCTACAACTGGACTCACAGGACAGGTTCAAATCATGGAAAGTTAGAGTGTCTGTCCCTTTGTACTTAAGTCGTCATTGTGCCTTTTGAATTTAATTCCGATGCAATTTCTTTGTTCCCTCGTCAATACGAAGGTCCAAGGGATGCAGTAAAGCTGAAGGGAAGCATCGGAATTTAAAACTGGACTCACAGGAGAGGTTCAAATCATAGAAAGTGAGAGTGTCAGTCCTCTTGTACTTAAGTCGGCATTGTGCCTTTTGTATTAAATTCGGATGCAATTTCTGTGTTTCATCGTCAATAAGCAGGTCGAAGGGATACTGTAAACCTGAAGTGGAGGATAGGAATCTAAAACTGTACTCTCAGGAGGAATTCAAATCATAGAATGTTTGAGTGTCACTCCTCTTGTACTTATGTCGGCACTGTGCTTTTGAATTTAATTCCGATCCTATTTCTGTGCTTCATCGTCAATAAGAAGTGTCTAAGGGATACAGTAAACCTGAAGTGAAGCATCGGAATCTAAACCTGGACTCACAGGAGAGATTCAAATCATAGAAGGTTAGAATGTCAGTCCTCTTGTACTTAAGTCGGCATTGTGCCTTTTGAATTTAATTCCGATGCAATTTCTGTGTTTCATCGACAAAAAGAAGGTCCAAGGGATACAGTAAATCTGAAGTGAAGCTTCGGAATCTAAAACTGGACTCACAAGTAGAGGTTCAAATCATAGAAAGTTAGTGTGTCAGTCCTCTTGTACTTAAGTCTTCACTGTGCTTTTGTATTAAATTCGGATGCAATTTCTGTGTTTCATCGTCAATAAGAAGGTCCAAGGGATACAGTAAACCTGAAGTGAAGCATCGGAATCTAAAAGTGGACTCCCAGGAGAAGTTCAAATCATTGAAAGTTAGAGTGTCAGTCCTCTTGTAGTTAAGTCGGCATTGTGCCTTTAGAATTTAATTCCGATGCAATTTCTGTGCTTCATCGTCATTAAGAAGGTCCCTGAGATACAGTAAACCGGAATTGGGGCATCGGAATCAAAAACTGGTCTCACAGGAGAGGTTCAAATCATAGAAAGTTAGAGTGTCAGTCCCCATGTACTTAAGTCGACATTGTGCCTTTCGAATTTAATTCCGAAGCAATTTCTGTGCTTCATCGTCAATAAGAAGGTCCCAGGGATACAGTAAACCTGATGTGAAGCATCGGAATCTAAAACTGGACTCACAGGAGAGAATCAAATCATAGAATGTTAGTGTGTCAGTCCTCCCGTACTTAAGTCGGCATTGTGACTTTTGAATTTAATTCCGATGCAATTTCTGTGCTTCATCGTCAATAAGAAGTGTCCAAGGGATACAGTAAACCTGAAGTGAAGCATCGGAATCTAAAACAGGACTCACAGGAGAGGTTCAAATCATAGAAGGGTAGAGTGTCAGTCCTGTTGTACTTAAGTTGGGATTGTGCCTTTTGAATTTAATTCCGATGCACTTTCTGTGATTCATCGCCAATAAGAAGGTCCAAGGTATACAGTAAACCTGAAGTGAAGAATCGGAATCTAAAACCGGACTCACAGGAGTGGTTCAAATCATAGCAAGTTAGAGTGGCAGTCTGCTTGTACTTAAGTCAGCATTGTGCCTTTTGTATTAAATTCGGATGCAATTTCTGTGCTCCATCGTCATTAAGAAGGTCCAAGGTATACAGTAGACCTGAAGTGAAGCATTGGAATCTAAAACTGTACTCACAGAGGAGTTTCATATCATACAAAGTGAGAGTGTCAGTCCTCTTGTACTTAAGTCGGCACTGTGCCTTTTGAATTTAACTCCGATGCAATTTCTGTGCTTCATCGTCAACAAGAAGGTAAAAGGGATACAGTAAACGTGAAGTGAAGCATCGGAATCTAAAACTGGACTCACAGGAGTGGTTCAAATCATATAAAGTTAAAGTGTTAGTCCTCTTGTACTTAAGTCTTCATTGTGCCTTTTGAATTTAATTCCGGTGCAATTTCTGTGTTTCATCGTCAATAAGAAGATCTGAGGGATACAGTGAACCTGAAGTGAAGCATCGGAATCTAAAACTGGACTGACAGCAGAGGTTCAAATCATAGAATGTTAGATTGTCAGTCCTCCTGTACTTAAGGCGGCATTGTGCCTTTTGAATTTCATTCCGATGAATTTCTGTGTTTCATCGTCAATAAGAATGTCCAAGGCATACAGTAAACCTGAGGGGAAGAAGCGCAATCTAAAACTGGACTCACAGGAGAGGTTCAAACCATAGAAAGTTTTAGTGTCTGTCCTCTTGTAATTAAGTCGGCAATGTGCCTTTTGAATTTAATTCCGATGCAATTTCTGTGCTTCATCGCCAATAAGAAGGTAAAAGGGATACAGTAAACCTGAAGTGAAGCATCGGAATCTAAAACTGGACTCACAGGAGAGGTTCAAATCATAGAAAGTTAGAGTGTCAGTCCTCTTGTACTTCAGTCGGCATTGTGCCTTTTGAATTTAATTCCGAAGCAATATCTGTGCTTCATCGTCAATAAGAAGTTCCAAGGCATACAGTAAACCTGAAGTGAAGCATCCGAATCTAAAACTGGACTCACAGGAGAGGTACATATCATAGTAAGTTAGAGCGTCAGTCCTCTTATACTTAAGTCGGCATTGTGCCTTTTGAATTTAATTCCGATGCAATTTCTGTGTTTAATCGTCAATAAGAAGATCCAAGGGATACAGTGAACCTGAAGTGAAGCATCGGAATCTAAAACTGGACTCACAGGAGAGGTTCAAATCATAGAAAGTTAGAGTGTCCGTCCTCTTGTACTTAAGTCAGCATTGTGCCTTTTGTATTAAATTCGGATGCAATTTCTGTGCTTCATCAACAATAAGAACGTCCAAGGGATGCAGTAGACCAGAAGTGAAGCATCGGAATCTAAAACTGGACTCACAGGAGAGGATCACATCATAGAAAGTGAGAGTGTCAGTCCACTTGTGCTTAAGACGGCATTGTGCCTTTTGTATTAAATTCGGATGCAATTTCTGTGTTTCATCGTCAATAAGCAGGTCCAAGGGATACTGTAAACCTGAAGTGAAGCATCGGAATCTAAAACTGGACTCTCAGGAGGAATTCAAATCATAGAATGTTTGAGTGTCACTCCTCTTGTACTTATGTCGGCACTGTGCCTTTTGAATTTAATTCCGATGCTATTTCTGTGCTTCATCGTCAATAAGAAGTGTCTAAGGGATACAGTGAACCTGAAGTGAAGCATCGGAATCTAAACCTGGACTCACAGGAGAGATTCAAATCATAGAAGGTTTGAATGTCAGTCCTCTTGTACTTAAGTCAGCATTGTGCCTTTTGAATTTTATTCCGATGCAATTTCTGTGTTTCATCGACAAAAAGAAGGTCCAAGGGATACAGTATATCTGAAGTGAAGCTTCGGAATCTAAAAGTGGACTCACAGTAGAGGTTCCAATCATAGAAAGTTAGAGTGTCAGTCCTCTTGTACTTAAGTCGGCATTTTGCCATTTGTATTAAATTCGGATGCAATTTCTGTGTTACATTGTCAATAAGAAGGTCCAAGGGATACAGTAAACCTGAAGTGAAGCATCGGAATCTAAAACTGGACTCACAGGAGAGGTTCAAATCATAGAAAGTTAGAGTGTCAGTCCTCTTGTAGTTAAGTCGGCATTGTGCCTTTAGAATTTAATTCTTATGCAATTTCTGTGCTTCATCGTCATGAAGAAGGTCCCTGAGATACAGTAAACCTGAATTGGGGCATCGGAATCATAAACTGGTCTCACAGGAGAGGTTCAAATCATAGAAAGTTAGAGTGTCAGTCCTCATGTACTTAAGTCGGCATTGTGCCTTTCGAATTTAATTCCGAAGCAATTTCTGTGCTTCATCGTCAATAAGAAGGTCGCAGGGATACAGTAAACCTGAATTGGGGCATCGGAATCATAAACTGGTCTCACAGGAGAGGTTCAAATCATAGAAAGTTAGAGTGTCAGTCCTCTTGTACTTAAGTCGGCATTTTGCCATTTGTATTAAATTCGGATGCAATTTCCGTGTTACATTGTCAATAAGAAGGTCCAAGGGATACAGTAAACCTGAAGTGAAGCATCGGAATCTAAAACTGGACTCACAGGACAGGTTCAAATCATGGAAAGTTAGAGTGTCTGTCCCCTTGTACTTAAGTCGTCATTGTGCCTTTTGAATTTAATTCCGATGCAATTTCTTTGTTCCCTCGTCAATACGAAGGTCCAAGGGATGCAGTAAAGCTGAAGGGAAGCATCGGAATTTAAAACTGGACTCACAGGAGAGGTTCAAATCATAGAAAGTGAGAGTGTCAGTCCTCTTGTACTTAAGTCGGCATTGTGCCTTTTGTATTAAATTCGGATGCAATTTCTGTGTTTCATCGTCAATAAGCAGGTCGAAGGGATACTGTAAACCTGAAGTGAAGGATAGGAATCTAAAACTGTACTCTCAGGAGGAATTCAAATCATAGAATGTTTGAGTGTCACTCCTCTTGTACTTATGTCGGCACTGTGCTTTTGAATTTAATTCCGATCCTATTTCTGTGCTTCATCGTCAATAAGAAGTGTCTAAGGGATACAGTAAACCTGAAGTGAAGCATCGGAATCTAAACCTGGACTCACAGGAGAGATTCAAATCATAGAAGGTTAGAATGTCAGTCCTCTTGTACTTATGTCGGCATTGTGCCTTTTGAATTTAATTCCGATGCAATTTCTGTGTTTCATCGACAAAAAGAAGGTCCAAGGGATACAGTAAATCTGAAGTGAAGCTTCGGAATCTAAAACTGGACTCACAGTAGAGGTTCAAATCATAGAAAGTTAGTGTGTCAGTCCTCTTGTACTTAAGTCGGCACTGTGCTTTTGTATTAAATTCGGATGCAATTTCTGTGTTTCATCGTCAATAAGAAGGTCCAAGGGATACAGTAAACCTGAAGTGAAGCATCGGAATCTAAAAGTGGACTAACAGGAGAAGTTCAAATCATTGAAAGTTAGAGTGTCAGTCCTCTTGTAGTTAAGTCGGCATTGTGCCTTTAGAATTTAATTCCGATGCAATTTCTGTGCTTCATCGTCATTAAGAAGGTCCCTGAGATACAGTAAACCGGAATTGGGGCATCGGAATCAAAAACTGGTCTCACAGGAGAGGTTCAAATCATAGAAAGTTAGAGTGTCAGTCCTCATGTACTTAAGTCGACATTGTGCCTTTCGAATTTAATTCCGAAGCAATTTCTGTGCTTCATCGTCAATAAGAAGGTCCCGGGGATACAGTAAACCTGATGTGAAGCATCGGAATCTAAAACTGGACTCACAGGAGAGAGTCAAATCATAGAATGTTAGTGTGTCAGTCCTCCCGTACTTAAGTCGGCATTGTGACTTTTGAATTTAATTCCGATGCAATTTCTGTGCTTCATCGTCAATAAGAAGTGTCCAAGGGATACAGTAAACCTGAAGTGAAGCATCGGAATCTAAAACAGGACTCACAGGAGAGGTTCAAATCATAGAAGGGTAGAGTGTCAGTCCTGTTGTACTTAAGTTGGGATTGTGCCTTTTGAATTTAATTCCGATGCACTTTCTGTGATTCATCGCCAATAAGAAGGTCCAAGGTATACAGTAAACCTGAAGTGAAGAATCGGAATCTAAAACCGGACTCACAGGAGTGGTTCAAATCATAGCAAGTTAGAGTGGCAGTCTGCTTGTACTTAAGTCAGCATTGTGCCTTTTGTATTAAATTCGGATGCAATTTCTGTGCTCCATCGTCATTAAGAAGGTCCAAGGTATACAGTAGACCTGAAGTGAAGCATCGGAATCTAAAACTGTACTCACAGAGGAGTTTCATATCATACAAAGTGAGAGTGTCAGTCCTCTTGTACTTAAGTCGGCACTGTGCCTTTTGAATTTAATTCCGATACCATTTCTGTGCGTTATCGTCAATAAGAAGGTCCAAGGAATACAGTAAACCTGAAGTGAAGCATCGAAATCTACAACTGGACTCACAGGACAGGTTAAAATCATGGAAAGTTAGAGTATCTGTCCCCTTGTACTTAAGTCGTCATTGTGCCTTTTGAATTTAATTCCGATGCAATTTCTGTGTTCCCTCGTCAATACGAAGGTCCAAGGGATACAGTAGACCTGAAGTGAAGCTTCGGATTCTATAACTGGGCTCACAGGTGAGGTTCAAATCATAGAAAGTTAGAGTGTCAGTCCTCTTGTACGTAAGACGTCATTGTGCCTTTTGTATTAAATTCGGATGCAATTTCTGTGTTTAATCGTCAATATGAAGGTCCAAGGGATACAGTAAACCTGAAGTGAAGCATCTGAATCAAAACTGGACTCACAGGAGAGGCTCAAATCATAGAAAGTTAGAGTGTCAGTCCTCTTGTACGTAAGTCGTCATTGTGCCTTTTGTATTAAATTCGGATGCAATTTCTGTGTTTAATCGTCAATATGAAGGTCCAAGGGATACAGTAAAGCTGAAGTGAAGCATCGGAATCAAAAACTGGACTCACAGGAGAGGTTCAAATCAAAAAAAATTAGAGTGTCAGTCCTCTTGTAGTTAAGTCGGCATTGTGCCTTTAGAATTTAATTCCGATGCAATTTCTGTGCTTCATCGTCATTAAGAAGGTCCCTGAGATACAGTAAACCGGAATTGGGGCATCGGAATCAAAAACTGGTCTCACAGGAGAGGTTCAAATCATAGAAAGTTAGAGTGTCAGTCCTCATGTACTTAAGTCGACATTGTGCCTTTCGAATTTAATTCCGAAGCAATTTCTGTGCTTCATCGTCAATAAGAAGGTCCCAGGGATACAGTAAACCTGATGTGAAGCATCGGAATCTAAAACTGGACTCACAGGAGAGAATCAAATCATAGAATGTTAGTGTGTCAGTCCTCCCGTACTTAAGTCGGCATTGTGAGTTTTGAATTTAATTCCGATGCAATTTCTGTGCTTCATCGCCAATAAGAAGTGTCCAAGGGATACAGTAAACCTGAAGTGAAGCATCGGAATCTAAAACAGGACTCACAGGAGAGGTTCAAATCATAGAAGGTTAGAGTGTCAGTCCTCTGGTACTTAAGTCGGCATTGTGAATTTTGAATTTAAGTCCGATGCACTTTCTGTGTTTCATCGTCAATAAGAAGGTCCAAGGTATACAGTAGACCTGAAGTGAAGAATCGGAATCTAAAACTGCACTCACAGGAGAGGTTCAAATCATAGAAAGTTAGAGTAGCAGTCCGCTTGTACTTAAGTCAGCATTGTGCCTTTTGTATTAAATTCGGATGCAATTTCTGTGCTCCATCGTCATTAAGAAGGTCCAAGGTATACAGTAGACCTGAAGTGAAGCATCGGAATCTAAAACTGTACTCACAGAGGAGTTTCAAATCATACAAAGTGAGAGTGTCAGTCCTCTTGTACTTAAGTCACCACTGTGCCTTTTGGATTTAATTCCGTTGCAATTTCTGTGTTCCCTCGTCAATACGGAGGTCCAAGGGATACAGTAAACCTGAAGTGAAGCTTCGGATTCTATAACTGGACTCACAGGTGATGTTCAAATCATAGAAAGTTAGAGTGTCAGTCCTCTTGTACTTAAGTCGTCATTGTGCCTTTTGTATTAAATTCGGATGCAATTTCTGTGTTTAATCGTCAATATGAAGGTCCAAGGGATACAGTAAACCTGAAGTGAAGCATCGGAATCAAAACAAGACTCACAGGAGAGGCTCAAATCATAGAAAGTTAGAGTGTCAATCCTCTCCTACTTAAGTCGGCATTGTGCCTTTTGTATTAAATTCGGATGCATTTTCTGTGAATCATCGGCAGTAAGAAGGTCCACGGGATATAGTAGACCTGAAGTGAAGCATCGGAATCTAAAACTAGACTCACAGGAGAGGTTCAAATCATAGAAAGTGAGAGTGTCAGTCCTCTTGAACTTAAGTCGGCATTGTGCCTTTTGTATTAAATTCGGATGCAATTTCTGTGTTTCATCGTCAATAAGAAAGTCCAAGGGATACAGTAAACCTGAAGTGAAGCATCGGAATCTTAAACTGGACTCACAAGAGAGGTTCAAATTATAGAAAGTTGGAGTGCCACTCCTCTTGTACTTAAATCGGCATTGTGCCGTTTGAATTTAATTCCGATGCAATTTTCGTGCTTCATCGTCAATAAGAAGGTCATAGGGATACAGTAAACCTGAAGTGAAGCATCGGAATCTAAAACTGGACTCACAGTAGAGGTTCAAATCATAGAAATTTAGTGTGTCAGTCCTCTTGTACTTAAGTCGGCATTGTGCTTTTGTATTAAATTCGGATGCAATTTCTGTGTTTCATCGTCAATAAGAAGGTCCAAGGGATACAGTAAACCTGAAGTGAAGCATCGGAATCTAAAAGTGGACTCCCAGGAGAAGTTCAAATCATTGAAAGTTAGAGTGTCAGTCCTCTTGTAGTTAAGTCGGCATTGTGCCTTTAGAATTTAATTCCGAAGCAATTTCTGTGCTTCATCGTCAATAAGAAGGTCCCAGGGATACAGTAAACCTGATGTGAAGCATCGGAATCTAAAACTGGACTCACAGGAGAGAATCAAATCATAGAATGTTAGTGTGTCAGTCCTCCCGTACTTAAGTCGGCATTGTGACTTTTGAATTTAATTCCGATGCAATTTCTGTGCTTTATCGTCAATAAGAAGGTCCAAGGGATACAGTAAACCTGAAGTGAAGCATCGAAATCTGCAACTGGACTCACAGGACAGGTTCAAATCATGGAAAGTTGGTGTATCTGTCCCCTTGTACTTAAGTCGTCATTGTGCCTTTTGAATTTAATTCCGATGCAATTTCTGTGTTCCCTCGTCAATACGAAGGTCCAAGGGATACAGTAGACCTGAAGTGAAGCTTCGGATTCTATAACTGGGCTCACAGGTGAGGTTCAAATCATAGAAAGTTAGAGTGTCAGTCCTCTTGTACGTAAGTCGTCATTGTGTCTTTTGTATTAAATTCGGATGCAATTTCTGTGTTTAATCGTCAATATGAAGGTCCAAGGGATACAGTAAACCTGAAGTGAAGCATCTGAATCAAAACTGGGCTCACAGGAGAGGCTCAAATCATAGAAAGTTAGAGTGCCAGTCCTCTTGTACGTAAGTCGTCATTGTGCCTTTTGTATTAAATTCGGATGCATTTTCTGTGAATCATCGGCAGTAAGAAGGTCCACGGGATATAGTAGACCTGAAGTGAAGCATCGGAATCTAAAACTAGACTCACAGGAGAGGTTCAAATCATAGAAAGTGAGAGTGTCACTCCTCTTGAACTTAAGTCGGCTTTGTACCTTTTGTATTAAATTCGGATGCAATTTCTGTGTTTCATCGTCAATAAGAAAGTCCAGGGGATACAGTAAACCTGAAGTGAAGCATCGGAATCTTAAACTGGACTCACAAGAGAGGTTCAAAATATAGAAAGTTGGAGTGCCACTCCTCTTGTACTTAAATCGGCATTGTGCCGTTTGAATTTAATTCCGATGCAATTTTCGTGCTTCATCGTCAATAAGAAGGTCATAGGGATACAGTAAACCTGAAGTGAAGCATCGGAATCTAAAACTGGACTCACAGGTGAGGTTCAAATCATAGAAAGTTATAGTGTCAGGCCTCTTGTACTTGAGTCGGCATTGTGCCTTCTGAATTTAATTCCGATGCAATTTCTGTGTTTCATCGTCAATGAGAAGGTCCAAGGGATACAGTAAACCTGAAGTGAAGCATAGGATTCTAAAACTGGACTCACAGGAGAGGTTCAAATAATAGAAAGTTTGAGTGTCAGCACTCCTGTACCTAAGTCGGCATTATGAATTTTGAATTTAATTCCGATGAAATTTCTGTGCTTCATCGACAATAAGAAGGTCCAAGGGATAAAGTAAACCCGAAGTGAAGCATCAGTATCTAAAACTGGACTTACAGGAGAGGTTCAAATCATAGAAAGTTAGAGTGTAATTCCTCTTGTACGTAAGTCGGCATTGTGCTTTTTGAATTTAATTCCGATGCAATTTATGTGCTTCATCGTCAATAAGAAGGTCCAAGGGATACACTAAACCTGTAGTGAAGCATCGGAATCTTAAACTGCACTCACAGGAGCGGTTCAAATCATAGAAAGTTAGAGTGTCGGTTCTTTTGTTTTTATGTCGTCAATGTGCCATTTGTATTAAATTCGGATGCAATTTCTGTGCTTCATCGTCAATAAGAAGGTCCAAGGTATATGGTGAACCTGAAGTGAAGCATCGGATTCTTAAAACTGGACTAACAAGAGGGGTTCAAATCACAGAAAGTTAGAGTGTCTGTGCTCTCGTACTTAAGTCGACATTGTGCCTTTTGGGTTAAATTCCGATGCAATTTCTGTGCTTCATCGTCAATAATAAGGTCCAACGTATACAGTAAACCTGAAGTGAATCATCCGAAACTAAAACTGGAATCACAGGAGAGGTTCAAATCATAGAAAGTTAGAGTGTCAGTCCTCTTGTACTTAAGTCGGCATTGTGCCTTTTGAATTTCATTACGATGGAATTTCTGTGTTTCATCGTCAATAAGAAGATCCAAGGTATTCAGTGAACATGAAGTGAAGCATCGGAATCTAAAACTGCACTCACAGGAGAGGTTCAAATGATAGAAAGTTAGAGTGTCAGTCCGCATGTAGATAAGTCAGCATTGTGCCATTTGTATTAAATTCGGATGCAATTTCTGTGCTTCATCGTCAATACGAAGGTCCAAGGGATACAGTAGACCTGAAGTGAAGCATCGGAATCCAAAACGGGACTCAAAGGAGAGGTTCAAAACATAGAAAGTTAGAGTGTCTGTTCCCTTGTACTTAAGTCGTCATTGTGCCTTTTGAATTTAATTCCGATGCAATTTCTGTGTTCCATCGTCATTACGAAAGTCCAAGGGATACAGTAAACCCGAATTGAAGCTTCGGATTCTAAAACTGGATTCACAGGAGAGGTTCAAATCATAGAAAGTTAGAGTGTCAGTCCTCTTGTACTTAAGTCGGCATTGTGCCTTTTGAATTTAATTCCGATGAATTTCTGTGTTTCATCGTCAATAAGAAGGTCATAGGGATACAGTAAACCTGTAGTGAAGCATCGGAATCTAAAACTGGACTCACAGGAGAGGTTCAAGTCATAGAAAGTAAGAGTGTCAGTCCTTCTGTACTTAAGTCGGCATTGTGCCTTTTGAATTTAATTCCCATGCAATTACTGTGTTTCATCGTTAATAAGAATGTCCAAGGGATACAGTAAACCTGAAGTGAAGCACCGGAATCTAAAACTGGACTCACAGGATAGGTTCAAATCATAGACAGTTACAGTGTCAGTCCTCTTGTACTTAAGTCAGCATTGTGCCTTTTGAAATAAATTCCGATGCAATTTCTGTGCTTCATCGTCAATAAGAAGGTCATAGGGATACAGTAAACCTGAAGTGAGGCATCGGAATCTAAACCTGGACTCACAGGAGGGGTTCAAATCATAGAAAGTAAGTGTGTCAGTCCTCTTGTAGTTAAGTCGGCATTGTGCCTTTTGAATTTAATTCCGATGCAATTTCTGTGCTTCATCGTCAATAAGAAGGTCCCTGAGATACAGTAATCGTGAAGTGAGGCATCGGAATCTAAAACTGGTCTTACAGGAGAGGTTCAAACCATAGGAAGTTAGAGTGTCATTCCACTTGTACTTAAGTCGGCGTTGTGCCTTTTGAATTTAATTCCGATGCAATTTCTGTGTTTCATCGTCAGTAAGAAGGTCCAAGGGATACAGTAAACCTGAAGTGAAGCATCGGAATCTAAAACTGGACTCACAGAAGAGCATCAAATCATAGAAAGTTAGAGTGACAGTCCTCCTGTACTCAAGTCGGCGTTGTGCCATTTGAATTTAATTCCGATGCAATTTCTGTGCATCATCGTCAATAAGAAGGTCATAGGGATACAGTAAACCTGAAGTGAGGCATCGGAATCTAAACCTGGACTCACAGGAGGGGTTCAAATCATTGAAAGTATGTGTGTCAGTCCTCTTGTAGTTAAGTCGTCATTGTGCCTTTTGAATTTAATTCCGATGCAATTTCTGTGTTCCCTCGTCAATACGGAGGTCCAAGGGATACAGTAAACCTGAAGTTAAGCTTCGGATTCTATAACTGGACTCACAGGTGATGTTCAAATCATAGAAAGTTAGAATGTCCGTCCTCTTGAACTTAAGTCGTCATTGTGCCTTTTGTATTAAATTCGGATGCAATTTCTGTGTTTAATCGTCAATATGAAGGTCCAAGGGATACAGTAAACCTGAAGTGAAGCATCGGAATCAAAACAAGACTCACAGGAGAGGCTCAAATCATAGAAAGTTAGAGTGTCAATCCTCTCCTACTTAAGTCGGCATTGTGCCTTTTGTATTAAATTCGGATGCATTTTCTGTGCTTCATCGGCAGTAAGAAGGTCCAAGGGATATAGTAGACCTGAAGTGAAGCATCGGAATCTTAAACTGGACTCACAAGAGAGGTTCAAACCATAGAAAGTTAGAGTGCCACTCCTCTTGTACTTAAGTCGGCATTGTGCCGTTTGAATTTAATTCCGATGCAATTTTCGTGCTTCATCGTCAATAAGAAGGTCCAAGGGATAAAGTAAACCTGAAGTGAAGCATCAGAATCTAAAACTGGACTTATAGGAGAGGTTCAAATCATAGAAAGTTAGAGTGTAATTCCTCTTGTACGTAAGTCGGCATTGTGCTTTTTGAATTTAATTCCGATGCAATTTCTGTGCTTCATCGTCAATAAGAAGGTCCAAGGGATACACTAAACCTGAAGTGAAGCATCGGAATCTTAAACTGCACTCACAGGAGCGGTTCAAATCATAGAAAGTTAGAGTGTCGGTTCTTTTGTTTTTATGTCGTCAATGTGCCATTTGTATTAAATTCGGATGCAATTTCTGTGCTTCATCGTCAATAAGAAGGTCCAAGGTATATGGTGAACCTGAAGTGAAGCATCGGATTCTTAAAACTGGACTAACAGGAGAGGTTCAAATCACAGAAAGTTAGAGTGTCTGTGCTCTCGTACTTAAGTCGACATTGTGCCTTTTGAGTTAAATTCCGATGCAATTTCTGTGCTTCATCGTCAATAAGAAGGTCCAACGTATACAGTAAACCTGAAGTGAATCATCCGAAACTAAAACTGGAATCACAGGAGAGGTTCAAATCATAGAAAGTTAGAGTGTCAGTCCTCTTGTACTTAAGTCGGCATTGTGCCTTTTGAATTTCATTCCGATGGAATTTCTGTGTTTCATCGTCAATAAGAAGATCCAAGGTATACAGTGAACATGAAGTGAAGCATCGGAATCTAAAACTGGACTCACATGAGAGGTTCAAATCATAGAAAGTTAGTGTGTCAGTCCTCGTGTGCGTAAGTCGGCATTGTGCCTTTTGAATTTAATTCCGATGCAATTTCTGTGCTTCATCGTCAATAAGAAGGTCCCTGAGATACAGTAAACCTGAAGTGAGGCATCGGAATCTAAAACTGGTCTCACAGGAGAGGTTCAAATCATAGAAAGTTAGTGTGTCAGTCCTCGTGTTCGTAAGTCGGCATTGTGCCTTTTGAATTTAATTCCGATGCAATTTCTGTGTTTCATCGTCAATAAGAACGTCCAAGGGATACAGTAAACCTGACGTGAAGCATCGGAATCTAAATCTGGACTCACAGGAGAGGTTCAAATCATAGAAAGTAAGAGTGTCAGTCCTTCTGTACTTAAGTCGGCATTGTGCCTTTTGAATTTAATTCCCATGCAATTTCTGTGTTTCATCGTTAATACGAATGTCCAAGGGATACAGTAAACCTGAAGTGAAGCATCGGAATCTAAAACTGGACTCACAGGAGAGGTTCAAATCATAGACAGTTACAGGGTCAGTCCTCTTGTACTTAAGTCAGCTCTGTGCCTTTTGAAATTAATTCCGATGCAATTTCTGTGCTTCATCGTCAATAAGAAGGTCATAGGGATACAGTAAACCTGAAGTGAGGCATCGGAATCTAAACCTGGACTCACAGGAGGGGTTCAAATCATAGAAAGTAAGTGTGTCAGTCCTCTTGTAGTTAAGTCGGCATTGTGCCTTTTGAATTTCATTCCGATGCAATTTCTGTGTTTCATCGTCAATAAGGAGGTCCAAGGAATACAGTGAACCTGAAGTGAAGCATCGGAATCTAAAACTGGACGCACAGGAGAGGTTCAAATGATAGAAAGTTAGAGTGTCAGTCCGCATGTAGATAAGTCAGCATTGTGCCATTTGTATTAAATTCGGATGCAATTTCTGTGCTTCATCGTCAATAAGAAGGTCCAAGGGATACAGTAGACCTGAAGTGAAGGATCGGGATCTAAAACTGTACTCACAGAAGAGGATCAAATCATAGAAAGTGAGAGTGTCTGTGCTCTTGTACTTAAGTCGTTATTGTGCCTTTTGTATTAAATTCGGAGGCAATTTCTGTGTTTCATCCTCAATTAGAAGGTCCAAGGGATACAGTAAACCTGAAGTGAAGCATCGGAATCTAAAACGGGACTCAAAGGAGAGGTTTAAAACATAGAAAGTTAGAGTGTCTGTTCCCTTGTACTTAAGTCGTCATTGTGCCTTTTGAATTTAATTCCGATGCAATTTCTGTGTTCCATCGTCATTACGAAAGTCCAAGGGACACAGTAAACCCGAATTGAAGCTTCGGATTCAATAACTGGACTCACAGGAGAGGTTCAAATCATAGAAAGTTAGAGTGTCAGTCCCCTTGTATTGAAGTCGTCATTGTGCCTTTTGTATTAAATTCGGATGCAATTTCTGTGTTTCATTGTCAATATGAAGGTCCAAGGGATACAGTAAACCTGAAGTGAAGCATCTGAATCTAAAACTGGACTCACAGGAGAGGTTCAAATCATAGAAAGTTAGAGTGTCATTCCTCTTGTACTTAAGTCGGCATTGTGCCTTTTGAATTTAATTCCGATGAATTTCTGTGTTTCATCGTCAATAAGAAGGTTATAGGGATACAGTAAACCTGTAGTGAAGCATCGGAATCTAAAACTGGACTCACAGGAGAGGTTTAAATCATAGAAAGTAAGAGTGTCAGTCCTTCTGTACTTAAGTCGGCATTGTGCCTTTCGAATTTAATTCCCATGCAATTTCTGTGTTTCATCGTTAATAAGAATGTCCAAGGGATACAGTAAACCTGAAGTGAAGCATCGGAATCTAAAACTGGACTCACAGGAGAGGTTCAAATCATAGACAGTTACAGTGTCAGTCCTCTTGTACTTAAGTCAGCATTGTGCCTTTTGAAATTAATTCCGATGCAATTTCTGTGCTTCATCGTCAATAAGAAGGTCATGGGGATACAGTAAACCTGAAGTGAGGCATCGGAATCTAAACCTGGACTCACAGGAGGGGTTCAAATCAAAGAAAGTAAGTGTGTCAGTCCTCTTGTAGTTAAGTCGGCATTGTGCCTTTTGAATTTAATTCCGATGCAATTTCTGTGCTTCATCGTCAATAAGAAGGTCCCTGAGATACAGTAATCGTGAAGTGAGGCATCGGAATCTAAAACTGGTCTTACAGGAGAGGTTCAAATCATAGGAAGTTAGAGTGTCATTCCTCTTGTACTTAAGTCGGCGTTGTGCCTTTTGAATTTAATTCCGATGCAATTTCTGTGTTTCATCGTCAATAAGAAGGTCCAAGGGATACAGTAAACCTGAAGTGAAGCATCGGAATCTAAAACTGGACTCACAGAAGAGCATCAAATCGTAGAAAATTAGAGTGACAGTCCTCCTGTACTCAAGTCGGCGTTGTGCCATTTGAATTTAATTCCGATGCAATTTCTGTGCTTCATCGTCAATAAGAAGATAAAAGGAATACAGTAAAATTGAAGTGAAGCATCGGAATCTAAAACTGGACTCACAGGAGAGGTTCAAATCATAGAAAGTTAGTGTCAGTCCTCTTGTACTTAAGTCGGCATTGTGCTTTTTGAATTTAATTCCGATGCAATTTCTGTGCTTCATCGTCAATAAGAAGGTCCAAGGGATACACCAAACCTGAAGTGAAGCATCGGAATCTAAAACTGGACTCACAGGAGAGGTTCAAATCATAGAAAGTTAGAGTGTCGGTTCTTTTGTACTTATGTCGTCAATGTGCCTTTTGTATTAAATTCGGATGCAATTTCTGTGTTTCATCGTCAATAAGAAGGACCAAGGTATATGGTGAACCTGAAGTGAATCAGCGGATTCTAAAACTGGACTCACAGGAGAGGTTCAAATCACAGAAATTTAGAGTGTCAGTCCTCTTGTACTTAAGTCGGCATAGTGCCATTTGAGTTTAATTCCGATGCAATTTCTATGCTTCATCGTCAATAAGAAGGTCCAAGGTATACAGTAAACCTGAAGTGAATCATCCGAAACTAAAACTGGAATCACAGGAGTGGTTCAAATCATAGAAAGTTAGAGTGTCAGTCCTCTTGTACTTAAGTCGGCATTGTGCCTTTTGAATATCATTCCAATGCAATTTCTGTGTTTCATCGTCAATAAGGAGGTCCAAGGTATACAGTGAACCTGAAGTGAAGCATCGGAATCTAAAACGGGACTCAATGGAGAGGTTCAAAACATAGCAAGTTATAGTGTCTGTTCCCTTGTACTTAAGTCGTCATTGTGCCTCTTGAATTTAATTCCGATGCAATTTCTGTGCTTCATCGTCAATAAGAAGATAAAATGAATACAGTAAACCTGAAGTGAAGCATCGGAATCTAAAACTGGACACACAGGAGAGGTTCAAATCATAGAAAGTTAGTGTCAGTCCTCTTGTACTTAAGTCGGCATTGTGCTTTTTGAATTTAATTCCCATGCAATTTCTGTGTTTCATCGTCAATAAGAAGGTCCAAGGTATATGGTGAACCTGAAGTGAATCATCGGATTCTAAAACTGGACTCACAGGAGAGGTTCAAATCACAGAAATTTAGAGTGTCAGTCCTCTTGTACTTAAGTCGGCATTGTGCCATTTGGGTTTAATTCCGATGCAATTTCTATGCTTCATCGTCAATAAGAAGGTCCAAGGTATACAGTAAACCTGAAGTGAATCATCCGAAACTAGAACTGGAATCACAGGAGTGGTTCAAATCATAGAAAGTTAGAGTGTCAGTTCTCTTGTACGTAAGTCGGCATTGTGCCTTTTGAATTTCATTCCGATGTAATTTCTATGTTTCATCGTCAATAAGGAGGTCCAAGGTATACAGTGAACCTGAAGTGAAGCATCGGAATCTAAAACTGGACTCACAGGAGAGGTTCAAATGATAGAAAGTTAGAGTGTCTGTCCGCATGTATATAAGTCAGTATTGTGCCATTTGTATAAAATTCGGATGCAATATCTGTGCTTCATTGTCAATATGAAGGTCCAAGGGATACAGTAAACCTGAAGTGAAGCATCTGAATCTAAAACTGGACTCACAGGAGCGGTTCAAAACATAGAAAGTTAGAGTGTCTGTTCCCTTGTACTTAAGTCGTCATTGTGCCTTTTGAATTTAATTCCGATGCAATTTCTGTGTTCCATCGTCATTACGAAAGTCCAAGGGATACAGTAAACCCGAAGTGAAGCTTCGTATTCTATAACTGGACTTACAGGAGAGCTTCAAATTATAGAAAGTTAGAGTGTCAGTCCTCTTGCACTTAAGTCGTCATTGTGCCTTTTGTAATAAATTCGGATGCAATTTCTGTGTTTCATTGTCAATATGAAGGTCCAAGGGATACAGTAAACCTGAAGTGAAGCATCTGAATCTAAAACTGGACTCACAGGAGAGGTTCAAATCATAGAAAGTTAGAGTGTCAGTCCTCTTGTACTTAAGTCGGCATTGTGCCTTTTGAATTTAATTCCGATGAATTACTGTGTTTCATCGTCAATATGAAGGTCATAGGGATACAGTAAACCTGTAGTGAAGCATCGAAATCTAAAACTGGACTCACAGGAGAGGTTCAAATCATAGAAAGTAAGAGTGTCAGTCCTTCTGTACTTGAGTCGGCATTGTGCCTTTTGAATTTTATTCCCATGCAATTTCTGTGTTTTATCGTTAATAAGAATGTCCAAGGGATACAGTAAACCTGAAGTGAAGCATCGGTATCTAAAACTGGACTCACTGGAGAGGTTCAAATCATAGACAGTTACAGTGTCAGTCCTCTTGTACTTAAGTCAGCATTGTGCCTTTTGAAATTAATTCCGATGCAATTTCTGTGCTTCATCGTCAATAAGAAGGTCATAGGGATACAGTAAACCTGAAGTGAGGCATCGGAATCTAAACCTATACTCACAGGAGGGGTTCATATCATAGAAAGTAAGTGTGTCAGTCCACTTGTAGCTAAGTCGGCATTGTGCCTTTTGAATTTAATTCCGATGCAATTTCTGTGCTTCATCGTCAATAAGAAGGTCCCTGAGATACAGTAATCGTGAAGTGAGGCATCGGAATCTAAAACTGGTCTTACAGGAGAGGTTCAAATCATAGGAAGTTAGAGTGTCATTCCTCTTGTACTTAAGTCGGCATTGTGCCTTTTGAATTTAATTCCGATGCAATTTCTGTGTTTCATCGTCAATAAGAAGGTCCAAGGGATACAGTAAACCTGAAGTGAAGCATCGGAATCTAAAACTGGACTCACAGAAGAGCATCAATTCATAGAAAGTTAGAGTGTCAGTCCTCCTGTACTCAAGTCGTCATTGTGCCTTTTGTATTAAATCCGGATGCAATTTCTGTGTTTCATTGTCAATATGAAGGTCCAAGGGATACAGTAGACCTGAAGTGAAGCATCGGGATCTAAAACTGTACTCACAGAAGAGGTTCAAATCATAGAAAGTGAGAGTGTCTGTGCTCTTGTACTTAAGTCGTTATTGTGCCTTTTGTATTAAATTCGGAGGCAATTTCTGTGTTTCATCCTCAATAAGAAGGTCCAAGGGATACAGTAAACCTGAAGTGAAGCATCGGAATCTAAAACGGGACTCAAAGGAGAGGTTCAAAACACAGAAAATTAGGGTGTCTGTTCCCTTGTACTTAAGTCGTCATTGTCCCTTTTGAATTTAATTCCGATGCAATTTCTGTGTTCCATCGTCATTACGAAAGTCCAAGGGATACAGTAAACCCGAAGTGAAGCTTCGGATTCTATAACTGGACTCACAGGAGAGGTTCAAATCAAAGAAAGTTAGAGTGTCAGTCCTCTTGTACTTAAGTCGTCATTGTGCCTTTTGTATTAAATTCGGATGCAATTTCTGTGTTTCATTGTCAATATGAAGGTCCAAGGGATACAGTAAACCTGAAGTGTAGCATCTGAATCTAAAACTGGACTCACAGGAGTGGTTCAAATCATAGAAAGTTAGAGTGTAAGTTCTCTTGTAGTTAAGTCGGCTTTGTGCCTTTTGAATTTAATTCCGATGCAATTTCTGTGCTTCATCGTCAATAAGAAGGTCCCTGAGATACAGTAAACCAGAAGTGAGGCATCGGAATCTAAAACTGGTCTCACAGGAGATGTTGAAATCATAGAAAGTTAGAGTGTCAGTCCTCTTGTACTTAAGTCGGCATTGTGCCTTTTGAATTCCAATCCGATGCAATTTCTGTGTTTCATCGTCAATAAGAAGGTCCAAGGGATACAGTAAACCTGACGTGAAGCATCGGAATCTAAATCCGGACTCACAGGAGAGGTTCAAATAATAGAAAGTTAGAGTGTCAGTCCATCTGTACTTAAGTTGGCATTGTGCCTTTTGAATTTCATTCCCATGCAATTTCTTCGTTTCATCGTCAATAAGAATGTCCAAGGGATACAGTAAACCTGAAGTGAAGCATCGGAATCTAAAACTGGACTCACAGGAGAGGTTCAAATCATAGAAGGTTAGAGTGTCAGTCCTCTTGTACTTTAGTCGGCATTGTGCCTTTTGAATTTAATTCCGATGCAATTTCTGTGTTTCATCGTCAATAAGAAGGTCCAAGGGATACAGTAAACCTGAAGTGAAGCATCGGAATCTAATACTCTACTCACAGGAGAGGTTCAAATCATAGAAAGTTAGAGTGTCAGTCCTCTTGTACTTAAGTCGGCATTGTGCCATTTGAATTTAATTCCGATACAATTTCTGTGTTTCATCGTCAATAAGATGGTCCAAGGGATGCAGTAAACCTGAAGTGAAGCATCGGAATCGAAGACTGGACTCACAGGATAGGTTCAAATCATAGGAAGTTAGAGTGTCAGTCCTTTTGTGCTTAAGTCGTCATTGTGCCTTTTGTATTATATTCGGATGTAATTTCTGTGTTTCATCTTCAATAAGAAAGTCCAAGAGAGACAGTAAACCTGAAGTGAAGCATCGGAATCTAAAACTGGAATCACAGGAGATGT